>NC_133145.1:30537381-31761006 GCF_048418815.1 Hemitrygon akajei
AAACCTAATTATGACAACACCTCCTCTCTGAACGTGTTCATCTTCCTCACTTTCAGAACTCTCTCCATTGTCATTTCTTATTCTTTTATTCCCATTGTCTCGGTTTTCATTCATCCATCCCCTCAGTATCTCCTTATTCCCTTTATTTCTCCCTTCGCAATAATCCATTTCTCCCCAGCTGCCTACCTCTGATCCCAAATCCCTATCCCGCTCCTTCTCCACTCTCTTTCCCTCAGCCCCTCCTCTCACCTTGTCTGCCATTACCAGACCCAGGCAACCCCCTCTCAGCAATTCCCACTCCTTCCCCACTCTCTTTCCCTCAATAAGTTCCAAACCACTTTCACATATGCACCAACTGAGTTCAGAGTCCAGTTCCAACTCCAGGCCCCAAGCCCTCGCGACCACCAAGTCCTGGCCCCCGCTCTAACAACCTTCGTTCCTTTATCGCCTATATTCTGCTCTTATAATTTTTCCTTTCTCTCGTCTCCCGCGCAGCCACAACAACCACAAATCATCCAGTTGAAACATCTTGACTGCACAACTAATTTAACTAATTATTTGACCTCTAAAAACAATTGGCTGCACCAGTAACGTGGTGTGTCTAATGAAAAGGGATGAATACTTAAGCAATCAATTATTTTATGTTTCATATTTCTGATTAATTTAGATCTCTTTGTCTTTTTTTTGTTGATCAGTGACAAAAAAGCCAAATTAAATCCACTCTGATTGAATGTTGTAAAACAACAAAACGTGAAAACTTCCGGGAGGGTAGTGTGAATACTCTTTATGGGCACTATAACTCTGTTGGAATTGGACAAAAAGGTAGTTATAGAATGTCTTATCCCGAACACAGTGAATTTAATTAAAAGGACGAATGAAGCCAAGTTGTCTCAGATTCAAGCAGAAAGTGTGTAAAAGATCAATTAAAAGATTACCACTGACTTAACAAAATAAGTCAGTGCTATCTACATGTATTGAAACAGAACATTTTGCTGTACTATAACAACTAGTATATGCATTCAACACCAACAAAATGTTGATCCATAAATATGCATATTAGTAAATATGTGATTTTTATTAAAGTATTTATTGCCTCTCTCCTGCAGATGATCTCTGGAATAGAATAGTTTTTGTACAAAAAAATTCTCACAAGAAAATTCACTTAACTAGCACTTATCAAGATTAAGTAGTACTTGCTTTGTATTTAAACCAGAAAAAAAGAACTCTAAAATCATTGTTTCTAATATGTTTATCAGACATAATAACGTTTTGTCTCTTTTGACAAAACCTATCTACCGCTTGCCTTATTTTGTAAAACATTCTCAAAAAGTTAAAAAGGAAGTAATTATATACATCTAATCATTAGTTCCTTACTGATCTATTGTGGTCTTATTGAACTTGTCTGATTGAATATATGTAGTTAGTCCTAAGGAAATTTGATACCCAAAGTGCAGAAGTCATAACAGTCTTAATAATAAGCCTGGCGTGTGAAATAGGTTAATATCACAGGTGCTTACTCCAGTGCCAAACTCCATATAAACCCAAGTGTAGACGCAAGCTTAAAATAATGAAAATATGAACTATTGACTGTATTAGATTTCTCTGGTGTGAAATAAGTACAATACTGTATTTAATTCTTTGAATGAATAATACGAGCAGTAGAAATGTAGTTGGTAAGTAGAGTTAAATTTAAAAAGTAATTGCCAAGCTTGTTCCTTTAACCTCAGGAACTTCCTTCCTGAATGTTATATGCTTTTCCATCCATCTTGCCTCATCTGTTTCCCATTGGCTAATGTATTACACCAGATACATGTTAGCTATGATCATGTCAGTGTTTAGCAAACTCTTATTTATTTACAAATGTCTTAAATGTGACACAAATCATTTAATTGTTTCAGTTCAATGACATGCCATTTTGGTGAAAATTATAGGATTGACTTATTTCTTAAAGATTACTTCATATGTGTTAGGAAGTGTGATGTCTGCTGTGAATTATCTTGTATATGACATCTGGATGCCTGCAAGATGTATGAGTTAATTATACATAATAGCAAATTTCCCAATTTGCTGCTTCTGGAAGGGAAAATCTTTCAAAGCACTCTTCTCTAATATCTGGAAAATAATACCATGTGGATATGAACGCTATTAAGGCTACAAAGTGTAAGAGCTAATCTCTTTCGGATGAGACATTAGCCCAAGTTCCGATTGCCATCTCATATGGATGTAAAAAAAGTTCCTAGGCACAATTTGAGGAAGAGTAGGGATTCTCATGAATTTTGTACAACTGTTCATTCTTATCCATCGCTACTGAAATCCAGTACTTGTTCAGAATTGTTTAAGGAAGTTTGCCTCCACAGATTGGCTATCAAATTTACCAATAAAACTGGAGTTATCACACTTAAAAAATAACTTTATTGGCTTTAAAATATGCTGTGGGCATCCAGGGGATGTGATGGACGTTACATGAATAAAAATGATTTTCTATTACTTCACAAGATACCCTATTCCGAAGAAAATTACAAATAATTTCAATATTAGGATCTATTTTAAAGCAACTCACACAACATGCTGGAGGAACTCAGCAGGTCAGGCAGCATCTATGAAAATGGATAACCAGTCGCTGTTTCAGGCTGAGACACTTCTTCAGGACTGAAAAGGGGGAAGGAGGCTAGCGGGAAGGAGACTGGTAAAGCCAGGTATGTAGGAAAGGTAAAGGGCTGGCGAAGAAGTTATCAGTTTTTAAATGAGCTTTTCATTTATCTTCTTCCCCCTTTAATTAAATTATTAGTTTGTGATTTAATTAGATTTAAAATAGACTGAAGTAATTACACACGCACTTTACTCTACACTGATTTATGATATTTGGTATTCAGTTACATTCAACCAAAGATAAATAAAGTATGACACAAGCTTTGCTTATGTTTAACACAGGATACGTACAAAAATGGAAATTCAAGCACAAAGCATCAGAATATTTTGTTTTGTTTCTGACATTAAATTCAGTTTAAGTAGAAGTAACAAAATGATAATCAATTTGGATCCTTTGTTCATGGATAATGTTCCATTCACTTGATTGCAAAGAATTTCCTAGTTGATGACAAAAAATCTTTTTGTTTTAATGTAAACCTAAAGTTGCCTTTAGCACACTTTACTGCTGTTAACCTATTTAAAATGCTGCACATATTAGCTTTCCACCTGGTCATCAGCCTGATTAATTCATGCTAATACAATTGTATTTCTATGTTATATTGACTGTCCTGTTGTACATACTATTTATTATAAATTACTATAAATTGCACATTCAGATGGATATGTAACATAAAGATTTTTACTCCTCATGTATATGAAGGATGTAAGTAATAAAGTCAATTCAATTCAAATACAGTATAACAAATGTGAAAATTAAATCTCTAGTTTATAATCACAGTAAGGAAGCAAATTACTTAACTCACCCATGCCAGTATTTATCTCATATGTAAGCTCCGTTCACTACACCTTTCCTCTGCTTTCTTCTCACAATCATTCCAACCTATTTTCCATATTGACACAATCTCAGTATAAATCATAAGCTCTGCTAATGCATCATAAAGTCTCACAACTTTCTGTTTCAAGAGGTAATTATTTCCAATCTTGGTCCTAAACCTGTTGATATTATACAAATTCTCTCACTCTGTGGCAGGTGACTATTTTATAAACGCTGTCCCATCAGCTATTTTGCTGTTTTCTTTATTGCAATGTTCAACCTTCATTGACCTTCATTGGTTCAGGCTATTTTTGTTGCATTTCTGTTGCTTAGAAGAAGAAACCCCAAGGATTTGTTTTATAATATTTTATTCCCTTCCGACGTTCACTCGGAACAACAACTTAAAATGAAGCCATTGTTCAGACTGAATGCTGGAAAGGAATGAGATAACATAATTAGGAGCTTCAAGGCATGTGCAGACAAAGCCAGCCTGACTAGAAAACGGCAGCCAATTCATAGCATTACATGTCCAAGGTCATTCTACAAAGGTGAATTTAAGATGTTTGTCTTATCTGTGGTCGTCAGCATGAGTCTGAAGAGCCAGGAAATATTCAAGTGGTCTGTGTGTATAGATACAAATGCTTTGAAGCTTCCAGTGCCGGAGTATGCTTCAGACAGACTGCAGAGGAATGACTTGCAACTTTTACCTTTTTAACACCTTTTACATTTCCTTCACAACCTCTCAAAAACTCTTTGAGATACAGTCACTGATGACATGGAGAGAATACACTCAGTGGCCACTTTATTAGGTATGTCTGTTCACCTGCTTATTAATGCAAATATCTAATCAGTCACACTCCATGCATAAAAGTTTGCAGACAAGAGGTTCAGTTGTTGTTCATTTGGGGAAGAAGTGTGATCTAAGTGAGTTTGACTGTGGAATGATTGGTGGTGCCAGACAGGGTGGTTTGAGTATTTCAAGAACTGCTGATCTGCTGGGGTTTTCACCCACAACGGTCTCTGGAGTTTATAAAGAATGGTGTGAAAATAAATCCAGTGAGTGGCAGTTCTGTGGGTGAAAACGCCTTGTTAATGAGAGAGGTCAGAGGAGAATGGCCAGACTGGTTCAAGCTGACAGGAAGATAATAGTAACTGAAATAACTATCCATTACAACAGTTGTGTGCAGAACAGAATCCCTTAATGTACAACATGTTGATGGATGAGCTACAGAGAGGAAGAATACAGATGTACAATCAGTAGCCACTTTATATTTAAAGGAGCGAGGTAATAAAGTGGTCACTGAGCGTATAGTGGCTAAATTGAACAAAGCACGAAGCCACAAACAGTAATAAAATAATGAGTAAGGATTTGGAAGTATTGTGTGAGGAATAAATATTGCCCAGGACATGCTGGATAATCCATCTGCTATTCTTCATAATGCTGCCAATGCAAGTTTTTACATCCATGTGATGTGTCTGCAATAGTGCCTAGATATCAAAGATATGTTGAACGTCAGAAGCTTCATCTGCCCTAGAACACAATCCTTAACACTGACAATGCAGGAGTCCCTCATAGTTAATTCAGCTGAATCATACAGTTGTATTAGCAAGATACAGATGAAAGATAAGTGTGTCGGCTTTTACATTTATGGGATCTGTGTGTGCCACAGTAATTAATTAGTCAGCCTCATTTTCCCTTGAGAAGGTGGTGGTGAATCATGTTCTTGATCTGCTACAGTCTTCTAAAAGGAGATTTACCCTCAGGGCTTCTGGAGTGGTGGAATTCTGGGGCTGAGACCCAGCAACAATTAAGGACCAGCTAGTCAGATTAATACGTATTGTGGGGGAGTGTCATCAGTTGGTGTTCATCCTATGCTCTATTACCGTTGTACTAGTTGATGAAGATTTCTAGTTAGGTAAGTGCTATTGAAGTAATCTTGGTAACTATTATCCTATAGAGAGTTTATGCACCAGATACTGACAAAATGCTAGATGGGCTGTCAATAGTTATGTTAACCTGAAAGGAGTTGAATATATTTCAGTGTGATTGGAAACTTGGGTAAAGAGAAAATGTTATATCACACTCTTGCTTTGTGCTTTACAAATGGTGGAAAAGCTTATAGGATACTAATAAGACACTTGCCATTGAATGCCTAGCTCCACGGTCCATGATATAGATCAGTTTCTTGCCAAGCGTGATGCCACCCACCCACCACCCCAATGCCAAGTATTCAAGGTGTAGATGCTTGATGGTGATTCCATTGAAACTTAAGGATATGTGATTAGATTCATGTTCCCAATGTTCACAGAGGGTCAAACATTATCAGGAAATACCTGAATGGTATCTGAACTTTGCTGTTTGCCCAAAATGCTTGTGATATTAAATAGACAAATTTAAACAAGATACGTAGGTAACACTTCAATGTAGTAAATCCCTTTCTACAGGTGTTAAGTTTCCCTCACAGACATTGAGATATTTCAGTCACAAGTTACTTTTGTGACCTTGAGGCACTTCTCCAGAAATACGTCTAACCAATATATTCATTGAGCTTTCCTGCAAACTAAGGTTTATTAAAGTAAATTGTTGTGCCTGTCAAGATGAGGATACACTGGAATGTTTCACTTTTTGTAGGTCATTTACTAATTATACCACCACTAGTTCATATTTCATAAGCAGTTTAGAGCCAATACAGGATGATGGACAGTTCTAAATCAGTGTTACTTTCACACAGGATCACTGAATCCTGACAACGGGGAAGGTAGATACATGGAGAAATAATTTCTCAGGGATATGAAGCAACTGCATCCTCCACATTTTCAAAATACCAGTACAAAAGTAAGCAGTAAGATTTTATCAAGTATTTAGTGTTAATGTCACCATATACAACCCTGAGATTCATTTTCTTTTGGGCATACTCAAGAAATCTATAGAATAATAACCATAACAGAATCAATGAAAGACCACCCAACTAGCATGTTCAACCAGGGTGCAGAAAGCAATCATTTATGATCTTGATGGGAACGGAAAGAATAAGGTTAAGTTAAACATTTGAAAGACAAAACGGTTCATAAAATGTGAATTCACGGTAGATTCTTAAAGGAAGATAAAAAGTAAAATAATGGAAATTTGACATAGGATATACACAGCCATATACTGTATTCAACAAATTAACTTTCTATGCAAAGAGATTTCTTCAAACAATAGCCACAACAGATCTGATTGAGGCTGGTGCATTAATGAAATTTAAGAGACTCTTGGGCAGGTACATGGACAGAAAATGTTTAGGGGAACAGTGGAATATGGCATTTACATCCACAATGATGCAGAGTTTTGAGAGGCTGGTGATGAAACACATCAATTCCTGTCAGAGAAGTGACTTGGATCCACTCCAATTTGCCTACCAGAGCATCAGGTCCACAGCAGATGCCATCTCATTGGCTTTTAACTCAATCTTGCAACATCTGGACAGCAAAGATGCATATATCAGGATGCTTTTTATCGACTAAAGCTTA
This sequence comes from Hemitrygon akajei, assembly GCF_048418815.1. NCBI lineage: Eukaryota > Metazoa > Chordata > Chondrichthyes > Myliobatiformes > Dasyatidae > Hemitrygon > Hemitrygon akajei. The sequence goes on from NC_133145.1 coordinate 30,544,358, forward strand.
GCATTCAATACCATCATCCCCTCAAGACTAATCAATAGGCTTCAAGACCTTGGCCTCGGTATCTCCTTGTACAATTGGATCCCCGATTTCCTCACCTGGTGCACCCCAGTCAGTTCAGATTGACAACAGCATCTCCACCAATCTCTATTAGCACAGGTGCTTCACAAGGCTGTGTCCTTAGATCCCTGCTCTACTTGCTTTCCACTTGTGACTGTATGGCTACGCACAGCTTCAACGCTATGTTCAAGTTTGCTGACATCACTGTTGTTGCTGAATCAAAGGTAGTGATGAATGTAGGAGGGGCATTGAAAACCTGGCTGAGTGCTGCCATAACAGCAACCACTTACTTACTCAATGTCAGCGAGTATATGGAGCTGATTATTGACTTCAGAAGAAGGAAACAAGAGGCCCATGAGCCAGTCTTCACTGGAGGATCAGCGGAGGACCAGGTCAGCAACTTTAAAGTCCTCGGTGTTATTCTTTCTGTGCTGTATGACCTGTCCTGGGCCCATCACGTAAGTGCAATTATAAAGAAAGTACGGTAGTGCATCTACTTCCTTAGGAGTTTGCAAAGATTCAGGAAGGCATCTAAAAGTGGAGCCTATCATGGGTAAAGCCTACCCCACCAATAAGCACATCTACAAACGTTTATACATGAAGCATTGTCACAGGAAAGCAGCATCCATCATCAGAGACCACCACCACCCAGGGCATGCTCTCTTCTCACTGCTGCCATCAGGCAGAATGTACAAGAGCTTCAGGACCCATACCAGCAGGTTCAGGAACAGTTATTACCCCTCAACCATTAGGCTCTTGAACCGAAGGGGATAACATCACTCAGTTTCATTTGTCCCATCATTGAAATGTTCCCACAACATAAAGACTCACTTTCAAGGATTCTTCAACTCATGTTCTCAATATTTATTGCTTATGTATTTATTTATTTATTATTATTATTATTTCTTTCTTTTTGTATTTGCATAGTTTGTTGTCTTTTGGCCACTGGTTGAACACCCAAGTTGGTGTGGTCTTTCATTGATTCTGTTATGGTGATTATTATATAGATTTATTGAGTATGCCCACAAAGAAATGCACCTCAGGATGTATATGGTGACATATATGTACTTTGATAATAAATTCATTTGAACTTTGAAATGAGGAAAAATAGAATTAGCTGAGATTGGAATCTTGGTTGGCTGGACCATTGAGCTGAGGGACCTCTTTCTGAGCTATATGACTTTATGATTCTAGACCTGATTGAATGCAGCCAATTATTCCACACTAATCACCAATTCACATTTGCTGTCAACACTAGAATCTTGACATAGATCTTTTATTTCTTAATTGATTTGCACACACTTTATACAAATTCAAAAACTTGTGCATGTAGCAATAAATTCAACTTTGCAACTTTGTAAAGGGAATTCTTATTTGTTGCAGATACTTTTGTAAATAATGACTTGTCTTCAATAAGCCATGTTGAAATCTTTAACAAAATAAATATGGAAATCTTTTGTGCGATAAGTTAAAAATTCAGCAATTAGAGCAGATGCATCCAAGCTCTTCTGAAATACACAGAAAGCAATTTCCTTTCACTATTTAACACAGAAATGATGTGCCTCATATTGAGATGAATTGCATTTCTGGCATTTGTACCAGTTAGAAGGCTATTGGAGATGATTGTGGAATGTTAAAGGGTCATTAAAACTGCAGTGTTAAAATTCATACCAATAAAATAACATTCTCAGGAAGAACCCATTTCAAAGCTGAGTGTTCAGATGATTTAATTAATGAACTGATTATAATGAAGAAAAGTAGACTACTCTGATTTTCAAAATAAATATTAGACAAAGGCATGTCTTTCAAACTCAGCAGTGCAAAAATATTATTTCTGTGGTTAACCATTCTGTAACCTTTTGAAGAATACCAATAGTGCACTTACTGAGTTGTGGACTGATATTTGTTATAATTTACTTCAAGGTTAAAGGGCTATGGGTAAAGTGTAAAAGAATGTGACTAACTGGACAGCAATTTACAGTAGCTGGATCAAGACTGATGGGTTCACTGAATTCCCTGCATGTGAGGTAATTTCCTTTAATAAACATGAGCCACAACAAAGATATGAAATAAAGAGAAAATAATGTTCTACTCACAGTCTCACACTCTTGCACAATCACACCCTCTCCACACTCTCACACTCACTCACACTCACAGAAAAAAATACGTCTTAAAGAAATAAAGGTGTTTGGCACTGCGCAATAACACATTGGAAGACAACTTCTTGGAACATCGAAAATTTCTAATCTAATCACTTCAAACTCCTATCTAATATCAAGATGATTATTCACCGCTTGTTACAATTTAGTGTTTCATCTTATGATTCTAGAAAAGTATTCTCACCATCCAAGAAGAATAAACAGAATATCTTCAAGTGCTGGTATACATCATGATGTATAACTCTTGAAGTAGCTAGAACTAAGGCAATGAGTTGGTTCAGTGCTGAATAAAAGGTGTTTTGCTCTACATCTGTGGATTTGTTTCCAGAAGCACATGAGAAATCAGACACCTTAGAAATGCTGCAGGTGAATATTATGTGAGAGGGACAAGGGAAGAAAGAAAATCAAGCCTGTTTCCTTGCATGGGCTCTCCATGATATGTTTTTGTTTTATCAAGGCAACGCAGAAAATCTTTAATTATCACATCATTTAATAGGTGCAGTGGTGTATTCCTTATACAGCTAGATTGGCATTAAGACCTTAAACACAGGAGCAGAATTAGGCCATTCAGCCCATCAAGTCTGCTCTGCCATTCGATCATGGCTGATTTATTTTCCCTGCGTCTTTCAAAGGTTTCAAAGGTACATTTAATGTCAGAGAAATGTATACAATATACATCCTGAAATTCTTTTTCTTCACAACCAATCACAAAAACAGAGGAGTGCCCCAAAGAATGAATGACAGTTAAATGTTAGAACTCTAAAGCCCCCCAACTCCCCCCTCCCATGCGTAAGCAGCAGCAAAGCACGATCCCCCTCTCCCCCCAGCAAAGAAAAGTATCGGCACCCCCTCCCAAGCACTCAAGCACTCAGCAAAGCATTAATAAAGACACAAACTTGCAGTACCTCACAGGCTCTCTCTCTCCCCCTCTCTCTCTCCTCTCTCTCTCTCTCTCTCTCTCTCTCTCTCTCTCTCTCTCTCTCTCTCTCTCTCTCTCTCTCTCTCTCTCTCTCTAATAAAGGAAAAAGAGGAGTCCCCATTTCACAGCGGGAGGGGAGACATAACAAACAACTTGCTGATTTATGATGTTAAAAGTCCGGTGTGTCGCTTTTTCCAAGCTCTGGGCACACAGCCAGAGATCTTCCATCTCCCACAACACACTGATTCCCTGCAGAAGCACCGACCCTGAGACCGTCTGCCTCCAGAGCCACGAAATCCCGTAACTCTGAAGGCGAGCTAATCTTCTAGTCTGCATCCTTGCTATGACGAATAACAGCCAGTCGTGAGACCCTGAAAGCGGGTCCCATTCTTGCAAAGAACTGAAGTCAGCATGTAACTCCAGGTCAGGGTCTTCAAGAGAACCCTGAAAGGGAAAAATAGAGATTTTAAAGATAGAAATAGAGCTGTTTCCGAAGATGCAAGCAAAGGAGTAGCTGTTTGGCGCCATTGTCTCCTAAGCTCCTTCTACCTGCAACTTCTGACACCTTTATCAATTAAGAACCTATCAACATCTGCTTTAAATATCCCAATGACTTGGTCTCCATGATTGTCTATGGTAATAAATTCCACAGATTTACCATCCCCTGACTAAAGAAATCCCTCCTCATCTCCACTGTGATGAGTCTGTGCCCTTCGGTCCTAGATTCTTCCATTCTCTCCACATCCACTCGATCTAGGCCTTTCAATACTTGGAAGGTTTTATTGAGGTACATCCTTGTTCTTCTAATCTCCAGCATGTACAGGCCCAGAGCCATCAAACACTACTCATACATTAACCCTTCCATTCCGGGGAATAGTCTCATAAACCTCCTCTGAATCTTCACCAATACTAACATATTCTTTCTTAGATAAGGGCCCAAAACTACCCACAATACCCAATTCTGCTCTGGCTAATGCCTTACTAAGACTCAGCATTACATCCTTGGTTTTATATTCTAGTCCCCTGGAAATGGATGCTGATATTGTATTTTCCTTCCTTACTACCAATTCAAGTTTACCTTTAGGGAATTTGGCAGGAGGACTCTCAAGTCCCTTTGCATCTCTGCTTTCTGAATTCGTTCTCCCATTTAGAGAACAGTCTATGTCATTATACCTTCTTCCAAAGTGCATGACCATACATTTCTCTACTTGGTTCCACTTCTTTATCCATTCTCCTAACCTGCCCAAGTCCTTCCCTTTAGACACCTGACTTTCTCTATAAGTCTGTAAAGGGTTTGTGCTGTTTGTAAGCAGCTTGTGCTGTATGTAGGCAGTTTGTACATTCTCCCTATGATTGTGTGCGTTTCCTTTGGATGCTCTGGTTTCCTCTCACATTCCAAGGACGTATGGGCTAGGGTTAGTAAATTAAAGGCCTGCAATGCTGGTCCCAGGAGCATGGTTACACTCGAGAGCTGCCTCTAATGCAACTACAATCCCCAGGCCACGTTGGTGATTGATGCACAACTATACGTTTCACAGTACGTTTTAATGTCTTGATGTACATGTGACAAATAAACATTATCTTTGATCTTTTCTTTAATCCTCAATGATACCTGGCCCTCCACCTACCTTTGTATCATCCACAAATATAGCCACAAAGCCATCAATTTTGTCGTTCAGATCATTTACATATAATATAAAAAGTAGTGGACTCAACACTGACCGCTGTAGAACACCAGTATTCACCAGCAGCCAAGCAGCAAAGGCTCCCTATATTCTTTGCCATCTACCAGTCAGCCTTTCTTTTGTCAGTGCTAGTATCTTTCCTGCAAAAACATTGGCTCTTATCTTGTTTAGCAGCCTTATGTGTGGCATCTTGTCAACATTCTAGCAGTCCGGGCTAATAACATAGAGAAGCAGCAAACCACTCAATAAATTTGAATTTGATTTAAAACAAAAAGGACATGATACCCAAAAAACAGTCATAAAGATACAAGTTATCCAGTTTGCATATCAATCCTCTTCCACGCAATAGCAGCCTAGCTTGCCATTTAGCTGTTAAGTATGGAAGTTCAAAGAAATGACTACCATCGGAGCATGTAAGAACAGTCAATAACAACTGACCCTGTCAGAAATGGAGGCATGACTTATTTCCTCCCCAATCCACCCCAAGAAAAATTGGCCTTGATTTCATCACAAATTCTCGGAAAGTAGGTTTAATATAATTCAGTCCTTATACTTCCACAGATATTATTCCATTGAGCTAAGACTTTGCCTTTCAATGTCTTGCTTACAACTCTTCTGAGATGACACATCGTTCTTTCTCTAAGAATTATGTAAATTTTTCATTTATCTCTGCTGCTGCTTTTAAGAAAAAAATCTAGTATGGCTAACAAGCAGAATGGTCACTTTTTTAACTACTTAAATTTTACGCATTGGGAAGCCCTTCCTTAGCTGAGATTAGACAGGTAAAGAGCTATTTAGAACTGGACTATGTTAATATCGGTTGTACAATTCCAAAGTGATGAATAATTTTGTAGGTTTAATCAAGCAAACCAAGAAAAAAAACTACCAAATAAATCTACTTTGCCTTTTAGTACTGGATCAGTACCAAACCTATTATGATAATCAGGGTCAAATGTTCACATTTTTGGATAATTTCTAGCTTTTCATTAGAACCTAAACATTATTATTCAGTCCATTCACATTTCTGGATGGATTAAACATTTTTGTTTGTTCAGGGGAAAGCTGAATTCAAACTAACTGGAATCTTGGAACTATGTCAAATGTTTACTTCAATTGTTAATTCTCGACAGTAGTATAGCTCTTTTGGATTCTAATTCAGGTATGTAAGCCTGGGTTATCACACTGTGAGTGTTCATGACACTACATTAAAATAGTCTCAGAAAAAAGGAGCACAGAAGTAATGCCATTCATCATTGTACAAATTATATTTATGATAAGTTCAAGAACAGTTTTAATCTCTGATTTTAATGTTAGGAACTAGATAAATATCATTCTGATTTACAAGGCAGACAAGTTTTTAATGTTTTTGAGGGCATTTAATTAAAAATAATAGTTAATTTAATTCTTAATCTAATCATTGGAATGCTCACTTTTGGCTTATTGAGATAAGATTAAAAATTTATGATATTATAATAAATGCTGTTTTATTTTGTTAGTGTATTTTGTTTGCAAAATAAAATGCTTCTTTTAAAATATTGCATTACTTTATTCAAAAATTTTAAGGGTTAAAGACCAAAGGTAAATTTGCTTCCCAACCAGATCTTTTAATGGTCACAAAGAGTTTTGGGATCATCCATAACCATGAAGTTATCAATTAACTTTTCAAAGCTAAAAACCCTATGGCAACAGACTTCGGAAAGACTACCTACTGTCTGCAAGTCCTCTTTCAAGTCATAAGCAATTGTCATTTGGAAATCTGTCACAGTACCTTCATTGCTGGGTTAACATTCTGTAACCTGGGTGTACTATTACTAATGAAACTTCAATGGTTCAAGAAGATAACTCAGAAAGCCCCTTTCACAGACAACCAGCGTGACTATTAAATGCTGGCCGTGCCAGTGATGTCCATGCTCTATGCATGAAACAAGAACTTAGTTTGTAGTGCAGTTAAAATCATAGCTATCTAAATAATGCCATTTATATTGATAACATGAATGACACCAAAAGGCAACATAAAGCAGTGTAAGTGACTTCAGTAAACTTAGATGTGCAGACAACTCAGTGTAAATGATAGAAAAGCTAATAAACAATTTAAATACCTTTAATTGATGTGGTTGTATTCACTTTAGTACTGAAATCTTTTGATGGTTGGCTGCTTGCTAGATATATACATAAATAAAATTTTCCCACTTTAATTACATTGTTAACTTAATTCTTTGCAAGCACTTGTTAGCTTAAACTCAGCTTAAAATTAATCACAGACCTGCCTTGTCTTGGTGCAAGCAATCTGAACATTCCATCCACTTTCAGTTGATGCTCACTGCATCCAGTCTCCACAAATTACGAATGTATTATTGTGACAGTTACAGATTTTCTGATTAGACGCTACAAGCAGTAGAACTGCGAAAAAAAGCAGACCCTAAGGGCTATATTATTAATGCAATTTCACAATGATTGCATGATGAGAAAATGATTGTTCTAGTATTATTCTTTCATGAAATCATACATTCTAATGTAAGTAACTGCAATACACAAATAGATCTTGTTCAATCTTACATCCCAAAACAATCTACTGGTTTTAGACTACAGTATGGGTAGTATAATGTGACATATATACACTTCGGTAGTAACTTACTTTGAACTTTGAACTTTGACTTTAGCCTATTCTACTTCCAACCTGTTTATATAGTGATTATGAGCAATTATTTTTAGTTGTGCCTGCTTTATTTCTCAAATTCCTTCTAATTTTGCCTTAACATTTCTGCTCCTGTGAGCATTTCTAGCTAAAGGTTTATAAAGGTCAACTGTTTGACATCAGTGCAGAGTTGGAGAGATCAAAAGTGCTTGGTGAAGATGGGAGGGTGAGATAGTAGGGTAGGTGTTAATCTCCAGTTGAAGAACTGAGGCAGGACAGGAGGAAATAACTCTACCCAGTCTATTCAATTGCACCTCTTGTTGGATTGTTTGAAGAGGAATATTTTATTGCCTTGAATACCTCTTTGTGCTGTTACCTTCCATCCATGTGATGAGAGCATAAATGCTGAAGAGCTGATTTCTTCTAACTCTATGTTAGGACTTGTAATTGGTTGACATATTTTCATATTGACATGTTTTATTTGGAAGTTGAGACAGTTAAATTGAGGTGCTTCGCACAAGAATTTCAAAACAAGCCTTTTATATTTATTTGTTTAAACATTAGAATATGCAAAATTGCGTGCAAACAGATCTAAATAATAATATAATTATACATGAGCAGGGTTAATTGTTGTCTTTTACCCAAGCCTAGTTTATTTATAATTATAATTGCAGAAGTTGTTGTTTTGTAACTTTACATTTTCTATAATTACCTGATTATAACTAAAAAATTATATCTAAAATATCATTCTTTTCCAAATTAATTGGCAAAAAAGACTAATATCAAATGTTATGAAGGGTACACAAAGAAAATAACTTTGCCAATCCAAGATAAAATAATGTAGTAAAGATCTGCCAACATACTACAGTTATGTTGTAAAATAAAATAAATAAATGTTTATGTGAGCAATAATTCACATTGAATGAATAGATATGTTTTTGAGAGGTGTTCACGGTGAAGACGTGCAACCGTTGGAGTCCAAAGAGCTCAATAAATTTAGATGGTTTTATATTAGGTAGAAGATTACTTGGCATTCATTTGGGGTCAACTATAATTCTGCAAGTTTGCATCCTGGTTGAATGGCTTCATACACAATTCGAGAAAATTGCACACTTTGGTTAATCATTAAGCATTATGTGCGAAATTACACTTGCATTCATGGCATATGAAATGAGTCCTGTGGACAATGAAATTATCTTTGTCATCAGTAAGATGAAATCTTTTCACTAATTTTTTAGCAATCTAAACAGAATGCACACATTTTACATCTAAATATAGAAAGTACATGCAAATATTGTACAATGAATAAACATTGCATGAACACATAAATATTTCACTCTTTTTACATAAATTAGAAATACCTACTTTTTATAAAATTCTTTGCTCATTTTCTTTGTGCCTTTTCAAACTATAACTCCAAATTATTCTAAAACTGATATTCAGGACAGAAAATACCAATGGAATATACTGTATATATATTTTAACAGTAAACATTAATGTTGAATTAAGTCTTATAAATCCCACAACCCCGAGAACCAACTGGTTTTTAAATAACATCTTAGACAATCGACCCAATTCTTGTAATGTTGCTGTTTTGAGAAAGTAAGGTTTTATGCTTCACTACACAGTACATAATACTCAAATATATTTCAGCTTTTGCTTTTAATACTGACAGACAGTGATCTCTGATCTCATATTAATATTCCAAATATGCCTGGATTAAGACACACAAAAGTGTGCTTTCAATTCATACATTTCTGGTAAAAAAAAGTATCATAATATTATCTGTGAGCAATAGTTGTCGCATTAAGGCTCTTGAGTTTTCATGGATTGTATCATGTGACCATATATTCTCTGGGCTGTAACAATGTTTACTGTGAGGATGAAGAGGACCTTTTTATTTTGATCACCTCATGCCTTTTGTGTATTTTTCAGCACACTCAGAAAACAAGCCACTCTGTGTGTCAGGAATCCAGGGAGACCGTACAATATATTCCACTAAACGCAGTTCCTGGCGGTTCTTTCGCAGTAACATCTGTTTTAGTAAGAATTGGTTCAGGGTCTTGCTAGTTTCATTCACAGGTGCTTCCACTCCACAGTCATGTGAAATTGGCCGTGCCTTCCCCGGGGTCAGCTCCTTACGTGACTCCCGGATTCAGCAATGCACCACTCCCTTCGAGAGATCGTTTCACACCACCACTGCTTGTGACTCCATAATTCCAGTACAGTGCCAAGCTTTTTTGCAGTCAAGCTGTATTCCAGAGCATTTAGCACAAGCTGTTTTGGAGTTCTTTTTTTTTTGCAAAGCAGATGTTCCCAAGAGTGGCATTTGTGCCAGAGTGCAGATTGCATTCTGGTAACATCTTGCCAGCTGCATCTCTACATCTACAGAACTCGTTCTAATAATACAGTAAAGCTATTGCCTGTATGAATTAGCACTGGCAGGCTGACAATTGTGACAGACTGCCGATGTATTTCCATCCTGCTCAGTGAATGTTAATTCTAATAGATCCTACTTTAAGTGCCCTGGTTAATCACAACAATCTTATTTAAGACACTTGTTCAAAAAGAAGATAGTCAATCTGATTTTGATTAAAGTTGGAAGCCTATTTGATGGATTTGTTTTATTCATTAGCATTGTCTGTTCCTAATGGACTATATTGCAATTATCAATATTAATTTTATTTTAGTTAACTTTCTTACTCTTTTTGGAAGATATATTTAATTCTACCGTGCTCTTTTTTTTTACCTACTCATCAATGCTAATTTAACCATTTGGAAAAGCCTTCAGTAGATCTTGATTGCAGAATTTTATATGCGTGCTTTGCCAAAGTGTCACTGTGCCAAATGGAGTGGCCGGCTGTCTGCCGGATACTGCTCAGTCTGATTTGGAATTCTGCAAAGGTTCGGCAAAACTTTGAAGTTGGGAATGATCTTGAGGTCAGGTGCTGTTACACCTCTAATAATTTTAATGGGGCCACTACTGTTTATGAAATAGGCCTGTCCAGGCAAATTATTTTAAATTTTTAAAGTATTATTTGATCTACTTTTGAATATATTCAAATTTATAGCATAGAACCAATTATGTTTCATAACATAGAACAGTATAGCACAGCCCAAGATGTATTAATCTACAGTATATAAACCTACTCCACAATCAGTCTAACCCTTCCCTCTTACACAGCCCATTGTCTTACATCCATGCCTATCTAAGAGTCTTTAAAATGTCCTTTTGTATCTGCTTCTACTATCACCCCGGTGGTGCATTCCTGTCATCTACTGCTCTGAGTAAAAAAAAATACATATTTTTTACTTTATTTCAAGGAACAGCCTGGTAATAGATCCTTCCAGTGCAATGAGCCTGTGCTGCCATTTATACACACGTGGTCAACTAACCCACTAACACATACGTCTTTGAAATGTGGGAGGAAATTGGAATACCCAGAGAAACCCCACGCGGTCATGGGAAGAATGGATAAATTCCTTACAGTTAGTGGCAAGAAATGAACCCGTGTCACTGGCTGTACAATAACATTGCGCCAACTGCTACGCTACCCTGCTGGTCATAACTTCAACACTTCTGACATATCTGCTAAACTTTCCTCCACTCATCTAAAACATTTGCCCTTTAATATTAGACTTTGTCAGCCGGGAAGAAAGTTGGTGGCTGTCCAATGTCTCCATGCCTCTCATAATCTTATACATCCCTATTCAGACACTTCTCATCCTCCTTCACTACAAAGAGAAAAACCCTAGCTCGTGCAGCCTTTCATCATAGGTTCCTCACAAGCCATAAACAATTCAAATGCCCCTACCCACCAGCACTGTGAGCACCGTCACCAGACAAACTTTAGCACTTCAAGAAAGCAGATCACCACCACCTTCTCGAGGACAATTGGGGATGGGCAATAATTTGTTGACCTGGCAGATAACATACTGATCTTAAGAAATAAATAATTAAAGCAACTACTAACTCTCCAACTCTTCACTGTGAAATTCCCTACCATCTCCTTACCTTGTGATTGATTAGGTGAATGGCTCATGATCAGAAAGATTAAAAGTAGAATAATATGGCAAAGGGAGCTCTAAAATTAATTATTTGATCCGTTCCAAAGTCTCACGGATATTTGTATTTGCCTGAAGTAAGGGGCCAAGCAAATATTGGTGTCATGCTAGAAAGAACACTGTCCTGATTTTCTGTCCAAGGTTTCTGTCTGCCCAGGTGCAGAAGCTTGAACAACTGGAACAGTTGTTGCAGAGTGTCATTCTACAAGTTGGAGCATGGACCCAAAAAGCGTGTAGATCTCAGGCATAAATAAATAAATAAAAACTGTTATCTTGAACAGTTTAACAGGAAGGGGTAATAACTTCCCTGGCTATAGGTTGACTCATTATAGCATCTAATGGCCGAGGGTAAGAATGACCTCATATAGCACTCTTTGGAGTACTCCAGTTGTATAAGTCTATTTCTAAAAGTGCTCCTCTGTTCAGCCAAGGTGGCATGCAGAGGTTGAGAAATGTTGTCCAGAATTTCCAGGATTTTCTGTAGGATCCTTTGTTCTACCACAGCCTCCAGTTTGTCCTGATTGACTTCTGTAACAGAGCCAGCCTTTCTAATCAGTTTATTGAGCCTGTTGGCATCACTCGTGTTGATGCCATTCTCCAGCACACCACGACATAGAAGACTGTACTGGTAGAACATGTAAAGGAGAAGCCTGCATATTCCAAAGGACTTCAGTCTCCTCAAAATGTAGAGACTACTCTGGCCCTTCTTGTATACAGCCTCCATGTCAATGCTCCACTCAAGTCTGTCATCCAGGTGCACCCTTAGTACTTGTAGGTCCTCACCACACCCACATCCTCACCATCAATGGTAACGGGGATGTTGGATATGGTGGATACTTGGCAGTCAGTGTAAAAGTTACCACTGCTTTCCTGCATTCCATAGTCATTTTGGATTGGCCACAACATCTCCTCCACAATCTCCATCAGCACAGGGGCATCACAAGGCTGTGTGCTTCCCCCTGCTCTACTCACTTTACACCTATGACTGAGTGGCTGAGCACAGCTCCAATGCCATGTTTAAGTTTGTTGATGATATCATTGTGATAGGCTGAATCAAAGGTGATGATGAATCAGTATGTAGGGGAGAGATATAAAAATCTGGCTGAGTGATGCCACAACAACAACCTTTCACTCAATGACAACAAGACCAAGGAGCTGATTATTCACTGCAGGAGAAGAAAACCAGATGTCCATGAGCCAGTCCTCATCAGAGGATCAGAAGTGAAGAAGGTTAGCAACATTAAGTTCCTCAGTGCTATTACTTTGGAAGATCTGTCCTCGGCCCAACATGTAAGTACAGTTACAAAGAAAGCATAGCACTGCCTCTGCTTCTTTAGGAGTATGCAGAGATTTGGTATCTAAAATTTCAAAAACTCCTAAAGAGTGTTGTGGAGAGTATATTGACTAGCTGCATCACAGCCTGTTATGGAATCATTAGGCCCTTCTACAGAAAATCCTTCAATAATATTGACTGGCTGCTTTACGCATGGTATGGAAACACCAATGCCTTTGAACAGAAAGTCCTACGAAAGGATATGGATTCAGTCCGGTACATCATGGATAAAGCCCACCCAACCATTGAGCACATCTACATGAAACACTGTCGCAGGAAAGCAGCATCCATCGTCAGGGACTGCCACCACCCAGGGCATGCTCTCTTCTCACTGCTGCCAACAGGAAGATACAGGAGCCTCAGGACTCACACCACCCGATTCAGGAACAGTTGTTACCTCTCAACCATCAGGCTGTTGAACCAAATGGGATAACTTTATTCAAGCATCACTTGCCGCATTTTTGAAATGTTCCCACAACCACCAATGGACTCACATTCAAGGACTCTTTATCTCATGTTCTCTTTAGTTATTGCTTATTTATTTATTATTATTATTTCATTTGTATTTACACATTTTGTTCTCTTCTGCACTCTAGCTGAATGCCTAAGTTGGGTGGTCTTTCTTTGATTCTGTTATGGTTATTATTCTATTGATTTATTGAGTATGCCTACAAGAAAATGAACCTCAGGGTTGTATATGGTGATGTATTTGTACTTTGATAATAAACTTATTTAATCTCTTGAACTTAGAGGTTGCACAAAACTGCACAGGGCAGGCTTCCAGTAGTTTGGTGAGGCAGGGTTGAACGTTCTGTTTTGTAACTGCACAAAGAAGTTGAAAAGATAAACACAGGGATAAACAATCTACTTTGTTTTACTTCAGTGAGGCATTCACATGAGACATAGTAATGAATGTTATATGCCATTCACATATAACCCGTAATGAATTATGTAATCAAACAAAGAATGCTTGATCAAACAATACATTGACAATATTACTCAAATATTACTGAAATATTAAATACACAACATTGAAGATTCTGTAAATTTCCAAGAATGACAGGAATGACATCTGGCAGGACTCCCATTGGCACAGCATCCAATCAGCTGCACATCCAGATCAAACTAAATATCACTATAACAACAATAATATTTCTATGTATTATGCCATAAGAAATTGAAGTTTTAAAAATTATCTGAGCCATTTTCCTGGCATTAAACTGCTGTTGCTAATTTCTCTATCACTGTTTCAGAAAGTCTAAAAAAAGGTTCACTGGTTTCAATTTCAAAAGAGTGCTACAAGCCTTCATCAGTGTAACCATACACCTGTTGAGCAGTGAAAGGAATGAAGGGATGTATTTCCTAACCATTCCCAATAGTAGCACTTTTCTGCACACATCTGATTCAGGAACGTAGCTCTTGACAGTGGAAGAACTAGGAGGGTAGGGTGGGTGGAGAAGAGAAGGGGAGAGGGAGATGGGGTGCGTCACATCATAACCACACTCCTTAACTTACTGCTGATTGTGGGCAAGGAATGACTGCATGTTACAGTGATGGAAATGGTGTAGCAGAGTCCACCTTGAGGCCTGAGGAACCCTCACTCACGTTCTTCTCAAGAACAACATGAAGGAGAGGACGTCTCTTGGAGCAAAGATCACTCCTAACAGAAAGTTACCACAGAGATGTAAGTAAGGAGATGAGTGCCCTCAATGGATGCCTGGAGTTCTGGGAACACTTCACTGCAGCTTACAGTCCCTTCCTCACATGAAAGCAAAAGCTGCATTTTAACGAAAATTGAAGATTGTGCTGAGTACAGGTAGATCTATTTCTACAATACAGCAGCGTTAAATGTGACATGCATCAACAGAGACTGACCGCAAGATTACCAACATGAGTTTTCTGTGATTGGACATAATCTTGACTGTTTTTTTAGAGGATGGAGAAGAACTGGAGGCCAGGATTCAGTTCTGGAGCTTGGAGACTAGGTGGCTACCTGGGATGTTGGTATTGGTGGAGAGAAAATGGGAGGGGGGAATATGCAGACTGGAATCACTGGGAGGCTCAAGTATGTGTTTAGAGATCAGGGTCTATAGGGGAAGAGAGCTGTTTTAGTGTGGGAGTGAGGGCTGAATTACAGGTGTTCCCTGGGGTAACATGTTCCAAATGTCCCTGTGGTGTTCCAGGTAGGTGTTGCAGAAGTACTAACTCCATGCAATGTGACTCTGGTACAGAAGTTGTCCTCCAGTGACTGGAGTCCCCCATGACAGGAGTGTCCAGTGAAATTGCCTAAGAGTTGGAAAGTGAACTGGAATTAGCTATTGCTATGTCTCATACCAAACAAAATAAATTGCAAAATCTTGATGAATAGTATTAAGGAATTGAACTTCTAGACAGTAATGAAAGAGCAAGCAAAAACTGGAATTATACAACAGCATTTATTAAAAATAAACATACCACATGTTGTGGTCAGTAGATATCATATTAATAATCAACCCTAGCACACCTCAGTGATATGTGCTTAGCCCACTGCTCTACTTTTCTACACCCATGACTGTGTGGCTTGGCACCACTCAAATGCTAACTATGATGCCTCAAATGATCTAACCATTGTTGGCAGAATCTCAGATGGTGATGAGAGGGCGTACTGGAATGAAATATGCCAGCCAGGTGACTGGGTGTCAATGTCTCCGAGGCCTTAATCTGGCCCCCAACATATCAATGCAGCTATGAAGAAGCCAAGACAGTAGCTACAGTGGCATGCAAAAGTTTGGGCAGCCCTGGTCAAAATTTCTGTTACTGTGAATAGCTAAGCAAGTAAAAGATGATCTGATTTGAAAGGCATAAAGTTAAAGATGACGCATTTTTTTAATATCTTAAGCAAGATTACTTTTTTATTTCCATCTTTTACAGTTTCAAAATAACAAAAAAGGAAAAGGGCCCGAAACAAAAGTTTGGGCACCCTGCATGGTCAGTACTTAGTAACACCCCCTTTGGCAAGCATCACAGCTTGTAAACGCCCATTCTTCCTTCCAAAAGGCTTCTAATTCTGTGAGATTCTTGGGCTGTCTTGCATCCACTGCTCTTTTGAGGTCTATCCACAGATTTTCGATGATGTTAAGGTCGGGGGACTGTGAGGGCCATGGCAAAACCTTCAGCTTGCGCCTCTTGAGGTAGTCCATTATGGATTTTGAGGTGTGTTTAGGATTATTATCCTGTTGTAGAATCCATCCTCTTTTCATCTTAAGCTTTTTTACAGACAGTGTGATGTTTGCTTCCAGAATTTGCTGGTATTTAATTGAATTCATTCTTCCCTCTACCAGTGAAATGTTCCCCGTGCCACTGGCTGCAACACAAGCCCAAAGCAGGATTGATCCACCCCCGTGTTTAACAGTTGGAGAGGTGTTCTTTTCATGAAATTCTGCACCCTTTTTCTCCAAACATACCTTTGCTCATTGCGGCCAAAAAGTTCTATTTTAACTTCATCAGTCCACAGGATTTGTTTCCAAAATGAGTCAGGCTTGTTTAGATGTTCCTTTGCAAACTTCTGATGCTGAATTTTGTAGTGAGGATGCAGGAAAGGTTTTCTTCTGATGACTCTTCGATGAAGGTCATATTTGTGCAGGTGTCACTGCATGTAGAACAGTACATCACCACTCCAGAGTCTGCTAAATCTTCCTGAAGGTCTTTTGCAGTCAAACGGGGGTTTTGATTTGCCTTTCTAGCAATCCTTCAAGCATTTCTCTTGGAAAAATTTCTTGGTCTTCCAGAAAATACCCAAATGGCAAGATAGTACAATCATGGCTGACAAAGGAAGTCAAACCTAATGTAAAAACAAAAGAGAAGGCATACAACAAAGTAAAAGTTAGTGGGAAGGTAGAGAATTGGGAAGTTTTTAAAAACCTACAGAGAGCAACTAAAAGAATCATTGGACGGGAAAAGATGAAATGTGAAAGCAAGCTAGCAAATAATATCAAAGTGGATAGTGAAAGCTTTTTCAAGTATGTTAAAAATGAAAGAGAGATGAGAGTGGATACAGGACCACTAGAAAATGAGGCCAGAGAAATAATAACGGGAGGCAAGGAGATGGCAGATGAACTAAATGAGTATTTTGCATCAGTCTTCACTGTGGAAGACATTGGTAATGTGCCAGGTGTTGAAGGATGTGAGGGAAGAGAAGTGAGTGCAGTTACTATTACAAGGGTCTTGGTGCTCAAAAGGCTGGAAGAACTAAAGTTACATAAGTCATCCAGAACAGATGAACTGCACCCTAGGGTTCTGAAAGTGGCAGTAGTAGAGATTGTGGTGGCATTAGTAAAGATCTTTCAAAAATCATTGGACTCTGCCATGGTGTCAGAAGACTGGAAACTTGCAAATGTTACTCCACTCTTTAATAATGGAGGAAGGCAGCAGAAAGGAAATTACAGACCAGTTAGCCTGACCCCAGTGAATAGGAAGATGTTAGAGTCAATTGTTAAGAACAAAGTGATAGAGTTCTTGGTGACACAGGACAAGATAGGACAAAGTCTGCATGGTTTCCTTAAGGGAAAATCCTGCCTGATGAACCTGTTGGAATTCTTTGAGGAGATTACAAGTAGGATAGATACAGGGGATTGTGTATTTGGAATTTCAGAAGGTCTTTGACAAGGTGCCACATATGAGGCTGCTTACCAAGTTAAGAGTCCATGGTATTACAGAAAAGTTACTAACATGGTTAGAGCACTGGCTGATTGGAAGAAGGCAGCGAGTGGGAATAAAAGGATCCTTGTCTGGTTGGCTGCCAGTGACTAGTGGTGTTCCATAGGGGTCAGTTTTGGGACCACTTCTTTTTATGTTGTATATAAATAATTTAGATGATGAAATAACATAGGTGGCTCTGTTGCCAAGTTTGCAGATGATACAAAGATTGGTGGAGGGGCAGGTGGTGTTGAGGAAACAGGCAGAATGCAGAAGGACTTTGACAGATTAGGAGAATGGGCAAGAAAGTGGCAAATGAAATATAATGTTAGAAAATGGTAATAGAAATAAATGTGCAGACTATTTTCTAAACGGGGTGAAAATCAAAAAATCTGAGATGCAAAGGGACTTGGGAGTCCTTGTGCAGAACACCCTAAAGGTTAACTTGCAGGTTGAGTCAGTGGTGAGGAAGGCACATGCAATGTTAGCATTCATTTCAAGTGGTCTAGGATACAAGAGCTGGCTTTATAAGGCAATGGTGAGGCCTCATCTTGAGTAGTGTGTACAGTTTTGGACTCCTCATCTTAGAAGAGATGTGTTGGCATTGGAGAGGGTCCAAAGGACGCTCACAAGGATGCTTCCATGAATTAAAGGATTATCATACAAGGAACTTTTGATGGCTCTGGGTCTGTACTCACTGGAGTTTAGAAGGTTGGGGTGGGGGGGAAACTCATTGAAACCTTTCGAATGTTGAAAGGCCTAGACAGAGTAGATGTGGAAAGGATGTTTCGCATGGTGGGAGAGTCTAGGACAAGAAGGCACAGCCTCAGGATAGAAGAGTGTCCATTCAAAACAGAGATGCAGAGAAACTTCTTTAGCCAAAGGGTGGTGAATTTGTGGAATTTGTTGCCACATGCAGCTGTGGAGGACAGGTCGTTGGGTGTACTTAAGGCAGAGATTGATAGGTTCTTGATTGGACATGGCATTAAAGGTTATGGGGAGAAGGCCAGAAAATAGGGTTGAAGAGGAGATAAAAAAGGATCAGCCATGACTGAATGGTGGAGAAGACTCGATAGGCCAGATGGCCTAATTCTGCTCCTATGTCTTATGATCTTATATTACTCAGTACGGAGCCAGGTAAAAACGGTGGATGGTTGCTACCAACCTAAGGTGGCTAATGACAGCAGCCTAAAATGTTAGTATTTCTAGTAAGTTTCTCTTTGAGTTCCCATCAAGAAAATATATTTAAGTGAGCAGATGGCTGCTTATTGAATTTTTTTGTTCTGATATTATACTCAGTGATGTCCTCTGAAGGATGTCTAACATATATCGTAAAAACTTGGGAAAAAGGAAAGTAAGACATTATAGGAACAGATTAAGTCAGTCATGTACAGTAGACACAGACACTCCAGGAAGCTTATTGTTATATTTCACATTGGGTCACATCAGTAATTTGGAATCAGATTTCATTACAGCCCCGTCAAATAAAAAAAAATGCATGAAGCGTTATGATAGGAAATACTGAAGCATTTTGAGAGAGAGGGATGTTTTGATGCGTAAATCTTTGCAGAAGTAAAAACACTCTAAGTAGTTAATCTGCTTTACCATTAAAGCATTCATCAATATTTCAGCTGGATAATAAATGGAAGCCCTGCGTGACAGGTAGACATGCTTCGACTGTAAAGCTTCATTCACACAGCATGTTGACTGCTCCTGAGTTCTAATGGTGTATAATGGGATAGAAGTAATTAGCTGAGGCTTTGAAGTGTTGGAGTATACATTTTCGTACTTCAGGTTTGTGTGATCAATGGTACAGCTCGCCTCTTAATGTTGCTCTGCTTGAGAAGCTGGAGCATTAGGTTTCATTTGTGTCCCTTGTAAATTTGCTCTCTGAAGAAAGGTACTTTCAAATAAGGTTAGTTTCTGTGCAATCCTGCCTTGTTATCCATCTTTATAGCACTGTGAACATAAAATCTTGGACTGAGACCATTACCATATCAATAATGTGTCCTCTTCCAACCTTACCCATTGGTACAATTTTCCAAGTTCCCAATGCTGGTGAAAAATACCCTCTGAGGTGGGTAAACAACATGCAGGAAAACAAGCAGCAAAACTGTTCTTGGTAAACTATCAGAACTTGGTTTCTCTAAAGGTTCACATTTGTATTGTGAACATGAAAACCCTACACTCTCTTAGTTATGCTTTATTATGTAAAACTCAGAGAAAAAGATTATTATGGCTGCTGTAAATATTCTCAATCCATTACCAGTATACTGAGCTGTAAGACTTAGATTATAGAGCTGTAGTAATGATAGGTATCAGTGCTCAATTTATTTATAGTATAAATATTACATACTCTTTATATCACTGCACAGCACATATAGAGTGTACATTAGTGTAAGGGAAAACTAAAATGCTGCCAGTGATCTGACATTCAAGAGTTTGAGGATGACATAGCTCTCATTGTTCTGATTAGCAATAATAAATGCACCAGATGATTAATTACATCATTGACACAAAATACTTATAAGCTTGCCAATGTTTTGTCTATTAATCAGTTGAAATTTTTGTTATATTGCTCATTTTGGGAATCCACTGGTAAAAAAAAATATTTTTTTTTTTGGCTTTCTGGCTCGATCAATTGAACTATCTATGCTTTTATAGTTTAATAAACAGAAAGTAGTTTTGATTAATGCCATCCCCCATGGGATTAAATGTGAGTAGGATTAAATGGTAAATTAAAATTAGTGCTTCATGTGCTGCATTAGAATATTAAACAGAATTTGCTGCAATTTTTCTTTTATTCCTCAGTGCCACTTCCACATGGAATATATTCATGATGTCCTCCTTCCTAATCACTTTTCACTCATATTTGAGATCATGCAATCTTAAAATTGTGAAGGCAACTTGTACATTTGCAGAGGAAAATATGCCAATAAGTACAATAACTTTTTAAAATGATTTACAACAAAGCCTTTGCCTCAAAAAAGATTTTGCTTCAGTTTCAATAAATAATAATCCATTATCTTGATCAAGATTAATGCTCCTTTAAAAGTTCTGGTGATCAAGAAGCAGATAGGTGTTTCAAAGACTCTTTTTTGTTCAGTGTAGAACTGAGTGAATTACATTTCAGAATATCTTTAATATTGTCTCTATCTTCAGGTTGGAGATTAGCTTTGATATATTGTGCATAATGGCTGAATTTATCTGCCTCTACATCCTCTGAACGAATCTTGATTTTATTTGCATGTAGTGTATATACAAACTGCTTCATCTTAAGAATTTGAATAATCAAGCACAGTTCTAAATCATTAGTGTGATGTTCATCAATCATGCATGCTTCGTTGTGATTCGTGGAAAAGATAAATAGCAACTCGTCCATATAGAAAGCAAATATGCAGGCATTGAAGGTGCTGTTCTAAGAATATAAATAAGTTCTTTAATAGCCATCTACTGTAAAATATTTTGAGCCACATAATGCATGTAGTTATACAATTATTAATGTATGTTTTTGTTGTAAATAATTATTATCTTAATCACAATGTAATGTATTTAAATTGGTTAATTAAAACAGATTAATCATTTGCAAGAGCTCTCATAACATAGTATTTTGTGTGATGCACTATAATGAATCTTAACTTGTCAGCAGTTAGTTACCCACTCTGGGCAGTGGACAGGTTGAAAAAGAGCAGACCACTTATTGTGAATCCCATTCCAAAACGCTGAGGGCATCGCATAATGTAATAGCATTACATGGATGATCCAAAATAATGGATGCCCACAAATCAGCTAAATAAAAGAGACAGGTGATATAGCTGTACCCCAGTCTTTGGTGACAGAAAAGACTGCAGGTGCTGGAATCTGGAGCAGTACACAACCTGCTGATGGAATAAAGCAGGCCAAGCAACATCTATGTTGGGGTCGGAGTGGGAGTGGGGGACTTGTCAACGTTTTGAGTCAAAACCCTGCATCATGTGTGTCACAGTCTTTGAATTTTGGCAAAAATATTAAGGACTTTTAATGTTTTGTTTAATGCTCTTGACATTCAGAAGCATTGAAAACTATTATAACATGCTAAAGTTAAAAAAGTTATAATATATGGATTACTTTAAAATACATAGTAGAAGAAGAAGAAGAATAGCCCTTAAATCGGCGGTGGAGTTATCGGGGCATTGTCATGACGGTGTTTCCGTAGCAAGCTATTCTTGTTTTTACGAGGCCGAGTTGCTAACTCGACACTCAACTCGACTTGGATTCGAACTCGGGAACCTTCGCTCCGGAGTCCGGCACAGATATTATTCCATCACCAAGCGGGACTTTAAAATACATAGAACCTTGTAAAAATAATTAAAATAATTGCATCAAAAATTATTCTTAAAAACTAATTACCCTTCTTCCTTGCCATTCTTTGTCATTGAAATGAAAGGAATTGCTGTTTTTATGCCAAATTAGAACAGGTTCCTTAGAAAGATTTCCCAGCAAAACTGCATTCACCACAGTTATGTTTTGACACCGGATTCCACAGGGCATCAGAATATCAGTAGAGACTCCACTCTCAGACCTGATGCAGGGTTTCATCCTGAAATGTTCATAATTCCTTTCCTCCCCCAGATGCTGCTCGACCCATTGAGTTGCTCCGAAAGATTGTTTCTTGGTTTCTTGTCGGGGATCACTGATGAAAATTTGGAGCTAAAACTGCAGGTTTTGGCCAAATCTCTGGTAGAGATGTAGCAATAGGGCAACTTTGACGTTGAAGTAAGTGAGCCTGTTACATAAAAGTGAAATTTATGCCAGACAAAGCTGTTGAAGGGGGTTTTTTTTTTGTGGGTATAACTGGCAGAGTATGTAGGGAAGTAATAGATATAGTGTGTATGGATATTCAAAAGCATTCTGTAAATTGGTTTTTCAGAGTTTTGATTTACACAAAATGTATGATAGTAAATGAAGTTTAATTGTCAGTTGATTAATGGATAGAAAGTAAAACAATGGGAAAACATGTCATTTTCATGTTGTCAAAGTGTAAAATAATGGGGTACCTCAGGGATGAGTGCTTGGTCATCAATTTCAACAACCTATAACAAGACTTAGATGATGAAAACAGGTCTCAAGTTTTGTAGAAATTACAGAGCAAAGTTGAGAAGGAGCTGTGAAGAAAATCTAAGGATTTGATGCAAAGCGAATGGCTATACAATTGAATATCAAAGGGAGAGGGTTTGACTACTTATTGTTGGATATATTCATGTGATTTGTCACCTATAATCCCAAGCTTTAATGTTGTCTAAATTTTGGTGCATGCACACATGAACAGCTTCATTTACTGAGGAGACGTCCAAAGTCCAAAGTAAATTTATTATCAACATATATATATGTCACTTGTTTTGTATATATACATATATATGTCACCATATACAACCATGAAATTCAATTTCTAAATATAAGAAACAAGAATCGAATCAATGAAAGACCACACCCAAAACATTGGACAGACAACCAATGTGCAAAAATACAACAAACTGTGCAAATATAAAAAGAAAGAAAAAAAGAAACAATAAATATTGAGAACATGAGAGGAAGAGTCCTTGAAATCGAGTCTATAGGTAGTGGGAACAGTTCACTGACTGGGCAGAACCCTGATGGCTGAGGGGTAATAACTGTTCCTGAACCTAATGGTGTGGGTCTTGAGGCTCCGGAACCTTCTTCTTGATGGTGAGGTGAGCATGGCCTGTATGGTGGGGGTCCTTGATGATGGATGCTGCTTTCCTGCAACAACACTCCACGAAGATGTGCTCAACGGTGGGGAGGGCTTTATCTGTGATAGACGTACTGTATCCATGACTTTTTGTGGGCATTTCCTTTCAAGGGCATTGGTGATTCCATACCAAGCCTTTATGCAACCAGTCAATAAACTCCCTGACGCACATCTATAGAAATCTGTCCGAGTTTTAGATGACTTGCTGAATCTTCACAAACTTCTAAGAAAGCAACTGATATAATTGGAATTACACATTTTGTATGAAATAGCAAATGCCCCCACTCTGACCTTGCAAATAAAATTATTGATAAAGCAGCTGGTTGGACTGAGATCATCTGCCTGGGTGGGTAAGTGAGAGAACAAGAAGTTTGCAGATAGAGTTTGAAGTAGAATTATGCATTTAGTAGAAAATGTTTAACAGTGGTGTTTTATTTAAAGTGTAAGAGAATACTAAACGTTGTCATGAGAAGGAGTGTGCATGCCCTTGATCACAAATTACAGTAAGCATTTCAGAAGGCTAATGATATGTTAGTGTTTATTATGAAGAATGGAATATAACTAAGTCATTTTCAATCAGGTGTTGAGACCACACGTGAATAAATGTATTTCCTGCCTGAAGAAGAATGTACTTGTCCTGGCAGGGTACAAATACAATTCTTTTAGGGTTTAACAGTGTGGTAAAAATGCCAGAAAGCATTTACCTGTTACTGGAGATTCCAGACAGAGCTACAGTTTAAGGAAAGTGGTCAACTGTTTAGGAGTGAGATGAGATGATATAGCTCCACACATAGGGGTTAGAATTTTTGTAATTCTTTGATGCCAAGCACTGTGTAGTTCCAACAGGAGAGAGTCAAACTGTCTCCCTTTGATATCACCGAGACTCCACCACTGGCATCCAGACCGTCACCATTGACCACACACATAACTAGACCAGTCATGTAAATGTTGTGGCCACAAGAACATATCAGGGGCTGTGACTCCTGTGTCTTTTGGCTCACTTCCCAAACCAGGCAATCCACGAGTCAGGAGTGTGACGGAATGTTTTCTATTTGCCTGTCTGGGTCAGGATGCACAACAGCATCCAGGAAAAAAGCAGCCTCATTGACTGGGAAGCCATCCACTGCCCTACATATTCACTTGCTCTTCAAATGTGTGTAACATTTATAAGATGCTTCACATTAAAGCTATTTCAGGAGTAATTCATACGGAGACGCTTTTGGTGGAAAGGTCTGCTGGCTCAGTGTGGGGCTCGATATTTATTTGCTAAACACAAGGGGAAATCCATATTTACAAAGTATAGACAATGCTTTCTTTTGAAGCTACATACAGACTTCACACCTTCTGATTACATCCATCCCACCGGCGCCATCAGTGTCTGGACTGGGATCCACAGCTTTTAGGAAAAGCATTGTTCCAAACTGAATCCACAATACTTTCGTTTGGCATTTTACGTGCTTAACGTGAAGGACAATACAAAGTATAGATAATGCTGTCTTTGAAACTACATGCCAACTTCACACCTGCCGGTTCACATCCATCCCAGGCACCTGCAGTGACTGAACTGGTATTCACAGCTTTTAGGAAATGCATTGTTACAAACTGAATCCACAGTACATTGTCAGGGAACAGAAGACTGGTGGCCAAAGCCATTTGCTAAATATAAGTGTCCTAAATCCAAAAATCACTCTAAAGGCTGATTTATACTTGTGTGTCGCATCCACGCCGTAGGTACCACGTACCCTATGCCATACCTACACCGTATGGCAACGTGCACCTCCTCAAAAAACTCACTCACGCGTCACGGCGACACAGACTGCAACAACTGTGATTGGTCCACCTGGTAGCATCGCATTTTCTCCTATGCATTTCCGGTTGCTTCTTCTCCGCCATGTCTGTACACCGATGTGAAATAGATGAACCAAATCGTCAAATCTACCTGCTGACATGCGAAAATGTTTGAAATTTATTTCCTCGTCCATGTTTGTCATGAAGAAACTCAACACAGTGGCATAGAAACCCTACCACCAACTAGCGTTTTGGCACACAGCAACGCATGCTCGCTACGGCGTAGAGCAACACAGAAGTGAAAATCAGGGCTATGGCATAGGCTGCGGCATAGCCCGTACGCACAGGTATAAGTCAGCCTTAACAGTCCCTCCTCTTGGCCCTCCTGGACAAAAATAAATTTGTACCAGTAAAGGGCAACCTAAGAGGATCTACTCAAATAGGGCAGCAAAAACGTCCTGCCTCGAAATTGCCCCCTGATTTTTGTGTGCCTCGATATCTACCCCAGCATTCCCTAATCACTGCCTACCAAATGTTAAGCAGAGAAGCTGTTCCAGAAGTTTGAAAAAGTCTTTAGAAATGCAGTTTCTTTCATGTGCCTGTCAACTCTTTTGCTGCAGGCTGATCACGGCTGAATCACATTCCTTTGTCTTCAGCCCTTCATTCTCTGGTCGCTAAAGCTCTTTCCAAGAGACCCACAGGCCCTCTCATTGGTGTACAGGAAGGGGTTGGGGTGGTCTCTATGTAAGTGTCTGCAAGGTCCTCTCCCCGGTGGTATCCCCTTCCGAACTGTCCAGTCGATCACTGGCCCAACTGCTGAAAGGGCCCAGCTCCTCATTCAGACTGAGGGCGACTGATTCCAGATGCCGTGTGCGGTCTGAAATGCCATCAAAGTAGTGGAATTTGCTGTCTCTGCTTTAGCTTAAGAATCCCTCCCCATCTATTTTCCAATATTTTTCTATTCTATGCTATTAAACTAATCATCTACCTTCAGCAACCAGCCTTTCTCACAGAGTACCAACATCACCACACTTCAGCAGGCTATTCATGGTTTTCCAGCACGCTCTGTTTTCTACCACGCTCTCAGCCCTTTCTACCTTTGCATTTCCTCCGGGTATGTTTTCATCAGCTGTGGTCAGGTCTGGCATGGCTGGCTGCTGTTCCTCTCTTAGGTTCTCAGTAATTACATGGTTACTGGCTACACTCGATCCCCCACTCTGTCTGTGGGAGCAACAAGAGGGTGAGTCGTAAGCTTTAACCTGAGTCCAGTGTTTCCCTCGCCGAGTCTGCACTCAGACACAAGTATCATTGGCTAAGAGTACCGTCTGTGGTCCTTTCCACCTGGGGGCAAACCCCGGCCTTTCCGGCAGCACCCTCACCATGACTTGGTCGCCGGGCTGTGGAAGGACTATCTCCTTTTCCCCTGGCACTCTCTGATCAGTGATTCCATGCTGTTGTTTTGCCCGGTCCTTCAACACTTTAAGTTGGTTACAAAGGTCTTCCACATATTCAGTCATTCTATCCCTATAAGCCCCAGGCTCCCCGCAACCCGTAATTACCACATAGGGGAGTCGCATCGCCCCATCAATAATCCATAGGGGCTGCAGTTCGGGGTTGCGTGCAATCTCATCAGGATTCCCGGTAATACATCAACCCATGTCTTTCCTGTCTCAGCTATAGCTTGGACTAACACATTCTTGATTGTTCGTTTCATCCTTTCTACCATCCCTGAACTCTGGGGGTGGTAGGGTACATGGAACCGTTGTCAAATCCCTAGCAGTCGGCACATTTCCTTCATCACTTTTCCCGTGAAATGTGCTCCCTGATCTGAATCCACCTGAACTGGGGTTTCCTCATCCTTGGGAGGATTTCCTGAACTAGGATCCATGCAAGCGGTGCTGGCAGTGCAGTCCCTTGTTGGGAAAGCCTCTACCCACTGGGTGAAGTGATCCATAATTACTAGACAGTAGCTTTTCCCCCTGCTTTTTGGCAGGGGCCCTGTGAAGTCTATCTGGATGTTTTCCCAGGGTCCCCTCAGCCGAGGCTGATCTGCCAGCTGTAGCTTTCTGCCCTTACCAGGGTTATGCTGGGCACAAATGATACAACAGCACAGAATTTCTCAACATCCCCACCCATCCCTGGCAACCACCAGTCCTGCCGGAGGGCTGTGATCATGCTCTGCCTTCCCTGATGCGTCACCCCATGCTATAACTTCAGTAGTATCTGCCTAATACGTGGTGGGGCCACCGTGACTCCTTCCTCCCTGTGCGTCCAGCAACCGTCTGGTCCCTCCTTTGCCCCTTTTCTCCTCCATTTTTCCTTCTCTTCTGCCTTCACCTCTTCATACAATTTTACTAAACTGGCTTCTCTGGTTCCTTCCTGCACACTTGTAATTTCAATTGCCTCTTAGAACCATAGAACATTACAGCACAGTACAGGCCCTTCAGGCCTCCATGTTGTGCTGACCCGTATAATCCTTAAAAAAAGTACTAACCCCACACTACCCTATAATCCTCTATTTTTCTTTCATCCATGTGCCTGTCCAAGAGGCTCTTAAATACCCCTAATGTTTTAGACTCCACCACCATCCCTGGCAAGTCATTCCAGGCACCCACAACCCTCTGCATAAAAAACTTACCCCTGATGTCTCCCCTAAACTTCCCTCACTAAATTTTGTACATATGCCCTCTGGTGTTTGCTATTGGTGCCCTGGAAAACAGGTACTGACTATCCACCCTATCTATGCCTCTCATAATCTTGTAGACCTTTTGTTCCTCTGCTGCCTTATTCGCAGCAGTATCTGCCCACTCATTTCCCTTCCGTTTCATGCTCTCACCTTGCTGGTGTTTTTGTTCCTTCCTTATACCCTGAACAGCAGTCAGTGCATCAGTCTTTATAGGGTACTGCTTCTGGGGTTTATACGGACCCTCCTGTATTTTAACTGGTTTTATCTTTACTTGACCACAATCTTGCTTGTGCTTGGAAACTGCTGACAAGGTAACGTATGGACACCATCCTGGCTCCCGTCTCTGGTGAATGGAGCAGCCGAGACTATGCTAGCCAGGTTGTGTATTCTGTTGGTTGTATGCGTTCACTGCCTCTGACTTGTCCATATTATTTCTCCCTTTCCTGAACCTATAACAGCTCCTGCTTCCCTTAGGATGTCTATTCCAAGGGTAGTGCCCTCGATATTTGGACATACGCAGAAATACACTGGAAGCTACACTCCCCCGATTTCTAGTATGTCGGACTCACTTCTCTCTGCTTTCACTGTTTTCCCTCCTACACCCCTGATATAAATGGCCTGTCTGATTGTTGGCAAGGGTAAGTCTGTTATCGATACCGATGCCCCTGTGTCCACTAACATAATGCACTGCCGTCCCCTAACCTTGCTGTTGTGTACATCCACGGACCACCTGCGCAGGCAGTGGGGCCCGCCGCCACATCTTTTTCTGACCTAGGAGCTACCTTTACTCGCTCTATGATCTGATCGACAGTGAGAGATTGCGTGTCTGCTGTGACGTTCACCTGTTTTTCTTTCCTGTGTTTTTGACACTGCCTCCAACCATGTCCCAATACACCACACCTGTAGCATATCAACTCCTTTACCCTCCCACGACTATTCCAGCAAATCCATGCTTCGTGCCCTGGCTGCCAGCAAGCAAAACAAACTCTCTGGGACATCACAGCAGCTGCATCCACTATAGCCACTTTATGATTTCTCTTGCACTTTCTTCAGTCTAGCTCACTGGCCCAGGAAACTATCGCAGAGTAGGTCGACCCCACTGTTGTCCCTAAATCTAAAACTTCCTGGTGGGCTGAGCTCAGGCTTTCCTTCAGCATTTTCAGGAAGACTGGGTCATCCCTCCCAGGATTATCCAACCCGGAATACTCCTCATACACTCGATATTTACGTTCTGCATAATCCATGGCTGTCTCATCTGCTTTTTGAATCACTGCCATTATCATTCGCCAGTTACTCTCACCTCTCCCCAGTCACTTCCCCTTTAAAAAAGCGATATCTTTCTTCTTGCTGACATTCCTGGTAGTTGCCCAGGTACCATCCTGCAACCCCTGGGCCATCCTGTCTCACGTATTCCTCGGGCACTTCGCCTTTACCAACACGTGTATATCTTTAGGGTGCATCTGGTGAATTTCAACCATTTCCTCAAGCTTACCCAGGAATTCTGAATTTCCACATGCGACTTTAAGTGAAGGCAACTCAAACAAAATGCTCTGTTTCTCCCCAGGGGTGAAGGGCTTATAAATGGTCGCAATCAAGGTCAAGGGCTGGCTCGGATTATCAGGGTTCTCAACCTGACGTTGCCTGATCACAATCATCCTGGCAGATCTATCTGGGCAAAACCTCTCCCTGAAATATCTCCACACTAATTCCCACACTATGCAAAATATAAAGACAGGTACCAGTTAAACAGCACATAGTTAAAACCATTGAGTACGTACTCCACAATCTGCCACTTTTGCGTACCTGAACTCATGATGCCTGCTATATTCCTTTGCATCACACTTGCAAACGCACACACTAAAACAAAACTCCCCGAACGAGTATAGACGCCTCTACTCTGGCATCTCGAACCGTCGGTAACCACCCTTCACAACCGTTGGCTCCGTCTCACCAAGTTAACACACAAAGTTTCCTCACTTACATAAACACACACGCACACTCACACACCACTTTTATATCTTCCAGTTCAGCTCTCCGCGGTCGTGATACCTCACGTTCCTGTGTGCCACTGACCTGAACAGATCCAAGTGTGCGTGCTATTTTAGAAAATTCTCACCCACTTAGACTGCTAGGATCGCTGGCCGCACGATGGGTCGCGAAGGTATTCCACTCTTGACACCAAATGTTGTTGCGTGAATTAAATCACCAGAGAGAGAGAGAGAGAGAGAGAGAGAGAGAGAGAGAGAGAGAGAGAGAGAGAGAGAGAGAGAGAGAGAGAGAGAGAGAGAGAGAGAGAGAGAGAGAGAGAGAGAGAGAGAGAGAGAGAGAGAGAGAGAGAGAGAGAGAGAGAGAGTTACTGGTAGATACAAAGCAGCTTCTTTATTCGACAAATCAGGTTCAGCAGGCATCACATCATACGGAGACGCTTTCGGTGGAAAGGTCTGCTGGCTCAGTGTGGGGCTCGATATTTATTTGCTAAACACAAAGGGCAATCTATATTTACAAAGTATAGACAATGCTTTCTTTTGAAGCTACATACAGACTTCACACCTTCTGATTACATCCATCCCACCGGCGCCATCAGTGTCTGGACTGGAATCTACAGCTTTTAGGAAAAGCATTGTTCCAAACTGAATCCACAATACATTTATTTGGCATTTTACGTGCTTAACGTGAAGGACAATACAAAGTATAGATAATGTTGTCTTTGAAACTACATGCCAACTTCACACCTGCCGGTTCACATCCATCCCAGGCACCTGCAGCGTCTGAACTGGTATTCACAGCTTTTAGGAAATGCATTGTTACAAACTGAATCCACAGTACATTGTCAGGGAACAGAAGACTGAAGGCCAAAGCCATTTGCTAAATGTAAATGACCTAAACCCAAAAATCACTCTAACACACTCAACACCTTTCAATTAAAGCAGTTAGCATGACGCTATTACAGCTTGGTGCAGAGGTGTTCAGAGCTCATTACCGGCGTCCTCTGTAAGAAGTACGTATGTCCTATTCGTGAGCGCGCGGATTTTGTGAGCTGCTGTTCCCTCCCACTCTGCGTTGACATACTGGTTGGTATGGTAACTGATCACTGTAAATTGTCCTGTGATTAGTCTAGGGTTAAGTAGGTGGGCTGCCAGCTGAAACAGCCTCTTCCACTGTATAAGTAAAATTAGTCACCGATTTGGACTCAAAAGTTCATGAAATTGATGTGACCAAGGAAATCAGTATCACAGAGGAAGAGCTCCTGTGATGGAAAGTGTATATACAGCAAAAAAGAAACACGTAGTAGACAAAAATAGCATAGAGTTTGCATAACTGTGGTCTGCATGAGTCAACAGCACCTTACAATCTAGGTAACATTTCTAGAGTAGATAAACACAAATCTTTTAGAACCATGTGGCTGTGAAAGCAAAATATTACCCAGAAGTCCAAAATTAGAATGATTGTTAGTGAAAAGATCTTGTCCTAAAAATTGTACCAGGACATACATGCTTAAGCTAGCAATGTGGAATGGCCAGTACAAGTTCAGTAGATCTCACTGCAATATTCTACTGTGCACAATATGCAAGGCCACGTGAGCAAACAAATCAGCCTCACAAAATTTGTGAGTACAAAGGCTTCTTATCTGTTAACTTTGCCAGTGTTATTGAAAGAATTCAGAAAGATTTTAAACCAGGGACCTATTATTGTCTTGTAGCTAACAAATAATGGGAAAAGTCATTGCTTTAGTCAGAAGAGGAGTATAATTGGAATGTCAAGCGTCAGATTGAGACATCAGTCAATCTGGTTGGGGTTGGGGTTCTGATCAAATCCTCGAAATGTCAGCACGATGGAAACAAATACAACTTCAGGATTTCTGTTCCATGCACCATGTTGTATGACAAAATTGAGAGAAATACCTTAATTTGCCTAATTCATGCTTTTTCTTAACTACTACTGCTGTTAAATCATTTTGCTTTGTCCCATGAGATCTGGGTAGGTTTTCAATTGTATACTCAATTATAATTATTCTAAATTTTTTAACAGAAACTCTGAATACAAAACACAACTTTTTAAGTGGCCTGACTTCTCAGAAAAATGTTTCAAAATGTAAGAGATTCTGACACAATAATAGCATGCTACAGTTTCTAAATACATGGGGATGTATCAGTCTGTCTGGACACTTGGCTGTTTTTGTTTCCTAGTTTGCTATTTACGAGAATTCCTTCAGCAAGTATTAGAAATGGGAAAATTCCAGTCATGGATATTAAAAGTTTTTTTATGAGAGCTTCCTTTGAGGTTTGACACTGACTATACATTTTGCCCCAAGGTGCCATAGAGAAGGGAGTCAATGATAACTGCCAAAAGAATGTTTCCTTCTATAACACAGTGAGATCCTTTCTGCCCCAGGAGCATGCCTCTCTTGACTAATTCATCTGAAATGCATCACCAACAATGCTTGTACAGATCCACCCAATCAATGGATGATGCAGTTAATTTGTCAACAACACAACTATTCATGGGGAATTTCAAATGGTGATGAGGAAGTGTACAGAAGCAAGATAGATCAGCTGGTTGAGCTGTGTAACATCAACAACCTTGCACTCTACGTTAGTAATAACAAGGAATTGATTGTGGGTTTCAGGAAGAGGAAGTCAAGGGAACACACATTAATCCCCATTGATGGATCAGGTGGAAAGAATGGAAAGTTCTGGGTGTTAATATCTCTAAGCATCTATCCTGGGCTTAAAATTTTGAAGCAATTACAAAAGAGGGCACAACAACAGCTATATTTCATTAGGATTTTGAGGAAAATTGGTATGTCACCAAAGACTCTCACAAATTACTATAGACGTATCACTTTCTAACTGGTTGTACCACTGCCTGGTTTGGAGAGGTGACTGCACATGATTGCAAAAATTGCAGAAAATTCTGAACTGAGTCAGCTCCATCATAGTTCTTCAGCACTGAGAATATCTTCAAAAGGCGGCATCTATCATTAAGGACTCCCATCACCCAGGACATGCCCTCTTCTCATTGTTGCTATCAAGGAAGAGGTACAGGAGCCTGAAGCCACACACTCAATGCTTTAGGAATAACTTCTTCCCCACCGCCATCAGATTTCTGAACGGACAATGAACTCTTATACACTACATCAACTTTTTTCTCTGGTTTTTGCACAGTTTATTTAATTTAATTAAAAATGCATTTGCTATTGTAATTTATAGTTTTAAAATTATGTTTATTTCAATGTACTGCTGCCACAAAACAACAAAGTTCATAACACATGCCAGTGGTAATAAACCTAATTCCGATTTGCCTAATGATTTCATAGCAACACGATTACCTGATCCTATTTTCACCCATAGTGGAAATGCATGGAGGATCAAAGAAAGGTGAGCAAAACCTTTAATAAAGTTTTGTTGCAAATTTATTCAAAAATGCCATCATTCAAATGGTTGTGGTTTTGAAATTTAGTGAGAAAAATGTGTTTAATTTAATTAATTATTATTAAACAATCAGTGTGGATTGGAACAGATTTGATGCCTGAACTCTACATATTCTATTACAATCAGATAACCAACGTTGGACTGCCAGTGTATTAGAACAATATAGACATTGCTTCAATAAATAAATAAATTGAATAAAGAGTCAGCATTCCCTTTTGGTAGTCTCCTCACCAAACGATTCATAATCTATTTGTTATGAAATTAAAAGTATTTGGTTTAATATAAATTTAACAGCGTGAAGTAGAACTCGTTTTTTCCAAGAACGTTCAGTTTTTTTGAAAATAGTATGGACGTCAGAATTGCCTGCAAAAGATCTAAGTTTTTGATATGGAGATTTTATCTAATGATTACTGATGAATAAAAAAACTGGAGGGAATGTTTTTGTGGCTTGTGCTGGCATTGTTTTGCACTATTTGTTCAAAAATCATCTGTGAAAATGTTAAGTGCAAATTTCAGTTTGCTGAAATTTGAGTCGCAACATTTTTTGTATGAATTTGAAATAAAAGAATGGTTCTCCCCAACCAGGCAAGAGCTTTGAAATCAAACTGACAACAGCTTAAATTATTAACTCTCATTTTCTCTCCACAGATGCTGCCCAACCTGGTGAGAATTTCCAGCAGTTCCTATATCTTTTACTTCAGATTTAGATAATCTTTATCCTTTAATGTAATCAATGTTAAATATTAATGTTAATCAGATTTGCTAGGAACCTTTAAGAGATTATCTTTTTTTTTAAGATCAAGTGACTGTCACAGTTTACGTTTTATACAAATATTAGACCATAAGACCATAAGATCTAGGAGTAACCATTTGACCCACAGAGCCTGCTCACCATTCAATTATGGCTGATTTATTATCCCTCTCAACCCCATTCTCCACCCTTCTCCCCATAACCTTTAATGCCCTGATTAAACAAGAATCTATCAACCTTTTCCTTAAAAATACCCATTGACTTGGCCTGCACAGCTGTCTGTGGCAAAGAATTCTTTTGGCTAAAGAAATTTTTCCTTATCTCCATTCTAAATGGATGTCCCTCAATTCTGAGGCTGTGCTCTTTGGTCTTGTACTTCCCCAACTACAAGAAATATCCTCTCCACATCTACTCCATACAGACCTTTCAATATTCAATCAGTTTCAATGAGATCCTTCCTCATTCTTCTGAACTCCAGGCTTAGCGCCATCAATCACTCCTCATATGTTAACCCTCTCATTCCTGGGAACATTTTTGATAACCACTTCTGAACCATCTCCAATGGTAATATATCCTTTTTCAGATAAGGGACCCAAAACTGCTCACAGTACTCCAAGTGCAGTTTGACCAATGCCTTTTAAAGCTTCAGTATTGCATCCTTAGTTTTGTATTCTGGTCCTCTCTAAATTAATGCTAACATTACAATTGTTTACCTTACCACCAGCTCACCTGCAAGTTAACATTTAGGGAATCCTACATGAGAATTCCCAAGTTCTACTTCACTTCTGATTTTTGAATTTTCTCCCCATTTAGAAAACAGTCCATGCCTTTATTCCTTCTTCCAATGTGCATGACCATGCACTTTTCTGCATTATATTCCATCTGCCACTTCTTTACCCATTCTGTCTAGGACCTTCTGCAGATATTCAGCTTCCTCAACACTATCTGCCTTCCACCTATCATTGTATCATCCACAAACTGGGCCACAAAGCCATCAATTCCTACAGCCAAATCACTGATATATAATGTGGAAAGAAACAGTCCCAACACTGACCCATGTGGCACACCACTAGTCACTGGCAGCCATCCAGAAAAAGACCGCTTTATTCCCATTCATTCACTCCTGACAGCCAATCTATCCATTCAAGTACCTTTCCTGTAATACCATGGGTTCCTATTTTGTTAAGCAGCCTCATGTATGGCACTTTGTCAAAGGTCTACTAAAAATCCAATTAAACAACATCCACTGACTCTCCTTTGTCTATTAGCCTGTTATTTCCTCAAAAACTTCCAACAGATTTGTCAGGCAAGTTTCCCCTTTAAAAAAACCATACTGACTTTGGCCTATTTTATCATCTACCTCCAAGTACCTCGAAACCTCATCTTTAATAATAGACTACAACGTCTTTCCAACCGCTGAACTCAGGCTAACTGATCTATAATTTTCTTTCTTCTGCCTTCCTCCCTTCATAAGAGTGGAGTGTCATTTTCAATTTTCCAGTCTTCAGGAACCATTCCAGGATCTAGTGATTTTTGAAAGATCATTACTAGTGCCTCCACAATCTCTTCTGCTGCCTCCTTCAGAACCCTGGGGCATAGTCCATCTCATCCAGGTGACATACCTATCTTCAGACTTTTCAGCTTCCTAAGCACCTTCTCCTTAGCAATCGCAACGACACTCACTCCTGCTCCTGACACTCTCTTATTTCTGGCATTCTGCTAGTGTCTTCCACAGCGAAGGTAGGGGCAAAATACTTATGAAGTTTCTCCATCATATCTTTGTCCCCCTTTACAACCACTCCAGTTTCATTTTCCAGTGGTCAAATTTCCACTC
This sequence comes from Hemitrygon akajei, assembly GCF_048418815.1. NCBI lineage: Eukaryota > Metazoa > Chordata > Chondrichthyes > Myliobatiformes > Dasyatidae > Hemitrygon > Hemitrygon akajei. Next base: position 30,580,125 of record NC_133145.1, read on the forward strand.
TCATCTCTCTTTTACTCCTTATATATCTGAAAATCTTTTTGTATCCTCTTTTATACTATTGGCTAGTACCTTCATATTTTTATCTTTTTTTCTCTTTATGGCTTTCTTAGTTGCTTTCTGTTGGTTTTTAAACACTTCCCAATCCTCTGCTTTCCCATAAACTTTTGGTATATTTTATGTACTCAGTTTTGCTTTTCTGCTATCTTTGACTTCCCTTGTCAGCCACAGTTGCTTCATCCTCCCTTTAGAATACTTCTTCATCGTTGGACCTTCTGAAACTCCCCCCCCCCCACCCTGAAAGACCAGCCATTGCTGTCCTGCCATCATCCTGCTTGTGTCTGTTCTCTTCCAATCAGCTTTGGCCAACTCCTCTCCCATGCCTCGGCAATTCCTTTTACTCCACTGTAATACTGATGCATCCAATATTACATTCTCCTTCTCAAGCTGCAGGGTGAATTCTATATTATGATCACTGCCTCTAAAGGGTTCCTTTACTTTAAACATGCTAATCAAATCTGGGTCATTGCATATTATCCAATCCGGAATGCCATTCTCCTGGTGAGCTCAAGCACAAAGTCACCTCATAGGCATTCTACAAATTTCCTCTCTTGGTATCCACCATCAACTTGATTTTCCCAGTCTACCTGCATATTAAAATCCCCATGATTATTGCAACATTGCCCTTTTTACATGCCTTTCTCTCTCCTGCTGTAATTTGTATCTTGGCTACTGTTTGGAGGCCTGGATATAACTCCCATCATCTTATATTATGTTATTTTCTATTATATTTATATATCTGTAATTTTTCTTCAATTGCATATGAATTTAACAACTACATATTGACTATTTTGCTCATAGGGGAGACCAGAAAATCTAATTACAAGATTTATTTTTGTGTCAGTTATACAAAGGAAACCACACTAAGTTAACATTCAATAGTTCAATAGTTCCATATAATATCAGAGAATGTACACAAAAATACAACCCGAAATTCTTACTCACCGCAGATATCCTTCAAACAGAAGAAAATGAATGATGGAAAAAATATATGAACCCCAAAGCCCCCTGCTCACTTCCCACGCAGGGGCAGCAGTATACAGCATCAAACCCTCCTCCACTTCCCTCCTTATTCTGGCATAAAGCATCAGCAATCCCACCACCCACTATGCCAGCAACAGCAAGGCCCCCAAAGCTACAGTACATCAAAAACTGATTGTTCACTCCAGGATTTTCAACGTCCCACAGGCACTCTCTCTCACCAACAAGGGTATTGCTCCTTCCACAGCCAGAGGGGAGACAACTGTCGCTATTTGGATGTTAGTCAGTCTGAAGCGTTACTTTCTATTTCAAGCTCCCCAACTCGAGGATCAGCAGCAAACTCTCCCTCACCATCAAGAGAAGGAGAAGGAGATCAATACTGAGTGCAGAGCACTCCAACAGTTAGTCAAGTTGTCTTTGATTTTCCATGTATTCTTAAGTGTATCAATCTCATTGTTAAGCATATCAATGAATATTTTATGAAAACACACTTTAACAGAATTTCCAAAGTGCACTAATTCATAGCAGATTTGATTTTAAGTGATACACAAATATGCTTAAAGCCCTTTTACTTAAAGGAAAAAAAATGAGTTAACTGAGGCTGCTATTTACTTGTCATATTGTGTCACCAAATTAGAAGTGAATCTGAAATAGTTCTAAAGAAGTGAGAAAATAAAACTAATTTTTGAAGGATGCTTTAGGATTCTTCTTTGAAATGTAAATTGTTGCTTATTTTAATTGGCTCATTGGGATTAAGATATTTTAACTTCAATACATAGCTATGGTTCAATGATTAATGAACTAGCAAAAAGCCAAGTGTGAACAGAAAATAAATCCAATGACTTTGTCTGGGTCATTCATTCATTTCCTGCATCAAAGATGAGACAGCAAGGTGAATTTCAGAAAGGAGCTTTTGTTACTTTGGTTTTACTGGTCCAAGGAGTCTGGCAAAAAGCCAGTGCAGTTTCAGCTTTTATCTTATTAAAGCTTGCATCCCAACTGGACAATAAAACCTTGTTCCAATGTGTGTATTTTGTAACATTACATAATAGATATACTTTGGATCGGTCATCTTTCCACACACAATGAAATGGAAACCATATGGCTGGACCAGGTTTCAACCACTAGTGATATACATAGATTTTGCTCATGTTCTCTCATTATTAATGATATATATGGAAATATTTGTGTCTATGCAGCCTAATACATGTCATAGGGGAATAGCATGGTATTTAGACAATCTGGAATTTATGAACAAAATTTGTACTTTCAGGATAGGACAATCAATGTTGTAACTGCAACCTTTCTTAAATTCGTTCAGTATTTGGTCAGAAGTTTAGATTTAATATACGAAAATGAACGCCCATTGTCACTTTCTATTCTGGGCACCAAACTGCATCAAAAATCTGCAGTTGCTGGAAACCTGAAATAAAAACAGAAGATGTTGGAAACACTTTGCAAGTTGGACAGCATCTGTAGAAGGAGATTTATTTACATATTTATTTATTTATTTATTGAGCTTCTGTATGGAATAGGCCCTTCTGGCACTGCAAGCCTAGCCACACAGCAATCCCTGATGTAACCCTAGCTTTATCATGGGGCAATTTACAATCACCAATTAACCTACTAACTGGGACGTCTTTGGACCATGGGAGGAAACCAGAGCACCTGGAGGAAACCCATGCTATCATGGGAAGAATATACAAACTCCTTACTGACAGCAACAGGAATTGGACCCAGGTTGCTGGTACTGTAAAGCATTATGCTAACCATTATGCTACCATAACAACCCCAATAGTTAATGTTATAGTGCCAACATCAATAGCTTAGTATAATGTTGTTTGTCTAGTAATTGTATTAGTCACTGGTTTGTATATATTGTAGCACTGAATTTGTAATCAAGATATTTTGTGAAAAAATACTTAATGTTAAAGTTCAGGTAAACAGTGTTCAGTCTAAAATGTTAATTGTGTTTCTCTTTCCACCTGCTTGAACAGTTGAGTATTGCAAGCATTTGCTCTTGAAGCCATCTTCTCTACAGCACCTAACACTGGATGTTCAAGCTCAACTGATTGCCTGCTGTCATGTTCTTGAATAATACATCAAACTGTCTTATGGCAATTTCTACGTTCATTTACTGAATGATTTAGATAGATGGTGGATGGTACTCAGCCCTCATTTCCCACTCACCTCTTGTGAGATGCTTGCATTTACAGCGAGTCTAATGAGTGAACTATGAACTTCTGTTGTCAGAAACCCCATTCAATTGACTTCATATCTCTCCAGTGATAGTTGAAATATATTTGAAAGTTAGAAATTTAAGAAGTATTAATAGTAAGAAGCTAATTATTTTAAAACCATATTTATCATATTGTCAAAGTAATAAAAACAAACTGTATTATTCCATTTACCTTCTCAATGAAGGTCACTGATTCCAGTCATTTGAATGAGACTACAACCCAATTATGAATGGTGGAAGACAAAGTTCAGGTGCCAAGTGCTTTAGATGGTTCAGCTCAATACATAGTGAAATGCCAGGGAAATTGGTGCTGGTCCCAGTAGTAGATTGAAAGGGTGCTAACTTCTGAAATATTCTTAGTTGCATTTCTGAATGCAACTGTCAGCTAGCTCTCAATGTGGTCTGGTCTTGTACTGACTGCCTAGAAGAATACCTCTTTGAGATTCACAATCACATTTATTTGCTTTGATCCTTCAGTGTCTGATTAGATTAATCACACAGCAAACCAAAGACAGACACAAGGCAGGTGAAAAGCAAACACACCACAGAATACAAAGAACCTCTTTGCCTCTTCATATAGCGATCAAAAATTGAGTGCAAGCAAAATCAATAGCAGAGTTTCTGTAAATATTCTGATAAACTAGTTTCATCTTTTCAAAGAAAATAAAGTTATTGACCTTTTAGAAGCATTCTTTCATTAATAAAGAAAATGCTGCTGGTGGTTTAAATAGTTTTGATACCTTTGTGACCTACTGTATGTGGAATTCAAAGGCTGAGCTTTAAAAAGATTTGCTTCTCACCTTCAGGGGAGAAGAGTATTATATGATTAGCATGAAAGCATGTGGACTTTGATCAAAGAGTTTGTTCCAGTTTTACAGCCAGTGAGAAATTTGCATCAGTCTCCTCTTTCATAGGTTACTGGAAGTCTAGCTAACCTGTTGCACAACAACTTAATTAAATACTGTTAAAGGAAGGCAGATTTCCAGTTATCTCAAGGGGAAGAAAATTAGCATAATTCCATGACTAAACAGATGGTGGCCATGGTCTACAGCTCCTGTAGGAGCAGAAGGCTTGGCCCCAGCTCTCACAACGCTCCCTGTTCCACATAATGGCTACAATGCTTTATGTGTTCATTGAGTAATGTAATGTCACCTCATTTTCCTACATTCTTTTGACACTGGATGAATTCCAATGGTTTGGAGGGTAGCTAACGTGACTTCGCTAGTTACAAAAGACAGAAGAAAAACAAGGAATTAGGACCAGTTAGCCTGACATTGGTGAAGAGGAAATTGCTAGTGTCCATTACGTCAGAGCATTTAAGACCATACGACTTGAGAGCAGAATTATACCACTTGGTGCATCGAGTCTGCTCCGCTGTTCCGTCACGGCTGATTTGTTATCTGCCCCAACCCCAATTTCACTAGTTGGAAAAAAGTGGTAAAATCAGTCAAATTCAGCACACATCTAACAAAAGGAAAATCAAGTTCTGCAAGTGAAGGAAGTCTAAATAAAAAGAGATACGCAGGAAATATTAAGCAGGTTAGACCATGTCTGTGGGAAGATAAATAAAGGTAACATTTTAGATAGAAGACCCTGGGGAATCATTCTTGAATCATTTCTTGGCAAATTCAGTGATTTTTAATGAGTATTTAACTAGCAAAATGGATGGTGGTGGACTAATGTGAGTGTGCTCTATTCAGACACTCAGAACGATTTTATTATCATCTCACAGAAGACATTACTATGTGAAATTCAATCAAAATGGATCAGAATCGAAATCACTGTATCACTGGCATGCAGTATGTTGTGAAATTTGTTGTTATGCAATATATAATAATAAAAATTATACATTTTTATATAAAGTATCTATGAAAGTTAAATAATTAGAGCAAAGAGAGGGAAAAATACTGAGGAAGTGTTGTTGGGTTCATTGTCCATTCGAAGATCTGATGGCAGAGGGGAGGAGTCTGTTCCTGAAATGATGAATGTGTGTCTTCAGGCTCCTGTATCTCTTCCTTCATGGCAGCAATGAGAAGAGGATGTGCCCTAGGTGATGAGGGCCCTGAATGACAGATGCCATCTTTTTGAGGCATTGCCCATTGAAGATGTACTCAATGCTGGGCAGGCTAGCGCCCATGATGCAGCTGGCTGAGTTTACAACTTCCAGCAGCCCTTTCCAATATGCAGTGGCCTCTCTATACCAGACGGTGATGCAACCAGTTAGAATGCTCTCTAAGGTGTGCCTGTGGAAATTTGCGAGTGTCTTTGGTGACATACAATTTCACCTCAAATCCCTAATGAAATATAACCTCTTTGTAATTGTATCAGTATGTCGGGCCCAGGATAGATCCTCAGAGATGTTCACACCTTGCAACTTAAAACTGCCTACCATTTCCACTTTTGATTCCTCAGTGAGGACTGGTGTGTATAAGTTATTTTCAGCTCTGAGTCAGACAGTATTGTCTGCAGATGTGAAATTGCAAGTAAATCTCCACATTTGCAGCAGCATCATCTAGGAGGCAAACACATCTTCTGTGTCTGTGCAGCACAATATCTTTGAATTTGCCACTCACAAACATTTCCTCTGCTGGGATTTTCCTCATACCATGCCTGTTTTGCATTAATTTATAGATGCTTAAATAGTAATTAGTATTAATCTGATGTTATGCTGACCTTTTAACTTTCTCCAAAATCTATCTGACCCTTCACTCCCACATAATTCTCCATTTCTCTCATCCACGTGCCCATCTAAGAGTCTCTTAAATGCTCTTTTCCAGTTCCTGATGAAGGGTCTCAGCCCAAAACATCATCTGTGTATTCACTTCTATAGATGCTGCCTGACCTGCTGAGTCTCTCCAGTGTTTTGCATGTATTTCTCTAGATTTCCAGCATCTGCAGAATTTCTAGTGTTTCTGTCTTAAATGTCACTAATCATCGACTTCTATCACCACCTCTGGCACCTACCTCTGATATCCTTCCCTATACTCTTCTTCAATCACCTTAAATTATGCCCTCTCATATTAGCAATTGCTGCTACGGGTAAATGTAACTGGCTCTCCACTCTATCTATGTCTCTTATCAACCTCTATCAAGTCACCTCTCATCCCCCATCACTCCAAAGAGAAAAAGGGTACTTCAGCTATTGTATTTTATATTCTGTGTAATGACTAATTAATTGCTCATGTAATAATTTCATTAAAATAACAGTTTTGTAAGTAACTGTTTTATAAAGTTAATGGTAGCAAAGACTTATGTTTTGTTTTGTATGTAATGGGCTAATTTTTCTATCTGAAAGCTTCCACTGAAAAAGGATATCGTTTAAACACCATTAACTAATGTGGGCAGAAACAGTAAATTAAATATTTGTGTGTTTATTTCAAGCTTTCCTGTAAAGAGTGATTATTTCCTTGTATTTGCTTGTAAGTGCATAGCTCAGAGAACGTAAACACAGACTTGTGCACAACGTCCTTTCTTGGCAATAGCTTGTCAATCTATGAGTAATGCTGTTCCAAAATAACAACTGTGGAATAAATAGTGTCATATTTTTACAGGAAATAGTTTTCTTCTGAAATGTGCCTTGTAATAGTGGAGCAGGTTTGAACATAGACATTAGAGAGGCAGTTTTTTTTCTTTGCTGTATGTTCTGGGCACAAGTCAGCAGGAAATCTGTGTGCACTAACTCACAGCAAATCCCATAGACCCGTCCCCTAGCTCACAACAGGTCCCAGCTAAACAAAGCCTCATTTAAAAAATTTATTTCTTATCTATACTGTAAGGTTTAATGATCTATGTTTTAAATTTCTACGTTTAATCTCATCATGGTTTCTCCTCTGCCTGTCTTTACCTTGAATTGCACCACTCTGCCATTCGCTTTGTAAAAATGGTTTCTTACCAAACTATACAACTCCAAAGCCATATTTAAGTTTGCTGATAACACCCGTGTCATTGGCCAGATCAAAGATGGTGACGAATTGGCATATAGGAGAGAGACTGAAAACTTGGCTGAGTGATGCCACAACAACCTTTCACTCAATGTCAGCCAGACCAAGGATCTGATTATTGACTTCAGGAGTAGGAAGTTGGCGGCCCACGAGCTAGTCCTCATCGGGCAATCAGAGGTTCTGAAATTCTTCGGTGTACTCATTTCGGAGGACCTGTCCTGGGCCCAGCATGTAGGTACAATTACAAAGAAAGCACGGCAGCACCCCTACTTCCTTAGAAGTTTGCAAATACTCGGCATGGCATCTAAGATCTCTGAGGATCTAACCTGCTCCCAACACATCAATGTAGTTATAAAGAAGGTAAGAGAGTGGCCATACTTTATTAGGATTTGAAAAGGATTTATTAGGAAAAGAGATTTGGCATGTCAACAAATACACTCAAAGTCCTCTATAGTTGTACCGTGGAGAGCATTCTGCCAGGCTGCAGCACTGTCTGATATGGAGGGGCTACTGCACAGGACCAAAAGAAGCTGCAGAAGGTTGTAAATCTAGTCAGCTCCATCTTAGGTACTAGCCTACAAAGTATCCAGGACATCTTTAGGGAGCGGTGTCTCCGGAAGGCAGCGTCCATTTATTAAGGACCTCCAGCACCCAAAGCATGCCCTTTTCTCACTGTTACCAGCAGGTAGGAGGCACAAAAGCCTGAAGGCACACACTCAGCGATTCAGGAATAGCTTCTTCCCCTCTGCCATCTGATTGCTAAATGGACATTGAAGCTTTGGACACTACCTCACTTTCTTTTTAATATACAGTATTTCTGTTCTTGCACGGTTTTAAAAAATCTACTCAATATACGGAATTGATTTACTTGTTTATTTATTATTATTATGTTTTATTTTGTTTTTTTCTCTCTGCTAAATTTATATTGCTTTGAACTGTTGTTGCTAAGTTAACAAATTTCACCTCAAATTCCGGTGATAATAAACCTGATTCTGATTCTGTTTCTGATTCTGAAAACTTGTACAAATGTCTATAGATGTGTGGTGGAAAGTGTATTGACTGGATGCATCACAGCTTGGTATGAAAACACTAATACCCTTGAATGGAATATCCTACAAAAAGTAGTGGGTATAGCCCATTTCCCCTCCCCACCACTGAGCACATCTACATGGAGTGTTGTCGCAGGAAAGCAGTGTCCATCATCAAGAATCCCCACCATTCAGGCCATGCTCTCTTCTCACTGCTGCCATCAGGAAGAAGGTACAGAAGCCTCATGTCTCACACCACCAGGTTCAGGAACAGCTATTACCCCACAACCACCGGGCTCTTGAACCAGTGGGGATAGCTTCACAACTTCACTCATCCTATTACTGAACAGTTCCCACAACTAATGGACCCACTTTCAAGGACTTTTCATCTCATGTTCTCAATAGTTATTACTTCTTTATATTTTTTTCCTTTTGTATTTGCACAGTTTGTTGTCTTTTGCACACTGGCTGTTTGTCTGCCGTGTCGGGTGCATTCTTTCATTAATTCTATCGTGGTTCTTGGATTTACTGAGCACGTCCACAAGAAAACAAATCTCAGGGTTGTACAGTATATGGTGACACATATGTACTTTGGCAATACATTTACTTGGAACCTTGGTCATTTTAATGAAATAATTGCATGAGCACATAAATCGCTCATTACAGTTACTCCAGAATGTTGTCCAATAATTATCAGCCTAACTATCCTTTTGACAACAGAATAATTGCTAATAATTAACAATCAACATCTCTAGCTCAGAGTGTAAGCAATTTAAAGCTTGAAATATAATTCCTTCTGTCTTTTCCTTTCAATTATTTCTTAGTTTCTCTTCAAGTCCATACTTTCTTACACTCTGAACTCTATTTGGCACTAAATTCAAGCATTCTGCTTCATCCTTCATTTCAATTTTTCCTCTGCTTTTCCTACTGTTCTGTAATTTCTAAAGTTTACTTGCCAGGATGTGGTGTGAGATGCAATGAGATACCAAGCTTCAGCGAACTAAAGAGGCTTTATTAAAGAAATACAATAGTTAGCTGCTAACAGAATTTCATCTTGCCTTTGAATTTGTCAGAAGTTGATCCAGTTAGTGATAACCATCCATCTGTTTCTTTCATGCAAAGGAAATAGGGCTGTAGACAACTGAAGTTGGACTATGGACACAGGGAACCATGGGGTTATTTGATGATGTGTTCTTTACCACAATTTATAGCCTGGAAAGTGTTCAGTTTAGGGCTAATGTCTTTAAGAAGCTTTACTAACATAGGTAGGTAACTTAGTTTCTCGGGTTTTCTCCGCTATTTCAATATCATCACAGGTGACCCTTTACCTTTCATTCACCTTTCCACCTGATCCTCTTAAACCCTTTTTTGTGAAAAGGCTAAATGATCTCAAGCTTAAAGGTATTCAATGACTTAGCGTCCACAACCCTCGGTGGCATGGAATTGCTCAGATTAGTCAGTAACTCTGACTAATGAAATGTCTTCACCTTAGTCCACAGAGGCGATTTATCCCTTATTCAAAGCTGTCAGAGATCTCAAGCCTGTTAACATCTATCTCATCAAACACAATTGTATGTTTCTATGATACCACTCTATTCTTCTAAACCCATGAGCATATACTCCAATTCTATTGAATGTCTCTCCTTAGGACTACCACTTCATTCCAGAAACCAATCACACATTACTGAGAGTAAGACACATAGAATGATAAAATAGTAAATACTCTGTGTAATGGGAATATTTTTTTATCACATCTGTCACATAACAAGAGCTCTCTGGTGATATTTCATTTCTTTAAATTGTCAATATACTCATTCACATCTGTCCCATTAACAGAACAAAGTTTATTGAAAACAAGACCGTATTACCAAGGGCATAGAATACTTGCTATAAAAGTAATAGACAGGGAAATGAGGATGGGGGGGATGGTTCCTCATTAAGAAATATGATAGCAGAACAAGAAGAAAATAATTCTGGTCACATGTCTCAAGAAAAATGTCAGAGGTAAAGAACATTCATTATCTAAACTTGCCATGTCATTAAAGTCTGGCCATGGTCCAGTGACAGTACTTTTGCCTCTATTTTATGTATGATCGCAGAACCATCAGGACATAGTTTAGGGCAATACTTCAACGCAAAACAGATGGAACTCTTGGTCACTGAAACAATGCATGATATGATTGTATTTGTGTTCCCAGCTGGCAGTAAAATAACCCCTGACACACTCAATTGAATTGAATTGGCTTTATTTCTTACAGCCTTCACATACATGAGGAGTAAAAATCTTTCCGTTACGTCTCCGTCTGAATGTGCAAACAGTAATTTGTAATAGATAGTATGTACGGTAAGTTATACAACAGCCAATATAGTTTAGAAGTACAATTGTGTCAGCGTGAATTAATCAGTCTGATGGCCTAGTAGAAGGAGCTGTCCTGGAGCCTGTTGGTCCTGGCTTTAATGCACAATGAAGAGCAGGGATGTCCTCTGCTGTCTTGGTAGACATATAGCCCTTAGCTAATATTACTTCAACAAAATATCTGGATTCTATTATTGCTGTTGTAGGAGTTCAGAGTATAAATTGATGTTTGCATTTTCTACATTAAAATTACTTAAGGCATACTTTATTAGCTTAAAATGAGTCTTAGGGTAGTACCATATATGGTAACGTATGTGTACTTTAATAGCAAATAAGTTTACTTTACTTTTAACTCCTGTCTTAGCAAGGACCTATCACCACAATAGGTCTTTGGAGGGTGCAATCTCTTTGACTCTTCACACAACGTGGATCACCTGGGCAATAAAAATACCTATGTCACGATACCATTTATTGACTATAGCTCAGCATTTGACACAATTGTTCCTACGGTTCTGATCGAAAAGCTCCAGGAGCTGGGCCTCTGTACCTCCCTCTGCAACTGGATGCTCGACTTCCTAAACTGAAGACCACAATCTGTGCAGATCAGAAATAACATTGCCACCTCGCTGACAACCAACACTGGCGCACCTCAGGGTGTGTGCTTAGCCCATGCTTTACTCTCCCTACACCCATGCCATCCATAAATTTCCTGACGATACAACTACCTGTTGGCAGAATTCCAGATGATGACGAGAAGGCGTACAGGAGTGAGGTATATCAGCTAGTTGAGTGGTGGCACAGCAACGACTGAAGAACTGATTGTGGACTTCAGAAAGGGTAAGATGAGGAAACACACACCTGTCCTCTTAGAGGGATCAGAAGTGGAAAGAGTGAGCAATTTCAAGTTCCTGGGTGTCAATATCTCTGAGAACCTAACTTGGACCCAACATATTGATGCAGCTACAAAGAAGGCATGACAGTGGCTCTATTTCATGAGGAGCTTGAGGAGATTTGGTATGTGACCAAAGGCAATTGTACCATGGAGAGCAATTCTAACTGGCTGCATCACCATCTGGTAAGGGGGGGGGGGGCTACTTCACAGGATTGAAATAAGCTGTAGAGAGTTGTAATCTTAGTCAACTCCATCAAGGGCACTGCCCTCTGTAGTACCCATCTTTAAGGAGTAATGCCTCAAAAAGGCAGCATCCATCATTAAGGACCTGAACCCCCCACCCCACCCCATCATCCAGATCATGCCTTGTTCTCGATGTTACCACCAGGGAGGAGGTACAGAGGCTTGAAGGTACACGCACATCAATTCAAGAACAGCTTTTTTCCCCCTGCCAACTAATTTCTGAATGGACATTGAACTCATCAACACAACCTCACTTTTTTTTTGCTTCTATTTTTGTACTACTTATTTAATTTAACTACTTAATACATATATACTTAACTGTAATTCATGTTTTTAAAGTTATTACGTATTGCATTGTATTGCTGCCGCAAAGACAAATTTCATGACGTATTCCAGTGATATTAAACCTGATTCTGATTCTGACTTTATTTTGGGAGAATGGCATTCCTACCGGCTTTTCTCATTTAGTAACACAGTGCTACTGCTACTTGTTATTTGAATATAATGAAAGATTCATATTTGATAAGAGCTGTGGTTTATGATCAAACACCACCATCATTCATCTAATTGAAGATCTTATCTGTAGTCATTTGTTTTCTATGAAATTAAATTGGGAGGTCGATGGTAGTGTGATCTCATGTTGAAAGGGCTCATAGCCTTTTGTTATTTTCCATAAACTGCTGCCACTGGAGAGGAGGAGTAAAGGTGCACAGTGTGAATATGAAATGGTGCTTGAAACCAACTAGGCAACTACAGAGTTTTATTAAGCAATGCAAAAACTACTACATTCAACTGAGAATGAATCAGAAGTAGCAGTGTCCTGAACACTTACTGCAGTTCTGGTGGAGTATGTTATTTTAAACTCGAAATTATTGAATCGATTTGGAAATACAATACCATGCAGAAGTCTTGGGAACACATATATATCTAGGGTGCCTAAGACTTTTGCACAGTACTGTGCTCGTCAACGTGGAGCAGATAGCAAGTCTGCAAATCTAGTGGGAGCAAAGTACGTTGGGAATGGTGAGGGGTGTGGGACAGGTGGCAGAGAAGGAGAACCAGAGGTAGGGGCTGGCACAGGTGCAGACACACCCAGCTCTGAGAGACTAGACAAGGTCTCACTGGTGCTTCCTGCTCCCTCCCCTCCCCCTGCCCTGTTCCCAACCATGACTCCTCTCTCCCTGCCCCCTTCCCACTCTCAGTCCACAACAGAAACTCTTCAGATTCAAGTTTATCATCACCCATATGTCATAAAATTTGTTTTTTTTTTGAGGCAGCAGTACAATACACTACATCAAATAACTACAATACTGTGCAAAATTCTTAGGCTCCATAGCTATATATATATATATATATATATATAGCACCTAAGACTTTTGCACAATACTGTATGCTCTTTTGTTTGTCGGCTTATTCCTTCATTCTAGCTACTTCTGTAATCAGAGATAAACGGCAAAGAAATTGCTATCTTTCACACAAAAATCTTTAGAATATAGTTCTCTGATGTCTGCTCTTACACCATAACTTTTTTCTCTGCAATGTGCTACATAATTTGAAAAGAATGTGTAAAACAATTATGAAACAGACAAAAAATTCCAGCAAGATAAACACATTAGGCACAAATTTTCTAAGGTATGTATGAAATGCATTACTGCTTTATAATTTACATATTTGAAGAAGCAGCTCTTTCAAAAGAGAGAGAACATCAACAAATGTCGGTTAGAAATGGAATTTTATCAGGAGATCGCCATTCATTTCCTTTATGTTTAGTCTCAACTAGACTACCTGTAAACTTTGCAACAATAATTAAGTGCACAAAAATAGGTGATTAATTTTCACAGATAATAAATATTTCAATTGGATATTCTAGGAAAATACTATGATTTTAAAACATATCCAATGGTAACAATTTATTAAATATAAAATTGAAATCCATCTAAGATGAAAAAGAAAAACTTAGTACAAAATGATCTGCATTTATTGTTATTAAAGTGTATTTTGCCACCACACATCTCTATCTATAACATACAGATTATTTAAAATACAATATTGTGGATAGTGGATATCTGAAAGAAAGCAGAAATGTTGTCGGTTGGCAGCTGAAGAGAGAAAATGTTGACGGAAGATCATCAATCTGTTTTTCTCTTCCTAACTACCACCTGACATGCTGAGTATTTACTAACCCGAGAGATTCTGCCGATGCTGAAAATCCAGAGCAACGCACAAAATGCTGGAGGAACTCATCAGCTCAGGGGGCATCTCTGGAGGAGGGGGAACAGTTGATATTTCAGGCCAAGGCCCTTCATCAGGACTGGAGAGGAAGAGGGAATGAGCCAGTAAAAGAAGGTTGAGGGAGGGAACAGTGTAAAAACTGGCAGGTGATAGGTGGACGCAGGTCAGGGGAAGACGGGAGGGTAGGGGAGAGAAGGATGAAGTGAGAAGCTGGCAGGTGATAGGTGGGAAAAGGTAAAGGGCCGAAGAAGGAGTCTGATAAGAGAGGAGACTGGGCCAGGGTAGAAAGGGAAGGAGGAGGGGCACCAAAGGGAGGTGATGGGCAGGTGAGAAGGGAAGGGGTAAAATGGAGGTAGAATGGGGAATGGAAAGGGGGGGGGTTGCTGAAATTACCAGAAGTTAGAGAAATCAATGTTCATGCCATCAAGTTTGAGGCTACTAAAGCAGAATATGAGGTGTTGTTCCTTCAGCCTGAGAGTGGACTCATTGCAGCAGTAGAGGAAGACATGGATCAACATGTTGGAACAGGAATGGAAAGTAGAATTAAAGTGGATGGTCACCAGGAAATCTCTGCAGCTTCAGCCATCAACAGACTCCTACTACTAATCACATCTTTCCCTCCCTTGTCTCTCTGCTTTCCACAGGGAACGTTTTCTCCATGACTCCCTTGAGTCCATGAGTCACTCCCCAAAGAACTCCCTCCTGAAAATTATCTCTGCAAGCAGGACAAGGACTAGACCTGCCCCACACCTCCTCCCTTGCCACCATTCAAGGCTCCAAACAGTCCTTCCAGGAGAGGTAACATTTCACCTGCAAGTCTGTTCTTGTCATCTACTGCTTCTGGTGTAATATAAATTGGGAGACCTCTTCATTGAGCGCCCTTGATTTGTCCGCCACATATTTCAATTCCACTTCCCATTCCCATTCAGACATGTCAGTCCATAATCTCTATTGCCACAATGAGACCGCTCACAGGTGGAGGAGTAACGCCTGATAATCCACCTGGGTAGCCTCCAATCTAACAGCACAAACACTGATTTCTCTAACCTGGTTATTTTTGCCCTCCTCCTTCTCACTCTTCTATCTTTTCCTTTCCCCATTCTGCCCTTGTTTTAATCCCTTACATTCTCCTCACCTGCCCATCACCTCCCTTTGGTGCCCCTCCTCCTTCCCTTTCTCCAATGACCAACTCTCCTCTCCTATCAGATTCCTTCTCCTTCAGCCCTTAACCTTTTCCACCTTCTTACTTTCTCTCTGCCCAGACCAACCACCAACCTACCCCTCACCTGGCTTCACCTAACACCCACCAGCTTGTACGCCTTCTCTTCCCCCACCTTCTTATTCTGGCTTTTATCCCATTTCCTTTCCAGTCCCGAAGAATAGTCTTAGCCCAAAATGTTGACAGTTTATTCCCGTCCATATACATTGCCTGACCTGTCGTGTCCCTCCAGCATTGCACTGAGTATTTACTGTTCTATAATTCCAAATGTACAACTTACTATCCACATATTATTTTAATGGAAATTTAAAGGCTCTTCAGACTTACTGGCCTTACAATTGTTTCATTCTTGGTTAGAAGCTCACAGCTGGAAGCAGTTTTATCAAGTTCTGAAACTTTTATTGATTATTGATTATTGTTTATTGATTACAACAGATTACTTACTTGAAGTAGTTCAGGTAATTTGAGACTTTACTTTTTATATGCCTCTGGTCTCATATTTTGAACAAGCTAAACTGGTTAGGAAGCTCCTCAGAGCTAGCTCCAATACCACCTTTCATATGGCATTGCTTCGGACCTGTCAAATGAGTTATATTTTTCAATTGGCAGGCAACCAAAGTGAACCGAAAGTGACAATGTATTTATGGTATCTTAGTTTCTTACCTAGGTGTATATTACCTCTATAAATCCTTGCAAATGATACAATTTATTCAAATCCATTCAAATTCAAATTGAATGACTGATTACTCAGTCATTGGTTGAAGAATCAGACTGACAGTAAGGAGCAAAATGGGATGGTTAAACGAAGCTTAAGAGTTGCTTATGAAAATCTGCTTGCAGTTCCAATTTATTTCTCTGTTTTTTAATTTCTTCTTTCATCGCTGAACCATGATTTCTCACTGAATTCATTTTATTAGCAACCCCCTTATTTGTTTTTAATACATTATCTTTCAATGGATATCTTACCCAATCACTTTAAGGCCCAAGGTACATGCTAGGATCAGTATAAACCACATCAACACAGAATTAAACCATTAAGGAGTATTTTTTTTTCCCGTGGTTTAGATGTCGAGTACAGATATTTGAAGGGAGGGAATAGATTGGGATTATTTGCCCTGAGGCTGACAGATTGATAAAAGTCAGAGGATGCCAGGGTAGGGGAGTCTACAAATTAAGAGTTTAAGGTGAAAGGAGAAAGATTTAAGGGAGATCTGAAGGGTAGGTTTTTCAACAGAAAAGGTGTTGGGTTTATGGAATAAGTTGTCAAAGGAGGTGGTAGGGACAGGTATAAAACCAACTTTTAAAAAAACACTTGGACAGGTCCATGGAAAGATTTCAAAGGATATGAGCTAAATATGGGCAAATTTGATTAACTTAGATTCCATAAGACCATAAGATACAGGAGCCAAATTAGACCATTCAGCCCATCGAGTCTGTTCTGCCATTTTATCATGACTGATCTATTTCCCCTCTCAGCCCCAATCTCCTGCCATCTCCCTGTATCCCTTCATGCCCTGGCTAATCAAGAATCTGTCAACCTCTGCCTAACATATACCCAATGACTTGATCTCCACGCCACTTGTGGCAATGAATTCCACAGATTCACCACTCTCTGGCTAAAGAAATTCTTCCTCATCATTCTAAGAGGACACCTCTCTATTCTGAGACTGTGTTCTCTGGTCTTAGACTTCCCTCTCATAGGAAACATCCTCTCCACATCAATTCTACTGAAGCCTTTCAACATTTGATGAGGTCACCCCTCGTTCTTCTGAATTCCAGAGATTACAGGCCCAGGGCCATCAAATGCTCCTCATATGACAAGATTTTCAATCCCAGAATCATTTTTTTACCTCCTTTGAATGTCAGCATATCCTTTCTTAGATAAGGGGCCCAATACTGCTCAGAATACTTCAAATAAGGCCTCACCAGTACTTTATAAAGCTTCAAAACTGCATCCTTGCTTTTATATTCTAGTCCTTTTGAAATGAATGCTAACATTGCATTTTCCTTCCTCACCAAAGACTCAAGCTACAGATTAACCTTTAGGAGATCCTGTACATGGACCCCCAGATCGCTTGGTAAGCATGGATAACTTGGGCTAAGGGTCCTTTTTTCCATGTTATATACCTTTATTAGTCTCTGAACTGAAAGATTCAATTTATTATCCAAGTATCAATTATCTATGTAGGCTCAATGTTTTCAATTAAATAAACTTCTGTAAATTTAGAAACAATAACATTTATAGGGAAACAGACAATGAGGTTATATGACATTTCTATATTTATAACTGAGGAAATAGACGTGAGCTCGTGTACACGTGTGAGGGGAATATGAAGAACAATTTGGGCATTCAACAACATGGCATAAATTGCAGAGCCAAATTTTTTTTCTCTTGCTAAATAGTTTTGTTGGTTCTAGGTAGATTATTAAACTTGATTTACATGGTAAAAGTGCTCCATTGAATAACTTTGCCCGAAACTGTAACAGATATATTCCTCTTCCAGTCTCATGTTTGGCACTTTCACAATAATGGCACAGTTGAGCTGTGGTCACTAATAAGGCAATAGGCTGTGTCTTGCTGCTTCTGTGAGGCCAAGAATTTTGGCAGCTCCACAACTGAGCTAATTGGCAGACCAAGCACTTGGGAAATGTCTAGAATTTAATGCAAAACTGGAGAGACTGGAGGGGAAGGAATGTTGGGCAGTTGATGGAACAGATCAGACAGATATAAGTAGTGTGGGGAGTAGGAGCTCTCAAGTGGGCTGGAAATAGGCTAATTTGTAAGGTCACAAGAACTATTCCTAATGCTCCAGAAGGCATAAATATAAAACTGAAAAATTTCAGTGGATTTTTGAGTACTGTAATCCCTTCAAGTTCTGTGAATCTTCAAGGTTGAATAAAAGACAATGCTCAATTTATTTTATACCAGAGTTTGATCAGCAGAACACTAATATCCCGGATTTACAGATTTAAACAGTTTTCACCCCTTTCAGTGGTGGATAATTAATCCATTCATAATCCCAAAGTAATATCTGCAATATTGAATGGGTTGCTGAAGTGCCCTTTGTCGATGCTATATTGTACTTTTTCTCAGTTGACATTATCAAAACAAGAAATTATACGTTCCCAATCAGTAAAAAATGTGACTTGTGTTACATTTCTGTTCAGATCTCAGGACAGCAAGCCAGTAAACTCACCTAGAACTTAATGATATTCTATTCCCTACTAGACATCAGAGACAAACAGTAGGAGCATTCAGGTTCACAGGGTGAAGAATGGACTGATCGGTATTTACAGCTCCTGACGAAAGGTAATTTCTGAACCTCTACTATCAGAACAAAATAATTCTGTTGCAGTATATCCTCTCCCTTTGTCATCTATACTAACTAAAGAGAATGAATTGAATAATGAAGGAATTGGAAAAAATGTAGCAAACCTACATCGAACCTTGGTTACATCATACTTAGAATGTTGTGTATGATTCTAGTCAATGTTATGAAAAGATAGATAGATAGATAGATACTTTATTCATCCCCATGGGGAAATTCAACTTTTTTTTCCAATGTCCCATACACTTGTTGTAGCAAAACTAATAACATACAATACTTAACTCAGTAAAAAATATGATATGCATCTAAATCACTATCTCAAAAAGCATTAATAATAGCTTTTAAAAAGTTCTTAAGTCCTGGCGGTTGAATTGTAAAGCCTAATGGCATTGGGGAGTATTGACCTCTTCATCCTGTCTGAGGAGCATTGCATCGATAGTAACCTGTCGCTGAAACTGCTTCTCTGTCTCTGGATGGTGCTATGTAGAGGATGTTCAGAGTTTTCCATAATTGACCGTAGCCTACTCAGTGCCCTTCGCTCAGCTACCGATGTTAAACTCTCCAGTACTTTGCCCACGACAGAGCCCGCCTTCCTTACCAGCTTATTAAGATGTGAGGCGTCCCTCTTCTTAATGCTTCCTCCCCAACACGCCACCACAAAGAAGAGGGCGCTCTCCACAACTGACCTATAGAACATCTTCAGCATCTCACTACAGACATTGAATGACGCCAACCTTCTAAGGAAGTACAGTCGACTCTGTGCCTTCCTGCACAAGGCATCTGTGTTGGCAGTCCAGTCTAGCTTCTCGTCTAACTGTACTCCCAGATACTTGTAGGTCTTAACCTGCTCCACACATTCTCCATTAATGATCACTGGCTCCATATGAGGCCTAGATCTCCTAAAGTCCACCACCATCTCCTTGGTCTTGGTGATATTGAGACGCAGGTAGTTTGAGTTGCACCATATCACAAAGTCCTGTATCAGTTTCCTATACTCCTCCTCCTGTCCATTCCTGACACACCCCACTATGGCCGTGTCATCAGTGAACTTCTGCACATGGCAGGACTCCGAGTTATATTGGAAGTCGCACAGGGAAGAAAAAGGTGCTAAAAATATCTTAAAAAGATGTTACCAGTAAGTAAAATTATATCTCAGAGGAAAGAGTGAACAGAGTAATCCAACTTTAAAAGACAACACTATGAGGCACTTAATACAAACTCCTTCAAAATTATAAAATGTTTCAACACTGCTAGCACATAGAGTGTTTCCATTTGAAGGAAATAGAAAATAAGTTTATATATATATATAGATAGATAGATAGAGAGAGAGATCATAACAAGATTTACATTAATTTGACATGGGACATTCTAGTCATAGTCTATGCCTGAGAAACTATATTAGGATGTTCATTTCATCTGCAGGTTGATTCCACCAGGTCACCTGATTCGGCTGCCTAGGTACTGCCCATATCGATGGTGCATCCTCTGGGAAGTCTTTGGGAGCAGTTGGAAAGTCTGAGCTTGGGGATTATCTAATCACTCGAATCCATTTTTTACTTTTTCATCAACATGGAATAACGTTCTGCATTCCTCTTCAATGTTGCTAGGATTCCCCTTTTCTTAACAATCATGCATTATGTTGCAGAATTGCAGAATTTAGAGAGGTGAAGCATGCTTTCTAAATCTGGTCTGATTACCCCTGTGGAGTATCAAGCTGAATAAATAAATCAATTCAAAATGGGGTGAAAATAATGTTTGATGATACAAAACTTATGGAGGAGCCTTTAGACGGATTGAAGATACCCTTATCCAAAAAGCCTAGATCATATGATAAGACCCTGATGAGATAAATCTTAACAGAGTCAATAGAATGAAGACTGACTATTATACCGGAATCCAGTGTTAAAATTCCTCACTCAGAGGAACCATTTTTAATTCATTTTCAACCTATTATCATGAACAGATTGAAATCTAGAAATGTAACCACAATGTGACTGAGGTATGTCATTAGCAACATGTCGCCGAACAGCGGTCTCTGTCAAGCTAGTGGCTCAGGCTTAATTATTTTTTTTAGGTTTGGAGGGAGGTTAGGCATCTGGTTAGCTTTAGGGACAGGAATGTGGGGGAATTAGATGTCAGGATGGAATCTATGCCTTTGTTCCATGTTTGAAGGCCGGTGACATGGACTTGTAACAAAGGACACCCATGGACAGATGTGAGGCCGGGCAGTGCTCTGGATAAAGACCAGTGAGGATGAGGGTTGGTGACCCCTCCTGTCCCCAAGTCAGCGAGTCCCCCTGGTAGCGGGTCCTATAATCGGGGGTCCACATGGGCAGGAAGTATGACTGCTGTATGCTCAGGTATGTGAGTCAGTGAGTCCAGAGTTCAAGGCTTGGAGTTCAGTCCCTTCATCAGTGAGTCCTGGGATCAATACCCAAGAGTGAAATCTGAAGGTCGATTGAAACTCTGGAAGTCGAGCTGCAATGGCTGAGGCCCTGGGTCTGTGAATGCACTGTTGAATTTGAACACTTGACATCTGCGAGCCCATTGGAGGCTGGAAACCCAGACACAGTATTGAAGGATTGTCTGTGTATATGAGTCAGTGGGAATGAGGAAAGGAGCTTGTCTAGTGTCATTGTTTTGTTGCTGTTGTTGGTACTTGTGAATATTGTGGACACTCTATGTTGGTGTTGGAACGTGTGGTGGCACATGGGTGCTGCCCCGAGCACCTCCTTAGGTTGTGTTGTTGTTTAACACAAATGACACATTTCACTCGATGTTACAATGTACATGTCATAAATTAATGAATCTGAATCAGGTTATTATTATACTTGTGAATAGAGATACATGTTTACAAGATACAAGTCATTCAAATTCAGTCCTTCTTCATTCCCTCCATATCATAAACACAAGAAATTCTGCAGATGTTGGAAATCCAAAGCAACACATAGAAAATGCAACACATATATAACTCAGCAGGTATCTTCCCCCTTCTTTTTTGGTCCTGAAGAAGGGTCTCAGCCTGAAACATTGACTGTTTATTCATTTCCATAGTTGCTGTCTGACCTGCTGAGTGTACCTAGCATCTTGTGTGTGTTTGTCTCCATATCCCTTGATTCTATGAGCTCTAAGAGCTAAATCCAACACAGTGAACATTGTGATTTGGTCTTCATTGCCCCTCCCCATCCATATACTTTTCCAAAGTATCCTTAATTATTGCAATTAAACCAGCAGCTGCCACTTCTGACACAAACAAGAGAAAATCTGCAGATGCTAGAAATCAAAGTAATACACACAAAATGCTGGAGGAACTCAGCAAGACAGGCTGCAACTATGGAAAAGAGTAAACAGCAGACGTTTCAGGCCAATGCCGTTCATCTGGACTGGAAAAAAGAGATCAGGAGTCAGCGTAAGAAAGTGGGGGAGGGGAGTATTACGAATGTGCCACAACTCTGAGGGGCCGAAGAGTACAAAGTAGCCCCCTCCTTTTTGAGAATCGCAAGATCGCTATTAACTCGGGTCTGGGACCCAGGAAATGAGAGAGAGACACACAGAATACACAAGGCTTGGAATGTGTCCTGGCCTCAGCAAGACGGAACCACTGATAATGGCCGTTGTCTCTTGGAGACGGAATTGTGTATTGAGTACTGTACTATTCATTGAAGCCCTCAGGAGATGACCAGAGTGGGCTGGTTGAGGGATTGCATCATCCCAACCTGATTGACATCTGAGACCCCATGAGTAAAGATAAAAGAGGGTCTGGGGAACAACCCCTTTAGACGCACCAGGAGAAACGCTAGAAATCCCGTGACAGCGTTTAATAGTGACAGCCGGTGGGGCTCGCATGCGTCCTTTTCCCTTGCCTGGGAATTGGCGGGCTCGCCATGGAAGAACGGCTTAGCTAAAGAAGAGGCCACACCAACGAAACTCTCAAAGGTTCGAAATCATTAAAAGGAAAAGCTGGCAAGTTTCTAAAAATCTCTCTCTTGACTCCAACCAAAGGCTGCTGCCTGAATGAACTGAGTGACTTTTATATTTCCATCGGACAATACATTATCCCCTAGACAACGATAGAGCTATTTCTTATTGATTATTATTATACCCGCACTTTTAGATTTAGTATTGACGACGTATAGTATCTGTATGTTTGCATTGATATTATTTTTGTGTATTTTTACCAATAAATACTGTTAAAAATAGTACCATCAGACTTCAACGGACCTCTCTATCTTTGCTGGTAAGTGACCCAGTTACGGGGTTCGTAACAGGAGAAAGAAATACAAGGTAGTAGGTGATAGGTGAAACCAGAAGAGGGAGAGGGGTGAAGAAAAGAGCTGGGAAGCTGAACGGTGAAAGAGATACAGGCCTGGGGAAGGGGCAATCTGATAAGAGAGGACAGAGGCCATGGAAGAAAGGGAAGGGGGAGGAGCACCGGAGGGATGTGATGGGCAGGTGAGGAGATAAGGAGAGAGTGGGAAATAGGAATGGGGAATGGTGAAGGGGGGGTATGGACAATTAATTACTGTAAGTTCAAAAAATGAATGGTCATCCCATTAGGTTGAAGGCTAATCAGACGTAGTATAAGATGTTGCTCCTCCAACCACAGTGTGGCATCATCGAAGCAGTAGAGGAGGCCATGAACTGACACGTCGATATGGTAATGAAAAGTAGAATTGAAATGGGTGGCTGCCAGGAAAACCCGCTTTTTCTGGTGGATAGAGGGTAGATGCTCAGCAAAGTGATCTCCCAATCTACGTTGGATCTCACCAATATACAGGAGGTCACATTGGGTGCACTGGATACAGTAGATGACCCCAACAGTATCACAGACGAAGTGTCACCTCACCTGGAAGGACTGTTTGGGGCCCTGAATGGTAGTGAGGGAGGAAGTGTAGGGCCCTGCTGCTTCAATATGCTCTCAGGCCTGGGCTATTAGGCCTGACAATTTATTAGTTAAACATTAGCTCAATCCTTACTCCCAAGCCTGAGCTCTGCTGCCTCACCTTGGCTCGTATCTGCCACTTCAGAATCCACTGGAAGTCTGCTCCAGCAGTGGTCAAAGGCCTTGCTAACATCCATGTAGAGAACATTCACTGCCTTTCCTTCATCAAATTTCCAGGCAACCTCTTCAAACAATTCTATAAGATTGGTTAGGCATGACCTAACACACATAAAGCCATATTGATTATCCCTAATCAGGCCCTGTCTATCCAAATACATACCCTGTTTCATAGAATATCTTCCAATAATTTACCTACTAATGATGTCAGGCTCAACTGCCTTTAATTTCCTGGCTTATTCTTAAAGCCTTTCTTGAACAATGGAACAATATCTTCTCCAATTCTTCGACACTTGCCTAAGGATGTTTTAAACATTTCTGCTAAGACGCAAACAATTTTTGCAGTAGCCTTCCACAAGGTCCAAGGGGACATTTTGTCAGCCCCTTGGGACTTACCCACACTAATTTGCCTCAAGATAAGCATATCCTCCTCTGTAATCCAGATACAGTCCAAAACCTCACTACTCTTTTGTCTCAGTTCTATAGAATCTGTATTTATCTCCAGAGTAAATATAGATGCAAAAATCCATTTAAGATCTACCCCATCTCTTTCGGCTCCATGCACAGATACCATGCTGATTGTCAAGTGGACCAGTTTTGTCCCTTGCTAAACTTTTGGACTTAATATATCTGTAGAAGCCCTTTGGATTCTCCATTACCTTGTTTGCTAGAGAAACTCCTTGCCTCTTTTTAATCCTCCTGATTTCCTCCTTAAGTGTTCTCTTACATTTCTTATACTCCACAACTACCTCATTTGTTCCTTCCTGACTATTCCAGCTATGAATTTCATCTGAACCAGGGCCTCAATATCCTTCAGAAACCAAGGTTTCCTGTTAGCCTTGTCTTTCATTCTAACCGGAACATATAGACTTTCAATATTTCATTTTTGAAGGCCTGCTATTTACCAAGCATCCCTTTGCCAGAAGACAAGCCATACCTCCCAGATCCTTTCTGATGCCAGCAAAATTGGCCTTTGATTGACCATCATTATTGACCGTAAGTGAATTATGATCAATAATGACCAGTGATCATAAGTTTATTAGGATTATCCATAATTATCTTGAAACTAATGAATTATGATCACTAAATGTTCTTCTTCTACACAAACTTCTGTCACCTGCTCTATCTCCTTCCCTAATAGGATATCCAGTATCACACTCTCTCTATTTGCAACTTCTATATACGATTGAGGAAACCTTCCTGAACACATTTGACAAACTCATAGCAATCCAGTTATTTTACAGTGTGGGAGTCCAAGTCAAAATATGGAAAGTTAAAATCATCTACTATCACAACCTTTTAATATCTTA
Source organism: Hemitrygon akajei (assembly GCF_048418815.1). Classification (NCBI taxonomy): domain Eukaryota; kingdom Metazoa; phylum Chordata; class Chondrichthyes; order Myliobatiformes; family Dasyatidae; genus Hemitrygon; species Hemitrygon akajei. The sequence goes on from NC_133145.1 coordinate 30,605,011, forward strand.
CTATCTTGCAAATGTTTGGTATTGCTCTGCAAATTTGCTCTTCTAAATCCCACTGACTATTAGGAGGTCCATAATATCATCCCATTAATGTGGTCAAACATTTCTTATTCCGCAGTCCAAGCCATATAGCCTCAATAGATGAGCCCTCCAGACTGTCCTGTCTGAGCACTGCTGTGACATTTTCCCTGACAAGTAATGCCATCCTTCCTCAAATACCTCCCTCTCTATCATGCCTACAGCAACAGAACCCCAGAACATTGAGTTGCCCCTCTTGCAACCAAGTCTCAATGATGGCCAAAGTATCATAACTCCATGCTCTAAACTCACCTGCATTACCTTCAATTCTCTGTGCATTGAAATGAATGCAAACCAGAACATTAGTTCCACCATGCTCAACCTTTTAGTTCATGTCTTTCTATGTAGGCTTACTCTCCCCACAACCACTCCACCAGCTACCCTGGCACCCTAGTTTCCACCCCCCTGCAACTCTAGTTTAAACACTCCAGAGCAGCACGAGCAAACCTCCCCACAAGGATAATTGTCCTCCTCCAGTTCAGGTGGAAACCATCCCATTTATATAGGTCCCACATTCCCTGGAAGAGAGCCCGATGATCCAAGAATCTGAAGCTCCCTCCTGCACCATCTCCTTAGCGACATGTTAAACTCTAATTTTAGCCTCCTTTTTCTAGCCTCCCGAGCAAGTGGCATGGGTAGTAGTTCTGAGATCACCACCTTTGAGATAGTGTCCTGTAATTCGGCACCTAACTCCCAGAATTCACTTTATGCAACCTCCTCACCCTTCCACCCTATGTCATCGGTACCGATATGGAACACAATCTCTGTCTGTGCACCTTCTCCATTAAGAATGCTATGGACTCAATTCAAGTTGTCCCTGACCCTGGCACCTAAGGGAAAAATACCATCTTGGAACCTTGTTCTTGTCCACAAAACCCACTGTCTGTTTCCCTAACCAATGAATCCCATATCATTGGTGCTTGTCTCTTCTCACCCTTTCCCTTGGGAGTCACAGGGCCAAAGGTCATTCCCCCTCCCCCAGTAGTATCCAAAATAATAGACTTGGAATTGAGTTCTGTCTCCTCAATGTGCTGAATGTCATCCAGCTCCAGTTCATTAATACAGTGTGTAAGAAGCTGCAGCTGGGTGCACTTCTTGTCAATGTAGTTGTCAAGGACACCAGAGGTCTCCCTGCCTTTCCACATCCCACTAGAGGAGCACTCTACTGCCTTGGCTGTCATTCCCACTGCTCCAACAGAGGGAGGGAGGGAGAGAGGAAGGAAAGAAGGAATCTTTGCCTCAGCTCTTCACTCTAATCCAGTCCCTTCACATTATTGCCACTCCCACAATGGCTGCTCTACTTCAACCTAACCTTTTATTGGCCCTTTCCTAATAACCCACCGATCTCCAGCTCCACAGAAAATTCTGAAAGATCCCACTTACTTTTTAAATCTGACACATTGCCCTTGCACACAGGTAGCTGCTCGTGCAATCTCAAGCACCGCTACTCTTCTGAGCTCCAATGAATGTAAACCTAATCTATCCAATCTGTGACAGTCTGCTCTCTCAGGAATAGGTCTTTAAATTTTCTGAAGCATTCTCTCAACAGCAGAGGTGTCCTTTAGATAATGCTACCAAAACTGCACACAATACTCGAGATGTGTTCTCATGGAGACCCTATATAACAACACATTACCCTACCCTTGTTCTCGAATCATTTTGCTATGAAGGAAAACAAATCATTTGCATTCTTAACCTCCAGCTTCATTTTAGTGAATGATACACAAGGATATCCAGGTCACATTGCATCTCCTCTTTTTCAAATCTATCAGCACTGTAGGTTGGGATGCTCTCCCATTTCAACATTATGGCGTACAAACAAAGAGTCTAAATGGCACACAAGTGAAATGTGCTGTCATAGTTGATTGAAAGGACACAGTAAAAAGCAAGAGGTGGAAGGAGAGGGGGTGAAGTGTTAATTAGCAGAAGAGTAATATCAGAAACACTAACAGGTTTAATATCATTGGCTGCCTATGTTATGAAATTTATTGTCTTTGCAGCAACAGTATAATGCAATACATAGTAAATAGGAAAACTGTGAATTACAGTAAGTACATATAATTAAATAAGTAATGCAAAAATAGAAATAAAAAAGTACTGAGGTAGTGACGACACAAAGGTTGGTGGTGTTGTGGATAGTGTAGAGGATTGTCGAAGATTGCAGAGACATTGATAGGATGCAGAAGTGGCAAATGGAGTTCAACCCGGAGAAGTGTGAGGTGGTACACTTTGGAAGGACAAACTCCATGGCAGAGTACACAGTAAATGGCAGGATATTTGGGAGTGTGGAGGAGCAGAGGGATCTTGGGGTACATGTCCACAGATCCCTGAAAGTTGCCTCACAGGTAGATAGGGTAGTTAAGAAAGCTTATGGGGTGTTAGCTTTCATAAATCGAGGGATAGAGTTTAAGAGTCATGGGATAATGATGCAGCTCTATAAAACTCTGGTTAGGCCACACTTGGAGTACTGTGTCCAGTTCTGGTCGCCTCACTATAGGAACAATGTGGAAGCATTGGAAAGGGTACAGAGGAGATTTACCAGGATGCTGCCTGGTTTAGAGAGTATGCATTATGATCAGCGATTAAGGGAGCTAGGGCTTTACTCTCTGGAGAGAAGGAGAAAGAGAGGAGACATGATAGAGGTTTACAAGATATTAAGAGGAATAGATAGAGTGGACAGCCAGCGCCTCTTCCCCAGGGCACCACTACTCAATACAAGAGGACATGGCTTTAAGGTAAGGGGAGGAAAGTTCAAGGGGGATATGAGAGGAAGGTTTTTTACTCAGAGAGTGGTTGGTGCGTGGAATGCACTGCCTGAGTCAGTGGTGGAGGCAAATACACTAGTGAAATTTAAGAGACTACTAGACAGGTATATAGAAGAATTTAAGGTGGAGGGTTATATAGGAGGCAGGGTTTAAGGGTCGGCACAACATTGTGGGCCGAATGGCTTGTACTGTGCTGTATTGTTCTTTGCTCTTTAGTGTTTATTGGTTCAATGTCCATTCAGAAATTAGATGGCAGTGGGGAGGAAGCTGTTCCTGAATCATTGAGTGTATGCCTTCAGGCTTCTGTAAGTCCTTTGTGATTAAAAACAATGAGAATCTGACATGACCTGGCTGATGAGGGTCCTTTTAGAAATCAGTTCTTAAAGATCTCCTACTATGGGGTCTAGTGCTCATGAGCTGACTAAGGCTTATTTTAATCCTGTGCAGTAGACCCCTCCCCCATACCAGACGGTGATACAGCCATTTAGAATGCTCTCCGCGGTACCTCTTGCAAGTATATTTGGTGACATACCAAATGACTTCAAACTCCTAATAAAATACAGCCGCTGTCGTGTTTTTTTGTAGCTGCATCAACATGTTGGTTCTAGGTTAGATCCTCAGAGATACCGAAATTCAGGAACTTGTATTTTTTTCTCTTCCCACTTCTGATCTCTCAATGAGGAATAGTGTGTGCTCCCTCATCTTACCCTTTCTAAAGTCCACAAACAGTTCTTTGGTCTTACTGATGTTGAGTGCAAGATTGTTGCTGTAACATCATTCAACTAGCAGATATATCGCCCTCCTGTACTCACCCCGTCACCATCTGAAATTCTGCTAACAAAAGTTGTGTTATCAGCAGATTTATAAATGGCATTTGACTTGTGCCTAGCCACAAGTCACGGGTGTAGAGAGAGTAGAGCAGTGGGCTAAGCACACATCCCTGAGGTGTGCCAGAGTTGATTGTCAGCAAGGTGGAGATGTTACTTCCAATCTGCTGAAATAGTGATATTCCAGTTAGAAAGTCAAGGATCCAGTTGCAAAGGGAGGTACAGAGGCCTAGGTTCTGGAGTTTTTCCAATCGGAACTGTAGGAATGATTGTGTTAAATGCTAAGCTTTAGTCAATAAACAGCATCCTGACATAGGTGTTTGTAATGCATTTGTATTCTGTTGCTACAGTCCACATAAGAAATGATAATACATTTGTAGATGGAATTTGGAAAGAAGTTCCAGAGAGAACTTCGTCTACTTGCCTGCAAATTATAAACACAGAACATTATTTGTTCATCTTTTTGTTGTCTGAGCCACATGACGTGCAAACTGGCTTCAGGACAAACAAAGTAGGAGGTTAAACATATAACCTGAAGACCACTCTTAGTGCTTGCTGAATTGCAAGTTTGTTGTCTCCCTGAACAATCTGAACTTTCCAGAGAAAGATAGTTGCCCTATCATGCCCAGATCAAAAGATCTATTGACTCTCCTTACCTGATTCCAAGTGCATAACAATGCATTTTGCCAGGATGTCATTGCTATCTAAAGTCCCTCAGTGCTTGGAGCCACTGGTATAGGTGTAGAGTTATTGTAGGTAAGAGCATGGTGGGTGGAGTACAAGAAGTAAAATATATTCTCTAAACAGAGGCACCTTCCCGATCTATTCTGTTGTGTGTCAATGTTTGTTTCACAATGCTACTATAAAGCTTTTTGGGACATTTTCGGTACACTGAATCAACATACTTACTATTTAGGGGCTGTATGTGTCTTTCCAGACAAGTCACAAAAAGTCAACATGCAGCAGATACAGCAAGCAATTATAAAAACAAGTGACACCAGCCTTCACTATAAAGGCATCAAAGTAAACAATTAAGTTAATACTACAGAAAGCAAAAAGAGTCTTGAGATGAGAATAGCTGAATTACTGTGCAAAGATTTGATCTCCTTAACTAAAGAATGATATATTTGCCTTAGAATGCAATAGATCACGAAGGTGCTTCTTGGGATGAGATAACCATTCTAAAGGGAGTGGCAATCTTTGAAACATATACCATTATCAAAATCAGATTTTACACTTTTTGACCACAGGCGAAATTTATCAAGTAATAGCTTTAATCTTTTTCTGGCGGTGCTATCTATGAATATTATGTTACACTCTAAGAAAGAACACAGTAACATTATTTTTAACTTCTCAGTACTTGCTTCATCAAAAAGACTGTTGCAGGCTTCAACAGGAGCCAATGCTCATAATAGACAGGAAGTCAATCAAGAAAGTAAAGATAATTTTGCAATTATTGGAATATTGACATTTTAAATTTAAATTATAATTGAATAACTCATGGACTACACAATTAGACCACACTACATTTAACACTCTGCAGCACTAATAATGGATTCCTACTTAAGCATGCTCTTAAAATACTGATTTATAATCTCTGCTGCTTATTTATCCAAGAAGTTACCTAGACATTTAGGTGCCTTATTAAATGCCACATGGAGAAACAGACATATAAGAAAAAAAGGAGAACAATTGTTGCATTAACCATCAGGTCATTTTATCCTCGAATATCTCTAAATGCATTTTTACCCTGTCAGAATTTTCCATACTGCATACAGACCCTTTAAGTGTTCACTAACTTGGTATTCACTGTTTTAATTTTTAAACTTAAATTGTACCACTAAGCTATTTCTCCCTGGGGATATCAAAGTGAACAGAGACATCTTGTGATACCATGGGCCAAAACAGGACACTGTAATTTGCACTTCCTTTGTTTTATTATTTTTTCCTTCCGAAGATTGTTATTCATTCTGAAATACAGCTTCTGTGGTCTGGAAGAGGGGATAAATGGTTTCCCCCTCCAAAGGTACATTTCAGAATGACCATTAATATTCTTCCTGTAACAGCGCTCAAATAAGACAAACTATCCTGTAAATTGCTGCTTCACCTATAATGTGCTTCTTTTCTGGCAAGTCAGTGCCCATATTTCTCCAGCTCCAGGATAGGATCATGATTTCCCCTTTTGTATAGTACTTAAATAGCAATAACTTAAGTCATATATTCACTGTAACTAAGACCAAAAAGCATCACCCTTCTCATTTTCCACTAAATTTAGTACAACTTACCATAATCTTTTTTCAGCAGTTAGTTCACTGCTGAGTTAAGTGTGACATTTGTTTGATGCTGCTCCTAACAATTCTATCGTAGACAGAACTTTTCAAACAATGGCTAATCTTCCACCATTATTTCAGAGCCCCATGACAAGTTAACTTTATCCTGCTCTAGCTCTTCATCCACATGCAGCATTAAATATTATGTGCAGATGTAATCAGCTTTCATATACACGCTGAAGAGATCTACTTTCCCATCACTTTTATTTTTGTTGTCTTCATATCACTTTTATTTCTTTAAAGTCTACTTTTATTTCTTTAAAATCTACTTTTACAGTGGGTCTCTCATGCTCTGCCCTATGTTATTTATAATTCATTCAAAAATTCATTTTATGTATCCTATTCCACAACGTGTCCCATTCACTCCCTCCTCAGTGAACTATGTTGTTATGCGAATGAAGTTATTGGAGAAAAATACCGGTAAATACGAAGCAGCTTCTTTATTTGACAAAACAAGGTCCAGCAGACATCATATGGAGACACCTTCAGTCGAAAGGTCTGGCTGGCTCAATCTGGGGCTCAATATTTTATGTGCCAAACATCAAAGGACAACTCCATGTTTACAAAATATGAACAATGCTTTATTTGAAACTACATACAACCTTCCACATCCACACCACAGATATCCAAATGAATCTTAATCAGCATTGTCTCAACTGGGATTCACTGCTTTTAGGGACTTATTGTTCAGAGCTGCACTCCAAATTAAATGCACAATACATTTTCAGATGTGAAGATGGTAGCCAACGTCATTTGCTAAGTGTATATGTCTTAAACCCAAAAATCACAATAACAAATTGCATTGGCTTATAGATGCCCATAGTAGAGATTTTAAAGTCTTAGTTTCATAGAGCCATGAACAAACCGTTCAATGAACTATGTCCATACTAAGTATCAAATATCCATCAATGCTATTCCAGTTACCAGCACTTTGCCCATAGTCTTTTACATTTACGATTAAAATGCATATATTTATTTATTTATTGGGATACAGTGCGGAATAGGGCTATTGAGTCGTGCCGCCCAGCAAACCCGTGATTTAATCCTGGTCTAGTCATGGGACAATTTACAATGACCAATTAACCCAACAACCAATACTGTGGGAGGAAACTAGAGCACCCAGAGGAAACACAGCAGTCACAGAGAGATCATACAAGCTCCTTTCAGGCAATGGGATGAATTGAACCTGAGTCACCTGTACTGTAAGAACTGTGCTAACGACTATGCTGCCATGCTGCCCTTTCCCTTTGCTACTTTTTTCCATATCCTACCTTGACATATGCTGGACATATGCAGAACCTAATTCTGATCCTGATTTTGATTCTGAATACCTCCTCCAGTCAGACAACCCATTCCAAAACTCTTAATTCCTTTTCCAGAAGTTCAGTCTCATCCATTCTATCATTTAAAAGTGCTTTGTTGACCAAGGTTATATTAACCCCAATAAAAATCACCTTATTTGCCTCAAAAGCAATTTTCCATTAATACTCCTGTAGAACACTTGATCTTATTTTACATAAGTTGAAAGCAAGATAAAATAAAATTTAAAATAAATGCAACAGTATTTTCTGTGGGTGCATTTTCGCAAGATAACTTCTGTGAAAAGGCCATGGAAATTTTAGAGATGCAATGGGAATTTCAATATGCTGTTTTAGGTTAGAATTCCATTGCTCTTTTGCTGAAATTATGATGAACGAGTTGAAGAGCTTATGGGAATTCTCCCCTGATAGCTTCAAAGTGAATTCACTTCCTTGTCAAATGCAAAGTTTTGTTTGCAATTAAGAGTTGATTTTAAAATCCATATTTCATTGCTCAAGTGTTCAGACTGTTATTTTATGGTTAATGAGTTAATTTTTCTTTGTAAAATTAAGTAGTTAAACAAGTCCGAGTTGATATTGTACCATATAAATTACTGATATAACAACAAACATTTTTTTACAATGTTTTAAGTATGAATTTCATTGGGCAAGGTTACCTTTGGTTTGAATAAAGTGTACATGTAGTTCAGGGCAATAACCGCCTCCCTGCATATACATAGGAAATTAACGGATGTAATGCAATGGTACAGAATGTCCTTCCCCCAGACTGTTGCTTGAATTCCCACCTTTGCAAGTATGTAACAGACACAGAGACTGACTATCCATTGCCAATTGTTGACCCACAAAGCAGAGCAGGTTTTAAGTGCCAAATCAACCTTAGAATGTGGTGCTTAAGAACCTGCCCCAGAAGATCTTAATGGTTTTCTGTACAAGAAAATAATCTGATGGTCTGCACAAATACAGTTTGAAATGAATACTCATAGGTAATGCATTAATTTGGATCATGTTTATGACATTCAATCACCTCAATGTTCCTCTCTGTACTTCCTTACTATATTGAAGGACGATATTTAGCCCTCTCAGTCTACTAGCATATAGAACAATCCCATTCTCTGCTTTAATTTTCCCTGTAACATAATCTCCTCACATTCCCATTGCGTTTCCACAGATCATAATTAGTGAAAGCAGTATTTTATACCAGATTATTCACTTAACAATCAACATTCCTTAGTTACTTATAGCACGGAATAAGCCCTTCTGGCCCTACAGGACCTCACCACCCCGCAACCCCAGACAACCCCAAATTTAATCCTAACCTAATCATGGGACAATTTACACTAACCACTTAACCTATAAACCAGTATGTCTTTGGACTGTGGGAGGAAACCAGAGCACCTGGAGAAAATCCATGCATTCCACAGGGAGAGCATACAAACTCCTCACAGTGGATGCCAGGATTGAGCTCTGAACTTTGATATCACGAGCTGTAATAGTGTTGCACTAACAGCTACGCTACCCAGGTACCCATGGATATTCCTGACTCTGGAATTTAGTCCAAGCCTCTGGATTACTAGTTTAGATATGCTGTATGACTAGTTTTCCAATGTTTCTTAATTTGTTAGTTCCTGAGATAGGCAGGTTCTTCTCCTTGCTAATGTAACAGTGAGCAAAATTTAAGCTTATAATCACACTTTACAATGTCAGCTTATTCTTTAGAATGACTTCTTAAAACAGATTCACAAACATAATGCTGTTTCAGGTTAGAAAGGTGTTCATGAAATAAGCAGCAGTCAGTCTCTAAACTCTTCCATGTACTGTACCCTTGATATATTATTGCAGCTAAATCTCAGCAATCAATTATTTTAAGTAACATTTCATCATCATTGCTCAAGAATGCATGACAAGGGAAAATAAGTTGTATATTATTAATTTATTGATAAATTATCACATTCAGCTGAAAAATAATGTGGGATCTTTCAAAAACTACTTTGCAAGTGGCCAGGAAGAATCAATAGTCAATTTAACAGAGTTTTCTTTGATTAATAATAAAGAATTAAGCAGACCTCATCACAAGACCTGCGTCACTTTGGTCAGTAGGTGAAGGGTAAAACAATTTTTAGTCATAAGCTTCAGATGAAATTACATTATTTTTACAAATCGTGCATAAACTGATCAGCTTTGCAAGGATGGCATTTTTTCAAAATAAATGGTACCCGTCAAAAGCTCTGTACAACAGCAGTTATCCATGAATAGCTCGAGACTGAAACTGTACTTGCCAGCATCTGCTGTTAGGAGAAACATAATGGATATTCCCTGAGTTTGGAAACCACTGCAAAACAGATGAGATATTGAATGCTCTGCATTGCTGTTCTTCATTACCCGAGCCCTAAGCCTGTTAATTAAATTTATGCACTGATACAATTTGCTGGCTTTCCACGAGGCAGCTCTTATTCTTTGTCATGTTGGCATTTAAAGGCAAATGAAATATAACCATTAGAGCAGCGCCAAAAGCAACAGAGATAAATAATGAAGCAAAAGCTGATCACAGCCGTGTGTCATAAAATTTCATTAATGCTGACATCCTGTACAACATGACCAATGGATAAGCACTGATACATTCCCTGGCCTTATGTCTCTGTATTTCAGAATTAAAAGGAACAAAGTTGGAGGTCGAATCATTGCAGTTAGTCCCCCCCCCTCCCAAGTACTGAATAAGAACATTGCCGAGAAAGATATATATAACAATGAATGGGCAGAGCTGAAGATAAGCATGCTTTAAGGATGTCTGTGTTCTTTCCAACCCAGACAACACAGACTAGTGATGTGGTTCATTTGCACTGCCACTCACGTTCTTACACTTCCTTTCAGCATTGATGGGTTGATTTAACCTCGTGTGGTCTTTACTCTACTAGACCTTCGAATTATTAGAAGTAAATCTGAGTATCATCTAGTGAATAATAAGCAGACAACTCAACTTTAGATGGGAAAGACAAAGCAGGGCTAATTTTCAAGATGATATTATCCAACCATCAACAGTATAAATGCATGGAAAGTGGTATGCATCCATTACACCAGTTATGTGCACCTTTTACATATTTTATATTTTCCTTCAGAAAATCCTTTGCTAATGCCTGTCTTTACCACTTTTAAAAGCCCTTCACATTATTCTGAATCAAATTTTGTTTCTGAATGCTTGGATGTGATATTACATTTTGGGTTCTATATAAATTAATGGAGTTTTGGGCAAATATGGTGTCTCTCATTATCTTCACACATGCTGTGAAAACTTTCTCCATTGTACCAGGTAATCAGCAAACCTATTCAGGCACTATGTATGCCCTTAGATCTTCAAGTTCAGCACATCTTCAAGGTTTGTAGGATGAAACATTTTACATGCCTTAATAGCAATGCTATTGCAGGGTACAAGGGAACATCAGCTGCACAACCATAAGGAGACAACTGTTCTCGTGAGAAATGTGAGCATCCGAAGAGCAGGAGCTTCCGGTGGAAGAGGACAAGGAGGTAGAAAAGAAAGGGAGGATGCAAACTCGTGTTCAGGCTATCCTTGGTCAACTTACCCAAATTCATACTGAGTAGCTAAACCCCACTGCCTGATCATTAACAGATCCTAATCTTACCCTCTGTAGCCCTCTCTGCTTGACTAAATAAAAGCCGGATCAAAATAAACTCCAAACCACAAAATAATGATTTCTCATACCACGGAGGCAATCATACAGTATATAATCATCTCTATGGTAGGGATGGGAGGATGAAGCTTAAAGGCCAAGTTGCCTGTCTATATTAATGCCCTACAAACCCACTGTACAAACACACTGCAACCAGCAATCTGAACTTCCATGGAAGCATCAGGCGGTGAATGGCTTTTGGCTGTGTCCTGTTGGAAGTGTGGCATTGGCTGGCTGGCTGGTGTACCATGATTGCTTGTGAGCATATTTAGTCACTAGTTTCTAACTGTGATGGGTTGAGGATTAGGAGTAACCCAGATCTCCAAAGCTCTCTTGTGGCTATTCCTCTGCTTTAAAAAAAAAATCTGTGTCTCTTTTCCATCTAACTAAAGCAGATCAAACACAGAAAATGCCTTCTTCAAACAAAACCAAGAAAGCTTTTCCATGTCTGCCTTCTGCATTCATTTGCCTTCCCTGTTCTTTTTAGTCAATGCACCATCCAGTGGTGGACAGTTGCTTGCCTAGACTGGAATTGGTTGTTGATGACCATGAAGACCATTTGCTAGCAGCTTGGAGCCTGGGTCCATTGTCTTCAGAATATGTCATCTCACAACGTGCAGCAGTGGCCAGAACTAATCACCTCTAAGGTAACTGCACAGACACTATTGATATGATGGCAGTGGGAAGCATGTGCACTGTCGCTAGGCAACCAGTTTTGATCTTAAAGGTCATATGCAGGTGCTTAGGTAGACCTAACAATGGCTTAAACATCTCAGCATCATTATAATCTACATTTGTATACATGTTCTCTCATCCTATTTCTCTATCTCCTTATTGAGTCAATGCAATCCCATTTACCCACTAGTTTTCCCTGTTATCCAGTCTCCTCACAAACATATCTACTCCTCATCAACAAATCTAAACCAAAACCAGAAAAAAATACATCAGGCCCGAAACATCCACTGTACTTTTTTCCATAGATGTTGCCTGGCTTGCAGAGTTCCTCCAGCATTTTGTGTGTGTTGCTCGGATTTCCAGCATCTGCAGATTTTCTCTTGTTTGTGAAAAATGCCCAAGTGCCCAGTAAGTCAAATCAACATTCGTGAAGAGAGAAATAGAGATAATATCTTAAATAAGACCACCTTATTCAGTTCTGGTCAGCTCACTACCTGATGGATGTGGACACTATAGAGAGAGAGCACAGAGGAGATTACAAGGATGTTGACTGGATTGCGGGGGTACCTTATGAGAATAGGTTGAGTGAACTCGGCCTTTTTCCTTGGAGTGACGGAGGATGAGAGGTGACCTGATAGAGGTGTATAAAATGATGAGGGGCATTGGTCATGTGGGTAGCCAGAGGCTTCTTTCCAAGGCTGAAATGGCTAATATGAGGGAGCATAGTTTTAAGGAGCATGGAAATAGGTATAGAGGAGATGTCAGGGGTAAGTTTTTCACACAGAGAGTGGTGGGTGCGTGGAATGCACTGCCAGCAGCAGTGATGGAAGTGGATACAGTGGGTACATTGAGCTTAGAAAAATAGAGGGATAGAGAAATTTCAGGCAGTCTCTAGATTAGGTTACATGGTCGGCCAAAGGGCGCTGTATGCGCTGTAAACTTTTATGATCTATTTTCTATGTAAGGACAGTTCTTTCTCTGTCCTATGACGTTGCTTGGTCTGATGAGTGCCTCCAGCATTTTCTGCACATCTGAAATGAGAAAGGCCATAAGGTACAGAGAGTCTGTGGGAGGAGTGGGAATTGTGATGTGAACAGATTAGGTGAGAGCATACCATGATGTGAGCTCTCCACTAAATAACTCTCCAGTCTGCAAATGTGAGTAAAATCTTCTGCCAAAGAGAAATTCATGACAAGGGTATAAGCATGATACATCTGCTATGTAAATGTCTCCTAATTCCCCTACCACCAACCCACTTTGAGAGCTATTCTACAGTTGCCAATTACCCTCCCAATCCATTATTCATAAGTGGTAAGGAGCTAGAGAACTCAAGGGAAACTCATTGAGTGACAAAGAGAATGTGCAAACTCCACACAGACAACAGCAGAGTTCAGATTAACGCTGGGTAATTGGAACTGTGAGGCAGAAGAACTGCTCGATGTGCCCTTACGGCACCCACTCTTCATCAGAAGCAATTAAATGAGAAGCTGCCATGCCCACGTTGCCATTCCATTTCTCAGTGCCCACCGATTTACATAATAGCTTTCAGTGATGGCTAAATTTAATAGCCACAGTGCCTATAAGAGCTGTAATCATGATGCTGATTAACAATGGTTCATTTTAACACACAAATGTGAGTCCTGAATTCCCGCATACCAAAAAGCATTTTGATTGACGACTCTTCGGCGTATAAGAAAATACGCAAGATGGATGCATGCCCAAGAAATAGATATTCATTGGGATAAGTTGGAGCAGATTCCCCCCACCATTTTACAGTTTATTGAATTTCTCTGCAGCAGCAACCAATATAATAACTGCCAAACACCATTGTTTACAGACAGACTATCAGCAAATAACATAACACTTCAACACAGTGAATAATACAATTCACAGAGTGAATAATTAAAACATCAGCTATAATCTCCTCCATCAAACGCTGCTTCAATATATTTACTGTGCTCATAATAGAAAAGGGCATTATGACACGTCCAGGTTAAACAGTAAAGGTCGTACTGCTTTAGGACACTACTCTCTGTGGATGCAGACAGCCACATGGCCTTTTAATTACTAGAAGGATCTTTCACTACCACTGCCACCATGCATTATTTTTCTTGACAACAAGACCAAATAGTTTGTTTAAGGGAAGAAGTAGAGTTCAGATGAAAAATATTGGCATGCAAAGGTCTGAATTCAATCCAAACCAAATGGAGCTATAATCCCTGATCAAAAATATAGTTAAGATTATAGCTCAATTACTTCCCACTCTGATATTCTTTCCATACTTGCTAATATGTTTCCCTGACTTTTCCTTTCTTGTCTGTCCAGTCATCTTTGACTGATGTTACAGAGAAACCGCAACCGTCTCAACATAATACAAATTGTTGTTCAAGTATACCCCTAGAGAACAAATGCTGGCAAAATATATCGGTCATTTTATTCAAGACTATATACCTTTCAATGTTTTTCTAATCATTCACCCCTCACTGAGGCACACTAGCCCTCTTTACTATTGTGAATCTTCTGCCAATGAAGCTCCTGAACTGCATGCAGAAAATAATTTCACTCCTGTTTACGAGCAGGAAGCATGGTGCTTGCAGTCACACGACCACGACTGCAATACTGTGGAGAAAAAAACCTTGCCAACTGGGGCTTTGAGGCTCCACCAGGACCACAAGTAAATGAAAGGACAGGGTTCATAAACCATACATTGAACTCTCCCTCAAAAGAGTCTTCTGACCCTGTGACATTAATTTATTACCTTCATAATTTGAGGGCTTTCCAGCTGCTTCTTTATTATAATATACATTCTTTATTATAACATAAGATATGGGAGCAGAATTAGGCCATTTGACCCATCAAGTCTGCTACACAAAGAACAGCTCAGGTTCATTGCAAGGTTCCACCGAGATTTGAACTCGGATCGCTGGATTCAAAGTCCAGAGTGCTAACCGTTACACCATGGAACCACTGCTATGAACCACCTATTTATCTGTGTAAAAGGAAATGATTTCTTGCCACAGGAAAGAAAGTGAAGCAGAGTTAAGATGGTGCTAAACAGCAACTCCTTTGCTTGCATCTTTGGAAACAGCTTTATTTCAATTTTTGATATCACTTATTTTCTTTTACAGAGTGTGGGGGTTTCTTTTGAAGACCCTGACCTGGGATTACACTCTGACTTCGATATTTTGCGGGAATGGGGCCCACTCTTAGGACCTGACGACTGGCCATTTTTTGATATCCCAAGGACACGGGCAGGAAGAGAAGTGCACACCTTCACGGTTCCAGGATTTCGTGGCTCTGGGGACGAGCTGATTCAAGGCTGGCGCCCCTGACTGAACCATCATGGGAAAACACGGAACATTTGGAGCAGCGGTTAGCTGCCGGGGGTTGTGTGCTTGGAGAGCTGTGCCTTTTTGGTGCCGATTCTGCAGGCGCAGAGCTTGGAAAGAGAGACACAACAGGCTTTTAACATCGTAAATCAGCGAGTTGTTTGTTATGTCTCCCCTCTCGCTGAGAAATGGGGATACCTCTTTTTCCCTTTTTAGGGAGGGAGAGGGAGAGTCTGTGGCATGTCAAATTATTGGGTGAATGTGTAGTTACTGCAAGTCTGTGTCTTTATTGATGCTTTGCTGCATGCTTGAGTGCTCCATGGAGGGTGCTGATGATTTTTTGGTGGTGGGGGGTGGTCATTGCCTTGCTGCTGTTTGTGTATGGGAGGGGGAGTTGGGGGGGGCTTTGGGGTTCTAATATTTTAACTTTCATTCATTCTTTGGGGCACTCCTCTGTTTTCGTGGATGTCTGTGAAGAAAAAAATTTCAAGAGGAATATTGTATACATTTCTCTGACATTAAATGCACCTATTGAAACCTAAAGTTTGGAAATTACCTTTTAAACTAGTTTTAGTCCTATGGTTTAATTTAGTAATGTCTTGAGATTATTTCTATGTTTGGCAGCACCATTTTCTCACATCTCATTGAGATGAGAGGAAACTCAAAATGGTGCCAATATGTAGAAACTCTTTGTCTGCAACTCTGATGGCAATCATCAAATATTCCCATGTATGACCCCACCCCCGACTATCCTGCTGCCAAATGTACAGTCTCTGTAAAATAGAATTGAACTCAGAGCAATAGGTGGTTCATAGCAGTGGTTCCATGGTGTAACGGTTAGCACTCTGGACTTTGAATCCAGCGATCCGAGTTCAAATCTCGGTGGAACCTTGCAATGAACCTGAGCCATTCTTGGCGGAGCAGATGCGACGGGTCAAATTACTTTAGATCCCCGCCCCCCTCCACCCTACAACTATCCTGCTACTGACTGTACAGTTGCTGTAAAATAAAATTAAACTCAGTGCAAGATTGCAGTAGCAGAGGGACATCAGAGACTGCTGTGTATTTTGATTCGCAGAAAGGTGGCTCACCTCCATCATTTCAGATGCAGCACTGCAGCCTCAAGGCTTCACCGTTCTCTGAAAGACAGGACAACAGTCCTTTAAAGGGTGGAGTATGCTTTATGATTAACTCATCTTGTGCACAGATGTGATGGTTCTGTCTCAATCTGTCACCTTGATAGCTCTACATAAATTATAGTGGCATTTCTTGAGCTCCTGTTGGTCTCTGGAGGCAAAGGCTTTATCCCTTGTACTGAACTATTTATCCAAGGTTTCTGGTTTGGATACAGCCAGACCGATTTTTGGGGAACAATGTCTTCAATGCACTTCCGAATGAAGCTTGTGACCACCTCCGTGTATTCGTAGATGTTCTCAGCTTGAAATACCTCCCAAGTGACACTATCAAAGCAGTCTTGTAACATTGAGCAAACACGAGGAAATCTGCAGATGCTGGAAATTCAAACAACACACACAAAATGTTGGTGGAACACAATAGGCCAGGCAGCATCTATAGGGAGAAGCACTGTCGACGTTTCAGGCCGAGACCCTTCGTCACTCGGCCCGAAACATCAACAGTGCTTCTCCCTATAGATGCTGCCTGGCCTGCTGTGTTCCACCAGAATTTTGTGTGTCTTGTAACATTGAGTCTGATTGGTTGGACCAGCAGTGGATTGTTTTCACTATGGCTGCTTCCTGCTTCAATTTCTGCCTGTAGGTAGGCGACAAGAAGATGGAGGAAAGGTCAGAGTTTCCAAATAGAGGGCGGAGATGTGCTTTGTGGAAGGGAGAGTGGCAGTGGTCAAGTATGCTTCCTCCCCATGTGCTCACTTTGATATGTCGGCTGAACTTCAGGTAAGATCTGGTCAGCAACACTTGGTTAAAGTCTCCAGCGATGATGAAAGCAACCGCTGGGTGTCTGGTTTCATGGGTATTGATGGTTTTGCCAAGCTCATTGAGAGCTAGGTTGGTATCGGCCTGTGGTGGGATGTACACAGCTGTAATAATAACAGACGTGAATTCTCTAGGCAGCCCGAAAGGTCAACATAGCAGCATAAGGTACTCCAGATCCAGGGAGCAAAAGGATTTGATGGTAAAACGGCAACATAGGTTCAAAATCCAGTCACGACTCTGTGACGATGACACACGTAGCATATGGTAAGGACTCACACCATCACAGACTTCAAGAAGAAACGCAGCAGTACAGCCAACATTGCTGCCTCACTCCCGGATGAGCTAAATGTTTTTTAACGCTCGATTAGAGGTTGCTAGAACTGACCCTTGAGGAAGGCCGCTGACGAGACCTGCAACTTGGTCATCTCTGAGGCTGAGGTACGTAGAACATTCCAACATGTCAACAGCCGCAAAACAGTGGGGCTGGACAGCATCCCAGGGCGCGTCCTTAAAGTGTGTGCTGAGCAGCTGGCTGGTGTGTTTACAGACCTTTTTAATCTCTCCCTCTCCCTCCTGCTCCAAATCGTCCATCATTGTACCGAAGAAAACCAAGATAGCATGCCTGAATGACTGGTGCCCTGTCATACTCACCTCAATTATAAGCAAATGCTTTGAGAGGCTGATTAAAGACTACATCTGCAGCTTGCTACCACCCACACTGGACCCCCTACAATTGCCTACTGACAGAACTGGTCTTCCAATGACACCATAGCCATAGCACTACACCCTGTCCTCACTCACCTGGAGAAGAGGGATACATATGTTAGAATGCTGTTCCTGGACTACAGCTCAGCATTCAACACCGTAATTCCCTCCAGCCTTGACAGGAAGCTCAGAGACCTCAGCCTGCACCCAACTTGGGCAGCTGGATCCTAGGCTTCCTGTCGGATCGCCGGCAGGTAGTAAGGATGGGCTCCCTCACCTCTGTCCCTCAGCACAGGTGCCCCCCCCCCCCCCAGGGTTGTGTGAATTATAGGAGGAACGAGACAGGCTCGGCTCAATCAACATCAATGGGTTTGCAATTGAGAGGGTGAGTAGTTTCAAGTTCCTTGGTATACACATCACTGATGATTTCACCTAGACTGTACACTCCAGCTTTGTGCCAAAGAAAGCACAGCAGCATCTCTTCCACCTCAGGTGACTGAAGAAGTTTGGCATTGGCCCCCAAATCCTCAAGATCCTCTACAAGGGTACCATTAAGAACATACTGTCTGGCTATATCACCGCCTGGGACGGGAACTGCACAAACCTTGATCACTGGACACTGCAGAGAGTGACACAGACAGCCCAGCACATCTGTGGATATCAATTTCACTCCATTGAGGACATTTATAGAAGCAGGTGCAGAAGGAAGGTCTGAAAGGTCATCAGAGACACCAGTCACCCCAACCATAAACTGTTTCAGCGGCTTCCGCCAGGCAAATGCTACCGCAACATTAAAGCCAGGGCCAACAGAATATGGGACAGCTTCCTTCTACAAGCCATTAGACTTTTAAATTCACATGTCTGTATATTGCAACCGAGTCATACCACAATGATTTTTACTCCCTCACATTGTGGGATGGATGTAAGGTTTAAGTAAATTCTAATCCTGATTCTAATTCAATCCTGCTCGCCCGACCTGGAACATCCAGCAGTCAAGTGTTGGGGATTTCAACCAGGCCAGCTTGAAACTGTCTCTGAACCACGATCACCTGTGAAGCCAGACGAGCCAACACACAGTTATACCACCATCAAGAACGGTTGCTATGCCATTCCACGCTCACCCTTTGGGTTGCCCAATCACCTGGCTGTATTTCTACTCCCAAAGCATAGGCAAAGACTAAAGACCACAGGAGCAGTGGTGAGGAACAAGATGGCATGACCAGGGGAGGTGGGTGCCCTTATAGGACTGTTTTGAATCAATGAACTGGACAATTTTCAGAATCAGAATCAAAATCAGGTTTAATATCATCGGTATATGTTGTGAAATTTGTTAACTTTATGGCAGCAATGCAATGAAATCCATGATAAATAAATATAGAGAGAAAAAAACTGAATTACATTAAGAATATATGTCTATTATATAGTTAAGTTAAAATAAGTAGTGCAAAAAAAATTATATCATAGTGATGTAGTGTTCATGGGGTCAATGTCCATTTAGAAATCAGATGGCAGAGGGGAAGAAGCTGTTCCTGAATCACTGAGCGTGTGCCTTCAGGTTTCTGTACCTCCTTCCTGATGGTAACAATGAGAAAGTGGTGGAGAACCTTAATAATGGACGCCGTACCACCTTCCTAAGGCACTGCTCCTTGAAGATATCTTGGATACTATGGAGGCTAGTGCCAATGAGGGAGCTGACTAATTTTACATGTTTCTGCAACTTACTTTGATCTTGTGCAGTAGCCCCCACACTTACACCAGTGAATGATGCAGCCAGTCAGAATGCTCTCCACAGTACATCTGTAGAATTTTTTTTGAGTGCTTCAGTTGACAGACCGAATGTTAGTAAAACCAAAGAGCTGATTGTGGACTTCAGAAAGGGTAAGATGAGGGAGGACAAACCAATCCTTATAGAGGGATCAGAAGTGAGCAATTTCATGTCCTGGATGTCAATAATTGGAGCAACTGACCTATTTAACCCTAGCCTAATCACAGAACAATTTTCAATGACCAATTACTCACTGGTACATCTTTGGAATGTAGGAAGAAACTGGAGCACTCAAAGAAACTCCATGAGGAGGAATATACAAACTCCTTACACAGGATGCCAGAATTGAATTCCAAACCCCAACGTCCTGAGCTGTAACAGCGTTGTGCTAGGCGCAACATTACCATGGTGCCTATGGGCATATTGGAGCAAGTTACCAAATGCAGCTTATTCTTGTTTCCTTCAAATCCACTTTTGAAGTTTCTACAAATCTGGCTGAGTGTCTGAATCCTGCTTATCTACTGTGTATGAATAGGAAGTAATTGTTCTAAACAGAACTCATATGTTAGACCACTCACTACTTCCCTTGCTCTATCCAGGCATTTTTGTTCTGATGGGGAACAATTAGGCAAGACCACAATATGTCAGGCACAATATCAGACAATACTCCCTTTATAAGCACAGATAGTACTGGAATCTGAAACTTCCTATAAAAAGCCGTTGAGGTTAGATCAATTGAAAGTGCCAAAAGTTACATTGTTAGATCTTTGTTAAGCAAACGTATCACCGGTTACTGAAACAAGGAGTGAGATGGAGTTGAATTACATGCCAGTCCTGTTTTAACTGTGAGGAACAAGTTTTATGGGCTTAATTGTATACTACTGCTTCTATCATCTGCTTGCTGGTTTCTGTTCATTACTGAGTTAGTGTGGAATGCCTACAGCTTTGAGTTTAATTAATAACCTTTGTGTGTAATTTTCTTAAAACCTCTTGAAAATTGTGGTGAACCACATTTAGATTTTAAATTCCCTAAGTACGGTGATTCAGGCTTTGATAAATTTGTTTCCATATTAGATTTAGGAAAGAATTCTGGTTTTTGATCCAGCTTAAGAAGCTGAATTTCTGTCAAGCTAACTTTAAAAAATGAAACCCTGCAAATAGCCTTCAGAACATCGAGAGGAGCTTTCAGCAAGAATACCCAATTTAAGGCAATTCGGGCTGAGAGTTGATGAAAAGCTTGAACGTGTTACTTCCCCCCAGTTACTTTAATATCAGTGTTCCTCAAAATTTGGATAGAAATCAATAAAGTTCACTGTTCAAAGTACATCAAAGTATTAAAGTATGTATACATTATACAACCTTGAGATTCATCTCCTTACAGGCAACACAAAACAAAGAAACCCAGAAGGAACCATAAGAAACACCGTCAAACACCCAATGTGTAGGGAGAAATAAACACAAAAAGTGCTAGCAATAAAAGTAAGAAAATAATGAAAGTGAGACCATGGACACAAAGCCCAGAGCAGGCCACAGCCTCAGCCTCAACTTAGCGCAGAGCCAAGTAAACCTTGCAGAGCAGCAAGTAGAGGTGGCCCAGGACTCACTTCTCCTCCCGACACCCTGCCTTTTCAATCCATCTGGCCCAGCGTTTAGATCATCCATACATTGGGTCATCCTTTGTCGGGGGACCAGGATGCTGCTGCTTCGTTACTTTCTGGGCCTAAACCCTGCTGCCATGTTTCAGCCCGTACCTGACCTTTCGAAATCAGCCTGGCAGTCAAACATCAATCAAACATCATTCTCGGTTTAGGTGGACAGGCCTCGAACCTGCCTCTCCTCCGCTCCGCTCACCCCGACTTTGCCTCGAATATGCCCTGACTTCACCTCGCCTTTGCCTTGCACTAGCACGCTTTGATCCTGGACTCGGCTCCTCACCTTCGCTCATCTGTCCATTGTTTGTGGTGATTGTCTGCTGTTAAGTTTTACCAGAAAAAAAATGTCATTAATGAAGTATTTCGTCATATTCTTTGTTTTGTTTGCCAGCAGTATGTAGTTCTGGACTTCAGCAGGGCCATCGAAAATGGATGGAAGTAAAGCTCCAACATTGGGATTATTAGCAGTTAGTGGGTATCCATGTGGCTGTGACTAGTACACTTTGGTTGATTCTTTCCATGATTTTGTTTTCTGGACAAAAGTAAACAAACAATTGTATTTCTGTCTGTGAATCTATGACACATTCTACAAATTATATGTGCTACACTCTCCATGGCTTTACTCTATCTTTTGATTTATGATCATCTCTGATTCTTCTTTCTGAAGATTATGTGAGGCATAGATAGAGTAGAGGGACAGAATTTTTTTTCCCCAGGGGTAAAGTGCCTAATTCCGGAGGCCATGCATTTAAGATGAGAGAAAGTAATTTCAAAGGAGAAGTGAGAGATAGGTTTTTTTTTTACACAGAAGGTGGTGGATGGCTGGAACGTGCTGCCTGGGTGGAGGGAGAGGCAGAAATATTGGGGACTTGGGAAATGTATAGATAGACACGTGAATGTGAGGGAATTGGAAGGATATGAACATTGTGAAAGCAGAAGAGATTAGTTATTTAACCACTTAATTAGTTTGGCACAACATTGTGGGCCAAAGAGCTTCTTCCTGTGCTATACTGTTCTATGTTCTCACTCTCCATTGTGTGTTTATCACATGGTTTCTTATTGTGTCTGTATCTTTTTTTGTGCCAATCAAATTCAATTTCTATACACCTTACTTATTTTCTCAAAAAGCCACAGTAGAGGAATTCACCCTTTTCTTGGTGCACTGAACTTCTGCTACATATAGCAGTTATACTCACTCCCATGTCCACAGAGAATTTCATGAAACTAGCAAGTAATAAAAGTAGCACTCCATCGACCCGGGTAGTTCCGGTCACAGCCTCGATACAGAGCTGGGAGTTGCCATGTCATTATATACCGGGATGCAAGCTCATGCTCAATAAACCTTTACCTGGTGGCAGGATAGGTTGTAAAGTGGAAACTGCCGGGGAGAGGAGGTAGCAGTACCTTATGATGTGTCTGAGTCCAGTCTTCATGAATCAGTGAACTGACCAGATCAACTCTCATGTTGTGAATGGATCCGAGCTACTGTAATCTGCAGACAGATCAATGGTCCAATGGAATAAAAAAGACTGCATTCACTGAAGTGATTTTTTAAATCTTGATAATTGAAAACTCAGACTGGGATATTCTATGTGCAAGGTGGTGTTGTGACAGTGCAGAGTCCCTAAAGCCTGTACAATGCACTCCTTTTTTTTGTGAATTAATAAAGGTCATTGGTTTGCCCCAAAAGCTCCAATTTCTGCCAGCTGTGGAAGAAATGTGCTGTGTGACCTTGACATCATTAACAGTGCAACTGACTCTAGCAAACGCTAAGCTGAATCTAGAAATGCACAGACTGATTTTCTAATATTTGCTCATTGGTCCAGAAATTATTGCTTGCGCGCTTTTGAGTGCAGAATGGTTTTGAGCTTAACAATGTGTGCAAATGGATTCAATTTCTAGGCAAATACTTCTTATTCAAAGTCTGTCTGATGCGTATTTTTGTCCAATCAACCCCGAGTTTAACTTACAAATTGCCGAGCAGCATTGTTGTAACATACTGTATGTTAATTGAATTTAGATGAACTGGCCCAAGGTTCATACCTAAGTTAATCAAAATGTAAATCTGCAAAGTTCCCTTTTATTCATGAATATTCTACTCATAATTAAAAGTAAGATAGAGACAATGTTCTACTATAAATTGTCTCCTTTTTCATTCTGACTTGTATTTTGGACCTAGTCATATTATTTCAGTTTTATTTTCTATTCGAAATGAACTTCGCAGTATTTTTTTTTTGTTAAGATCTGTCTCCTGCTCATTCTTTGTAATACTGGAAATGAGTAAGTAGAGAGCTAATCTTTTTCATTTTTTATTTTATTGAGATACAGCGTGGAATAGACGTTTCTGGCTTTTGGAACCATGTTGCCCACCAGTCCCCAATTCAAAGCTAGCCTAATCACGGGACAAATTACAATCACCAATCAACCTACCATCCGGTACATCTTTGGACTATGGGAGGAAACCCACGTGGTCACAGGAGAACGTACAAACTCCTTTCAGGCAGAGACAGGAATTGAACCCCATACGCCTGTACTGTAATTGCTTAGAAGTGATCAAGATGGAGCAAAATAACATGGAAGTAGAAGATGCAGTGATTGTCTCATCTATACTGATAATTTCCACCTGAGAGATGAAAATGTTCTTTAGTCTTTGCATGGTGCTAATGGTAACCGAGAAATATGGATAATGAAGGATAGGGGTTAGCGCGGTGAATAGGACCATGGATTGATTTTACTCACCTGTAAACATTCCTGATATAATAGAAGGATTCAGCTGAGAATAGTCATCCATGGAGCAGTTGACTAACAGGTCAACTGTTAGTCATTTATACATAGTTAACTTTTAATATCATAAAATGTTCACTAAATTTCATGACAGAAATGAGAGGAAATATAAAAGCAAAAAGGATTGGGCACTGAGTGACCGCAGAGAACTCGGGGAAGATGGTCAAGAGGTTGCTTTAAAAGTTGTTTTTTTGACACGGTTTTTGGAAGTGGAGTGTTATGAGCCAGGTGTGCTCAAGTGTGCTGCAGCAGACCAAGGGGTCAAGATGTGAATTGCAGTGGAGAAACAGCAGGAGTGGAATACTGAGGGTGATTTGTTAAAATCTCAGGGAAAGGTGAGAAAGATGTTCAGCAGGCCAACAGCAGCAGAGGTGTCAGTGGAGCAGGGCCAGAAAGCAAAAAAAAACCCCACAGGAAATACACCCTGAAGAAGAACAAAATAAAAGATCTATATTGATAAAAATATTTGCTTTGGGGATAGATGATACATTAGTAATATTATTAATGTGTGTGATTATTAAGCATTTCTGTTTTTGTAATACAAATGCTGTCATGAAAAGAAAAAATGACATGCTGCAGATTAGAACTTTAGTCATATGAAATAGAATGATAGAGCACATCTGATGCACTGCACCAAATAAAGCCTCCACTATCTTTCACTTTTAGCTGAAAAATCTATTTTACACATCCATTTCTTCTATTTAATCACACATATAAACTTATCTTGCCACAGACCATTTGCTGAAAGCAGAACCTGGTTCAAATTATTCTATACATTTTTCTTTTGTGTCGTTCTTGCCTCAGGCGCTTTTTGTAGGTCAGGCTTTCCTGATGGCTATTGTAGCCCTGACATAAATAATGTACAGCTTACCATTCACATTGAATCCATCTTTCCTTCAAAAACATCAATAAGCCAAAACAAATGTGCAATACAGTTATTAAACTTATTTGTCTAATTACATGCTCAAGTTACAATTGTTACATATAGTTTAAAATCGAGGCATCCCAAACCCCAGATCTTTGTTCTCCTCTGTGTGAAGTCTTTTTTTCAGCTGCTATAATTTTAAAGTTAAGTGGTTGAAGCAAGCCATCTGGAATATTAACCATAACAGCAATTAAAAATTGCTAAGCTTTTAAGACCATTGGAAACTTTGACCCTTCTTTATAATTAACCTGGACAAACTCATCAAAAGCACACCTAATCAAAGATGCAAACCAAAAGAGGAGCATCTTATTCATGCATTATCAACTGCACTTCCTTTCAAATACTGCATTATGCTACTCATAAACCTGGTATTCTTCAACACTTTTTTTTAAAGCAATCATTTTCTTTGTGTTACATAACTTCCTGGATGGTTATAAGAGCCTTTTAAAAAGGAGGGATGTTGATGCAATGATTATACTGGTTAAAAATACACATATTTTAATTGGGTGCCAGATGGTTTTGCCTGAACTTATGGACCCAGCTGTACCACTGAACACAGACTTTCAAGAGCATCACTGATTACTGGATGACTCTGAAGGAGCTGCCAGAGGAACAAGGCTGTGGTCTAAACAATACAGCATGCAGAGGAAATTAACTGAGAGATTTAGCTATTCAATAATTAAACATTGGGGTGCCTATAAGAATTCAAATAGTAAAAGTCAACCCAACACATAGACAAGTCACTAATATTTACTGTATAGTTACTTGGGTTGCTTGTCTCATTAAGTAATTAAAAGCAACTTGAATGAAGCTGAAGGCTTGTTCTCTCCTGTATGTGAAAATTGGGACACAAAATCTGTGAAATGAACCTTTCAGGCTTAATTTTCAGGTTTTTTTTAAAAATTCAAGGTTTATATTTATTCACTAGGCAGTAGACTTGAAATTCTTTTCAATATTCCAGTTTTATCTCCCTCATTTACACTCTCATTTTAATGATTGCAAATTGTCTGAACTGGTTATAGATAGAGGCTACTAATATTTCTATTACACCAGATCAGATGTCAGTAGCCACACTAATAACCCTTGATGGTTACAAGACACTCCTCATCTGTAGCACCCCCTCCCTGTTACTCTTCAGTGAAATGAAGTACACAAGACCAATCTCAATCAAAAACAAAAAGGCTTCATATCAAATCAATTGATCTGATTGCAGGGGCTTGCTGTCTATTACAATTTCTACAAATGGATCAATAGAAATTAATTAAAATTATTTAATGGTGTACATTACTTATGGGAAAGAAGAGCCTGGAGTGTGATCTGGAAAGACCAAAGAAAGCACAGAAAATTTATATCCTAGAAGTATTTAAACTGTTCCATCTGTTTCCATTATTTGGAAGTAATGCAGCGTGAAATGTTTGTTGAGAAGGTAACATGCTTCAATGCTGACACTGTAATATAATGCAGCTTGGGCTATGTGTTAGTTGGCATGAAATAAGTTGATGTGCAATAACTACACTTGCTTTAAGGAGAAACATGCAGGAGAAACTTGGAAAAATTGTCAGCAAAGTTTAAAAGGAAAAATTAAAAAGAAGGAATGATGGCAGAGAACTTTGGTTGAACAACTATTGTTCATTTTTTGTAGAATTAGACATTTAGAACTAATTCACTTCCTCTGCCTCTGCCCCTTCCAGAATAAAAAAAAAGTTGTGACCACTTCCAAGATGAATGGTACCACTGCAGAAACTGAGCATCTCTGATCTCAAATTAGCCTAGTATATCTATCGTAGGGATGGGAGGAGTCAACAGCTCGGAAAAACATAGCTAATGTAAAAGGGAAAGAACATGCAGGAGAGGCTACTGAAGTCTCCAGAATAAAGAATAAGACAGAAACTTTAGAAAGGGATAAGAATGTAAGTCCAGCCAACACAGAGACAAAATTGAGAAGAGAGGTCTGAAATATAGGACTGAAGGAGTTATTTTTGAATGTTTGTGGAATAAAAAAATAAGGGAGATGGGCTTATAGAGCAGTTAGAAATTGGCAGGAATGATGTTATGGGCATCCGAGATTCGTGGTTGAAGGAAGATCACAGCCAGCAGCTAAACATCCAAGGATACTCATCCTATTGAAAAGGCAAGCAGGTGGGCAGAATGAGTTGGGTAGCTCTGTTGGTAAAAACAGAAGTGTCATAGGATTAGAAGATGTAGAACCCTTGTGGGCAGTGTTGAGACACTGCAAGAGTAAGAAGATTCTGATGGGATCAAATATGCAGACCTCCGATTAGTAGCTAGAATGTTGGTTTCAACTGAAAACGAGAGAAAGCATGGGGGATTTCAATACGAAGAGAGATTGGGAAAATTAGGTTAGCACTGATCCTAAGAGAAGGAATTTGTAGAATTTCTACGATATGGCTTGTTCTTATGTTTGAGCCCATGAGAGAAAAGACAATTCTGGATTCGGTGTTGTACAATGAACCAAACATAATTAGGGGGTTTAAGGTAAAGGAACCTGCAGGAGCTGGTGATCATGATGTGACAGTAATCACCCTGTTGCTTGAGAGAGAGAGCTAAAACTGGATATATTAGTATCACAGCTCCATAAAGGTAATTACAGAGCATGAGAGAGGACCCAGCCAAAGCTGATTGGAGGGGATATCAGAATCAGAAACAGAATCAGGTTTTATATCACTGGCATAGTGTATCTCGTGAAATTTGTAGTGCAAATGAGCGCTAAAAAATAGTGAGAGTATGTTCATGGGTTCACTGTCCATTCAGAAGTCTGATGGCAAAGGAGAAGAAGCTATTCCTGAAACTTACGGACCCAGTTGGACTACTGAATAGAGACTTTCAAGAGCATCACTGATTACTGGATGACTCTGAAGGAGCTGCCAGACAGCAATAAAGCTGAGTTCTAAACAATCCAGCATGAAGAGGAAATTGATAGAGATATTCAGCTATTCAATAATTAAACTTCTATGTGTCTATAAGATTTAAAATAGTAAAATAGTAAAAGTTAATGCAACATATGGACAGAATAGAAGGACGTCACTTTAAAACAGAGATGAGGAGGTACTGTTTTTCTTATTTGGCTGCTTTTTTTGCTTTCTAGAATGTTATAATTCTTAATAATTTCTTTAGGCAGAGGGTGCTGACTCTTTGGAATTCATTGCTACGGACAGCTGTGGATACAAACTATTAGATATATTTAAATGAGAGGTGATAAGTTCTTGATTGTAATTGTGTCAAAGGTTAAGGGAAGAAGGCAGGAGAACAGGGTTGAGAGGGAAAATAATTAGCAATGATCGAATGGCAGAGCAGATTGAATTGGCCAAATAGTTTAAATTTGCCCCTATTTCTTAAGGTTTTATGGTCATCTGACACAAATTAAATATCAGATGCTTATCAAGTGTTGACATTCCTTTTACTGTTAGAGAAATGCATGATGTTCAGTAGAGGGTCCCTCATTGGGCACTTCCTGCACAACCTGGTTTTAGTAATACCAGTCTGAGGTGGGACCACACATGGGCAAGTTCCATTTCTTACATCCTCTGCCTTGCAGTCACACTTCCATTTTATCAATGCCCGCCCTATCATACTGCTCAGAAAATCCCAAATGTTACCCATGCATCCCCACCCCAACCCTCTCAGCTCAGCCAGTTTCTCATTAACTGACACCTTCTCATCTGAAGTGGCTGCAATCAGATATCCAGACCTGCTCCATTCGAGACACCCATCCCAACCAACTCTCTGACCACTCCCACACACCAACCCTGACTCAGTGTTCCCAGCCTGGGTTTCATTCTCTTTCATTTCTACCGTTCAGAAATTATATTAAAAACATACAATTAACTCCAATTAAATCACAACAGAATACCACTAATGGAAAATGCCTTGCCTGACAATTTCAATGATGTAATGAAAAATGATTTTAAAAACTCTAATAACATAATTTTAATTCTCAACATATTCTGTTCGAAAAATGTACAGTACTCACCCCTACTTGATCCTCTTTTTGGGTGGTGAGCATCATGATGAAGACCAATTGCCCTAGTGATGGAGTGCCAATGAAGTCAAAGACTGTCATTGCTTAATATTCCATTGGCTGAACTTATCCTGCTGTAGGTGCTAACATACCATTAAAATTTTACAAACATACATATTGAACACATGCTCATTCTGTGTATTCAAGAGCACGTCTATCATTTTAACAAGTGTCTATTTTAATTCCAGGTCCAAAGAAAACCTTTAAAATCTCTGGTTCTATGTGGTTAGAAAATCAAATCTTTCTTTTCTGACAGTACACTGATTCTTAATGGCTGTGACATAAAATATAATATTGTTCAAAATGATGTATTTAAAGTTGTATTATTTTCCATTTAGACTGTGTGTAAGAGTCACAAATGAATACTGGCATCAGAGTATTATTTTAAATAAACTTGACAGGCCACATAGAAGCCAGTGTTATATATGGTACTGGTGCCAGTTTAGTTGGCTTACATAAAACCAAATGAAAGTCTCTTACTGTTGTAAGGCATTACATTCCATCCCTAGAGGCCAGAGACTATAAACAGAGCTCCCCGTTTGGAAACTTTTAATTAAATAACTACAGAGTACTACACATGAAGGCTAGTTCTTTCTCAAGAGAGGAATTCGCTAATGCATAGGGAGGTCTGCAGAAAAATTCCCATTTTGCATTTACTCTTTAATAATGTGAATGTTCAATATGCCATCATATTCTCTATAAAATGCACAGTAAACATTTAAAATAACTTGCTTTAAATCATTGACGTTTGGGCAGAAATAGCTTTTTAAACACCTCCACATTCAATAATCAAAATTCACCCATCTTACGAAGACTTATCTGCTAGTTTACCCAATGATCTGATTGATCTCAGATAAAGCAAAAGCTTATGCTTAAATAAAATTCTGACTTTTGAAGAAATGATTTATTTTCGTTGAAACTGTTGGCAGACAGCCAAAAACATTGTAATTGTTCTACCAATTATCTGTAATTAAAACAGTACTTTAATTTAAAAAAAGAAATACATTATCAGTGGAGGAGTATTCTTGGCATGACTCAAAGGCTGCCAGATGTGTCCTGGTTAAGCAGACTAACTGAAAATCCATCTGTTACCTGACCCTTTGTCTCCAACATGAATGATGTGGAACACTCATTACTGTTGTCTTCGTCAATCTCCATCTTTTCTTAAAGTAAATGAAGTCAATAATAATGTATTTATTCAAGACAGTTCAAAACAGCATTATCAAACAGAATTCCACCCTGAACTTTATAAGAAAATATGAGAGCAGGTGATCAAAATCTTGACCAAACAAGTAGGATTTTAGAAGCAGTTCAAAATTGGGAGGGAGAGAGGGAGAGAGGGAGGGAGAGGGAGAGGGAGAGGGAGAGGGAGAGGGAGAGGGAGAGAGAGAGAGAGAGAGAGAGAGAGAGAGAGAGAGAGAGAGAGAGAGAGAGAGAGAGAGAGAGAGAGAGAGAGAGAGAGAGAGAGAGAGAGAGAGAGAGAGAGAGAGAGAGTGAGTTGACAGAGGAATTTCAGTTTTTTGAGTCATGAAAAAACAACTAGATTATGGACTGATCAAGAGGCCATAACTGGAATAATAGATCTTTGGAGGTTGTCATGCTAGAGAGAATGACAGAGATAGGAAAGGGTGATTGATTTGAGATTATTCATATTGAAGTGCAGCTTAATTTGGAACCAATATATGACAGCAAACAAAACAGGTGATAAAAGAGTGTGATTTGGACAAGCGAAGATGTCTGGTGGTTTTACTTAACATCAGGTTTACGCTGAGTAGAACTGCTGAAGTCAGCTAGGAACACATTGGAATAGTCAAGTCTGGAAAATGTAAGTTTTAGCATCAAAAGAACTGAATTAGGAGAATAGGGATAATAAGACAAAGTAACAGAAGTTGAAATAAATCACTGGAGGATGTATTTCTTTTCAGTTGAAAATTCAGATCAGTTGGAGAGTCAGTTTTGATAAGATTAGCTGTATTAGTTGGAAAGGGTGAAGTCCATAAGTTGGAGAGTTACATGATGTCTAAATTAAATGGAAGGAGCTTATCATTTATAGAGCCATAATGGCACAAAACACTTTATTTCATTGAGCGTATCTGTTGATTATTGTTATATTATTACAGGTGGAGCAGAATATTTGTTTTAGTTTGAACATCTCCATTGACAGTCTGTGATTTATCAAACCAGACTGTTGTATTAGAATGACCCCTTGAGTTTGAGTCTGACTGCAAGCAACTGTTGGAAACTCACCTTCAGTTGACTGGGCTGTTCTTGTCTGAGAAGTTGCATTCACTACAGCGAATGCCTAAATTGAAGGATTGAATTAACTGGAGAATCTGCATTAGATCCATGGTGCTGTCAATTTACAGGACATGTTTTCTGAAGGTAGACTGCTGGGATTAAAGAAGAGTTAGGACCATTGCCACGAGTGTTTAGCAAACAATAAATTAAACATTTGAGTCCAGAAATGAACAAATAATCAAAGCATCCCAAAAAGCAAACTGTGGTATTTCCTTCAGCAACTGATGGAGCTTATTGTCAGCAAAAAAACCTTAGAGTGAGTTTTACAGGTCCCTCCAAGATTATGCTAAGTACCAGGACTATGGATGGGTGCTGGTAGAACTGAAGAGGTAGATAACGTGTACAACATAAAGGATGAACAGAAATTCTGTAGATTCATGTTTCAGCAACTCAGTTTGGAAACTTTGAAATAACCTATTTTACTTGTGGTCCAAGAGTCAGATAGTTGACAAAACAAAACAAATTAGCAAGGCCAAGTGGGAGAACCTGTTTCTGACCCATGGAAATTCCCATCAACATCTTCAGGTTTGGGAACAAGGGAAGAGATGACAGAAAGACCTTTTTCAAATTTCCAACTCTCCTCGTGCCTGCAAGTTTCCTATTGCACATGGATCCTATGACACCACCCCAAGGCAGTGATCGATGAATATCAGTCATTCGTAATACTTTTGTGTTTTGCCATTTGGATTAGTTATGTTTCTCTTAATTCCTTCCATATGATACAAGAAACAGGCTCTGCATGTTTTACGCCCCACTATGTTTTTCCTGGTTGTAGATGTTGTATTTTTTGCTATTTACCATTGCTGTTGAATTCAGATCATCATTTGAAGATGAAGATTATGCTACACACACATTATAAATTACAGGATTAACGAAGAACTATGTTGGAAGGATATAAGGACTCCAAGCAGCACTGAAAATGTGATGACTGCAAGCAGGCTCTTGACTGAGTTAATTATGTGTTCTGCAACTACAGGACATTGTAGAATATTGTCTAATTTCACAAATAAAGCAGTTGCATTTATGGTTAGTTAACGTAGAGAACAGCCCACACATGGAAAGAAGTTGAGCTAACTGGTAGGACATCCATCTACTAGGGAGGCTGCAAAGTATGAACTGTGGGACAGATGGAGTAAAGTACTTCAGGTCCACCCCGTGACAGAGAGGCATTGGAGGAGTTGATGAGTGAAGGCAGCGTGCAGTTTAACAGTGAGTGATCGATTTTGTCACTTCTGTATGATCGGAAGGCCCTGTTGGACATTGTGAATGTGGAATGCTCCAAGTCTGAGTCACTGATTTATTGGTGGACAGCGAGGGAGCTGTGCGGCCTTGTTTGTGGTGAGGACTAGGCCTCGAGCTGTGGTGTTGCTTGTTGGCAGCTGCCCAGGAGAAGCATTGGGGTCAATGCGTCCCACCCGAGGTCGTGTGATGTGCTTCCAAGCTGGAGTCGGTGCTACCCCCAGTTTTCACTTGGCAGAAGACAGGTTGTATTGTGTTCCACTGCAGACTACTGTAACATTCAAGGACTCAGGGTCTTGGACTATATATATTTTTGTGAAACTGTATTTTACTGATATCTTATATGTGCTTACTACCTTATATGCTATATGTGCTTTTTGTGTGTGTAACTGTTGATATTGTTCGATCAGCATATAATTCACAATTCACTATTGCGCATTCTTTAGATGACAACTGTAGAAACTGAAACATATGTAACATATTTTTATTATTATTTCCATTATTCAGCTTTAAAACTATGAATTAAAGCAGAGGACTGAATTAGTATTGACCAGACCATTTGCTGATGTTGGAGTACTTTATTCTCTTGTTTTTGTTGTGGTGCTGAATGTTACTGGAAATTTGATTGATGATATATTAATCAAAATTATAATTTGAAGTGGAAGCTCATTATGACTGTGGACTCTCAGCTGTTCTATTATAAACCTTGAGCACCTGTAAAGGAATACATTAGATATCTCATCCAATAAAAGCGGAAAGATCAAAATGAGAACTGATGATCATACTATTAAAATAACATTTATACATACTCATTTATTTCTCCCTCTTTTAATAAACAGGCTTCAGGCTTCAAAATGTGTCTCTCTCTCTCTCTCTCTCTCTCTCTCTCTCTCTCTCTCTCCTCTCTCTCTCTCTCTCTCTCTCTCTCTCTCTCTCTCTCTCTCTCTCTCTCTCTC
Source organism: Hemitrygon akajei (assembly GCF_048418815.1). Taxonomy (NCBI): domain Eukaryota; kingdom Metazoa; phylum Chordata; class Chondrichthyes; order Myliobatiformes; family Dasyatidae; genus Hemitrygon; species Hemitrygon akajei. The sequence goes on from NC_133145.1 coordinate 30,638,332, forward strand.
TCTCTCTCTCTCTCTCCTCTCTCTCTCTCTCTCTCTCTCTCTCTCTCTCTCTCTCTCTCTCTCTCTCTCTCTCTCTCTCGCCTGCGGTATGTAGCATTACAAGAAGTAATTACTCATTTAGTGGCTGTTTCCCAACACAAAATTAATGCATTCTTCACTGACTACATGTGAAATGCATGGTCGTAGGTTTTGCAGATCCCATTGGTATCTATAGCCCTTTCCCTTTTTCATCTCCAACTAATTAATGACTGATACACTGTATTTGGACTGTACAATGTAATCTAATCTGAAGGGTCTAGGTGTCAGAAAAAAAATGACACATAATTCCCCGGAAAGATTATGGTGAAATGATCTGATAACAACTTTCAACTGCAAGGTGCTAAAGCTGAGAACAATCAGTGCATGCAAGATCTGGACAAAGGAAATAATGGCATCTTTCATATTTTCATACAACATAGGAGGAGGCTTTTCTACTAGCTGAGTCACTACCAGCTCTTGGAGCAACCCCATCAATCCTGTTCGCTCACCTATTTCCCTGTAATCCACTCTCTCCTGCAGGCACAATAACTTCTCCCAATTCTCCTACATTCGCCCCCATTAAGAAGAATTTACAATGCTGGTTCACGAAAGAAAACCAGAGGAGACCTACAGGGTCACAGGCAGAAGATGCAAAGTCCTCACAGACAGGACTTGAGGTCAGAAGTGAGCTTGAATCATTGGAGCTGTGATGTAGCTACACTACCCATCATGTCACTCTGTCACCCATTGTCGCCCATAACCTCCTTATTTCAATTTATCTCCACCATAACATATACTGATACTGGGTCCAACTCCGGAACTGCATTGAATAGGATTTCAGTAGATTACCAACTTCTGATATAAAGACTTTGTGGGAAAGATTATCATTTCAAAATGAGCTGAGGAGTCTTGACTGTACTCTTTTCCAATGATGCTGCCTGGTCTCTGTGTTTCTCCAGGACTTTGTGTCTGTTGCTCGGACTCCAGCACCTGCAGATTTTCTCTTGTTTGTAACCAAAAGCTCTGAACTTTCTGTTTGAAGCTGAACCAAAGGCACCTCATCCCAGTCTGAGTTTCAAGAAATGTCTTGTAAAATCAAATTATGGAAACAAAATTCTGTGATCAAGAACATTGATTGTTTCCAGAATAAATCCTAAATATGCATGTTGAAACTGTGACTTTTCATTTCAATGCAGACTGAATACAGCTTAGATTGTGAAAATAAAACATCAAACATGTTTGTCATTCCCAATAGCTAGCTGAGCTTACTATGCATGCCAGCAGTTTCAAGTATAAAAAATCATTTCTAGGATTAAGCCCTTACTGGGGTCTGCTCATTAGCTGCAGATCTTCTGGAATTATTTTGTAGTATATTTTACTACTAGAAAATGGCCACAGAGAATCTCAAAAGAGTTAGATCATGCCACACTCTTCACCAACTCTGACACTGTCATCTGGGTAGATGGGATGGAGATAAGGAGGAAATCCTCTGTGCCATGGGGCCAGGAGGAACTGGCTGGAGCTGATGACAGAACGTTTGTGATGTACCTTCAACACAAAGCTGGGCCCTGAGAAATTCTGTGACCTCACAAGATATTTAAGTTGAAAGCTTTAATACATGAAATTGGATCTCAAGAACTTTTGTCAGGTGCAACACGCTTACAGACAAACAGAGACACAGAGCAACCAAGCAGAACTAGCAACTTGCACTTGCATTTCCAGGCCAAAGTCAGAAGGTCCAGGTTCTTTACTTAATAGAAAAAGATAGGCCTGCCTCAGCTCAGAGTTTAACCAAGCTTGTGATTGCCATTGCTAAATCAGTGGCTTTATTTATACTCAGCCATGCTTGCTGGAGCATAAACAGAGAATGAGAAATTGAAAAGGAGCCCTTATGTAGTAGTGAGAGAGACGTTCTGCAGCCCAACTACCCAAGAATAAAAGAGTCACATAAGCTCTACTGACAAAGGCTGTAGACGACTTCTACATTCAGGTTTGATTGCCCTAATGATTTGTGCAGAGCTCCAGAGTTGTGGTGGCTATAACAACTCAAGCCTGTAAAACTCACAGCTCCACCTGGCCATCAGCCTGATGGCATTCTGCTGAAGCAAAAGTGGACAAAGTCGCTTTTGCTTGAGAAGAAAATATGTATTTCTTAAGTAGCAAACTGTGTCAAATCTGGCATAGGTTAGCTCAATACATTCTTGGTGGCAGTGACACTGATCTCTTGTGCTGAACAGTCCAGCCGCAGTTCCTTGTTTATAGCTCTCTCTGCAGAACTTCACAAATTACTTTTTCCAGTGACATAGAAAACCATTAACTTAGGGATTAATTGCCTTTTGAAGAGCTAAGTTGAGGACCATGGCTCTCTGAGTACTTGCTGGGCATCGGATGAGTCCTGCTTGCCTTCCTCCCTCCCTCTCCTGGAGTCTGCTCCAGGTCCATTACTTGTCCTGCACTCCAGTGTGTGCGGTACACCCTACCCAGATGTAGAAATGGCAGAGTACTTTCATCTAAAAATTAAAAGGCATGTGCCAGTAACATTGGCTGTGAATCTATTATATTGTTTAAAAACCTGTTTGGCCCTCAGAGAAGGAAACTTGCCAACTTAATCCAGTATGGTCTGAGCATTGACTGCCCTCTAAACTGCCCAAGTAAGCCATTCAGTTTAAGTTAAGCTTGGACACAATGTGCCTGGCTTCTAATGCCAACAATTCGCTAATGTATAAAATGCTACTGCTGAGCAATATTTCTAATTGTTTCAAGGCTGTCAATGTAATTCAGGAATCTGTAACCATGGTTTTGTACACAGTGAATCCTCTTAAACCAATACATAGGGTAATTGCCTTGTCTAATTTAAGGAGAACTAGGTGTGCAGACAAGTCAATTATGATATTGCAACTAATTGGGCCAATTGGCTTTAAAGACAAATTCAACTTGGCTTCAATGCTTATTTTTCAGCTTCAGTTTAAAATCCACTCTGCAACAACATTTTTGGGAGTTTGGGGAACCCCAATCCCATATTGAATAAGAATTTCCCATAATTGGGTTCCCTTCAAATTACTGATCTAGACAATTGAGATTGCTCCCATTGATTTTTCTGTCATTAGATGAAATGATTATGAATAAATCTCAACCCATTTTAATTATTCAATTAGTTTTGATTTTTGTCACACTCAGTGACAAGTTTTGTAAGCTAAATCAGCCTGATTTAGGCTGACTTTGTGCCTAAATCCATAGGTGTTATACCTTCTCCACACAAATACCATAAAAAAGCTATTTCATGACTGCTAGGTGTGTGTACTGAAAATTAGTGTGGGGAGTCGAAATGAATTTCTAAGTGGATGCAATACCACAGAACATTTTAGTTCATAATTAAATAGCGTTGGGCAAATGCTACTGCAAACTTATAGAAGTAAAAGAGATAAGCACAATATTAAAATAGTACAGTTGAAGATGAACTTCTGACTGGAATGATTAGGGGCCACTAATATTTTAATACAGGGAGAAGTATGAATTGGATCTGGCCCTTATGCAAACCAGGACACAAAGACAAAATTCAAAACAAAAATTGTTTCAGTTTCACAGCACTATCATCACTTGCTTTAATTACCAGAAAATTTACTGAAGCAAAAACAAGTTAATCCAATGACAAGTTGGTTGAAGATAGTTTCAAAACAAGACAAAATAGTTTCAATAGTTTCAATTTTGCTGCCATTGACTTTCCATCTGTCAGCACAAATGTTTCTCACACTATTTTCCCACATATCCCAGGTTTGGCATAATATTTATGGTACTAAACATAAACCTCAGATGACAGGTGTTTAAAGAAACCAGCCTCCATTTTATTTACCCAAGAGACTTTCCCTTCGAACTCAGATTGTGTGGTATAGTGAATGGGACTTCTCAGGATTGTTAAATCGGCGTACATTTAAACTTACATACAGCATGCTATGAACTGCTTAAAATTAACTCTCTAAAACCGTAGGATCATTTTAATATTTGAAAACATTTAAAATATTGGTCATAATTTATGTCGCATAATGCAAGTACTGAAATGTTATATGATCCCTTGTATTCTTTGAACATTACTGTAATTTCTATGTGACTCTATGACAGACAGTATATTTTGAAATATGGAAAAGATATTATTCTAAATCATGACAAGAAAAGCATTTTACATTCCCTGAACAAAGTTGCATCATTGGGCAAGTATTTACATTTTGGAATTATTTTCCTACACCTTTGCCAACGGGCCGAATCTAGCTGACTGACATCTGGCAGTGCCATAGGCGACAGTTGGCTGACAGCCGTTCGTGTCTCAGCTTATTTTGGAATTCCGCACATGCTCAGCCAAACATAGAACAGAAGTCTAAGTGGACTCAAGGTCAGATGCCGATGCATTGGACCATCTTCTCCACTGCTGAGACCACCATTAAGCTCAGTGGCATTGAATTAGTGTGCTGGAAAGAGGAATTGGCATCTGGGCTCTGAATTTTACAGCAGGACTAGATGACATATGCATAGACAATTCTGTTCACTCATTGAGTCTTAGAGTTCTATAGCAAGGAAACAGGCCTTTCAGCTCACAATATCCATCCTGACTATCATGAGGCATCTACTCTAATACAATTTTCCCATTACTGGGCTCAAAGCCCTTCTAAACCATGGTTATTCTTAAATGTTATGTATTATCTACCAGTGTATCTCCCTTGAGTGAGCAGTGCATTCCAGTTTCCAATCACCCTCTGAGTTAAAAAAAAACTTCCTCAGATCCTCACTAAACCTCCTATCTCTCATTCTGAAGCCATTCCTTCTCAATATACGTATATACTGCCGTATGGTGAAGAAGTTTTATATTATCTAACCTATCTATTCCCCTCAACACTTTACATAGTCCTATCAGATGTTCCTTTATCCTCTTTCATGTTAAGTAAAAGAAACCCGATCTATCCAGTATCTCCTCATGGTTGAAAATTTACAATCTAGATGGTGCAATTCTCTCTGTAATCTCTCTAGTATAATCTCATCTTCAAAAGTTCAATGTTCAAAGAATTTGTATTATAAAAGTGCATATATGTCATCAGATACTACCCTGAGATTAATTTCTTGTGGGCATTTGTAGAAAACAAAAAGAAATACAATAAAATCAATGAAAAAAACTTACACAACAGAGACATACAAACCATCAATGTGCATAAGACAACAGAGCACATACACAATGAAAATAATAGTAATAAGAAGAAATAAATAAGCAATAAATATTGAGAACACTAGTTGTAGAGTCCTTAAAAGTGAGTCCATCAGTTATGGAATCAGTTCAATGTTGGGAGGAGTGAAGTTATCCCCTCTGGTTCAAGAGCTGAACTTGGCAAGCAGAACTTCTCACAATACTCAAGCTGTAACCTAACCATTTATCAGCATACCATAACCTCCCTGCTCTTAAAATTTATGCCTTGGCTGTTGAAGGCAGATATCGAATGCTCTAACCTGGTCCCAGCACATTAATGCAGCTATAAAGAAGGCAAGACAGCGACTATACTTATTTAGGAATTTAAAGAGATTTGGTATGTCAATAAGAACACTCAAAAACTTCTATAGATGTACAGAGAAGAACATTCTGACAGGCTGCATCACTGTCTATTGGGGGAGTGGGGGGGGGGGGGGGCTACTGCACAGGATCGAAAGAAGCCGCAGGAGGTTGTAAATTTAGGCGCCTCCATCTTGGATACTAGCGTACAAAGTACCCAGGACATCTTCAAGGGGCAGTGTCTCAGAAAGGCAGCGTCCATTATCAAGGACTTCCAGCACCCAGGGCATGCCCTTTTCTCACTGTTACCATCAGGTAGGAGGTACAGAAGCCGGAAGGCACACACTCAGCGATTCCAGAACAGCTTCTTCCCCTCTGCCTTCCAATTCCTAAATGGACATCGAACCCGTGAACACTACCTCACTTTTTAAATATATATTATTTCTGTTTTTGGATGATTTTTAATCTATTCAATATACATATACTGTAATTGATATACTTCTTATATTTTTTCTCTCTTCTATATCATGCATTGCATTGAACTGCCGCTGCTAAGTTAACAAATTTCACGACACATGCCGGTGATAATAAACCTGATTCTGATTCTGCTTTCATCACTGTCTTATCTCCTTGTGCTGTAAGCATCAGTAATATTTGGATTTGTACACCAATGTCCCTTTGTTCTAGAGCCCCTGTTCATTGTGTATGTTCTAGCTTCACTGTCTTTCCAAAACTATCAGGAATAAATTCAACCTGCCCATATTACCAACTGATCATATCATCCTGTAGCCAAAGACACCCCACCTCACCATCCACAATACACACATGGTCATAGCTTACAAATGTTCATATCACATACACTCATGTCAAAATTATTGTTCTGGAGCAGGCTTCCAGAACAATCCGCATGATACACTACATGGGGTTACAAGACCCCAATCACAAACAACCCTCCATAGTCACACTCTCCCACCTATTACGAGGGTTAATTTTGGATTCAATTTGCAATTTGACTTACCTTAAAATTGCATGAAGTAAGATTTGTCCCTCCAACAAGCAGGCAAGGTAGTAAAGGGTTACGTTCAGTCTCAGACAATGCCTCTTCATCTGATAAAATCCATATACATACATACTTCGCCGTCTCTATAGTGCACATCTTTGCAAGGAACAAAAGCACAATTACAAGAATATTTTACTTGGCATACAGCCTGAGAGAACTATTTTGATAAAATTTCAAATTCCCTGTCAGATGAATTCAAGAGATGTGAGATTATTTTGGCAAAGCCAACACTTGCAGTCTTTTCCCAGTTTTCACTGAGTCAGAGTTGAACAGCATGGAAGCTCATTCTTCGGTGCAGCACTACCGAGCATCTAGTTATATAAATCCCGTATTAATCCAGTTTCATTATTCTCCCTGCATTCCCATATTTTTCCTAAGATTCTACCACTCATGTACACACTTGAAATTTAAAGTGGTCAATTAACTTACCAAACCTAAAATATTTAGGACGTAGGAAGAAACCTGACCATCTTGAGGAAACCCAAGTAGTCATAGGAAGAAGATGCAAGTTCTATTCAGACAACGCCAGAGGTTGGAATTGAACCTAGCTTGCTGGAGTTGTGCAGCAGCAGTTCTATTAGCTGTATCTATCTGGAGAAGATCTTGGAATGCCGTATCCTAGAATTGCTGCAGTCCTGACAATGAAGGTACTCTAGCAGTGATTTTACCTCAAGGGTTCTACAATTTGACTTAGTAGTGATGAAGGGACTGCAATACAATTCCAGCTCAGAGTGGTTTGTGATTTGTAGAAATGATTAGTTCCTACACTCTCCCCTTGTCCTGCATTGTTGAAATCACACGTTAGGGTGACGCTATTGAGCATGTCTTGGTAAAATAGTGTAATATAGTTAGGGCACACTGAACCACACTGCATTAGTGGATGGTTAGATAATGGATGAGGGGGAAATAAGTGAGCTGTTCTATCTTGGATACAGTCAAGTTTCTTGAACATTGTTGGACTCATCCAGAAAATGGTGAGTATTCCATTGCATTCTTGACTTTCAGATGATGGAAAAGGTTTGCACATTTAGAAGACTGGGTCTAGAAACTGATGTAAGTAGAGACATGTTAAAGGGGCTGTGTGCCACTGGCCACTCAAGCATTCAAGTTTTTCTTGGATATGGACCTGGGAACTGGTGGTCATTGTTACACTCCTGTGCTTGAGAGATGATTTTCCCAAATTGTATGGAAATAGCAATGCAACCATGTGCAAACTTACTTGTTTTTAGCATTGATTGTTTTCATTTTATTTGCCTCTTCCTATGATACACTCATTCACAGATAGAATACCTACTGCTTTTGCCAAAATGTTGTAAGGAGATAAAATGAAAATAGCTGTTATTCTGTAATACCCATGTATGGAATGAAAGAAACATTATTAATATCAAATATTTTATTTGTATATTTAGTCTGGCCCTTCTGTTGCATTGAGCCACATCGCACTGCAACACACTGATTTAACTATAGACTAATTGTGGGTCAATTTACAATGACCAATTAACCTACTAACACATATGCCTTTGGACTGCGGGAGAAAACTGGAGCATCCAGATGAAGTCCATGCACACACGGGAAAGAACATGTAAACTTGCTTACAAAAGATGCAGGAATTGATCTCCAAACTCCAATGCCCGAGCTGTAATAGCATTGTGCTAATTACTACTCTGCTGTGGTGTCATCTTATTTCTGAAGCTGAATAATGTAGCAAGTAGTAGAACTACATATTTTGAGAAACTTTCCCACTTAAACAGGGTCAAATTAATAGACGTATGGCTGAATGGGCTAAACCATTTACCTCAAATAAAAGCAGGCTTACTAAATGCTTTCCTATCCAGATTTGAAAAAAATGTCAGCTAAACAAAGTTCTCATTGCAAATTGATTGGAGAAATCAGAACGGAACTATTGGATATTTAAATAAATATTTAAACAGTTAATTGAAGTAACAGGTAACCAGTATTTCAGATTACACCAGAATTCACCCACTCATATCCCATGAACATTGCTGCAAAATACATTTTCATACGGATAAGAAGCCCTATATTGTAGAAACTCATGTGTTTGGCCTGTGGTGTATACGCTTGCAGGCAAAGGACATAAAAGCTAATAGTTGGTTTGCTTTACAACTTCAGTTTTCATGAATTTTAGTAAGTTACAGTGGAATTTAAGTCTGTTTTTCCAACTAATAATTATTTGTGATGGGTATTTCTTCAAAGAGAAGCCTACTGAAAGCAAGGCCTGAGGTTCAAAAACTTTAAAATATGCCATGATTATTTCTCGTAGCACCTGCTGTTGGTTACAATTGTTTGTACATGTTTAAGATTTTGTTGTAATAATTGCAAAGTGATATTGTTGTTATCGGGAAATAAGCTTCTGGGTTCTCAGTAAGCCAGGGAAGCCCTGAACTATGCTGATTGAATAATCATGAAATAAATAGCCCAGGGAATGAGAGCATGTGTATGTTAGAAATGACAATTTTAGTGTCAAATTAAGTACAGAAAATGCAATCGGGAGGGATAGATTGTATGGATGCAAAGAAAGAAAAATATTTGTCCAAATTTTAGATTATTGCATTTTATAAAAATGTCAGAGAATCTTACCGAAAGGAATAAGATACTGCACAACAGTTAACAAGTTCCAAGAAGGTTTATTGGTGGTAGTTAAATGTTAATACATGATGAAAAGACCGTTTAAAACTTGAAATGACAAGGTTTAACTTTCTGTGCAGGTTTAATTTGTTTTTACTGTGCAAAAGCAGTGAAAAAAGCCAAAAATAAAACACATAAAAAACTGAAAATACTAAGCAGGTTTGGCAGTATCTGTAAAGATTTTATGGCTATATGCACCAAAACATCGTAGCTCCAAATATCCCAGATCACACTAACACAAATTATGATGGTATATACAGTATGTCTCTTTCTTTGCCAATAATGCCAGTGGTAGTCTAATCTTACATTATAGTCCTTAGAATCTTAAATGACTTATGATCTGGACCATTGTACCTATACTCGTACAAAAGATAGTGAATTCAGCCCAGTACCTCACAGATAAAGCCCTCCCAACCATTGAGCACATCTACACGAAACACTGTCGTAGGAAAGCAGCATTGATCATCAAAGATCCTCACTACTCAGGTCATGCTCTTTTCTCACTGCTGCCATCAGGTAGAAGGTACAAGTGCCTCAGAACTTGCACCACCAGGTTCAAGAACAGTTACTACCTCTCAACCACCTTGAACAAAAGGGGATAACTGCACTTATCTGTTGAGATGATCCTACAACCAATTTAAGAAATCTTTATCTCATTTTTTCATGCTCTTATTATTTATTGCGATTTATTTATATTTGCATTTGCACAGTTTGGTGTCTTCTATGCTCTACATGATCTTTCATTGACCCTGTTATAGTCACTATTATAGAGATTTGTTGAGTATGCCCGCAGGAAAAAGAATCTCAGGGTTGGATATGGTGACATGTGTACTCTGAAAATAAAGCTTACTTTGAACTTTGGTTGACAAATAATGACCAGCCTAACCTCATCTTTTAGCACCATACCCTTTGCTCCATAGGTAGCCACTCTTCCAATGTATACTGTATTTTAGTATTTTTAAGCATAATTTCTGCCTCCATCACACTTACAGGCAGTGTGTTCTGTCCTCCTGGTACAAGAAAAATTGATCCTGTCATCTTATGATTTTTTCCACTGTCTTCTGAATCCTCTACTAAGGGAAACACGTCCTTCCTATTTATCATGTCTCTTACCATTTCACATCCCTCCGCCCTGATTGTCAACATCTCAGAGGATGCATCCTGGGCCCAAAACATTAATGCAATCATGAAGAGAGCATTCCAGCAGCTCCACGTTATTAGGAGTTTGAGGAGATTTGGTATTACACCAAAGGCTCTTGCAAATTACTATATATATGTACAAAGGAGAGAATTCTGACTGCTTGCAACACAGTCTGGAATGGAGCCTGCAATGCACGTGATAAAAAGAGGTTGTAGAACAGGTGTTCCTAGCCTGGAGTCCATGGACCCCTTGCTTGATGGTATTGGTCAATGGCACAAAAAGGGTTGGGAACCCCTATTGTAGAGGGTTTCAGATTCAGCCAGTTCCAAACACAGGCACAACTCTGCACACCATAAAGGACCTCTCTAAAACTGATGCATCAAAAAGGCAGCATCCATCATTAAGGACCTACACCATCCAGGCCATACCTAGGAAGGAGATACAGGAGACACTGAATGTTTTAAGAACAGTTTCTTCCCCTCCACCATCAGTTCAGTCAACGAACCCATGAATACTACTTCACTATTCATCTGTTGCACTATTTATTTATTTTAGTAGTTTATAGGAATCTTTATATCTTGGAATGTACTGCTGCCATAAAACAACAGATTTCACAACATACATCAATGAGAATAAACCTGATTCAGAATTATTCTGATTCTGAATTCTGTTACCTCCGCAATGCGATCTCATCTTTCCTGTAATGTGACTAGAACAATATGTAAATCTTCATCTGTGATCCAACTGGTTGCACTGCGACCTCCATTCTCAAACATATTATGTTTTTTTGCTAAAAAAATAGCATTTTGTATCTTTTAAACTGCCTTGTTAACCTTATGCTATCTGTAAGAATCTGTGGACATCGATTATTCTTCCATTCCTCTCAATTCCCATTGATTATATTTTCCCTGGTTTACCTAAATGTATTACCTCATACACAAAGTGCTCGAAGAACACAACAGGTCAAGCAGCATCAATGGAGAGTAATAAAGAGTCAACCCTTCACGCCAAGATGACTCACCACTCCTGTTCCTTTGCATTTCCAATATCTGCAGAATCTTTGTATTTACGTATTACTTCATACCTTCTTTTTAACTGAACTTCATTTTGTCACTTTTCTATCCAACTTGGCAGACTTCCCGAAATTTTATTTTTTTCTATCGGCTATTGTTCCATCTTCAACTCCTTTACCTAGTTTCCTGCACTAAAACTTTAATCATTAATATTATCACACCAAAAACAATGAACAAGTACGAGAAAACTGCAGATGCTGGAGATCCAAAGCAACACACACAAAATGCTGGAGGATCTCAGCAGGCCAGGCAAGATGCCGGAGGAACTTACCTCGCCTGCTGAGAACAAGGAACAAGTACCGGGCCCTAAACAACTGGTAATAGACTTCCACATAACGATACCGCTTAATGACTTCCAGCCTTTGAATTGACAATGGATCCAATTTGCCATTCTCTCCATGAACTTTATAGACAGTCTACAATTTTGGGACTTCATCAAAAGACTTATTAAAATCCATATGGATTACATCAAATACAATGCCTTCAATCATCCTCCTTCTCAAATAAGTTGTTTGTGAGCAATGATATTCTACAAATATAGTCCGTCTGCTATCCAACTTACAAACATCACCAAACTATTTTCCCACCTCTTCCAACTCATGTCCTCCACTCATTAGCAGAATACCTCCTCCCATACTTACACAATCTACAATCACCCACCACTGTTTGATAACACCAGGGATACTTCCTGATTCCAACTTCACATGGACACATCCAATTGCCCAAAAATTACTTCTCAGAAAATGCTTGTTTTCCCACTTTTTCAGTCCTCGTAATTTTGTAAAGCCTTCTGATCAATTGGCAAGAAAGAAGAAACATGGTCAATGCATATCCTAGGAAAATGCTCCTAGTAGCAAGGCTCTGACCATTACCTCTGGTGACTGGACCAGAATGTCAGCAATCATGACAGAACATTTCTCAGCTATCTACATTATACAGCAGGCATATCCTCATCAAGTAGTTCATTGAGACTATAATGCTATGTGTTACTGATTAAATTCAGTTCCAAAAATGTCTGTTGCAGTAACTGCTTTCTTTCCCCTATCGATGAAATCCCAAAATTATCTGATTATTACCTGAAGAGCAGCATGAAGTGTAGCCTAGAGTTTCACTTTCAGCAGTTGATTTTAGATTAAAGTAATATTTTAATTCCACGGTGGAAAGCTAACATGAGATGCTACCTGATTATTACATGGGAAGGAAATCTGGCACCATTATCCACTCTAGCATTGCTGATATTGGCTGCCTTTTTAGTATGAGGGCAATACACAATGGATGATAAATGACAAGGAACATTCATGTTCTGTCAATAAATATACCAAAAATGTTTGGATTGAAACTATGCATCAATTTTGACCGGAAACATATTTTTTGTTTACTTCCACAGAGGCTGCTCAATCCATTGAGTTCTTCCATTGCATTGTTTATCGCTCCAGGTCCCAGCATCTGCAGTCTCTTTTGCCTTCTGGCTTTTTATGTTCACTTTCTTGGAATCTGCCTTATGAATTTCTCTAACTGTATATGCCCAATCAATGTACTATCCATTGACTTGTAATGTAATGACTTAATTTAAAGAAATGGTAGATGGGCACGACTGTTATCAGGCAGTAAGTGAATTATATTTCATTAACTTATATGTGGTAATGTTTTTTTAATGTGCTACATGTGATATATGTTTTGTGGGTGCACCATGGTCCAGAGGAACATTGTTTTGTTTGGTTGTATGTATATATATATGATCAAATGAGAATAAGTTGAACTTAAACTTTAAAATTTCCAATCCTTACATGTTAATAGTCGGTAATCGAACAAAGAGTATTTAAAGCAATATTGTTATTGTGCTCCTATCAATATGATTTGGATCACTTATAAATGTTATATATTTATGATGTTTCAAGGAGGGATTGAAGCATTGAAGAACGAAAGCTTTTATTGTGGGCACTGTTCAAAATGTATATTTCTTTCATCAGTGCTGCTGCTCCTCTATATAAATTTCAAACAAAACTTTTAGACTTTAACAAAGTTCTTGGACACTATCAGAGCTTGTATTACTGCTATTATTTTCTTTTATATTTTTTAAAGGAATTATGAGTAACCCAGAGAGCTTTACGACTGACAACAAATGTAAAATAATGCTAAATTGTCATGTTACATGCAGGAAGAAAAAACACTTCTTTACCATTCAAACACGTAATTCAATTGAGGTTTGATGCTTTGCATTACTTTCCACTGCTTCCAGCCAGGCAAAGCTATATTAATTGCCTGAGTGAACTATAAATGTATTTGAGGCTGAATTGGATCAGCAAGAACGTGAAATATTGGAAAATGATGAATTATTGCATTGTGTTACAAATGCTGTTCCCTGCAACGTCTGGCTTATTGCCAAGTCACCAATTTCTTTTTTTAGTATCTCTATGCAATCTACTATTAAACAGTTGCTGTTGCTAAATAATGTCTGAGAGCATAGTTACAATTAATTGTAAATTAAACCTAATTTTCTTTATATTGGAAACTAAAAGCAATCACCAACTGCCTGATTTGTTTTGTTTTTTTTATCAATGGTTCTCAATGACAGGAAAATAATTTTAATTAAAGTTACCAAAAAGACAACCTCTGTTCATAACTTGCATGGAAGCTTAACTCTGTGGTTAAGAAGGCGTACGGTGTATTGGCCTTCATCAATTGTGGAATTGAATTTAGGAGCCGAGAGTTAATGTTGCAGCTATATAGGACCCTGGTCAGACCCCACTTGGAGTACTGTGCTCAGTTCTGGTCGCCTCACTACAGGAAGGATGTGGAAGCCATAGAAAGGGTGCAGAGGAGATTTACAAGGATGTTGCCCGGATTGGGGAGCATGCCTTATGAGAATAGGTTGAGTGAACTCGGCCTTTTCTCCTTGGAGCGACGGAAGATGAGAGGTGACCTGATAGAGGTGTATAAGATGATGAGAGGCGTTGATCGTATGGATAGTCAGAGGCTTTTTCCCAGGGCAGAAATGGTTGCCACAAGAGGTCACAGGTTTAAGGTGCTTGGGAATAGGTACTGAGGAGATGTCAGGGGTAAGTTTTTTTACTCAGAGAGTGGTGAGTGCGTGGAAAGGACTGCCAGCAACGGTGGTGGAGGTGGATACGATAGGCTCTTTTAAGAGACTTTTAGATAGGTAAATGGAGATTAGTAAAATAGAGGGCTATAGATAAGCCTAGTAATTTCTAAGGTAGGGGCATGTTCGGCACAACTTTGTGGGCCGAAGGGCCTGTATTGTGTTGTAGATTTTCTATGTTTCTATGAAGATAGTTTATTATCTTGTTGGATGGAAAAATACTCAGAATTATTTTATTAGCCTGAGAGCAAAATGCACAGTGACAGTGACACCAGTAGCTAATCTTTGCTACTGCTTTAACTTCTAAATTTGGAGAGTGTGCATCACGGACATTAATGAGATAGCAGATAGGAAAAAATGCCTGGCAATCACTGTCTCAAGGAGCTGACTTGTGGTGGTTATAGTAGACCTGGCAGAGGGTGGTTGTGGTCTAGCCGTCACAGAATCAGTGATCAGCAGAGGATCAGAGCATTGATGGCAATGTGCTCACCAGTAAGTCTTCCTTCTCAAATCCTACTTCCGCTACATGCATAAACACATCTGTGCTCTTAAGTCTAGATAGTTTAGAGTGCTCCTCTAACTCACATACTCCCCTCATCATAACCATGCTGTAATGTCTTTATTACTTCAGAGATAAAGTGACACACAATAATTAAATTCTAACAGCTGAACTGTTCCATGCACAGTCACTAGAGGATGAATGTAGGGCTCTGTTGGAGGACTTTGTCAAATGGTGCAAGCTGAATCACCTGTAGCTCAACATCAGTATGACAAAGGAGATGGTGATGGACTTTATGAAGACAAAGCCTGCACAGCTCTCTGTTGCTGTTGATGGTGAGGATGTGGATGTGGTAAGGACTTACTAGTACCTGGGGGTGCACCTGAATGGCAGACTTGAGATGAGCACCAACACAGACTCTGTGTACAAGAAGGGCCAGAGTCACCTCTACTTCTTGAGGAGATTGAGGTCCTGTGGAGTATGCAGGCCTCTCCTTCACATGTTCTAACAGTCTATTGTCACCAGTCTATTTTCTACCAGTCTGCCGTACTGGCAGACCACAGTACGTGCACTTGCAACACTGTGTGTCAGACAGAGTGGTCAGCAGCACTGGGGCTCCACAGGCGACTGTCCTGTTTCCCTTTCTCTTCACCATCTACACCTCGGACTTCAACTGCATAGAGTCTTGCCATCTTCAGAAGTTTTCTGATGACTCTGCCATAGTTGGATGCATCAGCAAGGGAGATGAGGTGGAGTACAGGGCTACGGTGGGAAACATTGTCACATGATGTGAGCAGAATCATTTGCAGCTTAATGTGAAAAAGACTAAGGAGCTGGTGGTGGACCTGAGGAGGGCTAAGGCACCGGTGACCCCTGTTTCCATCCAAGGGGTCAGTGTGGACATGGTGGAGGATTACAAATATCTGGGGATACAAATTGACAATAAACTGGACTGGTCAAAGAACACTGAGGCTGTCTACAAGAAGGGTCAGAGCCATCTCTATTTCCTGAGGAGACTGAGGTCCCTTAACACCTGCCGGACGATGCTGAGGATGTTCTACGAGTCTGTGGTGGCCAGTGCTATCATGTTTGCTGTTGTGTGCTGGGGCACAGGCTGAGGGTAGCAGACACCAACAGAATCAACAAACTCATTCGTAAGGCCAGTGATGTTGTGGGGGTGGAACTGGACTCTCTGACGGTGGTGTCTGAAAAGAGGATACTGTCCAAGTTGCATGCCATCTTGGACAATGTCTCCCATCCACTTCGTAATGTACTGGTTAGGCACAGGAGTACATTCAGCCAGAGACTCATTCCACCAAGATACAACACTGAGCGTCCTAGGAAGTCATTCCTGCCTGTGGCCATCAAACTTTACAACTCCTCCCTCGGAGTGTCAGACACCCTGAGCCAATAGGCTGGTTCTGAACTTATTTCTACTTGGCATAATTTACATATTATCATTTAATTATTTTTGGTTTTATTTTGCTATATTTCTACTCTATTCTTGGTTGGTGCAATTGTAACGAAACCCAATTTCCCTCGGGATCAATAAAGTATGTCTGCCTGTCTGTCTGTAAATTCCTCTGCGTGGTGGTGTACTGGGGCAATAGCATCAACATGGGTGATGTCAACAAGCTCAATGAACTGATTAGAAAGGCTGGCTTGGTGATAGTCAAGCTGGACACACTGGGGGCTGTGGTAGAACAAAGGACTCCATGGAAAATCCTGGCAATTCTGGACAATGTTTCTCATCCTCTACATGCCACCTTAGCTGAACAGAGGAGCACTTTGGGTAATAGACTAAGACAACTATCCTGCTCCAAAGAGTGCTATATGAGATCATTCTTACCCTCGGCCATTAGGCTCTATAATGAGTCAACCTATAGCTCCTCCTGTCAGACTGTTTGAAGTAACTTATTTTCTATTCTTTCTAACTTCTCTTCTAACATTTGTATATCTATGCACTTGTAATGCTACTGAGACAGTAAATTCCTTTGGGATCAATAAAGTATCTATCTATCTATCTATCTCTATTAAATGAATACTGCTCTTAGAGTAAGAGACAGAATCTGCTTCTGATGAATGATTGGGCCAGGATCATTGCAGGCGTAACTCATTGTGTCAGCTTCCTAGGCAGCAAGGTTTTGTATTTGTTCTGCTCCTGATAACTGAGGAGATGACTACAATGCAGTAGCCGATCAACAAAAACTGCTAAACAAGCATGTGGAGATGCGTGCAGATTGTCCAGACTGTCTGAAATCTGCACGTCATGTTGACGAACTTGTGAGTAATCCAGCTCCAACATTGCATGTGGCTTTATATAGAGCTGGAACTCATTCTACTCAGTCTACTGATGTAATTTGCTATATATTGTTTCATGTCTAAATTTTGGGAAGCTCTTGCTACATTCTGGCATAACCTGTGAAAGAGCAGTTCTCATCTGAACCACAGGACCATAAAGCAGACATTAAGAGCCTGTTGTGGGCTACTCTTCAGTTAAGATTGTTTGTGCAGCACACAGTTGGCCCTCTGCAATGGAGAATGAGTCTGTGCAGGAACAAGGATTATCTCCTGATCAGATTCAGCTTCCTGTGAATAGTCCACACTCTGTATAAGTGCATAAACATGGGTCAATTGTATGTGGCAGCAGTAATCATGCTGCATAAGCACTACATCACCTCAGGGATCTCTGTGTGCTGTGGGCATGTGTGCCAAAGAAGAGGACATCAGACACTGTTGAAGGACTTACTATGTTTGATGCATGTCCACGGTACCGGTTACTTCAAAAACTTGACTTAATTTTGCAGTTCAATCACACAAGGTTTAAAATATGCTAAGAATTTGAATTTTAGACTGGAGTGTTCTTTGCTTTATTCTGTATTATGTCAGTTTTATAATGCATGGAAAAACATATGCAGAGGACTTTGCTATTGCACGATATATTCTCTGCATTCATTTCAAGCAGCCGAAAATAAAGTTCCATTAATAACAGCTGAAAGGTCTAGGTGGGAACACAAACAGGTAAGTGGATTCAATCCAACTTGTTGTCACGTAATATGCCAGTAAAGAAGTCGATGGAAATAGCAGCTGTCTCTGTTTAAGCTGAAAATTACACAATGACTTTTTAAATAATTTAAGGTTATTAACTAAATATAAGTCTCTTTGAACTGTATTTTTCCTCCCAAAGTAAATCAGTGTATTATTTCCTACTCCCTCCCCACCCACCTGACTTCATCTATCATCTTCTAGCTTGTCCTTCCCCTTTCGCCACCTTCTTATTCTGGCATCTTCCCCACTTTCTTTCCAATCCTGATGAAGGGCCTCGGCCTGACACATTGACTGTTTGTTCGTTTCCATAGAGACTGCCTGATCTGCTGAGCTCCTCCAGCATTTTGTGTGTGTTGCTCTAAAAAATATGACTACCAAATTTTAAGGTAACTGCCTAACAATATTTAAGCTTTCTTTATACCCTGTGTGTTATCATGATAACCACTGGATTTTATCACAGACTTTAGATTTTATCATCTTCAGCCATTAATCAGCATTCATTCCTCAAGAGAACAGATACAGCTTCAATCATTTATAATTAAAGTGCTGGAAGTTGTGATTATGAAATGGACTTCAGGAGCTCGTTAGTTTATTTTTTGCAGTTATGCCTTGAGTTTATTCATTAGATTTTATTCCGATGCTTCTGTTCCTGTACGTAAAGCAAAAGCTGAACCTCAGAATATAAATATTCTGATATTTTAACCATTGGGACTATCTGAGGCCTGAGTAGACATCAAGTGTGTATTGTGTTTTTCAATTGTCACTATCAATAGTTTAAAGTCAGATGTGAAGTACAGTATACAATTATATATAATTGACCATTAAACTGGCTTTTGTACATTGCGGACTTCTATCAAAAATATCACAATACAATTGAAGGCTTATGTCACCTGATCTCATAGTTCCACAATAGTGACAAAGCAATATCATTCTTCAGCATGTTCACTGATACTTCCATTAATTTTCTCAGAGGAACACACTCTTTATGAAGTAATCATTTTGAATCTGGTTGGCTGCCGGTGACAAGTGATATTCCGCAGGGGTCGGAATCAGGATTGTTTGGTTTCACTTTATATGTCAACGATTAGGATGACGGCTTTGTGGCCATCAATAGGCAGAGGGGCAAGCAGTGTTGAGAAAACAGGGAGTCAGCAGAAGATTTGTACAGATTGGGAGAATGCACAAATAAGTAGAGAAGTGTATGGTCATGGGCCCCAGCTATGCATGCCTCTTTATTGGCTACGTAGAACAGTCCATGTTCCAAGCTTTCCCTGGTATTTCTTCCTAACTCTTCCTCCACTACATTGACAACAGCATTGGTGCTGCTTCATGCACTCATGCTGAGCTCATCAATTTCATCAACTTTGTCTCCAGCTTCCACCTTGCCCTTAAATTTAATTAATATATTCTCACATCTCCCTCCTCTCTCCTCAGTCTCCATCTCTGAAGACAACATCTTTTATAAATCTAGCGATTCCCATGGCTACCTTAACCATACATCTTCCCACCCTGTCTCCTATAAAAATGCTATTCCCTTTTCTCAGTTTCTTCATCTTTGCTGCATCTGTTCGCGGGATGAGGCTTTCCTTTCCCGAACATCAGAGGTGGAGGCAGATACACTGGTGAAATTTAAGAGACTACTAGACAGGTATATGGAGGAACTTAAGGTGGGGGGAATTATATGGGAGGCAGGGTTTAAGGGTCGGCACAACATTGTGGGCCGAAGGGCCTGTACTGTGCTGTATTGTTCTATGTTCTATGTCTATGTCCACCTTCTTCATAATATGGGGTTTCCCTTCCTCACCATTGACGCTGCCCTCACACACATCTCCTCCACTTCCCAACATCTGTGCTCACCCCATCTTCCTGCTGCCTTAACAGTGATAGAGTTCCTTTTGTCCTTACCTACCATCCTATGAGCCTCTGCATCCAACACATCATTCTCCACAACTTCCACCATCTCTAAAGGGATTCTACCACCAAACACACCTGTACCTGCACCAGTACCCTCTCCACACCGTTTTCCACAGGGATTGCTCCTTTCATGATTCCCTTGTCCTTTCATCCCTCCCCACTAATCTCCTTCCCAGCACTTATCCCTGCAAGTGGCCAAAGTTCTACACCTGTCCATTCAACCCCTCCCTCACCTCCATTCAGGGCTGCAAACAGTTCTTCCAGATGAGGCATCACTTCACCTGCCAATCTGCCGGGGTTGCCCATTGTGTCCGGTGCTCCTGATGCAGCCTCCTCTATATCGGTGAAATTCGTGGTGGATTGGGGGACCGCTTCATTGAGCACCTCCACTCCATCTGCCAAAGCAGAACTTCCCTGTGGTAAAGCATTTTAATTTCAATTCCCTTTCCTGTTCCGACATGTCGGTCCATGAATTCCTCTTGTGACATGATTAGGCTACCCTCAGGGTGGTGGAGCCTCCAACTTGATGGCATGAATATTGACTTCTCCTTCTGGTTAAAAAAGAAATCCCTCTCCCCCCCTTCTTCTATTCCCCACCTTGGCCTCGTACCTCTTCTCTCCTGCCTATCACCTCTCCCTGGTGCCCTGTCACCTATGATCCACACTCCTCACTAGCAGATTTCATCATCTTCAGTCCTTTACCTTTCCTACCCACCTGGATTCACCTTCTAGCTTTCCTCCTTCCCTGCCCCCCCCCCCCCACCTTCTTATTCTGGCGTCTTCCCCCTTCCTTTCCAGTCCTGAAGAAGAGTCTTGGCCTGAAATGCTGAATGTCTGTTCATTTCCATGGATGCTGCCTGACCCGCTGTGTTCCTCCAGCATTTTGTTACTTTGGATTTTCAGCATATGGAAAAATTCTTGTGTTTTCTAGAGGTTGACTTGTGGATTGAGGCAGTGGTAAGGAAGACAAATGCACTGTTTGCATACATTTCAAGACAACCAGAATATAAGAGCAAAGATGTGATGCTGAGGCTTCATAAGGCATTAGTCAGAGCACACCTGGAGTACTGTGAGCAGCTTTGGACCCTTATTGAAGAAAAGCTGTGCTGACGTTGGAGAGGCTCTGAAGGAGGTTCACAAGAATGATTCCATGAATGAAAGGGCTAATGTATGAGGAGCGTTTGATGGCTCTGGGCCTGCATTCACTGGAGTTTAGAAGAACGAGGGGGTATCTCTACTGAATAGTGAAAAGGTAGATATGGAAAGGATGTTCCCTATAGTGGATGAGTCTAGAAACCGAGGGGCACACCCTCAGAATAAAGGGAATTCCATTTAGAACAGAGATGAGAAGGAATTTCTTTAGCCAGAGGGTGACAAATCCATGGAAATTATTACCACAGATAGCTGTGGAGGCCAAGTCACTGAGTATATTTAAAGCAAAGGCTTATAGGTTCTTGGTTAGTCAGAGTGTCAAAGGTTACGGGAGAAGGCAGTAGAATAGGGTTGAGAAGGATAATAAATCAGCCATGATGAAATGGTGGAGCAGATGCAATGGGCCGAGTGGCCTAATTCTGTGCTTATGTCTTATGGACAATGTAGTATTTGTACATGCCTACTTTGCAGTGATATAAATTACTTCAAAGGAAATCCTTGGAAGAATGGAAAAGCAAGCGGAAAGGGGCAACAAGATGCTAGTTTCTGGGTGTTGTCATGAAACACAACAAAATATATAGATATGGCAAGTATAGATATAGGAAAGCAGATGGATTTTCTCACAAATAGAGTACATAACTAGGCCCAGTATATTTCAATGCAATTGCATAAGAATTGGCATGACCATATTCGGAGCACTGTACATCATCTGAACTTGATCTCTGAGAAGATGGGTTGTCTTACAGAAGCAAGACTGAGCAGGTTCGAGCTATACCCTTTGTTGTTGTTGAGTGTTATTGAATCGTCATTGACTCACAGCAACTCAAGCCCTATCTATTGAGGACTTGAATGTTTCACTTTTTACTGATGATAACCTGAAAAACATCCTGAAATCCAACTTAAGGTAACTTATATCTTATTTATTTACAGAAATTCTTTGTTGACAATGTATTTTATGAAGTCAGCCATGTGCATAAAGAAGGTGGTTTTCAAATTGTGGACACTGGGCAAAATTATCGACCAAACCGAAAGCCTGTATGAAACAAAAGATCCACAATCTGCTGAGGGCTAGATCAGCGCTGCTCAGGCCTGGTGACCAGGAAAGTACACGAAGGCCAGGTATGGCCTCCAGAAATCTGTCGCACATGCAACGTGGCAATCCCAGACCAAACTTGAATCACAGAAGGATGGTTGACAGTTGTGCCAGGGCTTGAATGCTATCATGTCCTACAAAGCAAAGCCAAGCAACATACAGTTTATGACGTTTCACATCCAGATGAGCTCAACGCCTTTCATGCTCGCTTTGAATGATCAAACATGGAGACATCCACATGAACTCCCACAGCACCCGTCAACCCTGTGATTCAGTCTCTGAGGCTGATGTGAGAGTATCCTTTAGGATGGTGAATCCACTGAAAGCATCCAGCCCAGATGGTGTACCTGGCTGAGAACTGTAGACCTATGTTTCCTGACATCTTTAATCATTCATTCGTCCACTTATTTATTTGCTTGTTTGTTTATTTATTGTTTTTTTTTGTTTGTCGACCTGTAATAAAATGGGCTCTGTGAGAGCAAAAACCAGGTTGAGTAAATACATAAGCAACATCAGATTGCTTTGAATGTTTCTATATTACTTCCAATTTAGTTGCAAAACAAAATCACAAAAGCATAAAGTTGACATATATATGCAAAGATGTTTTTTTCAAATAATCAAAAATACACATTTTTCCAAAGTTTAGTATTGATTAAAAACTTCACTTGGCCGAACCAAACATAAAAAACCAAAATATTCAAGTCTACTTATATTCATTCTTTATAACTATTATAATCCAAGTTATCTTGTGTTGCCATGAGCTACACCTATAGAAACAAATAAAGAAGGAATTCAGCTCTTGAAGTCCATTCTGGCTTGGGGTGGTGCAAATCTATTTTCCCTTTCATTTCCCCTTACCCCCACACACAAGCTTATCAATTTGACTTTTGATGTTTTTGCCATTACTTGCATAAAGGGGTAGTTTACAGTACGAGAACACAAAAAACACAAGAAAAGGTCACTCAGACCTGTCCTGCCATTTAATATGACTACTGGTAGAACTACCCCAGCTTCTTCTTCAAGTTCAAGCTCAAGTTCATTGTTATCTGACTGTACATACTGTATATACAGCCAAATGAAACAACATTCCTCCAGACCATGGCATACCCACAAAACACATGTCACACACAGCACATAAAACAAAATACTGCCACAACTAAATTAATAAAACATAATTCAAAATGCATGTAGTGCACAGCACAGGTAAACAGCAAAAAATAATCAGTACAGTCAACAGTAAGCAGCTTGCTACCCTAGTGACGAGACCTCAGTGCTGGCAGCAGGGTGTTCATTAGTCTCAGACTGGGGGAAGAAGCTGTTACACGGTGTGGCAGTCCTAGTTTTGTGCCAAATACATAGAGTTCCACATTCTCCAATCTATCAAGAGTATATCTACACTCTCCTTAAATACCGTCTGTTTACCCTTCCCAAAATTCTGCAGTACAGAGTTCCAGAGATTCACCACACTCTGCGAAAATAAAATCCTATGTACAGGAGCTCAATCTTAAATGACTACTTTCTTGTTGTTTAACTCTGTGGCTCATTTATGCCTTTTCTGGCAGCTGACTAACCTATCAGCACATAGATTGTGGGGGAAAAGCAAAGCACCAAGGTAATCACATGGGCAACCCTGATAGCACCCAAGTTCGAACTAACTTATCAAACTAACACCTCCAGAGCTGTGAAGAAATCAGTACCAGACTCTGTGGCACCAAACCATCCAATCAGAAATTAGTCGCTGCTTACAGAAGGTTTAAAAAAATAGTGGAAAATAAATATTATTACTGCAATATCTCTTAGGATTTACAGGCCAACCATACACCACTTTCACTTAACTCTTGTGGTTTGTTTGCCATCACATCACAAATTACCTATTTTTTCTTGAAAAAAATATTATATTCATTTATAATAACTATTCATTTTGTTTTTAACATAATAACATTTGGAGAGTTAATTGGGAACAGCTGTTTTTGAGGAAATCTACCTCTGACACTTGGAGTGTATTTAAAGACCAACTGTGCAGAGCATGGGACAGCTACTGTATGTTTCAGTCATAAGGAAGGACAAGGAGGGTAAGGTAAGAGAATCTTGACTGTCGAGGTAGGTGATGAATTTCGTCAAGAAGAAAAATAATAAGTATGTAAAGCTTAGGAAACTAGAACCAAACAGAGGCATTGAGGATTACGAATAAACTAGAAAAGAACTCAAAAAGGGAATTAGAAAAGCCAGGAGGGGCCATGAAAAGTTTTTGGCAAGTAGGATTAATGAGAATCCCAAGGCATTCCATACATACATCAAGAGGGGATAACTAGGGAGAGGATAAAGAGGGGAGCATTTGCTTGGATGTGGCAGATGTGGATGAGGTCCTCAATGAGGACATCAGTATTTATCGAGGAGGACATTGAGGAAAAGGAGGTAAGTGCTGAGCTTATTGATATGCTAGGGCAATTCAAGGCAAAGGAGGAAGTATGTCAGGTCTTTTAAACAGCATTAAGGTGGATAAGTCCCCAGTGCCTGATAGGATATATCAGGCAAGAGCAGAATTTTCTGGGGTCTTGAGCAACATCCTCCCGTTCTCTCTAACCACAAGCGAGGTCCCAAAGGAGTGGCAAATAGCTAATGTTGTTCCATTATTCAAGAAGGGAACCAGGAATAATCCTGGAAACTATAAACTGATGAGTCTCACATCAGTGGTAGTAAAGTTACTGGAGAGAATTCTTAAGAATAGGAATTATGAGCATTTGGAAAACCATCGCCTAATTAAAGACAGCCAGCATGGCTTTGTGCAGGGCAAAACCCCTCTTGAGTTTTTTGGATGAGGTGATGAGGGTGATTGATGAAGTTAGAGTGCTGGATGTTGCTTACATGTAAAACTTTTGACCAGGTCCCTTATAGAAGTCCCAACCAGAAGATAAAGATGCAAGGGGTCCACGATCAATTGGCTGTTTGGATTCAGAACTGGTTTGCTCATAGAAGATAGAGGGAAGTGGTTGAAGAGACTTATTCTAGATGGATGTCTGTGATAAGTGGAGCTCCACAGGGATCTGTACTGGAACTTCTAATGTTTGTGATGTACATAAATGGCCTGAATTAAAATGAAGATGAGTGGTAAGTTTGCAGATGATAAAAAAATTGGTGGTGTTGTAGGAGGTGTATAATACTGGCAAAGAATACAAAAGGGTATAGGTCAGTTGTAGATGTTGGCAGAGTAATGGTAGATGGAGATTAACCCGGCCAAATGTGAAGTGTTGTACCTTGGTACATTAGGTCAAATGCAAAGAGACAGTACAGTGTCAACGGCAAGATCCTTAACAGTGTTGATGAGCAGAGGGATCTTGGGGAACAAGTTCATAGGTTGATAGGGTGGTTAAAAAGGCATATGGCATGCCTATCTTCATTAGTTGAGGCATTGAGTTCAAAAGTCAGGAAGTTATGTTACAGCTTTATAAAACACTAGATAGGCCACATCTGGAGTATTGCATGTAGTTCTGGTCACCCCAGTATAGGAAGGATATTGAGGCTTTGGAGGGTGCAGAAGAGGTTGACCAAGATGTTGACTGGATTAGAGAGTATGTGCTATAACGAGAAGTTGGACAAATTCAGGTTGTTTTCTCTGGAGCAGCAGAGGCTAAAGGGAGATCTAATAGAGGTTTATAAGATCATGAGACGTACAGATAGAGTAGGAAGGCAGTATTTTTTTCTCAAGGGTCTAATACCAGAAGGCATGCATTTAAGATGTGAGGGGGTAATTTCAAAGATGAGGGACAAGTTTTTTTACATAGTGGTAGGTGCCTGGAATGCACTGTCTGTATGGCAGTAGAGGCAGATACATTAGACTTTTAAGATACATTTACTTAGGCACATGAAAATGAAAAGATATGGACATTGTGTAGACAGAAGAGATTAGTTTATTTA
Source organism: Hemitrygon akajei (assembly GCF_048418815.1). NCBI lineage: Eukaryota > Metazoa > Chordata > Chondrichthyes > Myliobatiformes > Dasyatidae > Hemitrygon > Hemitrygon akajei. Next base: position 30,664,518 of record NC_133145.1, read on the forward strand.
GCTATTTGACTGCTAATTTAATTCGTTCAGCACAGCATTGTGGGCAGTAGGGCCTGTTCCTGTGCTGTACTGTTCTACGTTCCATTTGATTTCACCCATCTTATGTTTGTGTGATCAAACCTATTCCAAACTTAAAGTTGAACTTTGTAAAAGGTTAATAAGTGTGATTGACCTATTTGCAAATATTGACATACTCTGATATACCTCTGTTTCAAATTCCAAAAGACAACTAATCTGCTATTCCTCAATCTAGATTGGTGCTCTCAGTCACAGCTCACATTCCTGAATTGGGAATGCTGCTCTAGCTAGCCCTACGCACCCAGGCACCGAGATCTTAGCAGCAATGAATTTTCAGGTGACCCCTTCTCCAGACTATTTCAGACAGAAGGCAAAGCTGGAGCTGTGCTTTGGCTTCTGTCAGGGCCTGTGATTGATTTGGGATCCATCCTTGCAGAGGATTAGAAAACCAATTCCCTACCTGAGAGCAATTAGTTTTTCAGTAGGTCTCAAACTTGCAGTGGGTGTACATGAGGACTAGTAAACCATTTAGGAATGGCTTTGGAACCACTGTCCACAGGAAGATTCAAACAAATCTTGATAGTTACAATGGACATTTCTTGATATGCACCTTAACAGTGGCCTTCAAGTTGTTTTTTCCCTCCAGTTTTAGTCCATTCTGTCACTATTCTACAACTTCAAATCTTGAACAAGCAGCTTACATCTCCAAGCAATGGCAATCTTTGCTGTATCACGTTCTAAGACTTGCTATTCAGATAGTGTTAGAAAATAGCAATGAAATTACAACAGAGTTTAGTGTTCAACTTAAGAAAAATAAGTTAAATGTTGCCTTTAATCTTCTTATAAAGTATCACAAGGAATAAATGTGCATAAATATTTCCCTTAATAATTTGAACACCAATAGACAATAGGTGCAGGAGTAGGCCATTCGGCCCTTTGAGCCAGCACCGCCATTCAATGTGATCATGGCTGATCATCCACAATCAGTACCCCGTTCCTGCCTTCTCCCCATATTCCTTGACTCCACTATCTTTAAGAGTTCCATCTCTTTCTTGAAAGCATCCAGAGAATTGGCCTCCATTGCCTTCTGAGGCAGAGCATTCCATAGATCTACAACTCTCTGGGTGAAAAAGTTTTTCCTCAACTCTGTTCTAACGTGGCCTCTGGTTCTGGACTCCCCCAACTTTGGGAACATTTTTCCTGCCTCTAGCGTGTCCAATCCCTTAATAGTCTTATATGTTTCAATCAGATCCCCTCTCATCCTTCTAAATTCCAGTGTATACAAGCCCAGTTGCTCCAATCTTTCAACATATGACAGTCCTGCCATCCTGGGAATTAACCTCGTGAACCTACCTCAAATTTGAGCACTCCCTCAACAGCAATAATGACCTTCCTCAAATTTGGAGACCAAAACTGAACACAATACTCCAGGTGTGGTCTCACCAGGGCCCTGTACAACTGCAGAAGGGCCTCTTTGCTCCTATACTCAACTCCCCTTGTTATGAAGGCCAACATGCCATTAGCATTCTTCACTGCCTGCTGTACCTACATGCTTATTTTCAGTGACTGATGAACAAGGACACCTAGATCTCGTTGTACTTCCCCTTTTCCTAACTTGACACCATTCAGATACGTAGTAATCTGCCTTTCTGTTCTTGCCGCCAAAGTGGATAACCTCACATTTATCCACATTAAACTGCATCTGCCCTCTCACTAACCTGTCCAAGTCATCCTGCATTCTCCTAACATCCTCCTCATATTTCACACTACTACCCAGCTTTGTGTCATCTGCAAATTTGCTGATGTTACTTTTAATCCCTTCATCTAAATCATTAATGTATATTGTAAATAGCTGCGGTCCCAGCACCGAGCCTTGCAGTACCCCACTAGTCACTGCCTGCCATTCTGAAAAGGACCCGCTAATCCCTACTCTTTGTTTCCTGTCTGCCAACCAATTTTCTATCCATGTGAGTACCCTACCCCCAATACCATGTGCTTTAATTTTGCCCACTGATCTCCTATGTGGGACATTATCAAAGGCTTCCTGAAAGTCCAGGTACACTACATCCACTGGCTCTCCCTTATCCATTTTCATAGTTACATCCTCAAAAAATTCCAGACGATTAGTCAAGCATGATTTCCCCTTTGTAAATCCATGCTGACTTGGACCGATCCTGTTACTGCTATCCAAATGTGCCGTTATTTCATCTTTTATAATTGACTCCAGCATCTTCCCCACCACTGATGTCAGGCTAACTGGTCTATAATTCCCTGTTTTCTCTCTCCCTCCTTTCTTAAAAAGTGGGATAACATTAGCTATCCCAGCAGTCTACCCAACACGATTTTCTGCCTAATGTGAATTTCCTTCAGTTCCTCCATTACCCTAGGTCCTCTGGCCACTATTACATCTGGGAGATTGTCTGTGTCCTCCCTAGCGAAGACAGATCCAAAGTACCTGTTCAACTCGTCTGCCATTTCCTTGTTCCCCAAAATAAATTCACCCGTTTCTGCCTTCAAGGGCCCAACTTTGGTCTTAACTAATTTTTCCCTCTTCACATACCTAAAGAAGCTTTTACTATCCTCCTTTATATTCTTGGCCAGCTTCCCTTCGTATCTCATCTTTTCTCCCTGTATTGCCTTTTTAGTAATCTTCTGTTGCTCTTTAAAAGTTTCCCAATCCTCTGGCTTCCCGCTCATCATTGCTATGTTATACTTCTTTTTTATTTTTATACTGTCCTTGACTTCCCTTGTCAGCCTTAGAATCTTTCTTCCTCTTTGGAATGAACTGATCCTGCACCTTCTGTATTAGTCCCAGAAATACCTGCCATTGTTGTTCCACTGTCATCCCTGCAAGGGTATCCTTCCAGTCAACTTTGGCTAGCTCCTCCCTCATGGCTCCATAGTCCCCTTTGTTCAACTGTAATACTGACAACTTCTGATTTTCCCTTCTCCCTCTCAAATTGTAGATTAAAACTTATCATATTATGGTCACTACCTCCTAAAGGCTCCTTTACCTTGAGTTTCCTTATCAAATCCGGTTCATTACACAATACTAGATCCAGAATTGCCTTCTCTTGGGAGGCTCCAGTACAAGCTGCTCTAAGAATCCATCTTGGAGGCACTCCACAAACTCCCTTTCTTGGGGTCCAGCACCAACCTGATATTCCCAGTCTACCTGCATGTTGAAATCCCCCATTACAACCATAGTATTACCTTTGCGACATGCTAATTTTAGCTCTTGATTCAACTTGCATCCTATATCCAGGCTACTATTTGGGGGCCTGTAGATAACTCCCATTAGGGTCTTTTTGCCCTTACAATTTCTCAGTTCTATCCATACTGACTCTACATCTCCTGATTCTATGTCACCCCTCACAAGGGACTGAACTTTATTCCTCACTAGCAGAGCCACCCCATCCCCTCTGCCCACCTGTCTGTTCTTTCGATAGGATGTATATCCTTGAATATTCATCTCCCAGCTCTGGTCCTCTTGCAGCCCTGTCTCTGTTACTCCTACAACATCATACTTACCAACTTCCAACTGAGCTTCGAGGTCATCCATTTTATTTCTTATACTTCGTGCATTCATATATAATACTTTTAATCCATTACTCCCCTCGCTTCTCACATCAGTCCCTATTGCACTTGGCCATACTCTCCGATCCCTTCCTGAGCTTTCTGCCCCGTCAATTCTGTTGTCTTTCTTAACTTTTCTTATTCTCTCTTTCCCTTTAACTCCATCCTTATATTTCCAGTTCGTCTCCTCCCCCCCACTTATTGGTTTAAACACACCCGTGTAGCAGTGGCAAACCTGCCTGCCAGAATGCCGGTCCCCCGCCTGTTAAGGTGCAACCCGTCCCTTTTGTACCATTCATCCTTACCCCAAAACAGATGCCAGTGGTCTAAGAATCTAAAACCCCACTTGCTGCACCAGCTCCTCAGCCACACATTGAGATCCCATATCTCCCTGTTCCTGCCCTCACCAGCATGAGGAACTGGAAGCAAACCGGAGATAACCACCCTGGAGGTCCTGCTTTTCAGCCTTCTTCCGAATTCTCTGAAGTCACTCTGCAGAATTTCTTTCCTCTTCTTCCCAATGTCATTTGTGCCAACATGCACTACCACTTCCGGCTGTTCACCTTCACCCTTGAGGATGCCCTACAATCGGTCCGTGACGTCCTGGATCTTGGCTCCAGGGAGGCAACACACCATCCTTAAATCCCGCCTGTTGCCGCAGAAACCCCTTTCTGTAACTCTCACTATGGAGTCCCCTACTACCACGGCTCTGCCTGTCATCTGTCTCTTCAGCTTTGCTTCAGTGCCAATTTTTGACTTGCAGACCTGGCAGTGTCTTCTGTCCCGAAAGCTTCCAAAAGGGTGAACCTGTTTTCAAGAAGCGCATCCCCCGGGGTCTCCTGTACTTCAAGCATCCATCCCTTCCTCATCGTCGCCCCCGTTCTCTCCTCCGGTATCTTCGGTGTAATGATCTCACCAACTTGATGAGGTTCTGCAGAAGGTATGCATTGTGAGGTAACTAAAATTCATTAACGTCAGCAGTTTGATTTCCAGGAAGGAATGATTTTGAGAAAATTCCCATCCTAAAGTAGCTCTCTGTTTCTTTCCCCTGCCCAAGGAATTTGCATGTGTGATGGAAGGAATGCAGTGTCCAATAGATTCTGCAGACTGTATCAGGAGTTAGGAATGGCCTGATGCTCAACCGAATAGATAAGCAAAAATTTGAGAAAAGGTAACAGAAGTTTAATTTCAATTAAATGTTAAAAAGTTGGAAGATTTTTGTTTAATGGAAACTATCAATTTATTGCATTCACTCTAAATGAAGCCACTATATAGTGATAGGTGCACCCTAACTATCAAAACTGCAAACAGTAAGTGTAAATAGGATCTTTAAACTGTAAACATTAGGAACTGTAGACAAACTGTGCAAATGCAGATAATAAATAAATAGCAATAAATAACAAGCATGAAGTAACAAGATAAAAGAGTCCTTAAGAGATAGTTACACCCAGGAATTTAAAGTTACTGACTCTCTCTACCTCTGATCCTCCGATGAACACTGGCTCATGGACCTCTGGTTTCCCTCTCCTGAAGTCTACTATCAGCTCCTTGGTCTTATTTGCATTGAGTGAGAGGTTGCTGTTATTACACTACTTAGCCAAGTTTTCAATCTCCCTCCTGTACGCTGATTCATCATCACCTTTGATACAGCCCATAACACTAGTGCCATTAGCAAACATGCATATGGTGTTGGTGCTATACTTAGCCACACAGTCATAGGTGTAAAGCAAGTGGAGCAAGGGGCTAAGCATCCACCCCTGAGGTGCTCCTGTGCTGATGGAGACTGTGGAAGAGATGTTTTTGCCAAACCGACTGTCTGGGGTTTACAAGTGAGGAAATCCGGAATCCAATTACACAAGGGGGTATTGAGGATTAGGTCTTGGGAGTTTACTGATTAGTCTAGAGGGGACGATGGTGAACTGTAATTGATAAAGAGCATCCTGATGTATCCTGTTTCATTTCTATTTAATATATTTGCTAAGTATGCCCACAGAAACAGAATCTCAGGGTTGTGTTGTGGCGACATGTGTGCACTCTGATAATAAATTGTACTTTCAACTTTGAAGCCACTGTATGATTTCATACACTTACTTTGTATCAAAAATATTTTAGTCACCCTGTGGTGCCTTAGATATTAACTACAAAATCAACAAAAGGTCCAGAATAGTATTGATCCATAAATCAGAAGATATTGCATAAATAACTGAATATTCAGTTTAAAGTATGAAAGTATTAACACTCAAAAATTATCTTTAGCATTTGTGGTTTCAGCTGCTAAAGCCAAAAGAACTGGAATTTCCTCTCTAAACTTCTGCAATTCTCTACTAAACATTTTTAGAGATTACATTTAAACCTAATTCCTTTAACCATCTGCACTAACAACTGCTTGACATCATTTTTTTTTAGATGAGGCAACATCTGTGGAAAGAGAAACAGTTAGTGTTAGGGGTCAAAGACCATTCATCAGACTTTATTTCATATTTCCAGCATCAGTGTTCTTTTTAAGATTTTTAAATGAAGCTTGTATATTTGTTAGTGCTATTATGCTGACACAACATATAGTTAATAAATTTAGTTTCTTCATATATTATCTCAGCTTGCAAGTAACTTTAACTGTCTGTGTATTGGGCTCGATGATAATTGATTGAGTGAGATATTCTAACTTTGAATGGTTGAATGAATCAATGAATCAATGACATTCAAATAATGTACAGTAAAAGGAAATAGAAATATTGTTAACTTATGTCTTAAAGAGTGGCATATACTAGTATGTGGACATTAGGAAGGTCAAGATGCCACATATTGCTAATGTCCAAATAGTAATGTTTAATCCTAATATTGGTCTATTCAATTTTGATGCAATTAAAAATGTAAATTTATGAAACATGTGCAAATGTTAAACAGTATCAAACTGTTTCTGAAAACTTTAATTTGGTTGCTTAGTACTCCTTATAAAGTGCTACTGTTAAATTTTAGGATTTTAAAAATAGTGTTATATAATACATAAAATTGACCAATTCAAGCACAATACAATTTACTAAATAAGAGCTACAACTTATAATTATATAGCTCCTTTAACATGCACCCAACCATGTTGATAATGGCATTATGAAACAAAATTTGGCATATGTTCTAATGCTTGTTTAAAGGTCATGAGGGGTGCCTCAAAGGAGGAAAGAGGTGGAGAGGTGTTTGGTGGAATTGCAGAGCTTAGCACTCAGCTGTGTTAATTGCAATCACCACTACTGGAGTGATTTAAGCTGTATACAGTCAGGACAGAATTAGAGAAATTCTAATCAATCACTTATAAACAAGTCTCAGAATTTATGGAGAAATTATCCTATTCAATATTGATATCTTTCCTTTAATTACTATATATTTTTCTCAGCCTAGATTTCCCAAGGACAATGTTTCCTGAATTCCCAAAACAATCCTGAGAATACAGAATCTGTCCTGGAGACGTCCAGCAGACACAATGGTCAAAATTGTGGGGTAAGGAATGAGCGCTATCTGTTCACACCCGACCTCTCAGTAGCAATATCTGAATTGTTTGGTAGAGGGAAAGTAAGTAAGTGTGCTCTTTTATTTTTGAAAATCACCAGGTCAGATCTTCCATTGACCAGTAAGCCATGTGAGATAATCAGTTGCTTTTCCTTGGATGACCATTTCTTCAAATGTGCCCTAAGAGCAGTCTTTGGTTAAGAGATCTTCTCCCAGTGCTGGGCCTATTCAAGTACAGGTGATTAACTCCACCCTCCAAAAGGACTTAGCCAAAACTGAGGCACTATAATTCAAAACTAGCCCAGATTTATTGAAATTTATTAGTGGATGGTAACGATTGATGAAGACATTCAAAATATTATGAAAAGATTAAATTATTTCACAAATATCACTTAAAAAGATGTACAGAAACAATTGTTTAAATGAAATAAATCACACAATAATCTTTTATTTAGCACATAGCTGTTTCTCCCCATGGATCTCTGTACTTGCTCGTACCAGGTCTAAACTGATGCAGACAATACACACAAAATGCTGGAGGAACTCAGCACGCCACACTGCATCTATGGAATAGCGTACAGTCGATGTCTCTTTTCCACAGATGCTGCCTGGCCTGCTGAGTTCCTCCAACATTGTGTGTGTGTGTTGTTTGGATTTCCAGCATCTGCAGATGTTCTCGTTTCCAAACTGATGCAGATTCAGCAGGAAGATTATACAAGCTGAGGGAGAGGGTGGCTGCACTACCCCACAGGAATAACACATCCTTCAAGCAGAGGACCAGGAGACTACCACTGCTTTCAGAACACTAGGCTCAAGCCAGAATCCAGTGCTCCTGAACGTCTGCACAAGCAGGTGTGTAACAAGGAGCAGAAGAGCGGTCCCAGGCTCGGAACAGCTAGGAGCACTATTGGAAATGTGCGGGAGACACTCCTCCGAGTAAGTTATAATTATTGTCATATGTTCCAAGGTACAGTGAAACTTTGTTTTTCCAGGTCAATCAGGCAGATCAGTCCATAATTAAGTATATCAAAGTGGTAGAAAACACCTTAGGCCTGGAAGGGAGGAGCAAAAGATCAGTCTGATGAGGGAACTCAGCCGGGCGAGCTGCGCCTGTGGTGAGGGAGATGTGGTGGCGTTTTGGATCGATTTGCTGGGGGGGAGAACATTAATACATTTACGGCTTTGATCTAACAAATGCTAGGGCCAGTGGGTAGAGCGAGTTTTAAAAATCCTTTCTTAGCCAATTACTCAGTAATCCCGGCGCTAGCAGCCTACTCCTCTCACCTGGAACTGCGAAAGGCCAAACCTCGTTGCCGTGACAACTGTTTCTCCGTCGCGAACAGCGACCGGAAGCAGAGACCTGGAAGTGAACGTTGGTCTGGGTCAAAACGTGGATCAAGATGGCGGCCTGCAGTAAATGAGGAGAGGAGATCCGACAAACGGCTTCTCTGCTATAAATAGACCATGTACAGTGTGTCATGTAGGCTGTTGCCAGGTACGTGTGTGCCGAACAAGGTCAGAAAATCGTTGCAAGTTGACTATGGGGAGGAAGAGCGATAGAAATTAAAGTTCTATGTAATTCTCATAACTTCCGGTTGACCTTGCCAACCTTGATTTCAAACACTCCGGGCGCCCAAGAAACAATGGATAACGGGGTTTTCCTAAATACATATGTTACGTTTAAACCATGTGCTATGTTTGAAGTAAATGCCCAGGACTTGTGTAGATTGAATTGAAAATAATCTATAGTCTTCCCCGTAAATGCATCACTCGTAAAAACAACCCATTGTAATCCCGCTTCTAAAACGTTATTTCAAATTCAAGGTTTCACAGCTCGCTGCACATTTTCTCTAGAGGGAATTAACCGGTGGCTAACATTTAATAAGCGTACAGCACAATAGTGGGTCCTTTTGTGCACCTCGTCCCTACTGACCAATGTTAATCTGTATCCTTTTAAACGTGTAAGATACAAGCAGTCCTTCGAGTTCGGGCAGCACTTCACGCCTGAATCTGTCACTGTCACATTGCATCCGATGCGGCTTCCTCTTTATCTGTGAGACTTGACGCAGATTGGGGGATCGCGTTGTCGTGTACTTTTGTTCCGTTCGTCGTAACAGTCAAGATCCCCCGATGGATAGCCATTTTAGTTTCCCATTCCCATACTGACGTGTCTGGCCACAACCTCCTCTACTGCTGCGTTAAGGCTAGGTGCAGACTGGAGGAGCAACACCCCATTCCGTCTTGTTAGCCTCAAACTTGACTGCATCAGCATAGATTTATCTACCTTCCAATAACCATTCCCCTCTGTCCACGCCCTTCTTTTCCCTTGACCCTGTGACCCATTCCTACTGGTTTCCCACCTCTTCCCTTAATTCTGTTTTCTACAGTCCTCTCCTATCAGATTCTTGCTTCTTCAGCCCTTTGCCTTCTCCCCTTATCTGGATTCAGCTATCACCTGCTAGCTTGTTGTCCTCCCCCTCCCTTACTCCTTTATTCTGGAGTTCCTTGAACACCTTGAGCTTGTTCTTCGAGGTTTCCAGCATCTACAGTCCCTCTTTTGTCTCCCTTTTGAGTACCAATCCAAAAGTATTTCAAGCATTGTTATTGTATCTCCCTCTGCTACCTCCCTTGAGTAGCTTGCTTCAGATATCCAGTATTGTCTGTGTGAAAAGCTTCCTGCACCAATCCCCCTTAAATGTCTCCACTCATTTTGTTGGTGGTGTATAGTGAGAATCTGAGATGAAAACTTGAATGTATTTTTCTTTGAAGTTACTGACTGCTGAATTTGTTTTCTACTTTTGACTAAAAGCTCAAATCATTACGCTTGTATGAATAGTGAATAATTACACTGTACTTTGTAGTAACCTTGGGATACAAAAAGAGAGATTTATAGAATAATTTGAATCCAAATAGGGGATTTATATTAAATTGTTAAAATGCTTCTGCCTTTCATGGTAATCAGAACTGTTACATTCAATTGATGATTATATGTGTATATTGACAGCATAACATCACATGGAATATGTTTGCTTGTAGTTACATAAATCAATTTCTATCATACATCAACTATCCTGGGTTAGGATTTTTATAACCTGAATACAGTAATGATTGGTGCTTGACATCATATTCATAGTTATTGGAGCAGGCTTTATGAGAATGCAAATGAATTGTGTACTGATGCTGTTTTAAAAGCCTTAAGATATATTGTTGTGATTAGCATGTTGATAACAACAAAGATAAATGGGATTTAGTAGAAGACTTTACTTTCAAACAATGTTCTAATGGTAACTTTGAAAATCCAGACATGTTCTATAGCATCTAACATTTAATTAAAATTTGAAGCCCCCATTTATTTCTAAAATTTGTTTTCTGATTAAAATCTCTAACTTGACATTAACATATCTCTTTTCACAGATGCTGTCTGATCTTTTAAATGTTTCTAGCATTTTCTGTTTTCAACTTCAATTATCACCATCTGCAGTTAATGATTTTTATATTGTTTTTATTTTCCTCTTTAAAGTGTTATATTTTCCAAGGTAAATCTGAACTAGAGGAAATTAAAGTGCTCAAAATTCATATATGGTTGATGTGTTAAACAGATATCTTGCCTTTCATCATGTGACAGTACTATACAAAGAAAAGTGAGAAATATTTTGGTGTTCTGGTCAACATGTATTTTTTCTGTGAAATCCAAAAGACTTTTTTATTAATGTTATGTTGGTGATTGTAACTCACTGTCACTTTTGTCTATGTTAAAGCAGAGACTGTGTATTAAAAATACTTAATTTGCTATGATTGCCAGTGTTTTTGAATGTTCTGATATCTTTGAAGTTATTTCCTTCAGAATAGCACAGAAAAGTGAAGTTAATATAATTTCTGAGAAAGCTGCTGAGATGTCAGAACTGAAGGACCTGAAGTTGCAGTGTGATTTAAATTGCACAAAAAATGGATTTGTATTTTTCTTGTGTGGTATGAGTATTCATCATCGTTTATAAGATAAGATATAGGAGCAGAATTAGGCTACTTGGCCTATCAAGTCTGCTGCACCATTTTGTCATGGCTGATCCAATTGTCCTCTCAGCTCCCACCTCCTTCCTTCTCCCTGTATCCTGTCATGAGAGACCAATCAAGAATGAGTTAACCTCTGCCTCAAGTATTCATAAAGACTTGGCCTCTGCAGCTGCCTGCAGTGAAGGATTCCACAGATTCATCACTCTGGCTAACAAAATTCTTCCTCATCTCCATTCTAAAAGAACACCCCAATATTCTGAGGGTGTGCCCTCTGGTCTTACTCCCCTGCCATAGGAAGCATCTGCCCCATATCCAGTCTGTCAAGGACTTTCACCATTGGATAGCTTTCAATGAGGTCATCCCTCATTCTTCTGAATTCTAGTGAATACAGGCCCAGAGCCATCAAACATTCTTCATATGACAAGCCACTGAATCTTGGAATCATTTTCATGAACCTCCTTTGAATCCTCTCCAGTTTCAGCACATCATTTCTAAGATAAGGGGCCCAAACCTGCTCACAATACTCCAAGTGAGGCCTCACCGGTGCTTTATAAAATTTCAGCATTACATCCTTGTTTTTATATTCTGGTCCTCTTGAAATGAATGCTAACATCGCATTCTCCTTGCTCACCACAAACTCAGCAATTTGTAGGATAATTTCTAGCAGATACAATATTGATGAGAACAGAAGTGAAAATTCAAAAATCAAATCTTAATCTGACAAGGCTTTTAAGGTGTTAAACAGAAAGAAGAACAGTTCACCATCAATACTTAAAGTGATTATCAACAGATTATAGGTTAAGTTCTTTGGTATTTTTTTTCTGTCAATTACTATAATTTTGCATGTTTGTTGATTTTTAGTTGTAAGGCAAAGGCTGTTATACATTTTACTGACTTCAGGCTTCAGTAAAAATGATGGTTTCTAACATGGTTTCCTTGCAACACTGTACAACCTGTACAATAAGCAGTGGGCTAGAGAGCTGGATATGTCAGTGAACAAAGAGGGAGTGGGTAGAAGTAGTCTTAGCAGGCAAGCATGTCTGTCTGGAGTGTTCAGGGAGCAGTTCTCTGACACATTTAAACCTCTTTATCAAGCACATTTTGAGTGAAATCATCCAGTATTTGCAGCTCAGAGATAAGTAAGAAGTGACCATGGGAAGGAACTTTGCTTTTGGCTTCTAATGAAGTGCATGTATGGTCATTGGGTCCCTCTGTTCTTTGGAGAGTAACTGTTCAGTCTTTGATCCCAGAATCCAGTCGGCAGAGTGAACACATAGCTATGCAGATGAGGTTTGTCATTGACAACATGCATCCTATATTTTTAGATGCCTAATATTGAATCTAGAAAGGTTTCAAAGGTACATTTAATGTCAGAGAAATGTATACAATATACATCCTGAAATTCTTTTTCTTCGCAAACATCCATATAAACAGAGTGCCCCAAAAAAAGAATGAATGACTGTTAAATGTTAGAACCCCAAAGCCCCCCCAGCTCCCCCCACCCACACATAAGCAGCAGTAGAGCAATGACCCACCCCCTCCCACACCAGGAAAAAAAGCATCGGCACCCCCACTGAGCACTCAAGCATGCAGCAAAGCATCAATAAAGACACAGATTTGCAGTACCCCAAAGACTATTCGTTCACCCGTTAATTCGACATATCACAGGTGTTCTCTCTCTCTCTCTCCCTCTCTCCCTCTCTCCCTCTCTCCCTCCCTCCCTCCCTCCCTCTCTCTCCTTCCTCCTCTTCCCCCCCCCCCCAAGGTGAGAAAGAGATATCCCAGTTTCACAGCAAGAGGGGAGCCATAACAATAACTCGCTGATTTACGATGTTAAAAGTCTGTTGCGTCGCTTCTTCTGAGCTCTGTACCCAAAGAGCTCGGGTCTCTGGGCACACAGCCAGCATCCAACATGCTGCTTTCGACCTTCCGTCTCCCACGACACAGCAATTTACTGTGGCGGCACCGACCTTGAGTCCACCCACCTCCAGAGCCACGAAATCCCGAAACTCTGAAGGTGCGTTAGTCTTCTAGGCCGCGTCCTTGGCATATCAAATAGCGGCCAGTTGTGAGACCCCAGGAGCGAGTCCCATTCCTGTAAAGAACCGAAGTCAGTGTGTAACTCCAGGTCAGGGTCTTCAAAAGAACCTTGAAAGGGTAAAGTACAGATGTTAAAGATAGAAATAGAGCTGTTTCTGAAATTGCAAACACAGGAGTCGCCATTAGGCGCCATCGTTCTCCTAAGATGCCTTTCTAGTACCTAGAAGGTGCTAGAACTGAATGGGATTCCATTCAGTCATATCGAGCTTCTGTGTGATCTGAGGAACCAAGTTAATAAAAATGTCTTCATTGTGGAGAGTGCTCTGCCATTCGTATTTGAGCTGTCATGGCAAGCTAAATTGTAGCTACTTGGCAGTAATGTTAATGAATTTGGTATGAGACTTCTTTACACACATGCAGCATGTATGTAATGAAAGCCAGGCTGCTGCAAAAATAAAAAATGAATAGCACAGACCACTGCTACTCTGTTTCTGCATCCAGTCCTCAGACCCGTGAGGAGGTATTTGCAGTGTTTTGAAGAACTGAACAAGAAGATTGATAAGGACAGGGCTGTAGATGTCTGTGTGGACTTTAACTGAATCCTGTTGTAGATTGGTTCAGAAGATTGGATTGTATGGGATCCAGGATGATACAAAAGTAACTTGATGGAAGGAATCATACGGTTGCAATGGATGGTTATTCTTCAGATTGGAGGCCTGTGACCTGTGGTGTGTTGCAGAGTCAGTGCTGGGTACGCTGTTGTCTGCCATATGAACAGTTCGGATGAGAATGCGGGGGGGGAGTGGGGGGAAATCATGGAGCAGTGATCTGAACCGGCCCGTAGCTCACTTTGGGCCCTGACACCCTGACCTTTTCAATCTGGCCTAGTAAGTCTTTGCTGGTGGTGTTGTGAACAATGAAGTTCATTGTCTAAAATTACAACAGAATCTAGATCGACCAGGAAAGTGGGCAAAGAATGGAGATGGAATTTAATTTAGACAAGTGTGAAGTGGTGCATTTTGGGAAATTAAACCAAGGCAGGATATACACATTGAATGCAGGGCACTGGAAAGTGTTGTAGAATAGAGAAACCTACAAGTACATAACTCCATGAAAGCAGTGCCACAGTTAGACTGAGCAGTGAAGAAGGTGAATGGTATGTTTGCTTCATTGGTTGAGGCATTGAGAACAAGAGTTGGGATGTTGCATTATTTCTTTACCTATTGTTCGGATGCCGATTTAAGCACGGGGTCAGGGTGTCGAGGCCCAAGGTGAGGTACAATGTGGTTCAGATTGCTGTTCCATGACAGTTGCTGAACTGTGGAAATCTCTTTACAGTCATCAGTTCAGGTATGCTATTTGCTTGTGCTTATTGTTTGCATGATCTTTTTTCATTGCACGTTGGGTATTCAGTCTTTTTTATGGGTTGTTTTTTAGTTTTTATGGACGATTTGTTATTCTCTGCATATTAGATATTAGACAGTCTTCTATATATATTGTGTGTATATTATAATTTGTTGTTGGGTTTCTTTGTTTCATGGCTGCCTGTTAAGAGATGAATCTCCAAGTTGTATAATGTATACATACTTTGAACTTTGAGGACATTGGTGAGACTGCACCAATTCCTGAGGAGGGAGAAGCCTTGGTGAGCTCTCTTGGCCATGACGTCAATGTGGTTGGACCAGTGGTGATGTTCACACCAAGAAACTTGAAGCTTTCAACCCTCACAACCTAATCACTGTTCATAGCGGCAGGAGCACGTGCACCTGCCCACTCTCTGAAGCCAACGACAAGTTCTTTTGTTTTGTTGACATTGAGGAAAAGGTTATTGTCATGACAACATGTCAGTAAGTTCCCTTTCTCCTTTCTGTACGTCATTTACGAATCTGAGTCACTGGCATATGTTGTAAAAACTGTTGTTCAGCAGCAGCAGTATACTGCAATCCATAAATAATACGAACTATAAATTACAGTAAGAAGTGTATATTTATAAAATAAAATAACTAGGATGTTCTGTACGATACATCTGTAGAAATTTGTGTGTCTTTGGTGCTGAACCAATTCTCCTCAAACTCCTAATGAAAAATAGCGGCTCTCGTGCCTTCTGTGTAATTTCATCAATATCTTGGGCCCAGGACAGACCTTCAGAATTTGACACCCAGACCTTTAAACTGCTCACCCTTTCCACTCCTGATCCTTCGATGAGGGCTGTGTGTGTTCCCTTGGATTTCCCTTTCTGAAGTCCACAGTCAGTTCCTTGATCTTTCTGAGTACAAGGCATGGTTGTGACACCACTTAACCAGCTGACTGCCTCCTCGTCACTATCTGAAATTCTGCCAACATTAATGTTGTCATTGGCAAATATATAAATGCATTTTGAGCTGTATCTAGCCACACAGCCATTGGTTTAGAGAAAGTGGAGCAGTGGGCTAAACACACATCCTTGAGCTGAGTCAGTGTTGTCAGTGAGGAGATGTTATTTCTAATCTGTACTGACTGGTCTCCCAGTGAGGAAGTCAAGGATCCAGTTGCAGACAGAGGTACTCAGGCCCAGGTTTTGGAGCTTGTTGATTAGAACTGAGGGTATGAACGCTGAGCTGTAATCAATAAACAGCAGCCTGACTTCAGTATTACTGTTATCTAGGTGATCCAAAGCCAAGTAAAGAGCCAGTGAGATTGCTTCCGCTGTAGACCAATTGTGGTAATAGGCAACTGTAGTGGGTCTGAGAATGTGAAGAGGGTAAGAGGTACGTGTAGAAGGGGTGGGTGAGGGGTAAGTGTAGCAAACTATGTAGACAGGACCAGGGAGAGGATACGTCATTGGGGAAGTGTAGGAGAACAGGGAAGTTGTAGCTAAATTAAGGTGCCAGACAGCATGTGGCCACCACAAAGAAGAGGAACCTTGCGACCACAAGACAATGTGTTCGGCAAAGTATTTTGAGCTATATACCTATTTCGAGTGTTTTGCTTGCGTCCATACCCTTCCAAGTATTACGCTTGCGTCAATGCTTATTCCGAGTATTTCGCGTGCTTAGCTATGCAATAGCCAATCAATTGATGGATTTGAATCGGTAACCATATTTGCGAATGTAGTACCCTGCTTTTGGGTATAAGTATTACCTTTGTAAACCGACAAATTGGGAGTTGGCTACCTTACACCCGATGTGCATGGGGCTGCGAACTCCTCTCTGAATAAAAACCGCTTCAGAGGTAATTTCGTGTCTCTGGTGTTTTTCCTCAACTGAGCAGGTTAATAATTTCAGGTTGACAGGTCCAGGTCCTTCCAGAAGTTGATTCTAGCCATGAGCAATCACTCCAAGCACTTCATCACAGCAGTTGTGAGTGCAACTGGGCAATACTCATTGAGGAAGCTCACCCTGCTCTTCTTGGGCTCTTGTATGATTGTTGTCATTTTGAAGCTCATCTGGGAGTGAAGCATCACAGCCATTCATGATATTAAGTTTGGTTTTGTAGGAAGTAATTGCCTGTAAACCCTGCCAGAGCTAATGTACATCTAATTCCATCTTGAATTTCAATTGAAATGGTTTCTTCACTCTTCAAATAGATTTCCTTAGGTCGTACCTGGACTATAGATGTCGATCACCAGTATTGAATGCCACAGATCTAGAATTTAGCAGACTACGAATTTCTGGTTCATCCACAGCATTTGGTTTGGCTATGTGCGGTATGTTCTTAAAGGCACACACTTATCCGCACTGGTCTTGATGAAGTCAGTGACAACTGTGTGTATTAATTTATATTCTGAGATGACCCCCTGAATATTGTCCAGTCCACCAACTCAAAGCATTCTGTAAGTATTCCTCTGCCTCTTTTGACCATAGCTTCTAGGTCCTCACCTCTGGTGTTGTGGTCTTTGGTCTCTGCCTATACGCCATGAGTAGAAGTACAGCAGAGGACCTCGTGTATAGATTGGTCTCTGTTGAATGCAGAAAGGGGTAGGGAGAGGAAGATGTGGCTGGTGGTGGGATCACATTTCAGCTCGTGTGCTGGATGAGAGTGACTGAACATAAGAGGGGTGGGGGTTTGCTGCCAGACTCTTTAATCAGAAAGATCTGACTTGAATCAAGAAATAAGATTGTATTTTCTTGGAACAATGGCAGATGTAAATCTCCAACCCCAACTCCCTCCCCCCACTCTCTTTCCCCTTTTGTATGGGAATTAGAAACCAGACATTGAAAGGAGGAACAGTTTTGACAATGAATCATTTCTTATATATGTCTCAGCTGCTAATTCATTGGGCATGTTTGAGTGTTGATTGTCTGCTCACCCTTTCCAGGTTCAGAAAACCTAAATTGAAAAAATACAAAAGTACTAAAGATGCATGAGTGTTTTGACCGAATTCGAGTTATCATGTTATGTGACACGTATTATGCACACTTTACCTGGGCATTCTCTTCCTTTGGTGCACTGTAGAGAACCTATAATTTTGGAAAGATGTTAGCAACTTATTGCGTTCTTGTTTCTGAAAAGTGCAGCTGTTTTGGCACTTCTAATGGCTTCTAAACTACTGGATGTCTAGACGATGGTTGAAGATAACTTTTGTCAGTCATTGTTCATGTAATAGTTTGCTGCTTTTCTGGTGACTCACTTTTGTGATGTCCAGCTGCAAGATGATGAATTCACCATTCGATTTTCTTTGCAGTTAAGTATATCAAAAAAAGAAGTCTGAAAACTTTCAGGCTATAATTGACAAAGGTCTGGCAAAAGCAATTTGAGATCTGCTATCTACACTGACTGTCGAAAAGTGTAAATGATCCCACAGTTTTTCTGTGAGATTATCTCAGAAGCAGCTGGTTGTTGTAACTTAGTTTTGACATGACAAGCAAATGTATTGGTTTGGATATTTTGATCTAATTTATGACTTAAAATGAAAGTGCTGCCTCGGGGCCAGAAATTTAAAGTTGATTGCAGGCAATCTATCTTTATTTTTAGCACATAATTTTATGTGATAATGTGGGAGTAGATTCAATAATCACTTTGAGAGGCGGGGTCAGTTGAAGAGAGGGAAATGTTGCAACGGAAATGGAACTATTCATTTTGGTGACGAGGACTGCAGGGACCTATGTTGGTCAGATGTGTTTAAGAGCATGAAATCCTGTATCACTTTTACTCAATCCTGAAATATTTCAAATACATGTCCTGGTGCTAAGGCTGTATATTTCTTATCTGCGTTGTGTAAAGATATGAGGGCCAAGATTTGCCTCGCTATTGGAAAAAAATTAGAGATGTGTCAAAGGAATCCATGGTTTTGTATTTGTTACACAATTTAATGTAAATGTTTCCCCATTATTATAAGATGATCTCCTGACCTCTCAATTTACCTTGTTGTGACTTAGCACCTTACTCCCCACCTGCACTGCACCTTCTTTGTACCTAACACTTAATTCTGCACTCAGTTATTGTTTTCTCTTGAATGATGGTATGGAAGACAATCTTGTTACTGTACCTCATTACATTTGACAGTAATCAACCACTTTTGCAGGAGAGAAACAATTCTCAGTTCAGTAAGTCACAAGCCTCCTTCCAGACTCCTTTTTTGAGCCTTGTCAATTTGTTTCTCTCTATTTTTCACTCTCAAATCGCCCCGTGAATGCAGCTACCCTAACTGGAGATTCGCATTTTCATTAGGTGAAAGAGTTTTTCTGAGTTTCTGATCAGAAGTACTGGTGACTAAATTATGTTTATGATTATCAATAAATACAGTTGGGAATTTAAGAGAAAATTCTTCATCACAGGGTGTTTTGAAAGTCAAGCTGCACATATTTTAACTATGTTCATCCCAATAAACTTCTTTCATAAAGGCCTTTCTCAAATTATCATTCAATATTCTGCAACTGGCTTTAGTCTTTACAAATGGATACTTCTCTTGATCAAGACATCATCAGAAATTTCTTCTCCAGTGGCTTTATACTTTTTTTTGGAATATAGTGATCAGAGCTGTTTAAAGCTCTGTACAAGTTTAATGTTACTTCTCCCTTTATCAGTCTGCCCATCTAGAAATCACCTCCAGAGCATCAATTCTTATTTTAATATTGTTTTAATCTGTATTACTTCTTTTACTGATTAGTTTATTCTGATGCTGCCTTTTGTTCGACTTCAAAACTTCCAAAAATGACAGCTGAAATGTCACTGTTTTCTCAGTTTTCTTGATGAAATAATAAACTGAAATCTTATTTGAGTTTCGGTTGGTTGGCAATATTTAAGTAAGAGCAATGTGTTTTGTCCAAAATTCATTCCTCATTGCTCAATATCACCACCAGATACAATAACATAATCATTCATTTACTTTGTTGCTTTGGTACATTACCATTTGAACATTGTGTCTTGAGACCCTCCGTTGGCTGTGGTCGACCATTGGCGTCCCAGCTGTATGCATGATACGCAAGCAGGACAGTACAATATAGAGAGCGAGCTGTTGTCAATGAAGCAGGCTCCCACTCTCCATGCAGCTGATGAATCCAAAGGAACGGCAGAAATCGATACAGTTTGGCACCGGCAGGGTAACAGGAGCCGCCAGTCCGGATTGCACTCAATATAGGACTGCCTTAGGGACTCCTGCTCCTGATTTTTGCTCAGGGTTTATTCCCGAAGCCTTCTTCATAAGTGGGTATAGCCACAAGGCAGCAGGGGTTTGAGATCAGAGTTTCCCTTCTAGGTAAGCTGCCAACCATGGCTGATGAGCCTCATCTGCCTAAAGCAACAGGTTTTAAGGTTGTCAGTAGAAACTGTTCTGCTGGGCTTCATAGCCATGTGTGAAGGCCAGGAGTGAGACTTGGTCGTCAGAGGCTGTTTGAGATGTCCGCCATTGGAAGTGTTTAATAGGTAGTGGGAGCTTACCCCCATTATCACTCCTGGCTATAACAACCTTAAGGAACTATATTGTGACTACAATTCAAAAATTCATTGATTAGATTTGATGTTTTCTGAGAATAAGACAATACTCTGCAAGTATATGTGCAGTCAAGTAAAGGAAATAGGTTAAACACATTGTTCTGATCATTGTAATTTGCTACAAGGAAATGGGTAAGATGGATGCAAATAGAAACATGCAGTTTCGCTTTCTCTACTGTCATAACTCCCACGTTTCACAGTGATGTGCTAAAAACATTGATGTTCTTTTCTAAAACCAATTTTGCTGCATTGGAAATTTAATATAGAGCAGTTGTATTAACTATTTTGCAACTATTAAATAGGTCATTGAAGGACATTTCTTTTATTCAACCTGTCTCTTTGGAATGCCTTTTTTTTAGCATCTCTATGTAATTGGTACCATAGGGCTTTATAACTGTAAGAATTAAATAATGTATTTGTGAGAACCTTCATCTAAATATTTATGTGGAGCATGAATAATGTCAAAATTGAACTGGATTTGTCTGATTCAAGACAAATCCTAATCGACGTCTTTACTAATGTGCTTGCATTAAAGCAACTGCATCATTGTTCTGGAAAATTGTTGTTTAAGTGATTTTTTTTTTAACATGATAAATGTGCAGGACATTAAAGTAATGCATGACTGGTCTAATGATTAGTGTGTTTTCTGTGAGGTGAAATTAGGTGTAAATTTCTTAATTGCTCGCTTGAATTAATATTTTCAAATGTAAGGCAAATGTTGAATTGGAAGACAGATGATCTTATTACACACTGAATTAAATTGACATTATTAAAATAGCATATTTCTACTGTTTATAGATGATATTTAGTTTTACAAGGGACAAAACCTAAATTATAATAATCTATTTTATGATTAGTTCTTACTGGCATGGAATTAATAGCAATATTCTACCTTTTTTATCATTGCTTGAACTGCTATAATTATATCGTCATATTTGTGAAATTGTGTTTGTACATTTTAATAGAATACAGTTTAACTTTCAATTGACAAATAGTTTATTTCGTATAACCCTATTGATCAAGTATTGGATAGGATTTTCAAGTAATGCATGTGATTTTTTTAATGGTTTTATTGAGATTAGTATTAAAATCAACACCACCTGTCTTGGTATCAAGCACATGTGATTTATAAAATGAGTGTTCATAGCCATAGCTGGCACTGGATAGTTAATCATAGATGAATTTGTTTGTGCTTCATTTTAAGTATTAAAGACTCAGTAGGTGGCAGTGAGTTGCAAGATTCTAGTCTATTTACCTAGGGTTTGATAATGGCATGCACCAAACAGAAGTATGTGTTTTTATTATCAGAATCTTGAGTTTATTTTAGTGTCTAACAATTGCTGCTGATTGTTATTTCCAATTCTGTCTTGAATTTTCTATTTAAGTTTCTTTTGTAACTGTTATTAGTTAGGTAGACTGTGCACAGCCCTGGTAGTAGGACCATAAGATGTAGCAGCAGAATTAGGCCACTCGGCCAATAGAGTCTGCTCCGTCATTCCATCATGGCTCATTTATTATACCTCTAGATCCCATTCTCCTGCCTTCTCCCCTTAACTCTGATCCCCTGACTAATCAATTTACTGTCAACTTCTGCTTTAAGTATACTCAGTGGCTTGGCCTCCATAGCTGTCTTTGGCAATGAATTCCACAAATTCACTTCTCTCCTCATCTCTTTTCTAAATGGATATCCCTCTATTCTAAGGATGGGTCCATTGGTCCTAGAGTCATCCACTTTAGGAAGCATTCTCCCCACATTGACTCTTTAGACCTTTCAATGTTTCATTAATTTCAATGAGATCCCCCTCAGTCTTTTAAACTCCAGTGTGTACAGGCCCAGAGCCATCAAACACTCCTCATATGCTAACCCTTTCATTCCTGGAACAATTCTTGTGAACTTCCTCTGGACCTTCTCCAATGTCAGCTTATCTTTTCTTAGTTAAGAAGTCCAAAACTGCTCTCAATATGTCAACTGTGGTCTCACCAATGCTTTTTAAAGTCTCAGCATTACAACTATAATGTTATATTCTAGTCCACTCAAAATGAATGCTAACATTGCATTTGCCTACCTTACTGCCAACTCAACCAACCAGTTAACCTCTAGGGAATACTGCACAATGACTCCCAGGTCCCTTTGCACCTCTGAATTTTTTGGTTTCTCCCCCTATTTAGAAAATAGTCTATGTCTATTCTTTGAATATGTCTATTCAAAGTGCATGACCATCCATTTCTGTATACTATATTCCATTTACCACTCCTTTGCTCATTCTCCCAGTCCAAGTCCTTATGCAAGCTTCTTGCTTCCTCAACACTGTCTGCTCCTCCACTTATCTTTCTATCATCTACAAACTTGGCTACAAATCCATCAATTTCATATTCTAAATCATCAACATACAGTAGCATGCAAAAATCTGGGCAGCCCGGTCAAAATGTCCATTACTGTGAATAGCTAAGCGATTAAAAGATGACCTGATTTCCAAAAGGCATAAAGTTCAAGACGACACATTTCTTTAATATTTTAAGCAAGATTACTTGTTTATTTCCATCTTTTACAGTTTCAAAATAACATAAAAGGAAAAGGGCCTGAAGCAAAAGCTTGGGCACCCTACATGGTCAGTACTTAGTAACACCCCCTTTGGCAAGCATCACAGCTTGTAAACGCTTTCTGTAGCCAGCTAAGAGTCTTTCAATTCTTGTTTGGGGAATTTTCGCCCATTCTTCCTTGCAAAAGGCTTCTACTTCTGTGGGATTCTTGGACCGTCTTGCATGAACTGCTCTTTTGAGGTCTAGCCACAGATTTTCGATGATCTTTAGGTTGGGGGACTGTGAGGGCCATGGAAAAACCTTTAGCTTGTGCCTCTTGAGGTAGTCCTTTGTGGATTTTGAGGTGTGTTTAGGATTATTATCCTGTTGTAGAAGCCAACCTCTTTTTATCTTCAGCTTTTTTTACAGATGGTGTGATGTTTGCTTCCAGAATTTGCTGGTATTTAATTGAATCAATTCTTCCTCCTATCAGTAAAATGTTCCCCATGCCACTGACTACAACACAAGCCCAAAGCAGGATTGATCCACCCCAGTGCTTAACAGTTGGAGAGGTGTTCTTTTCATGAAATTCTGCATCCTTTTTTCTCCAAACTTACCTTTGCTCATTGTGGCCAATAAGTTCTATTTTAACTTCAGTCCACAGGACTTGTTTCCAAAATGCATCAGGCTTGTTTAGATGTTCCTTTGCAACTTTCTGATGCTGCATTTTGTGGTGAGGATGCAGAAAAGGTTTTCTTCTGATGACTCTTCCATGAAGGTCATATTTGTGCAAGTGTCACTGCACAGTAGAACAGAGCACCACCACTCCAGAGTCTACTAAATCTTCCTGAACGTCTTTTGTAGTCAAATGGGAGTTTTGATTTGCCTTTCTAGCAATCCTATGAGCAGTTTTCTTAGTCTTCCAGACCTCAACTTGACCTCCACCGTTCCTGTTATCTGCCATTTCTTAATTACATTATGAACTGAGGAAATGGCTACCTGAAAACGCTTTGCTATCTTCTTACAGCCTTCTCCTGCTTTGTGGGCATATTTATTTTAATTTTCAGAGTGTTAGGCAGCTCCTTAGAGGAGCCCATGGCTGCTGATTGTTGGGACAAGGTTTGAGGAGTCAGGGTGTTTATAAAGCTTTGAAATTTGCATCACCTGGCCTTTCCTAACGATGACTGTGAACAAGCCATAGACCTAACAAGCTAATTAAAGTCTGAGACCTTGGTAAAAGTTACCAGAGAGCTCAAATCTCTTGGGGTGCCTAAACTTTTGCATGATGCTCCTTTTCTTTTTTTTCACTGTAAAATTGTACAAAACAAAAATAATACACTAATCTTGCTTAAAAAGTTGAAAAGAATGTTTCATCTTTAACTTTATGACTTTTGGAGATCAGTTTATCGTCTACTCACTTAACTATTCACAATAACAGAAATTTTGACCAGGAGTGCCCAAACTTTTGCATGCCCCTGTATAATGTGAAAGGAAGCGGTCCCAGCACCAACCCCTATGGAACACTACAAGACACCGGCTGCCAACCAAGAAAAGCTCTCTTTATTCCAACTCTTTGTCTCCTGCCAGTCAGTCACTCTTCTATCCAATCTGGTATAATTCCTGCAATACCATGGGCTGTTATCTTGTTAAGCATCTTCATATGTGGCACCTTGTCAAAGGCCTTCTGAAAATCCAAGTAAACAACATCCACCTACTCCTTTGTCTATCCTACCTGTTTTTTTCCTCAAAAAATTCCAACAGATTTTTCAGGCAAGTGTTCTCCTTCAGGAAACCATGCTAACTTTGGTCTATTGTATTATGAGCCTCCAAGTACCGTGAAACCTCATCCTTGATAATGGACCCCCAACGTATTCCCAACAGTGATATCAGGCTAACTGGTCTATTAATTTCCTTTCTTCTGCCACCCTCCCTTCCTAAAGAGTGGAGTGCCATTTACAATGTTCCAGTCCTCCAGAATCATTACAGAATTTAGTGATTTTTGAAAGATCATTACTAACGCCATCACAATCTCTTCAGCTACTTTTTTCTGAACCATGGGTTGTAGTCCATCTGATCCAGTGATGTATCGACCTTCAGCTTCTCAAGCACCTTTTTCCTAGTAATAGCAAATGCCCTCATTTCTGCCAACTGACATTCTTGAATTTCTGGCATACTGCTATTGTTTTCCACAGTAAAGACTGAGTTAATATACTCAATAAGTTTGTCTGGCATTTCTTTGTCCCCCATTAATACCTCCTTAGCATCAGTTTCCAGCAGTCTGATATCCACTCTCTCCTCTCTTTTCCTCTTTATATATTTGAAAAAAAAACTTCTGTTATCCTCTTTTATATTAGTTGTTTTCTGTTGGTTTTTAAAAGCTTCACAATTTAATCACTTCCTACTATTTTTTACTATATTATATGCCCTTCCTTTGTTTTTATGCTCTCTTAGACTTCCCTTGTCATCCTCCCTTTAGAATACTTCTTTATCTTTGGGATGTATCTACCCTGTGCCTTTGATTGTCACCAAAAACTCTAGCCAGTGCAGTTCTGCCATCATTCCTGCTAGTGTCCCCTTCCAATCAACTTACTGCACTATAATACTGATGTGTCTGACTTTAACTTCTCCCTCTTAAGCTGCAGAATTCTATCTTAAGGTTATCACTGCCTCCCAAGTATTCCTTTACCTTAAGCTCCATAATCATTACACAACACCCAATCCAGAATTGCTTTCCCCTTGTGGGCTCAACCACAGGCTGTTCTAAAAAGCTATCTAGAGACATTACACTTATTCCCTCTCTTGGGGTCCAGCACCAAACTGATTTTCCCAATCTACCTGCATATTGAAATCTCCCATCACTATCATAACATTGCCCTACTGACATGTCTTTTCTACCTCCCGTTGTAATTTGTATCCAATATCTTGGCTACTATTTGGAGGCCTTGTATATAACTCCCATCAGGGTCTACATTCTTTAATCTACCGACATAGATTCCATATCTTCCAGTCCTATGTCACCTCATTCTAAGAATTTGATTTCATTTTATAGCAACAAAAGCACCCCGCCTCTTGTGCCTACCATAAGACATAGGAGCAGAATTAGGCCATTCAGCCCTTTGAGTCTGCTCCACTATTCTATCATGGCTGATCCTGGATCCCACTAAACCCCATACACCTGTCTTCTCGCCATATCCTTTGATGCTCTGACCGATCAGAGTTTCCACCCTTAAATATACCCACAGACTTGGCCTCCACTGCAGTCTGTGGCAGAGCATTCCACAGATTCATTACTCTGTGGCTATAAAAATTCCTCCTTACCTCTGTCCTAAAGGTTGCCCCTAAATTTTGAGGATGTATCCTCTAGTTCTGGATCCCCCACCCTAGGAAACACTCTCTCCACATCACCCTATCTAGTCTTTTCAATGTTCGGTAGCTTTCAATGAGATCCCCTCGCATTCTTCTGAATTCCACTGAGTACAGGCCCAAAGCTACCTAAAGCTCCTCATAAGTTAACCCTTCATTCCCAGAATCATCCTCGTGAACCTCCTCTGGACTCTTTCCAATGACAACATATCCTTTCTGAGATACAGGACCCAAAACTGGTGACAATACTCCAAAAGTGGCCTGACTAGCATCTTATAAAACCTCTGCATTATCTCCTTGCTTTTATGTTCTATTCCCCTTGAAATAAATGCCAACATTCCATTTACCTCCTTTACCACAGACTCAACCTGTCAATTAAACTGGGAGTCTTGCACAAGGACTTTTAAGTCTCTGATGTTTGAAACTTCTCCCCATTTGGATAATAGTCCTCACTGTTGTTCCTTTTACCAAAATGCATTATCATACATTTACCAACACTGTATTCTATCTGCCACTTTTTTGCCTATTTTCCAATTTGTCTAAGTCTTGATGAAATTGCATTGCTTTGTCAGCACTACCTACCCCTCCACCTGTCTTTGTATAATTCACAAACATTGTCACCAAGCCATCAATTCCACTTTCCAAATCATTGACAAACAATGTGAAAAGTAGCGGTCCCAATACTGACTCCTGACAGCCAACCAGAAAAGGCCCCCTTTTTTTTATTCCCACTCGCTGCCTCCTGGCTGTGAACTATTTAACTATTCATGCCAGTATCTTTTCTGTAAGCATTTTACCTTGCTAAGCAGTCTCATGTGTGGCGCCTTATCTAATGCCTTCTGAAAATCCAAGTAAGTGACATCCACTGTCTCTCTTTTGTCCACCCTGCTTGTTAACTTCTTCGAATAACAGATATGTCAGGCAAGATTTCCCTTTACAGAAACCATGCTGACTTTGACTTATTTTATCATTAGTCTCCAAGTACCCCGAAACCTCATCCTTAATAATGGACTCCAACATTTTCCCAATCACTAGTTTCCTTTCTTTTGCCTTCTTCCCTTCTTAAAGAGTGGAGTAACATTTGCAATCTTCTAGTCCTCTGGGACCATGCCAGAATCAAGTGATTCTTGAAAGATTATGACCAATGCATCCATTATCTCTTCAGCAACCTCTCTCAGGACTCGGGAATGTGGTCCATCTGGTCCAGGTGACTGATCCACCTTAAGACCTTTGAGTTTTCGTAGCACTTTTTCATTTGGAATAGCAATGGCATTCACTTCTGCTCCCTGACACTCACAGGCTTCTGGCACACTGCTAGTGTCTTCCAGAGTGAAGACAGATGCAAAGTACCCATAAGTTCATCTGTTATTTCTTTGTCCCCCATTACTACCTCACCAGCATCATTTTCTAGTGGTCTAATATTAACTCTCACCTCCCTTTACTTTTTATATAACTGAATAAAACTTCTAGTATCCTGCTTTATATTATTGGCTAGTTTGCCCTCATATTTCATCTTTTCCCTTCTTATAGCTTTTTAGTTGCCTCTTGTTGGATTTTAAAAGCTTCCAAATCCTCCAACTGCCGATTCACTTTTGCTATTGTATATGCCCTTTCCCTGGCTTAATGCAGTCCTTATCTTCCCTAGTCTGCCATGGTTGCCCACCCTTGCCATTTGAGAACAACTCCTTCTGTGGGATATATTTATCATGCTACTTGTGATCTAGTCCCAGAAACTTCAGCCATCTCTGCTGTGCTGTCATTCTTGCCAGTATCCTTCTGTGATCCACCTGGGCATTCTCTCATGCCTCTGTAATTCCCTTTATTCCATTGCGATACTGATACATGTGACTTGTGCTTCTCCCTCTGAAATTGCATTATGAATTCATCATATTATGATAACTGCCTCCTCGGGGTTCCTTTACATTAAGCTCCCAAATAAGATCTGGGTTCTTATACAACACCCAATCTAAGATGGCCTTTCCCCAAGTTGGCTCAAGCACAAGCTGATCTAAAAAACCATCTCATAGGCATTCAATAAATACCCTCTCTTGCAATCCGACACCAACCTGATTTTCCCAACCCCTTTGCATATTGAAGTCCCACATTACAATTGTGTCATTAACCTTATTACATGCCTTTTCCAACTTCCTTTGCAATCTCAACCCCACATCTTGGCCACTATTTGGAGGCTTATATGTAATTCACGTAATGTTTTTTTTCACCCTTGCAGTTTCTTAACTCCACCCCCAAAGATTCAACATTCTGTGACCCTATGTCACCTCTTTCTAAAAATGTAATTCCATCTCTTAGCAACAGAGCCACACCACCACCTGTGCTTCCCTGCCTGCCCTTTTGATACAAGGTATATCCATGGATGTTAAGCTCCCAATTATGATCTTCTTTCAGCCATAACCTAGTGATGCCCACAGTGTCATCCCTGCCAATCTCTAAATGTGCTACAACATGTACCTTATTCTGTATACTGCGTGCAGTCAAGTATAATCAAGTCAAGTCCTGTGTTCATCACCCTTCGTGATTTTGCCCCCATTTTACACTTCAACTCATCCCACTGACTGGAATTTTGTCCTATCACTTGCCTGTCTTTCCCCACAGCCTCACTGCATCAACTCGTATAACCACTACCCCATCCTCAGCCCTATCATTCCGGTTCCCATACCCCTGGCAAATTACTTGTATTGGTTCAGTAAAATCTTGTTCTGCAGCATCTGGTTTGCCATTCCTGTTGTGAACAATAGAGACTGGTGAGCAATTATCCATATTTTTAGGAATTAATTGTTGCAATACTCTTGCCTTTTTAGTATTTTTGACTTCAGTTAGAATTATTGAGGAACGAAATTAGAACTCTGGATTTTTAAAGTAGAACGTTTTTTCTTAAAAAGATCAATAGCTTTGAAATAATGGATGTTAAAATGATGAAGGACTTTGCTTTGGAGTTATTTCTGAAAGGACTATACACAAGCGTGTGTTGCCCTCATGACTCCTGGTCATAACTCCAAATTAACTACATTGTAGTCCCATCCAACCTCAATGGAAAAATCCTGCCTGCACTTACCCTATCTATACCCTTCATAATTTTGTATACCTCGATCAAGTCCTCTCTCAATCTTCTACATTCTAAAGAATACAGCCCTAATCTATTCAATCTTGACTCAGGTCCCCCAGGCCTGGCAATATCCTTGTAAATATTCTGTGGACTCTTTCAACCTTGTTTACATCCTTTGGTGACCAGAATTGCACACAATACTTCAAGTTAGTCCTCACCCTACATCTTAGACAATTTCAACATATCATGCCAGCTTCTGTACTCAGTACATTAATTTATGAAGGCCAATGTGCCAAAAGCTTTCTTTACAACCCTATCTACCTGTGATGCCACTTTCAACAAATTGTGGACCTGTTTTCCCATATCCCTTTGTTCTATCATACTCCTCAATGCCCTACCGTTCACTGTTCCCTGGTTGGTCCCACCAAAGTGCAAAACCTCACAGTTGTCTGCATTAAGCTCCATCTGCTATTTTTCCAGCTGATGCAGGTGCCTCTTCAAACCATGAAAGCCTTTTTCATGGCTCACGACACTCCAATCTTAGTGTCATCAACAAATTTTCTGATCCAGTTTACCACATTATCATCCAGATCATTAATATAGATGACAAAGAACAAAGGACCCAAAACCAATCCCTGCAGCACAATAGTCACAGGTCTCTAGTCAGAGAGGCAAACTCTACTACTACTCTCTGGCTTCTCCCACAAAACCAATGTCTATTCCAATTTACTACCTCATCCTGAATGCCAAGCGACTGAACCTTCTTGACCAGTCTCCCATGTGGGACCTTGTAAAATGCCTTACTAAAATCCATGTAGACAGCACCATTGCCTTGCCTTCATCCTCTTTCCTGGTAACTTCCTCAAAAAAAAACTTTATAAGATTGGTTAGACATGATCTACCATGCACAAAGCCCTGCTGACTATCCTTAATCAGTCCATGTCTATCCAAATACTTCAATATCCAGTCCCTCGGAATACCTTCCACTAACTTTCCCACAACTGATGTCAGACACACCTATAATTTCCTGGTTTATGGTTATACCCTTTTTTAAACAGCAGGACAACATTGACGATCCTCCAATCCGCTGGTACCTCTTTAATCGCTAAGGATGATTTAAATATCTCTGCTAGGACCCCAACAATTTCTGCACTTGCCTCCTGTAGGGTCCGAAGGAGCATATTGTCAAGCCTTAGGGATTTATCCACCCTGATTTGCCTCAGAGTAACAAACACCTCCTCCTCTAATCTGTACAGGGTCCATGAAGATGTTGCCATTTTGCCTGATTTCTATAGACTCTTGTGTCCATCTTCCAAGTAAATACAGATGCAAAGAATGCATTTAAGATCTCCCCCATCTGTTTTGGCTCCACACATGGATTACCATTCTGGTCTTCCAGAGGACCAATTTTGTCCCTTGCAATCCTTTTGCTCTTAACATATCTATAAAATCCCTTGGGATGTAATGAAGTGTGTGAATGACAAGTTTTGAAATTATAACTTTTTGTAGATTAAAACACAGCTTTTAGTTCTCCCATGATCCACTCTCACTTCCTATCAGATTCCTTCTTCACTGTTTTCCTTTTTCGACCTATCATTTCCTAGCTTCTCACTTCACTCTCCCTTCCCACCCACCTACCTTCCCCATCACAAGGCTTGTACTCCTTCTGCTCCCTCTACCACCTTATTCTAGTTACTTCCACCTTCCTTTCCAGTCCTAATGAAGGGTCTCGGCCAGAAACGTCAACTCTGTATTCCTTTCCATGTGTGCTGCCTGACCTGAGTTCCTCCAACATCTTGTATGTGTTACTGTGGATTTCCAGCATCTTATGTTTTGGTTAATTTGGCTATTAAGACTGGAAGCTAAGAATATTCTAGTCTTAACTTTTCAATTTGTTTTGAAGTAGCCTGTAGGGATAATTAGCTTGCATGATTTTGGTCAACTGAAAAAGAAAAGTTGCAATATGTGATTTGTGTCTGAAACAACAATGATAAAAGGAAATGGATAACATTGAAAAAATAATAAAATCTGCAAAATGAATCACATCTCTCCATTGATATTTCTTAAAACAAAATCTCCTCTTGTGTTGATATTCATGTGAGCCTGCAGTAAACAAACTAGCTGCCATAAATAAATTAGCTGCCATCTTTTTAACATTAAGACCAATGAATAACTTTTATACTGGAAAGTGCTTTTGGATATCCCAGAGGTCAAGAAATGCTTTATTTGAAAGCAAGTTCTTTTAGTGATTTTTTTTTTGGAATAATCCCTCAGATTTGGTTTGGATACAGTATTGTTTGATGCTATTTACAGACCCCCAAATGTGTTTTGTGGATTTTGAGTTATGAAAGTGCAGTGATGCATTTTCTACAAGGGATAAGGCTTATGAAGGTGAAAACATCAAGAAACTTTACAAGTAATCAGATCATTGTTACAGGCAGATTCTAAAATAGGTCTAAATTGTAATGTTTAATTCAATATAAAGTCATGGGCAGAAATTGATACAATAGGAAGAAAAGGAAAAAAATGGGATTGCATGTGATAATGTACAGAATAAAAAGTTTTAACTTTTTAAAAATAAACTGTAATTGAATGCTGAAGAACTTGAGTTCTGTAGGAGTAAAATGAAATTTTCTGGCCAGGTAGATTGACCAGAAATCCATTTACACCAGATGGATCAGGTATAACTTCTGTCTTGTTTGTTAGGTAAGTGCAGCAGCTTTACATGTTTAATTCTGTAACCCCAGATGTGGTCTTGGTAAAGTTTGTAGATGCACAAGACAAATTGGCTGGCACCTTCTGCATATCACATATAAATACAAATGCATGGATTTTGGAAGATAGTCCCAATGTTATTCCGCTGTAAAAACATGAGCAAATTAGTTAATTCCTACACTTGCACATTGGTTAGTAAGAGTGTTATGGATGTGTGATAATATTAGAGAAAGGGCAGAATTATAAAGGCAGCTTTTTATTCAATGTTATGTTTGGAGTGCAGAATTGGAGACTGCAGGAAAATATCTCTTCCAAGTGAGGTATTGCCGAAAATATTTGGCAAATGTCTTTAACGTGGAATTTGGAATTTTGTCTTCAGGAAACAGTGAATATAGTAAAATAAATCTTGACTTATTATTGAAAGATATTTTGTGTTGATTTTACATAATGTGGTAAGTTTTGGGTCAAGTATTATATTTGATTATGTATAACAAGTTGCATGTTCATCCACGTATAATAAATAAAACAGTGTTTGTAATAAAACAGTCAATGAAAGCTGTTTTAACTCAATGCTCTAATCATCAGTTAAGCACTTGACTTTTGAATGAATGAGGATCAGCTGCATATAAAGACACAAATAGTTTACAGATGATAAAATGTTCATTAAACTGATGAGATTCTTAAAGAAATGGTAAATTTCCTACTATATTATTACATAACATTGGCTCAACCATTATATTGCAACATAAAATTAAGAGAAAAGTCAGATAAGTTTAATGTGTGACTTAAAACATTGGGTTTAGCCATGAAAGTCTTTAGTCTCAAGCTGCATTTGTACCAACAGCTAGTTAATTCCTTATTTCTAATGAATAAATCATTATAACTAAAAAGCTTTAGTAATGACTGTTTTGTGTTAATGAATAAATTCACTGAGGGCTAATGACTGCGTGTTTAATGCATGGGTTATATGAAAGAAGAATTGTAGATTTTGTAAGAATTTTTATTAATTGTGATGGCCCAAAGGTTACTTTAATTATATGGGAAGCTGCATCAAAATTATCAGGAAATGATCAGCATACATTAAGAAGGAATGGAGATGTATTTCACTAATAATGGTGTTTTATTAGGCTGCTGCTTTGTGCCACTTATATTTGTCGTATTTGTTCAGCCCAATGTCTAGGAAAATTTCTTTTGTCATAAATTCTTACCTGTGGTCAACCGTGAATATATCATATTAAATGAGGATTATTGCTGGCTGGGTGGAACCAACATATCAGCAATGGTCATCCTATAACACCTCTAAATCAAATGTGAAAGCAGCTGATAAAAATTCTCAACCACCACAGTGCCTGAGCATCCAAAGTATATATGACAAAAGGAAATTGTGAAGTTGTATGAAATATAACATTTGAAAAGTAATTCATAATTAAATAAAATCCACAAGATTCTTGCTGCTGAAAAAATAGCATAAGTTATTGCTTAAAGCATTATTTCCTGTAGGTGTAATAGTTTGCTTACCTTCCCCCACTTCTTAGGTCGGTTGGCTCTGTGTGTTTTTGAGTCTCTTCAAGGAATAACTATCATAAAACAACTTCCAAAGATCATTGTCCAACATTATAGACCAGGAAATGGGGAATGGCTCCAGTTTCGGACTTTTTACCTTCCTAAATGCCAGGTTAGTATGTATATTTGAGTATTGGTTAGACAGTAGTGAATGTATGTTTCTTGAACACAGAATGTGAATGTAGGGGTCATATTTGAACGTAGAGATAAAACAAAGGAAAGACAAATAAAAGAGGAAACTTTTTATAATTTTTAACTCCACAACATTTCTACAATACTGGATGATTATATGCTTGAAAAATATCTTACGTTCTTTCTCAGAAAATATGTTTGTCAAAGTTAGAGAAAAAATGTAACCAAAGTCAGAAGTTCGCAGAAGAAAATGAGAAGGACATTTCCCTGAGTGTAAACACTATTCCTTGTCTTTGTTTGTAAGTGTTTTCCTCAGTATGAGGTTTTTCCAATTTCCTTGAAAAATCATTGATTCTAAGTTACTAAAATATATATTTTGATCACCATTTAAATAATATCTGCAGATGTTAGAGATCTGAAATAAAATAGAAAATGCTAGAAATGCTCAGCAGGCTAGGCATTACCTGTTGAGTGGAAAAAACTGTTAACATTTCAGGTGGATTATCTTAATAGGAACTGTTTAACTGTGTCTAGAGTTGGGAATAGTTTTGTGGTTTCTCATAGCTACACATCTGATTTGGGTCAATTGAGTTCAATATTAGAATAAGTTTAAACAACCAAAGGCAGGCGATGGTAAAGGAAGGTTAGTTGAACTTACTTTCAAGGGAAAAAATATTGAAGCTGGCTCCAGTGTAGTATGGAAATATAGAAAGATTGTCCATGATGAAAATGAACCAGTGGGTACCAGGAAACTAGAAATTTTTAAGTGATAAAGTTTGATGGAGTCATGGAATCAAGTAGGAAGAGACTGGATAAGGAAAGAAAGAATAAAGGTAGGACAAAACGTGTTTATAGGTCAAGAAGAGGTTGAAACTATGGATCTACTAAAGAGATTTGCTGTGGATCTTGGGAAGAAGAGAGAAGTGGATAGTATATTTTAAGCATTCTAATGCTTTCCTAGGATTCAGGAAGGAGAGAACCATTAGCAGGTACAACCAAAAACTTGGTTGCTGAAGTGGATATTAGGAGAAAAGGAAGCTGGGGAAATAAGAAGATTTTGTGAGGAAATTCTACAATGTGAGATGAAGAGAGCTTAAGGTACAACTGCACAACAAGGCCAGAATCAGATTTGTGGGGTTGGGCTATGGACAGGGAAGTGTAATAGGTGTTGTAGCACATGTGGACCTTGAAGAGGCTGCAGAGATGGGATTGAAAAATGAGACTGAAAAAAAATCAAATTTCCAGCCCTTTGGATGAACTAATGTTTATCTAGATAGATATATCCTCAAGGAAATTACAGTGTCACAGTAGCATTACAAGTGCATAGTTATACAAATATTAGAAGAGAAGTAAGAAAGAATAAAAAATGTTACCTCAGGCAGTCTGACAGGGGGAGCTATAGGTTGACTCATTATAGAGCCTAATGACCGAGGGTAAGAATGACCTCATATAGCACTCTTTGGAGCAGCAAAGTTGTCTTAGTCTATTATTAAAAGTGCTCTTTGGTTCAGCTAAGGTGGCATGCAGAGGGTGAGAAACATTGTCCAGAATTGCCAGGATTTCCTCTAGGGCCTTTTGTTCTACCACAGCCTCCAGTGTGTCCAGTTTGACTCCTATAACAAAGCCAGCCTTTCTAATCAGCTTATTGAGCCTGTTGGCATCACCCATGTTGATGCCATTGCCCTAGCACACCACTGCATAGAAGATTATACTTGCAACAACAGACTGGTAGAACATGTGAAGGAGAGACCTGCATACTTCAAGGGACCTCAGTCTCCTTTGGAGGTAGAGGTGACTTCGGCTCTTCTAGTACATGACCTCTGTGTTGGTGCTGCACCCAAGTCTATCATCCAGATGCATCCCCAGGTACCTCCAGATCCTCACCATCAATAGTAAAAGGGAGGACTGTAAGCTTAGTCTTCCTAAACTCCAACGCTATCTCCTTTCTCTTCCTGATGTTGAGCTACAGATGATTCAGCTTGCACCATTTGACAAAGTCCTCCAACAGGGCCCTGGATTCATCCTTAGAAGGTGAAGGAGAGTGAGCTGGCCAGGTTACAGTTGAAATCCAGGTGAAAAAGCGATTAAGTTTAGATGATGATTACAAGGATGTATTGAGGAAGGTTGGAGGCTGACAATATGGATTTGTTTTTGTGCTGGAGATGACATTCTAGTGTACCTTGAGTTTGCATGGGATACCTCTGTTAAGAAAATTCTAGTTTAGTCAGATACAGGGTCTGGGAAGGAGAAAGGTGACATTGTTTATATCTGTGGTAGGTTCTGAAGATTTTGGCTTTGATCTTCCAGATTTTAAAGGTAGAAGGTACGATTTATTGAATTTTGGGCAATAAACTTCTGATAATGTAAAAACAATAAAGAGGCAGAGAAATGGTAGAATTCACTGATTTTAGAATCCACATTGAATCTTCTGGTTTTGTGTGATATGCCAAGGAATAGGGTAAAGATGATGTTGGAAAATGGGATGAAGGATTCTAATGGAGTTCAAAAGTAATTGTGCATGAATTGGAAGACAAGTCATTGCATGAGATGCTTTTGCTGCCATCTGGAGCGGTATCTTGGCGATGTTGATCTAAGCAAGTGGAGAGCAACAGGTGATGATGGTAGAACAATGGAACATGTGTACCAGGGTCTCGGAGAGAATTTTGTTTGTACCTTTGGTTATTGGAGAAGCCTGATTTATGATTCAAATGAAGTAGAGAGTAAAGCATGCACGCATTGTGGCATTGGCAAGATGCTCAAGAACTTAAGAGGGAGGAAAAAGACCAAGGTTCTGAATGGTTTGTTTGTCTTGAAAAATGTCTTCCCTTTTCAAAATAAAGAAAGTTTTAGAAAGCTGTTTTTTTTTCAATTTGCCATTTAAAGGAATATTTGCTAATAAAATTATTTAGTGGGCTTACAAACAAATATGAAAATCTGTAAGTCAAGATATTGCTTCTGATATTATCAAATCTGTGGGAGACTGGTCTAGAAAAGAGACAGAATACTTAGAAAATATAAACACATTAAAAGAGCAGTTCTAACCTGTATGTTGTCAAAAAATGGGATGCACTATAACAATTTTGGTTTTATGCCTGTGACTTCAAGTATATTCTTTGAGTTGTACATTATTATTATGAAGCTTATGTTTTGCCACAACAACACTATATTTAGGCTTGAACTGAAGAAAGGCACTAACACTCCATAACCTATATTTTAGTTTGGACTGTTATGCAGGTAATTATTTTTAATTATTATTTTGATTGCTTAACAGGTTTGTATTTGGGGGAGAAACTAAGATCTTCAGGACTGAGGAATCTATTGTAGCCTTTCATTAAAAATAAATATACTTTGGTATCATGTTTAACTTCCATTTTAGAACCTTGCTTTCATTTATGTTTTGGAAATTTCAAGAAGAGCTGGTACTTGGTAATTTAGCAGACTAATGGTGGGAAGTTGCTATTCAGCAGATATTTTCAGTGATGTTGTAATTATAGAAACCTCTGAATACTCCTGAACTTTTGATAATTTGGACATAATTTTAAATGTTGTTCTTGGACTGAGTAATATCATGGCCAGTTTTATAATTTCATCTATTCAAGATTATTAGTTTTTCATAAAGATGACATTTAACAGTTTAGTGACAGATTGATCCAATTTTATATTTACCATTACAATAAATCTGATTTTCCTTCTTGGGTGGCACACCAATATGGTGACCTCACAAGAACATTAAAATTAATGTAGAACATCTTATAGAAATGATCACCGCCTGGTGAAATCTTTTTTTTCAAATAGATTTCCACTGTTTTGCTGCTTATTCAGCCAGTGGATCCCAAACAGTAAAGGTCACTGATTTTAATGCTTGATTTCTCACTGTTTCTGTCCTACTTTGCTTTGCTGACTTTTAATTCCTCTTTCTAACTCTACCATGGACAGTCTTTAATCTTAAATCAGAAATGAAAGTTCATCAAGTGTCAGGAAGAATAGCATTTTGGCAACTGATTGGAAAAATATTTGATGGCTGTATAACTACCGGTAGTTGTCTGGTAACCTGGTAGCAGATTGTCCAGGCATTCCAGTCTGCCTTATCATGAAGCAACTTGGCAAGCTGTTCGAGCTGCTGAGATTCTTCTGTTTCGGTTTCTACAAAATGACCAATTTCTTGGACATAGGTTTGCCGTTTATACTAATATATTGTATGGTATTAAATATACTAATAGTTAGAGTAATTTTTTCTTCTAGCTTTCCAGCCAAGATTGTAGCTGTATAATGGTTGGTTGGTCTAGGTGGGCATAAGAGCTTGTTGCTGTGATTTTTTGAGAAGTGTGTTCTGAAAAATGTCAACTGTAAATGCTTTGTAAATGAACATTATAAATGTTTCACTTCCCAGTTTTACAACTTTAATTTTAAATGGCCTCAACCTTTTAGTATTTCAACATTTTGAAAGTATCTAAATGCCATTGATATTCAGAAGTACTGTGCCTTTGACAGTTGACTTACACAGATGACACAGATGTTACTGAAGACTAGGGCTGATGGTAAATTGGTCAGTGGTGAGCACTGGAAACTCATTGCTGGCAGAGACGATAAAGGCCAGTTTTAGAATTTATTAATGCGTTAAAAATGAATACATTAAATTGCCCACATATATGTTAAATGTAAGCATGAAACTGCAAATTACTGATAATCATACTTATGAGAAAGCCATAATTTTTCTGAATTTTCTATTTGTTGTATCTTTGTTTTCCCTATTGCAGATAATTTACTTGTTTCAACATTGTTTCTGGATGGGCTTGATTGTTTTCTTTTACTTTATGCTCACTGATTTGCTCTGTTACTGTGCCACATTAATTTGAATGGTTTATAATTCCATTACACAAGTTCTGCCTGATGCATTGCATGTATAATTTGCCACTAATATTTTATAATCATAAAAACAAATAAGCTATTTTAAGTCCAGAACAAGGAGGAACACAAAAACTTGGAAAGGAAAATTAATTTTGGTTTCATAATTTTTTAGAACTTCAGTCAAAAATAGACAATTTGTGAATCTCAATATAATTGTGGTTGGTGTGCAGCAACTAATTCAACTTAAACATGAAACAAGTAGCAAAACTATACATTTTTGCATTATATTTTCAACTTTGTGTATCAGTTATGTGATTTTTTTAGATTGATTAATGCATAGGACTCCCAATTGTCTGATTTATTATTTTGTGAGTCATTTCAAAGTTAAAGGTAAATTTATTATCAAAATACATTTGTCACCATGCGAGAATATTTTCAGATGCTCGAGATGCAAAGCAACACACACAAAATGCTGGAGTAACTCAGCATGTCAGGCAGTACAGTATCTATGGATAAGAGTAATCAGTTAACATTTTGGCCCAGGACCCTTCGTTTGGAGTCCTGTATCTTCTTACTGATAGAGCAACCCAGACGAGACCATGACCTGGGTAGTTGGGGACTCTGATGATGAATGCAGTTTTCCTGTGATAACGTTTCATGGAGATATATTCAGTAGTTGGGAGTACTTTACCTGTGATGGACTGGGCTATATCCACTACTTTTTGTAGAACTTCTAGATCAAGGGCTTAGGTGTTTCCATACCAGACTGTGATGTAGCCAGTCAGTATAGTCTTCACTACACTTCTATAGAAGTTAGTTGAAGTTTTAGCTGTCATGCCAAAGCTCAGCAAACTTCTAAGAAAGTAGAGGTTCTGCCAAGCTTTCTTTGCAATTGCATTTATATGCTGGGCCCAGAACAAGTCCTCCAAAATAATAATGCTGAGGAATTTAAATCTGCTGATCCTCTTCACCTCTGATCTTCTGATGAAGACTGGCTCATGGACCTCTGGCTTCTTTTTCAGTCAGTATTCAGCTTTTTGGTTTGCTACCATTGAGTAGGAGGTGGTTGTTATGACACCATTCAGCCAGATTTGCAATTGCTCTCCTCTATACATATAGGGAGAGATTGTGGCATATATGGGTTAATTGTGGTATATTTGTGAAAAGTCTGCATTTATAAATTCAAATTGCTAGTCTTCAGAAGGGTCTTGTAGCAGTAGGCAGAGCATATTAAGTATATACTGACCACAGCACAGTTAAGACTAAACTTGTGATTCACATTCCTTTATTAATGTGGTTGCAAACGCTGTGAGTGGAATTGCGGTTTTGACAATTGAAAGGCAATGAGAAAATGAAGATCTGGAAATAAGTTAAACTGTAAAACAATGAGAAATTTTAAATCTGTGAACAGACAGACTATAACTTGGAATAGGAAAGGTGACAGATTTTTTAAGTATATATGCCATCGTTGAGTGCTTTGTAAATAGAAAATACACGAAGAAGACATTTGATGATTTAGACAGTGCAGTGCAGGCATTGTTCAGTCAACAGGTTTGAGTGTGTCTGAACATCTGTCATCTGGATTGCTAACTCAGTTTGAAAATGTGACTTGGCAACAGCCAGAACTGCATTTGTGGTGAATAGTGAAGAGAAGACCAGTAGGTTGAGGAATTCAAACAGATTTTTGAGAAAGGATTATATCTAATAAGTTTTCAATTCTCACAAAAATGACATTGATTAGAAATGTTAATTGACAAAGTCCTAGGTATTTGAGGTCAGAAATATACTCTGGGCAACAAGTACAGTAAGGACAGGCTAACACTGATGTGTTACGCAAATACAACTGGCTCTATTAACTCAGCCTCTGATTAGCGCAGGAAATATTTAAAAGAGGAAACCAGTTGATTTTTTTTGCTGAGAAATCAGTACTGCACTTTTTAAAGAGTAATCTGGTGGGACATTTGCTCCCATGTGCAAATGCACCAACGATCGAACACCTTGGCTTGGATGTGACTGTCCATTCTCATCATCGTGGCTGTCTTGTCGTTTCAGAAGATGAGTCAAATTTTTACCACAATTGAAGTGCAGACACTGTAATCAACCTGTGTATGGGATTGATTGCATTATCCTTTTTCATTTTTTGTGCCCTGTGCGTTGGGAGAGCATTCTGACTGGTTGCGTTACTGCCTGGTTTGGAGGCTGCAGTTCGCAGTGTTAAAAGAATTTGCAGAGGGTTGTAGACTCAGTCAGCTCCATCGTGGGCACAAGCCTCCCGACCCTCAAAGACATCTTCAAAAGCTGGTACATCAAGAAGGCGGCATCCTTCATTCAGGACTGTCCCCATCTGCAACATGCCCTCTGCTCGTTAACCCACAGCCCACTATTCAGCTCAGTTTCCTCCGTTTTCTCTCATTCTGAAGCGATGACTTGCATGGTGTCTCAGTGAATTAGCATATAGTATACTTACCAAATGAATTCCAGTTTTAGATTCCAATATAAATGGATGCAAGAAAGGCTCCTGTCTGCCTGATGCAAAGGGTTTTAAGTGGAACAGATGGATGTTTGTAATCAGGTTCACAGTGGACAAAAACACCCATATGTCAGAACTTGGGTATTACTATCATTTAATTGCCAGTCTTGTTTAAAAAAGCCAGAAGCATAACTGATGTGGAGAGTAGAGAAAATAAGGCACTACAGAATTACCACACATCAGTGGAGACTGATTCTGCATCTTTCTTGTGCTGGTATCTTATTTGGGATTATCTTAAAACTGATTCACGGTGTCAAAGATGAAATTTTATGACATCCATCATTGAACATGCAGTAGAACAGTACAGCACAGTGCAGACCCTTCAGCCCGCAATGTATATAAACCTACTCATGATAATTCCATCCTACACAGCCCATAACCAACCACTTTTCTTAGATCATATGTCTAAAGAGTCTCTAAATATCCCCATTGTATCAGCTTCTACCACCATACCCCAGCTGTGTGTTCCTGGCACCCATTGCTCTGTTTTTTTTAAAAAAGCCCTATCTCTGACATCCGCCCTAAATTTTTCTCCACTCGTCATAAATGGATATCCTCTGGTATTGGCCATTGTTACCCGGAGAAAAGAGGAACTTCCTCTGCCTGTTCCCTACCTAATTCTGCCTCCTTTTTGGAGATGTCTGTGTCCCATTATAACCTATGACAACCTTCTATACAATCCACAACACCACCAACTTTCCTGTCATCTGCAGATTTGCTTTCTGAACCTTCCATTTCCTCATCCAATTCATTTATAAAAATCACAAAGAGTAGGGGTCTCAAAGCAGATCTCTATGGAACACCACTAGCCACGGGCCTCCAGGCAGAATACGATCCATCAACCACCACTCATTGCCTTCAGTGGGTAACCCATTCCAAATCCAAGCAGCTGAATTTCCATGGATCCTTTGCCTCATGACTTTCTGGATGAGTCCTCTACAGGGAACTTTGTCAAATGCCTTACTAAAATCCATATGCACTCAGTAGCCACTTTATTAAGTACAGCTGTACACCTACTTGTTAATGCAAATAAAGAAACCTGACTCGAGTGCAAGGTTAGAGCCCTCTGGGTGCTGAGGGGAGAAATCAGGGCCAGGGCAGAGGAGATTCGATTCCTGCACAACTGGCATAGCTGCGAGTTTGGACCGCTGTTGATTTGAAGAGTTTCAGAATGACTTCGACCGGACAGCAAAATATGGAGCCCCAAGCCCTTCACAGTAGTCACGTCCTAGTGCTGTTTAGACAATTTAAGCGCCAGTCCAGATTGGAGGTGACAGCTGAGTTTGCTTGCTCCCCGCAATGTTCACTCCTCTCTCCAGGGTGCCAGAGCCTATTGCTGTTCTGTTGTTTGTTCAATTTAAATGCCAGCCCAGATAGATTGAAAAGACGGTGTCAGGATCTGAGGTGAGAGGCAATTTCGCTCGCTCTCCTTTTTCCATGGTGACAAGGCTATGAAGACTGCCCCAGCTGCTGTGCTCCATGCCCGATGATGTGATGAATTGATAAGCGAAGCTGTGGGCCTATTGCAGGCTGCTCTGGGGTTTGGATCTGAAGACTCAATTTGGCATGGAATGGTGTTTTTCACTTCAATTGTTTGTATGATTTGCATTTTTTTCCCTCTTGCACATCAAGTGTTGGTCTTTTATTATTTTTTAATTGGATTCTTTTGGGTTTCTTGCTTTGTGGCTACTTGTAAGCAAACAAATCTCAAAGTTGTATAGTTTGTACATTCTTTGATAATAAAAGTACTTTGAATCTTGAAAAGTGATCTAAGTGACTGTTGGTGCCAGATGGGGTGGTTTGAGTATCTCAGAAAGTGCTGATCTCCTGGGATTTTCACAGACAACATTGTCTAGAGTTTACAGAGAATGCTGCAAAAAAACCCAAAAATAAGCATCCAGTGAGTGTCAGTTCTGTGAGCAAAAATGCCTTATTAATAAGAGAGGCCAAAGGAGAATGGCCTGACTGGTTCAACCTGACAATAAGGCAGCAGTAACTCAAAAAACCAGTTGTTACAGTAATGGTGAGCATCTCTGAATGCACAACGCATTGAACCTTGAAATGGATAGGCCACAGCTGCAGAAAACCACAAACATACACTCTGTCTGCTTTATTAGGTATAGGAGGTGAATATCCCCATGAGGGATATTCATTCCCTCCAGTTTAGGTACAACTTGTCCTTCTTGTACGGGCCC
This sequence comes from Hemitrygon akajei, assembly GCF_048418815.1. NCBI lineage: Eukaryota > Metazoa > Chordata > Chondrichthyes > Myliobatiformes > Dasyatidae > Hemitrygon > Hemitrygon akajei. Next base: position 30,707,506 of record NC_133145.1, read on the forward strand.
TAACTGCCCTGGAAGGGAACTCACTGATCTTTATACCTGAAGCATCACTACCATACCCCACCCCAACTCATCATCAACTCCTTAGCATCATTTTGAATGTCATCATCTGGTGTAGATACTTACTGAAGCATAGACCAAATTTTGGACTGGATAGGTTGTTCAGTTGAATTTTAATGAAACCATTTTGCTAAAGTCATATTCATGTTCAAACTTTGTACACTGATCTTAACATTATTCAACTTTTGTAACCATGTACATAGTGATATTGTTTTATTTCTGTCCATTATGTAACTGAGTTCTCCGTTCTTATGGGTTAATTGAATACTTTAGGAAGAGTGTCTTATCGACGCAGTATTTATTAATTCTTACAATGATGTTTAATTAATTGAGTGTTTTGATAGTTTTGCCAGGCTGATTAATTTTAAATTACAGCTTAGTTGGAGGATTAGTATATCATAATTACTACAAGATAATTGACGTAGATAATAGTGGTTATGAAAATTTATTTAATACAATGGATATTTAAAAAAAGTTTTTTTTGTTAAGCGCTGGTAACACTTTCCTTCATACCTTTGCTTCTCGACATATGTCAAGCAATTGTTATTAGCTTGGTATTGGTATGCAACATGTACAATTGGCGAATTTGATTCTAATTCTCCTCAGTTATAGGTTCCCTCACAGAAGAGACATTAAAATAAATGTGTGATGTGCTTAACAATAGTGTACGTTCTTTCCAAAATTAGACATAAAACAGGTCGACTGGATGAATAATTATATTGAGGAACATAACCACTAAGCATTTTATGTGTTGCTGTATTTAAATGTAAGAATAACAAACTCTGTAATCTGGTTTCAAATTGCAAAAAATGAATACTAAATACCAGGGAGCAATTTAGATTTGTTTGTTTTTCTATTGCTTTTGAAAGCAATCACTCTGAATTTAATTTGCTTGTACGTGGTCTGATATAAAGCATAAACATTAAAAAATGTTTTTGTACTGATATTAAAACACTTCATTTTTTTTTTATGCAGTACGTAACCAAAGTTGACAAAGGATTGCACCAACGTGCAAAGCCTAAGGCTAATATCCCATCATCACCTTTTCCAGAGAAGCTGCCTCAGACTAATGATGTTATTGTACGATCAGTTCAGCAAGTTCCTACAATTACACCATGTCCGTCCAGTCTTCACGGGGTTGAAGAACAAACGTCAGGGAAAGCAACGATGGAAGAGGTGTCTGAGGATAAGAGGACTTCCCAAGACATTGGGAAAGACAAACAGTGGAAGGAAATGAAAGTGCAACTATCAGATCTACCAGGGATATATGCCAAACTATCTAAAATAAAACTCACAGGTATTGTATGATATCATCTATCAGCTTGAATTCAGAGAGAACAATGTGTTTGGAACCTGATTTCATTCTTCTGCAAGAGAGTGGGCTTTATATTGCCACTCTTTTGTTCATTCAAATATATATTTGCCAATTGCAAAATAAATAACCAAAATAATATCTCTACTTGAAGAGCAAAACAAAGACAACATCATTTCAAGGCAATTCCTGATATAAACATTGAATACATTTTAAAATCTCATCCAAGATCAGTCCAGTATATTTCTAGCCAAAAGTTTTGTTTACTAATCTCTTGATTTTTCTCTAAGTCAATTCAGTTCATTGGTTGTTTTCAGTTTTCACTGTAGTATTGGTCTTGTATATATGGGTTAAGATTTATTGGTTGGACCATGAAAGGTTGCTTATTAGATGAACTATGTGAAATTTATAAACAAGAGATTACTCAGAGACAAAAAACAATTGTGGAGTTAAAAGATCAGATGGCATTTGAAGTCATCTTCAGCCTATACAAAGTTAAGCTCATAGGCAACATTCCTGTGAATCTTATCTGCACCTTGTCTAGCTTAATCACATGCTCCTTATCGTGTGGCTACCAGAGCTGCACACAGTGCTCCAAATGCGGCTTAACCATCAAGTTATGCAACTGCGACATGGCATCCCAAATCTTATTTTAAATTCCTTGACTAATTAAAGGTAAGCGTATCATATACCAACTTCACCACGCTGTTTACTTATGTCATCACTTCCAGGGACTTATTGTGTCCTGTGTTTGATTCCTGACTTGTAAATGCTCTCTGAAATAGTCTAATTTGTGTATGGTGGCTAATCTGTTGGAATGGGGTAAGAATCAAAATGGAAGGTACACCCAGAATTGACTTAGAAGCTGAATTAGGATAGTTCATTTTAGGACCAATTTGTCCCTCAAATAGCTAAAGATTGGGAAGAGCTGCCCCACAGTTTATTAAAATGATTGTTTAGCAAAGTTGTCCTTATGGAACCATATCTTTCAATCAATGTGCCAGGTTCCTCTAGTTCCAGCAGTAGGGCAGAATCCAGCTCCCATCCCAGAGGGAGCAAGACATTGTATTGACTGGTTGGGTGTGGCTCTGGGAGGCTTGATTCTAGCCTGAAGAAACCAACCTCCTGATGGCCAGCAGGAGTGTGGAGATTCGACATGTTATCAAAAACCTTGATAAACTTCTATTGCCAAGAGTTAGATTGCGAATCTTTCGAAGTAAGGCATAGGGCCTGCAATAAATAAAAGGTATGATGTGCTATGCTCAAATTTGTATGAAATAAAAACTGAAAATCCTGGAAACACTCGGCAGGTTTTGAAGCAACTGTAGAAAGAGAAACAGAGCTAATCTTTCAGGTCCAAGGCCCTTCATTGGAACTGGGGAAGAGAGTGTCCCAGCTTCATTGAAAGCTCTCTTGCCTGAATTCTAATTCTGTTCTTTCTACAGATGCTGCCTGATTCGCTGAGTGTTTCCAGCACTTTTTTTCTACATCAGATTTCTAACATCTGCTCTTTTGTTTTTATTTCACTAATTTGTCAGATAATTATACTGGAAGTCAAATGATTAATGTACAGAAGGAAAAGGTCTTCATTTATATAATCTCTCATGGTCTTGAAGTGTTCCAAACAGCCTGAAAATATGGTCCATTTTTTTGATCGGTGTAGACTCTGTATAGCTTTGCCAGTATCAAAACGTAGTAAAACCTTGATCTCATCAACCCACACTGAACGATTAGTTACCATTGAAAATAATCTGGATATACTTTTGACTTTAATATGCTTTCACTCAGTTTATTTTTTATATTCTCAGTAAAATGTGAAGAAACTGATCTGTTAGGAGCAATTCCATTTCTTTGGCTGAATCATCAATTTAAATACCACAGCCAAGTTATAAATAGCCTGGGTTTGGAATTGTTCATTTGAAGGTAATATACATCCAGATATCAGTCTTTACCCCTGAATTCCCTAATGTTTGCCTGTATAGGATTTCTGGGTAAATTAACATTTTTTTACAATAGCAGTGCCATTTAAGAGGATTTCACTTGCTGTTGTCTTTATTCACTTAATGTTATTCTTCACTACTGGAGTTTGAATGCAGTAATACAAACAATTAATCTATGTGGCAAGGGAAGACAGATCAGTCAGGAACTAATAGAAATGGATGTTATTTAAGTTACTTGACAATTTATGATAATTAACTAAGAGAATCCATTAAAACAATTTAATTGCAGTTGAAATTGCTTTATGGGATGAAATGCATCTTGCAAGGTCAGTGGTAGCAACTAAACATCTCATTTGTTCTCCACTTACCTTTTATACAGATCAATTGTGCGGGCAAAATTGTTGTTAAAAAAATGAACAAAGTAAATTTAAGTTTGGCACTACCCATCTGTTACTGGTCACTTCAATTACATTGGGAAATTAATTTTGTGTTGTTTCATTGTACTTTTTTAACTTCTAATTCATATTTGTTTGTTTCTGTCAATTTTCTGCAGTTTATTTCAAAGTTTCAAAAAGTCCAAATGTTCATTTAATATCAGAGAATGTACAGTGTACACTATACAATTTGTACTCTTCACAGACATCTATGAAACAAGAACCCCGTAGTTTGACTGATAGAAACATCGAAGCCCCGAAGACCCCTTCCCCCTGCACAAGCTAATTGTTTGGCTTTTTGAATTTTATACGTAGTACAAAATTGGCATGAGATCAAGAGCTCATTTCTAAATGCATGTATGTTTAGAGGATCCAAATTTCAAAAGTGCAAAAACATACAATAGTGGTGACTGAAAATGGAAAACTTCTCAGAACCCTTGAATTCTAATGTTAGTGATCTGAATAAAGTGAAACCTATGTCATCTTCTTGCAGGTTATCACAGTAGAAGGAAAACAACAAACTCTTCTTATGATAATCTCAGTTCAACATGCTGAGAGGATTGATATGTGTTAGATGAGAGTATTCTGAGATTTGGAATGACTTTTACTGAGCTTGTAATTGGAAGAATTGTCTTTCTGAACACACAATCCTGCATCCAGGATTCGAGTTTGAAGTGATTGTGGGCACTGAATAAAACTATGAACTTATAATTGCTGGAACTTCTGTATTAGTACAAGTGTGTCTTACATTGTGGTTAAGAGAATGATGGTGGTGTACTTGGATATTTTCTGGTGGGTTGTCTCTGGATTTAGCAGAGATCTAAATCAGGTTATCCCTTCCAAACAAAGTTGTTTTCCTTGATTAAGATATGTGGTTTTAATTCATCAATTCAAACAGTACAGATTTAGGGTTGTAGGGGGAGGGGTTAGCAGAAGAATGGTGGTTTCTTATCTCTATCCTGATCAGTTAGAGCTCTTCATTGTCATATACGTTTGGTCTACATTTTACAAACAGAAATAATGCACGAGTAGTTCAGTTTAGGGATTGTTGTGCAAACCAACATGTTTTTCCATGAATTATGGAAGTCAAGACTTATTCTTTACTGGACTGATTACTCAGTTACAAAGAAGGATTTGAATGTAATGCCATGTGCTAGTGAAACAGCAGCACCCATATGACTAGTTATATCTAAACTATGTAAAGGAATTATGAACAAAAACTAATGAATAGCTGTTCCTAAAAATTATGGTATCAGATGACATCTGAAACTTGTAATGAACTAACTGCTACCTTATTCTTCTGGCCTAGCAGTAAAAGGATGCCAACAATTGCATATTGTGGACATAAACAAGACTGAATAGCAGCTGTTGAAAGGAATTTAGTAATTCATCAAGTGATTAAACTGTAATGCAACAAGATATTTAGAGTCCAGATTTGTTTTTATCTGATATTGGCAAAATTCCAGGAAAGGAAATAACTGAGTTATTTAAAAGAGAAGTTTGTACCAACAGCCTGCTGCTCATTATGGATGTGCATATTAAATGGTATGAGATGGGAGATGTTCCTTATAATTCTCCACAAAGAGACTAGAATTGAGTTATTTTGAAAAAGCATGATGATAATTTGTAGGGAGATTGATGATGCTCAGTTCTTGCATGCTTGGTTTAAAAGCTGACAGAGTCAGAGATCTGAGTGCAGGCTCCAGTCTGCCTCCATACATAATGTTATCTTGTGATAAGGACATAATAATTACTGATGAAGGAGTGGCACTTGACATACACTCAGCTGACTAGCACCCACAGAGTTTTCTTGGGCATCACATTGTAGATTAACATTTCACAACTAAATCTGTCTGAGCTCCACTCAAGGGGGTTTATGAAGTCTGTGAGCAAGTGGGGAATCACAGAATCACAACAAGTTCTCTATCCATTCAAACGGAAGAATTCTTTCTCTGACCAGCAAAGTCTAAACAAAGAAGCCTAAATCAGGAAATCTAGTTTAGAACTTCTGGTCAAGATGGTGCCAGCATACAATGCTCCCTTGGTTGACATCTTCCAGATAGCCCGGGAATCGAGTGCATACTTGGACAGCCTCGAGGTGAAGAAACTTAAGAGATGGGGTGTGAGCCGATGTTCAACTCCATTTTGCTGATTAAAGCATCTGTTAAGCACCGATTGAAGCGTCGAGGAAGATTGAGACATCAAGGCGAATGCCGAAGGAGAACAAGAGCCCAGTACGAGCTGCCTTCCTTTTGATCACTGCTGAGAAGGAGTCTGTGAGCGGCCTATCACCATGCGGCTCTGTGGCAGGTGGATGTGGTGTCCCTCTCTTCATTGACAAAGGAAGATGCTACAGTGGTCCTGTATTATCGATTGGAATAACATATTAATGGACTGTGGACTTTCTCAGACTTAAGGTTTTTACATTCTGTGTTCTTCACCTGTTTCTTTCCATTTTGTTGTAGGGGGGTTGGGGTCGATGTTCTTGTTTTGTGTGAGAGGAAGGTTGTTTGGGAGTTGATGATCGGGATGCTGTTCTTTCTTTGAGAGGGGGTTGGTTTGATGTTTCAGATTGATTTTCATGTTCTTTCTTTGTTTCGTGCCTATCTGGAGAAGACAAATCTCAGAGTTGTATATGGATACATACTCTGATAATAAATAAACGTTTGAACCTTTAAATGAAATAAAGATACGGAAGTTCAGATTAAACAGGGAAAGAAGTGGCAGAAAAAGTTGGGGAAAAAAAGGCCTAAAAACAAATACTTCCTTTCTGAAGGAATAAGACTGTCCACTTAAAAAGCAAAATTTTCAGGGTCAGAGAAGTTGTTTGATCATCATACCATTAAACTTACTCACTGCTGAGCGTTGCTGGCTACTTTTTCAGCTGTTTTTGATTGCAACCAGGATGGAAGTATACCTCCCTTCAATGAGATATCAACCATTTGCAGAGAGAAATTTGTGAGAATACTCCTGAGGTTTGCAATGTGTGAAAGCTGAAAGTTGAGACTATATAAATGCCTTGTGGCAAATACTAGTAGACTGGCCTCAAGGTAATATAGAAGTGGCTAATTTGTACAACTGAGTCCCAAACTTTTGAATGGCTTAGCCAAAATTTCTCTAAGGTTAGTTTTCTTGAAGGAAATTACATTAGAAACTGTTCACAGTATACATCTTTGTATACTTACCAATCAAAGATAACAGTTCATGGGTATATCAGAAATCTAATTTTGTAATCAAATCTGTTAGACAAAGGTTATAACTTTACAGCTATAACTTTAGTGGTAACTTTCTGACTGATGGTCCATAAAGTTGTCAGTGATCAATAGCATTAATTCTGGATGGTCTACTATGTCAACAAAGGCCCTTAATGTAAGATAATTAATTGGAACTCAATAATTGCCTGGCTTTTATTTGCACAGAAAATTACGACTTGTGTTTAATTACATTCAAACAGCACATGGCTGATGCAGCTGTCTTCTTCATAATTCGGAAAGGAGAGAAACTTCTATCACAAATTGGAAGGAAGAAAGGGCAGAAGAATTGTTGTAGGGACTGGAGAAAGTATTGCAAGATCTTTTAAAAGAGAGAACAAAACTTGAATCAGAACCGAGAAGAAGCAGTTCATCTCTGGGAGTCTTGTACCTTGTCTCTGCCAAGCAATCCTATCAGTACCATTCCCCAGGTGTCCCCTGCAACCCTGCAGATTGATCACTGTCAGTTGCCTATCTAAATTGTAATTGAAAGTACAAATTGGTTCTAATTCCACCACCTTTTGCAGGCAGTGATCCTAACTACTTCCTTGTATTTTTTTGGCCAAAACTTTAAACTGTTTCTCATGTCCTTGAACCATCTGCTGATTTTAACAGCTTCCATCTATTTACCCTGTCTAATCCAGTCATGCTCTGATACACTTCAGCTTCTTATTCAAGGAAGACAGTTCCTGATTTTCTACTTTAAGGTCCATTTTTAAGCTGAAGTATCACATTTCTGATAAATCTTCTCTGCATCAGTCAATAATAGAATAATAATAATAATAATAATAATAATAATAATAATAATAATAGTAAAGTGTACTAATCAGAATAGGTTACAATAGCCCATCTGTGGTCCATCCTAGCAGAGTTTTATGCAGGTTAACATAATTTCCCTGCTTTTGTATTCTCAGCTTCTATTTATTTCTCCTTGGATTGCAAATGTAAGTGTAACTGCTTTCAATGATTTATGTGCATGTACACACAGGACCCTCTGTAACTCATCACCTTTTAGAATTGTACCATTTAATCTGTATTGTCTTTCCTTTCTCTGCTAAAACATCTCACTTCACACTTCTGCATTAAGTTTCATCTGCACTTATCTGCCCTTTCTTACAGTATCCCTGCCTTCCTGCATTTTACTGCGATCCATTTCATTGTTTTACACACTTTGAAGTTTTGCATCACTCTGCAAATTTGGAAATTTTATCCTGCATATCCCTGTGTAAGACATTTGCTTTTTCTCTCAAAGTCTATTTCTAATCCATGTCACTAGTCATCTTTTAATTCGTTACCTCTCAAATTTACTAATCCGCCTCTTGTGTGAGACTTCAAATCTCAACCATGCATTCCCTTCATCAAAAACAAATCAATCAGGTTAGTCAAACTAAGTTTATCTGCAACAAATCTGTGTGCCTCTACTTTTATCAACTCAAACTTTTCCAAGTGCCCACTAATGTGCTTGATTATTATTTGAAAAAGCTTCCTGATACCTGATGTTAAGTTGACTAGCCTATATTACCTGTTATATTTTGAACATTTTCCAATTACTTTGATATCTTCCTTGCTCCTTGGGTATATTTGAAGAACATAGCAAGCCCTTCTGCGATTCCTACCCTGACCTTCCATAGCACTTTTGGATGCATATTTGTTGACTTAGTTACTTCAAAAGTATCTGGCCTTTCTGTTATATCCTGTATCAATTTACATTCTATTGATCATCTCTATCACTTCCCCTTTTACTGAATGAAAAGAGGGGTGTTAAGTGGAAGGAGAGTCGTCTTTATTAATCATTTGCTTACCGTGGTTGCTGTTTGGACTGAGCGGACCCATGTAAGGTTGTGCGTGTTCACAGTCATTATGACTAACGCTGTGAGAGATCAGTTGATTGAATCAGAGATTAAGTTCTGTAAATAAGGGCGCCAAATTTTCAAAACTGTTTCATATTTATCTCTTAAATTATAAGTAATTTTTTCAAATGGAATACAGCTATAAATTTCCTTCTTCCAACGATCTATACTTAAATATGTATCCGATTTCCAAGTAACTGCAATAGCCTTTTTGGCTACTGCCAGTGCAATTTTTATAAATTCTTTCTGATATTTATTCAATTTGGGTTTCGGTTTTATCCCTTCAATATCGCCTAGTAAAAATAATTAAATATATAGGTGCTCCGAAGATGAAATAATTGATTATTTGGGGAAAGAAATATATATACTAAAGTTATTACGAACTCCATGGAGCATGTGGGGATCTTCCGATATCCAGGCACTCTTTCTTTTTTTTTCTTTCTTTCTTTTTTCTATAGGGGTGTTGGGGGGAGGGGTTAAGGGGAGGGGGGAAGGGTATATATATATATTTTCATATATTTTCTTTTATTTCTGTAATTATTTGAAAACTCAATAAAAAAAGTAAAAAACAAAACAAAACAAAAAAAAAGAGATTAAGTTCTGCTTTTGCTATATGGAGACTTGGGAATCAGAGTCTGTGACTTTGAAGGAACACAGACCACACTATTGCAACATTTTCAGAGACAACTGCATGCAATGTATTACAAGGCTGCAGTGATAACCAGGCCAGATCTAGAGTAGGAATTAACGGGTATTATTTAAGGAGCTACTTATCTGTCATTAAAACTAAATGAGTATCGAAAAGCTGCAGATGATGGAAATCTGAAGTAAAAACAGAAAGTGTGCTAAACTCTCAGCATCGCAGAATAATGAAATTTCAGATGAGAGCTGAAAGTCAGAAATTGGAAAAAGAGATAGAAGTGTTAGTTTTAAATTGCAGTTATACACATAAGGTAAATACCAGGGCACTAAGAAATGTAGATGCACACAGGGAGCCGGTTTCCTATAAGTGGCAAAACGGGTAGATAGGATGGAGAAGAAGGCAAATAGCATGCTTGCCTTTGTAACTTAGGGTAAGAATATAAGAGATGGAACATTATTGTTTTAGGCTGCACTTGGAATACTGTGTGCACTTTTGATTGCCGCACTGAAGGAAGGATGTGATTTGCACTGAAGGGAGAGCATAAGACATTTACCAGGGCGTTCCCTGGATTAGCGGACCTCTGTTTCAAATTCATGTTCAGCTCATAATTAGTCTGCAAATATGCACCATAAATTAAATATACATTGAAAGGGACATAAAGAATTTTTAACTAATTTCTCAAACTGTAATAGAAGACAAAACTGACCAACATCTGTAATCTTAATGACCTTCTTCTGAATTGGAAGTGATTTCCTGTCTTAATGTTTCATGTTTGTTTTAGCTTTAGTTGTAACAACTGCGACTGCTGGATTTGCAATGGCACCTGTACCCTTCGACCTTAGCTGTTTCCTTCTCACCACTGTTGGAACAGGGCTTGCTTCCTGTGCTGCCAACTCCATTAACCAGGTGAGTAATTCATTTTAATACAAACCAGACAAAAATGAGCACTTTTTGAAGGCTCACACCTTTGCTGGGAAGGACGTATATACTGTATTGGTGTCCGTATGGGAATGCTGAATGAGTGGACCTTGTCCAATAAAAAAATATAATCTTTAATATTATATCATTTAAAATAAAGACAATCTTACAACTTTATTGGTTTTTCAAATAGACAGCTTAATGTTTGAAATTCCAGCAGAATTTAAATAAATATGCAAAAGTACTTTAAGATATTAGTAAGAGGCTAAGGATATTTTGTTTTATACGTTTTAATTGTATAATGAACCATATGGTTGCTCCTTTTAACAAAGGAACAATCTACTCTGGATACTGTTCATTAGCAATTTGCTAGTATTAACACTGCATGTCTGCATTCTGTAGTGTAACTAATCTTTGAAACAGTTTTGTTTTGTTCCTAATTCTCTAATGTAAAGTGCTTGTAACCATGATTAATATGGCCAAATCTTATTTTTCTATAGTATTTAAAGTTGTTGATCTTCAGTTAGTAGGGTTTGAAGAAAAACATTAACAAAGCATGAAGCATGTGTTTTGGCATGAATCATGTGTTTAGACCATAGGACATAGGAGCAGAATTTGGTCTTTTGGCAAATCAAGTCTGCTCCGCCATTGTATCGTGGCTGATTTTTATCTCTCTTTCAACCCCGTTCTCCTGAATTCTCTCCATAACCTTTGATGCCCATACTAATCAAAAACCTATCGACCTCCACTTTAAATATATCCAATAAATGTACCCACCGCTGTCTGTGGCAATGAATTCCAAAGATATTCACTACCTTCGGGCTAAAGAAATACTTCCTCATCTTTGTTCTAAAAGGACACTCTTGTATTCTGAGGCTGTGCCCTCTGGTCCTAGACTCTCCCACTATTGGAAACTTCCTCTCCATATGCACCCTTTCTAGGCCTTAAAATATTTGGTATTTTTCAATGAGATTCCCCATCATTGTTCTAAACTTCAGTAAGTACAGGCCAAAGGCTGTCATATATTAACTCTTTCATTCCCAGGATTATTCTTGTAAATTTCCTCTGGACTCCAATGCCAGGACATCGGTTCTGAGATATGGGGCTGAAAAATGTTTGTAGTACTCCAAATGTGGTCTAACCAATGCCTTCTCATGTCTCAACATTACATCTTAGCTTTTATATTCCAGTCCTTTTGAAATTATTGCTGTCATTGCATTTGTCTTCCTTACCACTGACTCAAGTTGCAAGTTAACCTTTAGGGAATCCTGCAGTAGGGCTCCTAAGTCTCTTTGCACCTCTGATTTCTGAATTCACTTCCTATTTAGAAAATAGCCTGTGCCTTTTATTCCTTCTACAAAGTGCATGACCATATACTTACCTACACTGTATTTCATCTGCCACTTCTTCGCCCATTCTCCAAATCTGTCCAAGTCAACACTGGTCCCAAAATGTTTCACAACTAATGAGGGATTTTTGAAGTTATTGCAATTTTGTAGTCAGTTGCAGTAGTTCATATTTTGCAAAGCCTTGCCATTAGCAGACAACATAAATGACTACTTTGCCGGCATTAGTACAGAGTAATGAATGTCATCGAGCTTCCTGTTTATCTATGAATAATGTTACAAAATGTTTTGGATTCATTTGAGCAGTTTGAAATGAACATTGTAAAGCAGTTCACTGGAAAGAAGGCACATTTGACAAAATAGTAACTTTTCGTAACACTTTTTTTAAGTCATGCCATTCATGTTAGGATTTAAATCAAAGTAAAATGCTACTCACTAAACCCAGCAGATTTGTAGAGATTTGTAGCCAGTGTTGTTTTTTTTTTGAATGTGATAGAATTAGTCACATCAAAGTATAATATGTATGCAGCACTCTAATTTTATTAGAGGTGACTCTAGCTGCATATAATTGCACAAAGAAATAACCTAGTTTTGGCATTCTACCCCTTGTGACCTGAACTCAGCTTTTATTCCTTGTGTGTATAATCTCTTTAATTGTTCAAATACCAGGTGTGATTAGGTTTAGGATGTCTTCTTCTTAAGGCCATCACCCCTACTGATAGCAGCTCATGACAGTCCTCTGTCCTGGGCCAGCCTTTCAAGTTGTTTCCAAGTGTGGCCCATCAAAAATTCTTCCTCTCCAAGTGATGAGGTCTTTGGAGATCCTGTTGATATTTCTGTAGTTCTGGATTTTTACCAATTGAGTTGCTAGTGCCATGCTCACCCTTCGTGTTTTGCAGCTGGGATTGTGACCATCCATGACAGAGTTAGGCATAGATCCAGCAAGTACGTTAGTTTAGCCAACATGTTTAATAAAGGCATAAAATGTGCATTCAATACTATCAATTTGTTTGTTTCAATCAACAACTATTTCTCAGCAATTGTAACCATTCAATCTAAATTTTAAACAGCCCAATTCATTGTCTGTGTTCTGCGTTATCTTTCTTTCTTTCCACCTGCAAAGGAAGATCTCACAGACTTCCAGCTCCGAATTTGGGAGATTAAATTTACCCCCCATACTTTTGTGTTACACTTCCTGTTGTGGTAGCCGTTGAGACCTGAGAATTCTGCATTTTTGATTTTCCGTAAAGGTTAAACAACAAACCAGAGTTTGATTCTTTTATATTTTGGAGGGCTTAATATAACAGTTGCATAAGAGTTAAAGTTGTGTCTGTTAATTGGCATCTGCATTGTAACTTGGAAGTGCTACATCTACATCAAATGCAGGTTCAGTGAAAACTTGTGGAGGTTTGTCAGCCCAAGAATTTGACTATTTATTTCTTTCCATAGATGCTGAGATACTGCAGCATTTTGTGTATGTGAATGAACTCTGTCTGACATGTATTGTATTAGCAAAATCGGTACTTCCATTTTGTACATGCTCTTAGCCAAGATCTGCAACTTGTTGTTAGTGTCTTGCTCTGACAGCATTGTGAGTATCACTGTAATGAAGGTGGAATTTGTTTTCTTCCCAGTGTTATTACCATGTTTTATTTCATCTGTTTGAAAAGCAATAGTAACTAGTAGGACTGTAATGTTTCAAGTAGTTTATGTTTCCCAAGCTAGGAGAAGTAATTTTGATTGACTGTGCTCAGAATATTTCACAGAAACTGGGTATAAATACATGATTGGCCTCAATGAGGTCTGCAAGGTTTTAGCCGGACAGGTTGCCTTAAGCAATAGTGTTGACTTTAATCTGTGGGTTGATGAAGTGGTGGTGATAGCGATATATCAAAATATTCCTTGGTGGTTTCATGCTGTTGTTTTAAAACTCTGTCAGAAGATGTTAGTGTCAAATTCATTTTGAAAGGCACAAAGCATGTCTTTAATTAGTAATAGTTAATGTTTCATATGATAAATTACAAAATTATGCAAACTAGAAAGAAATTCTTTAAGCATATAAATCAGAGAGTGTTTGTTTTATTCAAGACTTCTATCAATTAAACTCTTGTGCTTATTGTTGAGGCATAGCAAGCATTTTGAATTAAAATGCTTTTAATTTTAATGCTGTGAGGAAGGCAGATGGTAGGGCACCATGGGATAACTTGGGGGGAGGGTGTGATCAAAGTTTGGAGCTCATTTCTAGCTTTCTCTGTAAGGAGTTTCTGTACGACTTTTCCTTGGAATGCTTGGGTTTTTCCCAGCTGCTCCAATTTCCTCTCACAGTTCAATTCCATTGTAAACTGTTCTGTAATTAGATTACGGTTAAATCAGGGTGATCTGGAGTTGCTGGGGTGACACAGCTCAAAAGGCTGGAAGGGCCTACTCCATGTGTATCTCTAAACAAAATAAAAATAAATAAGTAAATTTGCAATCAGTGGGATGACTTGAAGTGTAACATGGAGGAAAAATCAAAAATGGTGAATGCAGAATAGGGTAGATCATATATGTCAAACTCAAGGCCCGTGGGCCAAATCCGGCCCGTGGTGGAATTATCTTTGGCCCGCGAGATAATATCTAATTACTATTAAAGCTGGCCCCAGTAATCGAAGCGCCTATGGCGTATGATATGGCTAATGCTGAGTTTATTCAGGTACCAGGTTTTCAGGGTTTTTAGTGTTTATTCAGCATTCTTGCTCGGCAGTCTTCTTCATAAGAAACTGAATTTGTAAAGTGAAACACTTTGTAGTTATAGCAGAGACTGAGACACATGAGAGCAGGCTGAAAAAACGGAGGCAATGAAAGCTGCGTTCGCACGCGTCCGACTGATCCGGCCCGTATGAAGCTGCATTTTGCTCAATCCGGCCCGTGACCTAAAATGAGTTTGACACCCCTGGGGTAGATGATCTTGTAGCACAGTTTGAGTTTGGCAGGTATGACATGTGGGCATCACTGTATCATAGAACCATAGAACACTACAGCACAGTATAGGCCCTTCAGCCTCCATGTTGTGCTGACCCATATAATCCTTAAAAAAAGTACTAAACCCACACTACCCCATAACCCTCCATTTTTCTTTCATCCATGTGCCTGTCCAAGAGGCTCTTAAATACCCCTAATGTTTTAGCCTCCACCACCATCCCTGGCAAGTCATTCCAGGCACTCACAATCCTCTGTTAAAAAAAACACTTACCCCTGATGTCTCCCCTAAACTTCCCTCCCTTAATTTTGTACATATGCCCTCTGGTGTTTGCTTTTGGTGCCCTGAGAAACAGGTACTGAAAGAAGATCGTCGTTGAGAGCTTAACATTCTGGAATGGTTTCGGAGGACTGGAAAATTGCAAATGTCACTCCACTCTTAAGACGGCAGGGAAACAGAAGAAAGGAAAGTATCGGCCATTTAGCCTGACTTCAGAGGTTGGGAAGATGTTGGAGTCAATATGAATGACGGGAATTTGGGCTACTTGGAGGCACATGAGAAATTAGTCCAGTTAATCTGGTTTCCTTAAGGGGAAATCTTTCCTTACAAACCTTTTGGAATTCCTGGAGGAAATAACAGTCAAGGTAGACAAAGTAGAGTCAGTGGATGCTATTTACTTTGATTTCAGAAGGCTTTTGACAAGGTGCCACATATGAGGCTGCTTAACAAGATGCAAGCCCATGGACATTACAGGAAAGATACTAACATGGATAGAAGATTAGCTGACTGGCAGGAGGCAAAGAGTGGAAATAAGAGGGGGCCTTTTTTGGGTGGCTGCTGGTGACTTGTGATGCTCTGCACGGGTCGGTATTGGGTCTGCTTCTTTTTACATAATATGTCAACTATTTGAATGATGGAATTGATGCTTTGTGGCCAAATTTGCATAGGATACAAAGATTGGTGGAAAGACAGGTAGTGCTGAGGAAGCAAAGAGTCTGCAGAAAGACTTGGACAGATTGTGATAATAGATATAGAAGTGGCAGATGGAATATAACATAGGGAAATGTACTCTGGTAGACTATTTTCTAAACAAAAAGGAATGCAAAAATCAGGTGCAAAGGTATAATGTGATTGTCACTGTTTTTTTTGCAAGGGAATGTGCTGGGGGTTTGAAGTTATTGTCGTTTTTTTTGTGAGGGAGTGGGTTGGGGGTTTAGGGTTTGATGATGTTCCAGCTGCCATTTTCCGTGTGGTGATCCATTAGCTTTTGTGCGAGGGTAGGGGTGGGAGTTTGGGTTTTGCAGGGTTTTTTTTCTTCGTTTTCTTGCAGAAAGGTGATTGATCTCATTTCTTTCAACGGCTCCCATGGTTTTTCCTGTTGTTCATGGCTACCCGGAGAAGACGAATATCAGAGTTAATAGTAAAATGAACCTTTGTAGCTTTGGTGCTAAAGTTATGTTGGTGGTGAGGAAGGCAAATGCCATATTAGCATTTATTTTGAGAAGACTAGAATATAAGAACAAGGATGTGATGCTGAGGCTTTATAAAGTATTGGGCCCCTTGTATGAGCAGTTTTGGGCCCCTTGTGTATGAAAAGATGTTCTGGCATTGGAGAGGGCCCAGAGGAGGTTCATGAGAATACTTCCAGGAACAAAAGGGTTAACATATGAAGAGTATTGGATGGCACTGGGCATGTACTCACTGGAGTTTAGAAGAATGAGAGAGGATCTCATTGAAAACACTTGAATATTTTGTAGGTTGTTGCAAGTAAACACGGCGGAGGCATATCATGTTTAAGAGAAACCATAGCAACTCATTCATTATACTTTAAATACTGAAGACAAAGTGCAGTAAAACATACTTATGTAATTACAGCATCACTTCAGACCAGCCTGTTAAAGTGAACCCCAGCTCAATGTCAGTGGCTGTGAGTTATGTACATTTCTACCAACTGTATTACTTTGCAGTTTAAAGGCCTAGATAGAATGGACGTGGAGAGGATGATAGAATGATGGAGAGAACTGAATGGGCTGAGTGGCTTAATTCTGTCCCTATGTTTTATGGTCTTACAATCGAAATACAGAAAATGCTGAGAACTCTCACCAGGTCTGGCTGCATCTGTAGAAACAGAGTTAGTGTTTAAGTCAATCACCTTTCAGTGACATTGAAGAACAGTTTAAATAAGTTGTTTTTAAGTTACAGAAGGTAGGGGAAAGAAAAGACAAAGGGAATATTTCAGACAGAGAGAGGCCAGAGTTGCTCTGAGTTCAACTGATTGATAAATTAAGGAGGGGAGTATCAGCGACATGAGACATCACAAAGGAACTGATGCTGAGTTACTTTGTCAGCCACTTGATTTCTCTATTATTCCCATTCTGACCTTGTCTTATTGTCTCAAGTACTGTTATAAAGAGGCCTAACTAAGGTTTGAGAAACATCGTCTCATCTTCCATCTAGGCCCGTTGAAGCCTTTCAGGCCTGACGTTGAAGTCAACAACTTTGAGTAAGTAGCTTTGTTGTATCCTAACTGGGCAGTTCTGCTGCATTCATTCAGTCGGTTCGATTGTTCCTTTTCAACTTGCCTAGTCTGATCTGTTAAGCATTCCCCACACCTTTATGTTTCAGCACTTCGTTGAGATTTTCACATTCCTTGTTGTGGGTTTTTGCTTTAACTGAGCTCTTTCATTTATCAACCATCTTATCCCTACAACCTTGGCTTCACCCTATCAGAGATATTCTTTCTGTCCTTTCCAAACACTCGCCATCCTCTCTGCAAATTAAAACTACGGTAGCTTGTTTTTTTTTCTCTTCCCCAGTTCTGACAAAAGGATTTTAATCTGAAACATTAACTCTTTCTTTTTCCACAGATACTGTCTGACCTGCTAATTATTTCCAGCACTCCGTTTCTATTTGAGACTTGAGGTTTTTTTTTGAATTTTCAAGTAATTTCAACTATTCTTTAGTTCTGTAGCATATTTTATCTTGTTAATGAAATAAATAAAAGGGTGTATGTTTAAAAAAAGTCCACAATTTCTAGAATGCCAGTGATTGTAAATGCTTCCATTTCTTTCATTCCACTTTGACATTGAAGCTGCAATGTGATCAAAAAGCCAATTTGTACAGACGGTATGCAAATACAAAAACCTGTTAGTAGTTATCATAATAAAAATAATTTTCCATATATGTGAACTGAAAGCACATTAATTTACATATCTTGACCTGTATTGACATTGAATGCTGCTACTGTGCCCCTTCTTTCCATTTTAGTCAGCATAAAAGTGAGAAACTAAGATTTTAACAATGTAATATATGTTTAGTTCTAAATTTTTGGTAGCAATTTAAGTTCCCTATTCAGCTAACAGTCATGTTCTGATTCAGTTTTTTTTTGCCTCTAATGTCTATCAAGCCTTTTGATGAACTGCTAACTGCCAGTTATCTTGTCATTATTATCTCCTTTTTGTGATTGGAACAAAATATGTTTCGTTTGGCTGTCTGCAGACAGACTGTCATCTGTCACAAGATGATGGTGGAGTAGGTTTTGTTTGTTAATCCACTTGGCAAAGCTCCAAGTAATTGGTCAAATTTTATTTGACAGAGTCACGCAGACAGTTCACTTCAGATTGATTGTATAATTAATAACAGGGTAGTCCTCTGCAGATTGATTTTTGTGGAATTGCCTTAGTCATATTTTTTTTCTTCTCTGTTAGAATTAATGTGTGAAGACCACAAGATAAAAGTTTGGTTTCTTTGTCTAAATTATTAAATTCTCCCCTGATAATTTAAAATAATACAGGTATGTTTGAATCAATGCAAATGTTCTGCATAAATGACTAGTTTCACTGATTGAATCACAGTTTTAAGATTACATTGATACCTGTGCAATTGATCTGAGCAGCTGTACGCTGAAATGATAGATCTTGTGCCAAGATCTTGCTTCACAAATAACCATTGCATTGGGAACAAAAGCATTCCAGATGATCAAAATGTGAAAAACTAGTTAAGGGAAAGAACAAAGGAAAGACTATCATTTAAGCCATCATTTTCTAGGTTGTCTGTGAGTTATACTTAAAAGTTGAATTGTTGTCTTTGACTTGTCAAACTAGCTTTCATGAACTGATCCAGCAACTTTCTGAAACCCTTTTATTTGCTTTAAATTTAGTCTTATTGTTTGTTGTTATTCCAAGTTCTTAAGAATTTTCCAACAGGGTATTTTGCATGATAGTGCCAAAACCTTTATTCTTCCCCTTTTACTTGGATCAGGGCTCAATGATAACATTCTCCATTCTTAATCTAGGTCATGGGATCAAGGACCACTCCAGACACAAGTGCAGTCCTGAGGGACTCTTGCACTGAGATAAGTGGCATCTTTGAATGAAGCTTTCAACTGAGACACCAATTGCTCTTTCACAAAGCTGTAAATGTGTTTTAT
The DNA here is from genome assembly GCF_048418815.1 of Hemitrygon akajei. Classification (NCBI taxonomy): domain Eukaryota; kingdom Metazoa; phylum Chordata; class Chondrichthyes; order Myliobatiformes; family Dasyatidae; genus Hemitrygon; species Hemitrygon akajei. Next base: position 30,726,645 of record NC_133145.1, read on the forward strand.
TATACTAATTGAAATTTTCCTGGTGTCTCTCAGGTCATTTCACTTAAAGAAACTTCAAATGCAAGTTGGTGTTGATGACCTGTAAAAGGTGGACGATTGCATCACAGGAACGTGCTCTTCGGGTGCATCTAGTCCTTGCCAGAAGCATTTAAACTGCCTACTCCCATTCACATGCACTGGGACCATAACCCTACTATCCATGTACCTATCCAAACTTTGCTTGCATATTTATTCAAATCCAAAATTGAATCCCCGCATGTTGTCCAGTACACTATTTCTCTGGCTTCCTTGGCCATATCTTTGCTTTCCTCACCACTGATGCTGTGGTCTTCAGTCTCTGCCTATGTCCTGGAAGTTGAGCTATCATGCACCAGTTCCGCTGGCAACTCATTCCACACTCTCACAGCCCTCTGAGTGAAATCGTTTCCCCTCATGTTCCCCTTAAACTTTCCACATTTCACCCTTAACCCATTACCTCTGGTTGTAGTCCCACCTGTAGTTTCCAGTCTTAACAAGTAATCTATCAGCTGTTCTGGAACCACCTTGGGGAAGTGAAAAGCTGCTTCAAAAATGTACTTTAGCAAAAATTCACTATTACTATCCTTCATCAAATGCATGCCAAAGGATAAAGCTGTAATGTTTGAAATAAACATTTAAGGCACGGACAAATAAGAGCTGGGGTAGATAGTCCCCAGGCTCCTCAAGCCTCTCCCATAGTACAATATGGTCATGGCTGATTTATGCCTCAAATAGCCTCAACTCTTCTTCTGTGCCAGTTTCCCATAAGTCTCAGTTCCTTCATCTATTAAATACTGATCGATATCAGCTTTAAATATTTTTTAATAATTTGACCTCCATCTCCAGGGACAGAGAGTTCCAGAGATGCACTACCCTTTGTAAGAAGAGATTTCTATGCACCTCAGTTTTAAATGACTGGCCCATACTTTGGAACTATGTTCCCTTGTTCTCATTCTGTCAAGTTCACTTAGGATCATCTTGGAAATGGTGTACATTCCACCTCTGCGAATGTTAAGCTGGCACTGTAAGAGCTGATCTTTATGATCAATAACCACGAGATGGTGCACCCTGATACCTTCTTGAACATTGCAGGAGACTTCAACCAGGCCAGCTTGAAGAAGTCTCTGACAAACCACCACCAACATGTCATCTGAGGAACCAGAGGCGCCAACACACTCGATTCTTGTTAAGCTATCGCCAAGAAAGCTTACTGTGCCACCCTGCACTCGTACTCATACTCGTACAGCACAGTTCGATTGCTTGGCTGTACTTCAATTTCCGGGACACAGGCAAAGACTGAAGACCACAGCATCAGTGGTGAGGAAAGCAAAGATATGGCCAGGGAAGCCAAGGGAGTCAGTGGACTGCACAATATTCAGGGATTCATTTTTGCATTTGAATGAATATCACCAATTTTATCAAGACCCGTGTGGATGAATGTTTGCCCTCGAGAACATACCGCATTTCCCCAAACCAGATACACCAAGAGATTTACAGTCTGCTCGGGGCTAAATCTGAGATATTCAAGACTGTGATCCAAAACCCTACAAAAAGTCCTGGTACAACCCACAGAAGGCATTGTGAGAGTGTAAAAGAAAATCTGTATGAAATTACAGCAGAATTGGATGCCCAGCAGCTATGGCAGATTTGCATGCCATTACTTTCTATAAGACAAAACCAAGCACCATAAATGCAGTGATTCTTCAATCCCTGATGCTTTGAAAGGAAGAATAACACTGCACCTGTGCATCTCAATGATCTCTGTCTCGAAGGCCAATGTCAGAAAATCCGTCAAGTGGGTGATCCCTTGCAAGTTGTCAGGACCCAGTGGTGTACCTGGCAGCATATTGGAAACCTGTGCTGACCGGCAGAGCAGCCATCATACTAGTGCAGAAGGGGGCTCAGTTACTATCGACTAGTAGCACTTGTGTCTTCTGTGATGAAGTGCATTGAGAGGTTGGTTATGACTGAATTAACTCCTGCTGGAGCAAGGGCCTACCACTGCAACAGGTTTACGATGGATGCAGTCGCTCTGGACTTCCACTCTGCTGTGGTGCATGGAGATAATAACCAAACATACATCAGACTGATGAATATTGATTATAGTTCAATGTTCAATACTTTCATCCCTTCAGTATTGATCACAAAACTTTTAACTTTGGAGTTTCTGTATCTCCCTCTGCAATTGGATCTTCAACTTCTTCATCAGGAGACGTCGAAGTTCAATTTCAAAGTTTACTTACTATCAAAGTATGTATACCATATTTAATCTTGAGGTTAATCTTCTTGTAGCAGCCGCGAAAAGAAGCAGAATAGAATCCATGAAAAAACCCACGCAACAAAGATAGTCAACAATCCAATGAGCGAGAAAAGAATAAACCATGCAAACAATCAAAGTGAGCCATGGAGCCAGTTCAGTGCTGAGGTGAGTGTAGCCCGTCCAGGTGTAGGCCATAGTTGCAGAGTCGGTTCAGCACTGTTGCGAGTCATCCTTACGAAACAGTGAGCTGAACACTGGTTTGTCCTTCGCTTTCGGCATCCAGTCCTTAATCCTTTTAATCTGATTCCTTGCCTAAATCAGCTAAGCATCAGTTCATTTTTCACTCTCAGGCCAGTGAGACGCCACTTCAGTATGACCCGAAGTTTTAATCCGGCCTGAAGTCCACTCCAGCAATGGCAGCATGACTGTACTTGAATTTTTGAGAGTCCAGTTCACCAAATTCTTCAGGATACCACAAAAAAAATGGCAAGTTGTACAATGCTTCTAAAGTACAACTCCGTCTCCACCTCTCTGACAATCACCACAGGTGCCTGTCAAGGATGTGTGCTCTATGCTCTCTTTTCTTATAACTATGTGGCTAGGAACAATTCAAATGCCACCTATAAATTCACAGATAGTACTACTGTTGTTGGTAGAATTTCAGATTGTGATGAGGAAGATTATACAAGTGAGATAGAAATTCAAAAGAATTCATCTAGTTTATGCTGCCATGTTCTTTTGATTGACTATGCCACGGTATAGTGCAATGCTATTACAGCTCAGAGCATTCGGGAATTCAGTGTTCAATTCCAGTGCAGTTCTGTAAGGAGTTTCTGTATGTCCTCCCTGTGTGTGGATTTTCCCCAGGACCTCAGCTTTACTCCCACAGTCCAAAGACATAACTGATTGGTTATTTGATCATTGTAAATTGTCCCGTGATTGTTAATTAAGTTTGTTGGTTTCTGGAGTGACGTGGCTCAAAGGCCTGAAAGGGCCTACTCTGTACTGTATCGGTAAATAAATAAAATCAAATCAGTAGCAATACCTAGTGCTGGTAATGAGTTGCCTTCATACAATTTTATGGACAACTACATTCTTTCAATCTTCATTTTCATTGTAACATTCAAGATGATTCTCAATACCTTCACATTCGTCATAGATCCTAAGTAGTGAAATCATTTTATTTTCACTCCCGGCATCTTCAACCCCGAATGCTTGAAACCACAGTGAGCAAAACCATTCTGAATTGTTTTACTATCAGTGACAAAAATCACTGCTTTTTGAATACAAACACATGCAACTGACACTGTTTAAAAACTGTTTGCACAAGGATGGGGTAGTGATCAGTGGCCACGCAAGTGTACACGACTGGCAGTAGCTAGAAACTGTTCGACAACAGTTTCCTGTCACAATTAAACAGCATATTGTCCCAAATAAATGTAGGCAAACCCAGCTATTTTCTCAAGTAGTTTCTGTTTTTTAACAATTTGTCCCAAAAGACGCAGCTGCCACGATTAAACTGGTATCCAATCCAATTAACTTGAATCCACTGTATATAGTACAATAATTTTTAGTTTGGTGTAATTAAGGGGGTGAATGTGCTATATGTTAGTAAACAATGTCTAGTTTGTTAGTAGTATAACAAAAGACATTTATCTTATAGAAATATAAATAACGCTGGCAAGAGTTGTGTTCCAGTAATAACTATATTCAGCTTCTTGGCTTAGACTTTTGATCTCTCATCAGTAAAAAAATCAATTTTGGCATCATTTATTTACTTGGCAAAGAAATGTTTTGTGGCAAGGCAGTAGGCAACAAAATCCTCTGAGGCAGAGCTTGCTATTGTCACTTCTAGCAACTGTATAAATTTTAGCAAGTAATCTGCAAATTGAACGTAAACCACTGAGAATGTGATTTTTTTTGGCACTTTAAGTTCTGTAAACCAGTTGATGGATTATTCAAGTGGATCTAGTATTTCTGTGATTAGCTCTGTATTTGAGTTGGCAGTCTTGAAAATGCAGCTTAAATTCGTACTTGTTCTGTCCTTTAAATGGCACTACTTGCAGTGAGTTAATTATTTGTGTTACTAGAAGTTCAACTACCCTGGCTTTTAGCCCACTCCAAAAGTTTATTTCAGAGATCCACAGAGACATCTATTTTTGTAGTATTCTATAATTCATATGCAGGTTTCACTATTTTTCATTTCTGGTTAAACAATAAATAATGACTAACTTGAGAATATACTTAGTAAATTAAAAAAAACGCCTTATACTTCACATTTCACAAACATGTTTGTAGAAAAAAGTATTAGAGATTGGAATGTTTTAAATTAACATTTTTCTTTCATCTGGGGCAGCACAGTCGGGTAGCAGTTAGCATCATGCATTTACAGAGCCAACAACCTGGGTTTATTTCCCACTCTTGTCTGTAAGGAGTTTGTACGTTCTCCCCGTGACCAAGTGTGTTTCTTCCAGGTGCTCCAATTTCCCCCCACATTCCAAAGATGTACGGGTCAGTAGGTTAATTGGGTGTAATTGTGCAGCATGGGTTCATTGGGCCAGAAGGGGCTGCTAGTATGTTATATCTCTAAATAAGACAAAATTTCTTGTAATTATAATTAATGTTTTTTAGAACATTGTTTATTTTCCTCAAATTTAAGATTAAAAGTTTATACCTATTCAGCCCCAGAAAATGGCCACATTAAATAAATAATGTTAAGAAATCAAGGAATAGTAAAGAATTATGAAGTGTAGATAATGAACAGATACACTAAGTTACTAACCATCACATCCACAAGCCATTGCAGGTGCTATGAGATTCTTTTGAAGTGTCGTCATTAGTATAATATGGATATATGTTACGCCAAAAATTACTTTTTTTTTGCATCAACAAGGAATACCAGGAATGAAAGGGTTATCATCCAAGGAACGTTTGATGGCTCAGGGTCTGTACGCACTGGAATTCAGAAGGATGAGGGGGGATCTCATTGAAAGCTTTTGAATGATGAAAGGCCTAGACAGAGTAGATGTGGAAAGGATGTTTCCCATGGTGGGAGAGTCTAGGACAAGAGGGCACAGCCTCAGGTTGGAGAGGCACCCTTTCAGAATAGAGATGTAGAGTAATTTCAGTAGCCAAAGTATGGTGAATTTGTGGAATTTGTTGCCACATGCTGCTGTGGAGGCCAGGTCGTTGGGTGTATTTACAGCAGAGATTGATAGGTTCTTGACTGGACATGCATCAAAGGTTACAGGGAGAAGGCTGGGAACTGGGGTTGAGGGGGAGATAGAAAGAAAAGGATCAGCAATGACTGAATGGTGGAGCAGACTCGATGTGCCAGGTGGCCTAATTCTGCTCCTATGTCTTATGGTATATAACAGGATCTCACAAAGAGCAATGGCATAAAATGCAGAATTGTCTGTTTGGTTTACAAATACTACCTGCTTCAGTAGACACGGCTTAATATGGTGATTTTGCAGTGGTGTATGCTCTAGAAGACCTGACTTATCTGGGGTGCATATTTGTGCAATGCCCTGTCCGTCCATTATAAGCTAATGGTCTAAAGATTGAAATAAATTTTTTAGAAGTTTCGAAGATGTACTTCTTTTTGGACCAGAATTGAGCTTCAATAATGCAAGACTCCTTGAGGCATTCTTTCAACACTTGTCTGAATGTGTCCATATCAAAGCTAAACAATCTTTATGTCAATTCTCTTTGTAAGATGTAATTGTTTATGGTAGCCATACAGAAGATGAGATTTAGAGTTGGCTAATTTAGACATGTTAAGCCAGACAATTAAGATTTTTCTGGCAGTGTGATTCAGATGATCCAAAAATATTTTTATACATCAAGAAGGAATATTAAGAATGTAATTACCCCAAGTTGGCAATGGTGTTGTTCATCAATTGTATTACTTCTATTTGAGATATTTATAGTTTATCATTCCTTTGAGTCATTTATGCAATCAGACTTTGCTCAGGTCATCCTTAATTACCACTGGACAACAATTCTTTGATTCATTTCTTAACCACTGAAGTCCCTTCTGGTGAAGGTGCTGAAATTGCTTTACCCTCCCTGGAGTTGAATTACAAAACACAGCAAAGGGACAGCAATATTTTTCCGTAAAGAATGGTGTGTCACCTAAAGGAGACCGTAGAGATGGTGGCATCTTTTTATAATGCCCTGATCACCTCAGATTGCATGCTTTGCTTACATCTCCTCAGGTGTTTATACTGTACTGTAGAAATCATAGAGTTCCTGTTACGGTTAACATATTGAAGAGGTTATTGGATTATCTTAGGGCAGATATACACAACATGTGCAAATTCCTTTTGTTAACAAACCTTTTCACTATCATTTTATGTGGATGGGTATTCAAAATTAAAATGTATAAATATGAATATTACCACTTCGCAGTTGAATACTTACCTCAATTTTTGTACAAGTGAAAGAGGGTCCTGTCTTTTAAGTGCGATTTGCTTTAGCGTTATTTCATTTTTAACCCCTGTCCCATTTTAAAGATATACTTGTAGCAAACAATGAATAGTAATGACATCACTGAGACTCTGCCTTAGAGAAGATGCATTGTGAGACTATAATTGGAATTGCATACAATTGAAATGACAGGGTTATTATAGTGTTCTCGATTAATGACTGTTTGCTATCTCTGCAGATGAAATTATCTCTTTCACATGTTATTTCAGTAACCATTTCCACATATGCTCTGGATTTAAAATCACCATTCCACCAACCGAACAATGCATTTAAAAATATGTTTCGAGTGAGTAATTGCAATTTAAGATCTGTTACTTGCAGTGAAGATAAAAATGTTATACATATATTTGCATTTTTGCATGGGGGAATTTGACAGGCAATAAATAAGTACAGTTATTATCTTAAAGAGCATAAACAAATTCAAATACTTAGTCACCACTATATTCACAGATGTGTGATTGAACAGACATGAGGATCAACCCGCAGGATATTAAGCTGGGTGATCAAAAGCATTGTCAAAGAGATGAGTTTTATGGTAGAGGTTTAGAAAACAAATTTTAGAATATGATCCAAAGATGACTTACTGGTATAAGAAAGATTAACATAAGACTTGTAAATACATCCATTTCTAATTGACTTTCCAAAGCATTGAAACTTTAGCTTTAAAACTGAATTTAGGTGTTCATTATTTTGATAATGGTAAGAGTAGCTGTTTGCATTTTCTAACTAGAAAAAATGTGTAAAAAAAAATCAGTATCTTGGCTATCGATTGATTATAATTAACATTGCAAACAGTTAAGTTATTTTATTTTATATTAGGACATTGAGTTAAATCTAGCTCATTCTTTAGCATCAGTTGCAATTTGGTTTGGTATAATCTTTGAGAGCTTCTGTCAGTCATGTCTCTGGATTTATTTACAGGTTATTGAAATCATTCTCTTGGTTTGTTTTCCTTTGTTATGTTATGAGTGCAATATCCACTGGTTGATTTGCAGCAACTATTTCCATCCGCTTAAAGTGTAATACTTTGGTCCTGATCACACTTTTTCTGGAATTGACTCAGAATTTGGTGAAGAAAGGAAATGATTTAGCTTCACCTGAATGGTATGCACTAACCAAAAGACTGTGTATACTAGAAATGTGCAATATACTAAATCTGAGTGATGGAAATACGCAGTCATTCAATGTGTATCTTCGAAACAGAAAAAGAGTTTCTGATTTGTGTTCATGACTTCTGTTGCAACTTTACTGACCAGCTGCATATTTCAATTTTTAATTTGAGTTTTATGAACCTTGATTAATAATTTAAGTTTTAAATATTGTATATGCTCAGATGTTTCACTGGAATTCAGTCCTACCTAAATCTGTAAAAGCACCAAGGCACCATGTACAGTAAAACAGCCATAGGACATTTGTGCACACAAATGGTTTTTAATCTGTTTGTGCTAGTTTCAAGTAGTTTAGGAATGAAGAGGTGGGTTAATAGAGGGTCCAGCAGGATATAGATGACAATGGAGAGATGATAGCTGATGTCAACCAGAGGAATGATTGGGTCCAGAAGTGGAAATAGCTGGGATGAGGGAGTAATCTGAAACTTTGATGAGAATTGGGTAGGAAATTGATTAAGAACAATGCAGGGAGAGGAGAGGAGAGAATCAAGTGTCCTGAGGAGGTAGGAGATGGTAGTGGAAGTGAACAGCAAAATCTACCAAGAAACGATGGATGCCTAATATTCTATAGTACCAAATTAGGTAAGTTTGGAGCCCCGAAACATATGTTTAGCAGACATCTCTCAACTATTTAATTAAAGTTTGCTGCTCATTTTGACATCACTTAGACAAAATTATTTAGCATATGAGGCCCATGTTTACACACAAGAATTTTGTGCAATTTCTGCCAAAATTTTGTGCCACATTTGCCAATACTGTGCACATCTAATGGTCTCTGAGCAAGAGTGTTTTGTATATATGGAGAACCTACAACAAATTACTGGCATGCTAAATAGCTGAGGGATGGGATGGGTTTTTGGTAAAATTCTGAATCTGTTGTGAAATTTGTTGTTTTGTGGCAGCAGTGTTTTGCAATACATAATAATTTTAAAAATATATAAACAATGGAAGTCTAGCAGTTCACAGAAATGGAGGGAGTTTGGATGGAAAAACTTGATAAGATATTTTATTACACCCTCTCAGAAATCCCATTATGATAGTAACCTCCCTGTTTGCTGGAGAAATTGTGGAAATCAAAATGCAAATCATTATCATATTTTTTGGGCTGCCCTGTTATCAAAAACTATTGGAGGGGGATACACAATACCCTACAAGATGTCTTTAAATGTGAAATACCCTTAGGGAGTAAGACCATATATTTTGGAAATATACCTCAAGAATGTTTGAAAAGAGATAAATATTTAATGAATATACTGTTGGTGGCTGGTAAAAAGACTCTTACTAGGAAATGGTTATCACAGGAGAGCCCAACTTTAAATACATGGATGGAAATTACAATGGATATTTACAAAATGGAGAAGATAACAGCATCTGTTAACCATAAGCTGGAACAATTTGATTCATACTGGGAAAAATGGTTTAACTACATAATGCCTCATAGGCCTGATTTTATTCTCACAAATCAATGAATCTGTTGTAAAAAAAAAAGATCACTCCCTACTAATACATAGTTCTTTCCTTTTGCTTGTTTTTTCTTTCCACTCTTTTCTATAAGTGTATACCCCAGATAAATATTTTGTGGAGATTTGTGATATATATGATTAAATTATATATATGTACAATGTCTGAAATACATCTTATGGAAATGTCTGTTTGATGATGAACTTCAATAAAAAAAATTCCAAAAAATATATATAAACTACACCTAAGAAATGTATATAAAACTAAATTAAGTAACCCATTTAGAACGCTCACCATGGTACACCTGTAGAAATTTGCAAGTGTCTTTGGTGACATACTAAGTCTCCTTAAACTCCTGTTGTACCTTCTTTGTAATTGCATCTATAAGTTGGGCCCAGGATAGATCTTCAGAGATGTTTAGACCCAGGAACTTGAAGCTGCTCACCCTTTCAACTGCTGATCCCTCAATGAGGACTGATACGTGTTCCCTCAACTTCTCCTTCTTGAAGTCCACAATCAAGTTCTTAGTCTTTCTGATGTTGCGTGAAAGGTTGTTGTTGTTGTGATACCGGTTAACCAGCTGATCTATCTTGCTCCTGTACACCTCCTTGTCACCATCTGAAATTCTGCTACTGCTAGTTGTTTCATAAATGTCTTTTTAGCTGTGCCTAGCACATGATTGTGGGTGTAGAGAGAATTGAGTAGTGGGCTAAGCAAGCTCTCTTGAAGTGTGCCAGTGTTAAGTGTCAGCAAGGACGAGTTGTTATTTCCGTTCTGCACTGACCGTAGTCTCATGATGAAGAAGTCAAGGATCCAGTTACAGAGGATCAGGTTTTGGAGCTTGTGATTAGAACAGAAGGTATGATTGTGTTGAACGCTATGCTGTAATCAATAAACAGCAGCCTGTTTATTGTCCAGGGAATCCAAGGCCAAGTGGAGAGCCAGTGAGACTGCATTCCCTGTAGACTTATTGTGGCGATAGGCAAATTGTAGTTGGTCTGGATCCTTGCTTGGGCAGGAGTTGATTCTGGCAATGTGCAACCTCTCACAACATTTCATCACAGTAGATGTGAGTGTCACTGGGCAATTGTCATTGAGGAAGCTCACCCTGCTCTTGGGCACTGGTATGATTGTTGTGGTTTTGAAGAAGATGGGAGCTTCTGACTACAGCAGCAAAGACTGAAGATGTGCGCAGTTACATCACACGCAGAAACACTGTACATGCGTGTAAACCTTCAGTTGCTGTCTTGCCTGCATTGCTTTGAATGTGGAGAAATGGGATTCAGTGATGGAAAATGTCAACTAAAAATGCACTTCACTCTATCTCAAAGTAGAGACCTTGAATAATAAGACGGGGTGCTCCACTAGAACAATTTGAAAGGTGTATTTGTACATTTTAAATTGATTGCCTTTCATGTATATAATACATGAAATCTGCTTAATGTAAAAAGATTGTGAAAATTGAACAAAAGTGAAGTGGAAAATGTGTATCCCTGAGGATAGTACGGAATCCTTGGTAAATATGATGTGCTGATTGTTCCTTCTGGTATCATTGTTTCCAAACTAATCTTGGTGTAAGTTACCAGTTGATACAGACTTGGCTCCACATGTGGTCCCATCTGTGTTCACTCAACTTCAGTGCATAAAAAGGCAAATTGTGAGGTGAAACATAATACGTAACTGGACTGAAATAGTCCAGATCAAAAAAATTTAAACTACGTTTCTCATCAGTTTCTAAAACAGTAGAAAAATAGTCCAGGAACTTCCTTTCCTACACTTCGAGGGTTTTTTTTGACACATACAATCTTTTCAGGGCAATATTGTACTCAGAGTATTTTGGAACAAATTTGCTTTATGTTGTCTACATTTGTATGTTTAAGCCTAAATTGTGGTCAGAGTACAGGAATGGTGCAAAATAAGTTATGATTGCTTTGATTTTTGAATTGAGTAGGTTTGAGTTGACAGTTATGTTGTTAAATATCATTTGCTCCAAAGTCAGCAGTATTGTAGGTTTCCACAAAGAAAGAAACATTTTATGCTTCAGAAAAGCCATAGCAACTCAATTATTGAACACCAAAACTGAACAGAAAGCTTGCTAAAAACCTTTTATGTAATTACATAACAACACACACAAAATGCTGGTAGAACAACAGCAGGCTAGGCAGCATCTATAGGGAGAAGCGCTGTCCTGACGAAGGGTCTCGGCCCGAGACGTGGACAGCGCTTCTCCCTATAGATGCTGCCTAGCCTGCTGTGTTCTACCAGCATTTTGTGTGTGTTGTTTGAATTTCCAGCATCTGCAGATTTCCTCGTGTTTGCTATGTAATTACTTCATCACATCAGCCCTCCTCTTAAGGTGAATCCCCAACTCACCTTAATACATCTCGGTGGTTGTGAATTATGCGTATTTTCACCAATTACATTACCCTACAGTATCAATTAATGTGATACTATATGTTGTGAGGAGATCATGTAATTTCTAGGACAAATAGCGAGGGCGTAAATATGTAAGTATTTCTGCTGGAAGTTTTTACTTAGAATTGAGTGCAGTTTTTCAGGGTCAGTCCAATTTGATGAAGAACTTCAGGTTAAAAATCTCATGATGAAGGACCTGAAGTATGAGACAGATAAGGGAGTTGGCATGACGTTTTGGAGTTTATTTAATGAGTTAAATGAATTAAACGAAGCATTACTTAATTCATCACATATGTTCATATACTTTTAGTATTTATATTGCTGCAGTCTGCACAAGAATGTAGCAATTTAAATATTCAATATACACAAAGCAAGTGTTTTTGCCTTGTCTCTTTCAAGTTACATATTTGCACAAAATATTGTTCTATTTTTATAATTTGTAAACTACGTTGAGCAGACTTTTTTTGTCTTGTAAGAATTTGAAGGTGCCAGTAAATTAATGCTTCTCTAACTTGTCAATGAAAAAACTGGAATAAAGCTAAACCCAGAGCTACATAACAGAAAGATTATCATTTTTGTTGAAATTAAGAAAGCAGTAATATGGTATAAATATTATAAAAATGATTTCAAATATCCTTTAAAATTACATTTTGAAAGTTTTCATTTCAATAGTTTGAAAGGCATATTTTCTACATTTTAATTTTCAAAATATTTTAGGCTATCAGAATGAAATTTAAAATAATTTATTTTGTAATATTCCTTTGCTATCTTAATTGTATAATCTCATTTTCGACTGTTCGTTAAATATTTTTCAAACAGTTTTTACAGAATTTTCAACTTTGGTTTCTCTTCTATTTAGAAAAAACAAACTCAAGGGTTAAGTAGCATGAATATATTACTTTAGTTTTTGGATCTAAGGCCTTTTCCTGACAGTATCCCATAATAGATTTTAATCTGAATAAAAAACTGATGCTTCTGCACCTACCCATTTTGTGGCCTGGGTGATATATGATCTTAATATATTAACCTGCATTTTCCAGCATTAATGTACTACCTCCTAGGTGCCAGGGTCAAGGATGGCTCGAATCACATCCACAGAATTTTGGAGATGGAGGGAGTGCAGCCACTTCTCTTGGTGCATATTGGTACCAATGACACAGGAAGGCAAAGCAAAGAAGTCCTGAAAAGAGAATTTAGAGAGCTAGGACCTCCTGGGCAGTAATTTCTGGATTGCTGCCTGTGCCATGTGCCAGTGAGGGTAAAAACAGGATGATTTGGTAGATTAGTGAGTGGCTGAGAAGCTGGTGCAGGGGGCAGGGTTTCAGGTTCTTGGATCCTTGGGATCTCTTCTGGGAGAGGTATGACCTATTCAAAAGTGACAAGTTGCACCTGAACCCGAGGTTCAGGCTGGCAGGTTCTCGCAGGCAGGTTTGCAGGTTTGTTAGAGCGGTTGCGGAGGGCTTAAACTAACTTGGCAGGGGAATGGGAACAGGAGTGCAGGGAGTCAGGATAGGACGGGTGGTAAAAAAGCAAAGGTAGCACGCAGTCAGACTGTCAGGAAGGGCAGGCAGGTGATAGGACAAAATTACAGCCAGCAGGGTGAGTATCAGTGCATTAGGGTTGCAGGATCAAAATCAGTTTAGTAATGGATCTCAAGAGAGTGAGTTTGTTGAATGCCTACGCGATGCCTTTTAGAGCAGTTTGTCATTGAGCCTACTAGGAGATCAGCTATACTGGATTGGGTGTTATGTAATGAAGCAGATGTTATTAGGGAGTTTAAGGTAAAAGAACCCTGAGGAGGCAGTGATCACAAAATGATTGAGTTCAACTTGAAATTTGATAAGGAGAACGTAAAGTCTGATGTAGCAGTATTTCAGTGGAGTAAAGAACATTGCAGTGGTATGGGAGAGGAGTTGGCCAGAGTAACTTGGAAGGAGATGCTGGCAGGGATGACAGCAGAGGAGCAATGGCATGAGTTTCTGGAAAAACTGAGGAAGGTGCAAGACAGATGTATTCCAAAAACAAAGAAATACTCAAATGGAAAAATAGTACAACTGTTGCTGACAAGGGAAGACAAAGCTAATGTAAAAGCAAAACAGAGGGCATACAACAAAGCAAAAATTAGTGGAAAGACAGGATTGAAAGAGGTAGCATTAGAAATGATCTTTCAAAACTCATTGGACTCTGGCATGGTGTCAGAAGACTAAAAAATTGTGAATTTCACTCCACTCTAAGAAAGGAGGAAGGCAGAAGAAAGGACCTCAGTGGTGGGAAGATGTTAGAGTCAATTGTTATGGATGAGGTAATGGAGTACGTGGTGACAACAGGACAAGATAGGATAAAGTCAGCATGGTTTCTTTAAGGGAAAATTCTTCCTGATGAACCTGTTGGAATTCTTTGAGGAGATTACAAGCAGGATAGATAAAGGGGATGTAGTGGATATTGTATATTTGGACTTTCAGAAGGCCTTTGACAAGGTGCCACACATGAGGCTGCTTACCAAGTTAAGAGCCCGTGGAAAGTTACTAACATGGTTAGAGCACTGGCTGATTGGAAGAAGGCAGCGAGTGGGAATAAAAGGATCCTTGTCTGGTTGGCTGCCAGTGACTAGCGGTGTTCTGTAGGGGTCGGTTTGAGACCACTTCTTTTTATGCTACATATAAATGATCTAGATGATGAAATAGGTAGCTTTGTTGCCAAGTTTGCAGATCATACAAAGATGGGTAGAGGGGCAGGTAGTGTTGAGGAAGCAGATAGGATGCCGAAGGACTTAGATTAGGAGAATGGGCAAGAAAGTCGCAAATAAAATAAAATTGGAAAATGCATGGTCATGCACTTTGGTAGCAGAAATAAATGTGTGGATTGTTTTCTAAACAGGGAGAAAATTTAAAAATCTGAGATGCAGCAGGACTTGGTTAACTTGCAGGTTGAGTCAGTTGAAGGCAAATGCAATGTTAGCATTCATTTCAAGAGGTCTAGAATACAAGAGCAGGAATGTGATACTGAGACTTTATAAGGCACTGGTAAGGCCTCACCTTGAGTATTATCTACAGTTTTGGGCTCCTCATCTTAGAAGAGATCTGCTGGCTCTGGAGAGGGTCCAGAGGAGGTTCACGAGGATGATTTCAGGAATGAAAGTATTATCATCTGAAGAATGTTTGATGGCTCTGGGTCTGTACTCACTGGAATTTAGAAGGATGGGGAAGGGGATCTCATTGAAACCTTTCGAATGTTGTAAGGCCTAGAGAGAGTAGATGTGGAAAGGACTCTCCAACCATGGGAAACAGAGAGTCTAGGACAAGAGGGCACAGCCTCAGGATAGGGGGCATCCACTCAAAAATAATGATGCGGAGAAATTTCTTTAGCCAGAGGGTGGTGAATTTGTGGAATTTGTTGCCATGTGCAGCTGTGGAGGCCAGATCATTGGGTATATTTAAGGCAGAAATTGATAGGTTCTTGATTGGACATGGCATCAAAGGTTATGGGAAGAAGGCTGGGAAATGGGATTGAAGAGGAGAAATAAAAGGATCAGCTGTGATTGAATGGCAGAGTAGACATGATGGGCCAAATGGCCTAATTCTGCTCCTATGACTTATGGTCTTATGATTGGGAAGCTTTTAAAAACCCACAGTGAGCAACTAAAAGAATCATTAGGAGGGAAAAGATGAAGTGTGAAAGCAAGCTAGTGAGCAAAGTGGATAGTTAAAGCTTTTCTCAAATATGTAAAAGATAAAAGAGAAATGAGAGTGGATTTGGTAGAAGAAATGAATGTGCAGGCTATTTTCTCAATGGGGAGAAAATCTAAAAATCTAAGATGCAAAGGGACTTGGGAGTCCTTGTGCAGAACACCCTAAAGGTTAACTTGCAGGTAGAGTTGGTGGGGAGGAAGGCCAATGCAATATTAGCATTCATTTCAAGAGGTCAAGAATACAAGAGCGGGGATGTGATGCTGAGGCTGTATAAGGCACTGGTGAGGCCTCACCTTGAGTATTGTGAACAGTTTTGGGCTCCTTATCTAAGAAAAGAAGTGCTGGCAGTGGAGGGGGTTCAAAGGAGATTCACAAAGATGATTCCAGGAATGAAAGGGTTATCATATGAGGAACACTTGATTGCTCTGGGTCTGTACTTGGTGGAATTTATAAGGATGAGGGGTGATTTCATTGAAACCTTTCGAATGTTGAAAGGCCTGGACAGTATAGATGTGGAGAGAATGTTTATCATGCTGAGGGAGTTTAGGACAAGAGGACACAGCCTCAGGATAGAAGGACATCCATTTAAATTAGAGTTGTGGAGAAATTTCTTTAGCCAGAGGATGGTACATTTGTGTAATTTATTACCACAGGCAAGCTGTGGAGGTCAGGTCATTGCATGTATTTAAGGCAGAGCTTGATAGGTTGTTGATTGGACACAGAATCAAAGGTTACAGGGAGAAGGCCGGGGAGTGGGCCTGAGGAGGGGAGAAAAGTATCAGCCATGATTGAAGGGCCAGGCATGGGCCAAATAGCCAAATTCTACTCCTATGTCTTAACGGTCCACAGGCAGGTGTACAGTTGAGAATGTGCAACACTATTTATTCTTAAAATCTGAGACATTTGGCAAGTGGATGTACGTTGGTTAGGTATTGACGACAGGATGAACTGGTGCAGGATAAATTAAGAAATGTGTATTTTATAGGAAATGTCAGGCTCGACAGTGCGGCAGTAGATAATCTGACAAAGTGGTTAATAAAGATTTCAGTTGCAGATTTGCTAAAGTGTGGCAAAAGGCAAACAATACAGAGGTGTGTGTTTGTAGTAATTATAACATTGAGGATGGAACTCAGACCATTTTTTCAGAGGTTATCGGCCATCCAGTTCAGCTTGACTATATAGGACCTGGTTGGTGTTGAGCTTAAAAGATTAGCTCTGTGGAATAAAGAAATTGTCTTCTATTTCAGTGTATCAAAATATTTTGCAAGGTTGAACTTAGAACAGTACAGCACTGGAACAGAGCTTCAGCCCACACTGTTGTGCTGAACCAATTAAATTAGTAATCAAATAGCCAACTAAACTAATCCCTTCTGCCTACACAGTGTCCATATCCTTCCATGTCCTCTTGTTTCTTAAAAGTCCCAAATGTTCCTGCCTGTACTACTACCCCATTCCACGCACCCACCACTTTCTGTGTATATAAAAAAAATGCCCCTCATATCTCCTTTGAACTTAGCTATCTCAACTTAAATGTTTGCACTCTGGTATTAAGCATTTCAACCTTGGGAAAACAACTGTATATGTGCTCTCTCTATGGCTTCCATAATCTGATAAACCTCTCCCCCAGCCTCCGCTGCTCTAGAGAAAACAATCCAGGTTTGTCCAACCTCTCAATGTAGCAAATTGCCCTCTAATCCAGGCAGCATCCTGGTAAACCTCACGAGCACCCTTTCCAAAGCCTTGATATCCTTGCAATGGGGCAAGGATGGGGCAACCAGAACTGTATGTGATACTCCAGATATGGCCTAACTAGAGTTTTAAAGCTCAATGTAACTTCCTGACCTTTGAATTCAAAGCTTGCATATTGGCAATGTGTCCTTAATTGAAAGAAATGCTATTTAAAACCAAATTTTTAAAGAATAACTACATCAAAAATCTCTATGATATATAAGCCCAGGATAGCACTTCCAGTGAATAGATTGTAACCCAAGTGGTTTTGCTCGCTGGCCGGTTGTATAATGGCATCTGTACCAGACTTCGAGGCAAATGGTCCCAGGTTTGAATCCGACCAGCTCCTTGCATGCTTTCCACCCCCACTGGGTTGAGCATTAAACTACCAACTCAACCTTGTAAAAAAACAGACAAGTGCTATAAAGAAATGGCAAGTTGCCACCTATAAGGCGTGGAGAGGTACAAGAAGTAATTTTGCACCTAATGTTGACACAGCTTGTTGACTGATTTAACTGTACTTAGTGACATCACATTGGTTTGAGCAAGGCTGAAGTGTTTTCAGTCATCCTTATTCCATTAAGAGGTCAGTTGTTGTGGTCTCCTGTAACTTCATCTTCTCAAAAGCTTATTCAATTCACTCTGTATGATAGCAAGATGTAACTGAGAGCATTGGACAAAAGCAGGCCTGAAGGCCCTGGGAGCATTCCTGCTCAGTGCTGAAGACTTGTGGTTCAGAACATGGTGATACTACAGCCAAACAGTCGTAGTTCGACTACAATGCTGGCAGTTACCCAGCAAAGCAAATATTTGCCCTAGTATGTCCTGGTCAAGTGTGAACAAACCAAACTGATCAATTACCATCTCACCAATCTATTCTTAATAAGCCACAGAGTGCTAGAAAATATTGTTGTTCGTGCTAACAATCAAAACATAACCAACAATCTCGAATTGAGGTTCCATCAGGACCACTTAAATGCTGACTTCTTTAGAGCCCTGAGGCAAATATGGGTTAAAACAAGTGAATTGTATAAATAAGAGTGGCTGCCCTTGACAATGATGCAGCATTTGGCTAAGCAAAACTGAAATTGGTAGGCATGCAGGAAAATCTCTCTACAGTGGGCTGCTGCCACATGGTGCCAGTGATCTAGGTTCATATATGACCTCTGGCTGTCTGTGTGGAGTTTGTATTTTTTCATTGTAAGCACATGGGTTTCCTCGGGGTTCTCCGGTTTGCTCTTGCACTTGAAAGAAGATTCAGTTGATCATTCTAAATTGTCCATAGTTTTTTGGTCAGTGGTAGTATCTAGGGGAGTTGGTGGGAATGCAGGGAGAATGGAATATGGAGAAAGTTAGTGGAGGATTGGGATTGCTCTGTGAGCTGGCATGGATAATGGTACAAGAATATTTGGTAGTCTGATCTAACGTGAAGGGAGTGGAATTTGGTTATTGAAGGTCAATCATCTTGGTCCCAGGGAATACTGCAGGGGTTTTCTCAAAGAGCTGTTTAGTCCAGTTTTTTGGTTGTTACATTCATGACTCCCACCACTACTGGCACACTAAGGCCAGAAAGTGCATCATCTACAAGATGAATTGCAGCAACAGTGATCAGATTGCCTCAGCAGTATCCATCAAACCCACAATCTGTATCACCTAAATGGATAAGGGCAGGAGGCAAATGTAACTTTCCTTCTAAGTCATTAACCAATCTAACTTGATTCGTTTATAAATGACAGATCAAAATCCTACAACTTGCCACATAACAGTCCTGTTACAGTGCAGAGGCAAGATACTGCAGAGTATTGCAGAGGTATTTCTGGAAGACATCTATTGCTTGTAGCTAGTCATTTCAGATTTTATTCAGCACCTCCTGCTGACACTACTTTGACATCATTGTGACATTATCATAGAGCTACAGGTTTAAATGGGTAACTTCATTAAGGGAAATTGGAATGTTCGTAAATGCCTGTCATACCAGCATTGCAATAGTCAATGTATGAATTTTTAAAAATCTAATTAAATTTTGATGCCCCATTTTTCCTTTGTGCATCTCTGTAAGATGGATGAGATGTGAAAGGTTATGGCGGAAGGCAGGAAAATAGGGTTGAGAGGGAAAGTAAGTCAGCCGCAATTGAATGGTGGAACAGATTCAATGGGCTGAATGGCCTATTTCTGCTCCTATTTCTTGTAGTCTAATTTGTTGATTTAACAATGTTATTAACTTAGGTTCTTTTTTTTTGATAAACTTTAACATCATGAAATAAATTGAATATTTGTGGTGCCAAATTAATTTCAAAGAGCTCTGCTTCGTGCTTATTTTCAGTAGCGATCTTCAAAATAAAATCTCAACAAAAGCCATTTGTCTTTCCCAACAAGAATTTCTGGTTTCCCTGGAATTAACATTTGATTAACATTGCGTATTTAGATACTTCACTCTATTCTGAGGAAGTGCATTTATTTGAAACATAAGCAGTATTGCCATGAGAAGATCTGAAAAATGATATTTTGATTTCCAAACTTCCTATTTAAAGGGATTAAGGCATTGACTGTTAAAATATTCCTTTAGTTAATGGCTGAAATTTCTCTTCAGGTGTTTTTTTTCCCTTGCCCTCTAGGCTCTGAAATGAAATGTTGCATTACTGGTTTTAATGTTCATACACTGAATATTTTTCTGTGTTGCTTTTGTGTTAGAAAAACAACAACTCTATCCGATTAAGTTAACTTGTACATGGACAACTTGCAGCAATTTTGAAAGCACGGGTCAACTTTAAGTAATTCTGACAACCCCACTAATCATTTTAAATACACTCCCCTAAAACATTTGAATACATAATTAATCTATTGTATGAGTGATGTTAATGTATCGGTCAAGGGCAATTTCTTCATGCATCACTTGCCATATGCTTGAGACTTGCAACCAGTGTTGTTTCATTTTTAACAATTGAGTGCACCAGATATGAAATCACATTTGTCATGCATCCAATATTTGCAAACCCATCCAGGAATCAATACAAGTGTGTTTGTTGGGAAGGACAGCAATTATGTTAAACATATGTTAATTACATGCAAATTACTAATTGGGTTTTACTTCTGTTCAAATCTAATCAATAAGATCATCTGCTGGGTTACTATTAAGAAAATGTGTTGTGACAATGAAATGCAATTGTTTTAACATGAATTTTTTAAAAATGCTTTCTGTGTCTCAAGACTTTCTTTAAAAAGTATTTTTGTTGACAAGTTATACTTAAGGGGTGCTGTGCTTGTAATTAACAATATTAACAAAGGAAAATTGGAGCATGTTTTGCTCAATCAAAGCTGTGAGGTATGTGTGTGGACGTCTCAATAATTACTAAGATCCATTAATTTTGAAGTCCCTTTTAGACTATTGGTGTATTAATTATTTGATTGTAATGGTGATTCTTCAAGATGACAAAAGATGAAGAAAGTTTGTTATAAGACAGTAAGAGCAGAATTAGGCCATTTGGCCCATTGCTCCACCATTTTATCATGGCTGATCCATTTCCCTCTCAGCCCCAATCTCCTGCCATCTTCCTGTATGCTATAAGATTGGATTGCACTTGTAGGATCTGTGTAAATCAGTATGTGTGATTCTCATTTAAGTATGGAGCATTAGGAGAAAAATACAGTGAATCTGTACTATCTCTATGGATGGTGCATTTGTGTTTTTTGTATATTTGCAAGTTTCTTTAGTGAAAGTGTAATCAAGTAGGTAACATAGGGTTTTATTGAAAATGAGACCATTTTTGGACAACACAGGTTGAGGTTTTACATGAGGAAAATCCAGCAGACTTTGATATTTTGAGAGATAATGCAATAAGGAAATAGAAGGCAATAAATAATTGAAGAACAAATTTAAGTTCATTCATGGAGAGTTTTGCTAATCACTGTAATAAACTAAAGCTTTTGATATGTTAATTGACATTGGGATTACAAGTATAGTGTAAGCCAGAATTGAGCAAAAGGTCCTCAATGGAATTGTGATCATGTTTAGTTAATGGCTGTGCCGGGGTTATTATCTATAGTATGTATCTGGGATTTTGGAGTACCATTTCATACTTATCCTTGGATAATCTGTGACCCAAGCTCAAAATGATTCAGCCAAGGTACTGTCTTAAGAGAAAAACTGACAATTTCAGGATAACGCAAGGAAATCTGCAGATGCTGGAAATCCAAGCAACACACACAAAATGCTGGTGGAACACAGCAGGTCAGGCAGCATCTATAGGGAGAAGCGCTGTCGACGTTTCGGGCTGAGACCCTTCGTCAGGACTAACTGAAAGGAAAGATAGTAAGAGATTTGAAAGTAGGAGGGGGAGGGGGAAATGCGAAATGATTGGAGAAGACTGGAGGGGGTGGGGTGAAGCTGAGAGCTGGAAAGGTGATTGGCAAAAGGGATACAGAGCTGGAGAAGGGAAAGGATCATGGGACGGGAGGCCTAGGGAGAAAGAAAGGGGGAGGGGGAGAACCAGAAGGGGGGGCCCCCTCCCCTTCTTACCTCATCCCTGATACATTTAGTTCTTTTTCCCCCTCCCCCTTTCTTTCTCCCTAGGCCTCCCGTCCCATGATCCTTTCCCTTCTCTAGCTCTGTATCCCTTTTGCCAATCACCTTTCCGGCTCTCAGCTTCACCCCACCCCCTCCGGTCTTCTCCTATCATTTCGCATTTCCCCCTCCCTCCACTACTTTCAAATCTCTTACTATCTTTCCTTTCAGTTAGTCCTGACGAAGGGTCTCGGCCCAAAACGTCGACATTGCTTCTTCCTATAAATTTCAGGATACATTAGGGAATCTCAGTGTACATAATGTTCTATCAGGAAAATTGCTGAAAAATAGTTAAGCAATTGACGGATTTCAGACTTAGATGAGCCAATTTAATGAAATCCAAGCAACACACACAAAATGCTTTCCTTTCAGTTAGTCCCTGCTGGAAGCAGCTCTTTAGTATTACAGCTTGATAAACATTCACAACACCTACATTTTATAACTAGACCATTAAATTGGAGCTTAATATAGCTTCACTGAATTACACTATTGTCTCACAAAATCTTAAATAAACCAGTACAGATACAGCACAGATATACTTCATCAAATATTACATGCGTTTCAAGTATGCTGTAAGACATAGGAGCAGCTTTAGGCCATTCCATCATGGCTGTCTAATTATCCTTCTCAACCCCATTTTCCTGCCTTTGCCCCCATAGCCTTTGACATCCTGACTAATCAAGAACCTATCAACCTCCACTTCAAATCTACCCAAAGGCTTGGCCTCCGCAGCCATCTGTGGCAATAAATTCCACAGTTTCAGCACCCTTCTGGCTACAGAACTTCCTCTAAATGGATGTCCCTCTATTCTCAGGCTGTGCCCTTTGGTCCTAGGCTCTCCCCACTCTGAAACATCCTCTCCAAATCGACTTCTCGGCCTTTCAATGTTCGATCAGTTTCAATAAGATTTATACCCCAACCCCCTTCCATATTTTTAAAACTCCTGCATGTACAAGCCCAGAATCAGCAAACATGCCTCATACATTAACCCTTTCATTCCCAGAGTCATTCTCTTGAATCTCCTCTAGACCCTCTCCAATGCCAGCACATTCATTTTTAGATAGGGTTCTCAACGTTACAATATTCCCAAGTGTATTCTGACTAATGTCTTATAAAGCTCAGTATTACATACTGTTCTACCACATTTTCTCTCTTTCTCATTTCCCAAAACCTACTTTGATCCTTTAACAACAAGCAATGTTTCGTACTTCTAAATACTCCTCTATTTCTAAAAAAAATCCTTATGTAATTGTTGTTGCTTTGGAATTCAACTCGCTTAGAATGGAATCATGGTGCTATACATTGTCAGAGAAGGAAACCATTTAAACTAACAAATCCTTAATGGCTTTTTGTAACGCAATAGAGCCCTATTCTTCTGCTTTTTCGCAATAGGCCAGAATGTTGTTTTTCATAAAACACTTACTCAGAAAATCTAAATGACATGGTCTCATCACATTTGCTGAGTATCGAGTTCCAGTTCATTGCTCTTACTCTGTCTGCTTAAAAAATATTTCTTCTTACATTTTCACTTATTACTCACCTGCAACTTCCAACCAGAGTCTCTCTTACAATATCTTGTTTAGATATCTTTAAGTCAGATTCCTTTGGTCAGCACCCAAATAGTCTCAGTGGTATCCATAACAGAACATGGTGTACTATTTCTAGCCTCCTCATCTTGATTATTAATATGAGCAGTCCATCATTCTCCTGCTAGTCCTTTGTTGATGAGGTAGAGAATGGCCCTCAGTCCTCTCATTTCAATTTAGTCATAGTAGAAGTATCTGTTGCATAGCTTCTCTCATCGCCCATAGAGATTTACCTTCTACCCCTTTTTCTGCATTTATAGGTTACTTCACTATCAATATTGTCTGCTGATACTGAGGGGGAGGGGGAGGGGGTAGGCTTGGAGATTATAGTGCTGTGAAAAAGTATTCAGTCCTCAAACCTTTGTTCACATAAATGAGTATTACAACCAGAGATTATGATATATTTAACTGGGATTTTTTATTTGTGAGTCACATGCTCTTTTTTTTCCACAATAGAGCCAAGAAAATGAGAAAATTTTAAAGCATGAAAAACTAAGAGTTCAAAAACTGAAATGAAAACTGAAAGTTTTCATCCTCCTTTGCTTGGCATTTAGTTGAACCACCTCTCAAAGCTTTAACAGCCAGTAGTCTTTTTGGATATGTCTCTATTAGTTTTCTGCAACATAATGGAGCAAGATTTGCCCATTCCTCTTTGCTAAATTGCTCAAGCTGTGTCAAGTTACTTGGGGGAGCGGTGATGGACTGCAATCTTGAGACCTTGTAGAGATGTTTGATCGGTTAAGATCAGGACGACTCTGACTGGGCCACTCAAGGACATCAATTTTTTTCATTTGAAGCCGCTCCACAGTTGTCCTGCTGAAAGATGAAATTCCTCCCCAGTTTAAGCTTTCTGTCAGAAGCTGCCTGGTTTTAATCCAGGATCTCTCTGTATTTAGCAGTATTTATCTTCCCATCGATCCTGACCAGGTTTTTAGTCCTTGCTGGTAAGAAGCATTCCCATATAATGATGCTACCTCTGCCATAATTTACAGTAGGGTTGGTATTACCTGGATGATGTGCAGTATGATATTTACGTTACATGTACCACTTTGTGTTGAGGCTAAGAAGTTCCACTTCAGTCTCATCTGATCACAAAATTTTTTTCCACATATTTACGGTACCTTCTAAGTGACGCTTTGCAAAGTCTTTACAGGCCAAGATATACTTTCTTGTGCAAGGTCTTAGAGATTGTGGAGCCATGAGTTTCATCTCCATTTGCAGCCGCTGATTTCTGCAGCTCACTCAGAATGACTTTGTGTCACAATAGCCTCTCTTGGAAGTGCCATTCTTCTCCAGTGACTAAGTTTAGAGGCTGCCTGGCCTAGGCAGTGTGGCTGTGGATTCATATTTCTTTCCATTTTTCACAATAGACTGCACTGAACTCCGAGGTATATTCAGTGCCATTGAGATGCTCTTGTACCTTTCCCCTGATTTGTGCTTCCCTATTATCATTTCTTTGACTTGTCTTGAATGCTCTTTTGTCTTCATTTTGCTTTGATCTGTTGAAAATATACCATACTGTTAGACCTTACAGAGAGAGGGGTATTTACAGTATTTTTATGAATTCATTGAAAACAGGTGATCCTCCAATTTTCTACATCAAATTTGGTGAGTTTGTAAGGAAATATATTACTACAGAGGAAACTTAGAGAGGTAATTACAAATGGGATGAATTTTTCAGCCTCAGAATTTTGTTTTTAAATTTTAGTAAAACTTGACAGGTTGTGGAATTTTTCTTGATTTGACATGATGCACAGTGTTTTATAGATTAACTTATAAGTTCTTTAATATATTTTAAATTTAGAAAATGAGAGTAAAAAACGGTAATAGTTGTGAGGGCTGAACACTTTTTCAAGGTGTCCCAGGTGCTTTTTATTGATGGTGTCCATTTAACCATAAACACTAATTCTCTGCTCTCAGTAGTTTGCCTGACTATGATTTTTGAATGTCTGTAAGTCTTCCCCAGCTGAGCACTGAGAAGAAAACAATAATTGTATTAAGGTGCTTGAACTAACTCCACCGTCTTGTAAAACAAAAATATTTGGAATTTCCTCATTCTTTTTCAATGATTCAATTAATATTTAAGTGCATTGTACACCTACTCATGCCTTTGAAACATGTCCTCTATTATTAAATCGCTTCTCTTAGATCATCTGCACTTAATGCTAGCCTTTATCAATGCCTTCTATCATTACTCCAGTGCTCTCTTAGTCAGTCTCTTTTCTGCACTCTGGTTGCATCCTATCCAAAACCTTAAGACATCCATTTCAGCTCACAACTTTACACAAATACCATGCTTGGTCTTCAGTAACCTGCAGTCTTTTGGGTCCAAAAATATAACTACTTTGTGCAAACCATTTCCACAGTCACCCTAACCACCAGCCCGACATCACCATCCCACACCATCAGCTCTTACATTATTTTTCGTCCTTCAATCCCTGTCTTTGTCATGGCCGACCATTTGCCTAGATTCTGTTCTTTCAGATTTTTCTCTCTGAACTGCTCTGCCTAGTTTATGGCACTCCTGCATGTGATTTATTTGTGCATTGAGCAATTCCTTCCAATTTGTTGGCACTGCATCCAATGTGGTTATCATTCTTTAAAGTCCATCAGGATCATCAATGTTCCTCTATTTTATAGTTTTGCATTGTAGGTATGTTAATGTAAATGTATTGTTTACAGTATAATTTTTTAAATGGCTGAAATTGCAGAACTAATCAAAGGAGAGCTACAGAATAGATGTGTTTTCCAAAATCTGTAATTGAAATTCTAATACAGACAAAACGTCTTCAAAGACGCAAGGGCAGTTTGGCAGCGACAACTCTTGAGTACGCAGTGTGAGGAGTTTTGTTGTATCCCACCAATTACTGATAATATGCATCAAAACCAGAGGCAAACTGTTAAGGTTCACATAATGATCATCTGCTGTTTGACAGTTAGCCTTGAGTAACACAGAATAATAGGCTGCTGGTATATTACATTTTAAATCACAGAAACATGTTTCTCCGTTGAGACCGACTCTTTGTGGTTTGTGGTATTAACACATCTACTGCTTCAGGGCTGGAATCCACACCATTGAGCCACATTGCCCATTAAAAAGACAAATGATTGATTTCATGTATTAGTGAAGCAGCATGTTTCAACAAATATGTATGTTTGTGCTTTTCACGTTTGAAAGTATGTGAATTGAGTCAAAATGCAATTTTTAATCTCAGAGGAAAATTAGAAATGTATCTCCTTGCACAACTGGAAAGCTGAAATACAAAAGCCACCTTTGATAGTATTTGTGTTTATATGAGGAATTGAATGATAGCAAGGACAACTTCCATGTTGTGCTGCAAATATTTGATTAAAGATATAAAAGATAATATGCACAACTTTAAGTCTAGTGTTCTCTTTCCAAAAAAAATTCAAATTTCTGTGAAAAATTAAATAAATCACAAAACTATAGCAGGAGGAAGATGGTGGTTGTTCCCTCTCCAAGCTTTTCATCCACACATTAAATGTGGCAGGAGTTATCATAAAAACATTTACTAAATGCTGTCTTCATTTTCATTATGTCGCTCAGCATGTGTACTTTGGATCTGACTGTAGTGCCCAATTGCACATAAATTCTATTTGAGTCTTTGGTGTATGGATGAATTAACACTAACTCTACTGGAAAATGGTCACTTGTCAAAATGGATATCTGAGCCAGCTGGACAGCTGTTAGTGTTTGTTCACTGTATGCCGATATGGTTGACTCCTGTGGAAATGTAAGTGTTATATTCAGTTGGTCCTTTTAAGGAAAATACTTTGAAAGAGTTCCATGCATATCGATTACAGTTGGCAATGGTGAGTTTTGTTAATGTCCAGGAGAGAAAATCATTAAGTGGTTATGTTCAGTCCAAAAACCTGTAAAATTGGCCCACTAAGCTCCTTCATACCATTGTGACACTTGGAGAAGGGGGCACCATACAAACTTTTTCAACTTGCAATATGAAAATCTGATTATTACTCAAAGCTGCGATGTTTCCACTAAAATGACTCTACAATGCCACAAGGTTTTTAATAGCTAAGAGCTTTTGTTGAAGTCTTGCATGCAAGGGACTTGGGCCCATTCTGTAGCATTTTGCACTGGGAAAAGTGAATAGATTTTGCTTTCTTTCTCAATACTTACACTAGGGAGGGGTGGATGTAATCAGTACAGCCTCTGTTCCATCCAGTATATTTCTCTGAATATTTTTATGCTTATCTTTCTTTAGGTCCACCTCATCTCTACTTAGGAACTGATGCTGCAAGTTCCTCTCTTGCTGTCTTAGACAGCAATTTAAAAAGCATGTATTTTTTTACTATTTTATGCATGATCTAACTTGTAATGGCCATCTTTATGACTTACATGTTTGCACACTGTAAAAATCGACTCATCACGAAGCCCTTGAGCATCACACTTCTTCTGAATGGAAATTTCCATCATACACAATTTCTAATTTGTACTTCTTGTGCAGTAAAAATTTAAATACACTTAATCTTGAATTCCTGACTTGCAGGCATTGGTAAAAATTTTACATTTAAAAAGTTTAATTGTACACAGCTGTAATTGTTTTTGACTGTAGTACCCCTGTCCACCATTGCAACTGAGTGATATCCAACAATGAGAAAACCTTTAGTTTCTTAAGCGGTTAATCCATCCTTTTTTTTGCTGGTTTCATGCCCTTTCAAAGCTCAGTGTCTGTTTTGGTCGTGCAGGTGTGCCACAAGGCTGGCTTCTAATGCTCATTAATCTGCCCAAGACTAATTATTTGGGACATGAAAGACAGTAAAGTATGTTTGTTTTCTTTTTTAAATATGAAATGTAGATGCAGACTCTTAAACTATGAATGTCTTTCACCAAAATGCAGAACTATTTAATGACACTGCCAATCTAAGTGCACAAGCATATGTTACTCAAATAGAAATTCCAGAAAAATGTATATTAAAACTAATTTTGCTGTTACTGAACATGTTTAAATAGAACACCACAGGCCTATAATCTATATGAACGCATTTACACATTTAGCATAGTTGTTGCATAGATTATTCATCATATTTAGGGTGGTGGTGCTGGATTGTTATTGATAAACATCAATTTCACTTCACACTTATCGATTAACAAAAATACATTTACAATATTAATAGTCAGAATTTAACAGTGCCTGTACTTTAGTTTTTGTTTTTATTTTTTCAAATATTTTCATAATATTACTATCAAAAGGAACATAGTTAAAGCAGGTATGATGTACGCACATTTATTTTGCAAACTCGAGGAAATCTGCAGATGCTGGAAATTCAAGCAACACACACAAAATGCTGGTGGAACGCAGCAGGCCAGGCAGCATCTATAGGGAGAAGCACTGTCGACGCTCGGCCCGAAATGTTGACAGTGCTTCTCCCTATAGATGCTGCCTGGCCTGCTGTGTTCCACCAGCATTTTGTGTGTGTTGCACATTTATTTTGTCTGTTTTGACAAATAAAATATATTTTGTATATTCTCACTTATAAATCGTCTGTCCTCACAACCTAATTTTGTGTAATCTTAAAGATTCAAATCAATAAAAATTACGTTTTGAAAAATAAGCATTGATTTGATCAGTCAAAATTATTGAAACATAAGATTTAAATTCTGGCCAGATTAACCACGGTACATCAACAAACCCATTCAAAACTCTAATGTATTTTATCTGCAAATTTTACATGGTGTACCAGCAAGCAGGAACTGTGCATGTTGCCAGCAGGTATCTGCTGATTTAGACAACATTAATGTATATATAAAAGAATTAATGCCAAAATGTTATCTGATATTGGCCTAATCAAGATCATGCAAGATCATAGTACAAATTGCACTCAAAATATTGCTGCCTTAACAAAGCCTGATCAAAGTGGGAGAGATATTTGATGACTTGTGGTATTATTTTTTGGGGCCAATTTTTATATAGCCATCTTAAAGCACATTTTCTGAACATGCTAATACAGAGACACTTGACCTGTGCCAGCCCCATGATACAAATCAACAATTTGTTGCTTAAGTGAGTTCCACACAGTGAATTTATAAGTCATTAGGAAGAATGTCCATCCCAAATCCACAAGGACTGATCAATCAGTATATAGTGTATGACCTATATGATGGTGACCCATAATTGATAAACTTTGTACTCTGTAATGAACCAAGCAGAGCCAGCAATGGAAATCTGTTTGACATGTTGGTTGACGGTGGAAGGTTATATGGATTCCAACTTGCCCTTGTACGTTATCTGAAATTTACACCTAGAAACTGATTTCTATGTCAAGGTAGCCATATGCGAGTACCCAGAGCAGCAATTCGGATTGAATAATAATCTCCAGCTGAAGATGTATATTCAGATGTTTGAGAATTGTAGAAACTAAATGGACTAGTCTCATGTTTTAGTACTGGTACCTGTTGACACTATTCAGGTCTCTTTTCCTCCTTTGGATGACGAATAATCTGTCCTTTTCATGTGTGGTTGGTATACTCCAATTATTTTGCAATTTATTTCACAACCGGCATATATTTTTGAGTGTTACGGGCATTGGTGAATAGTATAAGTCTGTCGTTCCATTCAGCATAGTAATCAAGTAGTATTGATAATACCACTTCCAACATATTGGGATTTTCTGATGGTTCCTGACCTCCTGTATTCATCTATTACCAACTTCCTGGCTTACTGTGAAAGTAACTTGGAATAGTAATTTATGACTAAGGGGAGGGTACTCCTCGTCCTCCCTGTTAGCTGGATGGACCAATCCTTGCATATTTTATTTCGAAAGTATCCTCAATGAATTGGTTTTAAATCATTAACTAGATAATATTCTGTGATAAGGTAATTTTGGAAAATGCAGTGCAAAGAACAATATTTGTATTTGTAAAATTTGCATATTTTTTAATATTGGAAGATGTGTTTAATTTTAAATGAGCATTTTACATCCAAATTACACAGATGATTAGAGCAATCCTATTTGTTTAGATATCCAAACTATAAATGGGATCAGAGGAAGTGGTGTGCAAAGATATTTTTGTTTCCTTGATTATCGTCTTCGAATTTTTTTCAGCAACTATTTAGGCATGAATCTTTCTTGGCTTTGATGTTACTGTTATTAAATAAACTTAGCAATGTTGGTCATATATGTTATTGTTTACTTCTGTAATTAAACCCCATGGGCTTGCAATGTTAATGAACACTAATTTGGATATTCTTTCGTAAATTTATATCATTGCTTTCCTCAGCTGCAGATCTAGACCAATTACAGTGTGAGAATGACTCAGAGGCTGTCATATTTTTAAACAAGCCCATGGTTTTCTTAAATAATAAAATTCAGTAAAACTAATTTTTTTTTGCTGCCTCATTATCTCTTTAATATACTAGCATTTAGCCAGTAATGTAAATTATCACGGTAAAGTTGTTTTGTGGAAAGTAGCTTTTCTTATTATGCTTCTGTTAACAGTCAGACAGCATCTACAGATGTAGATAGACTTTCTGGCAGCCTTTAAATTAAAACAATATATCACCAGCAATTGAATCTTGGGGATCCCACCTTGCATCCTAATTCCACTAATATGCATTGCTGCCATTTCATTAACTCTGGCAGAGCAAAAATCTTTTTGTTAAGAATTATTTTTCAGTTATTTGTTTTGTAAAATTATGCAGGTTTTCTTTCTGGGAAGTAATTCTTTTGTTGTTTGTTATGCTCAATTAGGAAATGGGGAGCATGGTAATTTATAACAAAGTTGCTTTAGAATCCAGAGATCAGGTTATCTTTTTCACAGAGAAAATAAAATTGAAAGGATTTTGAAGCTGATGAGAAATTAAATCCTGGTAATTGTATTGTTCTGGCATTGAATCTCATGCCCAATTGACATGCTGTCATTAAGGTGTTACATTTATGGGTGAGATACCAGCTTTTAATTTTGAGATATTCTAAGCAAATAAGCTAGTAGTTTATAGGCTACAGAATGTCACAAAGTTCATTGTATTTTCAATTTGAGATGAGTCTTTGAAATGCCACCTTGTCCTACTGCCGTATAGTTTAATCTATGTTCTCAACAACAGCCCTGGCTGTCTCACTTCCAGGCATGTGTAGAGGTTTGTAACTTACATTAAATACTCTGACTCCATTCAGACCAAGCAGTTATGGTCATTCCCTGCCCCAATATTGTAATGAGTGCCAAATCTTTACTTCTGGCAGAGGCTTTGTTGAGGGAACGAAGAGAATGAGGTAAGCACTTGTTTTTTTTTGTGTGGGAGTGAAAGGTTAATCGATGAGAGGGATGTACTCCTTAGCCAGTGTCGGTGGTGGTCCAGCTGTGCTACATTATTTAGCTTGACAGAATTTGATTTTTTAAATCATTTTGACTAACAATAATGGTTATTTCATATTTATTTTAATTTTTGTTTATAATTGCCAGAATTTCTCAAAAGTAAGTGAAGTGAGGCAGAAAATTTATCAACGATAATATGCCATTAAAAGCTGTACATCTCTGTTAAAGTATGGAAAAATGCATGAATTATTAAATCATGCCTGTTTTAATTCATTGTATTCATGTAGCAACAGTCATGCTTTCGTGAGGAAAGTAGTTGAGAATTACAAAAATATCTCAGGAGTGTATATATTAATGAATTCTGAATTAGTATGACTGATATTTCATAGATCTGTTCATATGACAGGTGAAAACCTAATCTTGTGCAGAGTTAATAGATAAATAATTTTGTATTTGCACAGGTAAACGAAGAATAGAATCAAACAGTGTGGGAGCAGGCCCTTCGCTCCAAATCAAGTGTTGCCCAGCAAGCTAGTCCCACCTGCCTGCATTTGGCCTACAAACCTCTGCACCCCTCCTATCCTTATAATTATCGAGATGGCTTTTAAATATTCCTAAAGTGCCTGCCTCAACCACCGTTTTGGGCAGATCATTCTAAATACTGTTTGTGTGAAGAAGATGCTTCTGATGTCCCTTTTAACTCCCTCGCCTCTGAAATTAAACCTTTGCTGCCTTTTTTATAGCTCCCATACCTAGGAAAAAGTCTATGTACTTTCATCCTGTCAATTACCCTCATGATCAGGTCTTCCCCTCAGTCTATTTTAAGTCCGAGTATAGGACTAAAGTAAAGATAATAATTTGGATGACTTCTTCATCTGAAGTCACATATCTCGGATGTACAGAGTCCAACCCTAGTGATCATTGGACCACACCCCATCTCAGAAAAGTACAGTATCCTGCATGTTGCTGCAGAAAATGAATATTTTTATAGATACTTAAAGTTCAAATCCCTGGGCAGATACAAGGAGTTAGCCAGAGGTTTGCTTTGAAAACAAGTAATTTGTTTTGTAGCCTTC
The DNA here is from genome assembly GCF_048418815.1 of Hemitrygon akajei. Taxonomy (NCBI): domain Eukaryota; kingdom Metazoa; phylum Chordata; class Chondrichthyes; order Myliobatiformes; family Dasyatidae; genus Hemitrygon; species Hemitrygon akajei. Next base: position 30,759,392 of record NC_133145.1, read on the forward strand.
GGGGCAGGTACTTATTTATGACCAGCACTGAAGAGACGTGATGTTTAAAGTCTTCAGTGTTTTTCTACCAGCAATAAGTCAGTCAGGATATCATTACCTCCAGTGTACAACTGATTTAAAAAAATATATATTGTATTATACAACTATATTAATGATTCTCACCTGAAAGTTAAAATGGACTGTTAAAGTTAGGTAATCTGAAAATGTCACCCATTGTTACACATTGAATAACGTTCCCATAATATATCAAGGAATGATACCATTGACTGGTCACGGTGAAATTATTTCCGTGAAGGGTGGGGATAAATAGAGGAGAACTTACAGACTTTCACTTCCTTATATTCAGTCTTAACTATAACAGGATTTTACATTTTTGAAGAAATTGTTTCCTCAGCATCTGATGTGAAAAACAGAATTGCATCTGTTATGGATAAAAATCAGCAGGTGCTTAGGCGTTGGGTACCCCTGGGCTGATTGGCTGACTGCCTGGAGGCACACAGAGGGTATATTGTGTGATCATATAAATGTTTGTGTGTGTTCGGCAAGTCCCTAATAAAATATGAAGGTCTGGGCCAGCCCATTTGAATTGGAATACATACTTAAAAGCCCAAAGGATTAGAGCTGTTTCCTTGAATCTGCAGGCCAAGGCTTCATCACACTGCTGTTTTTGAAGTTCTTCAAAAGCACTAAAAGCTTTCCCTTGCCCAGATGAGCCTGATTCTGAAGTGTGCTTTGAAGCCATGCTTTTGGTGACTAACTTTGATAATTGCTTTCGTTGATAACATATTAACACTGGGTTTTTAGTTTGGAACTACAAATTGTTTGCCTAGAGATTGAGCTTTTGCAGTTACCTGTTTGGATCACCTTATGGCATTGAATGACACTTTTTTTTGTTACTATTTGAATAAACTGGTGATTTACAATGAATCTGCATTATTTCCTGCTGGTTAACTTTCTATTTCCATAAAAAAGTACATGTGGTATGTTAAACAAACATGTAATGCCCAAACTAATTTCTGTAACTGGTTTCTCAAATTCTACTAACCTTAATTTTATATTGATTGGGTATGTAAAGAAACTTAACGAACCAGTCATTTGAATTAAATTTTCTTCACGTATAGTCACCTGAGCTCATTCAAATCATTTTTCAGTATCATTGTTCATTGTCATCTACAAAAAAATTGTTTACATTTTGCTGTGTGTGTGTACAAAATCTAACTGCCAAGAAGCTACTGTGAGCAGAGCTTGATATTGTAACTATTACTGCTTCAGAAAAAAAAAGATAAATAGTGTTTGGCAAGTGAACCCTGTTTGGCTACATTGCTACCTCCAGCGAAAAGTTGTTAATGAAAACATTTTGACTTGGAGTTCTGCCTAAGTAACAGAAATGTGGAGAGGGAATGGTTGTGGCCAGCTCCTTGAATATACAGAATGTATTCAGCAGGCATCTTAATGTCAGTTTTAAATTGCTGGGAAAATGCACAATGAGTTGGAACTGTTCTTTATGTAAATAAGATAACAAAATTTTATTTCTACCACCAGCATCTTTTTATGTGACCTTCAGAAGGCTTCCAAACTATGTCACATCTAATGGCACCATCCCACTGAACTAATTGCAATCATGCTGTAATAGCCGCATAAATTCGCTGTAAAAAGTATTTTTTGAATTTCTTCCAGGGTTGGTTGATGGGGCCAAGATTGTGTGAAAAGCGTATGTTAATTTGGTTCAGCAGCAAAATTGATCTGAGGTGTTAAGAAAGTGTACTATGAACAAGGATTTGGAAGGATCGGAGATCAATGCAATCTCAAACTAAGAATGTACACTTTGGGGGAGTTGAACGCATTTGCACAAGTTTTGAATATCTGGAATAGTTTCACAAAAATAAAAAATGCAAACTACATTGGTTAAACTTCAACTCTATTATGGAAAAGGGATTTTCTTATTGTCGTTGTATTCTGCATATAATAACTTGGTCATGAAATTTAGGGACCAGGATGTAGATGAGGAGTCCAAAAGTACTGCAAGGCTGACAGGAGAAATCCCAGTCACATTCAAAGAAGTATAGTTTAAATGTTAAATAACTCACCATTTTGTTTGGAGCACAAAAATATCTTTTAAGCTATGTTTGAGAGTAGGCCACATGTGGATTCTCCTGAGCATTGCCAGTCAAACTGCACTGCCTTGAACACAGCCTTATGCATTCTCCTCTTACACCACTCTGGCTATGCTCAGGAGAATCCACGTGGCTGAAGTTCAAGCAGAGCTTAAAAAAGATCTAATGCATGCTCCAAGCAATATGGTGTGTGTTTAAACTATACCAACTGAATGTGAAGCTGGCATTTCTCCTGTCAACCCTGCATTGAAGTTTTACAGCTACTTCCAGCTTTCACCTACGAACTCATTTCAACCTCAGTTTCACTGATCTCAGTCTCTGTTAAGCTTCACACCCTTCACACACAGCCCATTCCCTCCCAGCCACCTCAAAACTCACATACTGATTACCCTCCCTCTGCAATTTCCTTAAGATCTTTCTTCAGATCTTCTGCTGGCTGCCTATGGCCCAATCTCCTGTTTCATTTCAGCATGCAACAGCTGGGTGGGGACTACCCATTTGATATGGACAGCTCACCAGTTCACTGACCCTAATAATGAGGACTGAGCCCTGGCACTCTCTACCCTTGGACTAGGATTTCTCCCATTCTGTTTTCAGCTACATGCCAAGACACACTAAGCCAATGTTGCAGAAAGAGATCCCCACCCTGTTACTCATATAAAAGGCTACTGGTTTGTGGGCACCAGCCTTCTCTCAGTCCTTTCCTGAACCGTGTGGTTGCACTGCCTGCCTAATTTGCTCTAGCCACCTATACAGGTCACCATGAGCAATGAAATCCCACTAATTATTCATTGCAATGTTTGTGTTGTGTTTAGAATTGACATTAAGCCATTTCGTTGAAACCACTTCTGCTTATTGGGAATAGGAACTGTGGGTGACTATCCTTGAGTTCACTAGAACCAGGGAGCTGAGACCATCTGACTAAGAACAATGTGGGTAATTGACCTAGATCTCATAATTTGATTTAGTGGGCAATTCCTTTGTTTATTAGGTGATAAGAGAATGCTTATTATGCTTACCAGAGAAACTTGCACATTGGAGTGATAAACTACACTCAGTGGTCACTTTATTAGGTACACAGAACTGGAACCACTTGTGGTCTTCTGCTACTGTAGCCCTTCCACCTAAAGGTTTGGTGTGTTGTGCATTTAGAGATGCTCTTCTGCACACCACTGATGTAACATATGGTTATTTGAGTTAATGTCAGGTTCAGCCAGTTTGGCCATTCTCCTCCGTCCTCTCACATTGACAAGGCATTTTCACCCATGGAATTGCTGCTCACTGGCAGTTTTTTGCTATTTGCACCATTCTCTATAAGCTCCAGACTGTTATGTGTGAAAATCCTGAGGGATCTGCAGCTTCCGAGATACTCCCGCCACCTCGTCTGGCACCAACAGTCATTCAGCAATTAAGGTCACATCAGAGTTCTAACCCATTCTGATATTTGCTCTGCACAAAAACTGAATCTCCTGAGCATACCTGCAGGCTTTTATGCATTGAGCTGCTGCCACATGATTGGCTGATTAGATATTTTCATTAATGAGCTGGTGTACAGAAATAAGTAATAAAATGGCCACTGAATGTAAATAGGCAGTGTAACCTTAATCCCTTGCCTCTACCTTTAGTGACTGTAGGATCTAACATAGGCAACATTCTTACTGACTGTCTTTGCTTAGATTGTACCTTGGAAGCTGAGAAAGCTGTGTAGCTTATTTTCCCCTTTAAAAGAAACAGCCATGCTGCGTGTCTACCGAATAAATTTGAGGAGCTGCTGATGGAGCGTTGACACTGCAATGCAATGTGCTCCAAGTCATGGCTGTGACTGCCGTCGCACTGAATTCCTAATTTCTTCTGTGACATAATGAAGCCTTAAATGACAGGGGAAGCACGTCCCTACAAAAAGGCTGAAAAACTATAGGGCATTGTAGTGTGGACTATATCTAGCATACAGCCTAATGAGTTACATGATTAACTTTACAACAAGAGTAGTTGTGCATTGTTTTTTCCCCCTTCAGTTACAGATGAATCTCAGGGTTGTATACTGCACACATTCTTTGAATCTTTGAATTTGATGAGTCTAAGGCAGGGATTCTTGAGAGTCAGAAAAGCACTGACAAGGTATTTACCTGTAATGTTAATTTGGTTTACCTTGCCATATAAGCTTCCTGACCAGCTGAGTGTCTTCAATATTTCTGGGTTTTTTTCTGATTCCCATGACTCCATAAGAGTATTGATTTTTTTTCATGGAGTCTTTGGGGAAAATCCTGCAAATGTTTGCTCTATCTGGAATCACTTGCTGTGCTGGTGTGAGATTAGAGTAGACCTCTTGTTTGAGGAGATCTAATCAAATCACTGACTATTTTACATGTCCTCACTCCATTCCTATTTTAATAATTTTTCCACACACATAATTGACATAATTTTAATATGCTCCAGTCTGTGATCACAAGTACTTTGTTTCATTTGCCACATATTTTTTGCAGACTTTGTCAATACAGTTCTTTTTCTGTGCTTTGTACTGCAGAAAACACTTTTCTGATGTTCCACAAACTTCAGCATTACACTTGGATAGAATTAAGATTCCAATGGAAATTGTATCTGCCACTCTGATATTGTCTGTTGTAGACGACATATAGATTCCTATCTGCCCACCATGGCTCTTCCTTCATTGCATGCCAGATCTTGCTGTTAGATGAGATCGTAGGCAGCTTTTTAGATCAGACAGAGTTGTCAACAACATCTCTTTAAAGTGAAACTGCTGTCCATCAGAGCTCTGACGATTTTATAAAAGTTTTTAATTCAAACTGCCTTTAGTAGAGCTTCTATTAAAGAATAATAATAACAACAACATTATTTATAGAGCACTTTTCATACAGATGATGTACTTCAAACTGTTTTACAATGGGATAAAAGTACAAATGTGAAAATAAAAAAATAAATATGAGAATAAAAGACAAAAAGATGTTAGCTAAAAGCAAGATTAAATAAATAGATTTTGAGCTGGTATTTAGAAGAGTCAGCTGAAGAAAAAATTATTTTAATTAAGTCAAAATTATATTATGTGACCCAAAAAAATTAGTAAGGAGGATTTCAAAGACAAATTCAGTCAAGATGAAATGATGTTCCCTTTTTATTGGTTATATTATGATATTGCAAAGATGTTTGTTGATCTATTGTAGAATTAGGAAAAAAATACAAAAACTTAGTCAACAGTAATGATAACAATAATTGAATTGAATGAATTCATTTTAAAGATTTTTAGTACATTTCACAAAAGATCCTAGATTGTTTTGTACTTAAATTAATCACCAGTGGTGATACTTAAACATGTGTGCACCTTTTTGTATTGGGTATTCTCTTCTAATTATTATATCTGATCCTAGGTAGTAGCTGTATTAAATGAACAATATAATCAACATGAAATTCAATAAGCATTTGAGGCTGGAGACAAATGTAATATTAGAATTCAGTGAACTGCTACAAGATTAACTTAGTCTTTATCAGATTTATTTTTAAACTAATGTTTAGGAACACAGCCCCTGAAATGGACTAAAATTGAACATTATTTCTCCAGTATGGTTATACCAAAGCACTATATAACATTAGTAAGGTATCCCAACTTGTGTTACCCGATCCCCTTACAATAAAGGCCAGGATACTATGTGCAAAATTGCCCGCTGCACCTGCATGATAACCTTCAATGTTTTATTACAGGTTACTTTGAAGGTGAGCCTTTTCCCAACATCTTGCTATTTTAAACAAAAGCTCAGTTTTTTTTTAGTGACACTAAATTGCTTTGTTGCAATGCAGTGAATCTTAAGTGTTGCAGGGCATACTGTGTGCAACAGCAAATGATAAAAGACTTTATCTGCTTGCAGAAATAATTTCAGTTTTGGAAAGCGGTTGTTTCTGATTCGAAGTTTGGAAGTATCCAGTTTATCTGGTGAATATTTTTAATGTTAGTAAAGATCTGATAAATCAACCAGCTGTTGGTGCTTTTTACATTCAGAAAGATCTCTGACATTAACGCACCCACAAGTGGAACTTAATTCATGTGTAAAAGGATTCATACAATTCACTACTTCCAAAACCAGGTGGAGAAATGGTCATCTTTGCCATATCTTTGTACATCTAATTTTAAAGACAGTATTTAAAAATTAATGCTAATACATCCTGTGCCCACATACTTTAAATCAAGAGCCAAAACAAATTTGAAATAGATTGTTACCTGTATTCAGATTCCAGCAAACCAACAAAGACGAATAATGAGCAAACCTGCCTGCTTTTTCTGTCCCTGCTTTTCATAGTGTGATGAACAAGTGGATTGAGATAAGTACCCATCAGGGCTTAAAATGGTTGTTGATTGAGGTATGCAAGGAATGGTTCTTTATATTACTGTATGTGCTTGGTGGTCTAAAAAGCTATCAAAAACAATTCTTTTGTGATTCATATACTGTCAAATTTACTGGTACGCTTTACAATGGATTAACAGGAAATCTAAGTGTAGTATGCAGATTCCACGAATTGCGAAATAACTTCAAGAGATTGATTCTAGGTATATTCAAAAAAATCGGAGACCCTTTGTGGGATTGAGTTTATTTGACATTTCACTGTTTTACTACCATAGAGATAGCAATGGAAACAGGCCCTTCGGCCCACCAAGTCTTTGTGGGCCTTTAGCCATTATTTACATTAATTCCACATTATTCTCCTCACATTCTCATCAACTGCCTCAGAATCTGTCACTCACCTGCATGCTAAGGGCAATTTCCACTAATTATTAATTCAAGAAAAAGATACATGTTAAATTGTGCAGATGAAAAAAGAGTCAACTGTTGACTACATGTACTTTAAATGTCCATTTATCTTCTAAAGAAAAGAATATTTCTGCATCTGCCAATATTCCAAATTTATGTACAAACTGGAAGCATCTTCGGAGCCTGGCATGGATACTGCATGTTGCCAATTACTTTTTATTTGTGGGTTTATGTTTCTCTTCTTACAAGTAAGTTCTCAAATATATGGATCAATGATCTGATAATCACAAATCATAAATTTCATTTTAGGGCTGATCATTTGTCCACATTTAATTTGGCTCTTGACAGCTGCTATAACTCTGAAAGCAAAACTGGCTCATGTTATCTTATAAGTACTAGATTACAAATTGGCTGTCAGCTTCAACGTAAAATTTTGAACTGTTTGCATAATTCAGGTTAAACATTTTCCCAGAGTGTGAGAATTTGAAAAATTTAGGAATTCCTTTTTAAATTAATTTTCCAATATCGAATTATAAATTGGTACAATGAATAAATAACTTGTATAATGTATCACTGTGATAGTGCATTCACCGAATACCTAAATGCCAGGAGAGAGTTATTGTTTTCATTCACATCACACCTATATGTTTTGTGATTACAGACAAAAGGTAAAAAGTAATGCATTCAAAAGTCAAAGCTGTGTAGACATATACTGCTGTTTGTCCTGCATGAGGCTTCATCCATCTGCACTTCATAAGTATTTTGAAGCAAAAGCAAACAGTTCATTCCAATGTACAACATAAATATAATTACTACTTTCTAGTATATACACAATATTTAATGAAAAAATTATTTATTTTTAATCTGCAAAGTTACCAAATAACTTAAGCAAAACGGGTCAATATTCATAATGACAATTCTATACAGCATAGGAAGTTTCAAATCAGTAAAATTTCTTTACCTTTTACAACATTGGGCATTAAAAGTATTACTTCAGGTCGAATAAAATTGAGTAACTGAGTACTATGGCATTGCCGTAAAGCAGAAATATTTATAAACAGATCTGCAGCAGAATAATAATGTAATTACTAAATTTGAGCAGGCCCTTGTCAAATAAGGTAAATACCTAGAAGGCATGTTTCATTAATTTCCCGTAAGTGCTCTTGAAGTTGAGGAGAGGAGAGGAGCAGCACATTCTATTTATTTCAGATTAATTTGTTTGGCAACTCAACAGTTCAACTTCGTGAGGAATATCTGGCTGGGAAGCATTTTTTGAAATTGGACCATTTGTTGTGTTGAATAATTGGATAGAAATTAAATGTATATTTGATGATATGGACTGGTAATCAATCTTCCTTCATGAAAAGAAAAATAGAGCATTAAGGCTTCCATTATCCTGTCTAATTTAGTAATTCTTCAGCAAGACATCTGTAACATTTACAAATATTTACTGTAAGACCTTACTGCAGTTTGAGTCATCAGTGATAGTTCTAAATTTCTAAAAAATCCTTACGAAGTCCCATAGATCCGTAGATTGCTTTTCGATCAACTGACAAGCAGCTAAAGAGTTGAAGAATAAATAAAAATCTGTTTATTTAATTCAACCTTTTTTTCATTAATTCCCATGTAACATGGTTTAAGATTAATGATGCAATATTATTTAAATTCCAAGACTTGCAGGCAAAACTGGAATTATAATTGCAAATACCAGCTAAGAGTGATGACTCAATGCATCTAAATGGGTTTTCAATTTTGCATGTTCTGACTGCATGCTTAAGGCAGGATTCAATCTTTATTATAGCCACAAGGCATTGTGACACAAGGTTGTAGAAGGTAAAATGCATGCTATTCTATTCTCTTTACTGGAGCTTTTGTAAATATCTGCCAGGTAGTTTACTCTGTTTACAGTTCAGGCCATCTCAAAGTCTTCTATAGCTAATGTGGCACTTTTTAAAGTGTAGACACTGCTATAATGTGGAGAAGTGAAGGCCACTTTCTGCCAGACGTGCTTTTACAGTAATATCCATTGAGGAATAATTAATCGTGATTGCACAAGTGTAACACCACTACCTTTCTCTGCAATAAGTCCTGTAGAGTCTTTACCAACTGCCTGAGAGATTGAATAGATCACCTGGAAGAAAATACTTCTGATAGGTTAACTTGCCCTCGTACTGTACTTGAGCAAAAAAAGCCCAGACTGATATACTGAAGTGTCAGCTTCACAAACTCACAACCTTCCGACTTAGCAGTGAAAAATGCCCAACTACACTGCAGCCATCATTGAAAGAATCAGTAAAAACACAAAATGCTGGCAGAACTCAGCAGGCCAGACAGCATCTATGGGAGGAGGTAAGGACAACGTTTCGGGCCGAAACCCTTCATCAGGAGCAGAATCAGATTTACTATCTCCAGCATATGTTGTGAAATTTGTTAACTTTGTGGCAGCAGTACAATACAATACATGATAAATATAGGAAAAAACTGAATCACAGTGTGTGTGTGTGTGTGTGTCTATTAAATAGTTAAAATAAGTAGTCCAAAAACAGAAATAAGGTAAAGCTCTGAGGTACTGTTCATGTGTTCAATGCCCATTTAGAAATTGAATGGCAGAGGGGAAGAAGCTATTCCTGTATAATTGAGTGTGTGCCTTCAGACTTCTGTACCTCCTCTCTGATGGTAACAATGAGAAGAGGGTATGTCCTGGCTGATGGGGGTCCTTAATGATGGATGCCACCTTTCTGATGCAACACACCTTGAAGATGGCTTGGAACAATATGGAAGCTTGTACACATGACAGAGCTGGCTAATTTTACAATATTCTATAGCTTACTTCAATCCTGTGCTTTAGACCCCTCCCTTCCCATACCAGACTGTGATGCAGCCAATCAGAATGTTCTCCACAATACTTCTGTAGAAGTTTTCAAGTGTTTTAGATGACAAAGCAGATCTCCTCAAACTCCTGTTGGAATATAGCCTTTATAGCTGCTTCGATATCTTGGGACCAGGTTACGTAGTCAGATATATTGCTCACTCACTCCACTTCTGATCCTCTATGAGGATTGGTTTGTATTCCTTCGTCTTACCCTTTCTGAAGTACACAATCAGCTCTTTGGTCTTACTAACATTGAGTACAAGGCTGTTGCTATGACACCGCTCAACTAGCTGATATATCTCACTCTTGTATGCCCTCTCATCACCGTCTGAGATTCTGCCAACAATGGTTGTATCATCAGCATATTTATAGGTGGTATTTGAGCTATGGCTATCTATACAGTCATGGGTGTAGAGACAGTAGAGTAGGGAGCTAAGCACACAGCCCAGTGGTGCGCCAGTGTTGAATGTCAGCAGGGTGGAGATGTTATTACCAATCCGCACAGATTGTGGTCTTTCGGTTAGAAAATCAAGGATCCAGTTGCAGAGGGAAGTACAGAGGCCCAGGTTCTGTAGTGTTTCAGTCAGGACTGTGGGAATGCTGGTGTTAAACACTGAGCTATCATCAATGAACAGCATCCTGACAAGTATTTGTAATGTCCAGGTGGTCCAAGGCTGCTTGGAGAGCCATTGAGATCGCATCTGCCATATACCTATTGTGGTGATGATGCAATACGGTGCAAGGACTGTTTAAAATTATAAAAAAGACCCAAGAAATCCAGATTAGTTGCTGATGGTTATATATTGCATTCATTTGAATGTCTAATCAGAATTTATTGAATTTGCCAAACCTTTGTTTGCTTGCATTCATTTAAATGGAAAAAATGCAGCATTATCTTTAAGTAAATAATAAAACTCCCAGTGTTTACTATTGAATTGTAAGTACTAGATAGGTCCGGCAAGAAAAAGCTGATTAAATTCTGATTTATTATATAGAAATGTTCCTCTGTTTGGTGTTCAATTTTAGGGCAGTTGAAAAAGATTGTCATTAATGATTTTTTTTAACTTAGTAGGTGAATGATGCTCCTTGTTGCCTTTTATGAGTAAGTTGTTAAAGTTGCCATGTGCAATTGTTTTAATTTTTCAAATGAACTTTAAACCTTCCTGAAATTTCAAGCACTGCCTACACTTACATTTATATCATCTTTGAAAGGGATTTTCCATTGAAGAGTTTGGGTATTGTTCTCACAAACTGTAGATGGATGATCTGAGTCTATAAGAGTAAATAAAGTTACCAGGTTACTCTTTGCAAAAATGAGCATGTTACTATACTAATACAGACTTGAGGATAATACTTGGTTAGAATATGAGGTGCTGCAAATACGGGATTCAAGGAGAAGCATTGTAACTGATTTAAAAGAAATAATGCATGATGAATTAGGAATTTATATTTAGTGGCTGCACTACACAAATGGAATTGACTTTTTTTGCAGTGACTTACAAAATGGTACTAAAGCTGACTATTTAAAAAGTAATTCTAAGATGAAAAAGCTAAAAACTTGGCAGAAGTTTACTGAAGAATTTCTGCATAGAAAACATTCTTGATCAGTGCACTGAACATCAAAGCTGTGTGATGTGCACAGTGTATCGGAAAAGGCGTCGTTAGCTAATGTGTTTGGAACTGAAGATTGTTTTTTGTTTGCAGTGAACATACACCAATTTTCTTGTATATTGAAATTTCTTTCGATATGGAGCTATTGTCTGCTAATCTTAAATAGGGTCCTCACATAAAACAATAATAGATTAATGTGAATGCACGTAAGATTAACATTTCATTGCCCTTAAGAGTGTCCTGTAAATTTCAATGTACTTGTGAACATCTCAGGCCGAGAATACAACCAGTTTTTTTTCTATTTCCTTATAGTTAAAACAGAAATTAAGTGAAATGAAAAAAAAATTTCCAAGGTTATTCTTTATAATTGCTGCATTAAAAACAGACTAACAAACTCTTAGTAGCAAAAAGGTATAAGTGTTTGCTTTGAATTAAGTTTAGGAATGAAGATGGGATAGTTAGTATTTAAATAGGAGTAAATAGGCCAATATCTTTCAGTAACCATGCCTGATCAGCCTAACACAAGTAAGGAAGTGAGCCCACTAGATGTCCATTGTATCATAAAATCTTTAGGCTCGTACAGTCAAATCTCTTGGAATCTTTTAATATGACTGTCAGTCTTAAATCACAGGCAAATAATGTTTGCAGTGCTAAAAGTTGATTTTTAAAAGTCTGGAATTTTAAGCGTTGGGATTTTAATCTTTTCCTGTTTCTTTTGTTTCTCTAAATGTATCCTCCTTTTGCTCATAAAAAGTTTGATTTGTGTGGGTAGGTTTTCATTATGTTAAAAATTTGAGCTCCCATTACCTGGCTTAGAATCTGTGTGGTTGATCCTCAGTCTTATTACTTAGGGCATTTATTTCACTTACCCTGTCAGAGGGTCCTGCACTGCTTCAATTTTCTAATTATTGCAAGTAATGGGGCAAAAGCCCACAATAACTGTGAAGAAATGTAAGCAGAATCAATGGTGAGCACTATTCATTTGCTGCTGATTGCACAAACAAATCTATTATGTAATTAATGCATGTTTCTTGGCTTGTTTCCCATCATAGTCCAGTGACAAAACAAAACATGCATGATATGAAGATTTTGTTGGTGCTTTGCCTAAATGGCTGCAAGCCAAATATAATGCTGCCTAAACTTGCTCTAACTGCTGTCAGCAAGGCCTATTTTTACAAGGTCTATACTTGTAAAAACCTTTAGGCCTCATGTTAAAAGATCACAACGTGTGCATCATTCTTCTATGGTTTTGCTTTAAGTCAAAAATAGTGTGCCTTTTCAAGGTTGGTGCTCCTACTCTGAATCCATTTTCCTCTGTTTTCCTTTATTTCCTTTTCACCCATTTTGCATTCTCATTGTTCTGCATCTTTCATACAATTCCTTTTCAGTTTCTCTTAGTTACAGTACAACTGCTTAATTCTCTACTTTAGACCACAAGACCGTAAGCAGTAGAAGAAGAATTAGGCCATTTCGCCCATCGAGTCTGCTTCGCTATTTCATCATGGCTGATCCATTTTCCCTCTCACTTCCAATCTCCTGCCTCTCCTCCCCGTATCCCTTCATGCCCTAACCAATCAAGAATCTATCAATGTCTGCCTTAAATATGTATAAAGACTTGGCTTCCACAGCTGCCTGTGGAAATGACTTCCACTTTCATCTCTGTGAGCTATGCACTTTGTTTATTTTCCCCATTTATCCTTCCACGTTCTCCATTTTTTTTATACATTCTGAACTTTATTTTCATTTTGATCCTCAGATAACAAGAGGCAGATTCAGGATTTTAAACTGATCATTCTTGGAATCATACTACTCATGAGTCGTGATAGATACCGGTAGTTGTGGACCATTTATTATTAGTTAGGTTTTTTGATAATGTTACATTTCAATGTCCATGTGATAATTAAACTAAATCTGAAATCTGAATTCAAACCATGGATCAGTATGTGATAGACTGAGTGTAATTAGGACTTCACTTCCAATCTTTGAGATACTAATTGTACTCAGTCAGCTCCATTCAACAGGATTTGTGAAAGACCAAACTTGCAAAATGAATGATCTATTCATGTCAATAGGTTACCAAATGGACAGAGGTAGTCCATAAACTTAATGCCAGATTTAAGATCTCGATCTTCAAGCATTTATTTCCTTTTTGGCAAATGTAGAACCAAGCAAGGAATGCCCTTATAATCAAAACAACATGGTAGAGACATTAAAGGGCACTGAAGCTATTTGCAGTATTTCTAGAAAATGTAATTCAGGACTTTGGCAAAGGACATTGAAGTACAAGAGAGAATATAAAACAAAACAAAAAATTATTGCAATAAAGTATGCATTATTGACATTTGATTAATTTAATAAATTAATTTGACTAATTACTAATGACAAATTAATTACTAATTAATTTGACTAAAGCTTGCACTGCCTTATTTTAAGTAAAAAGGATCAGGGATTTAAATTGGGATTGGCAGTCGAATTCTACATTCAATTGGCTAATGGTTGGGCAGATGACTATTACATTGAAGAATGTGTGCTGCTCTCGGGTCATACTTCAGAGTATAAAGCAAATACCAACAAGTCTGGAAGGTGCAGATCATGAAGCACACATAGTTGACCTGGGATGAATGAAGAAAATAAAATTGTTGTGATGAGAATAATTGAGCTGTGGAAGTTTCTAGATATCTCCTATGACCACCTCAAAGTGGCCTGGGTTTCCTTAATCTAATTTTTCATTTCTGGCTGGTGTGAGAAATGTGTATATTAAGGTTCGCAAGGTATTATAAGTCTGTGGGATAGATGAATAACAAGTTACTTCCCTGCATGTCAATGATACTATATTCAGGGTTGTTTGTATCTGGTGAAACTGGACAGGCAAGATACAAGAAATGAATAATATCGTTCATGCATTCATAAACCGCAGTGAAGTCAAATATCAATTTTGCAGCTAGATATCTGGTAATTGTTTATTAGTGACCATTCTTAATGTCATTAGTAACTTTTTATAACTTGGTATTTTAAAAGTGGCTAAAATTCTGTATTCAGCATAGATGAATAGCTTTTAGAAATGCTCAGGAAAATCATCAAGCAGTTCCCTGACCAGATAGCAAGTGACCAGGTGAGGGGAAATATTTTAAATTACAGACATTCTTGTGTCGTAGAAGAACCCTTAGGCTAACTTCCCAAAATAGAGATGGGATTGCCAGGAAAGTACAAGGAAATTAAAATGAACTTGGATCACACGGATAAGGGAATCACTCTTAGGTCTTCGTAGTAATCAACTAAAATCTGAAGAATTATTAGAGCATTAGCTTCTCCCAAGTAACACACACAAAATGCTGTAGGAACTGAGTAGCCAGGCAGCACCTAGAGTAAACAGTCGATTTCAGACTGGATGAGCATGAAGGTCATAGAATGAACTTGGTACTTAATCAAGTGGATAAAGGAATCACTTATAGCCTAGTAGGTCTTTGGTGTCCTGATGAAGGGTCTCAGCCCGAAATGTCAACTCTTTACTCTTTTCCATAGATGCTGCCTGACATCTGAGTTCCTCCAGCATTTGAATTTATTTAAATCTTACATCCATCCCACAAATTGAGAGAGTAAAAATCTTTGTGTTATGGCTCTGTCACAATGTACAGGCATGTGAATTTATAAGTCTAATGACTTGTAGAAGGAAGCTGTCCCGTAGCCTATTGGTCTTGGCTTTAATGCTGCAGGACCATTTACCAGATGGAAGTTATGGTTAGGGTGATTGGTGCCCCTCATGATCTTCCAGGCCTTCTTTGTGCACCTGCTGTTGTAAATAGCCTCAATGGAGGGAAGTTCACATCCACAGATGCACTGGGCTGTCCATACCACTCTCTGCAGTGCCCAGCAATCAAGGTTGGTGCAGATCCCGTACCAGGGGGTGATACAGCCATCAGGATGCTCTCAATGGTGCCCCTGTAAAAGGTATTGAGGATTTGGGGGCTCATGCTGAACTTCTTCAGTCGCCTGAGGTGGAAGAGATGCTGTTGTGCTTTTTCTGCCTCACAGTACGTGTGTACTGTCAAGGTGAGAACTTCAGTGATGTGTATACTGAGGAACTTGAAACTACTCACTTTGTGTGTGTGTGTGTGTGTGTGTGTGTGTGTGTGTGTGTGTGTGTGTGTGTGTGTGTGTGTGTGTGTGTGTGTGTGTGTGTGTGTGTGTGTGTGTGTGTGTGTGTGTGTGTGTGTGTGTGTGTGTGTGTGTGTTACACTTGGATTTCCAGCATCTGCAAATTTTCTCATGTTTGAACTTTTCCGAAGTTGAGGTTTTGTGAACTGTTCAGGTCCTCTTTAAACAGTACAGCCTCTAAAGCTTTGGAGAAAACAAGATGTACACAATTCAGTGGAAAACTGGGAATACTTGACAAAGATGGCAATGTTTTTTATTGGTCCCAAGAAAATTTAGGGGATGGATAAACTTAATTGTAATAAAGTATTTGACATTGTGAATTTGAGGAACTAGATGACCAGAATAATAAAGGTAAGTAGATAGTCAAAGCAACAAAATAATTTGCTCCCTTAACAAAACATCACAACTGATATTTTTAAGCAGTAATTAAATTTGTCAACTGATAGCCAAAAGTAGATATATTTACCTTATTTTATTTCAATAAATGTAGTAAATGATTATGACTAAGATTTCCAGCATCTGGTTCACTGAAATGGCAGTCAGAGATTTAATACTTCACAAGCTTTTACCTAATTCCTTCTGCTTTAGACTGCCTAATCTGGGAAAAGTTCATGGTGAACTATTGTTTGAAGCAGTGAAATAAATAATGCAGAAAATGCATGAGGCATCATTTATCAACCAAGATAAGGGTAAAACCAAGACATTAGATTGAATTGCAGAAGTAATGACGGATTTATCCAAGGTTAGGAACATATTAAAAGATTACTTACAAATATCTTACTCCTCTTCCATTGCCCACATAATGCAGTCTTAAGTGCTTTGCATTTACTGTTAATGGCACCAAGTTGTCTCTAATATTGATGACATCACAAAGGGCTTCTGATGTGAAAGCCAGTTTTTTACAATAGATTAATAGCTACTGTCTCCAACAATCTGATCATCAATTTGATTAATTATTTACTAATGCATTGTAAAGTTTATAGTGGTGCAGTAGTGCACAACTTAATCAAAGCATTATTTTCTGTGCATGATGTCATTCCGAGAAATGCACGTTTAGTGATATCTCCAAACAAAGTCATTGGAACTTTTACTAGTGTCCTTACTCATATATATCTCAGCTGATGCTATAACCATCAGCTGAAGATTTATTTGTGCTAGCTTTTTACATTGTTTGCATTGTCCATCTCCTTGTAATATTTTGCCTCTTCAACAGGGATCTTTGCTAATTGTTTAGTCTAGTTAAGTGCTATCAAGATACCACTTTTGCTCCCCCTTGAAAGCGAAAACTTACCTGGTAAGGGTGGAAAACGTTTATATAGAACCTGTAACACCTTCATAACACTAAAGAGCATCCTGCTGCTAATGAATTTTTTCCCCACTTTTCCATCTACTTGCAAAGGTAAATAAGCAATTTAACATCTCTTCAAAAAACCATTATCGGCATCACCAGCAGTACAGCACACCTTGGCGTTGCTGATAAGTGTCAACTTAGATTAGGTAACCAAATGTCTCCACTTGGCCTAAATTCAAAATATTTTGACTCAGTTGAGTTCTATCACTCAGTCAGATCTAGAATATTAAATGTGGGCACTTGGGGGAAAAAAAGCAGAAACTTGGAATAAATGTATCCTAGTCTTTGTGGCAGAAAACCACTGTGGGGATTATTATCTGCACATTGTTAAAAGATCAGAAAATAGAATATTAATCTGTACAGTCTATCAATTTATCTGATTTATCTGTACAAACTGTTAATAGCTATCAATATAAATTGGAGCCCAGCATGCAATTTTTATAAGACTAAAGAGAATTGTACTTAAAGGCAATGAGGATCTATTTTGTTTTCTATCTTGCCATTTGTCTTCAGGTATATCTCATCTCCACAGTCCCCTAATATCACTCAATAGTTCTGTTAATATTTCCAACGTTTAATCAAATCGTAGCTTTCCTGCAATGATTCAAAAAGATGTTAAGACATTTTCACACGTATGATGTGCTAATTAAAGTAAGCACTTTGATGGAAGGGTAATTGCAAGTTTGTGTTACTCAGAAATTGTAATTTCTCTGTCAAGCAGCAGATACTTAGTGTTAACTTTTTTTGTATATGTGATGCTTGACTGATTTTATTTATATAACATTTTATTACGTAAATATACCTAAAGACGTGTTGCAAGTCTTAATTGATTCTGTTTATGCAGTTCGTAACTTTCTGATTTACCTTTACTGAGACCATTTTCAGTTGATTCTTTGATCCTCTTTTCATTAGATGCTTATTTTATCTTATCAGAATTAGATGATTACCGTGCATGATTCTTGCTTGGAGCCCATGTTGACTGAGGCAAATCAACTTTTAGTATTGTGTTCTTATCATCAGAAAAGGGTTCAAGCTGACAACTGGCTCTCAAGGCACCGTGCTGTTGTCTAACATTCGGAAAAGCAGCTGATCGTTAGAAGATAAGGAAGAAAGTACAAAACTTGCTGGGTCCCATTTTGTGACACTGCTTATTTATTCTTTTTTGACTTAAGTTTTCAGTTTTCTTATCACACACTCAATATCTTGAATTTCCCTCTCACAGTACACCTGTTCCTCCATATATCCTCATTGGATTCCTGTTCAAAATAGTGTTATAAAATATAATTTGAGGAACTTTGTAATGTAAGTTTTTCTGGTATCCTTAGAATTTCAATTGTTTAAGAAATGTGTTCTATAGATAATCAGATTTGTTCTTCAGGAAAATAAGTGAAATGCCCTTTACTACCTAACGATAGCTCTATTCTCTTCATTTAGATTCTAATATATTTTTAAGGCTCTCCATCAAAGTGCTTTAAAGTATTGTTTCTTTCTGTATTAACAAAGCAGAAGAACAGTTGTTAACAATTAAATCAGGGTTCATAAGCATTGAATATATTCATATATTGACCTGTAATGGAGCAAAATATTAGGAGAATGGTGAGGTTCCTTGAATATCTTTATCATTCACAATTCCATTTATACTTAAAGTTTATTTTGAAATGATTCATTTATTTATAAATAAATTTGCAATCTATTCAAAAGAAACTATAATATTTAAACTACCTTGTTCTCCATTGACATTCTGCTTTTCACCAATTGTAAGACTCTGGGTTGTTAATCCATAAAATTGGCCACTATGGCATTACTGTGTGCTGAAAACTCTTGTTCTTACGAAATTACTGTTGATGAAGGCTTTCCTACTGGCATTGCTTCTTTTATTTTTGATCTTTTCTGTCAAAGGAGCATCAGTTCATGAGTGTCTGTTAACTTTTTCATTTCCTTATTTATTGAGATTAGTTCTTTATCACGCATAACCACAACAAACACCTCGTTATTTCTGAAAGTGAACACTCAGATGTAGATTGAGTTTTAAATACTTCGAAGTATTAAAACAACTTCTGGTAATAATAATATGAAGGATTACAGAGTCAGAAAAATACTTTTAAGGTCCTTATCATTGAATGAAGCTTCAAACAAACAAAATTCTGTTCTAGCTGTATCCAAAACAGTGTACAGTGGAAGTACTTTGATTCATTGGCTGTCGGGCGTAAACAGAACAGGGCAAAGAAAGCCGGACGTGTGTCTTGCTCCATGGGGCTAAAACAAATGCTCTGTAGATTTGCACCTGGCGTCAGTTAAATAGCTGCAACCTACTCAGCAATTGTACAATGTTCTGGGTCAGTTACAAAAAAATACATAGCATAGCAGCTCTTAAGTCTTTTTTATGCCATTGTACTAGATCAGCTGTCAAAATGTGTGCCTTTCTTGTGGGGGAATTTCCTCTAATATTTGGTCTTTGAAGTACTAAACCAGCTGTTTCAAATGCTGTTTAGACATATTGTATGTGTGTCCATTTGTCCTTCAAATAATGTGCAAGTGTGTTGTAAGATTCCAGCAAGAAAATAGACTTGTGAAATCTCCCAAGAAACTTGTATTCTGACAATACTTTTGACTGGAGCCAACCTGAATATGCACATGGAATCAGTATTGAAGTGGGTTGGTTACTGAGCATGTCACTTCACTTCAACTGAACATTATGAGCAATACATAATAAATTATATGAAATGATCAAATATCCAATTACCAGAACCCAACTGGGTTTGCCTAGACCTTAAGATTAGCATGCCTTTTAGGATTCCTTTAAAACCTATACAGTACTGCTAGTAGGATACACATTTTGTACACCCAACTGACCTGGCACAAGATCTTGAAAGGACAAGTGTGAAGGTTAAGTGCAGCTAAAGCCAAGTAGTAAATGGTTTCAGATTGGAAAGCAGATCAATTTCATTCTTATCCGCACGCTTTATTTAAGAAATTGCATTTGGTGATTTGTTTGTGTTTATCATAATAAACAGTGGTAAAAATTGCAAACTGAATTGTATAGAACATAAAGTGCTGAAGGTTCATTGTCCATTGTACCTCTGCTAGATCTTAGAAAGAATTTATAATAATTAAACTTAATTTTCAATTGAACCAGAGCCCGTGCTCATGCATCTTTCACGGCTGACATCAGTCTGAAAGTAATCTTGCTGGAATAGTCATTAATCTTAGCAAATTTCGGGAACTTTACATTTGCATTGTTAATTTTATTGCAAGGGACTTTTTGGCCAGATGGCACAGTCAAAGAAAGCTCATATCATAATATAAAATCAGCCTCAACTTTGCTCAAATCCAGCTTTTCTCCAAGTGCTCATTTAACTCACAAACTCTCAACTGCACTATTTCACTATGCTGTGGGGATTTCTGTTACAGTGATTAAGTTATACTATTCAAATTACAAAATAACTGTGTTAGCCTTACAAAAAGTTGTTGCCTTAATTTTTTTAGCATTTCATCTAGCCTGTTTATTACAGAATCAGAATAAGGTTAATTATCATTGTCTTAAATAACATGAAATTTGCTGTTTTACAGCAGCAATACAATGCAAAGATAAAATTGCTCTAAGTTACTAAGTAAATCGTACAAAACAAAAGGAATAATGAGGTAGCATTCATGAGTTCATGGACTGTTTAGAAATCAGATGATGGAGGAGAACAAATTGCTCCTGAGTCATTGAGATTGGTTCTTCAAGCACCTGTACCTTCTACTTGATGGTTGTATTAAGAAAGGGCATGTTCTGGATGGTGAAGTTCCTTAATGATGGATGTTGCTTTCTTGAGGCTCTGCCTCTTGAAGATCTCTTAGATGGTGAGGAGGGTTGTGCCTGTGATGGGGCTGGTTGAGGCTACAATCCTCGACAGCCTCTTGCAATCCTGTGCATTGAAGCCTCCATACCAGACCGTGATGCACCCAGTCAGAATGCTCTCCACTGTATGTCTGTAGAAATACGCAAAATTCTTTGTGACATCTGAAATTTCCTCAAACTCCTAATAAAGCAGAGCTACTGTTGTACCTCCTTTGCGATTGCATCAATGTCCCCCTGCCTAATTGTAACTGATATTTATTTATTTTATGAAAGACATTTATTTCCATCAAGTTTGGTTGATTTTAATTATGATGGTATTTTCTGAGGTTGGGGGCTTAGTGTGTAGTAAAAATAGGAGATGATGGGATTGAATTTCTTCCCCAACTATTGATACAGATGTAACACCATGGACAAAATATCATTAATTTTGGGCCAACTTTATCAATGGTGAATGTCTTGTGTTTCTTCCAATAATTTTGCTATTATATATCTTGCTTGATTTGCATTGAAAACAATGGTTAATGCTTTATGCCATCATGAATCCTGTCCAAATCCCCTTTATTAGTCCACCTTGGACACCCTAGCAAGTGATAACTTGTGAGGGATATAGCAGAGAAGGGAATATAAAAGTCACATTATTTTCCTTAATATGATTTTCATGTACTGCTGGAATGTGTTAAATAATAACTCTGGATTTCTTGTGGTTCTTCAAACTGGAAATCAATGGAAAAGTGCCCATAGTTTGTTGTTGTCTTTACTTCTTTAAAAGCTTACTGTGTTATGAAAATATTACTCCGTATTCTATTATTGTGAATGATTACAGGTTTAGTTTATGGATGTGTTCTGAAAATTGATGTTTTCAGAACACTTTAATCTTCTAGATTAGATACAAAATTATTTTATAGGATTTATACTCTAATAGTACCTAATAGTGTTCTGTGTTTTTTTACAGTTCTTCGAGGTGCCCTTTGACTCGAACATGAATAGGACAAAAAACCGGCCCCTTGTCAGAGGGCAGATTAGGTTAGTCCCTTTCCACCACTGTGTTTGTTCCTTTTAACAATTCCAGCAGATTTTTTTTAAAGGATTTGTAGATTTGGAAATGGTTTTGGCTAACTGTACAGCATGATAATGTAAACTATGAAACGAAGGAACTTTGGTCTCTTTTGCACGCTGTTACAAACATCATGGATGTGGGGAAAAAATAGAAAATTGCTTTAGTTGTCTCTGAACAACCTCTATATAGCATTAGGTTCAGCAATTGCATGTAATGAGAATTCAGTAATTCCATGTAATGAAACATTTTCTGGTGTTAAAGTTATCTGCGCTAATAGTAGGTGTTTTTGTTTTTGATGAGAAATTAAGAGCTGTAAGAAGCTAAGAGGTATTTAGTTGTCTGTGAACAGATCACTAAAAGCAACCCTACAGGCACAAAAACTAATCAGAAAGGCTCATGCACTGTTGGCCTTTCTTTGCAAGGGGTTGGATACAAAAGAGACTGGGTTATTCTGTAGCTGCACACAGAATGGTCAAATTGCCTCCAGAGCAATTTTGTTCACTTTAAGACATTATGCACCTCAAATGCTAATAATGCAGAACTTTACTCAATAATATCAAAGTTGAAATGATTTGATTTTGAAGGCAGATTAAATAGACTTGGCTTGCATTGTCATGTGTTTAGCAAGTATCTGTCTAATTGAGATGGTTAAATTAAATTGATTTAGTCAAATAAATCCAGAGAAACTGAATCTTCAGTGAGGATTGCAAAACAAAACTCCTCACCTAGTTCCTCAAGAGAAGATGAATAAAATGACTGCTGGACTATGTAGAGGTGAAATTATTTCTTTAAAAAGTGATATTTAGAACTCCTTTCCTCCACACCCAAAAATGCTAGGGTACTGAATATTTTCAAAAGCTAGATAAGATCTTTTCTGGGTAACTTTATCAAAGGACATTTGCCTGGAAATCCATCCCTAACTGACATTGCTTAACTTCCTATATTGTAGCAGTGCTGTATTATATTGTGCCTCGCAGGCTTGCAGCAATTGACTTCATAAAACTAAGTTTTTGAAGCAGGAATATAACATGCCTCCAATCCTACACCACACTGACAATATTAACCAGGATAATTTCTTTTTGGCAATAGATTTGGGGGAAAACTTTAACTAATAGGAGCATTAACCTCCCACTGTATATTCATGTCTTCTGCGCCACATAATGTTTCTCAAGCTACTTACTCCCCACAGAGCAATTTAAAGTATTGATATCAAGTCTCTCCCATTATAGGGGAAAAACAATCAATTAAATAGTTTCTGAAATGCCATTCTTCTGTTAAAATGCAGACTGGCCTAGATTTTTTTAAATCATTGACCTGACACTCTCCTGGATATTCAGATGAAAGAGTTCAGTGTGAATTCTTTTTGTACATTCACTGAATGTGCCTTGTGATTTTGCTAATATTCACAAAGTTTTAAATATGGCATATAGAAAATTTCAGATTTGGATCTGCTGACATGAATTACATCTATCTGTCTGCTTTTGGAATTTAAGATAAACATACTTATAAACCACTAATGTGTTGAATTGTACATTAGTAAGAAAAGCATACAGTGGTATAGTTCTATAAAATTAACTCAGCTTGACCTCTGAAGGAAGATGAGAGCGGCACTGGAGACAGCTCCATTAGGAGACCATCTTTCTTCTCAGCTCCTCAACAAAAACAGATGGAGCCTTCATTTAGCAAATTGCACCATGACTCCAGGTTTACAGATGAGCATCTGGGATGTTTCCTCACTCAGTGTGAGGTATAACATAGAGAAATCCATCAAGTCTTCAAGCTTGCAATTAATGAGTTGGAAATCTGCATTGTACACCTCTGGATGCATTCGTCCTCTCCCCACCCCCACCAGCCTTGGGGGAAAAAAACACGAAAGAATGCCTTGAAATGTGAAGAGTCATTAGCATGCATGCAAGATTAATGTGTAAAAACCTGAGGTTTTGAGAACACTGGAACTTAACATCAAGATCCCTTAGTTTTTTATATTTTTGATACAGACGCACAATAGTAAGACACAGCATATACACCTGTTCGGCTTATTTGTGAGTGTCTTATTGATTTTTTTTTTGCGGGTGGTCAAAACAATGTATTAAGTGTTTGTTCCTCCACTTCTCAAGGAAATTCTTTGAATTTTTTGAACTTTACTTCACTGGGAAAAGTAAAGAAGTAAAAACTACCGAGTAAAACGTGCTAAAATAAAAACTCAGGTTAATTGTAAATAATGTAACCTTTTTCCCGGCACTTCCACTTCAGTTCACCTTTCGTAAGACAGCAAAAGAAAATCTCATTTCGTGTGTCTGAAGTTTTCCAAATACAGTGAATTCCGGATCATTGGGCCATCGGTTAATCAGGGCAGCTGCTTATTCCAGACAATTTATAAAGAACAAAAACTATTCAAGAAACTAGTTGGTATTCCCTTTGTTTATTTGGGACACCATGCCACTTCATTGGGGCAGGAGACTGTTTCCGAACAGTTTCAAGCTAGCATTAGTCACGGGTGCTTGTGTGGCTGTTAGACACTACACCATGGTCAGAGCAAACAATTTTTAAATAGTATCATTTTCTGTGTGTTTGTGTTATGGTATCTGTTTTGGGCCGATGGACATCGATTCCAAAACCAGTGACTTTTGATAATTTAGTTTTTTATTTTTACTTTAAAAATGATCAGACCCTTGCCAAGGTGCCACATAAAGATATGACACTAGCCGAAAAAATAATCCTACTGGACCAAATTAAAAGCCATCCACCTAACACCACTTATTGTCAGCTGGCAGAGATAACTGGAATGCTGAAATCTACAATTACACATTTGATACCTCTGCAAGATAAACTGCGAGAATAATAGGGACAACATAGAACATCCCAAAATTGAAAGCATGAAGGTAAGGATCCAGATGTTGAAGAGGACCTCAAAAATGGTTTTCCACTGTAACTGGTTGAGGTGTGTATGTCAGTGGACCAATGTTAAAAAGAAAACCCAAGTCATAGGAGCTAGCTAAGAAGCTGGTCACGAAGATTTTAAAGCAATAGATGGTTGGTTCTCTCCTTGGAAATGTTGACACCATATGGAATTCAAGAAAGCATACGGTGAGAAAGGAGGTGCTGATGTTGTCGATGCAGAAACATGGAAATCTGCAAAACTCCCTTACTTGCTTCAAAATTTTGAACAAGTGGTATCTACAATGCCGATGAAACCTGCCTGTTTTTTATTGTGCCACGCCAAATGGTTCCCTTGGCCACAAACATGCAACACTATCAGGTTCAAAGAAAGCAATGATCGCATAATGGATCGACTTTCTGCACTAAGCATCTGCGCTGATTTTGTTCATTTACAGTCAATCAGAAGAACATGGCAGTGTACGCTGGATGAATTCCTCCATTGATAAATTTTAAGAATGAATACATAGTTTTTTTTGGTACTGTAGTAATATTAGCAGCGCTCTAATTTTTTTCTGTTATTTCATTTACAAACCCCATTTCCAGAAAAGTTGGGATATTTTCCAAAATGCAATAAAAACAAAAATCTGTGATATGTTAATTCACGTGAACCTTTATTTAACTGACAAAAGTACAAACAAAAGATTTTCAATAGTTTTACTGACCAACTTAATTGTATTTTGTAAATATACACAAATTTAGAATTTGATGGCTGCAACACACTCAACAAAAGTTGGGACAGAGGCATGTTTACCATTGTGTTACATCACCTTTCCTTTTAATAACACTTTATTGTTTTGGAACTGACGATACTAATTGTAGTAGATTTGCAATTGGAAATTTTGCCCATTCTTGCTTGATATAAGACTTCAGCTGCTCAACAGTCAGTGGTCTCCGTTGTCTGATTCTCCTCTTCATGATGCGCCACACATTTTCAATAGGAGATAGATCTGGACTGGCAGCAGGCCAGTCAAGCACACGCGCTCTGTGTCTACAAACCCACGCTGTTGTAGCCCGTGCAGAATGTGGTCTGGCATTGTCCTGCTGAAATAAGCATGGACGTCCCGGGAAGAGACGTCACCTTGATGGCAACATATGTCTCTCTAAAATCCTAATATACGCCTCAGAGTCAACGGTACCTTCACATACATGCAACTCACCCATGCCATGGGCACTGATGCACCCCCATACCATCACAGATGCTGGCTTTTGCACCTTTCGCTGATAACAATCAGGATGGTCGTTTTCATCTTTGGCACGGAGAACTCGACGCCCGTTTTTTCCGAAAACTAGCTGAAATGTGGACTCATCTGACCACAGCACACGGTTCCACAGTCTTTCGGTCCATCTGAGATGAGCTCGGGCCCAGAGAACTCACCGGCGTTTCTGCATAGAGTTGATGTATGGCTTCCTCCTTGCGTAATACAGTTTCAAGTTGCATTTCTGGATGCAGTGACGGACTGTGTTAAGTAACAATGGTTTTGCAAAGTACTCCTGAGCCCAGGTGGCTATAATTGTCACAGTAACATGATGGTTTCTTAGGCAGTGGCGCCTGAGGGCTCGAAGATCACGCGCATTCAACAGTGGTTTCCGACCTTGCACTGAGATGTCTCTGAATTCTCTGAATCTTTTCACAATATTATGTACTGTAGATGTTGAAAGACCTAAATTCTGTGCAATTTTGCGTTGGGAAATGTTCCTTTTGAACTGACTAACAATTCTCTCCCAAATTTTGGCACAAAGGGGTGAGCCACGACCCATCCTTGCTTACAAAGACTGAGCCTTTGATGGACGCTACTTTTATACCCAGTCATGATACCTCACCTGCTACCAATTAGCCTGCTTAATGTGGAGTGTTCCAAACTGGTGTTACTTGAATATTCTGTGTACTTTTCAATTTTATTTTAACTCTGTCCCAACTTTTGTTGAGTGTGTTGCAGCTATCAAATTCTAAATTTGTGTATATTTACAAAATACAATTAAGTTGGTCAGTAAAACTATTGAAAATCTTTTCTTTGTACTTTTGTCGGTTAAATAAAGGTTCACGTGAATTAACATATCACAGATTTTTGTTTTTATTGCATTTTGGAAAATATCCCAACTTTTCTGGAAATGGGGTTTGTAAATACGTAGTTTGTTACCCAGTTAAACAGTAATTTATCTTTTATAAGCCTTTTTAACTATTTTAATGAAACTATGCTAGTTGGGGCAGCTGCTTAATAGGACAAAAATGTACTGGTCCTGATGTGTCCCAATTAATTATAATCCACTGTATGTTTGCTCAACTTAAGACAGGAATACAAGTGCAAGCTGGAATTGACTCACAATTCAGTTTTCTCACTTCTCTTTTGCCTCAGGTTTCTGTAGGACCATTTCAATACATCTCAATTTACCAACTGTAAAAATTGGAATCCAAATATTTATCCACACATTTGCTAGAACCTAATATTAATCATTTGGTTTCTTCAGTAAAGTTCATTAAATATCCATATAATAAATGTTAAATCCTAAAACCCCCTACGATTTGCCTACTGACATAACCAATCGACAGATGACGCAATAGCCACTGCTCTACACACTGTCCTTACACATCTGGAGAAGAAGGATGTTTATGTGAGAATGCTGTTCTTGGACTACAGTTCAGCATTCAACACCATAGTTCCATCTAGGCTCAACAAGAAGCTCAGAGACCTCAGCTTTGACCCTGCCTTGTGCAGCTTGATCCTGGACTTGCTGTCAGATCGCCAGCATGTTGTAAGAGTGGGCTCCCTCACCTCCAACCCTCAGACTCTCAATACAGGAGCCCCTCAGGGCTGTGTACTGAGTCCCCTCCTTTACTCCCTGCATACCCATGACTGTATCGCCACCCACAGCTCCAGTCCGCTACTTCAATTTTCCGACGACACTATATTGATTGGCCTTATCTCAAATATTGACGAGTTGGCCTACGGGGAAGAAGTCATCTCTCTGACACAGTGGTGTCACAAAAACAAAGGAGCTGGTTATGGAATACAGCATGAATGGAGATGGTCTAACCCCTATTGACATCAATCGATCTGGGATTGAGAGGGTAAACAGCTTCAAGTTCCTTGGCATCCACATCACTGAGGACCTCACGTGGTCTATACACACCAGCTGTGTGGCGAAAAAGGCACAACAGCACCTCTTTCACCTCAGATGGTTGAGGAAGTTACGTAAGGGCCCCCAAATCCTAAGAACTTTCTACAGGGGCACAATTGAGAGCAGCCTGACTGGCTGCATCACTGACTGGTATGGGAACTGTACTTCCCTCAATCACAGGACTCTGCAGAGAGTGGTGTGGACAGCCCAGCGCATCTGTAGTTGTGTACTTCCCATGATCGAGGACATTTACAAGGACAGGTTATAAAACCTGTAGGATCATTGGGGACCCAAGTCATCCCAACCACTATCTATTTCCAGCTGTTACCATCCAGGAAGCGGTACCGCAGCATAAAAGCCAGGAGCAACAGGCTCCGGGACAGCTTCTTCCACCAGGCCACCAGACTGATAAACTCACGCTGATTTGAGTATTCTCTATATTACACTGACTGTTCTATTTATTATAAATTACTATGATTGTACATGGCACATTTAGACGGAGACGTAACATAAAGACTCTTACTCCTCATGTACGTGAAGGATGTAAGAAACAAAGTCAATTCAGTAATACAGTCTAGTAGAACCTTCACCTCACTTTGGTAACAAACTTCACTTGATACTAGAGTGAAGCGGGATGAGATCTTTCAGAGGGAATTCATGTACTAATTCCACACCAGCATTTTGGAACTTCAACAATGATATACGCTCAGTGGCCACTTTATAAGGTACTTCCTGTACCTAATTAAGTGGTCACTGAGTGTATGTTTATGGCCCTCTGCGCTGTAGCCCAACCTCTCTAAGGTTCGCTGTGTTGCCCATTCCAAGATGCTTTTCTGCATACAGCTGTTATAATTTGAGTTGCTGTCGCCTTCCTGCCATCTTGAACCAGTCTGGTCATTGTCCTCTGGTCTCTCTCATTAACAAAGCGTTTTCACACACAGAGTATCCGTGCACTGAATGTTTTATTCTTTTCTCACTTTGTAAACTCCAGAGACTGTTGCACGTGAAAATCCCAGAAGATCAACAGGTTCTGAGATACTCAAATCACCCCGTCTGACAACAAAAGTCATTTCACAGTCAGTGTCACGTAGATCACATTTCTTTGCCATTCTGATGTTTAGGCTGATCAACAATGAACTTCTTCACTATGTATGCTTTTATGCACTGAATTGCTGCCACATGATTGGCTGATTAGATATTTGCATTAACAAGCAGGTGTACCTAATAAAGTGGCCACTGAATGTAAATATGAATTATAATTACTTTGCATCAAAGCTATACTTTTAGAATAAATGCATCTTAAAATGCCCAAACATAATACACAACTCTGCTGTTTTTTATTTAGTTAAATTTTGCAGACTTATTTGGAGAACAGCCATTAGTGCATTGTTATTCAGTGTATACAGTAGTTATTGGCTGTGTTTGACTACGGGATAGGTTAGATTGAAGGTCATTTTTCAGGATGGAAGAAAGCATGCAGTTCCCCACAGTTATATTTTTGGATTACTGTTTTTCTTAAAAAATAAATTAAGGAATTAGGCTTAAGTGTGAAGGACAGAATTTCAAAGTTTGGAAAGAAAGTAGTCTGTATGTCCTTCCCCACACGCTTTCCACGGGTACTTCTGTTTCATTCTACAGTCCAAACTCACGCATATGGTAAGTTAATTGGTCATTGTAAGTTGTCCTGTGATTATGTTAGGGTTAAAGTAGGGTAGTTGGGGGTTGCTGGGCGGCACACCTCAAAGGGCCATAAGGCCTGCTGTGCTCTGACTAACAATAAAATAAATAAAAATTGACGAGAATGATGGTAGAATTCAAAAGATTGAAGGAGGTTAGTGTGTGTAATTAAGACCGCAGTTAGTTAAGATTGTTCAAACTGCAATTGAAGTAATGTGAGCAATTTTGGTTGCTTATATGTATTAAAAAAAGATGTGGTGGCATTGGAGAAGGTACAGAAATCACAAGAATGATTATGGGTATGAAAGAGTTAATGTATGGGGAGCATTGAATGGCTCTGTGTCTGTACTCGCTGGAGTTCAAACGAATGACAGGGGACCTCATTGAAATTTATCATATATTGTAAGGCCCAGACAGAGTGGATGTGGAGAGAATGTCTCCTGTATTGGGGGAGTCTAGGACCAGAGGGCACAGCCTCAGAATAGAGGGACATTCTTTTGGGACAGAGCTGAGGAGGAGTTGTTCCAGCCAGAGGGTGGTGAATCCGTGGAATTCATTGCCAAAGGCTAGCGTAGAGGCCAAGTCTCAAAGCAAAGGCTTAACTAGTAAGGGCATCAAAGGTTATGGAGAGAAAGTAGAAGAATGGAGTTGGGAGGGATAATAAATCAGCCATGATGGATTGGCAGAGCATACTTGATGGGCCAAATGGTTTATTTCTGCTCCCAGGACTTATGGTCTTAACTACATTCCAGTTTTTTTGTTTCCAGTCGCCTCTATTCTATAAATGATTTTGATACAAATATATGAGATGGGTAAAGTTAGATGCGGAAAAATGATCCACCTTAGTGGGAGTAAGGAAAAAAGGAGAAGCACTGTGATCTTAATTCCAAAATGAATGCATGATCCGAGAGAACTGGATTATATGTCTTGAAGGTGGTAGGGGAGCTTGAAAAAGTATTCACAAAGTAACAGGAGATTTGGGATTTCTCAAGTAAAATTGTGGAGTTCGTTAGCAAAGAAATTATGTTGAATATTTATAAAACACTGGTTCAGTGTATCTTGAAAATCACATCCAATTCTGGTCAGCGCAGTTTAGGGAGGATGTAAAGGCCTCAGATCTGCCAAGCATGTTATTTGATTATCATTTTCAATATGATATACTCTTAGGTAACATGTGTAGTACTTTGGGAAATAGTCATCACAAAATCCAAATAAATAAATTATACAATCTTCAATAAATGTGCTTACTATCTATTCCCATAAGGCCACATTTCAAAATGCCATGTATCAAGGCTTGAGAATGATATATTGAAATGGACAGTTTAGTCTTATTAATAAAAAATGATTTATGAAGTTGTTAAAAGTAATGTTTATTAATGTTTTCCACAAACATTTCCTCCAGTTTCAAATTGAATCCCATTCCTCAACCATAAAGACTGAATGTAGTGAAAGGGCCTTTTCCTTTTTATGGCATTTTATTCCTGTGACCATCATATTAATGTTTATTCTAACCTGTCTGTTTCATGTTGATTCTGTTTAAGTTGCTATTATGTTTGATGAAGTATTAAGTAGAAATCTGAACTAGCATTCATGCCTGTTACAAGAGTTCTTTGAGGAGACTTGTCTGAAGATAGTTTAGTCTGATCTGCTTTCCATTTGGAAGTGGCAATTACAAGTCTTGAAGGTTCTTAAGTTTAGAATTTGTACAGAATAAAGAGGCATGAAGTTTACCATTCTAGTTATTGTCTTTGTTGCACTTTTCCTCTCAGCTGATGTCTGTAGAATATGTTAACCACTTTTGATATTAATACCATAATCCGTTTTGTTTATTGGGAATTTGAATGCCGCCCAGATAGATTACATGTAAATAGGTCAGAACTGGGAAAAATATATAATTTCCTGTTAGTTGGCTTTAATTTGGGAGTCAATCACACAAGGAAAACTCATTATTCCATGGTGAAATAATTCGCATACGGCAGAGTTTGATCAACAATTGGAATTTGTTGAATGAGAACTGAAACTTTGAAGACCATTTTTTGAAATATCCTAGATGTTATGAAACTTATTTTTCATCTTTCTTTAATAGTATCATTCTGTCAATCATCTGGCAGAACAATTCTTCTCTAAGAGTTGAGCATCACATAAGCCTTAGCTTCAGGTCAAACGAACAGAGGCATTGATCGTGTGGATAGTCAGAAGCTTTTTCCCAGGGCTGAAATGGCTGCCACAAGAGAGCACAGGTTTAAGGTGCTTGGGAATAGCTACAGAGGAGATGTCAGGGGTAAGCTTTTTACGCAGAGAGTGGTGAGTGCGTGGAATAGGCTGCTGGCAACAGTGGTGGAGGCAGATACGATAGGGTCCTTTAAGAGGATTTTAGATAGGTACATGGAGCTTAGTAAAATAGAGGGGTATAGGTAAGCCTAGTAATTTCTGAGGTAGGGTCTTGTTCAACACAACTTTGTGGGCCGAAGGGCCTGTATTGTGCTGTAGGTTTTCTATGTTTCTAAAAGAACATGTTAAAGTTCAATGAGCTTTCCAAACTGCTTACCTTATAAACTTTCTTCTACTCTTCTCATTCTATCAGTTCTCCAAATCAGAGCTTAGACAAAAGAGAAAATAAGTTCTCTGTCTCCCAGTCTGATAAAGCAGCCTTCTGGGAGGAATTAGCAAATATTACCTAAGATTTCATTTCTGTTTATCATTTCATCTCATTAGCTTTCCTTCAGAGCATCACCAAATAAAAAAAAAATTCAATTTTATTCTTTCATCTAACTGTTCAGATCTTTCACAATGTTTAAATATTATGTAATCTAGAATCCAAATCTCACATAAAAGTACAAAAGCAAACTTTAACAAACTTTAAAAACACTGCAATGCAGAAAGCCATGCTGTAAAGTGCTTCCTGGTCCAGAAATCACCTTTTAAGTGAGTTGAAATATAATTTAATTCCTTTTTGCTGGTTTAAAAGTTAGTGACTTGTCCTGCTGTGATAAAACATAAGTGGTTGTGCTAAATCATCATCTCTATCTTTGCACCCTTCCATAGCCATTTTTAATTTGCTTAAAGTTGTTGGCAATCCTCGTGTGACAGCTTGGTAAAACTCCAAAATATTCCTCGGCTTCATGCAGGACAATGATTGGAGGTGATACCTAGCTGTGCACCGGAACCTGCTTTTGCTGTTTAGTTATTATTAATATTTAATTATATTATCTGTTTTGCAATGAATATTGTTGAAAAGTGTATTGCTGATTTTTTACAGTATGAACGTAGCTTTGGAATCCTTGAAAGGTTCTTTGAGTTTGAAACTGTTTATTTCTAAATAATATGTCATGGTTTTATATGGTAATGTAATACAGGGTTTTCCTATTTTTGTGAAAAATATGGATTTCTTTATTATGACAGTTGCAGATCAGCAAGTTTTCAATGGCTAAGCTCTGATACAGTCATAAATCCCATTCTTTTTGGTCATTTTTCCAATACAAGGGAGAGGGAGAGAGTGAAAGTGTGCAGCATATCTTGGCTTCCTGTTTGTTTGGGCCTTGATGCAACAGCTACCCAACATTAAAAAAATACACACAGGCACCACCTGTGTAAGGTCCATCATCTAGAAATATCAACTGAGAAACTTTTACCATTGCTACAAAGCAGACCAGAGTCTCTTTGGGCTATAGATTCAAAACTAAAATGAATCCCTGGCACCTAATGTCATTGTACAAACTGCAAATTAAGCAGAATCTTGTGTAGCTCAGGTCTGAGAAACTGAAATTGGGCAGCAGAAATTGGCTGAATCTGGAACCCATCTTGTCTTTTTGACTCAGCTTCTCACTCATTAAACTCAAAAACAATGGAATTTATAGTTGTATTTCTACAAGACAGTATAACTATTCATTGTCATGTAGTTGGAAGTATGATTTGAGTATACACTGCTGAAAATTACAGAACCTTGAATAAACAAACAAGTACAATGATTTGTCACCATTTGTGAGGAATCTACAGTCTATTTAATTACTGTTGAGTTTGTATTCAATCAGCCTCACTAAGAGCAAATGTCTGTCACGTGCAGACAGATCATTAGTGAAATATCCTCTTCTAGAGGTTCCTGCAGATTTGAGCTGATAAACAAGGGATGTACTTAATTTTAGAAGACCGCCAGGAACATGCGTACACTCCTTACAATTAATTTTTTTAAATGCAGTCGGTTTGCATAAGAAACACTTGTTTGTTAATTCATTGCATACCATCATACTCACCCTTAATAAGGAAATTAATAGTTGTCAAAGAAAGCTGGACTAGTGCAACAGAATATTCATAATCACAGACAAGAAACCAGTAGCTGACAAAAGTATCTCGTGTCATGAGATGGCAGAGGGATGGGCAGGGAGCAAAGGAATGTCTCTAATTTATTATGTATTGCTAGCAGTTATATATCACAGAAATCTTAAGAAAGATGTCTTTTTTTCTTAATATCTAAGAATTACTTATCCAGTTTGATGAGCCATGTGTGTTTTTTTTTAAACCCACAGTCCTCTCCACGCTGTATCCTTTGCACTCGCCTGCAGTGTGCCTGGTGTAGCAATATTGGGACTTGGAGTTAACCCACTGACTGGAGCATTGGGTGCCTTTAACATTTTCCTCTACACCTGCTGCTACACCCCACTGAAACGGTTGAGTATTCTCAACACCTGGGTCGGCTCTATGGTCGGAGCTATCCCTCCAGTCATGGGCTGGACAGCAGCAACTGGCGGCTTCGGTCCAGGTAAGTCCTTTATCCAGTCTGTCTTCCAAACATTCTCGGGGAAGAATAAAGATGTGCATTGATCATACAGAAATCTGATTTTGTGAAAACTCATCACCTAAATCAGTGGTAAATATGAATCATCATCTTGAGATGAGCAGCCTGCAGGGGAAAATAAACCTCCAGTGATCTGACATGGCTGTTCTTTAGACCTTAGCAGATAGACATACTGTAACAATGTTCAGTGGTGAATAACTATCAATCTTGTACTGGGAAGTTCTTCTTTATTTGCAAGTTGATTGAAAAATAAATTGAATCAAATTAGATGATACAGTGAAGGAACTTCTTGTTGTACCACTCTGGATAGGTGAATAACAAATAGCTGGCTAGCTTCCTTCTTGTGGAGATATGTTTATTTTAGTAATATGAATTATATTTTGTTAAACACTTATTCAGTTGATGTAGCCATATTTTCAAGTAGCTGCCCCTCGTGAGACAGAGCTACCATCAGTGTTGTAGTAATTCAGTTGTTTGCTGTACATTAAACAACTGACAGTTTTATTATTTAAACTAATTAGTCTGCATTTGGTTATTTGTGCCGGATATCGTTGGGCATCTGTTCCTGTGCGGATCAACGTGATAGTTCATGATTATTTCCAAACCTGACTCTTTTCCGGCACAAAGGTTTAATTGGAGATAAACAATGTCTACAGCCAGTGAGATGAATGAATATTTTCCTGACATAAATTCAAATCATAGAATACACTTGACATGATTGTCAACGCTAAATGTTACATTATTGCTAAACCAAATCTGAAGAAGCACATTTTAAAGGCTTATAACAAATGTGCAAACCACCCAGTACTGATTTAACCCTGTCCCAGTGGATACGTGATGACCCTTATCATTAATTGACCATCAGATAAAGAGATTTTCTCATGGTGGGTGGTGACACTGTGGAAGAGGATGCATCTTTGGTGGCCTCAGATTACCAGTATTCCAGTGACCAATGTTTTATCCCAGATATTAATGATACACAAAGCTGCTGCAATTTTCAATTTAGTTCAGAAAATTTCTACTTCAACATTTCTTTGTCCAAAGGGGATTAATGAAGGGATTTTGGCCCAGTCGTACCATTAGTTGCTGGCAGGCATATACACACTTCAGTGTTTGTTGGAAGGTGGGTTCAAAACATTGTTTTAAACAAGTTTTTTTTTGCATTATAGTGACCTCTGCCAGAATGCTGTTTAAAAGACAAAGGCAGATTTCAGTGGAATTGTCTGTACTTCTCTCTCTAGATCTTAGCAAAGTTCCCCAGCTGACAAGTGTAAACAAATTGTGATTCATTCAAATCACTAACTCACAAGGTAAATGCAATACCAGGACAGGGACTCTAATTTAAAATAGCATTCATTAAATATCTCTGAGTAGGTACTTATAATCAAATGCAACTAATGTGATGAAGTAATGTCAAAACTTATTTCAGCAGATGTAAGTTATTTAAAATCAGGGTTACATTCCAATTCATTCCACCCCAATTCAACATTACACACAGCATATGATTGTATTAGCATTTTCCTTCCCTGCGTTTAGTCATATTTTGACATGAGAATAAGTGTTAAATAAACTGCTACCACTTGTAGTCGCACTGCGATGGATGGCCTTTGAGCTACCAGGGAAGAGTGAAGCTCGGCGAATGCCGACATATTGTGTCTCTGACATACTTCCAAGTCAATCTGTCGTAATCTGTCATCCGAGACACTAATATAAACAGGGCAGTTTCAAGATTGGTCAACCTCGTTGATCAGATACTCATTCCATTTGTTAATGTAAACAGGGCTAATGACTCTTATGCATCTTGGCACCTACATGCTGTGAACCATAAAAAGATAGTCAGAGAGTAATTACAGAAAATAATTTTTATCTTCCTGTGGGGAAAATTGTTACCGCAATAACAATTCATAGTTTGCTGCAATTGCTCTTTGTATTTTCTGCCATTAGTTTCTACTGTTAGCAGAATCACACAGTATGGACTCAGCCCAGTGGGCACCCTTCCACATGAACACCACCACCCAGCACATGGTACATAACCTTCTATGCTTAAATTATTCAAGTATTCATAAACTTGTATTAAATTCTGTCAGTAATTTAGCATCAGCCACTTAGGCAGTGCATTACAAGTACTTATACTCTCTGTCTGAAGAAGGAACCTGCTCAAAATTTATCACCCTTGCCCGAAACATGTGTTCTCTAGTTTTATCTACCTTTGATATGGAGAAAAGTTCTCCTGGTCTTTCCTGTTTGTACCCCTCATTTTATACTTCAGTGCAGTCCTGTCTTTACCTCCTCCACTCAAGGGGAAAAAAGATGTAGCTTGTCCATTCTCTGTTCATAACTGAACTGCTCCATACCAGGTAAGTCTCCTCTGCACCCTCTACAACACCACCATCTCCTTCTGAAACCTTGGTGACGAGAACCACACGCAGTACTTCAGCTAAAGTTTGACCAAGGTTTTATAAAATGGAGACATTACCTTCTTTCTTAATACTGTATATGTTATGAAACTGTTTATCTGGCAAGTGTGTCATCCCTTCTAAAAATTTTTGATGACCAGAAGAGGAAGCCACACCAGGACAAAATTAAAATTAGATTGTTACTGATCTATATTTACAGATTTCTGAAAGTGAATGAATAGTCTTATTACTTTAGATTCCACAAATACAACCCCATCTTCATTTCATCTAGAAGAAGTCTTGTGTTTTGCTAAAATCCATTATATTCATTTCATTAAACACCCTTACATTGTCTGCATAACAAGATTACATTGTTGATGCTGGGTATATGATTAGCATAAAACTATGTTTGGAATTATATATTTTTTATAATTTATATATAATTATATAATATTTTATACTTATGCAATTTATAACATTATTTTGTGAATGCCCAGTGTTTGTGACAGTGTTTCTGCCTTATGAGAATCACTCATTAGTATTCTTAAGTGACACAAACCAAAATAAATTGGTTTAAGAATGAACAGAAAATTGTATGATTAATTACTTTTGCCAAGCGATATGGTCCGTGCTTTATCTGGGTGGTACCACCCACCCCTCTTCTCTTTCTATGTACTCCCTTGAAGTCAAAGATGACAAGTACTTCCGTTCTCATAGTGTGGGTTCTATAGAGGCTGATGAGGCAGGGATGCTTGATGTGGAGGTGGATGATTAGTAAGGGAGGCAGTACAAGCCTTTTACATGTATTGACAAAGGAATGAGTTTCTCTCTGTCTTCCTGAATAGGCATAATTTTGAGAAGTTGAAGGCCATAACTTCCCATAATTTAGTGAAGTTATTACATATTAACGAAGAAGTTCTGAGAGCATTCTTGAAGCATTTTCATCTGGTATCTCTTCCAAATGAAACTGTGTTCTTCTGGGATCAGCCAAATCTGTGGAGGATTCTTGGGTAACTTAGGTCAGGAATGCAGACAATATGGTCCACCAGTGATCAGAACCTTGATGCTATGGATGGTAACATGCGAGAATTTTACTTATTCTCATGATAGGTTTGAAGGATTTTGCAGAGACTACTCTCCAGGGCTGCCTGGCAGACTGCGGGCTGTAATGCTGGTTTTAAGGTCCTCAACTTTTGAAAACACTCTTCCTCTGATAGACGAAGGCTGTGCTTGCCCAATTGGAAGCAGTGGTGCATTTTATCATCAATGTCTGCCTCTGCTGAGAGGTGCCTCCTGAGAAATGGAAGGAGCTCCATGTTTTTAGAGTCCTATCCTTTATTACAAGGGTAAGGCCAACGTTGTGCACAGAGGCAGGGTGGTACAAGAAATGTTTTGCGTAAAGGCCATTTTCTCATACACTAAGTGAGCTCATCAGTAATGATGGTGTGGACACAAACACTGGTGATGCCTGTGTACTACAGCTCAGTAACTAAGGCTGGAGTGGATGTGAACAGTTTCTTTTCATCCTAGGCTAGCTTCACTCAAGGAAACCAGTTGGAGGTGGGATCAAATAGTGAGGCAAAGGATATTAAGGAGAAGGTTGGGACAATGTTACAATCTGCACTGGGGTTAGGTTTACAGGACATCTTATCAAACATTAGATGTAGATGAAATTCTGGGATCAGCCCAATTTGAGAAGGATTCTCCACAGTCCTCTGGATTGATAGCCAAAGGATTCTGTAGGCTCCTGTTTTTGGCCATTCTAGATTGAGGACAGACCGTGTAAAGGCAGTTTTAACTGGACTTTCTATCCTATATTGAACACAAGACCCTACCCCAGAAGTTAATTATGTCTTCTCCCAATGCTTGCCAAAAGACCTGTGTGAAATAAATTAGCATTTTACTTCCATCCCCTCAAGAGAAAACAACTCCATGTCTTGGCTTTAGGATTACTTTGTAAAGCCCAAAACAATTTTAGCCTGCTCAGGTAGGCATGAGTGCAAATTTGTGCAGTGATATAACTACCTATACCATCCCCTTTAATATTTTGCTTTTGCAAAATAAACTTTAGGGAAAACAGTACATATTTTAATCATATTCTAAGTCATTCATTAGTATTTGTGACATCTTAAGTACCCTAAGTGGCCACTTTATTAGGTATCTCCTGTACCCAATGAAGTGACTACTGAGTGTATGGTCCTGATCTTCTGCTGCTGGAGCCCAAACGCTTCAATGTTGTGCATTCAGAGATGCTCTTCTGCACTCCACAATTGTAATGCGTGGTTATTTGAGTTACTGTCACCTTCCTGTCAGCTTGAACCAGTCAGGCTTTTCTCCTCTGATCTCTCTCTTTATCAAGGTGTTTTTGCCCACGGAACTGCCACTCACTTTTTCACTTGGTTTTATTTTTGTTTTTCTCACCATTCTCTGCAAACTCTAGAGACTGTTGTGCGTGATAATCCCAGGAGATCTGCAGTTTCTGAGATTCTCAAAACAACCCGTCTAGCAATAACAATCATTCCACAGTCAAAGTTACTAAGATCACATTTCTTCCCCTTTCTGATGCTTGGTCTAAACAATAACTGAACCTCTTGACCATGCCTGCATGTTTTAATGCATTGAGTTCCTGCCACATTATGGGCTGACTAGATATTTGCATTAATGAGCAGGTGTACAGGTGTAAAATAAAGTGGCCACTGAGTGTAAATTAAATAAGATACAGAATTGATTCCATGTGAAATAGGTCTCTGGAAACAGGAAAATTCATCCACATTGACCAAGGTGTCTTGCTGAGCTAGTCCAATTACCTGCACTTGGCTCTTATCCTTCTGAACCTTTCCTATCCATGTGCCCATCCAAAAATCTTCAAAATTTGTAATTAGACTCATTACTACCACTTCCTCTGGACACTTGCTCCATGAACAATGTGGAAATATTAGCTCCTCAAATCCCTTTTTGCTGTAAACTTAAACCTGTGCTCTCTAGAATCAGAATCAGGTTTATTATCACCAACATGTGTCATGAAATTTGTTAACTTTTTATCTCCCTTGCCCCAACCAGAAGATTGTCACAGTGTACCTCATCTGTGCCCCTCATAGTTTTATAAACCTCTATAAGGTCACCCTTCAGCCTCCTTTGCTGCAGAAAAGAACAGCTCCAGCCTATTCTCTCTCTCTTGGTAACTCAAGCTTTCTCGAGCCTCTTTGGCTTAATCACAACCTTCCTATTGTATAGAGGCCAGACCTACATACAATATTCCAGGGGCACTCTCATCAACATCCTGCAGAGTTGTATTACGACATCCCAACTCGTCCAAAGAAGGCATGCCTGCCATATATCTTCTTCACCTTCTCATCTACCTGTGTGGCCACTTTCAGGGAACTATGTACCTGTACCCCTAGATCCCTCTGTTCGACAACACTGGGCCCTGTCATTTACTCTGCAAGTCTTACCGTGGTTTAATTTCCCAAAATTCATCTTTTCCCACTTGTTGGAGTTAAATTCCCTTTGCCCACTTTCCCACTCAATCTAGATCCTGTTGCAACTTTCTTGTTCCGGTAGCATTTCTATTAAGCCATGAAACAATAAAACAAATTGATACATATGGTGGAGTCCAGTTAGTTGGCACACATTGGGACCAGTACATTTTGGCCCAGTTAAGCAGCCATTAGCCAATATTTCATGAAAATAATTAAAAATGTGTAAAAATGCAAACTACTGATCAGCTGAGTAACAAATTATGGACTTAAATGAAACACAGAATGAATTAGAATACTACCAATACTACTACACTTCTATAAAATTGTGTATTAGTTCCTATTAGTTATCAACAGGGAAATTCATCCAGTGTACACTGCGGTATATTTTTGATTGACTATAAAACAAAATCAGCACAGACACCTAGTGCAGATAATGACTGCCTTCATACATTGCTTTTACTGATTGCTCCCTCCAAATTCCATTGTTATTGCAACATTCAAGATGATTGTCAATATCTTCAAACTCTTCGTAGTTCCTAACTTGAAGTAGTAAAATCATTTTCACTCCCACTTATTTTTTGTCGTCTGCAAGCCTGAATGCAGTAAGCAAAACAGTTCTGAACTGTCTTACTGTTTATTACTTGCAAATTATCAGTGAGAAAAGTCACTGATTTTTGAACACAAAGACACAAAACTGGCGCTACTTTAAAAATTGTTCACTCTAAGCACATTGTCGTCTCTAACAGCCACACAAGTGCACGTGACTGACACTCGTTCAAAACTATTGAGTCTCCTGTCCCTGTTAGCGCACAGTGTCCCAAATAAACGAACGGAATCCTGTCTATTTTCCTCAAATAGTTTTTATTCTTTGAGTTGTCCCAAATAAGCAGCTGCCTCAATTAACCGGAGTCTACTGTATTATTCTGATGCCCTTGCAGGCACCATTCAGAGTAACAGCATCATTTTGGAATGATAAAAGACAGCTGATAACTGCAAACATAATCCCTTAGTTTAAGAAAGACGGGAGAGAGCAAAAAGGACATTTTAGGCCTGTTAGCCTGACATCAGTAGTAGAATTTTTTAGATTCTATAATTAATGAACTTGTATCAAGACACTTGGTAAATAATGTTGGAATTGGGTTTATTCAATGTGGATTTGTGAAAAGAAGGAACATACAGTATAACAAGTTTATTTTTTAAACTTTAAAAGACATCCAATTGATATGCTGTATTTTGAATTCTATGAGGCATTAAATAAAGATTCAGCAAAATTAGAGCATGTATTATTGGAGATAATAGACAGAATACTGAATAACCAGACCATTTTTGGGATGGCAAACTGTGACAAAAGGGGTGCTGGAGGGCTAAGGTCCCAGCTGTTCACAATTTAGATCAATGACTTTGTTAAGGGGATGAACTGTATTATATCCATGTTTGCTGATTGTATTATCAGATGGTAAGTACTAGTATGACTGCAAGGAGGAAACAGAGAGGCTTTGGGGAGTTCTAGACAGATTAAATGAATGAGTAACAACATGAAAAATGGAGTATAATATGAAAAAGTGAGTGGTCATCAATTTTATTAGAAAAATTAAATTAGTGGAATTTT
Organism: Hemitrygon akajei; assembly: GCF_048418815.1. NCBI lineage: Eukaryota > Metazoa > Chordata > Chondrichthyes > Myliobatiformes > Dasyatidae > Hemitrygon > Hemitrygon akajei. The sequence continues at coordinate 30,801,163 of NC_133145.1, forward strand.
TTTAACAGAGAAAGATTGAAAGGTGTTGGTGTTCAGGGTTCAGAATATCCTTTTACATGAAACACTGAAAATTAATAAGCAGGTATAACAAGTTGTAGTTATATAGGACTTTGATGGGACAATTTCTGGAATATTGTGTGCAGGTCTGTGCAGTTAAAGCTCACCAAATTCATTCTTGGGACAATGGCTTGTTCTACGAGCAGAGGTCACAAGGAATCTTTTATCATGTGCACAAAGTACAGTGAAGTACAGGTACAATGAAAAACTTCCTTGCAGTAGCATCACAAGCACATAGACAACATGTAGAACATTTGTACAAGCCAGAGGAGATAGAAACACTGGTGTTTAAAAGTCTTCAGTTCAGAAGAACGATAGTTGAACTTACTGAACTCACAGGGTAGATGTGGTGCTAATGCTTCTCCTGGCTGGCATGGTCTGTCTAAATCAAAGCATCATCCTCAGAATAAGGGGTCAGCCTTTCAGAACAAAGATGAGAAGAAAGTTCTTCATCCAGGGTTCAGCAAATCTTTGGACGTTTTTACCCAGCAGGGTGTAGAAGCTCAGCTCGTGTGTATTTTCAAGACAGAAATCAGTAGATTGTAGCGATGTACTACATACAGAGCTAGAGACAACACGCAGTCGGTAAGTCGTTTCGAGACTAGTTTATTCAAACTTCGCGGCGCTGGCATTTAATCCCTAGCGCCCGCCCTCTCCGGGTGGAAATGACGTCAGAGGTGCATTACCAAAGTCTCCCCCCGCACGCTGGCTATTTGTGAGCTGGTTCGCCTGCGCAGAAAGTGGGTCGCCACTTATCATTAATCATTAATGGAGAATGTGTGGAGCAGGTTAAGACCTACAAGTATCTGGGAGTACAGTTAGACGAGAAGCTAGACTGGACTGCCAACACAGATGCCTTGTGCAGGAAGGCACAGAGTCGACTGTACTTCCTAAGAAGGTTGGCGTCATTCAATGTCTGTAGTGAGATGCTGAAGATGTTCTATAGGTCAGTTGTGGAGAGCGCCCTCTTCTTTGTGGTGGCGTGTTGGGGAGGAAGCATTAAGAAGAGGGACGCCTCACGTCTTAATAAGCTGGTAAGGAAGGCGGGCTCTGTCGTGGGCAAAGTACTGGAGAGTTTAACATCGGTAGCTGAGCGAAGGGCGCTGAGTAGGCTACGGTCAATTATGGATAACTCTGAACATCCTCTACATAGCACCATCCAGAGACAGAGAAGCAGTTTCAGCGACAGGTTACTATCGATGCAATGCTCCTCAGACAGGATGAAGAGGTCAATACTCCCCAATGCCATTAGGCTTTACAATTCTACCGCCAGGACTTAAGAACTTTTTAAAAGCTATTATTTTTATTTATTTATTTATTTTTAAACTTTTTTTATTGTTTTCAAATAGTTACAGAATAAATGTGTATGAGAAAAAAAAATGTTACCCAGCCCCCCTCCCCTTAACCCCTCCCCCCTAACATCCCTATTAAAAAAAAGAAAGAGAAAAAAAAAAGGAATGCCTGGATATTGGAGGGTCCCCACACGCTCCACGGAGTTCGTAATAACTTTAGTGTATGCATTTATTTCTTTCCCCAAGTAACCAATTATTTCATCTTCGGAGCACCTATATATTTAATCCTGTCTTTTGTAAATAAGGGCGCCAAATTTTCAAAAATGTTTCATATTTATCTCTTAAATTGTAAGTGATTTTTTCAAGTGGAATACAGCCATAGATTTCGTTCTTCCAACGATCTATACTTAGATATGTATCCGATTTCCAAGTCACTGCAATAGCTTTTTTGGCTACTGCCAATGCAATTTTTATAAATTCTTTCTGATATTTATTCAATCTGGATATCGGTTTTATCCCTTCAATATTACCTAGTAAAAGTAATATTGGGTTGTGTGGAAGTTGTATTCCAATGATTTGTTCCAGTAAAACTCTTAAAAGCTATTATTAATGCTTTTTGAGATGGTGATTTAGATGCATATCATATTTTTTTTTACTGAGTTAAGTATTGTTTGTAATTAGTTCTGCTACAACAAGTGTATGGGACATTGGAAAAAAAGTTGAATTTCCCCATGGGGATGAATAAAGTATCTATCTATCTATCTATCTAACCCCCCCCCCCCCCCAGAACCGGCGATACACCCCCCAATGTCCAAGTCTGGATCAGCCTCTGTTTGGGAGGTCTGCCTCTGCGCCGCGATGCGTGAACTGCAACCGGCTGCGCCAAGTCCACATGAGCTGGTTTGAGTCGGTCCACCATGAAAACCTCCTCTCTCGCCCCAATGTCCAGAACATATGTGGACCCGTTGTTGTTGATCACCCTGAACGGCCCCTCGTACGGCTGCTGTAGCGGTGCCCGGTGTCCGCCCCTTCGTACAAACACAAACTTACAGCTCTGCAGGTCTTTGGGTACATGGGTCGGGGTCCGTCCGTGCTGTGAAGTTGGTACAGGGGCCAGGTTGCCGAGCCTCTCGCGTAGTCTGTCCAGGACTGCTGCGGGTTCTTCCTCTTGCCCCCTTGGGGCTGGTATGAACTCTCCTGGGACAGCCAGGGGTGCACCGTACACCAACTTGGCCAACGAGGCGTGCAGATCCTCTTTAGGCGCTGTGCGAGTTGCAAGCAGGACCCAGGGAAGCTCGTCCACCCAGTTAGGTCCTCTCAGGCGGGCCATGAGAGCCGACTTCAAGTGACAGTGGAAGCGTTCCACTAGTCCGTTCGACTGTGGGTGGTAGGCAGTAGTGTGGTGTAGCTGCATTCCCAACAGGCTGGCCACAGCCGACCACAGGCTGGAGGTGAACTGGGCGCCTCTGTCGGAGGTAATGTGGGCCGGTACCCCGAAGCGTGCTACCCAGGTTACAATCAGTGATCGGGCGCAGGAATCGGCAGATGTGTCGGTGAGCGGGACCACCTCTGGCCACCTTGTGAACCGGTCTACCATAGTTAGGAGGTACCACACTCCTTGGGACACTGGTAGGGGGCGCATGATATCCACATGAATGTGGTCGAACCTCCGGTGGGTGGGTTTGAACTGCTGCGTCGGGGCTTTAGTGTGCCACTGCACCTTGGCTGTTTGGCACTGCGCGCACGCTCTGGCCCATTCACTGACCTGCTTGCGAAGTCCGTGCCACGCGAACTTGCTGGAGACCAGCTGGATGGTTGTCCTGATAGAGGGGTGCGCCAAACCGTGTATGGAGTTGAAAACTCGCTGCCTCCAGGCTGCCGGGACGATGGGGCGAGGTTGGCCAGTAGCCACGTCGCACAGGAGCGTCCTCTTACCTGGGCCTACGAGAAAGTCCTGCAGCTGCAAACCCGAGACTGTGGCCCTGTAGCTGGGCATCTCGTCGTCTGCCTGCTGCGCCTCCGCCAGTTCTGCATAGTCCACCCCCAGGGACAGGGCCTGGACAGCTGGTCTGGAGAGTGCGTCCGCCATGACGTTGTCCTTTCCCAAGACATGCTGGATGTCCGTTGTGTACTCGGAGATGTAGGACAGATGTCGCTGCTGGCGAGCCGACCAGGGATCGGACACCTTCGTGAACGCGAAGGTCAACGGTTTGTGGTCCATGAACGCGGTGAACGGCCTGCCTTCTAAGAAGTACCTGAAATGCCGGATTGCCAGATACAGTGCCAATAGCTCCCGGTCGAAAGCACTGTACTTGAGTTCAGGTGGTCGTAGGTGCTTGCTGAAGAACGCCAAGGGTTGCCAGCGCCCCTCGATGAGCTTCTCCAGCACCCCACCGACTGCTGTGTCGGATGTGTCCACCGTGTGTGCGGTCGGAACATCTGTTCTGGGGTGCACCAGCATCGTGGCATCTGCCAAGGCTTCCTTGGCTTTAACGAAAGCGGCCGCGGCCTCCTCGTCCCAAGTAATGTCTTTGCCTTTACCCAACATTAGGGTGTACAAAGGGCACATGATACGGGCTGCTGAGGGGAGGAAACAGTGGTAGAAGTTCACCATACCAACGAACTCCTGTAGGCCTTTGACCGTGTTGGGCTGGGCAAAGTGGTGGATCGCGTCTACCTTGGCAGGCAGAGGTGTTGCCCCGTCTTTTGGTAATCCTGTGGCCCAGGAAGTCGATGGTATCGAGACCAAACTGGCATTTGGCCGGGTTGATCGTGAGGCCGAAATCACTCAGGCGGGAGTAGAGCTGGCGGAGGTGGGACAGATGCTCCTGGCGACTACTGCTGGCTATAAGGATGTCGTCCAAATAGATGAACGCAAAGTCCAGGTCGCGTCCCACTGCATCCATTAGCCGCTGGAACGTCTGTGAGTCATTCTTCAGGCCGAACGGCATTCGGAGGAACTCGAACAGGCCGAACGGGGTGATAAGTGCTGTTTTGGGGATGTCTTCAGGGTGCACTGGGATTTGATGGTATCCCCGGACGAGGTCTACTTTGGAAAATATTCTTGCCCCGTGCAGGTTTGCTGCAAAGTTCTGTATGTGCGGCATGGGTAGCGGTCTGGAGTTGTAGATTCGTTCAGTCTGCGGTAGTGGCTGCATGGTCTCCAACCCCCGGCTGCTTTGGGCACCATGTGCAGGGGGGAGGCCCATGGGCTGTTGGACCTCCGTATGATCACCAATTCCTCCATCCTCCTGAACTCCTCCTTCGCCAGGCGGAGCTTTTCCAGGGGGAGCCTTCGTGTGTGGGCGTGGAGGGGTGGTCCCTGGGTCAGGATGTGGTGCTGAACCCCATGTCTGGGCATGGCTGCCGTGAACTGCGGTGCCAGAATCGATGGAAAGTCTGCCAGGATTCTGGTGAATTTGTTGTCTGACAGCGTGATGGAGTCCAGGTGTGGGGCTGGCAACTTGGCTTCACCCAGGGAGAACGTCTGGAAAGTCTCGGCATGTACCAGTCTTTTCCCTTGCAAGTCGACCAGCAGGCTGTGAGCTTGCAAGAAGTCCGCCCCTAGGAGTGGTTGGGCCACGGCAGCCAGTGTGAAGTCCCACGTGAACCGGCTGGCGCCGAACTGCAGCTGCACTGTGCAGGTGCTGTAGGTCCGTTTGGTGCTGCCGTTTGTGGCCCTCAGGGTGGGTCCTGGCTTCCTGTTGCGGGTGTTGTACCCCGTCGGGGGCTAGATGCTGATTTCCGCTCCGGTGTCAGCCAAGAATCGGCATCCCGACTGTTTGTCCCAGACGTACAAGAGGCTGTCCTGGTGGCCAGCCGCCATAGTCATTAGCAGCTGCTGGCCCTTGCAGGGCGGGCGACAACGGCGGGCTTCTGTGCCCCACCGCTGGTGGTAGAAACATCACTGTTCACTGTCCTCCTCACTCCTGCCTCTGTGTTGTGTGCGCCCCCCTGCCGGGCCTGGTCTGGTCTGCTGTTGGGCGCGTGGCCTGGTAATCTGACCAACGGGCGCCACGCTCTCCCTCTTGGCTTTCCACAGCACGTCAGCCCGGGCCGCCACCTTCCAGGGGTCACTGAAATCTGCGTCGGCCAGCAGCAGATGTATGTCCTCGGGCAGTTGCTCTAGGAATGCTTGCTCGAACATGAGGCAGGGCTTGTGTCCGTCAGCCAGGGCCAGCATCTCATTCAGCGATGCTGACGGCAGTCTGTCTCCCAAACCGTCCAGGTGAAGCAGGGAGATACCTCGCTCATGCCGTGAGAGGCCAAAGGTCCCAATGAGCAGCGCTTTGAATGCTTCATATTTGCCTTCTTCCGGAGGCGACTGTATGAAATCCGCAACCTGGGCGGCCGTCTCCTGGTCAAGGGCACTCACCACGTGATAGTAACGCGTGGAATCAGAAGATATCTGCCAAATCTGGAACTGTGCTTCTGCTTGGCTAAACCACACGCGTGGTCGCAGCGTCCAGAAAGTCGGCAGTTTTAGCGAAACTGCGTGAACAGATGAAGAGTCGGTCATATTTGGTCCAAATCCCGTTTGGACCATCGGGGTCACGTAGTGATGTACTACATACAGAGCTAGAGACGACACGCAGTCGGTAAGTCGTTTCGAGACTAGTTTATTCAAACTTCGTGGCGCTGGCATTTAATCCCTAGCGCCCGCCCTCTCTGGGCGGAAATGACGTCAGAGGTGCATTACCAAAGTCTCCCCCTGCGCGCTGGCTATTTGTGAGCCGGATCGCCTGCGCAGTAAGTGGGTTGCCACAAGATTTTAGATTATTAATGGATGGGGTTAGTTCAGTAAAATGGAGTTGAGATAAATGATCAACGATGACATTGTTGAATGGCAGAATAAGCATGTAATCTTATTATTTCCACTATTTCTTCCAATTATCTCGATTCAAGTTCTTCTGGCACATCAGTTTCTTAAGGCAAAATGTTTAAAATTTTACTCTGTATTGACTTGTTGTGTTATTTTAATTACTCCATTTAATTCAATGTAAGTGAGGATGGCAATATGTGTAAAGAATAACCAAAGCTGATTTTGCCATTCTTTAGAAGGGCTTCAACCTCCAAGAACTGATGGAAAGTTTTTCACATCAGCTCTTGAAATGTAGAAGATATTCTTCTAGTAATTCAATAATTTGGGAAAAGAAAAGAGGATTTACTTGTTTCCAATCTTAGACATTCAGACTAAACTCTGGACTAAACTTGAATCAATGAATGTTGCCCAACAGCTATCACAGGCCTTGAAATCAAGTGACATGTGTAGCTGACAACAGAACTTAGCTTCCAGCTGAGCTCAATGCCTTCTAAGCTCGCTTTGACTGTCAAAACATGGAGGAGCCATCACAAACTCCCATAGCCCCTAATGATCCTGTGGTTTCAGTCTCTGAGGCCAATGTGAGAGTATCTTTCAGGAGAGTGAACCCACAGAAAGCATCCAGCCCAGATGAGATACTAAATACATGTGCTGATCAACTGCCTGGAGTGTTCCTCTTGTTTTGGTAAACTGAATTATCCACCAGCTTCAAGCAGGCTTCGATTTACAGACAGACAGACATACTTTATTGATCCCGAGGGAAATTGGGTTTCGTTACAGCCGCACCAACCAAGAATAGTGTGGAAATATAGCAATATAAAAACATAAATAATTAAATAATTATAAATAAATTATGCCAGGCAGAAATAAGTCCAGGACCAGCCTATTGGCCTAATTCATCAGTGCCTAAGAAGAATGTGGCAACCTGCCTCAATGACTATTATCCAGTAGCACCTACATTAATAGTGAAAGCAGCTTGGATCTGCTCCAGTTTGCTTACAGACGCAATAGGTCCACAGCAGATACTATTTCATCTGTTCAACCCTGGAATATCTGGACAGCAAAGATGCATATGTCAGGATGTTCTTTATCGATTAAAGTTCAGCATTCAACACTATCATCCCCACAGAATTAGTCAATAGGCTTACACTTATGACGTGGTTAAGCACAGTTCCAAAGCCATATTTAAGTTTGCTGATGACACCACCATCATAGGCCGAATCAAAGGTGAATCAACATATAGGAGGGAGACTGAAAATCTGGCTGAGTGGTGCCATATCACCAACTTCTTCCTCAATGTCAGCAAGACCGAGGAGCTGATTATTGACTTCAGGAGGAGGAAACCAGAGGTTCATGTGCCATCCTCATGGGAAGATCAGGAGTGAAGAGTGTAGGCGGCTTTAAATTCCTCTGCGTTGTCATTTCACAGGACGTGTTCTGGGCCAGCACCTAAGTGCAGTTACAACGGAAGCACAGCAATGCCTCTACTTCTTTATGAAACACCGATGCCCTTGAATGGAAATCTACAAACAGTAGTGGATGTGGTCCAGTCCATCATGGGTAAAGCCCTCCCAGCATGGAGCACATCTACACGGAGCACTGTTGCAAAAAGCAGCATCCGTCATCAGGGACCCCCCACCTAGACAATGCTGACTTATGCTGCTCCCATTACAGTAAGATGGTGGCACATTTGATCACGGCAGCTTCTACAGAGTCAACCAAAGGTGTTTTTGTACCTTTTTAAACATTTTTTATGATTGCAAGACCCTGCTAGACATTAACAACTTAAAGTACTGCGTGACTACGCCATCAGCAAGTTGCTCGTTGGCGAAGAAACTGAAGGAGCTGGACTTGGTGCAGATCGTGCTGCTGCCTGTGTCAGAGAGGTGTTGAAGGAGTCGGTGCCCGAAGGCAGTGTGCAGTTAACAGCAAGTGATCGTCTTAGTCGCTTTTCCTGTGATTGCAAGACCTTATTAGACATTGTTAATGTGGAATGCTGCAAGTCCGATTCACTGATTAATTGGTGGGCAGTTGGGGCGGACAACAGGGGAGGTGTGTGACCTCAAGCCACGGTGTCAGCTGTTTACAGCTGCCCCGGAGAGCAGCATTGGAGTCAGTGTGCTCCACCTGAGGGGCACTGCATCCCCAAGCAGCAATCAGCGCCAACACCTCTCTCCCGCACCCAGTTCACTTAGCAGAAGATAAACTGTTGTATTCGACTGCAGACTGCTGCAGCTTTCTTGAACTCAGGGTCTTGGGCTTTACTTCTTTGGTGTGACTGTATTTTACTGGTATCTTCTATGTGCTTGCTATCTTATATGTGTTATATGTGACTGTTAGTACTGTGTGTTGCACCTTGGACCCAGAGTAATACTGCTTCATTTGGCTGTATTCATGGGCATTCATTTATGGTTGAATGCCATTTAAACTTAATCTTGACTTGAACTTGAAGAAGGTACAGATGCCTCAGAATTCACACCACCAGGTTCAGGAACAGTTATTACCCCTCAACCATTAGGCTCCTGAGCCAGAGTGGTCAACTTCGCTTGCCCCATCACTGAACTGTTCCTATAACCTATGGACTCACTTTCAAGGACTTCATCTCATGTTCTCGATATTTATTGTTTATTTATGTATTATTTTTTCTTCTTTTCATATTTGCACAGTTAGTTTTCTTTTGTGCACAGGTTGTGCACCCTACTGGTGTGGTCTTTTATTGATTCTATTATGGCTATTGGATTTATTGAGTATGTTCACAAGAAAATGAACCTCAGGGTTGTGCATGATGACATTTACTGTATGTACATTGATAATAACTTTACTTTGAACTTTTTAACATTTCCCTTTCTCTTTGTTTAGGTGCCTTGTTATTGGGTGGCATTTTGTACTCCTGGCAGTTTCCACACTTCAATGCTTTAAGCTGGAACCTTAGGGAAGATTACTCACGAGGCGGCTACCGTATGATGTCTGTCACACACCCGGCGCTCTGCAAACGGGTGGCATTCCGCCACTGCCTTGGTCTTATTGGACTATCAACGCTCTGTTCTGTCTTTGATGTCACTACGTGGAATTTTCCCCTCATTTCACTCCCAATCAACTTGTATATCAGCTACCTCGGCTATCGGTTTTACAGGGACTCCAGCCGCAGTAGTGCTCGCAAACTTTTTTTCTGTAGCCTCTGGCATCTTCCAATGTTGTTACTTCTCATGCTGACCTGCAAGAAATCAGTAGTTGGATGTGAGGGTAATATCCATCACAAAGTTCAAACAGAAATGCAAGTTTAATGTTCATTTTTATTATGAAATTTTTTAGGGGGTTGCTACAGTTATTTCTGTGCAATTTGCCACCGTCCCATGAAGTGGGGTAGTGTAATTTCTGTTGCTAGAGATTGTATATTACTGCTGTATCTTATCTGGTAATGTTAAATGCAAACAGGTTTCTTCTTTCTGAATAGGATCAGCCCTTACCCCTCAAGCATCCCTCACTTTACCATTCAGTTGTAATCTGGTGGGGATTGCATCTTAATTCTGTTTAAACCACATAATCCCTTCAACTATAAGAAATAAGAGTTCTCCGTCACTCAGTAAGATCACGGTTCGACCTGAAATTCAGTATGCTGCCCATCTCCATGATGCTAATATTTTAATCTTTATCTTAGTAGCTCAAATAATCCTAGTATTCACAGCTTTTGAGAGTTCCGGCTATCTATTACCCTTTCTGTGGTAATAAATGTTTAACAATTTCTTCCCTCAGTAGTTTTGTTCTTTCATTCTACATTTACAGTAAATGAAGTAGCTTGACTATACAGTATCTACCCCTTCAAATCTTTTGACTCTTTAAATCCCTCAAGGTACTCAGAGGAATATGAGTAAAGTTTGTCCACCTCTCTTCACTTAATGTTCAGGCTTGTCCTACATATCATTCATGTTAATGAGATCGTTGTGATGTCCATTGGTGTAATATGCCCTTTAATCTGCTATATCCATGGATCCCTTAAACTCTCAATATGTGCATTAGGCAATAGCAAATTAAACTGTCACCAAATGCTTGTGAACACAAGGGAAAGTTCTGTAGAGGTGGCCAGAATTTCAGGAAGGATCATTGGATAGCAATTTGCACAACTACTGGGTGATCATGAAATTAATAAGAAATGTATCATTTAATTATGTTCTTTGACTGAAAATAAAATAAGTATTCTGTTTTTGTGATATTTCATTTAATTGCTCTTTGAAAGTAAAGCAACTGCTGTAGATACTTGGAGGTCTTCCAAACACATTCTACATTTCTTAATTAAATCAGTAACTACAATTACATTTGTAGTTAGTGATGACACAAGTAATTAGAAGTGCACTGATAGTTTATTTTGTAACATTGGTTTATTTTTAGTTGATAATTTAGAACTATTTCAAGATTTGCACCTGAAATGCATTGTTAAATTGAATAGTGCGGAAACAAAGATTATTCAGTGGTTTATAGCACACACAAAATGCTGGAGGAACTCAGCAAGTTAGGCAGCATCTATGGAAAGGAATAAAGTCTCAACATTCGGGCTGAGGCAATAGATGCTGCCTAACCTGCTGAGTTCCTCCAGAGTGTTACTCTGAGTTACCAGCATCTGCAGGAGCTCTCGTGTTTATGATTTTCAGCAGCTGATGTTGTTCTCAAACCTTTCCATTTAAATTGACCATTCAAAATCTTTCAGATTTCATATTAGGTATTACCTAATGACATTATGTAGAAGGGGTAACCCTATACAAAGTTTATATATAGTGTTAATATATTGATATCAAAGTTGGTACATTGTCTCAAATTCTTACCACATGGAATAGATGAAGCACCCTTTCACCCCAATAAATCTCAGAGATCATTTCTATTTAGAATTATCATTTGTAAGTAGAATAACCATATTTCTAGCAAAAGCAATGCAGTTGTAAAATGCGAAGTGTTTTCATATTTATACTTCAGAGGCTGGTTTAGAAATGAAAAATGTGATCAAGATGTAATCTTCCAGTAATTATTCACTAACATTTTGATTGTTTAAAAAATTGGAATCAGAACCTTAAGCAAATAATTTTTTTTCAGAATGCCTCTAAGTGAGTAAAACAGAACAGAGTGAAATGAGTCACATTTTGAAATTATTCTTGCAGAGTTGGATAAGGGAATTAATTGTATTAAGTTTTGTTGTGACAGTTAAGCTCCAATGTGAATATGCAATCCAAACTTATTAAAATGCTGGGCATTGTGGAGGACTTTTCAAATGATGAACTTGTGTTCTCACTGCTCCTGGCTGAATAGTAGACTTTATTTGTGTCATTGTGATGAAAAGCAAAATAATGTTTTATACTTGTGTAATTAGGAGTGAATCCCATATTGTGTCAGGGATTACTTGGTTCTTGAGGACAGGGTGATTTGCTCCAAAAGTTTTCAAATTTGTAAGATATCTTAACTGTTCTTGATTCATTTCAGAAAAACAGAGAAATAGTTCTGCAGTTAAATACGTTTGCTTACCACATACTGTATACCACACTTATTTATATCTCACTTGAACCACCAGTTCATTACAATAAACGTCGCACTGAAAATGCATCTTCAGGAAAGGTTCAAATGCTTATTTACAAGATTTATTGTCAATGCTCTCAGAAGTGTTGTTTTGAGCGATTAGTTCTCAGTAATTTACAGAGGAGGGGGCAAGTGTTTGTAAACTCTACATGTTGTAGTTAAGGTTATTTTTATTTCTAGTTGTTGAGAGGTCCAGGAAGTCAACTTCATTCTTTTAAGAATGATACAAGCAATGTTCCTGCTGATTTTATTTTTTACAGCTGTGTAGCCCAACCATTGCTCTGAACAGGAAATGTTTACACTGTCTGAAAACTTTAATAAAACATTATATAAAAATCCCAGCTGCACAGTAACAAAGGCTATGTGCGCAGAAGCATTTCAGTTACTATGTGGCTGTGCACCCATGCAGCTTAGAGGGACCAGTAAACAAAAGCCTCCACTGAGGGGTATATTCAAATACCCATGTAGGTTTTTACATTTTTCTTTAATTTGTTAATGTATTAATTACCTCATGGAGAAACTAAGATTATACCTGAAAAGATGTTCAAAGGGCACCTTAAGTGGTCTGCTCCTCAGCTGGTGGATTTTGCAGAATGTGCTTATTTGCTTTATTATTTCCATCAAAATATACCATATTCTGCATATCTTTATTTGCTGTTTATCACAATGTAGAGGTAAAAGTGCTACCACTGACTCAATCACAGGTTTGTGGATACAAGCATCACTCCAGACCCTTGAAACTCACACTTCAGTGTAGTATTCAGGATGTACTGCACTCAATGTGGCACCTGCTTTCTGGTGGGATATTTGAACTGCGTCCTCAGCTGGAGCTAAATGAACTCAGGACACTGATGGATAGGCAGCATGAGACTTTACCTTGCTCTATTTCTTTCTGTAACTAATCCATCAATGAATATCTCTCAAAACAATTCTCTTTGCTGCCTCTGAAACAATGCAGTGTGCAAATTGACCATGTTTATTGACTTATAACTGCAGTCACAATCGTACAGAGAAAAAAATATTTTTGGGTGTGAACTACTTTGAGACATCCTAATGTCTTGGTAAATGAAATTCTGGCAACCAAATGCAAATATTGCAAACTGGAGATAAAGTAAGTTATGGCCTATGTAGAGATTGTTTTATATCCACCATGGATCTAAATCACATCAAACATTGCCTTGTTGGAAATAGAAAGAAAATAATTGAGTAAAGAAAAATAATTTCGCCCATTTATCCTTTCTCAATTAATCTTCATTTTCAGATTCAATAATTCTGCCGTGTGTTTTGCCTTACAATGTACATCATGGTCTCTTCAGATATTCTGTATTTTGACTGCCATATCACTAAAGTCAATAAAACAATAATTCCTAACTGAAAATAAAATGTGTCGATCTGGAGATCTGAAATCTCTTTGTTTAATTATTTGTAATTATTATCTATTAATTGACTTAAATACTATTACTTCAATTAAACTAGCAATAATACGCTTTGGTTAAAAACCTCTAACTCGAAGGGGTCGGGGGAAGTCGGTAGCGCCGCATCTGCAACAAGTCAGTTTAGTGATGAGGGGTGAATCTAGGTTCAAGTGAAATCATTGTGATGCATCAACAGTCAATGATTGCAAATTTCCATGGATCAGGAATTTCTTCCCGTCTGGGAGATGCCGTAGGAAACGGGCAGTGTTCCACCTAGGGGCCTCAGTAAGAACTGTTCGATAAAGACAATTAGCGCTTAAGTAAAGCAAGGCTGGAAGGGGAACCGATTACCCCCATCCTTTCGGTAATCTCCACAATACACAATTGCGGCAATCAATACATGTAATGCTCATAAATCTGCATTTTCAAGATATCCTAATTTTAAATTCAATTGCCGCTTTTGAAATGAGTAGGATTATTTTCTTTAGTTTTACGCTAACATCAAATGATTACTAGGTTTGGCGAAGTGGTCCGATTGTTTGATCTAACATACTTAGTTTCTGAACATTTTCGTTTATTTTTCGGCGGCGTTTACCCTGAGGTGTATCGATGAGGGGAACAAGCATTCTGTCGACGGATACAAAGAAACCTGCAGTCCATATAGCCGAATGCTATGAATTATAAACGTCTGAGATGCGCTTCGAACAACGTCTCGGGCTTTAAACTTTATTTCTCGAGCGCGACTACTCTAATGTTGGGCCTGCCACACTCCGTAAACTGAGCTGAATCCCCCTCCCGAAAATCACTCACCCGAGCCCTGTGCCAGCTACCTCACACTGTCGGGCAACAACAAAAAAAACCTGATTTTTAAAATATCCCAAAATCACGTTCAACTGGCTTCATAACTCTTCAGTAGTTTCGCCCCGCCCTTTCCGTGGTCTCCTGCATATAAATCTCTTTCAATGTGGAATTCCCGCAGTGGTGGCCTGCTAACGTGCTGATTTGCTTTGCTCACGTTTGGCAGTTATGCAAAAGGATAACTAGATCCTAAATTCTAGGATTACTTTAACAATATCTTCAGTTTATCGTTCTTTCCATTTCACATTTTCCCCAAACTAACATCCGTTGTCATCTTCAGCGCTCCGTTTTATTGGAGGGATGGACTAACAACACATAGAATTTACAACAGATTTATCGTCCACTCTGATGCAGCTTTCTCGTCACATTTCTGCACTTTATCAACCCATTATCCTTTATTTTCTCTCTAACTTGAATGTAAATGTGTATATTCCTTTACTCTTCAGATAACAGCCACTCTACTCTCTAAAATAATTTACGAACTTATTCATTATTGCATTAATTGATAACGCATCTTCTATCAAGTGGAAACATCTTCCCCATATCAACCCGCTCAAATCTTGTCGTAATTTTTGTTTCCTCTGATAGTATGAAACACCTTTGGGCGGGAGGTATCAGCAACTTCAGAAGGGTAATTTTGGAGAATGAGAAAACGGTAAATACCAATTGTAACTGTTAACACGGGGCGAATGCATATTAGTCACTTAAACGTAATCGTAAAAATAACAGTACACTGCGATTTAAAAAATAATCAAATTTGAACTGCAAACGTTTGGGCACATTACAAATAAATAAAGTTAATATCCCAGACTTTTAAAGTAAAATTTAATCTCGCTGATCTGCACATGAATCCTTGATCGAAGGGCTTCCCTGCCCGTTAATTTAATATGCTGGAGGTAATACTTGAAGGAGTTGTTAAAGAGCAATTAATCCCAAATTAAAACTCGCGGCGGGTTAAAGGTCACCAATAATTAAGATTCATTGCATTTACGGTTTTGTACAGCTGGGTAATGGCTGGTGCAAGAAACGGCATGCAGCTGGTCGAGGGCGGGTTTGTTTCACCGTTAACCCTTTGTTGGTGCGCCTACAGAGAAAGAAATTGGCGGATAGAATTATAATCTGAGTAATACTGATGGTGCATCTAAGAGCGGTGTTCTTTGTGGTTCAAATTCAGTAATTCTACTATGGGCCTTGCCTATGAACCCTACTGACCTCATTCATTCAACTATTCTCAAGTGGGTAACGACCCATATGAGGTGAATGTAGACGTAATACGCTGTACATTGGAAAATTGGTTGTTTGCAACAGTAACGTTAAAGTTTTAGAAGGATCACTCCGACGTTTATCATCTATCCGGAAGAATAACTAAATATTTTATTGAACAGTTGCGGTTAAGTAAATCAAACCCTTCTGTCCCGAGTCGGAGTTTCTCTCCCTTTTCCAGCGTTTTTTTTGGGGGTGGGGACAATTGTTTCCCCGATAAATGAAATAGCAAAGAAAGATACCAGAGATAAATTTATTTCCGCCTATAAATTTTCAGTGCATTTGCTCTACTGACTGTAAAATACGCTGCTGAAAAAAATTACGTCCTCGTTGAAAACTACTTGCACTTTAAAAGACTTATGAGATCTTTTTCTCTCTGTCAATATGAGTGCAAAAAGAGTTTATCCCCTCACACTGGACGGGTGACTGAAAGTCTTTAAAAATAAAAATTCTGTGTTGTAGTTATATTTCCAAACGGACACTTGCCCGTGTAATGTCTTCAACTCTCAGAGTGAGGGGAATGATTTTGAAATCCAATCTATCGCCAATATTTTTGAAGCCCGTTATAGCTGCCTGTAAAGAACGATTCTCAACGTAAAGACATCTCTCAACGAACATGTCCTTTAACAATTCTGTGCTACTGAATGTATTATTGCTGTACAATTCCAGCGATTCGCTTTATTTGCAAAATGCGCAAGTATCTATCAAAAAAAAAATCAGTGTCATGACAGGGATTTGCTGACTTAAGATTCTGTTTCAATTGTATTTCTCTCAGACTTCAATAAGACTTCAAGGCTGACACCAGCGCTGTGCCAAAGAAGTTTTCTGCTGTCAGCGGTTCCATCTTTGAGATTCGTTACCCCCGGTGGACATGTCCCTGTCTCAATTCGAAAAGAGGTGGAAAGATTTTGGGCCATGAAGGGTATCAAATGATGTGACGTTGGTGCGAGAAATTGGCGAGGAGTACAAGATCACCCACCTTCTTGATGAATGGCTACAAGGGCCTAATGGCCCACTCTTGTTCCTATTTCTCAATACACTTTCCAATGGAACGCTAATCTGAGGTCCCGTCAGTTCCCTCAGATGAGTATACCATATTGCGTGCAGTATGCCAATGTGATGCAGCGGGGTACTGTAATCCATGGTGTTCTGGTCGGTTTTTTTTGCAATCTCTGAATCTATAGCACCAAAGTCATGATCCTATTGTTAACCACACCGAGACGGTGGATTGGCTGCCTTTCTTAAAATACGACCATCATTACATTTCCAAGCTTGGTTGTAAAGAGTTCTCGGGTTTTCTGATGTCGGGAATGGCCAATATAAATTCCACTATTTTATTTTTAAATGGTAGGGAGTTAAAATAGAGTGAGGAAGGATGACATCATTCACGACAGTTAAGTACAAATATTAAATCAGTTTCTATTGAATGTATTTTAACAAGAGAGCAAAAGAAACCACTTTGCTGGGAATTCTTATCCGATTATGCAGCAGCTGTGGATAATATGACTTTTCACCTGAACCTGCTGGTTATTGATTGGAAACGTTAACTCAGTTTCTCTCTCTACAGTATCACTTGTATCACAAGTATAAAGGAGAACGAAATAATTGCTACTTCGGATCCGATGCAGCGGAAAACAAAAACCACAAAAGATAAAGAACATAATGACAATAAACACCACACAAAATGCTGGTGGAACACAGCAGGCCAGGCAGCATCGACAGGGAGAAGCGCTGTGGACGTTTTGGGCCGAGACCCTTCGTCAGGACTAACCGAAAGGAAAGATAGTAAGAGATTTGAAAGTAGTGGGGGGAGGGGGAAATGCGAAATGATAGGAGAAGACCGGAGGGGGTGGGATGAAGCTAAGAGCTGGAAAGGTGATTGGCGAAAGTGATACAGAGCTGGAGAAGGGAAAGGATCATGGGACCGGAGGCCTCAGGAGAAAGAAAGGGGCGGGGGGAGCACCAGAGGGAGATGGAGAACAGGCAAACAACTAAATATGTCAGGGATGGGGTAAGAAGGGGAGGAGGGGCATTAACGGAAGTTAGAGAAGTCAATGTTCATGCCATCAGGTTGGAGGCTACCCAGCCGGCATATAAGGTGTTGTTCCTCCAACCTGAGTTTGGATTCATTTTGACAGTAGAGGAGGCCATGGATGGACATATCAGAATGGGAATGGGACGTGGAATTAAAATGTGTGGCCACTGGGAGATCCTGCTTTCTCTGGCGGACCAAGCGTAGGTGTTCAGCGAAACGGTCTCCCAGTCTGCGCCGGGTCATTTTAATTTCACATCCCATTCCCATTCTGATATGTCTAACCATGGCCTCCTCAACTGTCAAAATGAATCCAAACTCAGGTTGGAGGAACAACACCTTATATGCCGGCTGGGTAGCCTCCAACCTGATGACATGAACATTGACTTCTCTAACTTCCGTTAATGCCCCTCCTCCCCTTCTTACCCCATCCCTGACATATTTAGTTGTTTGCCTGTTCTCCATCTCCCTCTGGTGCTCCCCCCCCCCCCCTTTCTTTCTCCTGAGGCCTCCCGTCCCATGATCCTTTCCCTTCTCCAGCTCTGTATCACTTTCACCAATCACCTTTCCAGCTCTTAGCTTCATCCCACCCCCTCCGGTCTTCTCCTATCATTTCGCATTTCCCCCTCCCCCCACTACTTTCAAATCTCTTACTATCTTTCCTTTCAGTTAGTCCTGACGAAGTGTCTCGGCCTGAAACGTCGACGGCGCTTCTCCCTGTAGATGCTGCCTGGCCTGTTGTGTTCCACCAGCATTTTGTGTGTGTTGTTGTCTGAATTTCCAGCATCTGCAGATTTCCTCGTGTTTGCTAATAACAATAAAACACAGTAAATATAAATCCGTAAGATAGCGTATATACATAGACTGGTTGTACGTCCTTAAAGTAAGGCTAGGCTGTACATAAGGTGACTGACAGGAAATAATAGTAGTGGTGTAGTTAGCGGATAGAGGTGTTGATCGGCCTTACTGCTTAGGGAAAGTAGCTGTTTTTGAGTCTGATGGTCCTGCTATGGATACTATGTAGCTTCTTATCCGATGGGAACGGCCCATGAGCAGGGTGGGTGGGATCCTTCATGATATCACTGGCCCTTTACCGACACTTTCTTGTGTATGTATATGTCCTTGCTGGCTGATAGCCTGGTGCCGGTGATGCGAACCAGCCAATTCTCTGATTTTGCTCCCTGAGTATTGTCAGCAGTTTATTTTCATCTGAATGTGCAGTCTTTTTTTTTCTTCTGAAGAGTAAGTATCAGTGGGAACCTGGTACCTAACGTTGATAAAGTGGTCGCGTTACAGTCCAGTTACAAGGTAGTTTGGAGTCTGGAGCAGATGTAGTCTTCCGGTTTAGGCTGTCACGTCCAAGTTGAAACACTTCTTTTTTTAACGTCTCCACTTTAGAAGGAATAGAATAACCATAATATTCCCAATTTAAAATTAAAACGGGCAAGGATTAGACAGGCAGTATAAACAGGGCGCCTTTATCCAGACCTGGAATGTCCCCAGATAATCCATTTTAATGGTCAGCAGAAACAGCCGACGAACCGCAGTGAAGGCAGCCCATTTGAGAAATGAATAGATTGAATAAAATATAGATATATTGCTTTACTTTATATCAAATTGTTAAATGATACACAATGCAAAGATGTAAAAATGTGCTACTTTCATTAGCTATTTATAGAAATCCTGGCCCAACTTTAACATTTCCTGAGATAATGGTTATCGTTTTATCAATTTTCAGCTAAATTCCATTTAATTTAGTTCATTGGAATGAAGACAATATAAACATCTATTAGTCAGCCAGGAATGATATGATCCACCGTGGCCAACCTGACTTGTGAAATGTGTGTTCGGGTTGTTAGATTCACTGTGCTCTGTGGGAAAACTTCCACCATATAATAGAGAATCCATAGACAAAGCTGGACTACAGATTCAACGCCGTACCAAGTTTAAATAAGCGTGTACATATAGACAAACTGGAAAGAGGCGAGAAAGATGAATTATGGGAACGGGTGACAGACTGAATTGCATGGCATTTGGTCGCCTTTCTTTAAAATAGTCAAAAATTCAAAATATCAAAATCAAAAATGTGTGGATTTTTTTTTAAAAGAGGAAGGAAGCAATAGTAGATGTAAAAACATCTGGTCTAACCATGTCAGATGCTTTTGGCACGGTTCTTAGTGCAGTAATCATTGTCTGTGTCCTGTGATCTAGAAACGGTTTCTTTTATTGTTTACCCATATTTTAATGCTAATTTGCAAACACAGAAGAAGCGCCCAAACAGATGTGAACCATTTGGTTGGGTTGTAGTTCATTTGTCAGGAAAAAGGGAAGGCTGCGTTGCAGGATATTAAATATTACCTCGACCATTCACCGGCACTTCATATTTCAGGGTTAGAATAGATGTCGAGTTTGTAAGGAATAATGAATCTGTCCAGAGCTGCAGAACAAGACAGACGAGTGCTTGGGGAATTTTAGAAATGGACTAAGTATTTGTAATGGTTCCTGACCACATCCCGGGGAAGATTACAAACACTCTTCATGCCAGCCCCAGACATTGTGCTTAACCCTCTAGGCGCTGATGATTTTTTTCGCATTAGCTTTTAAGTGTCTACAGTACAACAGCGCATTTGGAGATGCAAAACCAATTCTGCATCCTTAGTAATTTCCCAAAAAAAAAACACTTGGGGATGTAAAGTTCACGCCGATATGCCAACGATGCGGGAGATACCGTACGTTCTTTCTCACATTAAAATCACTTGTATTTTTTTTTCTCTCTCTCTGTCCACGTTATCACATCCTCCACATTGAAAATGTAGTTCAATTCATTTCAATAACCTTATTTATTATTGTATAGTAACTTTATTGGCCTTGGTCACGTGCATTTACAATGTTAACTTTTGCCGGACCGCCTCTTACATGGAACATTTCTGCACCGAATCATAGCACTCACACCACAGCTATTTGTACTTGTCGTTGTTAACTCCGAGATATAACACTTATTTCCTGACTCTGATGGTAATTAACTGATCTCTGAATGCCTCATTGCTCATCTGTCAGGAAACATTTGCTCTTTTATTTATCTCAATAGGGTCTACCATTTAAAACAAATGACCGCCCGTGTTTAAAGAGGGAAACTGTTAAGATTTTTTTATACCTCGAGATCGATACCGGCAATACAATACGTTCATAATTCATGCACTTATTTTAACATCAGGACCACAATATGCCTGCCGGTTAATCCATAGCGCAAAGGTTTGGATTTTTTTTTTCAAGTTGCCCATCGTCCCATCAAAAATATTCCCAAGTGTCAATTGACGCCAAAAAAGAAATTACTGTAATCCATTTTTGTTTCAAACTGATTTCCACTTCTAAATAAAATACGGGGTAAATTGGCCTCTGTTGTAATTTAATACTATCGCATGTCCGGTCATCTGTTAATTATCGGAACATACACAGAACTCTTCGAAGTTACGGTGACTGCCTTCTGTAACGCGTACGGGGAAAGTACATTAATGTAACACTTCTTTGAACACTTGTGAGGGAGTAGATTGAATCTGTTGATTTTACATCCTATCAAGCGTGCACAGTATTACAAAGATTAGAAAAGCAGGTACACAAACATGAACAAACTACACACCCTACTCACAGACGTAACCGTGCAATTGTAACACGTCATTGTGCCGCCGCTTCAATACAAACGGTAAATGGCGAAGTTTTAATACAAATACTAAATGGTTAAGATTGGAAATGTGGTAAGCAATGAATGTTTATCCCAAAAGGCTGCGTGACAGGAAGACCTGACATTAAAATTATAGTTCTGTAAGACGCCGGTGTTCGGATCACTTTTGATCTGATCCTGTGGTTTGAGATGCTGGGTGTTGTTAACAATCAGGGTCGTCGTACTCCCGAGCCCCTCGGCAATTCTTGGTGCGATTATACATCGTGGCGAATTCACGCGCAGTCCTTTCACCACCAGAGAATCAGTACAATGACATTTCTGCCTTGGAAGTTTTAAATTTCTTTCAACCACAAACATCAATTGCACATAGATCGGTCGTTGATTGCAATGAAGAGGAACATGCAAAACAATATTCTAATTTAAAAATAATTATGTCTCAGCCCACTTTGGAGAAAATTTCAGCAAACTTCCATTCCATTTATTGGAAAGATTCGATCGTTCCTTCTGAATGAAGCAGCCCGCCTTCTCCACACCCCCACTCGGAAAAAGGCAAAGCTAGAGAGTTTCAGACACCTGCACGAACGATGGAGAAAAGTTGGATCAGATAGCAGGTCGAATCGAGAAATTGTCCCCAGGCCTTTCCTGATTATTCCTTCTACAAATTAGTATTTTTTTTCCCAGGAACTGTGTCTCCAGTCTTCGAAAATTATTAGTTACGGATATTAAATCGTCAGTATCGTTTTCGTACCCACGCGTCGATATCGCGTCAGGTTCATGAATTGAAAATGAACAGATCGGTGATCTCCACGTTGCCGCGGCTGATTTACAGCGCCGGGGCCATCCGTGAACTGATTAATGCGAAACAATTAAAATCATTATAAAAGGAAATGAGATGACCATAGAAGACAAAACGAAAACTGTCTACTTCCATTTCGATGTAGATTTCAATGCACGCCTATTAAAAGAATGGGGTCGATATACAAAACTGATATGTCCGATGAATATTTTACCTCACAAGCAGACATCCTGAGTGACACAAGAACTTTACTCATCTATCATCCGTGGCCTGGTTGTGGACGCTTTCTCATTATTCACTGTAGACCCACGAATGTTGCAAATTTACGGTAAAACTACTCTGTAACATACTACCCGTCCCCCGCCCCGCTTTATAAACACGGGAGAGATTAGCTTCTTACCATTAACTCAGTCCAAATCTTAACTTCAAAATAGCATAGGCTGCTGGTGATTTTGTTCTAACAATAATATTGACTTCAACTACAAAAAGGGAACTCAATTAAATATTTCATTAGGCAGCCTAAAGCGAGTCTGAACTCATTTCAAATGGATTCATGTTGTTTTTAATTACCACTTAAAATGGGAATTTATATCTTAGCAATTTTGCAGCTGTAATGTTTTTTTAAAAAAAATGCTGGATAATTCCAAAGAGAAAATCAAGCTCTGACTTTATGGAATTAAAGGGATGGGGATTCGGTACCAAACTACCAGGCCTTACAACTTGAATGTTGACGTGAGTTGTATTCATTTGTGGAAAGTTGAAGAAACAGCTCTGCGCTAGGCGAGCTATCTCTGAACCGCAGAGGGAACACACGCGACCACTTCTGATGAACGAACATCTTAATTAAAAATCACCCGTTGCAAGAACATCCGTGAATCAATTCACCCTTACCTTGAGGGTTAATTGACTGGAGACCTACGCTCAGTTTAATTGGAAATCAGGCAGTTCATGAAAATATTAAACTTTTTAAAAAAAATTGAAATTGCTATGGCAGGATTTCAGATAGTTATTTTATTCTTAGCCGACCGAATACTACACGTATTGGACAATGTCAAGCAGTCGAAATGTTAACAATTAAAAAGCTATTCAGGGACTTCTTTTTTCGTAACGGTGGCATAATAACTCGGAAAGGCGTTACAAAGCTTGGTAATGTAAATTATTTCATATATAGCTCTTAACTGTACGTAGATTAGATTGTTTAAAACCATTAATTGCTGTGAATTTATTCCTTGTAGGTTCATCCACAGACGAGCTAAATCTAGTTCTGCAGCTCTAAGATAATAAACGGGGATTTCAAACATTGCATAATACGATGCATTTGACGTCTTGGTGCTTGATGTTTAATAAACAAAGATAATGGTGGAAGAGAAGTTCATATCAATACCATTGTTTATATTCCTGAGATTTCATTTGGTATTGTCCTGGTTGTTTAGGTCTCAGTAACTTCAGAAATTGTCTACTTATACACAACATCTAGATTTGGTCATTCTGTCTCAGTCGGCGAATTGGCAGAGAAGTGAATACTTTTATAACTCGTTCCATTTATCTGAATCAGGCTGATTACTCAAGTCTATTTTATTATTTCCAACTGCACCAGTCTCTCCATGTCGTTATCAATATCAATTACAGGGCAACGTCTACTCTCGGAACTGATGAGAACTGCTGCGAGGAATTTTACGGTCGAACTGCACGAAGTTAGGAGCCTGTCTCAGGGTAACATGATCTTTCAGGTCCGATTCACTCACTTCCTTCACGGGTTGGGGAAGGCTGAGTTAAATTCAGCGCTCTGGCGCATTAGCCAGCGTCTGTGAAAAGGCTGGGAATGTTTCACTCGGGGACGCTTGGTGGTTTGGGGGTTGGGCTTTGCCAGCACTCGCCAAATAGGGCCACCAAATACTTTTTAATAGTTCTGTAATTTATCGAGTGATAGATGGGTGGCGCGACGGCAAGAGAGTACAGTACTGCAAATAAAGCCCCGCCAAAGTTGGATAGGACTTCCAGGCCAGGTGGACTCAACCCTCCCGCTTACCTTTGATACCGACTAATAGCCTAGGAGCCAATAGGAAAGCGCACTGGTCGATAAGGGGCGGGCTGTAGGCGTGGCGATGCTCAGCCCGCTTTGATTGGACAGAAATTGAAGCCGTTCCCCGCTAATTAGCTTGTAACGCCGTACATGTCTGGCTGCCGACGGTGTCAATCAGTCGATGTCATGCCATGAAACGTACGGCGAGTGATATTCAGCTTGGGGATTAGAGGAAGAATCAGCTCGAAGTGAGCGGAGGATACAAGGGGACGGACGGTCGATTATCTCATTACCCAGTGGTTGCTCTTCTAACGATGTGGTCACAGTCAACAGTGTGATGACGCCGATTGTATCCAGTGCTCATACACCACTCTGGTAGATGATGGGAGTATATTTGTCCATTCCATTGCACTTTCTGTAGGAGTTGCTTGTTTAACAATGTGTGGGTCCCACACGGCATGGAATGTAGCCTGAGCTGGTATCATTCAGATCTCGCTTCCCCGGCCGCGCTGCGAAAGAAACTGTTGCTGCTTTTCACCATGCTACTTCTCTGGCTCTACATCCTCTACTCCTGCGCCGGTCTCTGCCTGTCCATGCCCAGCCTGGTCTACGACTACGAGACGGCGCGGCAGAAGCCGGACACGGTCCCCGGGGTCTCGGACCTGCTGCACCAAGCTCACCAAGCAGGTGAGGCCGCTCCCGGCTTCATGTCCGCTCCCAGAGACTTACTGCAGGACGACGTCGCGGCGGAGCAGACCGAGAGCCCGACGGCCTCCGGCGGACACTCACAGAAACCGCTTGATCTCAACCTGGGCAGCTTCGGGGCGAAGAAACTCCCGCAGGCGATCATCATCGGGGTGAAGAAGGGAGGCACCCGAGCTCTACTCGAATTTCTCCGGGTCCACCCCGACATCAGGGCAGTGGGAGCAGAGCCGCATTTCTTCGACCGACATTATGACAAGGGGATGGAGTGGTATAAGTAAGTGATAGTCACGGGGATCCTTGTGGGTGAGGCCGAGCGTGGGATTATCACCGCTCCGGATCGGGAAGGGGAGTTTGAAGCCTCATCAGCCGATTGCCCGTCAAGTCGTGAGAGCCCGCGGGCGTTGGCGTGCCACCAGCGCCCGTGATTTGGGCACAAGCAGTGAACCCTGCGAGGGCGGATGGCAATGCACCCTGCAAGGGTTGGGGGGGGGGGGGGTGTGATGCGGATTGAATCTCTTGTTAACGTGTTAATTCAACCTGAAACACTTCGGCGGATGTTGGTGGTTGTGACTGACACATGAAGACAGCCATCAACACCCGACGCATTTGTTACACAGTTCGAGCGATCACCTCCTTCGGAAATTCGAACTCCATTTTTTCCCCTCTGGTGATACTATCAGGCAGAGAGTCATAAACCTCAGCCCGAGTAACGCATATTCAGCATCTGAGCCAGGCAGGTTTTAATGGTAAATTCTACTTTTGATTGGGTGACGAGCGCACGTTTTAATGCATTCTACTTCTGGTTGTAATAAGCCTGGGTTTTAACGTTCACACACTCCCCAAAGGCGAGTTATGATGCATGCCGTTTTTACATCTACTCTCTCAGAAGAGAAGCCTGTGCTCGCTAGTTGGGAAAGCGTCAAAGTAACCCCTGTCTTACTTAGCACAGCCTGTATTTGTAAGTGCTCATGTTTAAAATAAAGTGCGTTTGAGTGCATTGCACGCTCTTAACCGAATTTCACACGTTTGAACGATATGCAGTTGTTAAAAGAGCTTGCGCAGTTTGGCAAGCGTTTTTATAAAATCACTACCTATCGCTTGGCAGCCAAGAGACCCAAAAGAAACAAAATATAAAGTTGGTGGTGATAGTGTCACATGCGAAAAGGGGAATGGATTCTCGAGCTATGCTAGCTTGCTGAAAGAAATACTTAATTTATATTACTCTTGCAACCAAGGGGAGCGCTTTGGCAAATGCGCTCTTACGCTGGAATTTGCTGCTGTTTAACAAATATAATCGAGTATATGAACGTCCATGCTATCTCATATAATGGGGAAAACTTCCATTAGATTTAGAAGACCTATTTGTATTATGAACTTCGAACAGATATTCAACCGATTAGTTCACAACACTCTCTAAATTTCTCCTCCTAATACTCACTCCGAAATGAGTGAGATTTAAGTTTTGTGTGTGTGGTGGGGGGTTGTTAAGAAAGAAAGACCATTAAAATAAATTATGGCGCAAGACTCATTAGGTTAAAACTGTAGGGAGCTGAGGGCAGTGCGCTTTTATTTTTATAGAGCTCCATAGTGGCCCAGGAACAGGGGATATTGTGTCAGTTCAAAAGGTGAAACCCAGCAGCCTCTTAGTTTAGATCCATCAAGTCAGGAAACGTCTCAATAACACAAGCTCTGGGAATAAATCGGGATGCAGGGAAACAAGAGATTTCCCTCTTTCTGGTGAAACCCGCTGTTCTCTCTGCCAGTTGAAGGTTCCTTTGAATGCATTCTGGAGAGCCTTCATTTCCATCCCTCAAAGGACATAAGATTTAAAAAGTCTTCCCATAACCAACTTGCTGTCCGAGATAGTCGGTCCCCCGCCAGTTGCAGGGAGATCAGAATGTTTGTGTAACTTGTGGCCGCTGTCTGATCTTAAACACATGTTCCGACACTTAATGACAACCGGCCGCCTCGCCTCACCTGAGAAGTCTGATCTCCGTCTAATTTGCCCATTTAAAACGCACCCATTCGTGTCCGTCCTAAGATATTTTTAGAAACCCAGCCTTGTTAGAAAGTGAGACGCAACTGGAGTTAAAAAATCTAACCGGTAGAGCTAGTTTTTCCCCATTTGTTCAAATCACAACAATAGTCAAACACAAGGTTTTAGAGGTGTTTTTTTCTAATGAGTTCTAGTGATCTGATGATTGACAACAATCACTGGATATTGCGTCGTCTTTTCTGAAGATTGTTGCTTTAATCCGCTTTCCGCGTCTTTAAACCCCGCGACTGTGTCGCCTGGCCGAATGCTCTATGTAAAAAAAATTGTATGAATCCTTTTAAGAGAAAATCCCCTTTTGGAACATTCCGTGTTTTATCGATTTTGTTTTACACATGCATGGTGGGGCCTGTTGGTGAAGGCGATGCGGGATGAACCGATTGTGAAGAAGAGTTCCATTTTTTGCGTTAATCTCAACAAAGACACGGAGGGAGAGAGGGGAGTCCTTTCTGCAAAACTTTAAAACCACAACCACGGCTTCTTAGCCGTTTTCAAAATATTGAAGTGTTGACTTAATCTGATAGCGAAACGCTTGGTTCCATTTATTGTTTGTTCATTCTGAAATATTTGTTTCAACTGAGATAGAAAACAAGGTGTCACATCAGAGCTGTCGCGATCTCCCCAATCTGATGGGGATTGTGTTCTGATTTTTTTTACACGCACAAATATAGCTATCCAATTGTCCTCTGTCTCCCAACATGCCCAGCTAGCCTCGGGGGAGAGGCTTTGATGTAAGTTTTGTATATGATAGAACACCACTCTGCTTGGAAGACGTAGAGTTGGAGAGAGTTTCCTGTTTAATGCCCCCCGCCCCCGCCGTTGAGAATAGTGCGCCAAATAATGTCAAATATTTCACTATCATTGTTTTCCCGTGAAGTGTATCCTACCAGAAAGTTATAATGAATAATATAATTCAGAAGTCGTTAAAATACGATTTGTTGATATTAAGATCTATGAATTATTTATTTAATTGGCCTGAAGACAAGGATTTTAAAAAAGTAAGGGAAAACCTAATCATGAATGTAAATACTTATTTTGCCTTTAAAGTGTATAAAATCTAATCTGAATTCATAAAATTTCCAAACCAGATGCAAGTGGCATTAGAATAGGCAAGTGGAAGATGGAATCTTGTTCTGGGGATTATTCCAACTTCTAGTTTTCTTTAGAAAAGATTGCAATATTACATTCTTTAGTGCCTATAAGTGTCTTTTTGGTCGTTACCTCGGAGTGGCACAAGGTATTTTTAAAGGAGTTTCCTTGTTGTGCTTAAATAAGTTAGAGCCGGACATTGAGTAGTGGAAGCTGTAGGGCACGTTGTCTGGGAATTCATTCCCGCTCCTTCTGGATTGTGAGCAGTGAAAGATAGAAACAGAGTGAGTAAACGTGCAGAATTTCCTCGCCGACCATTTACGTGGCGGAAACTCTGATTTCTGCACTTCCCTCAGTCTGCGTCGTGGTGTGTTGGTTTATTGACTTGGATTGAGTGCAGTGTAAATCAACATTAAACAACAACAACGACGAAAGGAAAAGAAAACAAACGTCCAAATGTTTGTATCCTTCCCTCGGATTAGCAGCACCTTTTGTCTGGAACTATCTGCTGTGAGAGAGCCCCGGATAAGAGCCTCGCATGTTGGGATGCTCTAAATTACCAATCATATCACTGGATTGAAAACTCCCAGCTTCACAAGAAAACTGGGAATCTCTTTAATTGGAAATTTTATTAAGTTTAATGAGGTTAGAAGTTATAAAAGGACATTTCTCATTTTAGGTTCTTTCTCCTGATAGAAAAGATTTAAGTCTCGATAACAAATGCAAAAATACCGAATGACATTGGAGTTAACAGACAATGCATTTTACTTCAGATTCTAATTATTTTTCTTCATTTTACCTAATGCATGTGTACAAATGTTCCGATTAATTTTAAGACAATTTTCATATTTGTACAGTTCAGTACATCCCAAAACAGAGGCATGTAGATCCTGCCATGTTTTCCCTTTCGCTGTTGAGGATCAGGTATGCGCCCCAGGTTAAGGAAGAGAACCAAAAACAGTTCGGCACCAGTCGCCATATGGACTGACGGAGTGTTTGGAACTCGGGGCCGAGTTTTTTTTTAAGAGTTAGTTTCTGTTTACTGTCACAACATGGAACAGTTGTTTCCACCTACCCCAATTCCCCTCACTACCACCCCTTCCCTCCAAGACTTAGGACGGAGGAGGCAAAAGAAATAAACAAGGAGTCCATCTGCCGGGGAATGGTCGACTGCTTTATATTTAGCTGGAAGATAATTGTAATCCGACCCAACAGTGAACGCCAGATAATTATAACGGGATCTGGGGGCTGCTAATCAGCAGTAGGTGATGGTTTAGCCCCGATCTCATTTATCAACAGCAACAAATAACAACCTACAGAATCAGTGGGGAAACGTTGCTAAGTATTTCGATTTTGAAAGCATTGTTTCTTCTTTAATTAGATCTTGACTTAATAAGCAACTAAAATGCAGTTTAGCAAAATTATTCTAATCTAGGGATCTCGATGTTAATCAAAATCAGTATTTTAAAATGGGCGATTATTGTCTCCTGTTGCTCTGTTAACTTTCCGTTGCCATTCAGAAAAAATATCGACATTTTATCTTGGATATTAATTGGATAGGAACGGAGGCAAATGAATTTCGTTGACATTTCTAAACTCGAAGAGTATTTTCTTTGAATTGGCAACTGGCTGTACATTTTCCATTTGCATTTCTGCTTTTTTTTTAAAAAAAGGTTTGTTGGGGTAGTGAGGAAGAAGGTTGCGTGTTTAAGCCTTTTACAGCGGTAAAAATAGCCTGCGTTCAGACGGCGGGCGGTGAGGCAGCTCCCTGGCGGTGTTTTGTGAGCTGTCCGGACAGATGGTAGCTTCATTCCGTGCCGGTGCTGCCACCATCAGGCCGCCGAGGTTCTTACACAATTCACAAGTATTTACCCCCCCCCCCCCCCACTCCCCACTCCCCACTCCCCACTCCCCACTCGCCACTCTCCACTCGAAGAGGGAAAACTAAACTTCTCCATCCTGGAGGATCCAGTTTTTTCCGTCCCATGTGTAGAGCTCTTGAACCCCCCCCCCCCCGTTAACTTAAAATGCACCTAAATCGTATCCGTCTTGCCACACTATAAAATCACGATGAAATTGATATTCCACCGTTAGATACCCGTCTTTCCAGAATTCTAAGGATCTGAACACCTGTGCCCAATAGCTATCCGAATTAGCACAAGGTCTTTCCTTTTATAGAGATATCTGATGTGGCAGTATACGTTTGTTACGTGGGAAATGGAATAACCGATAGCTGCCATATACTCAATTGGCTGTATGGGGTCCTATTTGGAGGTAAAGAAATTTGCAAATCGATAAGATAGTTTAATCGCCATGGAATTTCCCATCCTTTAAAAACTGGGTCCCGATCAGAATCCCAGTCCATCTTCCCCTTGTCATGTCTTCCGCTGTGAGGGGAAATCGTTCGGACCATGCTGCAGTAACGCATTTCTTCACTAACATGAAACTGACCCCTAGTGGGTAAGTTTCGGGAAATAACAAAGTAACGAGTTTTAGAAAAGTTGAATTATTTTCAAATAACTTCGGATCACTGCTTATACCCAGTAACTTCACCTGGTTTAAACTCAGTGGGAAAACAAAACGGTTCCAGTCAGTGAAACTCCCGGCGAAATATACCCCTTGCTGACATTCCCGTTACCATCAACAGTCAATCTCAAAGATTGATGAATAAGTAAAAACAGAGAGATATTTTGTTCCGGACAGGTGTTAGCTTCAGCTGATGTTTTTTAGTGTGTCCAAACCGATCTCCATGGCAGGTAGAGATTGACAGAATCGAATTTTTTTTTAATGACATTTCGGATGGCCCTGTGGAAATTACCCTCCACCACTCCGTCCACTTGGCGCCACCGTTTTCTGAGGAGAACGGGAGAGCAGTGAATGCAGGGAGGAGGGTTGTAGGGCTGTATTTGGTAAGACATAGCTGCGGCTGTCAGTTAGCATATGGTGCACAGGAAGCATGAGGATATAATAGTGGGGAGGCGGTGATTTGGGAGTCAGGAGTGGTGGGGACATGTTTAATTAGTAGGATCAGCTGCCATTACCCGATTGGAATCCAGTGGGTAAATATTCAGCTTGTGGGGTTACATGCATATTAATGCCATTCTTATTGCCGATGAGCCACATACGGGTCCACCCCTGAGGGACTTGTGGCCTGCCGATAATAGATGTATGTATGTGTATACACCTAGTCTTTCAATGAAGATATATGTACAACATACAATCAATTGTTCCAGAAAGGACGCAATTTCTGTGTGGCTCCCGATCACCCGGCTTGTTGGTTACTTCGAGAACAAGAAAACCAACACATTTCAAGTTTCATTGTGTTCTTGTTTGCAGAATAAAATTAATCCCAGGGAGTTTGATGAAATGATTTAATTTTACTGGGTCAGATTTGTGTGTATGGAATCAAATTAGGATTTGTGTCTTCTGTTAGAACGCAACTTCCATTATATTTTAATGTGAAAGGAAAGTGATATGAATCACCAGCATTTTAAGCAACTAGAAAGATTTGTTTAGTTACATTTCAGTTTCTCTTTCTGCCAGGAAACTGAACTGTTGGCTAACTTTGGAGGCATGGAAGCTCATTTTGTGGAATTTAATATCCTTATACTGAGATTTCAATAAGGATCTGCAGATATAATTACATTTGACTTTTAAACTAATGACCATTTTATAATGCCTCAAGCATTTTCATTCAGTTTGGTATAACAAATGCTTTAGAGAAGCTCTCCCATGGAATAAAACTGTGAAGTAGCACACTTTTGTTTTATTCCCATCGTGGCATGTTTTGTGTGTTGCTAAAACATGCCGTGCAATTATATATTTAATACAACTTGTATTGGGATCACCAGTTATTTGTAAGGTCTCTGTAACTTTTGTCAAGGAAATTGTAGAAGGCACATACAAGAAAAAAAGTTTGCTAATAAGAAGTGGAATAGATGACTTTCTCGTGGTGAGGAATCTGCATGTTAGACCTTTAGTTTCTCCACACAGGGTCTTTGGTATGTAAGTTCTTTTGCATAATACATTGATTTATTTATCCACTGTAGTTTTTCATTGATGTAATTTTTAATTGATCACAGTTTTAATATTCAGTCCAGTATTTATCCTCAGATATTGCAAGTTTACGGGAAAGCACCCACTGATGGCTAATGAGTAACCCCATGAGGTCCATCATGGGATGCATAGCATTTTGAACAAAGTTGAAATGCAGTTTTAATTTGTATCTTAACATTTGAGTGATTGTATGGCCTCTGAGATTACTCACTAATAATAGCAAAAAGCCCAGATATTGCTGGTGTAATTAGTTGTATATAAAGTATCTGGTACCAGGGTGAGCCTGGTGTTTGCCTTACAGGAAATGAGGTCTT
Source organism: Hemitrygon akajei (assembly GCF_048418815.1). NCBI lineage: Eukaryota > Metazoa > Chordata > Chondrichthyes > Myliobatiformes > Dasyatidae > Hemitrygon > Hemitrygon akajei. Next base: position 30,833,176 of record NC_133145.1, read on the forward strand.
GAAGTTATTATTAATTAGTCTGCCTGAAACAATGTTCTTCTGAGGAGGAGAGTAACCAACAGGCCATGAACCAGTTTTTAAAAATACAGATAAGAGAAGGATAGACAGTTCAAGAATGTAAAATGGTTTTAATGAGACAAAATCATTAATGATGGTGAATTTACTATATACGAGAGGAAATATTAATAATAAAACCTACACCCCATTTTTTCACTCAGAAAGCTTTGCATATTCATTTTCCCCCACTCTATTACAAAAAGACATTACAACTAACTGCATATTGCCTGTATTTTAGTGTTTTTTTTTTGAAAAGCACACAAAACTTGAATTTTAACAAAAATCAGACAAATTTGCTTCAGGCAGCTGCAGTGTTTCACAGGAATAAATACAGACTCTCAAGGTTTTGATTATTGTTATGTAAATATAATGATAGAAACTGGACTTAATAGTTACTTCCCTGCAAATTTGCTTCATGTTGAGCTTGCAATATATTTAATAGCTTACAAGTGGAGTTTTCATAGCTACTTGCACTGTTGAATAATTGAGAACATATACTTTGGCATGTACTTTTGTAGTAGTCTAGAAGATTTCTTTCACTCAGCTACTTGATAATATTACAGTGGTAATATTTGTTTTATGGATTAAGTTAAATCTAAGAGATCAGCCAATTAATACCAGTTGCAATTGTATTTCACTTAAAAATATAATCAGTGTATGAATATATTTATATTTTAAAGAGGAAGAGGTAAACCAATAGGCATAGGTGTATCTTAAAACCTTCCAGATCAACTTCAACAGGTATTAAAGTGAATGACAATCAACGTTACCACTGACAGCTACTTGTTGATAGGAAAGAAACTAGTGTGTCTCTCAAGTAGACCAGAACAAAAATATTTGTGTCACAAACAAGAGAAAATCTGCTGATGCTTGAAATCAAAGTAATACACACAAAATGCTGGAGGAACTCAGCAAGCCAGGCGGCATCTATAGAAAAGAGTTAACAGTCGATGTTTTGGGCCGAGACCCTTTCTCAGGACTGCAATAGTTGTGTAACCAAAGATATGTTACACTATCTGTACATCGATGAGTTAGTACTGTTACTTTTAATTTTAAGTCACTTTCTTGATTATCCCCTGATATAGTAACTACAAAGTTGCCACACATTTGGAGTTCGTACAGAATCAGTATGTCTATTACTCAGAATTGTACTTAATGCAGGTTTATGACTTCACAAAATGTTACCTTTGGCTTCATCCTTGTTTCGTAACATCACTAATACCATGCAATGAACACAAAGGTAACATTTTGTTTAGGATTGTGATCGGCCTTCGTCTTGATATAGTTGTGTGTGTCAGCTTCTGTTGAATATTCCAGTGGTTCTTCTGCTTTCGTACAGTAAGGTGAAAATTACCTTCTGTGACACACAAATAACCTGGCAATTTACATTCCCAGTGAGATATCTAGAAAATACTTTTTAATAAGTATTTGACCCTTTTACTTTATGGAATTTTGTAGTAAAATGGTTGATCAATGACTTTATTCTAAGCTTACTTCAACACAATGATGACTGAGAAACCATCAGTAATTTTTACATATACACTGTTGAAACTGTTCTTCAGATAAGATAGTGTTACTGTAATTATTCAAGTTATGCTATTTGATTTATGCTTTAGTAGTTGAGAATCATAGGGATAATGGTAATTGGATTCTTTATTGGCCATCTGTTTTAGTCTGTGTCTTAAATCATCCATATATTCAACATTTTTAATCTTTTTAAAATCAGGATAACATCATGTGCATATTAACAAACTGAATCTAGACAAAACTGTAAAGGTTGGCATGTTGCTTGCAAGCTGGAAATGTGGATACTTGAGCATTGATTCATACAATGAGTCGGAACTGAATTATATGTGCAAATGGACACGTTTTTATGTCGGCAGGCGAGGTTTACATCATTAATAACTTTCAGTCAAAAAAGATGAGGGATTGTTTTGAGTCAGAAAAATAATTGTATCTGCCTTTTCCTTGTTTATCTTGCTCAGTCTTTCATACACATCCAACTTTGGGTATTTTTTTAATGATTGATTTCTTTGACCCAGGTGTCCTCCTGGTCTGTCAGCCCTTGACCAACATACCTCTCAGATTTTGTAATGACCAGGATCCACAGCATTCTGGGAAAGGTCAGGCTAATATCCTGCAGTTTAAGGAACAGAGTAATTAAATATTTTATCAGTCCTGACGAAGGGTCTCGGCCCGAAACGTCAACAGTGCTTCTTCCTGTAGATGCTGCCTGGCCTGCTGCATTCCACCAGCATTGTGTGTGTGTTGCAAATATTTTATCTTACTGCCTGATGACTAAATTTTCTACTCCAGTAGAGGTTACGGGCAGGTAGGTTTAATGGAGTCAGTGAGTCATAGCACAGAAATGAGCCTTGGACCCACTGTGTCCACAGCAACAAGTATCTGTCTATACTAATCCCACTTAACAGCACTTTGTTCCATAAGCTTTGGCAATCTATTGATAATCTAGAATAGATGCTTTTTTAAACATTTGTAATGGTACCTGCCTCCACCAATTTCTCAAGTAGTGTACTCAAGTTGTAACCACTCTTTGGGTGGAAAAATTAAACTTCCCTCTAACCCTTCTACTCTTCATCTTAAGTTTAAAAAAAAATACCCTAACTACAGTATGTCTTTCCTAATTTTGGACTACTCTGTGTGGTTCCCTTCTCTGTTCCAATGAAAACAATGTTAAGCTACACTTACCTAAAAAGCACTACATGGTGCCAACCCACTACCTGTTCAGACTGTTTGTTGGAAGCACACACATCTAGTTACAAAACAATTAATCCCTTAGTTTTGATTGAATGTCACCGCTATAAATGTAAATTGAGAGTTCAATCAGAACAGAATCTTCTCAAAGCTTTCATGATGAGGTTAATTAGGTTCATTTGTAGAAAGTGAATTTGGACCTGGTTTCATCTGTTTTTGTTTTGTATATTATAATTATGTATAGAAGCTCTGTTCCGTATAAAATTTTCTGACTTCTGCATAGCTTTCTCTCAATGAAGTTAACATTAATATTTGTAAAATTACCAATTTGAAATTGTTTGAATCTGAATGAGAAATGTGCCCTTTCACCACTTTTTTAAAAACTTGATTTCAGTGCAGCTCTACAACGTGACTAAGTTTGTGCAAACTTGAGTGGTTTGCTCAGTGTATGTACCAAGTTAATACTGGCCTAAGCGCTGTGATCGCAAACCATAAAATGCACTTGTTTAAAGTTGTATGTAATTAGGCCACTGTGAGGCAAAGGACAATATATTCCCTTAGAACACGTTCAGCATGAAGAGCCCTTACCACTGAGTGCAATTAAGTCTGAGAGCAATGAATTGTATAAATAAAACACCTTCCCCTGTACATTAAAAGATTACTTTCTCTCCTGTATTCTTTGTGATCATTATCCCGACCGTCTCTACCTATGCACCATAAAAAAACAGTGGGCAGCAGTAGAATCACATGGGAACCCCTTCCAGCCAATCCTGTTCCAACTCCTTAACTTGACACAATGCTCGGAGTGGCCTCCTCACAGCAGTGAAATTACTTCTGCTGCACAAGCTCCTTTCATCTTGTACTGAGAAGCAGTGGATTGCTTTCATTCTGAATTACAGAGACTAATTGTGAGGGGGACATAGGGAGAGGGGAGGGCTAAGGCTACGGTGGTGGCCTGGCACCTGCTGGCCACCGCTGAATGGGACCACAACAGTTGGGAAAACATGGCTGAGCGAGATAGGAATCTCCTGCTGAAGACAGAAACAAAAGTGATTCAGTCTAACAGGAACTTCATGTCAAAGACTCATGTCGGAGGAAAGCCTTCAACACATGGTGTACCATGAATTATTGTTCATGACCATTCAAACAGCCCTCCTTGTCAAACCTCTTTCTGTGTATATTTCTTCCTCCTTATTAAGTTTGCTTTCCCCTATAGCTGAAGTCAGCTGTATCGAAGGAAGTGAGTTGCTCTGTAGGTCTCAGGCAAAGCAATAAAACTGTTCTTGTTTTTGGACTAAACAAAGGGAAGATTTTATGGTTTCTAAGTTGGAACTTGTTTTAACAATATTTTTCACAAAACCATAGGGGAAGAGAAAGAAATGCGAAGGGGAAAGGAAGCAGTCAGCACCAATTTACTGCCATCAATTATTAACTCTTAATGTACCAGTGACTTGTTGTTCATCAAGAGGCTCAGTCCTGGTATATATAACTCTAAATTTACCTGAAAATGTCTGCATTGACTATAAAGTCGTAAAGTTGTTGACACCTTGAGGGCTTCTTCCCACAAAGATCCTTTGTCGATAAGGTGACTCTGGGAAGATTGAAATTCTCCCTGTAAAATATTGCTGTTGAAGTTTAAACCACCAGCAAACCATGCAAATAATTAGTTCTCACTAAATTTGTAGCAGCAATAGTTCTCAAGCACGTAAAGGAACGTAAATGTATAGATCATTTGCCCCCCCCCCCCCAGGAATGCAGTGAAGAACATCGTAATCAACTACAGATGGGAAAAAATAAATTCTGTCATTTTACTAATTTCGGTTGGTAGTATAATTATTTGTTTTATGACTTGTTTCCACATGTAATCATTACCAAGTACAAATTATTGTGGGTGGAAAAGAGTGCAGTCCTTTTTCCTATTCCTTCATGACTTATTACAGTATATCATGCGTGCACTTCAAAATAACTTCTAACAAGTGGCAGCAGTTGTGTGTTATGTAAATTGCAACATTCTGCTTTAAATGGTTGCTTCTCCATGGCGATGCCAACCAAGCAATGGAATGGTTGTAGAGAATAATCGTAGTTATTCTTGTTGAAACAGCAGAACCTGAATATAAAACCTCCCTCCCATTGCAACATTTGTCCAGTCTCACTGGAGTTTAAACCTCCTCACAATCTTTGCAATGTTTCTACCACTTTCTGAGCAGGAGATACAATAGCCGAGACGTTGCAGGGTGTAACTGAATCAGTCTACATATGTGGATGATTTTGCATGGGCCCAGTGATTCCCAAAACTCCAGTTTCGTGTGGACATTCTAATGCCTTGGGTAACAAGCTTCCAGGAAGTGAAGTGAGAAAAAAAATGGAACAGCTGTTACATTCATATCAAAATGATTGGAACTACTATAAAAATCATTCTATCTGATGTCATCCTTAAAACCAACACATATTGTTCATTACTGCTCATGAGTCAACGTTGACTAAATATTTATAGAGATACAGGCAGGGCTTCGAGCCATGCTACCCAGCAACCCTGATTTAACCTTAGCCTAACACACAGGATGACATAAATAGACCAATTAACCTACCAGCCGGTGCATCTTTGGACTGTGGGAGGAAACCCACGCAGTTTTGGGGAGAACATACAAACTCCTTACAAACAGCTGGTACTGTAAAGCATTACTGTGCGCTGGTGCAGGGACTTTTACTTCCCAAATAATGGAGTGTGTTCCCAACCATTCATTGTGGAGTTTCTTGAATTAAAGAGAATTGTCTATTTATTATAAGGAATTCTCAGTTTTAAACGAAATAGCAAAGAGATTTAAACAGGTCGAAACTGGTATGAAGTGGAAAGTGTTGATGACTCTCAGCAGGGAAGAAAGCAATGGACGGATTACATCTCATTCTAGAGATAGTTTCCAGTGTGGTCCCTTTAAAGAAGGTTGGCCTGACTGCTGCAGACTTGGTGCATGTTCATGATTCAAAGGGAATGCTGTATTAAAATGGCATGGGAACGCATCAGTATATGCGAAGCACCTAATGCCTTTTTCGGTTAGATGCAAGTCAGGTACTTCAAATTAGTTGTGTTACTAACAAAAGAACTAAACAGGAAAGGTGCAATGCTCCCTCCCTATGTATGCTTTTGGTCATGTGCATTACACTAAATGACAAGTGGACTAATCCTCTCACCTTCATTACTGACGTAGGTCCTCAACCCCTTTTCCAGCAACCTGTTGTCAAAATAAAACAGGCTTAGCACAAGGAAGCCACAATTACTGAGACACGAGATCCCTAAATAATTAATTCTGCAAAGCTGTACAATAATAATGTTACGATTTTGATCACACAACAAAGCAGGGAAGGGTATGGCTGGTGAGGATTGATTAAGACTGTGCAGGATTACGTTTCCAACAGCGTGGCACCCAATGTGTTCTTGGGCCGTAACTGGAAACAGTAACATGACACTCGCCACTCCCAACAGTTAGTCACAGTTAGCAAGTAAGGATGGGAAATTAAAAAAGCACCTTTCCAGGTGCAATATAGATTAGAGTCAGAATTGTACAATTTTGATTAATTGCTGAGCAATATAGGCTTTGTCTAATCTGACCAGATCTAAAAGGAGCAGATATATGTATATGAGGAAGTACCTGCATGAACAACTATAAATGGTTCTGCTAAACTTTGTAATGTAAAACCAGTATTTGGTGCCAGAATGGTATCAAGTTCTGCTCTGATGAACAGAATCGTAGCTGATTATACTGGGGTGTTTCAATGTAAACTGCTAGCATGAGATTATGTCATATCTGACAGAATGTGCATTATGATTGTGCAGTCTATTTCACTGGTGAGAAAGTGGCAATTTGCATTTTCTGCTGACTTACCTGGGATGCTGTTAAAAGTGATGTAATATATAGCAGGAATAATTTTAAATGCCGAATTGTTCAAATTAGGTTTCAATTTCCAGTTTTCACTTCAGTTGACTATTTGACACTCACTGTACAACATTTGGTTTCATAAGGTTGTTATAGGCAAGGATGGTTGGGGGGTATAAGCACCCACTATCTCCTTAAATGCTCCCAATGGCACGGCTCTCACAGAGCCTTTGACAAACAAGGCCGGCTCCTGGCCATCATGAGTGGCTTACTTACTAAGCCTGGCGGAACGGTTTCTACTGACAGGAGAAGGGCAAAGGCGTGTTACTGGCACCTTGAAACCAGTCACTACGGGCAGATGAGGCTTTTAAGCAGTGGTTGTCAGCTCATCCAGAATAAGGAAAACCTGATTTTCAACCTCTGCTTCATTACATTGATACCCACTCCTGGGGAAGGCTGCAGGAGTAAACTCTGAGGGGAAAAATCTGGAGTTGGATTCTCGACATTGAGTCCTACGCACTGGCAACCCCTGTATTGGTCTCTGTTGTTCCTTTGGATTCATCAGCTGTGTCGAGAGGCAGGGTCTTTTTTATTCGTTCACTTACGGGATGTGGGGATTGCCAGCTAAGCCAACATTTATTGCCCATCCCTAGTTGCCCTTGAGGACCTCAATACAACATCTGTTGGAGAGCAAGTGGCATTATTGTCTCTGAAGTAATGGTGCTGGTGATGATACTCATTTTAGAAAAATATCCAATTCAGTCATTTTGGAAGTAGGGTATCAGTAATGCATGAAAGTTTGCTAGATTATACAAAAGGACAAGTCAAACGTAATGGATTGAAGTTGACTGATAGCCTTTTGGTTAAAATGCTTGGAATGTGCTATAAATTAATTCAAATTCATGCAGTTATGTGGTGTGTTTGTGCTCAATATAGCATGATAATTTACTTTGGAAAACAACGTGGCTCCATGTGAAGCATATGACAGGCTTCCATGCTGCATTCAACTGCATGATTGGGAGTGACTAGGTGGTGCTTTTTACCGATTTCAGTTTCAGCAAGTTTCAATCTCGTTTGATCCTCAAAAGTGCAGCACGATCAACATATCACTGGTATACCTGCTGGAAGACTTGCATGGTGCCATGAATGTAACTTCTTATATAAAAAAAAGTGTTAAGAGCTTTGCTCTGACAGAGGCCGCAACCTGCTGTCACTTTGATATGTCTCTGTTATTTTACCGTGATAAGATAGGTCAGTAACAGGTTACTACCACCTCTGGCAAACAGCCACAGATAAATAGATAAATCAGATCACCTTTGAAAGTCAGTGCTAAGTGAGCATTTCTATTTAATCCACAAACACAATCTGTGGTTGCAGTAATGAATGGCTTGGACTATATATACTTTTCATTTCCTGGTTTTCTACCATGCATCCGTGTTATTTGAATCTGTGAACACTCTTTTAGACTTTATCTTATATTTTTGTAAAGTTCATCACATTTTCTCCTTGTATAAGGAGATTTTGTAGGAGATTTACCAGGATGCTGCCTGGTTTAGAGCGTATGGATTATGATCAGAGATTAAGGGAGCTAGGGCTTTACTCTTTGGAGAGAAGGGGGATGAGAGGAGACATGATAGAGGTGTACAAGATATTAAGAGGAATAGACAGAGTGGACAGTCAGCGCCTCTTCCCCAGGGCACCACTGCTCAGTACAAGAGGACATGGCTTTAAGGTAAGGGGTGGGAAGTTCAAGGAGGATATTAGAGGAAGGTTTTTCACTCAGAGAGTGGTTGGTTCATGGAATGCACTGCCTGAGTCAGTGGTGGAGGCAGATACACTAGTGAAGTTTAAGAGACTACTAGACAGGAATATGGAGGAATTTAAGGTGGGGGGTTATATGGGAGGCAGGGTTTGAGGGTCGGCACAACATTGTGGGCCAAAGGGCCTGTAATGTGCTGTACTATTCTATGTTCTATAACTCCTTGCCACCTTGCATGCTTCACTCAGGGTTGGATAATGAGAGGAGAAGCTTGTGTACACAATGGCTGCCTGTCAGAATGCTTTGCATAGCACAAGGTATGATAATCTAATACACATGAGATCCAAAGTAGCTATGTCTGCCTCCATTCTGTTTGGAAGGTTATGTAACTGCTGAACAGACCTGCGAACAACCATCTTGGGCATAGAAACATAGAAAACCTATAGCACAATACAGGCCCTTTGGCTCACAAAGCTGTGTCGAACATGTCCTGACCTTAGCAATTACTAGGGTTACCTCTATTTTTCTAAGCTCTATGTACCTATCCAGTAGTCTCTTAAAAGACTCTATCGAATCTGCCTCCACCGGCAGCCCATTCCATGCACTCTCCACTCTGCGTTTTAAAAAAAAAACAACTAACCCCTAACATCTCCCCTGTACCTACTTCCAAGCACCTTAAAACTGTGCCCTCTCGTGCTAGCCATTTCAGCCCTGGGAAAAAGCTTCCAACTATCCACGCGATCAATGGCTCTCATTATCTTGTACACCTCTATTAGGCCGCCTGATAGAGGCAAGAGTGGGAAAACACTGCTGTGGCAATTAGCTTACCAACATCTCAACAGACTCAAGTCATTACCACAAAACTTTGCAAGGCTCATCACTATAGGAGAGTGAACTCCATTATGAGTCATCAATTGTTGACTGTAATCGAGCTCTCTTAAAACCCTTGGAAACTTACAATTAATCTTGTGAATCAGAGAAAATGGCCTCCTATTAATGTTATTTGTTTGTGTCATTAAACAATCAAGCTCTTTTTGAAAACAATCTTCAGTTAACACTAAACATGAGAAAGTCTGCTGATGCTGGGAATCCATAGCAACCCATACAAAATGCTGGAGGAACTCAGCAGGTCAGGCAGCAACTATGTAAAGGAACAAACGGTCTTCATTTCGGGCCAAGACCCTTCATCAGGGTTGAGAAGGAAGGGGGAAGACACCAGAATAAAAAGATGGGAGAGGGGAAGGAGGACATGCTAGAAGATGATGGGTGAAGCCAGGTAGTTGGGAAAGGTCAAGGGCTGGAGAAGAAGGAATATGATGGGGGAGGAAAGTGAAACATAGGAGCAAGGGAAGGAGGAGGGGACCCAGGAGAAGGTGATAGGCAGGTGAGGAAAAAGTTTAAAAAGTCAGAGTGGGGAATAGGGGGGTGGATTTTTACTAGAAGGAGAAATCAATGTCAACTCCATCCCATTAGAGGCTACCCACATGTTGCTGCTCCACACTGAGTTCACTGAGTTTAACCACATCTTGGCACAAGAGGAGGCTATGGACCAACATGTTGGAACAGGAATGTGAATTGGAATTGAAGTGCTTGGCCTCTTGAAAATTCCGCATGTGGTGGGTAGAGTAATACTTTCTAGTCTCTACTATTTCCTCAAACACTTTCCAAAAATATCAGTATATTATACACTTAGCAGAGAGGAATCATTATTGGATCTTCTAAAATTGAGATACAATTTACATTATCCTTGTGCAGAAGTGTGGAAATCCCGGCAAAATGTGTTGTATCTTATTAGTGAAATGTAGGACAACAGAATTGGTTGCTTTGTGGCCAAGATGGGTGGGGGGGAAGGTAGTGTTAATTTTTTAAAGCCTGTATATCTGTGGAATTCATTGCAACAGATGCCTGTGGAGGCCAAGACCTAGGGTATATTTAAAGCCGAAGTTGATAGGTTCTTGATTAGTAAGAGCATCAGTGGTGACAGGGAGAAACAGGAGAATGCGCTTAAGAGTGATCATAAATCAGCCATAATGGACTTGTGGAGAAGACTCAATGGGCTGAATGGCCTAATTATGTTCCAATATTTTATGGTCTTGTATGCTGTTCACTGGATGAATTAGAATGGGAAGTTCAGAATATGATTATATTCATGTTTGTAGACTTCCTAGAAAGAAAGCAACTGTGTTAACAACATTTGTGCTTTGACTTGCTGCATGTTTTGTTACTACTTTAATCATTAAAATGAAAAAAAAGCAGTTATTCCATGCAGGTGATATTGCTGTATCACTGCAGAAGTAACACTGTTCACACCAGTTTAATCATTAGTCCATGATTACCATGCTAGTATTGATTAATTTTTAGTGATTTGGAGCAAATTAATCCATTGATTTGAATCCTGCTCAGTTTTAACCTCTAGACTGGAATATTGCAGTTTTAAAAAATGTTTTTGAAATTTACAGGTCTAGTAAACTAGCCAAAACTTTCCATTCTGCACATTAAAGCTATGTGCAGAGAAAGCTCTCGTCTTTTAGTCAGCCTCTATCACTGAAATGAATGTTTGTTTGAGGTGGATGTTGATAACTCCCTTTTGATGTTCAGTTGATTTAGACACATCTTCAAAGCATTGGTGTATCTTTTTAAAATTCTGAATGGAGCATGACACTTATTAAGCATAGGATGAGGCCCTTTAACCTAACAATTGTTGACAGAACCAGTTATACCGTTCCAGGATAAAGGAGAGTAGTGAGGTCTGCAGTTCGCTTCCTGTGCTGGGTCTTTCAGCTTTGTCTACCAGAGCAGAAAAGTAAATGAAGAAACAAAAGAGTTGAAAGCAGAACTGAAGTAATGTGAAAGAATATCGATTTGCCAACGAAACCTTTGAATGCCGGTAAATCATATTGATGTAGTTCCCCTTTATATCTAGAGGGCAATCGGACTTCTTAGTCTTTCGTTGCCTTCAAACCATTGAATCACAAACAATCAAAATTACTGACTGTCCACTTTCTTCTCGTATGTTACACTATTTTTAACATGTGTAGTTATTGGTGTTCACTTCAGTTCTTTCAGAATACCAAATCCATATGGCTGTAATGTTTAAAAATAATCCAATGTGTATTTACGGCAGGATAAAATCTTTTAAAATTAGCACATTAGTGGCCATTTGAGAACATGGATCTATACTTTTAAAGGTAATAGCATAAAATGACTTAGCCCTTCTGTGATGCTGTACTGAGCGTTCCACAAATCTATTTTGTGGTTGATTATTGACTCATTGAGGAGCAATGTACAATGTGTGCTCATTTTTTTGAATGTTCAGTACTTGGCAATATTATACTAAAGCAATATGAATATGGGGCATTAAAACATGCTGCAAATGGCATGTGAATAAATATTCCTGTGTTTTTCTGTCTTTGTCAGCGCTGTAGTCAATGCTTTTCTGCTATTCAGATAGTTAAAATACCAGTATCATGTATTAATGTCAAACCTCCTTCAAGAAACCCTAAATTATTGTTACTAATTCTGTATTCAAGCTGATACTTAATATGTCAGTTATTGAAATGATGGGCTTTATGTACTGTCACAAAGTCTTTGAAGTATTACAGTGTATGGATAGGTATGATTAAAATTTAAGTTGGGTGACTTTGTACCTGAATTATATTTATAAGTTTATGCAAAAGTGGAATACTTTTGCATCAGTTAAGATTGCTTATCACAGCCTGTGTACAAATGCTGAGGATTTATTCTATGATAAGTTAGAGATCAGAGAATTAGGTGGTGTATTTGGGCAAGGCCCTTTCTTTAAATAATCTTGTTCAGACAAGTCTTTAACATTAAAATTCTGCCTCAGATGTTCAAAAGCGCCTAATGTAAAATATAAACACAGTGAACTTGCAGGGTGACTGCAAAGCATTAATGTCTTTAGTAAATCTCTTCTAATGCCTAAATCTGAATCTCAAACAGCTCATCAGAGTATTTGAGTTTGGGAAAGATTAATGGATACTCTTTTATGGGATAATGCCATGACCTGAGATAATCAGTAAATAAACAGAGTAAGATTATTTATAGTATTTGAGCATTAAGTACTTTTCAGAGTTTATAGCCAAAATATTTAGAACCTCCAATTCAAAGCACCATTTTCAGTCACTTTTGCTGAGAAGTTAGATTGTGCATTTTTAAAAACACAAAATGCTGGCAGAACTCAGCAGGCCAGACAGCATTTTGTGTTTTTAATTATTTTCAGCATCTGCAGATTCACTCGTGTGCCTTGTGCATTTTTTATTTCAGTGCCTTGTAATTGAAATAAAATTTAGATGGCGTGAGAAGTGGCTTTGATAACGATGCAAGCACTTCCTAGTCACCTCAACACTCAGGAAATTCAAAGGGGCTTTTGCCAGAATTAGTCAGGTTTGTATGTCTGACACATATTAAATCCCATTGTTCCCCACACAATGTTCCTTTTGGAGAATTAATCAGCAGCATCTCATTGTTGATCGTTCCCTGGATATCTAGAGCATCAGTGAACTGAGTTGCCATGAAGATCATTCTAAGCTTACTGCCTTCTTTTGGTACTACTGCTTCCACTACCAGTCTCCCTCTGACTGCCCAGCATAGCCCATGATTGAACCTGGCCTGAAATCACTTTGATGTGATGATCCAGATCTCCAGCAGCCTACTGCTTGGAGTGTGGGAGAATGAGTGGTGATCGTGGTGAAACGTGTAAAGGGACAGGTTAGAGTAGATGGCGGAATGTTTTCACTAGGTGAAAGAATCTCGAATGAGGGGATTTTCAAGATAGTGGGTTGGCTGTTTGAAACCTTGGTATGAAGAAATTTCTTCATGAAGAGTGCATTGATTCTCTGTCCCAGAGAGCTGTGGAGGGTAGCTCATTAGAAGTGTTTAATGTGGAGATAGATGTGCTTTAGATCGGGGGGTGGCGGAGGGGAGACTGCGGACTTTGATTATCTGGTACGTGAAAGGAGCTGAGACCTGGGATAGATCATCCTTGATTATATTCAAGTGTCCAGTGGCTTGTTCCTGTTCTTATTTCCTTGTGTTCTTGGTTGTGGTTACTGATCAACATGAGACACTAATTGAGGTTCCTTCCACTTGCCAACCCCCACCACTCCAGTCTCTGAGTGAGTTCTGGATGCCACAGTTCCCATTGAACTTCCCTAGAAGAGGTAGAATTTCCATTTAGCTGTGACTGAAAACTTGGCCCTCAACAGCTACAGAAGTTTGGAGCATTGGACTGATGATCAAAATGGTTGTCAACACATTGCACTATGACTATCTAGCACTCCTGCACCACCCTAGGACCGTTTCTCATTCTTTCTCCTTACTTTCATTGGCATGCATCATTAAAATACGGCATTAAATCTTCTGGTCCCCATCCCTATGCTTGCCGTCAGATAATCACAATTTATTAAACAAAACTCAAAGCAATTTTCTACAGCATTTTCTCTAGTAGTTTAAACTGTGCACAATATCTGCTATCATTTAGATAGGATTACTGAATTAAGTGGACCGTATTTCAAAGGTTTGCTTATTTTTATCTGCAGCTCATTGAAATAATAACCACAGAATATTCCATTAACTGATTTGCTTTTTACATACGTTGTATTATCTTTTTTTAAGGGTGTATTAGAGATTTCTTCTGTTAAGAATTGTATTTGAAAAGCAGATTATCTGGCCATGATCACCTTGCCGTATCTGAGAGCCTAATGCATGTTGACTGTTCTAATTCCTGTGAATGACTGCACTTCAAATGTATTTCATTAACTTAAGTGTTTTGGGAAATTTGTATGTAATGAAAAGATCTATATAAAAGTGAGTTTCCTTAAATATACCAAAAGATCTGAGGACATAAGATATGATTGACGGGTGGAGACAGCACACAACTCCCACCACATCTTTCTAGCTTTGTTCCTCGGAGTAAAACAATTAGTGAAGCTCATCAGTTTCTTTTAACATTTACTTTAACGTAGATGTTTCTTTGTGCTGAGGAAGGCAATAAGTTTCTACCCACAACACACATGTGGAAGGTTTGCCAGATTCCCATTATGGCAGAGAATTTGTTACAGTTGAATATAAAAAATGCCGTCATTCACAAATCTTTTATCCTTCTGTGCATAATAGAGAATGCTTCTCTGAGAAACAGTAACAGATTAGCATAGATTCACTCTGTGCAACAAAAACTCCAGTAAAGGGATTTGGATTATGAAATGGCCAACTTCTATTGATACTTTGTGACCATCGCATTTCCTTTCTCTGGTATGCAGGGACCCTGGGTTTGTTGCTCATTTTGTGTTGTACCTTGAGCTTTGCATTCAATTTCTCCAGAACTTTGGGTCTTAGTATGGAAAGGTTCCAAGTACAGTGATTAATACACAAAGTAGGTCAATCTGTTCTTGGGCTAAGGCAGGTCTTTTACAAGTATTAGCAAAAAAGCTGCTGCCTCTTTCGAAAAGAATCTTCTTTAAGTTTGGGCTGGAATTATATCATCCAATGTGTCATTCTCATTTTTTTCCCTTGTTCATGGGATTGAGCTGAGCATTGCTGGCTAGGCCAGATGTCAATCTAACGCTAAGTGACCTTGACACTAATGGTTGTCATTGTATTTCACTTCCAGTATTGACTTGGTGGAAGTAGAATTTAAGGAATAAAATAATATAGTATGCAGTTTCAAATCTAGACACTTAAACTGAATCTCAACTTTAAACTCTTGCTTTACATAGTATAACTTTCCATGTTTTGTTTTGTTTATTGAATAAACTGTTTTGTTTATTCTACAATTATCCAATAACATGTTATTCTGTTAGAATCAAGATAACTTGGTAGCTGGACAGTATCTGTGTGAAATTTCGGTAAAGACAATATTCAGAGAATATATTTCTAATAGAGGATCCCCCGCTCCCCCCCCCCCCACTATCCGAAGGTGGAGCGTTCCTATGAAACCGTTAGTAAGCCGAAATGTTGTAAAGAGAAGAAGCAATTACCATTAATTTATATGGGAAAAATTTTTGAGCATTTCCAGACCCACAAAATAACCTACCAAATCATACCAAATAGCACATAAAACCTAAAATAACACTAACATATAGTAAAAGCAGGAATGATATGATAAAGACACAGCTATAGAAAGTAGAAATATTATAGGTACGGTGTAGTTTCACTTACCAAAATCGGGAAGGCAGCGAGCCGAAATCGATTTGGAGAATAAAAAATTGGCACGTACGTGCATGCGCACATACACGCCTATGCACGTACACGCATGCATACACAACTGCCCGCACAAGGTTTTACGGTCATGGTAGTCTTTCTCGGGGTAAACACGCGTATAAAGTGGACGTTTTTTTCATAAAAACGAAAATCCTCTTTGGTTAGCGAAAACAGGTACTTTAGGTCTTTTGTAACAGCGAGCTGTCGTAAAGCGAACGTTTGGAAAAATGGGCCACCTGTAGTGACTAGGACCCTTTCTGAAAGTCCATTGTTGAAAGGTATACCAGGGAATTTGAATGTTTTATATTGTGTGGGGAAAGGATCTATTGCAAGAAGAATAGACAGAACAATTTTGGTTTGGATTTTATTTTGTTGAACTGCCGTGGTATGTATGAATTTTTATAACCAGGTGGCATTAGCAAATATTCGTTTGAGTAAGTCAGTTTCAGTAGCAAGAGCTTGAAATTGGCTAAAGAAACGTCAGGTGTAGATTTTTTTAACATTGGATTTACAAAATAGTATGAGTGATTTCTGGTTTGGAGATGTTATACATAACACCACCATTGTTATAAAATCCCCCATCTCCCTGTTCCGTCTCCAACTGAAACGGGTACTTGTTCAGTGATTTCAGTTCTTCAAGTTATTTTTGTTCCATTTGTGGGGGAAAAAATCAGCACATACAACCTCTGGGTCTTAAAAAATGTCTATTTACAGACTACACTGGACAACAAATTTTTTTGAAGGAGTTGCTTCCTCAAATTGTTTTGTTTATGATAGACCACTTGAATACAAATATAATTTCAGACTACTTGTATCATGCAGGAATTTGGAGAAAGAAGAAATTGACTTTTATTGAATAGAATACATTCAATCGCATAACAGTGCTTTGCAATAGTTCAACTGAGCTAACGAAGTTTTGTTGATAATTTTCATTTGTGCTCAGTGTCTGAGGCTTCTCACTTGGGTGTCCAACAATAGTCAGCCAGCATTGATGGATTCCAGTTGCCCTGATACCATTTCTCCATGACTGCAATGTCCTGGTAAACCCATTCACCATGCTCGTCACTTGACAGTGCCAAGATTTGCAGGGAAGAAGTCTAAATGGGAATGCAGAAAATGAGTCTTTACTGACATGTTGCACTTCATAGTTTTGTATGCTTGAAGCAAGTAGTTTGGTGCTCTGTGGTTGTCAAGAAAAATTTCAACAACATCCTTGAACACCTTCCATGCAATTTTCTGCAGTTCCACTCAAAATTCGTAGAATTAACTGTCATTGATGACCTGTTTGATTAGTGGACAAACAAAAATGTCTTCCTTAATCTTGGTATCAGTTATTCTGAGAAACATCTGTCTCAAATATCACTCAGGGGAAGTTATAGCCTTTCTGAAACCTGTCCTGCCGTTCAGCATCTGCCCTGCCTAAGAATGGCCAGGCATGCCTGGACAAGATAGAAAACTTTTCAGTTCCATTGTGGGTAACATTATAATTGACTTGAATTATGAATTGAAATAACAAATAAAGCATGATAGGGAAATTTCATGGCGATTTTCATGATCAGCCGCCCAAACTCCATGAGATACACCCAAAAGTATTCAAGAAGCAAAATCTTTGTTGTCCTGTGCTATCTTGTCCAGCATTATGTAGATTCTATGTGATTACATTCCTTATTTTTGTGATATTTAACAACAATGTACTTTTCATCTGATTTCCTCAAACCATTCACTAATATACAGTACATGTTTTTTTTTTAGGGACCTGATGCCTAAGACGTTGGACGGTCAAATCACCATGGAAAAAACTCCCAGTTATTTTGTCACTAAGGAAGCAGCTGCTCGGATCTATGCAATGTCCAAGGATGCCAAACTAATAGTGGTGGTTCGGGATCCTGTCACTCGGGCCATCTCTGACTACACACAAACTCTCTCCAAAAAGCCCGACATCCCCAGTTTTGAGAGCTTGACTTTCAAAAATAGGACTACAGGCCTAATTGACACTTCATGGAGCGCTATACAAATTGGTATCTATGCCAAGCACCTGGAGAATTGGCTGCAGTACTTCCCAATGCGTCAGATTCTGTTTGTGAGTGGAGAGAGGCTGATCAGTGATCCAGCGGGAGAACTAAGTAGGGTGCAAGACTTTCTAGGTCTGAA
The DNA here is from genome assembly GCF_048418815.1 of Hemitrygon akajei. Lineage (NCBI taxonomy): Eukaryota > Metazoa > Chordata > Chondrichthyes > Myliobatiformes > Dasyatidae > Hemitrygon > Hemitrygon akajei. The sequence goes on from NC_133145.1 coordinate 30,850,948, forward strand.
GAGAATCATCACAGACAAACATTTCTACTTTAACCAGACCAAGGGCTTTCCTTGCTTGAAGAAACCAGAGGGAAGCAGCAAACCCCATTGTCTGGGCAAAACGAAAGGCAGAACCCATCCCAACATTGACCCAGAAGTGGTTCAGAGACTCAGAGACTTCTACAGGCCTTTTAACATGAAATTTTACCAAATGACAGGACAAAACTATGGCTGGGACTAAGGTCAATTTAACTTTGTAATGACTATAGAGACACGTGAATTTATTGCTATATATTATATATATATGTGTAACTTGTACAGAAATCTATTTTATAATAATTTATTTTTAATTCTTAAGCAATTAATTCACTAAGCTGCCTAACCACATTGTACACTGTATATAGATCAGCCCATATCTTCTAACATTCCACAATTTTATTTGCGTTACTCATTGATGGTGCTGTCTTTCATTGATTAAGTTTTAATATCGAAAAGCACATTTTATTTTGTTACGGGTATTCAGAGTTCATAAGATCTAACAGTTGGATATTTAGTTCCTTGCTGATAAAGCAGCAGGCTCCTGCAGTAGAAGATCATCACAAATGCAATGAGTTGTCAGTTTATACACTTTGAATAGAAAATGCACATGGCAGACAAAAAAAAATCTTCTTTGCCTGTCAACAGCAAAAGGGAAAATAAAAATTAATTCACTGCCATAGCTTGCTTAAATCACTAGTTGCAACAATGGGTAATGAATAGATAATCAGTGTCTTGCTGCTTCAAATCATTTAGTTCTTCTTCTGTTTCTACGCTTACAGATTCCACGTTTCTTTACCATCTTTATGGCATGAATTGCTGTCAGACCAGCAGTAACCAAGTCTGTCATTCTGACCAGTTTGAATAAATGGAAATCCTCAAATAGATCGACAGATAAATTGGAATTCCAATTCCTTCCCAACCAAAATAAGGCTCAACTTTGAAAGATCTCCATTTACATGCCTTACTATGTTTTTACATTAATATAATTAAAATCTATCAATTGGTTTATGATCTGCAGGTTGAATTTTTTTTTCCTCGCTCTTTTAATCCTCATACTATATCTCTGTTGCAAGAAGATAGTGATTATTTAACAGTGGCAGCAGTAAGATAACTATTCCTTGATGTCCACTATCCTTGTTGCCAGTTCAGGTCTTACCAGTGCTCCTGGTAACTCTGAGATGTACTGGTTATATCACTGACCAAGTTTCTTCTCAATGGTAAACGTTGAGTAAATATTGTTGTAAACTATAAAGAAGAAGTGCTGCTTCTATTTTAAGATGTACAATGCCCAATTGTTACCTGAAGCAGTTTGCTCAAAGCTAAGTATTGATTTCTGTATGGAGGTATCATGTGCAGGTGATTGGTTTGGCAACAAGTCATAGGGAAGGTCTACTTTGAATCAAGTTATGCTTGTGCTTTTCAGAAGAGGAAAGTTGAAACTAAAGGGGAAGGCTTGCACTGAAACATTATGTCTGTTACTTGGTTGCAGTTTCTTTAAAAACTTCGCTGGGTCCTATGGTTTTGAGGTCTGCAGCAGGCCCATAATAATGAAATCAAAAAGAATCTTACTCAAACCTCCTCCTCTGTTTCATGGACAGAATGCTGCCTGTTTCTTTTGCTTATTAAGAAAAATATGACCGTCTTACCAGATGTCTGTTATTTAATCTTCATCCATGCTGATCTATTAAGGTTAGCTAGAAAATTTGCTAATGAACAAAACACACTTTTTCCTGTCTCTTTAATTTGGATTTTTGTTAAGATTTTCATTTTGTATGTTAACTGATTTTAACCCATAGGTTCAGGTCTTTTTGTTTGAAGTCATCTTGCTTTTAAGGTTAGAAAATCTTTTTTTTTTTAGAATGCCATCATTCAGTGATAAGAGCTGTTAAAATGGAAGCTATCTATGTCATGTTGACTTCACTGAGGCTGCAACAAAATATTTTACATACCCGCTTTTCCGTGAAATGAATGACACATTTGCATAGTTCAGCCCAGAGCATAAGATCAGTGTATCAAATCCATTGTCTTCCGAAAGGTAAAGTTGTACCTTGACATGGTGGGTAGCTATCAGTTTGTAATAATATGTGGCTGAGTTTTATTCAGCTTGCATTCAAAAGTACGTATATTAGCAAATTTCTTCCGATAATATTGTACTTTAGAATAGTTAAAGTGTAAAAAAATGTAAATCAAGTATTTTGTGGTATGTACAACAGAAAATTAATTTTACACAGATAAAAATGTTTCTTTCTAGGAATTTGGAAAAAAAAGCAATCTGTTTCTTGTTATTAAGAAACAAATAAAATATATTTTACCAAGCTGGTCTTCCACTTTTCTGCAAATTAAATATTTGTTCACAGCCTTAATAAGTATGTAATTAAATCATGGAAACAGATCCTTCAACCCAACTCCCCCATGTGACTAAATTTCCTACCTGAGATCATTATCTTGAGCTTTGGCTTGTATCACTATCTACTTTTCCTATCTAAGTATCTGTTCAAACATCTCTTAAACATTGTAATTATACCAGCATCTACAACTTCCTGTAGCAACTCAATCCACATATCCATAACCTCTTTGCCAAACAGTTGTCCCTCAAATCTCACTTAATTTTAGATTTTTCTACCATGGGAAAATTACTGTAACTATTCATCGTACCTATGCGCCTCAAGATTTTATATGCCTCTATTTCCTCAAACCTCAGCTTCCTGCACTCCCAAGTTTTTAAAAAAAAAGCTCTAGTCTCTCCTTACAACTCAAACTCTCCAGCTCTGTTAACAATTTTTTTCGATCTTTTTATTAATATCAACATGGTGAGATTGATACATAATTATTGGGATTACAAAATTAAAATGAGCATAAAAGGATACATAGACAATAAGTACAATATAGTTAAGTCTTCCCAAATCATATGTGATATGAGTATAATATGAACAAGATAGAAGAAAAACTGGGTATATCAGCTCTGTTAACAATTTGGTAAATTGGTTTTGTGCCATTTCCGGCTTAACAGCATCCTTCCTCTGGTGAAGCAACTGAGGCATTACAAAATACTCCCAGCACTGGCTCAGGGCATCTAGTAGAAAGATCGAGATAAAGTGGACATTGAAAAGGATGTTTCCAATGGAGGGAGAGAATAGGATCAGAGGGGACAGCTTCAGAACAGAGGGAAGTGCCTTTAGGACAGAGTAAGGAGGAATTTGTTTAGCCAGAGGGTGGTGACTCTGTGGAATTCTTTGCCACAGAAAGCTGTGGAGGCCATGTCAATGGATAGATTTAAAGTGAGGGTTGATGGATTCTTAATCAGTAAGGGTGTCAAAGGTTACAATAGTGAAGGCAGGAGAACGGGGTTTGGGAGGGAAAATAATGGAATGGCAGAGGAGAGGACTGAAGGGCCTAATTCTACTCCATGTCTTACGATCTTGTGATCTAGATCCTGTTGTAATCTTAGATAACTGTCTTCATTATCCATAGCACACCATTTTTTTATCCTAATGTCAACCATATTCTCATTCAAATGAATATATCTGAAAAACAATGTGGTGGACCCAGTACTGATCCCAGTTGCGTACTCTTGGTCACAGGCTTCCAGTCTGAAAACAAGCCCTCCGCTACCCCTCCTGACTCTTTTCACCAAACAAATTTTGTGTCCAATTGGCCAGCTTTCCCTGGAGTCCATGTGATCTAAATTTCTGAGCCACACAGGACTTTGTTTATGGTTTTGCTCAGATCCATAGAGAATGTCCACTTCATTGCCCTCACTAGTCCTCTTTGTCTCTTCAAAAAAAAGTCAATCCCTCCTATAAAGCCATGCTGACTATCAGTAATCAGTCCTTGTCTTTCTACATTCAAGAAGATCCTGTCTCAGTATCCCCTCCAGGAACTCCCAATTCTGACGTTTGGCTCACCAGCCTGTTGTTCTCTGATGTGTCCTTGCAGTCTTCCTCAAATAAAGGCAAAATATTAGTTACGGTCTGGGCATCCAACACCTCATTCATAGCTAATAATGACACAAATGTCACTGCTAGGGCCTTGGTAATTTCTTCCCCCACAACGTGCTCAGCTTGATCAGGCCACTTTAAGACCCCGTAGATCCTTAATGGGACTCATTCTCTTCTTTACATGGATTGATGAGTCCAGAGTTGAGGGCCTAGTGTTTGGGTTGCAACATCAGTGAGTCTGGCATTCAAGGCCCAGACTTTGGACCTCATCCAGCATCCTCATTCATCGCTATCAGCAAGTCCTATGATGATACTGAAGATCAAAGCCTGAAGGTTGATCACAAATTAAGAAGTTGAGGCCTACTGGCCAGAGCCCCATGTTTTTTGATATCTGAGAGATCATTCAGAAGTTGATGGCCCAGTATCTGCAAATCTAGAAGTTCGCTGGAGGCCTGGGGTAACAGCACCATGTATGTGCATTGGGAGGGAGCAATCGGGCTTGTTTTTTGTTGCTTGTCTTTTTCTGTTTTGTCGTGTTCTGTGTTGTTCTGCCAAACATGGTGGGCATGCTTGTTGACACCAGAGTGTGTCATGACACTTGTGGGCTGCCCCCAGCACATCCTTGAATATGTTGGTAGTTAAAACAAACAACACATTTTACTCCATGTGATAAATGATTTTGAATTCTGAAAACGGCACCAATTTCAGATAAAAAGTTGAGTAAGTCCAGAAAGAAGGAAAAATTATTGTCAGAATTACAGGAGGCACTGCTTGTTGTTATATTTATCAATATCATAATTTAAAAATCATTAAGTAATGCAGAGGCCTTCCTTGATTAGAATGAATCAATCCATATCTCTGGCAACTATGAATTGGTTTTCTGTGAAAACATTCAATCACTTTTAAGTGAAAAGCTTGTGAATAAAAGTAAGTAGTTATATTTAATGATAGAGGAGTCTGCAAATTCATGGCACACTGAGATCACCAGTTCAAAAACCACTAATGTCTTTTGCAGGTTATGTAATATTCCTGCTTACTAATCTGGAAGAAGAGAGTTAGATGATATGAAGCAACAATGCTCCACTCCCAGGAAATAGCTTTCAGTCAGCCTGTACCATGGGAAAATTTAGGACTAGGTGATATACCTATATTACATGCTCATCTTAGCAAAATCAGCATGCAAACAAAGTGCAAAACCTTACCTCCCCACTCAAGCCACAAAGGACTAGTTTAGAATTACCTGCTTGGTGCCTGTGAGACATTCTGTTGGTTGTGTCAGCCTGACGCCAGCACCTTCTTCATTCACAGCACTCGAGAAATGGCAAGGCAAGGTCAAACCTGAAAGACAAAATCTGATGGAGAATCTTCATCCAAAACTGGATGGTGCTGGAGATTTCTTTGGAGAAAGACAAAATAAATAGGGTCAAGGGGTGTTGGAATAGACTTCAACAGAAAGAGGGGAATTAAGGAAACTGCAGAAGAAGTGTTAGGGTTCAACACATTGATGGATAGTTGATAGTCTGCGCAGACATAGTAGGCCACGCTCTACCTCTCAATGAGCCTATGACCTGTTCCTAGAAGTTAGGCTGTTAGGAATTGGTTATCTTACAGGTTGCATGATTCTGGCATGCCCTCTTACCCCTGAAGGCCTGTTGCCTCCCTGGTGCCAGGGTCCACGATATCTCAGATGGTATTCTCAGGAGAGAGGGTGAGCAGCCAGATGTTGTGGTCCACATAAGGACCAATGACATAGATAGGAGTAGGGATGAGGTCCTGAAGAAGGAATATAGGGAGTTAGGAAAGAAGTTAAAAAGCAGGGCCTCAAAGGTGGTAATCTCGGGATTGCTGCCTATGGCCACAAAACAGGAAGTTATGGCAGATGAATGCGTGGCTGAAGAGTTGGTGCAAGGGGCAGGGGTTCAGATTTCTGGATCATTGGGATCCCTTCTGGGGAAGGTCTGACCTGTACAAAAAGGACGGGCTGCAGCTGAACTGGAAAGGGACCAATATCCTGGTGGGCAGGTTTGCTAGAGCTGTTGGGGAGGGTTTAAACTAGTTTGGCGGGGGGTGGGGGTGGGAAACAGAATGTGAGTGCAGAGATTAGGGTAGAAGGACAAGGACATGATGCTATGTGTTCTGAGTTGGTGAGGAAGGACAGGCAGGGAACAAGACATAAATGTAGCCAGTTAGAGGGGTTGAACTGTGTCTATTTCAATGCTATGAGGATTAGGATTAAAGGGGATGAACCTAGAGCATGGATCAGTATGTGCAACTACAATGTTGTGGCCATTACTGAAACTTGGCTGGAGGAAGGGCAGTATTAGCTGATGCAGGTCCCGGGGTTTAGGTGTTTTAAAAGGAATAGGATGGGAGGTAGAAAGTGAGGGGGAGTAGCATTACTGGTCAGGGAGAGCATTACGGCTATAGAAAAGGAGGATGCTGCAGAGGGAGTGTCCACTGAGTCAGTGTGGGTGCAAGTCAGTAATAGGAAGAGATCAATCACTGTGCTGGGAGTAGTCCCCAAATAGCCCTCGGGACACCGAGGAGCAGATAAGCAGGCAGATTTTAGAATGATGCAGGAAATACAGGGTTGTAGTTATGGGTGATTTCAACTTCCCTCATATTGACTGGCACCTCCTGACTGCAACGGGGATAGATGGGGCTGAATTTGTCAGGTGTGTTCTAAAAGGATTCCTGACACAGTATGCGGACCGGCCGATGAGAGGAGAGGCCATACTGGATCTAGTTCTGGGTAATGAACCTGGTCAGGTGACAGACCTCTTGGTGGGGGAACATTTTGGTGAGAGTGATCACAACTCTCTTAGCTTCAGCATAGCTATGGAAAAGGATAAAAACAGACAAAATGGGAAAGTCCTTAACTGGGGAAGGGCTAACTATGAAGGGATGAGGCAGGAACTAGCGAGAGTAAACTGGAAACAGATGTTCAAGGGTGAAAGCACAGAAGTAATGTGGAGGAAGTTTAGGGACCACTTGTGCTGGGTTCAGGATAGGTTTGTCCCATTGGGACAAGGAAAAAAAATGGTAGGAAAAAGGAACTGTGGCTGACGAAACACGTGAGGCAACTAGTCAAGAGTAAGAAGGAAGCATATGCTAGATATAAGAAGCAGGAAGCAGGAGGGGGTCATGAGAAATATAGGGAAGCCAGGAAGGAGCTTAAGAAAAGACTTAGGAGAGCTTGAAGGGGGCATGAGAAGGCCCTGGCATGTAGGATTAAGGAGAGTCCCAAGGCGTTCTATGCGTATGTGAAAAACAGAAGGATGACAAGAATGAAGGTGGGGCCGCTAAAGGATAAAGAAGGCAACATGTGCCTGGAGGCGGAGGAGGTTGGACTTTGCTTCAGTATTCATAAGTGAAAAGGACCTTGATCAGGGTGAGATTGAAATAGAACAGGCCTGCGTGCTGGACAATGTGGAGATTATGGAAGAAGAAGTGTTAGATCTTCTTAAAAACATTAAGATTGATAAGCCCCCAGGGCCGGACATGATATACCCCAGGTTGCTGTGGGAAGTGAGAGAAGAGATCGTTGGAGCAGTAGCTATGATCTTTGAATCCTCTTTAGTTGCAGGGGAGGTGCTGGAGGATTGGAGAATGGCAAATGTAGTTCCCTTGTTTAAAAAAGGTAATAGGGAGAAACCTGGGAACTATAGACCGGTGAGTCTTACGTCGGTGGTCTGCAAACTATTGGAAAGGATTCTTAAGGATAAGATCTATGAGCATTTGGAGAAGTACCGTCTACTCAAGGATCGTCAACATGGCTTTGTGAAGGGAAGGTCGTGTCTCACGAGCCTAATTGAGTTTTTTTGAAGATGTAACAAAAGAAATTGATGAGGGTAGGGCAGTAGGTGTGGTCTACATGGATTTTAGCAAGGCATTTGACAAGGACCCCATGAGAGACTCATTGAGAAAGTCATGAGACATGGGATCAGTGGAACCTTGGCTGTTTGGATAAAAATTGGCTTACAGCATATATGTCAAACTCAAGGCCCGCGGTGGAATTATCTTTGGCCCGCGAGATAATATCTAATTACTATTAAAGCTGGCCCCAGTAATCGAAGCGCCTATGGCGTATGATATGGCTAATGCTGAGTTTATTCAGGTACCAGGTTTTCAGGGTTTTTAGTGTTTATTCAGCAGTCTTGCTCGGCAGTCTTCTTCATAAGAAACGGAATTTGTAAAGTGAAACACTTTGTAGTTATAGCAGAGACTGAGACACATGAGAGCAGGCTGAAAAAACGGAGGCAACGAAAGCTGCGTTCGCATGCGTCCGACTGATCTGGCCCGCATGAAGCTGCATTTTGCTCAATCTGGCCCATGACCTAAAATGAGTTTGACACCCCTGGCTTACAGGAAGGAAGCAGAGGGTAGTTGTGGAAGGAAAGTATTCTGCCTGGAGGTCAGTGACTAGTGGAGTGCTGCAAGGATCTGTCCTGTGACCCCTGCCCTTTGTGATTTTTATAAATGACCTGGATGAAGAGGCAGAAGGATGGGGGAGTAAGTTTGCGGATGACACGAAGATTGGAGGAGTTGTGGATGGAACTGTAGGTTGTCAAAGGTTACAAGAGGATATAGACAGGTTGCAGAGTTGAGCAGAAAAGTGGCAGATGGAGTTCAATCCGGATAAGTGTGAGGTGATGGATTTTGGAAGGACAAACCAGAAGGCTGAGTACAGGATTAATGGTCAGTTACTTAAGAGTGTGGATGAACAGAGGGACCTTGGAGTTCAAATCCATGCATCCCTCAAGGTCGCTGCACAGGTTGATAGGGTAGTTAAGAAGGCCTGTGGGATGCTAGGCTTCATTAACAGGGGGATTGAGTTCAAGAGTAGAGAGGTCATGTTGCAACTCTACAAATCTCTGGTGAGACCACACTTAGAGTATTGTGTTCAGTTCTGGCCACCTCATTATAGGAAGGATGTGGAAGCTATGGAGAGGGTGCAAAGGAGATTTACCAGGATGTTGCCTGGACTGGAAAATAAGTTTTATGAGGCAAGGTTAGCAGAGCTGGGACTTTCCTCTTTGGAGCGTAGAAGGATGAGAGGGGACTTGATAGAGTTCTACAAGATTATGACGGGGTTAATCAGTACCTGTTTCCCAAGGCACGAATAGCAAACACCAGAGGGCATATGTACAAAGTTAAGGGAAATTTAGGGAGACATCAGGGGTAAGTTTTTTACACAGTGAGTTGTGAGTGCCTGGAATGACTTGCCAGGGATGGTGGTGGAGGCTAAAACACCAGGAGTATTTAAGAGCCTCTTGGACAGGTACATGGATGAAAGAAAAATAGAGGGTTACTGGGTAGTGTGGGTTTAGTACTTCTTTTTTAAGGATCGGCACAACATCGAGGACCGAAGGGCCTGTACTGTGCTGTAGTATTCTAGTGTCTAGTGTCTAGTGACCAAAGGTATGTTAAATGATGTGATATGCTTCTGCTCATCTTGTTTTCTTGGAATTAAAAAGGTATGACCAAGTTAGACCAATCTCTATGCATCTAATTTTCTATTGGAGCATGAGCAGGAGCAATTCTATTTGAAACCCAAAGTATTTCATTATTAGAACTAATTTTCAAAAGTAACAACTCTACAGAAAAAAAGAATATCTTTTCATGGTTTAGTTTTCATTTTCATCCTGCATTTGAAGCCTGAAGATTCATTAAATTACATGAATATATGGGTGAGCAACCTATGGACTCATTTTCAAAGACTACGTGTTCACAATATTTATTTATTTACCTTTATTGTATTTGCACAGTTTGTCTTCTTTTGCACACTGGTTGTTTATCAGTCTTCGTTTTTTTCATTAATTCTATAGTATTTCTTTGTTCTTCTGTGAATGCCTGCAAGAAAATGAATCTCAGAGTAGTACAGTGGATTCCAGTTAATTGGAACACACGGGACCTGTACCTTTGGCCCAATGAAGCACCTGCCCCAGTTAGTCAAAGTTCCTTGGAAATAGTTTTAAAAAAGTATAAAAAAGACAAACTGAGTAACAAATTGAATTGAATTGAATTTACTTAAATCTTACATCCGCCCCAAAACATAAGGGAGTAAAAATCTTTGCGTTATGACTCCATCGCAATGAACAGACATATGAATTTATAAGTCTAATAGCTTGTAGAAAGAAGCTGTCCCGTAGCCTGTTTGTCCTGGCTTTAATGCCGCGGTACCATTTGCCAGACGGAAACAGTTTATGGTTGGGTGACTGTTTTCGCAGATGATCTTCCTGGCCTTCATAACGCACCTACTGTTGTAAATGTCCTCATTTGAGGGAAGTTCACATCCACAGATGCGCTGGGGTGTCTTATGTACTTAAATGAAATACAGAACAAATTTGAATGCAACTAATACTACTTATTTACTATAAAACAGTGTATTTGTTCCAAATAATTATCGACGGAGGAATTCATCCAATGTATGCTGCCGTGTTCTTTGGATTGACTGTAAATGATCAACATCAGTGCAGACTGCAATTGTAGATAATGGACTGTCTTCATACAATGCTTTTGATGATTGCATCCGCAAGATCTTGATTTTCAGAGTAACATTCAAAATGATTGTCAATACCTTCAAATTCATCATAACTCCTAACTTGTAGAAGCAGTGAAATCATTGCATTATCACCTCTGGCGGCTTCTGGCCTGAATGCTTGAACCCGTTGTGAGCAAAACAGTTCTGAATTGTCTTGCGGCTTATTTCACGCCAATTATCAATGACAAAAATCACTGACTTTTGAACAGAAAAACACACGACTCCCACTATTTAAAAACTGCTCACTCTAAGTATGGTGTAGTGTCTAACAGCCACACAAGTGCATGCCCAATTAATCAGAATCCATTGCACATGGTGACATATACGTACTTTGATAATAAATTTTCTTTGAACTTTGAACTACGGCGAACCCTCCAACAACACAGAGTCTGCTGACGGAACTCAGTGAGCTGAGCTGCATCAGTGGGAGGAAAGAAAATTGTTGACATTTCAGGCCACAAATCTGCATCAGGTGTGGCCATTGCCTCTCCACTCCTAGTTCTGATGCTTTACTTCGGCCCAAAACATCAATACTTTCTTTCCTCCCACCAATGCTGTTCAGCCCAGTGAGTTCCTCCAGCAGATTGTATGTTGCTGCAGGTGCCTGCACCTGCAGTCTCCTGTTTCTCCTATAAACTCTCCAATGTTAACAGTACCTGTGTATTAAAGAAGTACTTCATACAAAGCCTAAATTAAATCTTTGAGCACTTACGATAACGAGACTCTAAAAACTTTCTGTTGTAAATGTTTGTTTTGTTTTAGGGGTTAATATCATTTACACGGAGATAAGAATGCCTGTCTTCCAGTGCAGAGGGTTTCTGACCTATGTTATCAGTTGCCCAACAGTCATTCATATTGCAAACAAGAAAAACTCTGCAGATGCTGGAAATCCAATCAATGCACACAAAATGCTGGAGGAACTCAGCTGGCCTGGCAGCATCTATGGAAAAGAGTAAACAGTCAAGGTTCTGGGCCAAGACCCTTCACCAGGACAGGAGAAAAAGATGAGAAGTCAGAGCAAGATGGTGGGGGGAAAGGAAGGAAGAGGTACAAAGTAGTAGGTGACAGGTGAAACTAGGAGAGAGGAAGGGTGAAGGAAAGAGCTGGGAAGTTGATTGGTGAAAGTGATAAAGGGCCAGAGAAGGGGGAATCTGATAGGAAAGGATACAAGGCCATGGAAGAAAAGGAAGGGGGAGGAGCACCAGAGGGAGGTGATGGGCAGGTGAGGAGATAAGGTGAGAGAGGGAAGTAGGAATGGGTAATGGGGAATGGTGAAGGAAAGTGGGGGTGCAACTACTGGAAGTTCAAGAAATCAATGTCATGCCATCAGGTTGGAAGCTACCCAAATAGAATATAAGGTGTTGCTCCTCCAACCCGAGTGTGGCATCATTGCGGCAGTAGAGGAGGCCGTTGAGTGACATGTTGGAATGCAAATATGAAGTAGAATTGAAATGGGTGGCCACAGGGAGATCCTGCCTTTTCTGGTGGACAGAGCGTAGGTGCTCGGCGAAGCAGTCTCCCAATCTACGTTGGGTCTCACCGATTTACAGGAGGCTACACCAGGAGCACTCTCCCTATCACCTACTACCTAGTGCTTCTTCCTTCCTTCCCCCCCCACCTTCTTACTCTGACCTCGTCTTTTCTCTCCAGTTCTGGTGAAGGGTCTTGGCCCGAACATTGACTGTGCACTCTTTTCCATAGAAGCTGCCTGGCCTGCAGAGTTCCTCCAGCATTTTGTGTGTTTTGCAGTAATTCTTATTGACAGGGATTTTCTGTTCTGCAGCTTGCTACAGCATGTCATTAATTTTTTTAAATTATATTTTTCATATGTATATGTATACTTCTAAACCCTCAAACAAATTTTCAGTCGTCAAGTATAAAGTCATTTATCCTTTTTTTAAAAACTGTTAATTCCTAAGGTTAAAATGTTATCAAAATAAACTGGAAAACTATGTAGAACCATTTTTTTCTTAATTTCTGGTATTTTTGAATAAAGCAAATGCAGAGGTTATAATTTTAACTGATTCTGAATTGATACCTTATTCGGATACCAAGGGTTAACATTGGAAAACAAGTCAAAGTATGTTGAAACCTATTGACTTACCTCTATAAGGACAACTTAAGAGTAGTTTTAGAGGTTAGCATGTTTTCACAGGCTTGTGTCTGGAAGCCAGATAAATAATTAACAGATTAGTATTTACAGCAAGGGCGTGACTACAAAAAGTATTTGGCAATGGTATTTTTTAACTGTTGTTTTTTACCCGAGGTTTCTTCCAAATGTCAATGTTATTTGAATGAAAGAACAAATTGTGAGGTACATTTAGTTGACATTTAGGATCTTCGGTCCTGAGTGATGCAATGGAATTTGTCTCTTAAGCACTAGTTGGCCAAGCTAGAATGAGCTTGCAGTTAAACGCCCAGAACTAAGCTACATTCACAGAATGAGATAATGGGAGTATCATATAAATGCAGACTTGGTGTAATTACTTTTGTTGAGCAAGGTTAGTGTTCTCAGTATCAATCTCCTTCATGGATCCAGGGTAAATACATGTATTAGTTTTGGTGCCATGATTCCACCTAAAATTACAATTTTCAATCTGGCATGATATGATTCAAACATTTGGCCAACACTGGGTTATATTTTACTTAAGTGTCTATCAAAGTAACATTGAAAATTGCATAATTTGTCTACACGTTAATTTAGTGACCATCTCTTTAAAATTCAGTTATAATGGGCAGGTTTGTCAGCGGGTCAGTTCATTACTTTAAATCCGGTTTTTACCTGATACATTGATGGCAGATGCATGTTGCTATCTTTAACTAAAGCTTGAGAAAGACAAAAATATACCGAGGCAAATTCTTTTTTCAAATACATTTGGACATTGTGATTTCATGAATTTAAAATTTCAATATGCTCTATATGAAGAATATGGTGAAGAAAGCCTTTGGTATGTTGGCCTTTATAAATCAGAGCACTGAGTATAGGAGTTGGGATGTAATGTTAAAATTGTACAAGGCATTGCTAAGGCCAAATTTGGAGTATTGTGTACAGTTCTGGTCACCGAATTATAGGAAAGATGTCAACAAAATAGAGAGAGTACAGAGAAGATTTACTAGAATGTTACCTGGGTTTCAACACCTAAGTTACAGGGAAAGATTGAACAAGTTAAGTCTTTATTCTTTGGAGTGTAGAAGGTTGAGGGGAGACTTGATAGAGGTATTTAAAATTATGAGGGGGATAGATAGAGTTGACGTGGATAGACTTTTTCCATTGAGAGTAGGGGAGAGTCAAACAAGAGAACATGAGTTGAGAGTTAGGGGGCAAAAGTTTAGGGGTAACACGAGAGGGGAATTTCTTTACTCAGAGAGTGGTAGTTGTGTGGAATGAGCTTCTAGTGGAAGTGGTGGAGACAGGTTCGTTATTATTATTTGAAGTAAAATTGGATAGGTATATGGACAGGAAATGAATGGAGGGTTATGGGCTGAGTGCGGGTCAGTGGGACTAGGTGAGAGTAAGCGTTCAGCATGGACTTGAAGGGCCGAGATGGCCTGTTTCCGTGCTGTAATTGTTATATGGTTATATATAGAGCAAGATATTTCTCGTAAATATACAACTCCTTTGTTATTGAATTATTTACTAGACTATTTGAAAACTGTTCATAATATAACTTTGACTTTAGTTCAAAAAAGATTTACTGTGATGTATTGTGTGTGATGAATGAAGGAAGATCTTACAAAGGCATATGATATTCTGTTCCTATCACCAGTGACCAAACAGGGTTTGCTGTTTGTTTATGTGTGCATGCATGTTACTGAAAAGCTTATCCAGATCTTCAGATCTCAAATCAACCCTTAAAGGATTGTGGATTTGTGATTTACCCAAGAATCAGAAGTTATCTTAAAGTAAAGCAGGTTTCAAAGAGACACAAATACTGCATATATCAGGTATTGACAATGCAATCATACAAAATATTTTGAGGGGTTTTACAAAAACCTAGTTGTATTCCTAAAACCTCTCGTTACCATAGAACACTACTGTGAACATTTTCAACATAAAAGAAGGTTATTAAATAATGACTGTTCAAGTACACTTAAATAAAATGGTAATATCTTGTACTAGAATGCTTATTAGAAATAAAGTCATCAGTGATCGAGAATATGATCCAATTGCAATGACAATACCAATCATCTAGGTCCCTGGATGCCTACTCAAGAATGTAACCACCATTCTTCTACATGTAGAGCAACAATCTACTTCTAGCTTCTTCCACCAGGCCATCAGACTGATTACTTCACTCTGACACAATCGTATTTCTAAGCTATATTGACTGTTCTGTTGTACATACTATTTATTATAAATTACTATAAATTGCACATTGCACGGACGGAGACATAACATAAAGACTTTGACTCGTCGTGTATTTGAAGGATGTAAGAAATAAAGTCAATTCAATTCAATTCGATTAGTAAAACATGAAAGTTGATCCTGATTCTGACTTTATTCAATAATAGTTCAGAGTGCAAAATGTTTATTATTTCTTTCCCCTCCCTGGCTGAAAAATGGTGGAACTAATTAATTGTTTTGATTTGGCTGTTGCTCTGACCGACATTAGCTAATTCAGCACAGACCAAGCACTAAAATTTGGATACCCAAAACGTTGGCTATCCACTCCCCCAACCAACTTGAGCTGTATGACCCATAGTGGTTCTCCGTCAATAGGTTTTATGTTCCAGGTTCCAACATCTGCACCTCAGCTAAAATTTGGATTTTAATGAGACAACATAACATATCAACAAGGAAAAAAAATCAACTGCTTGTAGGGACATGTTCCAAAAAATGATAGGCATCTCACAAATGTGGTGGAATGCTTTTATCATCAAGGGACAGACTTCCTCAAATTGAAAATAAGATTACAGATCAATGATGCCATATTTACATAATTTCCATTCTTAATGGTGCAGTAACCATCCAAACAGGAGATATAAATCAATACAGCTTCCAAACAATCTCCAAATTAATATAGAGAAGAGCATGGGTTCCTTCATAAAGTGAATGGAAAAATGCACAATCCAGGTTAGAGGTTTCCTTGCCCACACACGTACAACCAGACTTGTGTTACCTCAGATGATATCGGCAGAACAGGTTACGTGCAATTCACATTGCAAATATGCATTCGGGCAAGAAAAGCTTAAGAAGTCTGAATTAAAACTTTGTAACTACAAAACTCTTTGTAGAAACAAAAGTGGCAGAGGTGAAAATTCAGCTGTTTTGTATTTGGGTTTAAAAGCTTTCTTCTCACTGTTCAACTGTCACGTTGGCTGAAGGCTGATACACTCAGTGGCCACCTTATTAGGTACAGGACTGGAACTCAGCGTGGTCTTCTGCTTCAGGGTTTCAGATGCTCTTCGGCATACTACTGTTGTAACTCATGGAGGATCTGCAGACAGTGAAACCATCAGGATGTTAGATTAACAAAATGCTGGAAGAACTCAGCGGTCAGGCCGCATCCGTGGAAATAAACAGTTGACATTTCGGGTTGAGTCCCTTCTTCAGGACTGGGAAGGAAAGGGGAAGATGCCAGGAAAAAAAAGTGTGGGGAGGGGAAGGTGGATTAGCTACAAGGTGGTAGGTGAAGCCGGGGGGAAGGGGGGTGGGAAGGTAAAGGGCTGGAGAAGAAAGAGTCTGATAGGAGAGGAGAGGAGAGTTAAAGAAAGGAAAGGAAGAGCACTGGGGGAAGTGATAGACAGGTGAGATGAGGAGATAACAGGTCAGAGTGAGGAACAGAAGAAGGAAGTGGAGGGGAAAAAAATACTGGAAGGAGAAATCAATGTTCATGCCATCAGCCTGGCGGCTATCTAGACGGAATATGAGAGTGGCCTCATCATGGTAAAAGGGGAGGGGAGGCCATGGATTGACAGGTCGCAATGTTTATGGGGATATGAATTGAAATGCTGGCCATCTGGAAATTCCAGTTTTGGTGGAAGGGGTAGAGGTGCTCAACAAAGCAGTCTCCCAATTTACGTTGGGTTTGATCAATGTAGAGGAGGCTGCATCGAGAGCACCGGGTACAATAGATAACCCCAAAATATTTGCAGGTGAAGTGTTGCCTCAGCTGGAAAAAGTGCTAGGAGCCTTGAATGGAGGTGAGGGAGAAGGTGAATGGGCAGGTGTAACATTTCTGCCTCTTGCAGGGATATGTGCCAGGTCGGAGATTAGCGGGGAGGAATGATGGACAAGGGAATCATGGAGGGATTGATCCTTGCAGAAGTGGAGCGTGGGGGGAGGGGGAGAGTTAGAGATATGTTTGGTGGTAGGATCTCATTGAAGAGGGTAGAAGTTGTGGAGAATGATGTTTTGGATGTAAAGGCTCATGGGTTAGTAGGTGAGAGCAAGTGGAACTCCATTCCTGTGAAGACGACGGACAGATAGAGTGAGTGTGGATATCTGGGAAATTGAAAAGACGTGAGGGTAGCATCAACGATGAAGGAAGGGAGATCCTGGTCTTTGAAGAAGGAGGACATCTCTGATGTCCTGGGAAGGAAAGCCTCATTCTAGGAGCAGACGTGGTGCAGTTGAAGGAATGGAGAAAAGGGAATAACATTTTTATAAGAGACAGGGTGGGAAGACGTGTAGTCAAGATAGCCATGGGAATCAGTATGTTTATAAAAGATATCAGTAGACAGCTGTCTCCAGAGATGGAGGTAGAGAGATTGAGAAAGGGGAGAGAAGTGTCAGAAATGGACCAAGAATTTAAGGGCAGGGTTGAAATTGGAGGCAAAGCTGATGAAATTGAGCTCAGCAAGGGTGCATGAAGCAACACCAATGCAGTTGACAATGCAGAAAGATTTGGAGACCATTACCAGGGAAGGCTTGGGACGTGGACTGTTCTACATAGCCGATGGAAAGGAATGAAGAGCTGGAGCAATGCATGTGCACATGGCTACCACTTGAGTGTGGAAAAAGTGGGAGGATCTGAAGGAGAAACTGTTGATGGTGAGGACTAGTCCTGCCAGATCAAAGTACTAAGTACACGCTATTATCAAAGTATGTGTACAATTATACAACTTTGAGATTCGTCTCCTAACAGACAGCCATGAAACAAAGAAACCCCAAAAGAAACACTATATATATGAAGATAGACTGTCTAACACCCAGTGTGCAGAGAATAAAAAACACATCATGTCCATAAGAAAATAAAAGAATAAAATAACCCCCCAAAAAATGGTCAAACACCCAATATACAATGTAAAAAAACATCATGCAAACAGTAACCACAAGCAAATAGAGTCTCTGAACTGAAGTCCACAAGAGAGTCCAATAGTTCAGCGCAGTGCTGAGTAAATGTTGTGGTGCAGTGATCTTGGGCCCTGACACCTTGACCTTGTCAATCTAGCCCAGTGCTTAACTCTCCTTCCGAGCAATTGGTTCTGCCACTTGGATACATCCGACTTTACCATTTTCATGTGGCTTGTAAATCTCCTTCCACCCATCATGCCCAGTCGCTTCTTGCGTTTGAGCCCCACAGCTTCGATTCGGCCTGTAAATCTTTGTCCATACAACGTGCTCAGTTGTGTCTAGCGCCTGGACCCTGTGGCTTCGATTTGGCCTGTGCCCGATCTTTCATGCTCTTCTATGCTCTCGGTGACGGGCTCGCCACTTCGCCTTGAGTCAGCTCTGCCACATTGAATTGCCCCTAAGTCCAAAGGGAAGATACAGACTATTACTTGTGATAATCATTTGCCAGAAAAAGTGAGGTTAACTATGTATTTAGTTGCTATCCTTGTTTCATTAGTCACCAGTCAGAAGTTGCAGAGGTTCACAAGCACCATCTTAACCAGATGAAGGAGGTTAGCGGTGGAGGGGAACTGGTTGCGTCTTTTGTTGAGAAAGAAGTGGAGAGCATTAAGGCCTTCATGAAGGGGGATGGAAGTGTATAGGAACTGGACATCCATGGTGGAAAATGAGGTGATCAGAGCCAGGGAGTTAAACATTGTTGAGATAATCGTGGATGTACGTGGAAGAGACTGAACCAAGGGGGATAGACTGGAGTCGAGATGTGGATACAAGTTCAGTCAGGCAGGAGCAGTCTGAGACAATGGGCCTACCCAGACTGACAGGTCTTTGCAGATCTTGGGTAAGAAGTAAAAATAAACAGTGTGGGGTAAGGGAGCAATGAGTTTGGTGACAGTGGATGGGAGTTCTCCAGAGTTGATGAGGTTAGTGATGGTGTCAGAGACAATTTTCTGATGGTTTGAAGTGGGGTCTCTTTCAAGGGGTAAGTAAGAGGAGATGTTTGGGAGTTGCTGCCTGGCCTCAGCAAAGTTTGGGTCAGTCTGCCACACTACAACAGCACCCCTTTGATAGTGGATGCAATTGATAGTTGATCAGTTCTTGGAGATGGTCTTACATGGGACTTGGTGAGACCGTGGAACCAACACGACTATCTGGCAGTACACTTCCACTCAGCTCCATGCCAGTGTACTGTCAATCTTTGTGAGTCTGTTCTGCTGGTGGAACTGCAGATAGCATGGATTTAATGAAGCACTTTGGAACAAGCTTTGCACAGCCCTAACAAATCTGACACAGCAACATGGATATTAGTGAGAGGACTTTACAAGGTTAATAGTGTTATGTAAGGTGAGTGGCTGAGTGTTCATTTTTACTTATTATTATTGATTTTTGTAGAGGGTTTGATACAACTTAATAGCTTCCTTGACTTTTTCAAAGGTCTTTTAAGAGTCAACCACATTGCTGTGTGTCTGGACTTGCACGTAAGCCAGCTAGGGTAAGATCAGCAGATTTCCTCCCACAAAGCTCATTAGTGAACCAGATGGGGTTTTGTGATAATCCAGTAGTTCCATAGTTACAGATATTGATAATATCTTTCTTATTCCAGATTTATTTAATTAGCTGACTTTAAAATCCCCAGCTGCATTACATAAATAGAAACCATGAGGCTTGGTGTGGGAGAAGGAATATAGCAACAGGAAAGAGGATTCAACAATGAAATATTAAAGACATGTAGTTTGGCTCTTACTCTGAACCTGAGAGCATTATCTCTTTCTTTTGGTTCTACTCAGACTTTTTCTCTTACCTCCTGCCCTTCCTGTTATATTGTCTCTTTGCCTTTCAGTTCTCTCCTCAGGAGCACTAATTGCCACTTCAACTCATTTAGCGCTGCTAATCTCCTTCTGTTGTTCTGTGCTTAACTCGTCTCTGGGTAATCCACATCTGCTCTGTGTCTTCCACACAATCTATAAAAGATTCAGAAAAGGACAGATTCCTACCACCTTGGATGAGAAACTGTCTCTTTCATTATCTCTCTGACCTTCCCACCCACTATATTGTCTGGAGCTAAGCTCACCATTCTCCCTCCCATACATACAACTGTCCCACCTGCACTAATTTGCCACAGAGCAGAAGTATGTGTTTGCTCTCAGATGATCTGTTTGTTCACTTTTTATAATCAGCACTCTGGACGATCTTGGCTTTGAATTAAACTTGATTCACGTGGCCCATTACTGAAGATGCACTATGTACCATATGATTATTAACACAAAGAACATGGATAATTAGCCTACTGTGAGCGAACCTCCTGCCAGGGAAGCAATCCATTCATCCCATCCTCTCTTTATTTTTCAGATAGTATTTTCCACTCTGCTCCTAATCCTCACTAGAGAGAAAATGGCCTGAAGTATGAACTTACACTTCGGTTTTTCATCCACTCTTTGGATGCCTTCATTTGTTTGGAATTCCTCACAATGTCATAGAGAGCACAACGGCACAGGTTCTTGTGACCATCTAGTCACTACCAGTCTGGTTTCCTGCCTAATACTATCTACCTGCACCCATGCCATCGCCTTCAATACATCTCTCTAACCCATATACTTCTCAAACAGTATCCATCATGTCCAAAGTGCTGGAGGAATTCAGCAAGTCAGGCAGCGTCTACGGAAATTAATAAACAGCCTACATTTCAGCTGAGACCCTTCTTCCAACTTGCTGAGTTCCTCCAGTATTTTGTCTGCATTGCTTTGAATTTCTAGCATTTACAGACTTCCTTGTGTTTATGATCTACCGCATCCGCAGGCAGCTCACTCTACACTTGCATCACTCTCTGAATGAAGTAGTTTCCCCTCAGAATCATCTTTCATCCTAAAACTATGTCCTCTAGTTCTAGTCTCACCCAACCTGAGGGGAAAAGCCTGCATACATTCACCCTATTTATACCCCTCATGAGACCCTAAGACATAGAAGCAGAATTATACCTCTATAAGGTCTTCCCTCATTATCCTGCACTTCATGGAATAAAGCGCTAACCTATTCAACCTATCCCTGTAACTCAGGTCCTCAAGCCCCTGCAACATTCATATAAATTTTCTGTGCACTCTTTCAAGCTTACTGATATCTTTTCTGTAGGTAGATGACCAGAACTGCATACGATATACTACATTTGGAACCACTGACCTCTTATAAAACTTTACGATAAGATCTCAACAACTGTACTCAATGTTCTGATTAATGAGGGCAATGTGCCAAAAAAATCTTCCTTTACAACTTATCTACCTGGGGTGGATCTTCCAAGGAATTAATGATCTCTATTCCCAGGTCCCTTTGTTCTATATCACTGGTCACAGATCCTCAATCAGAAAGCCTCCAATCTTAACATCTCACTTGGCATTTAAAGGGCTTCTTGTCTATTGTCTGCTATGCAACTCCAGCCTCATTCTCACTGGAACCTTTCAGTTCCTTACTCAGTTATTCATTTAGCTTTCTCTTTCAGCACTCAATAAGATCTTGGCCAAATGGTATCCTAAGTACAGTTTACTCATGGAATTCGGCCTTAAGTTAGATCTGTACATACCAGCTGTGTGGTGAAAAAGGCATAACAGGGCCTCTTACACCTCAAACAGTTGAAGAAGTTTGGTGTGGAGCCCCAAATCCTAAAGACTTTCTACAGGGGCATAACTGAGAGCATCCTGACTGGCTGCACCACTGTCTGGTATGGGAACTGTACCTCCCTCAATCACAGGACTCTGCAGAGAGTGGTGCGGATAGCCCAGTGCATCTGTAGATGTGAACTTCCCTCTATTCAGCTCGTTTACAAAGACAGTGTGTAAAAAAGGCCTGAAGGATCATTGGGGACCCAAGTCACCCCAACCACAAACTGTTCCAGCTGCTACCATCCGAGAAGCAGTACCGCAGCGTAAAAGCCAGGACCAACAGGCTCCAGGACAGCTTCTTCCACCAGTCCATCAGACTGATTAACTCATGCTGACACAACTGTATTTCTGTGTTATATTGACTATACTGCTGTACATAATATTTATTATAAATTACTATAAATTTGCACATTGCACATTTAGATGGAGACATAATGTAAAGACTTTTACTCCACATGTGTATGAAGGATGTAAGTAATAAAGTCAATTCAATTCAATATATTGATTAATAGTTTTAGTTAACAAGCATCCAACAATATCAAATTTAAAATTAACCATTAACATCATCTAATTATCTCTTGCAGAGGAAAGACCTTGCTCCAATTTGTAGACCATGCATCATAGCCGTTGAGTTCCCAAGAGAAGAAATAAAGTTCTCTCTTTTCATCTTACTAGCTTTCCTCAACAATTTGATGATATTGACCAAATTGCCCTTAACCTCCTGAGTTCCTGGGAAGATACCTCTGGTTTCTCTAATCTCTACCTAATATTTAACTCTCAAAGTCTAAGTATATGATAAAATTCACGTTGCCCTCTCTTCCCCAGGTGAGATGTCCAAAAATATTTTCGTAATTCAGGTGTTGTTCAACCATTGCTTTGCTCATTTGTGGCACTCTTTGTACACTCTCTGCTTGGTTTTGTTTATATCTGAACAACAAGGCAGGATTTCATAACCAGTTATGATTACTTCCTGAAAATATTCCTGATATTTCACTAATCGGTATTCATGAATTCCAATCCATCTTTGGAACTTCATAACAAAAAAAAAGTCTTTTATTTTATTCATTCAAGAGATGTGGGTATCACAAGCTGAGCCAATATGTAATTACTGATCATTGGTTGCTCTTGTGAAGTGGTGGCAGGCTCTCTTCTTAACTGCTGCAGTCCTTGAGATGTGGATATACTCATAATTCAATTAAGGAGGGGGTTCTGGGAATTTGACTTAGTGACAGTAAAGGAATGGTGATATATTTCTAAGTCAGGATTGTACATGGCTTCCAGGACAGCTTCTAGGTGGTAGTGTTTCCATGCTTTTGCTAGCTTTGTCCTTTTAGCTGGTGGGGGTCATGGTTTGAAGTTTCAGGAGTCTGGGAGAGTTGATGAAGTGTCTCTTGTTGATAGAACCAACATTTGCTGCTGTGCATTAGTGGTGAACTGAGTGAATGGTTGTGGATGAGATGTCTATCAAGAGGGCTATTATGTCTTGCATATTGTCCAGCTTATTCAGTGTTGTTGAACCTGCACTCAGCCTTGCAAATGTCCTCTGTAAGTTACCACACAACACATTTCATAATTAGGTCAATAGCAAGTGGAGAATATTCCATCACACTTCGGATTTGAGCTTTTTAGATATTAGGCTGGCTTTGGAAAGGTATGACGTTAGTTGCTCGCCTTAGGATTTCTGACCTCTAACCTGGTCTTGAAGCCACATTGTGTACAAGCGTACTCCTGTTTCTGGTCAATTCCAGGATATTGAGAACGTCAACACTCTTTGTACTGATCCATGTTGCTTCCCTAACTGTGCTTAACACCCACAAATGAAAACAGCATCCCTACATCTTGTAATACTTTTGCAATATTAAAGATCTAAACCAAATTACACTTGTACCCCACACCCTAAATTCACAAGCCTTTGCTTTGAAGTAAGAGATTTTTCTATTCCTTTAAAATCCAACATATGTTCACTCATAGTTCCCAACATTTTAAGTCCAGTGTTTCATCTGTCAATTAAGACATGTGGCATTCTCTCCTAACACATAAGTCATTTAGAAGTGTGAGGATAATTAAGGTCCCAGGGCAGATCCTTCCAGTTTCATTCCAGTCATGTTATGCTGCCACTTTGTGATGTTCAAATCCCAACTCTCTGTACATTACCACTCAACAAATATCCTAACTGGGTCAATAGTTTCAAATTATTCCACTTCCTTGTGCAACCGACTGTTATGAGGGATTTCATCAAATGTCAGAAGTAATAGGCATGAAGATTCCACTGTGCAGTACTTACAAATGAAAAACTAACAGATTCTACTGCAATGTTTCCTTACCCTCACTTCACATCCAACAAATCCTCTAGTGTTCAATATGTTGCCACATTTGGGCATGCCTTGCCCTCTCTTCCATCTTTAGCACTCAAGGGGCAGTTCCCACTGGACACTTCACTCCACATAATTGATTTCCCTCAGCACCTTCCATTGCAGCAGTAGGGGAAATAGCAGCTGACATTTTATTCCCTTCCTTTCTATTTCCCATTTTTCTTACTTTCCGTTCTAGTTTCAGATTTTCTACATTTTCACCTGCCCTGGGATTTTGTTATTTTGCACTCTCACCCTGATTCTATTTCATCCGATTAAAACATCCCTTTTTTGGCTTTCTTCTCTCCTTCCACTTGCTCTGCATCTTAAAACTTGATTTTTCTCTAACCTTCTCAGTTCTGATGAAAAATCTTTGACCTGAAATGCTGCCTCTCTCTCTCTGCTAATGTGGCTTGTCTTGTGCTGTAAGTAAAATATTACAAACATAAATGACCTGGTAACCATGTTGTCTGAGGGGATGGTATTCCCAAAATACAGAGAGAATATTCTTTTGTTGCTATTACATCAAGAAAGTCTACATCGAGCTTTTAACGTGTCAAGGTTCTTGCTTCATTCAAAAGCCAAGAGCGAAAAATATCCTCAGCACTGAACTAGCATGTTCGACTAGAATGGGGTTTGAATACTTCTAGTCAAGGATGCCAACATCAGCTGTCACCTTGGTGCATAAAACATTTCCAAACATCGTACAATCAGAAAAACTAAAACCTGCAGACTTTTACACCAAGATAAATGAATAGTTCTTCGAACCACATAGAAGTTACTTTAAAACATTTATATGATAGCAAATGGAAATATTGATCATAATCTGTCATTTCTAGTTATTTCATGTTCTCAGTGGTTTTACAACAGATGCACCTGGAATTTTGTCTCACTGCTGTCTTTGTTCCAGTACTTTGAAAAGTGGAATTATTTCTTACTGAGAATTTGCACACCAATAAAATTTATTCAAATGGGATGATGGTAAATTGCCTGTCACGTTAACAGGCTAGCAATTGAAAGTAATTGTTAGTGTTCTGAGTATCTTAGAACTATCCTTATTGAATCTGCACTTAAGTATAACCTGGGGACTGGACAGTAAAGGATTATAGTTAGAACATTCAGAAATCAACATGCAGGTTAGTTTTCATAATAGTCTAACTTTATTCACAATCTGAGATTATACTGTGAATAGAATGATGGAATGCATTGTTCCTTGATGAGAGGGCACTTGCAGATGGTTATTATAGTCCTTTGTGTGTATATTTTGCAGATTTACCAATGAATAATCCACAGCACATTGAGGAAATTCCACTGGTATATATTATAAGATCATATAATGATCTGTTGGAGTTAATTACCAGTAGCTGTATATGGAGCCACAATGTCTTGTATTCATCTGCCAAGCATCCACTGTTCTGCCAAATATTTACCAAATACTTCCTTCTTTCATTTCTGAAGAAAAGGTAAGCGAGTCAGAAGTGTAGAGGGGGTGAAATTCTCAGTAAAGAAGAACAG
Source organism: Hemitrygon akajei (assembly GCF_048418815.1). NCBI lineage: Eukaryota > Metazoa > Chordata > Chondrichthyes > Myliobatiformes > Dasyatidae > Hemitrygon > Hemitrygon akajei. The sequence continues at coordinate 30,876,258 of NC_133145.1, forward strand.
TAGATGTGATTCAAGGTGGATAAGGTATTATAGAATATATCAAGACCAAATACAACGTAAAGCACCAACTAAGCTAAAGCACTGAAAAAGGAGACAGGTCATTGTTTCGATAAAGCTTTGTGCTAAGGAGGTGGGAACAGACTGAGCAGGTCTTGAGCAAAGATTTAAACAATGGGTAAGTCAACAGAGCTGAAAGATTTATTTTTAGTTTTAACATTCCTGTGTGTTCTTATGTACCTCTTTTATGTATGTAAAGAATGCAAAATTCTTTCTGTAACACAATCAAGTAGTTTTAATAACCATTATTGAACAGGACGAGAAAAGGTTGAGGAAGCCATACACTAGGTGCACTTCAGCTGTGTAGAATGAAAGAATGTTTATTTACAGTACATAACACCTTACATGACTTCCAGACATCCAACATGCTTCATAGAGAATGAAATACCTTTTAAGTGTAATCATTACCAGTAGACAATACAAACACCAATATAATAAGTGACTAAATTAAAAAGAAAGAGATGCTGGAAATCTGAAATAAAATGAGAACATGCTGGAATCACTCTGCAGGTCAAGCAGCATCTGTGGAAAGAGAAACAGAATTGGTGCTTCAGGATGAAGTCACATTGTCAGTGACTAGCTATCTGTTTCTGGGTGTTCTTTAGGGATAAAAATTGAGCATGGCATTAGGAGAAGTCAAATTCTGCTCAAATTCACATAGGGTGTGGAACCTATTAGTGGGTTGTCCATGGACAACGATCGTTCAGGATGTTATTACACAAGTTTAATGCAGAATGACCGCTGTTAGGTTTCCCAGCTTTGCCAGTAGTGCCAGCTGGTAACAACTGATGATTTATCAATGGCAGGCCTCTCGGGGGAGACGTGAATAGAAGGCCATGGCCCCAATCAAAAGGGGGGAGGGGAAACAAAGCTAGAACTGGGAGATTCAAACCGGAGAAGCAAAGTACTTCAGATTCTGGAATTCCAAAATAAACAGAATTCTGCGGAAGCGGAGTCGATGCTTCAAGTCACTGAATTTTTTATGGCAGGTTATTTATTTACTTATTTCTTCAGTTAGTTAGAAATATAGTGCAGAGTAGGTCCTTCCAGCCCTCCGAGCAGCGCTGCCTCAGCAACCCAGACATCCCACCTTTCCCAGAAGTTCCAGGAGTCTCCCGCATTTTGATAGCAGCTCCCTGATGCCTGCAGATTATATACAATATAGAGGGGGAGAGAGAGAGAGAGAGAGAGAGAGAGAGAGAGAGAGAGCGAGTGACAGACATAGAGAGAGAGTGACGGAGAGAGCATCCTGATTGGTCTCTCTTTGTGCTAAGTAGACCTATCAGTTTTCTCTGTGGGCGGGCTTTACAGTCAACCTCTCTGTCTCTTTCATCATCCATCAGTTCAGTTTAGTGTCCTGCTGCACCATGGCAGAGTTTCCAAAAAAAGAAAATATAAAACGTACTTCACCCCAGACTACACTAAAGTGTACCCTGCCTAATAGGGGTCAGAATTAATGACAGTGTTGCTCGCTGCGCTGTTTGCAACAGTGACTTTTCTATTGCCCGTGGTGGGTTAAATGACTGTAAAAGATATGTTGAGGTGAGTTTAACAGGTGTCATTCATTTATTAGCATAGCTAACGTTATTTAAACTAGCTGGCTAGCAGCTAAGGAGCTATTCTATTGATGTCCTATGTGATGAGGCCAAACTCCCAGTAGACTTGCTTACAGTTGTAATAAAATAAAAAAATGACTCCATGATAATATAATATAATAGTGAATTTTGTGAATCTGATGTCTTGCAAAATTAACAAATTCATTGACACAGACTGCTATGAGGTTGAGACTTCCGGCAAAATGCTCAAATCTGCCAATCAAGCCATATCACAGTACAAGGAAAGTTTGCAAAAGAAATAGAAAAGCTATTTGCATTAGCATTTAGCTATTAGCATTGAGACTGCCAACAAAATACTCAAAGAGGAATATATATATGTGTGTGTAAATAGTTTCAATATGTGATCAAATAAATTGTTGTTTCTTTCAAAATCAAATGTCCTGTATACATACACCCTTAGAGGTCGACCTGGGGGGGTGATATGGGGTTGCGGGGGGTGGGGGATGCTGGTGCTACCTCTCTGAAATGAGTTTTTGCAGGGTGGGATGTCTGGCAACCACACAACCCCAACTCGCCCTAACCTAATCACGGGACAATTTACAATAACCAATTAACCTACCTGGTAAGTCTTTTGACTGTGGGAGGAAACCAGAGGACCCACGCATTCGATGGGTTTTAGTGCCGGAATTGAACTCCAAAGTGCCCTGGGCTGTAATACAATCATGTAGACCACTACACCACTGTGGCACCCTAATGTTGCAGTACTTCATCTGCATGTATAATGTGCACTGTCGTATGCTAAGAAAGTAGTTCATGGTATAAATGCTGTTCATAGCATTGACAAATATGTAGATTGTGGTTTTATAGAATTACATGACTGCCAATGCATAGAAGGAAGGTATTATATCTATCATGCTTATACTGAATCTACCAAAGCAAGCTAACTAGCTCCAATCTACCCTCTCCTCAGAGCCCTGCAAATTCTTTCCAATCAGATATTTAACCAGCTCCCTTTTGAACACCATAACTGAATGTTCCTGTGCTACTGTACGTGGCAGTGAATTCTGGACACTGACCACTCACTGTGTGTAATCTATTATTTGAGTTTAATCTTAGTTTCTTTGCCAGTCACATTCATCTGACATCCTAAATACCTTGAACTATCCACCAATGAGAAATTTCTCCCAGTCTACTCTATCTATATCCCTGATGCTTTTTAAATCCTCTTTCGGATCCCCTTGCAAGCTATTCTGCTCTAAGCAGAACCACACCTTCTGCAGTCTATCTACGGATATAAATTTCCTCACTCCTAGAATTACTTTAACAAAATCCATTCACCCCTTTATAAGCCTCAACATCTTTCCAAATCTTTGGCACCCGCAGATAGACAATGTAGTCCAACTGTATCCAAACCATCATTTTATAAAGCTTTGTCATGACTTCCTGGTTCTTGACTTTTGGAAAATGGACAATGGAGGTTCATTAGACTTTTGCTTATAAATGAAGATCTCTAAATACATAATAAATGCTTTTCATTGGAACGATTCAGGGTACAGACCAACATGATGGAATAGCTAAAAATTAAGGAAGGGCCAGAATGAGTAGAAGGATATTTTATTAAAATTGGATCAGAGTGACCAAATGAATGAATACACTCTGTGTGCACTTTATGAGGAATATGTGCTCAATAATGCAAATATCTAATCAGTCAATCATGAGGCAGCAACTCAATGCATAAAAACATGCAGGCATGGTCAAGCTGTTCAGTTGTTGTTCAGAACAAACATCAGAAGGGGAGGAAATAGGATCTAAGTGACCATTGACCATGGAATGATTGTTCTTGTCTGAGTTTGAGTATCTCAAAACCTGCTGATCTCCTGGGACTTACACACAACAGTCTCTAGAGTCTGCAGAGAATGGTGCAAAAAACAAACAAAAACATCCAGCGAGCAGCAGTTCTGCGGGCAAAAACGCCTTGTTAATGAAATAGGTGAGAGGAAAACGGCCAGGCTGGTTCAAGGCTGACAGGAAGGTGACAGTAATTCAAATAACTATGTGTTACAATAGTGGTGTGCAGAAGAGCACCTCTAAATGCATGACACTTTGAACCTTGACGTGCATAGGCTTCAGCAGCAGAAGATCATGAACAGGATCGTGTATTTAATAAAGTGGCCACTGAGAGTAGAGCTCTACTGAGATAACTTGAAACATAACTAAACGTTTTAACATTTAAACATTTTAATCATTTTAAAATGATGTGAAAACATATCATTTAATTAAAAGAGCATCATTCTTTTTAAAGGGTCATTGAAAATTTTTGTTACTTGCAACAATCTGATTAAATACCTAGAACATTATTACTTGTGTCAGAAAAATCTTTGTGTTTTTGTGAATTCGATAGTAAGTTGGCAAGATGTAAATTGTATACATGTAGAGATTTTATCCAAGGGAAACCATAATTTAGTATTGGCATTGGTTTATTAATGTTACAGTGAAAAGCTTGTCTTTACTGTTTATACAGATATAATCACTACAGTGTTTTGAGCTGTAATAAGGCAAAATTAAGACACCAAAAGAGTGCAATGTATATAAACAATAAAGTGCAAGTTCAAAATGAGGTAGATTGTGAAGTCCAAAGATTGATTTTATTGTTAAAGATGCTCATTCAAGAATCTGATAACAATGGGATGGAAATTGTCCTTGGGCTATCAGACTTTTTTTATCTTATGCCAGATGGGACAAGGGAGAAGAGAGAATATTTGGGGTGTGTTGGGTCTTTGATGATGCTGGCTACTTTACTGAGAAAGCAAAAAAGTATAGACAGAGTCTGTAGAGGGGAGTTTTGACATTTTAATGTAAAATAAACATTGCATGGGATATCAGAGAAGGATTGGGCAATAATGGGTAGAAATCAGATAGAATAAGGAATAATCATAAATATGGTTAATGGGTGACTTTTGAAGAAACCTTTGAAGGTGGAGAGAGATGTTTCAAGGTGAAGAGGGATCAGGAATAGTGTTGATACTCCCACCATTAGAAGAAAGAAAACATTCCTCAAACATTACCGATGATATCATAGGCACCATTAATAGATTTCACAAGCATAGTTGAAAGCAGTGTATCTGGATTGGAGGAGGGGAACATTGAAAACAATAGGCAGGGAACGAAACAAAGACTAAATGAAAGCAAAACCTGGCAATGCCAGTAGCTAGTTGAATATAACTGCCATTGTTTATTTTGTTTTATATATCTTTTGTAGTAAGTAAGACATGGTAAATGGACTAAAAAGCAGTTGGCATGGGCCATGTTTCTTCAAACTGTTCTGCAAACTTCAAAGAAAACATGTCTTGTCATTTCCTGTTCATGTATCTCTTTCATGTATTCTTTCCATGCATCAATAAATCTTATTAAAATACCAATTAAACTACATGTTATCCAATAACAATCAGGTGAACTCTCTGTTCCCGTGGTGGATTGCAAATAGTACTTGATCGTGCAACTATGAGGATCTGCAAATTCTCTAATTAACCATCATTCTCAAGCGCAGGTGTTTTCAATTTCAAATGGGAGGGGGGAAAGAGCTGTGTTAACCACAGATGTACCAGAGAGCTACAACTTCATTTCAGAAAAGCTTGGATTTTTGTGCTTACGTTTATTAATGATTTATTTATGCACTGCAGTTATGATGTGTCCTGTTTTAGTCACAGTCTCCTTAATTGATCTACATTATTTACAGCATTTTAAATCCTCAGGAAGTAACATGTTCTCAGTATCTATAAATGGCTATTGTAGCAGGGAATATTGCAATATGATAAAATGTTTCTTTAAGCTCTGCAGGGCCTCAAGTTGTAGAGGTTCTGTAGTTAATTCATTATTTATAATTTTATAATTAGTAAAATTATGCTTTCTTTTCTCACATTGATGGTGACTACTTCTGTCAGACACAAAAGAAACTCTGAGAGAAAAAAAAGATTATTTAGTTTAATTTTAATTTAGGATAATTCAGGCTGTATTGATCACATGCTACAATTCATTGAAAAGCAGAATATGACTTCGGAAAGCTAAAATAAAAACTGAATATGTGGAAACACTCAACAGTTTAAGCAGTGTTGTCACATGAACAAAGTCACTAGCAGTCTCTTTATCCAACAAAATGAGACAAGCTGGCATCAAGACCCTTTCAGAAGAAGAAGGTCTGCTCAACCCAACACGACACAACATTCTATGTGCTAAAGATCGAAGGACAATTCCATATTTACAATGTATCCACAATGCTTCCTTTGAACTACACACAAACTTTGGTCCTCCTGCTTCGTAACCACACCACAGACATCTAAATGCATTTTTAATCAGCATCGCTTGGTCTTCCCATCAACTGTGACTTGTGGCTTTTAGGAACCCTTTGTTCAGAGCTGCATTTTAAACTTAGTCTACAGTCTATATTCATATCTAAAGATTGGTGGCTGAAGTCAATTGCTGAAGTTATTTGCTATATGTGCAAACCCTAAATACGCCTTAACAAGCAGCATTGTGGATGTTAACATTTTATGTTAATGCCCTTTCATCAGCTTAAATTTTTATTAGTCTCCTGTACAGGTCATATGTGGTTTCAGTTTACTCACAGTTTACTCAAGTCATTTATAGACCTTATTAAATATATCCAAACAAAACAGAAGTTGCAATGCAGCAACTTGTAGAGAGAATATAGAACTCAGAACGTACAACACTGTAGCAGGCCATTCAGCCCAACATATCTGTGCTGGCCTTAATGCAGGTCCAACAAATCCTAAGTGCCTGGACATGGTCCATATCACTATATTCCCTGCTTGTGCATGTGTTCATCTAAGTGCCTTTTAAATGTTGCTATTGTATGCATGTCTACCACCTCTCATGGCAGCATGTTCTAGGCACTTATCACTCTCTTTGTGAAAAAAAAACCCACCTCAGACATCTCCCTTGATATGTTAATGTTTTCACATCTCCTGCCATTTACAGTGTACCTCTTCTTGTGCTTGACCTTCCAATTTCATCACCCCATACTTATCCAGATTAAACTTCACCTGAGAGGATCATTGGGGTTTCTCTTCCACCCATGAGAGATATTTATCAGAAGGGCCCTTAGCATTGTCAATGATCCCTCCCATCTGTCCAACAAAATCTTTGAATGCACCACCCCCCCACAACCCAAGGACTATTAGGAAGGGAAACAACTTCTTCCCCTAGGCTGTAGGACTACTGAACTCCCTGCCACCACATATCATATATGCACCTGTTAATTTATTTGTAGTATTATTAACTTAGGTATTATTTGTGTGAGTTATATATACTGTGTTTTACATCTTGTTCCAGATCACCTGTTTCATTTGTTTACATCTGTTTCATTTAGTGGTACACATGTGTATAGTTGAATGATATAAACTGAATTTGAACTTGATCTGCCACTTCTTTGCCCAAATTTCCAACTGACCTGCATCCTGCTATATCCTTTAAATATCTTTCTCACTCTCCATAGCTTCTCAAATGTTTGTGTGTTTGAAAACTTACTAATCAGACCACCAAAATATATTATAAACAACAGAGGTCCCAGCACTGATACTTGTGGAACACCACTTGTTCCATAACGACAATCAGATAAACACTCCTCTACCACCTCTTTCGATCTTCTGTGACTAAGCCAGTTCTGTATCCAATTTTCTATGGACCCCATGTGATTTAATCTTCTGGATCTGCCTGCCATGAAAGACCTTGTCAAGTACTTTACCAAGTACTTTTATCCTTCCCAATTCCTTGTTTAAATTCTTTCCTCTTTCCTTCATATTCCTCAAGGGCCTTCTCTGATTTCAGCTTCCTAAAGCTTAAATAATCCTTTTTTTTTTCCTGAATCTCACAATAACTCTTGACATCCAAAGTTCCTGAATATTACTATACTTATCTTCCTTCCTCACAGGAACACATAGGGCCTGAAATCTAAACAGCTGGCATTCAAAAGACTCCCACATGCCAGATGTGGATTTAACCAAAAGCCACTTTCAGTCTACTTCATCTACACTATCCTTCTTCCAATCTAAAACTTTCACACGAGAATCCTAGCTATAAGACCATAAGATAGAAGAGCAGAAATTAGACCTTTTGGCCTATTGAGTCTGTTCCACCATTTCATCATGGCTAATCTATTTCCCTCTCAGCTCTGATTTTCTGCCTTCTCTCCATAACCCTTCATGCCCTGAAAAATCAAGAATCTGTCAGCCTCTGTCTTAAATATACCCAATGACCTGGCCTCCTGTGGTGCTGAATTCCACAGATTCACCACCCTCTGGCTAAAGAAATAACTTCCCATGTCCATTCTAAATGGATTTCCCCCTATTCTGAGGTTGGGTCCTCTGGTCCTCGACGCCTCCACCTTTCCACATCCACTCTATCAAGGCCCTTCAACATTCAATAGGTTTCAATGAGATTCCACCCCCACCCCCACCCCAGTTCTTCTGAATTCCAACGAGTACAGGCCCAGAGCCATCAATCAGGCCTCATACGATAAATCTTTCAATTTTGGAATCATTTTCATGATCCTTCTCCAATGTCAACACATCATTTCTTAGATAAGGGGACCAAAATTCCACCCCCCCCCCCAGTACTCCAAGTGAGACCTCATCAGTGCCTTATAATGCCTTAGCAGTGCATCATCGCTATCTAAAAACTTACAAAATTATGGTTACTGTTCCCAAAATTGTCCATTATTGAAACTTTGATCACCTGGCCAGGCTCTTTTCCCAATATAACATCTAGTTTTTTGAAAGCTACTGCATGATTTGCCTTCTGGGCAGCCAATCAGAAAACTATCTGTGGATGAGGACATCTGGAGTTTCTTTTGCTTCCATGGCAACACAGACCATTTCACCAATGGTGCTGATCAATACAGTACACAATATTTCAGGTCTGGTCTTTCAAATGTCCTACATATCTGAAGCACATCAGTTCTTTGTACTTAATTCACCTATCAATAAATAATAGCATTTTATTTGCTGCTCTAATTACTTGCATTCTAGCCCTTCATAAATAATAAGCTAAGACTCCCAGATCTCTCTGCAAGTTCTCATGAGTTAGTGAGATTGTTTTGCTTGGTTTTCATGTCTGAACACCTGTTAAACATTGTCATTGTATCTCCTCCCACCATCTCCCTGGCAATGTGGTCTATTGAGGTATCAAAGTGAAAGGGAGGTTGTATTATTGATTCAGGAGAATTCACCTCTCTTACATTTAAAACTTCCTCAAAGAACATCAAATGGCCAACAATGATTTCTCTTTCATAAAACAATGCTACCTTGCATTTTCTATATGCCTTTCTAAAATGTCTTCAATAATGGCTTCTAACATTTTCTCATTGATAGATATATTAACCAAACTAGCCTGTATTTTCCTGCTTTCTGAATGAATGTGCCATCTTTCAGTCCAATGAATTTTTTCCTAAATCTATAGGATTTGCAAAAATTAAACCTGATGCATCAAAAATCTTTTTAGCCATTTGGTCTAAATCATGAACTTCAGTATGCTACTTCTTTAGCTGAAGTAAGAATCATGAATTTGCAGTCATCCTTGGATGTTTATCATTGGGGATATAGTTACACATTTACAGCCGTCTACAATTCTGGGCATTATTGTATCAATTCATGAAAATGAATATGGGTCAGACATGAATCATTAATAAAGTTAAATGTAGGATTTGCTTTCACTTCTAAGTTATTTTTAATTTGCATCTGTACAATCAGGCTGTTAAGTGTTAATTTATTGCTATGAGTCAGCCTTTATATTATTATGGCAATGAATATCATGTACTGGGCAATTATATAACTTTATATCAGCATATAACTTTTCTGGTACTCAGTTACTTGATCTGTGAATATTAAAATTCTTTAATGCTTTCTGGTCAATGACTATATGGTTATATTCAACAACAAAGCTTTATCACAAATTTGGATTACTTTGCCCTATATAATAATGACAACATACTCTGCTATGATTTATTTTACAAATTATTTATGTCCTTGCAGCTACAGATTAGCTCAGTACTGGTATTGCAGCCATGCTGTCAGCATTAAGTTATCAGGAAACGCAGAGGAGGCTTGAATCAAACACAGAGCAGCAGAGATGATGTGGCAGTGAGCTATAACTTTAATAATAAACTGCAAAATAACAAATCCCAAAGGACTACCGAGCAAGAGATAACAGATACTTAACATGACAAGGCAACAATATAACTGAAGGCTAGGAGCAACTATGCTCCATAAGGAGCGAAAAGGATTAACTAGGAGCAACTGATTGAGACTGGCTGGTTCAATGGGTGAACAAGGACTGTGGATGAGAGCTGGGTTTAAATAGGCTGCAGGTGATGAGTTGGAAATGAGTGGCAGGTAACTCCTGTTAATTGGGTGGAGACTGGAGATGCCTATCTTTGCAAACTGGACAGCACAACGTCTCCCACGGCTGGCACCCGATGGCCCAGGATGATCCAGACTGAAGTGCACCCAACATTTCTCCTCTGGACCGTCCACTTCCAAATTGACCATACTCACTCCATGTACACTGGACCACCTGCCACCATCCTAGGTTCTGGAGCTGCAGGCTCAGGTGGGTTGAGTGGTCCATGGATAGCAGGCTTGAAGCAGGACACGTGGAAGGTAGGTGTGAGCTTGAGGGTCGGTGGCAGCCGGAGACAGTATGTGATTGGTTTGATGCAATGTGTAATCCTGAAGGGACCAATGAACAGGGGTGGGAGCTTGTGGGAGTCGGTGCACTGGGCAGATCTTGGGTGGATAGCCAGACATGGTCCCCAGGCTGGAGCAGTCTTGCTGAGCAACACTGGCAGTTGGCAATAGGTGCTGTTAGCAGTTAGATGACTGTTCATTCCTTCCTTCACCCATACTGACATCAGCAAACCAGAGCTCTGATGGGACCTCCACCACTGGTTCCTCCATGGGGAGCAATGGAGGTTGGTAGTCATGAAGCACTTCAAAGGGTGACAACCATGGCAGAAGAAGTGTGAAGATTGTGGGACAGCTCGGTCCAGAGCATATGGAAGGGTTAAAGCTGGCAAAGCATGGCAGAAACTTCTGCACTTGTTAATTGGCTCTTTCAGACTGACTGTTGGTCTTCACCATTGTCATTATGCCCATCACCCTATTGGAAGGTGGCAAACCTGTGATGAAATCCATGGTAATGTGGGACCATGGGCACTGAGGGACCAGTAGGGGCAGAAGGAGCTAGACGGCCGCTGGTCGGAGGAATTGGATTGGGCACATTGAGGGCAGACAGCGACAAAATCTGTACACCTGTGATCATGATGGCCACCAGAATCAGAATCACATTTAATATCATTGGCCAATGTCATGAAATTTGTTGTTATCAGGTTTAATAATTTCTGCAACGCTACCTGAGCTGGAAAATCCAGGGCCTGTCATGCACCTGGAAGACTGGAAGAGCGTGAGCACTGGGCCCTATAGAATGTCCCAGAGCTCAGGGCTGCCAGCACGTTTGTGAAGTGGGCCGTTGTGTTGGTTGAATCAGGCTTATGCAGTAGAGCTGACGGTGTCACAAGTGTTTCTGTAAATTTTCTGTGAGTACTCTCACTTTGCCTTCATGATGGCACAGGAGAGAACAGATCTTCCCTCAATCCCCTTGGTTGTACATGAATCTTTGCTTTCCAAGTTCAATGTAAATGCATTATCAAAGGACATATATGTCATCATATATTCCGCTGAGATTCATTTTCTTCTGGGTATTCACAGCATATACAAAGAAACACGATAGAATCAATGAAAAGACACACCCTAGACAAACAACCAATGTGCAAAAGACAACAAACTGTCTAAATACATAAAGAAAATAAACAAAATAATAATAATTAAATAAGCAATAAATATCTTGAGCATGAGATGAAAAAGCTGGTTGAGGGGTCAGCCCTGGTTTCTGGTTGCCCTGGAAGTGTAGTGTTTAATTATGGTAATGTCCTCAATGCACTTTCCCATGTAGCCAGTCACCAATGCCATGTATTCAGCAATGTTGACCTGATGATTGTAGGTAGCCACCTCCCTGAATAAACTCCAGCCTGTGGTTTCAAAACAGTCCTGCAACACTGAGATGACACCATATATAAGCCGGTTTGATTTGTTTAACCAGTGGTCTGAGTATCCGAGGTGAGGCTGGTGGGGCAGCTTTGAAGGCTCCACAAATATTAGACCAGGTCTAATATATTCTCTCCACCAATTGTCAAGTTGATGCTGGTAGAACTTTGGCAGGACTGTTTTTAACCTGGCGCGATTGAAGTCACCAGCAACAATGGAGAGATCATCAGGGTTTGTGGCTTTGAGGTCGCAGGTGCCACTGTAACACTAGCATGGGGAGATGTAAGCAGCAACTATCACAAAGGCAGTGAACTCCCTTGGGAAATAAAAGGGTCTGCACTTCACCATTAAAAACTCTATCCGGGGTGAGTAGTGGACCATTTCCTATCGAGGCGTTCACTCACCAGTCCTTATTGACTGACATACAGATCTCCTCTCCTTCTCTTATTGGAGGTCACAGCATTTTTGTCTGCCAGAAAGGAGATTCGGTCTTCTAGATGGATGGCTAAGTCTGGAATAGTGTCCTGGAGAAAATTTTCTTTCAGGATGAGTGTGCAGCAGTCCTCCATCTCCTGCAGACCCAGGCACAGGTAATCCAGTTTATTTTCTATCAATCGGACTTTAGAGAGTAGAATAATCAGGCCAATGGCACAATTGTCAGACTGTTCTCTCAGCTCCACCCATCCAAGCTTACACCAGACCTCAAGCGCTGTCTGCCAGCCTTCACTGTTTCCCTGCAGATCTGTAGATTTCCCTGGTTGCCCAGTTTTATTCCACATCCCAGACATTTAGAGCTGTTGTTTATTTGGCCATTTTAAATTGTCCCTGGTGCAAAGATAACTAGGGAGAATTGACGTGAACATGGAAAGAATAAAATGGGATTAGTGTAAATGAGTGTTTAATGGGTGGCATGGGCTTGGTGGGTTGAAGGGCCTGTTACGGTGTGGTATGTCTCCATGGCTTTCATAACTACTGTACATGCAAGAGTTTGCCCAGGTTCTGAGAAAGCAGGCAACAAAATGCGGGTGTCACGGTAGCGTAGCAGTTAGTGTGACGCTATTACAGCTCAGGGCATTGAAGAAGTTCACAGTTCAATCCCGGCGTCCTCAATAAAGAGTTTATATGTCCTCCTCGAGGAATGCGTGGGTTTTCTCCAGTTTCCTCCCACAGTCCAAAGACGTACTGGCTAGTTGGTTAATTGGTCACTATAAATTGTCCAGTGATTAGGCTAGTGTTAAGTTGAGCAGTGCGGTTCAAAGAGATGGAAGTGTCTATTCTGCGCAGTATCTCCAAATAAGTAAATTAATTCAATGGTATTCTCTTCACAATATTGTTTATAATGCTCCAAATGTGGATCAGATGCTGCTCAGTGTGCTAATCAGCCTCCAGAGAGTGTCTTTGGTTGTTCTTCATTCATGCTACTGGGACAAAAGTGATCATGTGTTTGGGTTAAATTCGGCATGACTACAAAATCCTCAGTGAACAATTCCTTAAAAATCCATTGGGGGTAACGTTCTGCATTGAATAATTACCGGACTATTATATCAAACACTGAAGAATGCCTTGGTTGCTCACAATTTCTTTATATTTACATATGTGAGTGGCAGTGTCTCATCACTGAATCACTGATTCGTGTCCCAGCATGTCGAGGTTTCCCATAATATAGTTTCCCAATCTTGGTGAGATCATTTAAAGAAATACTAAAAAGTAGATACTCAGTTTTCAGTTCAAGGAAAGATAAAGATAACCAGTAGAAGCAAATAAGCAGAATTACCGCGGTGAGTAGTGTATTGAATAGAACTTTTTTTAACTTATGTTGGTCAAATTGAGCAAAGACTGAAACTGTTTGCTAAGCATTATTTCTGCTTATGGGTGTTAATTATGCTTACTTGTCTGACACTGGTTAACCAGAGCAACTACCAGCACTGGAGAACTGAGCATTTCTTTTCGTGATCAAACCAAGATTGGGAAATTATCTTGAGGTGAACTTTGACATGTTGGGGTATGGCTGATTGATTCAGTGATGAAACATGCTGCTACTTTGATAGAATGGATTTCTGTGACTAGCAGCTATAATAAAGCAATAATCATTAAACTCAGAGGTTACACTCGTTCACTCGATTTATAAAAAGTTGTTCTTTCAGGCTTCATCCAGCTTTGACTTTTAATCTGCCATAAATCAAAACATTCTTAAAAGAACACATCCAGCCACACCCTCTAATTAAAGAACATATGTGAATTCCTTTCATGCAAACACGGTTGTTATTTGTTCTGTATTTAGACTACATAGCTACATCTTTTTCTTTGGTGTTGTCAGAAAGAACAAATAAGAAATTGGGTCTGAACTACTCATTGCAATCAGAGGAACTACCCCTAAGTTAGGCTTTTAGTATGTTTGCATTATAGTTGTCAGCAAAGCCATAACATGGAACACTGAGCTTTGAAAGTTTGTTCATTATCAATTTGTTGGTTTTTATGTTCCTTGCCCAGTTCGTCCAAATCAGGAGCTACCACGAATAATTATACTTCAGTTTAGGACACAGAATCACCTCTAGTTGAGGCATTCTGTTGCTCTAAAAATAGAGCTAGCTTTGATCAGGCAAACTATGACACACCCACATGAGCCCCAACATCTCCAAATGACCCTGTGATCTCAGTCTCTGAGGCTGATGTCTGATAATCTTAAGCTGTGTGCTTAGCCCTTGCTGACTCTGCACACAAATCTGTCCAGCTAAGCACAGTTAAAGAGCCATGTACAAATTCACTGATGACACCACTGATATTGGACAAATCACAGGTGATAGTGAGTCAGCATCATCAGCTTGACTAATGCTGCAATAACAACCTCTCACTCATGGCAATAAACCTAAAGAGCTGGTTGCTGATTTCAGGAAGGGGAAGGAGGCTGAACATGTGCCAGTCCACACTCCCCAGTCCCTCTGCACAGCAGCATGCTGCATTTTTTACCATTTAAATAATAATCTACCCATTCATTTTTCCTTCTAAAGTGGATGACCACTCATTTACCAACATTGCACTCCATCTGTCAGAACTTTGCCCACTCTCTTAACCTATCTACTGTATATCTCTCTGCAGAGTCTCCATATCTTTTGTACTGTTTGCTTTTCCTGTCAATTTCATATCATCAGCAAACTTAGATACACTACACTCGGTCCCCTCTTCCAAAACTGTTAATATGTATCATGAACAGTTCTGGGCCCAGCACTGACTCCTGCAGCACACCTTTCACCACTGATTGCCAACCAGAGTAACACCCATGTATCCCAACTCTCTGCTTTCTATTAGTTAACTAATCCTCTATCCATTCTAATACATCACCCCCAACTCTCTGCATCCTTATTGTATGGATAAGTCCTTCATGTGGCACCTTACCAAATGCCTTCTGGAAATCAAAGTAAAAACGTCCATCTGTTCCCCTCTCTCCACTGTGTTCATTATACCCTCAAAGAACTCCAGTAAGCTTGTCAAACAGGACCTGCCTTTGCTGAATCCATACTGCGTCTGCCTGACAGATGCATTTCTTTCCAGATGCCTCACTATTTCTTCTTTAATGATAGCTTCAAGAATTTTCCCAACTACAGATGTTAAACTAACTGGCCTATAGTTACCTGCCTTTTGCCTACATCCTTTTCTGAATGGCGGCATGACATTTGCCATCTTCCAATCTACTGGGACCTGCCCAGAGTCCAGAGAATTTTGGTAAGTTATCACCGAAGCATCTACAATAACTTCTGCCATTTTTTTCAGTGCTTTGGGATGCATTCCATCAGGACCAGGAGGCTTAATTATCTTCAGGCCCACAAGTTTGCCCAGCACTACCTCTTTAGTGATAGCTATTGTCTCGAGGTCCTCAACTCCCATCACATCCATAACATCTCTCTTTGGCTTGTTAGACGTGTCCTCCACTGTGAAGGCTGACAAAATAGTCATTCAAAGCCTCAGCCATTTCCTCATTACCCAATATTAATTCCCCCTTCTCATCTTGCATGCCATCTTGGACAATGACTCCCGTCCACTCCATAATGTACTGGTTAGGCACAGGAGTACATTCAGCCAGAGACTCAGTCCACCGAGATGTAACACTGAGCATCATAGGAAGTCATTCCTACCTGTGGCCATCAAACTTTACAACTTCTCCCTCGGAGAGTCAGACACCCTGAGCCAATAGGCTGGTCCTGGACTTATTTCCACTTGGCATGATTAACTTATTATTATTTAATTATTTATGGTTTTATATTGCTATATTTCTACACTACTCTTGGTTGGTGCAGCTGTAACGAAACCCAATTTCCCTCGGGATCAATAAAGTATGTCTGCCTGCCTGTCTGTCTGTCTGTCTGTCTGTCTGTCTGTCATCTTCCAAGGGACCTACATTCACTTTAGCCACCCTTTTCCACTTCATAAAAACTTTATAAAAACTTTAACTATCAGCTTTTATATTTGAACCAACTTGCACTGCCATAATTTCTACCTCTGTATAGGAATGCTACAATTATTTGGCAAGACAATGAATTTGTCCTTTCTTTGTTTTAATTGTGTCCTTTCTTGTATAAAATGTGTCTAATTTATGTTTGTTTTTATTGTGACTGGTGTTTATCAGATGCTGTGCCTGAGACGCACAAGTACATGATGGTAAGTTTGACTTTGACTTTTGATATTGACTTTGAAGAGTGTTACACACCCATCTTCAGCTCATACTGTACTGTTTATTGCATTAGTGAAGATATGTACACAGCTGTAGAGTTAAGCAAATGGCTTTCTCCAAATATCCAGGAAAACGAAAAGCACAAATATGATCAGCCTTTTTTTGGAAGCATAATTTTCTGGCTTTATAATTGTAAACTATTTTTACATGCCACTATTAAAGCCTAGAAGCTGTTATTCTTCCATGACCACATAGCTTGAAGCTGTTTACAGAAAAATTTTTCCACTTTTAAGAGATCTCATGACCAATAGATCAATGGAGTATCACAATTTTAAAAAATTAAACACCTGCCCCTAGCCAATAGCTGAAAGCCGCATAAATTAGGATTTAAACTCATTTTGAGGTGGATAGCTGTAATTTAATCGTTGGGTTCTATTCCTGCCCTAAATATCCAAAGAATTATGCAGCTACCAGGCACCACATGATAACTCGGTATGTTTTGTAATATTGCATTCTTCAGTCACAACTAAAATTGTGCAGCTTGTCTCTTTCCGCAGAGAAAAAAAGGTGGCTTGGTAGTGTAACGGTTAGCGTTATGCTTCACAGTGCTAACGACTCGTGTTCAGTTCCCACCTCTTTCTATAAGGAGCTTGTGTGATCTTTGCATGACCGTATCGGTTTCATCTGGATGCTGTAGCTTCCTCCCACCTTCCAAAGACTTATGGGTTAGTGGGTTAATTGGTTTCATTGGGTGTAATTGGGTGGTGTAGCCTAAGTGGGCCGGGAGGCCTGGAACCAAGCTGTATCTCTAATTAAATAATAAAACAATCATGTACGTTTGTGTATCGGTGTTAGGAGTTGCTCAGAAGGTGTAACCCTGTTAGTATTTCACTCTTTGGTGTGTAATACAGATCCTTTCACAGATCCCATCTCTACTTCCAGGAAGAACAGGAGAGTTTTAGCTAATATCCGTAAGTGAATAATCTCATTACTTATCCTATGGTGTTCATGGAACTTCATCGCGAGAGAAGTGACTGCTGCTATTCTTGCATTACAACAGTGATCATTCTTCAGAAGTTCGTCACTGCTTGTACGGAGCATTGCAAGGACAGGCACTATATAAAGACCTGCCTTGGTCCTTTCATTCTGCATCTCTACCTTGTTCCTGTTTTCTTCAGCTTTCCATCAGGTTGCTTTCTCCTTTGTCTTTTATAATTAACTTTCACAACCTTTGAGCTTCTGGAGGCTAGTTGGAGAAGTTGTTTATTTGACCTTCAAATACACTGGTAGTAATTAGTTTTACATTTATTTTAATATGAAAAATTTAATATGATCAATTCTCAAAGGCAAATGGAAGATGAAGTAAGCTAGTAATAAAGCTGATGTTGTAAAATTCATTAATTGGAAGTGAGGGAGATTATCTGATGACTATTGAATTCTGGGAATGTAAGAATAGAAATTGTAGAATTTTGATTTCAACACAGTGTGGCACGGCAATGTGTTTAAGTCTGGGAACAATAATGAAGAGCATTTCAAAGTATTTAACAATGTGATGAATACTTGCTAAGACTGCTGATACCTAAGCCATATGCTGTTAGTTCATAGCATTGATTCTCAGTGATGTAAAATACTGTGCAGAATCTGAAGATGAAGCTAACTCTACTCGTTGGCTTGTATGCCTCAATGACAAGGCAGTAAAGTACCAGCTTGGTTTAGTGATTCAATTGCCTCACTTCAATGTCATACTGACAGCAACGGCACTGGAAGAAACGTCATTTATCAAATGTGGTATTAAAACGGTCTATCTTTTTTTTCCTGTGTAAAGTTCTGAAGGCACGATTAGATAAATATAAGGAAGATTTACCAATAACTCGGTCAACATCCTTCCCTCAACCAGCTTTATTTGTTTATAAAACAGCAATAACTGGGATTAGGTGATGATGTGAAGTGTTATAAAACTGTATTTCTTTCACTTAACCTGGCATATTAAAATCATTAATATCATTACTGTGATTGGCTGTTGTACAGCAGCTTAAAAAAAAGCAGCGACTGAGTAACTTGAAATATCCAACCACCTAATCATCCTTTCCATTGAGCATATTGTAAAATGCTTAGTCTCATCATACTGCATAATTGCATAAGATTCTCAAAAGGCATTTGTCTGAAGCTATTTCTTCTGTAATCTCAATCTGTTTAATTGATGCAATTATTTAAATAAACAGTTTCTGTTGCAAGATTTGTGATCAAGATACAATTGTCATCCTTTAATTGCATATCACATTGCCATGAATTCTCCAAATCCAAATGGCAGCGTCTGTTTAATAGCACTTTGTACATCAGAAGACTCAATAAAACTTTGCTCTAGCATTTCAAGAACCAGAAATGACTTTTAAAAGAATGAAATTCCTTCCTTTATGTATGTCAATGTTTTTTTTTGTTGGCAGTTATAGTGTAACTGGAATGAACTCAGTGTTTCTGAAGCTGCTTGAGGATGTTGCTTTCCTGTATAATCTGTTAACTGCAAAATAGCAGCAGGTCTGAAGATTATAATACAATTGTTTCACTGTGCGGAGTGATGGATGACACTGTCTGAAAGAAAACTACAAACTGTAGAAATTTTTAAATGGAAACCAGAAATCTGCACCACATTGATCACCATCTGAAGGGGAAAGGAAGGGTACTTCATCAGATCAGTTTTGATGAAAGATCACATCAGAAACATTACCTATCTCTCTTTTTTGGAATCC
The DNA here is from genome assembly GCF_048418815.1 of Hemitrygon akajei. Classification (NCBI taxonomy): domain Eukaryota; kingdom Metazoa; phylum Chordata; class Chondrichthyes; order Myliobatiformes; family Dasyatidae; genus Hemitrygon; species Hemitrygon akajei. The sequence continues at coordinate 30,895,399 of NC_133145.1, forward strand.
ATCCTATCTGCTGTGCACATCCTGTTTCTATTGCGGCTTGGGACTTCGTTTTCTGCAGATTGGCATCTTACGTTTAGTCGTTTTGAATAGCTCAGAACAAATAAGTCTGAATTAAATGGAATAAATTTATGGAAGTTTTGATTTTAATGGAACTATTTTCTCATAAAATCAGCAAAATCAACATCCCCATGAAAATCAATGTCATAGATGAATTATCTATAGATGAATTAGCCTGTTTAAAATGAGCAGCACCTTTGTGCTCTGTAGAAGTTGAGTTTTTGGAATATTTTACATTACCTATAATTTTAAATTTGTACCAGAAGATTGTAATTAGATCCTGGTAAAAATAATATTGTTTTCATATCACAAAATCAATACATGTGCTTTTACCTTCTGCTGTGATGTTCCAATCAATGGAATGAGCATTTTTATTCCTTTTTTCTTTAGCTGGGTTCTTTCGGGTTTCTTGCTTTGTGGCTAACTGTGAGCCAGCAAATCTCAAGGTTGTGTAATTTGTAATTCTTTGATAATAAATGCACTTGAATCTTGATTTGTTCACTTTAATACAATTGCTTTTAAATCTAAATGCTCATGAGTTTAGATTGCGACAAGCCATTTTCTCAGTACGTGTGTGAACTTGCTCGGGGTTCTGAATGTGACTCGGGAGACAATGATTTTGGTTTGATTTCCATTGCTTGGCAAATTGGACAGTGCAATATCTCATGCGCCATGTACGCATCCAAAAACCAGTTAAAATACATTTCTATCCCTAGTAAAGTTTGAAACCATGCAATTGTTGATTAATCACTCTTGTTCATACTACTTGTGCATTCTTTCCAAAGTCATTTTCTCATCTTCCTGCTCCTACACAGTAGTCCCTAATGCCTCCAATCAACTTTTAGACACCTGCCATCCAAGTGAACCATGCAGTATTGAAATTCAAAGCTCTTCCATTGTGGATCATGATACCCATGGCTTTGAAAAAAATATATGCTACTCCAACAAAAGAATGTATTCAGTGTACCTTGGTAATCATTTCCTCCTCTGTATGGCTGCATTTTTCTGTTTCAGTTTGTTTCCTCTGTTTTAACTGTTAGTTTTTAGAGTAATTATTACCTTGACAACTTCATCTGCACCTCACAACGGGCATTACCTTTGCTTTCTCACTGTCCCCCTTCTCTGCTATTTTAATCAGTTTGTTTTTTCACTTTTCCAGTTTGGGATGAAGGATCGTTGATCTGAAATAGTGTGTCAGTTTCTTTCCCTGTGATTGCCATTCGACTGGTGGAATGCTTCTGTTGTTTTCTGTTTTTGTGCTTAATTAACCATTTTGTCTACATATCCAATGTTCTTCTGAAGCCTGTAGGCAGAGACTCAAATATTACTCTGGTCCAGCACACTTCCCAGTATTCCAAGATTTGGAAAAATTCAAAAAAGTACTCTACAAAGGAAGTGAAATATTTATCTCCATTGAGGGAACATATGTTGAAGGAGAAGCTACTTTCTTACTTTTCCATTCCCATTTAGTGTTTTTGGAAGTTTATAACAGGTACATTTACACATGATTACTGGACTAGTAAATTACAGTTCCTTTTCAGTCTACTAGTTCTACTTGTTCCTTTTCAGACTTCCGTGAAATCTCCACATAATGAACGATATAAATGTGAAATGCATTTTTGCATGACTCCATCCTTGGATATGGCTCTCAGACAGTGATAGTGAACACAAGCCTGGTGTGCAATTCTATAATTAGACAAAAATAACCACTTTGTTTTTGAAGTAGCAGTGTGGAATCTACATGGAGGCTCAAAGGAATATCTACTTTCTTTCTTATATGTGCAGTAACTTTTGTTGCATTTTACTGTGGACTCAGGCATGAACCTGAAATAGGCTCATTAGATTTTCCAATAGATTAAAAGATTTGGGTTTGGATTTCATTCCAGTGTCTGAGAGTGTCACTTAGTCAAAGGAACCAAGAGCACTGGAACATCTGAAATCAGAGCAGCCTCTCAATTAGTGCTAGAGCTCTAGCCATACATAATGGGCTATATAAGGAGTGTGAGATCTTGGTGACACTACAAGAGTAACATACATACATCTGAAATTTATACATAACTTTATTCAAAGATAAATTCCCCTTTTGGTGACAAATCTAGATTGCGACCTCATTGAGTCTTCCATAGCCAGAGGAAGGAAACGTATGTTTGCATCTTCTGACAAAATACTAGTAAAACTGATGTTTCATCAGTTCCTGTGGTTTCAAGCTGTGATGAAATGTTTATGATGCACTAAATCCAAGCAGTCTTTTAGTGTCGTCTAGCATTAATGTAGAATGTGAAAATGCATCAATAATTCAGGTGCCACCTGTCCCTTAAGCCTAGCTGGCTAAATGAGATAGCCAGCTATTGATGGAATGCGCAAAGGCAGGTCACATGCATTTCCTCGTGGATACATTTTGCACAGTGTTTTAACTCCGTAAGGCAATCATCCTTGTAGCCACAACTGACAAGACCTCATAGGATATGAGAGTGGTGGGCTCTGTGTGAAAGTAAACCCATTTAAATAATGGCTCATGTTTCTGGATGGGAATTGCAGCATATATTCCCAAATGTAATGCTTATGCCCCTTTTGGTAACAAAGTCACCTTTGGTTCCCACGTGTTGTATACTACTCAAAGTCCCTGCAGAGATGACACATGGGGTTGGGTAGTCACAGCACACACTTCATTTGGTATTACTGGATTGTGTTACTTTGTGAACTGTTTATTCCCAACCTGCCTTTGGCTAATTATCTTATGGTATAAAACCAATAACATCGTGAATTCTTCCTGCGGTCATCACATCATGATAAATTATTTATTGCGTGGTAACTTTTGCAAGTGCGGTTTCTTATTAAGGTTATAGCAGTGTTGCAGATCTAATAGTAGAACAGAGTTCGGAATTCATTGAAAAATCTGGAACTACCAGGACATAGCAGTTGAGTATGTGTGGGTGTGTGGAAGGTGGAATGGGAGCTGGGTGGTGGTGGCGTGGGCAAAGAATTAAGAGATTGCTTCTTTTGTTATGGACAGATATTTCAAACTTTCACTCACATCTCATAAAAGAGCTAAAACCAAAGTCATTTTTATTAATAAATAATGGCCTCTGTAAAGTATTTATTAACTCCATTTTTGTATTTCCCTTTCCACAGATGCATTAAGGGAATTTTGTATTAAGGCTGGATTTGGCTTTAATGTTTCACGGCTGCTTTTGATACTTTGTTTTAAGAGATACTAACAAAATATGCTTGCCCCTTCTTTATCATGAAATAACATTAAGAACTTTATTTGACTTTTCTAGACTGCGTCGGAGAAACCCCTGTTTCAAAGGAACTATAACTGCAATTTCTTAAGCAAAATTCTGAAACAATATCCAATTCTGAGCTGTGTTACATTCAAAAGATATGTAGGGCCCATATCAATTTCTTCATTCAATGATTCAGATAATTATTAGATTATTAAAATGCAGATCACACATGTCTATCACGTACTCCAGTCTTAAAATATCTGAACAGGTCAACCACTAAGTCGATGTGTGCTGCTAACATTTCTCGTCTGTGTTGAGCAGCAGACTGCAGGCTTCACAAAAGTGTAAGTGCTCACATGTGGGGTGAAAACCAGTACTTTCCCTGGTTTACCTGTAAGCTAGAGCAGTTCAGTCTTCTGAAGCATCAGTGTTTTGGTGTTGTTCTAGTAAGGGAAGAAGAGAAGAATTTTTTTCTGGGTAAAAAAATTATGCATTTTAAAATGTTAGCCAGGTCTTTGACAGATGTTTAATATAGATTGCCTAAAGGAATTAGAAAATTGGATTGAAAGTGCTTCTTCAATGGAGAATTTTGAAACCCAATAATGGGCCAACAATTCTTCTTCTCTTTTTTCTAGCGGCTGCCAAGTTAGCGTGGGAATGGAAAACATGGATGACTTATTGGTATAGGAAGAAAGATTTTGAGTGTGTGTGTGTGTGTGTGTGTGTGTGTGTGTGTGTGTGTGTGTGTGTGTGTGTGTGTGTGTGTGTGTGTGTGTGTGTGTGTGTGTGTGTGTGTGTGTGTGTGTGTGTGTGTGTGTGTGCGCGCGCATGCGCTCTGCTGCATTACTTTACACACATGGATTCTTACAGGAAGTTGAAGGAGTAACAGAGAATCGATCTGATTTCTACGTTTGGTGGTATATCTGGTCTTGATTGGTGCAGGTGAGTCAGACCCTTATTCTGTCATCATAATCATACATTGAGATTCTAGAAAAAAATAAGTAAATTTATTTCAGAAATATTGTATTGCTAATCCTGGTAATCCTGTTTCTCTCTCCTTAATTTCAATATTCATTTCAAACGTCTTGCATACATTAAATTAGCTCTACTCTGGTGGTGGTGAGATTCACTCCATCATTTACAGAACTCCCATTTGAGGCTGGAGTGTACTGAGGGAAGCAGTAGTGCAAACAGGAAGGGATCATTTTCAGAAATATAAGAGACTACAGATACTGGATTCTGGACCAAAAAAAAAAGCTGCTGGAGTAATATAGCAGGTCAGCGAACATCTGTGAAGGGAAATGAACAGTCAATGTTTCAGGTCAGGACCCTTCATCCAGACAGGACAGGGTAATTTCCAGGTTATTTTCCTGATCCAGGTGGTCAAAGATTCACAGTTGTATTGATGCTCACCTGAGGAACATTTGCTTATGCAAACCAAAGCAAATTAGGGCATTTTAATTATGTGATGTTGGAGCACAAAATAACCAGTTCAGTTTTGGAGCTGACAGGTAGGGCCAACAGGGAGCACATTGTTGAAAGTACCAATAGAGAGCCTGTGACCTTCTTTCAATTAACATCAAATGGTGCCAGTGATTGGTTATGAGCTAGCAAAGTGCAACATCTCAATGACAACACTGAATGTGGTTTTAGAAACATGAGCATGGCCCTGGTAGGATCAGAATGCTGCCTGTGATGTATAGTTTGCCCTTGTCAATTGCAGTCTTGCAAGGGAGGAAAAGAAGTGGAAGGAGGAAATAAAAACTCTAAACTATGCTGAGCTTCTTTGATATGCATATCTAAACATTTGGATCAAATTTGATCTCCTCTTTTAGTAGAAGACCTGCCTGTTTATTACTTTGAAGAGTTAAGGCTTAAGATCACCATCAAAATAATCTACAAATGAATTTGGAACAGTTGAATGTTTGGATGTGTGATAATAATGCACACCACTCTTTTTCAGACTGCAGATCTTAAACAGAAAACATTGCAGAAACAAGATTTTCCCATGATGCTTTAACAAAAAATATTTTAGCTTGTTTGATTTTTCTAAATTAACACAGCAGATGTAAGTATGTTAATTTTTTCCCCTGCAGAAGTAGCTGCATGTATTCTACATCAAGTATTTCGTTTTGAGTTAAAATTACAGTTTAAAATTTCTCACAAACCTACATTACTACAGTAAGTAAACATTTGATTTCCTGCCAAAATGCCTATCGAAAAGCTTGTACAACGCTTATCCTCTATATCTCTTCTCAGAGTGGTTTTAAACATCACTGGAGACATTACTATAAAATAGAATATGAATATTTCATTGAGAGTTCTGTGCCAGATGTTAGATGAGTGGAACATCTGGACAGTTCCATGGATTCGAGTATCAGGAGCATATCTGCCCAGCTGGTGTCTTTATTCAATATTGAACATAGATCTGAAACATTATCTTTGTTTCTCAGTCCATACACCCTGCCTGGCCCAATAACTATTTCCTGCATTTTCTGTTTTGTTGCTCTGTAGTTCATTTCTTACGTACTATTGATTTCTCCAGTGGCACCCATTTCTTATTGCTCTTGTGGGTATTTCATTAAAAGATAGAAGGCATTGCCATTTCTCTTCTTGTGTCCTGCAGCTGCTAATCTCAAACTGAGCAAAATTTAACTTGATCTGGCCTAAGGTAGTGTGCTGAAGGTTTAAGGTTTAATCATTCACGGAAGATATAGGGACCTGAATCAGAATCAGAATCAGGTTTAATATCATTGGCATACATTGTGAAATTTGTTTACCTTGCGGCAGCAGTACAATGCAATACATAATAATAGAAAAAAACTGTGAGTTATAGTAAATATATATATATATATGTAATAGCTGAATTGCTAAAGTAGAAATGAAAAAGTAGCAAGTTCATGGGTTCAATGTCCATTCAGAAAAGGTGGTCACTTTTGTTTGCTTGAGTCATATTTCATGCAGTCAACCATACTTTTCAGACGTACAGAATCTGTAGCCAGTCAAAAGTACACAGGAGGAGGGACTGCTGGCCCATTTGTCTTCTCACTCATACCCGTAAAGGACTTTGCATTTTATTTTTCATCTATTTCAAGCAATCCAGATGAGTTTCCAAAGCCTACAAATCAGAAATATACATTCATTGTTGTCATTACTTCTGCCTACTTTTATGAAGGAAAAGAATATTGAAGCTGCCTTCAAAGAATTTTTAATAATTATTAATGTCTCTTGCCTTATGGTGTTGGCTGTCAAGAAACAATGAACATTTCAACACTGTGTTTGGTACTTATTTAGCCATTTTGGAAAGCAACTGATCTGATTTCAGGAACTTACTTTTGATCGGCCTGAGCCTGAGGTATCTTGAACGCAATTGAATTTAGTTGGTTTGTTGGCTTGTCCTGTTTGGAGATAGTTAACCCAGAATTCTGGGTGCAGGTTTTCCTAACACTTACTGCACTTTGATAGGTTGGCTTGGTAGTGTCACCTAGTTATAGCAAATCACTCCCACCACTTCCACAGGTCAGTGATGGGAAGACAATATCATCCCAGAAGTGAATGATTAAATAGTGAAAACAGAATTATATTAATTTTAATATATTGAGCTGAGTGCAAATTGCAGGGACACAGTACTGTAAAACAAAATAACCCAGTGGGCTAATTATCTTGAAGTGCCTATTTGAATTCTATAAAAGCTATCTTTGTATTCTCTGTATCCCTGAAATGTTCAAACAAATACCCACTTTCTTTTACTGTTGAGTTATGACACTTTCTAGTAGAATGCAATTTGTTAAATAAAGCAGGATTAAAATAGATTTCCATTAGAAGCTGTTTGCTGTTTCACCCAACGTTACCCACCTTAAGGTTTATATGCTCCTTCTCATACAAAAGAGGAATTAAAGTAAAAGCCACCAAGTAATTGATCCGTGTGTTGAGAAAAATAATAGGGTCAAGTGTGTCCCTGGTTTTACAATGTTATTGTTCATACCAGGGTGTAATAATGGCTGGATTCTAAGACTGTATTCCACCTGATCCCTTGGGCATCCTGCCCAATGAGTCATCCTTGTGAGTCTGCACTGGTATGTCCTTTTGTTATGGTTGTCTGGAAGTGGTTTCTCTGCCATTTACTTTGTATTTTGTTGTCTTTCACTGGGTTGTAAGAGAGGGTTCCAGCTGGAGGAATGAATAGAATGATCTTAGGATGCAATCAATTCCAAGAAAAAAGTTTAGAGCAACACCAGGAGGCATTTGTGGTTTTCACTGATCTCTCCAAGGCCTTCATTGTTACTGACTGTATCTCACTGTGGCTGTTGATGCTTAATGTTTGACTGCCCACAATAGTTTGTTAATATTGTGACTTTTAGTCCCAGACAGCAGTTCAGAGACAGACCTGCTTGACTTCAGCCCCATGAGCAAACATGGTTGTGTCATTGCCATAACTTTTGTTTTAGTTTTATGAAGCCATCTTGTTCTTTATTACCATCAGGTCCAGAATTCACCAGAAGCTATTCCATTATAGTGGAAAGATAGGGTGAAGAGCTGTGCTTACTGGTCTAATGTTCGATGTTCTATCAGTCTCCTATGGCTTTTCCTCCTCCATGTTTTAAAATGCACAAGTCCAGAAAATATGTTGCATTTTTCTTCCGTATTTTCTTTTCCAAGAAGTAAATATTGACAAACACAGATCGGATGTACAAAATCTGTTGTTGGGGAGAAATGCCTGGTGTTGTCAACCTCTATAAACTTTGAACCATCATCAAACTCATTCTGTACAAATCAGTGGTTGTAGATGCTCTTCTTAATGGCTGTGAAACCTGGGGTTTGTGGCAAAGATGTCAAAAGATCTTGGAAATGTACCATCAATGCAGCCTTTGACAAATCATTGGAATCAAATGAAATCAACACTATCAAAGTTGTGATTATCATTACTAAACACTAACTGAGTTTGGCCTATCAATGTGAACACATATTGGAGAACTTCCCAAAACAAGATTGTTATTTCCTGAACAGCCAAGGCCAAATAACTCACAGGAGTCAAAAAGTAAAATGAGAGGGAACACTCAGATCACATTGGAAGAAGTTTGAGATTGATACAAAAAGGTGTAATGTTCGATATCGGTATGAGGGATCCTCTCACTTTAAAAAATATTAAAGGCAGTAACAAAAAAGAGGGAGAAAGCAAAGGGAAAGGGATAAATCACAAACATAATCAAGCCTTCTTAGCTGCAACATCTGTCAATGGGTTTGTACCTCAAAGGCTGGACAGTATGCCCCACCATCTGTCCTGGTTCAGAATAAAATTAATACAGAATAGAATGTTCTTGTTCTCAAGAATTTTTCCAAATAAAACAGAACATTCTTGTTCTGATAAAAAAAAACAATTCTGACAGGAGGTCATCAATCTGAAATGTTGACTCTATTTCTCAATCCACGGATGCTTCCTGAAATGCTGACTCTTGACATGTTTTTCAACAGGAATGTCCCGTATGTATCTGCCTCTACCATCACCTCTGGCAGGATATTCCATGGATTCTCCACTCTCTCTGTAAAAAACTTGCCTTTTCTATCCCTCCTATACTTTCCTCAAATCACAGGTCCCCTCTTATTAGCCATTTCCATCCTGGGAAAAATTGTTCTGGCGATCCACTCGATGTATCCTTCTTATCATCTTGTATGCTCTATCAAGTCACCTTTCATCCTCCTTCATTATAAAGAGTAAACTCTAGCTTGCTTAACTTGTCCTGGTAAGACATGCTCTCTAACCAAGCAGCATCCTGGTAAATCTCCTCCGCACCTTCTCGAGAGCTTCCACATCCTTCCTATAACGAGGTGACCAGACTGAATGAATATTCCACAAGTGGTTTAACCAGGGTTTTATAGAGCTGCGACAGTACCTATTGATTCTTGAACTCAATACCCTGACTAATGAAGGCGAACATACCATATACATTCTTAACAAATATAACCATATAACAATTACAGTATGGAAACAGGCCATCTCGGCCCTTCTAGTCCGTGCCGAATGCTTACTCCCACCTAGTCCCATCGACCTGCACTCAGCCCATAACCCTTCATTCCTTTCCTACCCATATACCTATCCAATTTTACTTTAAATGACAATATCGAACCTGCCTCTACCACTTCTACTGGAAGCTCATTCCACACAGCTACCACTCTCTGAGTAAAGAAGTTCCCCCTTGTGTTACCCCTAAACTTTTGCCCCTTAACTCTCAACTCATGTTCTCTTGTTTGAATCTCCCTTACTTTCAATGGAAAAAGCCTATCCATGTCAACTCTATCTATCCCCCTCATAATTTTAAATATTTCTATCTAGTCCCTCCTCAACCTTCAACGCCCCAAAGAATAAAGACCTAACTTGTTCAGTCTTTCTCTGTAACTTAGGTGCTGAAACCCAGGTAACATTCTAGTAAATATCCTCTGTACTCTCTCTATTTTGTTGACATCTTTCCTATAATTCGGTGACAGAACTGTACACAAATCCATCAATTTGCTCAGCAGCTTTGAGATATCTATGATCATGGACCCCAAGATCCCTCTGTTCCTCCATACTGCTAAGAATCATGCCATTAACTCTGTATTCTTCTTTCAAATTCGACCTTTCAAAATGAATCACTTCAGATTTTTTCAAATTGAACTTCAATTGCCACTTCTCACCCCAGCTCTGCATCCAGTCCATTTGAATAGGTTAAATTATAGGTGAAAGGCACTGAAATGAACCACTTTCATTTCATCTTCCACTCAAGAGTCTAAAAGAGTGTCATGACAAAGCAGATGTTTAGACATTAACGGATATTTCTGAATGTTGCTCTCCACCATCATTTTGGTTTACTGTCTTATATATTGTGTCTTTGCTTTACTGCTTCTTATCTAGAACTCAACATTTTCAGTTAAACTAATACAAATTTCCCAAACCTTTCAAGGTAACTCCATGGAACAAGCAACAAATGATAAAGTCATAGATTTTGCATTACAGAAGGAACCCATTGAACTCACTGAGTCCACGCTCATTCATTTTAGAGCAACTCAGTCCTTTGCCAAAGACTTGCAAATAAAAACTTGACCCAGAATTACCAATCCAATTCCACTTCTGAAGCCGAATAACACTATTCCACCACACTTAAGGCAGTGAGTTTCAGAACATGACGAAACCTTTCCTCACATTTTCCTATCTTTTGCCTGCTACTTTAAAACTGTCCCCCAAGTCCACGAATCATCCACTTATGAGCACAACTTCTCTATTTTTAAATTGATCATAATTTTGATCACCTTTATAAAAACTTTTTTTGTTAAAAGGAGAACAGACCCAGAATTTCCAGTCTAATAGTGATTTTTTTTCCCTCCCTGGAGCTTGTAAATCATTTCTGCATCCACACTGGAAGCTCCATACTTTATGCTTCTTAAAATTAAATGACCAGAAAAAGATACAAAACTTCAATTGTTATATATAGATTCAAAGTAACCTCTCTACATTGTCTCCAATGAATAAAGATGCAAAATTAGATTTCTATGTTTTAATTTTGTGCATGGGATTAGTAATTCCTATATTAGAGTGACCTGAAGAACATATAAAAAAATGCTGACTGAAAGGTTTGACCAGCTCTGTTTTTGCAGCGATTCATTATGATTACAGTCCAATTGAAGATGCATAGCATCATTGTGCTGGGATATGATTTGCTTTGTTCATTCTGCATATGATTGGCAACAAAGGAAATGATGCAGCAATTATCATCATGTAGAATTTCTTCTGTACAACTACGACTACCCGTTGGATTATGGCTATTGTGTTCTTAGGAAATGGAGAATTGTGTTCAAAGAAGGAAATGATAATAAGACAGCCTGAAAACATTTTACAAGCAATGCAATGGAAGCTGTTTAAGATAGCCTCAAATTTGATTCATTGCAGATCTTTGAATCCATTAAGGTGAAAGTTTTGTTTGCTTTAAATGCAGGCTGGAGATGAAGAAGCTGTTTCATAATGAATCCCAGCCACCTGAAGCCATGCCTGTTCAGTGATACAGGAATTTCAGATAAACTACAATTTTGATTTGGAGTGTCAAGGTTATAGATTTTTCTGTAAATAAAATACATGGAAACGGGAGAAAAAGAAAAAATGAGCAGGCATATTCCAAGAGCTTGACTATTAAATAATTGGAAGACAACCGAGTCTGGGAAATCACAGAATATTCATGCCACTGATTTAAGAGGGGGTTAATATCTTTAAAGAACTATTTCCTTTCAGCTACTAGTACTTATCTTGGCACAGGCTTAGATATTTTTGTGAAATAAATACGAATAATTTAGATTTATATCTGTTTTCTACTGTACATGTGGGAGAGTATGTGATACTTCCACAGAGAGTTCCAGCTATTCAGTTAGTCCTTCCTTCATGAGAGGAAAGTGCTTAATGTCTCTACAGCTTTAAATTGTATAAAACCTTGGTAAACTGACCCTGGTGCTCTGCCACAGTTCATGGTAAATCAGGCAGACAGTGGACTCTCTCATTTTTCTTTGAGGTTTATATTTTAAAACCATTAAGTATCAGACTTTGTTCTTGCTTTGTGCAGAAAAATGATCCTTCTATTAAACATCGTAGGCATTTTTATAAGTTGGCTAATAGTTTGCCAAATAGATGTCCAAACGATTAAAGGATTTCAATTTTAGACCATAACTTACACATTATATAGCCTACATAGGAACTTCACCAATAATGATTCAATGAGGCAGAAGATACTTAAAATAGGAAATGGCAGCTACTTTCTTTCTATTTTTCTTTTGTTCTGTCTTTTGACAAATATAATTGGGGAGATGAGGGGATGAGGGTTGGAGAGGGTGGAGAGTGGAGCCACTTTTCCACTCACTATTTTAATTCAGCAACGAGTCATAATTTTATAACTTGGGGGCTCTCTGAAATGCCGAATGAACTTTATATTGTTCAGGAAAATTAAAAGAATCCTCACTCTGCTCAGTCAATGTCAGGGTATAGATACTGCAAAACCACGATATTCAATGAACAGTCATATGATTTGCAGACTGGAATCCAAGCACGGAGAAGTTTTAAAAAAAGGGTCTTGAATATCTATGGAACCTTTTATACTTCCAGAACATTCCAAAGCATTCTATAGTCAATGAAATGTCTGAACCTATTTGCTTAATCAAAGAGAAATGGAAGTAAAGGTCTCGCAGTTAATGCTAGGCCTTTGAACTAAAGCATTTAGCCACTGAGCTGCAAAGCAATTTTGAGTACTTTCTGGCTGGGAATGTAAATAACACACTACCATCAACAGGAAGCATTTGATTCCAAGTTTCTGCAGTGCCAGTATATAAATTAAGTATGTTGAGCATAAAAACAGCGACTGCATTGATGCAATCATCCAGATGGGTCTTGGCATGCTGCAGCTTGAAGTCTTGACATAAAAAGGGTGCCAGCTACTTTGCACAGAGCAGCGGAATTCACTCAAAGTAACGAAAACAAAATGGCTTCTGATGATGGTTGAGGCATAGATAACCTTCTGTGGTTTTTCCATTCAAATGCCCATGGAGGCTTGGTTTGAAGTCTCATCCAGAGGCTGTAGATGCCCCCATAGCATAGAGGTGTTGCAGCCTATTTAACAAGTCTCTATGCTTCAGATGGGAATGGTCCAAATATCAATATCTCCTCTTCCACTTGATTTAATATTTATTTTTATTGAAGTAAAACCGAATCAGTCCTCGATTTGCTTAAAGATGATCAACAAATAGGCATCATTCAGACTACATGAATTTCTTAGACATACAGTTAATTGAAAATCTTTGTAAACACCCATCAGTTCCAGTGTGCTTGTGCTGAATGTTGGAAGTTTCTTTTTAGGGTAGAGGTGGGCTGAGTATATATTTTCCAGTTTGGGTTGACTGTTCTAATGTTCTTTATCTGGTGGTTGATCCAAGTCTTTTAACGAACTCGCTGGACTCATCAGGGTGTTTGCATCAATACAGTTGCTGTTTTATGCTCCATGCACTTAATTTATACACTGGGACTGCAGTAATTAGGAAGAAAATTGTTTCCTGTTGATGACTACTGGTCTGAAAATGCCCAAACAGATGTTACAATTCAATAGCCAATGTCTTGGTTTGGGGAAAATGCCACAGCAGTAAGGTACCTTCTGTACTTCAATTTCTTTGGGATTAAGCGTGCAGTTTCATAGTTACCATTTCTTTAGATCTTCTTTGAAATTCCCTCAGGATCAAGGATGACTGGCTTCCACTGTGGTCAATACAAGAATTGCAAACTTTTCCACAGACGGGTCAGAAGATGCTTGTTGAGGTAGGTGGGTGGGTGGATTGTGAAATGCAGCCCTCCTTCCGTTGCTTATGCTGGATCCCTGTGTGCCCCAGGGACTTTGCGTCTCAGTCCCAGTCCAAACGCTCTTCCTTCGCTTTGAGAGGTTACCCGCAGTCAGTGGGCATGTTGAATTTCTATGAGTACATTCTGAAAACTTCTGTTTTCCCAGTAACCTTTTCCCATGGCAGTGCTTGGAATAGATCGTCTGCTTCAGAAGCTTGTGTTGTGTGGATGAAGGAGATGCCTTACCAGTGAATTGCTTTTAGACAGATGCTTGAAACCATGATTGAATAGCGGAGCAGACTCGATGGGCCGAATGGCCTATTTCCACTCCTATGTCTTATGGTCTTATGGAGTCTTGGATTACTACATTATTTATAAATGGAAAATCACCAGTTCTTCTTCTAGCTGATAGAATTATCTGCAGCTCTTCTGCCTACACTTTCTCAGATTTTAATACTGGCAATTGATCTAAAAGCTTATGCCCGAAAAATAACTCAACAATATTTCTCATTTTTTTAGGTGAAAAGGTTGATTCATTTAAACAAAAATCAAAAGTTTTATTTACTAATAAACACTGGGTACAGAAAACAATTTACCTTCATGAATCAATCACATATCTGATAGAGAATGAAGTTGGCAAGTCCCTGTAAACAAGTGTAAAGTTCAGAACACATGATTAATCTGCTGCGTCAGAGTGCCATGTTACCTTTTCTTATCTGTTGGTTTCTGTGATTGGTGAGTGAGAATAATTTTGCCTGCAGTATTCTGTTCTGAAAGTTGCTGATGGCCGTTAGAAATGGCACACAAAATCTTCTTCCTGGGGTATGAATTTCGTGCATTTCCCATTGGAAAAGTATGCATTATCTCATCCCGATTTAGAGTCACTATGTTATGGCGCTTAGAAAGAGGTTCCACAGGGCCAGATTTATTCTCATTGCTTGTAACTGATATCTCATCTAATGGGAAATCAGTTACAAGCATATTTCCAAATTCTTGCCATGGATGTGTACACTTTAGAGCATGTTTGTACCTCAGTAATAGCATTCCAATGTTATGTCCTTGGCATTGTGAGAGTAAAAGAAGACAAATGTTTTCATTATTTTGGTGATATCATATTTGGGGTTAGTTGGTGAACCACCCCAAAGATCTAATAGTGATGACTGGGCAAATAGGCCCTTTTGAGTAATGCAAATGAATTTCAGAAACAAAGAGCTATGTATTTTCACTGCCGTATAGTGTTTAGAGCTATTGCCTGGGGATGAATTTCTAAAAGTATATTGCCATATCTGAAGTTCCACAGCAGGATTTCAATAAAACAGGCTTCATGTTTTTTATGGCATATTATGTTTCTTTACCACTAACTGTATTTCAAATTAACAGTTCTTCCTTTTAAATATTTAATTTAAATGATAACTGAGGAGATTTTTCACGTTTCGATTTGCTGAATACTTAGTTTTTACTCTCATATATTTAAGTTACAAATGCAGTATTAAATTATTAGAATCTCATTGCTGTGTCACAAATACTAATGCAATACTATTATTCTGCTGAAATATAATGTTCCCGTTGTGATTTGATACGTTGATGTTTTTTAATACTTTTTTTCTAATAGGCATTGCTTTTGTAATTCTAATGTCACCATGTTGTAAGATATCTTTTCTGTTTGTAAATTATTTAAGCATTTTAGTAATTAAATCTATATACATATATACCATGGCATTTCTTTCTAAGAAAGTGTGTGCTGGCATTGGAAAGAGTCCAGAGAAGGTTTACGAGAATGATGCCAGAAATGAAAGGGTAAACTTACGAGGAGCATTTGATTAGAAGAATGTGGGGTGGGGGGGGGGTGGTTCTTATAGAAACCTACCTAATTTTGAAAGGCCTAGATAGAGTGGGTGTGGAAAGGATGTTTCCAATAGTGGGAGATTCTACGACCAGAGGACACAGCTCCAGAAGAGAAGGCCATCCCTTTAGGACAGAGGTGAGGAGGAACTTATTTAGGCAGAGGTGGTGAATCTGTGGAACTCATTGCCACAGATGGCTATGGAGCCATGCCGTTGTGTGCATTTAAAGCAGAGGTTGTTTCGTAAGGGTGTCAAAGAATACAAGGAGAAGGGAGGAGAATGGGGTTGAGAGGAAAAATAAATCAGCCATAATCAAATGGCAGAACAGTCTTGATGGGCTAAATGGCTTAATTATACTCATATGTCTTATGGTTTTATGGCCTTATTTCATTGAGTATAGAGACAAATCAAGTTCTTAAACTAATGGTAAAGGTGAGATCACTGATAAAGCATGACTCCAGAGCTAACATCAATCACCTGTTGATATCAACCCTTTGTACATGATTTCAGATGTGTTTCATGGCATCTCTGCTTTCAAACCTTTTTTCTTGATTTCACAACATATCGTTTGATCAAACTATTGTACATGTGCACTGTTGTTTAACGAGGAATGATAAACCGATAAACTTTGGACCCAAAGTAAATAATTTGGTTGTTTGTACGTTCTTGAGGAGAACTATCTGAACTCTTAGGATTCAATTGCACAGTACATCAGTTTAACTGTCAAGAATACAATGGCTCCAAAACCCAATCCATGCAGGCTGCTTGAAGGAAATGTCTTTTTAAATACCAGGTGAATTCAAAGTAAATTAATATAGCAACACTTGTTTTAAACAAATAGGTTTGCTGTTGTTTCAGTCAGTGCTGTCCATTTAATGAAATGGATAATGTTTCCTCATATAGATCAATGGGAATCTGTGTTTGTCTTTTGTTGAGGAGGTCCAGGGTCTGCTTCCAGGGCTGACTATACCAGCAGTGAACTGTAACAGGTGCAGGTTACTAGAAATAAACACAGTGTCTATCAAAGCATTCCTGTGCTTACACAGGCACCTCTCTCTTCTTTATATGGGCTCCATGACCTTTCAGAATGATTGGTCGCTGCAGTCAAAACTAGGCCAATTGTTGACTTTGCATTTCTCAGTTAATCTACTCTGCATTAATATGAACCGAGAAGTAACAAGTATTATCCGAAGAAGTGACACATTGCTGTTTTGGTGACAAGCAGATACTTTGTGCAGACATTATGCAAATCTTTTAAAAACAAATATTGGAGTCATCTGGGATACAGAAAGTGCATTGTTCGAATTCAGAATTAAGCAAAGGTTAGCACAAATATTGGTGAATGTTTTAAGAATTTGTAAATTATCCTTGAAAAATACTCAAGGGGCACTGAATAGAGAGTTGGGGAGTCAGGAAGTCACTTGGCAGCTGTGTGAAATTGTACAGTTAGTCTGCATTTACTGTAGTATTGTGTGAGCTCTAGCTGACCCATTGCAGGAAAGATCTGGAGGCTTTGGAGAGGATGCAGAAGAGCTTCACCAGGACTCTGCCTAGAGTAGAGGGTATTAGTTATTCAGAGACGTTGGAAAACTTGGATTATTTTCTTAGGTGTATCAAAGGCTCAGGGAAGATATGATAGAGGCTTATAAGATTTTGAGAGGCAGAGTTAGGGTGGATCATCAGAATCTTTTTTTTCACCTAGCAGACATGTCAAATACCAGGGAATATGGCTTTAAGGCGAGGTCTGGGGTTGGAATTTAAAGGAGATGTCTGGGGCAAGTTCTTTACTTCGAGGGTAGGTGTTGTCTGGAACAGACAGGGAGAGATGAAAGCAGACAGGCAATTCATGTTTAAGACTCGTTTAGACAGGCACGTGAATATACTGGGAATGAAGGGATATGAATCAAGTACAGGCAGGTCGATCTGGTTTAATATGGCATCAGGGTCAGCACAGACATCATGTCTGAAGGGCCTTTTCCTGAGTCGTATTGTTCTATGATAGGTGACTGGTGGTTAAAAAGCCATATTCACTGGAATTTTGCACTGATCCTCATGATAACTTCATTGGAGGTTGACAGCCAAATAGTGTCCTCAGGGTGGAGTAAAGGGTATAGATGGAGGGTGATGTATGGAAATGATCAGAGATTGTCTATAAAGTAAGTTGCAGGGTCACATGCTGACAAGCTTGAGTCGATCATCATGCTTGCGAGTAGAAGAAGTTGCATGGAATGAGAAGAAAGGGAACAATGACAGAGAAGAAGATGTTAGTGGCAAGGGGAGATTTGTGATGGTTTGTGTAATGCAAAATAGACATGGCAGAAGATGAGGGTGGGAGGGAGCTTGCACTTATGGGGAGAGTATCATCACTCATTAGCTAGATTTTAGATAATACCATGACTTTGAAGTTATTAACTACAATGAGATAAACAAGAGCCTTCTCAAAGTGAATATTATTCTGGAGGTACATAGAGAAGGGTTGTGTCAGAGTCCATAGGATTGATGCTGATGTGGATAAATTGAATGGGATGGTAATTGACAGGATTATTTCCAAGCAGACATGATTATAACTATGACCTTGGTGCAGTTTTGAGGAGAAACACTCAACTAAACCTGCAAAGGGTTAAAAACATCCATTAATCATCCAGGTGCTAATTTGCCAGAGGTACTGTGCATTTATAGCACTTCTCTTCAAATAAAAAATTACGGTGGTTCTATACATTTGAGAACTTCAATACAGTGTGCTGTGAAGAATCAGCAATGTTAGAAATAAGGGTATGTTTAACTCTACTTATCCAGTTTGACTTCTACCAATGGGAAGAATTGTAACTCCTCCCATTTCTTGGTTATGTTAACATGAGATATATTATGTGATGTCTGCTGAAGGATCTAAGGCTGGAAGATTGTGATAAGCATTGAAAAGCACTCAGAAAAGAAAAATGCTTCTGCCAAGTGAACATTTTTCTCAGTGAGTACAAATACAAAGCATCATGTAGCATAGTGTCTCTACATTTACATAGTCATATTTAAGAACTAGAAAATTTCAAGAGTTGCAGAAGACTCAGGTTCTTAGCTTGCTAGGAGCTTATAAAGTAGCATTTCTCAGCTGGAAGTGCTACTTAAAGTATTGAAGTTAAATGGGCTGAACAAACAATGGGAGTGAAAGACAGACATTGGTAAGACCACCCAGATTTCCCAATGCTTGATTAGATAGAGGCAGGCTACAGTTAAAGATCAGAACAATTATTCCCTCACTCCAAATGGCCTTCTGTGTAAAAGCTGTAAATATCAGTGAAGAATCTTCTGTGACAGACTCCTCAACAACAGTTCACTGAGTTTCTAATGACATTCCAGTTGACCTTTGACCTACCAACATGACCAGTTTTCCTGGCTGTGGCCTACACTTTTCCAAGCCGTATAAGAGGCATTTAAGTATGAATAGTAAGCATGCTTTGTACATTGATGGGCATCTCTGCAGTCTCAGTGTATAGATCTGTCATATATATAACCAAATAACAATTACAGCACGGAAACAGGCCATCTCAGCCCTTCTAGTCCGTGCCGATGCTTACACTCACCTAGTCCCACTGGCCCGCACTCAGCCCATAACCCTCCATTCCTTTCCTGTCCATATACCTATCCAATTTTACTTTAAATGACAATACCGAACCTGCCTCTACCACTTCTACTGGAAGCTCATTCCACACAGCTACCACTCTCTGAGTAAAGAAATTCCCCCCTCGTGTCATACTTTTGTAAGTGTGCATTTCAAATTTCTATGTGCCATGCATGATTGGCAACATGGATTTTGCTTAGTGATTAACCTTTTGAATTTTCAGGTCATGGAATTTAATAGACAAACCAAGTGAATCAACTGGAAGCAAGATGTATATGGATGAACTCTTAGGTCTAACTGTAATGAGTTCTTCTGGCTTATGCAGGGAGCCAGCTAACATTGGGCTCCAAGGTTTTTAGAGCACCTGAATTGGTTAATTATTGTTTAATGAAGTTGTTAATGATTTGGAGTTTCTTGTGTTTTTTCTCAAGCGGCCTGCTCATTGTAATGTGGTCTCTGATTGCGTTCTGTTTAAACTTATTAAATTTAATTTGATTGGGCCAGGGAATCAGTGTTACTTGTATTATTTAAGCAGATGTCCAATTTGTGCTAATTGTGGGATCCTAGTTTTGAGAATGTTATGTCTTGCAGTGTCACTTGACTCTGCTGCAGATGTTCTGTTGGAATTCTTGTCTACATACTGAGTTTCTCAAGTTCAGATTCTGAGTTTATGTTAATGTTCAGAGTGTCTACATCCCCAGTGATTCAAGTCCATGTTCTGAGCTTTACTTGTTTATGTCCCATGTCGGCAAGGTCATCAGAGTTCTCAAGGCCATCAAGGCTTTTTCAAGGTTTTCCAACTCTCCCATGGCCCTCCAGGTATCCAAGGGTTACTCAAGATTTTTGAGTTTTATCAATGCTTCCGAAGTTTATTCAATTCTTCCAAGGTTTTTTTTTCAATGTTCTGTCTCTCTCAATGTTCCCCAAGTCCCTCCTTAGGGTCTATGGGTCCCTCTCAAGTTCCTCAGATCCCTCTTGAGTTCTCCAGGTCTCGTGAGTTTTCAAGGAGATGCTGTAATTAGCTCTTTGGGCATGTGTGGTGAGACAGAGAGCAGCGGGCTCTGAGGTTTTCAGAACACTTGAAATGGTTAATCATTGTTTAGTGAGATTCATTAATCACTGAGTTCCTTGTGTTCTTCTTGAGTGACTTACTCTTTGCAATGCAGTCTCCTGGTGCTTTCTGTTTAAACTTCTTCAATTTATTTTGATAGACTTGTGGATTAAATGTTACTTAAGTGGACGCCGATTAGCTCTAATTGCGGGGTCCTGGTTTTGAGAATGTTGCATCTCTCAGTGTCACTCACCTGAGCCACTTTTGTTCTGTTGGAACTTTTATGAATAACCTCTGGTCACCGTCATTATGGTGGAGTCTGTCTTTCCTCTGAATTTGGGTTCTGATATTCCCAGCTCACGTTGTGACAATAACAACCTAAAAATCTTATTCAACTGCAAATGAATTCAGTAATCAGTTGTGCTGTACATTTTCGGGACCCACACGGGCACATTTTGCAGCTAGAGCCACAGGAGAAATTACCTTTAGCACTAAGTTGCAGTAAGCAATTAGGCAAATTAGGGTCAATGCCAGGTACTATCTCGGTCCACTCTAGGTAACGACCACAGGGCTGAAATGGCTAACATGAAAGGGCACAGTTTTAAGGTGCTTAGAAGTAGGTAGAGAGGAGATATCAGGGGTAAATCTTTTACATAGAGAGTGGTGAGTGAGTGGAATGAGCTGCAGGTGACTGCAATAGAGTAGATACGATAAGGTCATTTAAGAGACTCCTGGATAGGTACATGCAGCTCAGAAAAATAGAGGGCTGGGTAACCCTAGGTAATTTCTAAGGTAAGAACATGTTCGGCACAGCATTGTGGGCAGAAGGCCTTGTACTGTGCTGTGGGTTTTCTATATTTCTATGAGATTGCAGCTGCTGGAATATGGAGCAAAAAACAATCTGCTGAAGAACACAATGAGCTGGGTAGAATCTGAGGTGGAAGGATTGTTGACATTCTGGATTGAAACCCTGTGTCAGGACATAATTTGCCCTAGTACATAATAAACATCGAAATATAGAAAAGCTACACCACAATACAGGCCCTTTGGCCCGCAAAGCTGTGCCGAACATGTTCTTACTTTAGAAATTACCTGGGGTTACCCATAGCCCTCTATTTTTCTGAGCTCCATGTACCTATCCAGGAGTCTCTTAAATGACCCTATTGTTTCGGCCTCCACCACAGCTGCCGGCAGCCCATTCCATGCACTCACCACTCTCTGTGTAAAAACAAACAAACAAACAAACAAACAAACAACAACAACTTACCCCTGACATTTCCTCTGTACCTACTTGCAAGCACCTTAAAACTATGTCCTCTCGTGATAGCCATTTCAATCCTGGGAAAGAGCTTCTGACTATCCACACGATCAATGCCTCTCATCATCTTATATGCCTCTATCAGGTCACCTATCATCCTTCTTCGCTCCAAGGAGAAAAGGCTGAGTTCACTCAACCTATAAATCTCCTCTGCATATTTTCTATGGTTTACGCATCCTTCCTGTACTGAGGCGACAAGAATTGAGCATAGTATTCCAAATGGGGTCTGACCAGGGTCCTATATAGCTGCAACATTACCTCCCAGCTCTTCAAATCATTCCCATGATTGATGAAGGCAATGCACCATATGCCTTCTTAACCACAGAGTCAACCTCTGCAGCAGCTTCGAGTGTCCTATGGACTTGGACCCCAAGATCCCTCTGATCCTCCACACTCCCAAGTGTCTCATCATATTGACCTACCAAAATGAACCACCTCACACTTATTTGGGTTGAACTCCATCTGCCATTTCTCAGCCCAGTTTTGCACCCTATCAATGTCGCACTGTAATGTCCGACAGCCTTCCACACTATCCACAAAACCCCAAGCTTTGTGTCATCAATAAATTTACTTACCTATCCCTCCAATTCCTCATCCAGGTCAGTTATAGAAATCAAGAAGAGTAGAGGTCCCAGAACAGATCTTTGATCAGAACACCACTGGTCAGCAACCTCCACGCAGAATATGGCCCATCTACAACCAATCTTTTCCTTCTGTAGGCAAGCCACTTCTGGATCCACAAAGCAATGTCCCCACAGGTGCCGTGCCTCCCTACTTTCTCAATAAGCCTTGCATGGGGTACCTTGTCAAATGCCTTGCTGAAATCCATATACACTACATCTACTGCTCTTCCTTCATCAATGTGTTTAGTCACATCCTCAAAAAATTCATTAAGGCACAACCTGACTTTGATAAAGCCATGCTGACTATTCCTATCATATTATACCTCTCCAAATGTTCATAAATCCTACCTCTCAGGATCTTCTCCATCAACTTACCAAGCACTGAAGTAAGACTCACTAGTCTATAATATTCTGGGCTAACTCTACTCCTTTGCTTGAATATGGGAACAACATCTGCAACCCTTCGATCCTCCGGAACCTCTCCCGTTCTCCTTGATTATGCAAAGATCATCGTCAGAGGCTCAGCAATCTCCTCCCTCCCTTTCCACAGTAGCCTGGGGTACCTCCTGTCCAGCCCCAGTGACTTATCCAACTTGATGCTTTCCAAAACCTCCAGCACATCTTCTTCCTTAATATCTAGATGCTCAAGCTTTTCAGTCCACTGTAAATCATCCCTACAATCACCAAGATCCTTTTCCATAGTGAATACTGAAGCAAAATATTCATTCAGTACCTCTGCTATCTCCTTAGGTTCCATATACACTTTTCCACTGTCACACTTGATTGATCCTATTCTCTCACATCTTATCCTCTTGCTCTCCACATACTTGTAGAATGCTTTGGGGTTTTCCTTAATCCTGTCTGCCAAGGCCTTCTCATGGCTCCTTCTGGCTCTCCTAATTTCTTTCTTAAGCTCCTTCCTGCTAGCCTTATAATCTTTTAGATCTCTATCATTACCTAGTTTTTTTGAACCTTTCACAAGCTTTTCTTTTCTTCTTGACCAGATTTTCAACAGCCTTTGTACACCACGGTTCCTGTACCATCCTTTCCCTGTATCATTGGAACATACCTATGCAGAACTCCACACAAATATCCCCTGAACATTTGCCACATTTCTTCTGTACGTTTCCCTAAGGACATCTGCTTCCAACTTATGCTTCCCAGTTCCTGCCTGGTAGCCTCATATTTCCCCTTACTCCAATTAAACGCTTTCCTAACTTGTCTGTTCCTATCCCTCTCCAATGCTATGGTAAAGGAGATAGAATTGTGATCACTATCTCCAAAATGCTCTCCCACTGACAGACCTGACACCTGACCATGTTCATTTCCCAATACCAGATCAAGTACAGCCTCTCCCCTTGTCGTCTTATCTACATATTGTGTCAAGAAACCTTCCTCATCCCACCTAACAAACTCCACCCCATCTAAGCCCCTCACTCTAGGGAGATGCCAATCAATATTTGGGAAATTAAAATCTCCCACCACAACAACCCTGTTATTATTAGTCCTTTCCAGAATATGTCTCCCTATCTGCTCCTCGATGTCCCTGTTACTTTTGGGTGGTCTATAAAAAACACCCAGTGGAGTTATTGACCCCTTCCTATTTCTAACTTCCACCCACAGAGACTCAGTAGACAACCCCTCTATAACTTCTTCCTTTACTGCAGCCATGACGCAATCTCTGATCAATACTGCCACACCTCCACCTCTTCTTCTCCCTCCCTGTCCTTTCTGAAACATCTAAAACCTAGCACTTGAAGTAGCCATTCCTGCCCCTGCACCATCAAAGTCTCTGTAATGGCCACAACATCATAGCTCCAAATGCTGATCTATGCTCTAAGCTCATCCACTTTGTTCATAATACCCGTCGCATTAAGATAGACACATCTCAAACCATCGGTCTGAGCGCGTTCCCTCTCTATCACCTGCCTATCTTCCCTCTCACACTGTCTCCAAGGTTTCTCTATTTATGATCCAACCGCCCCTTCCTCCGTCACTTCAGTTCGGTTCTCACCCCCACCCTGCAGCAATTCTAGTTTAAACTCTCCCCAATAGCCTTTGCAAACCTCCCTGCCACGATATTGGTCCACTTGGGATTCAAGTGCACCCCGTCCTTTTTGTACAGGTCACACCTGCCCCAAAAAAGGTCCCAGTGATCTATAAATCTGAATCCCTGCCCTCTGCTCCAATCCCTCATCCATGCATTTATCCTCCACCTCATTCTATTCCTATACTCACTGTCATGTGGCACAGGCAGTAATCCTGAGATTACTACCTATGAGATCCTGATTCTCACCTTCCTTCCTAACTCTCTGTAGTCTGTTTTCAGCACTTCTTCCCTTTTCTTACCTATGTTGTTTGTACCAATATGTACCATGACCCCTGGTTGTTCTCCTTCCCACTTCAGGATATTGTGGATGTGATCAGAAACATCCCGGACCCTGGCACCTGGGAGGCAAACTACCATATGCGTTTCTTTCCTGTCTTTCCACAGAATTGCCTGTCTTACCTCCAACTATAGATCCCCTATCACTCCTGCCATCCTCTTCCTTTCCTCAACCTGATTCATGATCCATTCCATCTTAATCTAGGTAAAGAGCCAAAACACACACTACTAAAGCATGACTAATTGTTGTTTGATTGGCTGCCCTTTTGTACAAGGTTTCATCTTGCTCCATTGTGATGTACTGTTTTTTTCTTGAAATATATGGCAATTGATATAGCAGGAGAAGTCTGACATGGAGTGTCTGTACACAGCAGCCTTGCACTTTTATAGGAATAATTACAACTGTTAAAATTATCTCTTCTATCTAGGCTGTCAGAAGTAAGTGTTTGGACAAACTGTTTCCCCTGAAGCAACATACTTCTAGATTTCAAGGTATTGTCACCATAAAAGTTGTGGTCTATAAATTAAGAGTAAGAACTAAGAAACGTTTCTTAAAACATTCAGTCTGAACTAATGGTTAATTTCATTTTGTAATCACGTAACACACTGAGCATCAATTAAAATCAAAAAGTTTTATGAACAGAGTGGATTGCTTTCCTGAGTGTGATGAGTTACACTGGGTCAAGGGCATGGCCTTATGATAGGTGGAAAGTCTGCAAAACCTCTTTTCTTATTGTCTTGTCTTACAGCATTCTTCAGTTAGGTTCTGAGCTGTAGCTAGATCCCAAATCAAAATCAATCTGGAGTCTCTCCATTCTAGGTGACCATATAGTATACTTTCTAGCTGGTTAATAGGTTGACACTTTGCAGTGGGAATGTCAGTTGGTTTGTTTCCCATTCTTTTACTTTGCACAAAGTGCTTTGCTTTGACTCTGGTGCTTCCATTGTGGCCTCCTCTGCATTAGTGAGGCCCAACATTTTAATTTCAATTTCCATTCCCATTCCAATATGTTGGTCCAAGGTCTCCTCTTGTGCCAAGATGAGGCCACCCTCAAGATGGAGGAGCAACACCTCATATTCCATCCAGGTAGTGGCAAGAATATTGATTTCTCCTTCTCGTTAAAAAAAAATCCTCCCATCCCCCATTCCCCACTCTGACCTTTCATCTCTTCTCACTTCCCCCAGGTCTCCACCCCCTCTCCTTTATCCTACGGACTTCTCTCCTCTCCTATCACATTCCTTCTTCTACAGCCCCTGACCTTTCCCAACTACCTGGCTTCACCCATCTCCTTCCAGCTAGCCTCCTTCCTCTCCCCCTACCTTTTTATTCTGGTGTCTTCCCCCTTCCTACTCAGTCCTGAAGAAGGGTCTCAGCCTGAAACATCAACTGTTCAGTCTTTTCCATAGATGTTGCCTGACCTGTTGAGTTCCTTCAGCATTTTGTGTCTGTCACACTGACCAAATGTTGACTTGGAACACTTTTTTTCCTTTACTATCACAGTTCAGCAACTCAATGGGCAGTGCATTTAGAAACAAGCTGTTGAGCTAGTTAAATCACACAAAAAAAAGTTTTAGAGATTATTCCTTTTCAAAACATGATGCCAAACAGTCAATATATTTTGAGGTAGAGAGGAATAATGCTTCCATTACTGTGCAGGTAATCCAGAAGGTTGGATAAATGATCCAAAGACACAAGCTTAAATACCACCTAGCAAGCTGTGGTTTATATTAACTTATTAAAATAATCCAAAATGTGTCAGTAATGATGATCAAGAATGAATTAGTCTGTGTGGACCTGTGATTAGATTTTGCAAACATCTAGTGTCACTTAAGGGAAGAAATGTGCGGTCATTACCTGGAGTGGATTAAGATAGTTCCTGGCATTGACCCTAATTTCCCTAAATAGCTTAGTGTAACTTAGTGCCAAAGGTAATTAGATGTTGGCAATAAGAAGTGTTTTTACTGGGTGATGCTAAAATGCTGTGAAAGAATATAAATGAAGTAAACTACTATGTATTCATAAGTAGATGAATAGATTTTATATAAATCTCAGTAGATGTCTTTTCAATTCGAAGATTCCTCTGCTCCACAAAAATGTTCTTACTTACTGTGACACAGAAGGTTCTCTTACAAGTGCCAATGCTCAGCAGTAAGACTTGTCCCTTTATTTGCCTGTAACCCATTCTCTCTCACATTTTTAATCATACCATTTTGAACTTTGTGCAATGTAGCAGCATGAAGTGAAATTAACAGTAGTCAGTTCACCCACTTGTATACCTTTGAAGCAAACCAGCAGTTTTGGTCCCCTAATCCGAGGAAAGACATTTTTGCCATAGAGGGAGTACAAAGATGGTTCACCAGATTGATTCCTGGCATGGCAGGACTTCCATATGAAGAAAGACTGGATCGACTAGGCTTATACTCACTGGAATTTAGAAGATTGAGGGGGAATCTTATTGAAACGTATAAAATTTTAAAGGGATTGGACAGGCTAGATGCAGGAGGATTGTTTCCAATGTTGGGGAAGTCCAGAATGAGGGGACACAGTTTAAGGATAAAGGGGAAGCCTTTTAGGACCGAGATGAGGAAAAACTTCTTCACACAGAGAGTGGTGAATCTGTGGAATTCTCTGCCACAGGAATCAGTTGAGGCCGGTTCATTGGCTATATTTAAGAGGAAGTTAGATATGGCCCTTGTGGCTAAAGGGATCGGGGCTATGGAGAGAAAGCAGGTACAGGGTTTTGAGTTGGATGATCAGCCATGATCATACTGAATGGCGGTGCAGGCTCGAAGGGCTGAATGGCCTACTCCTGCACCTATTTTCTATGTTTCTATGTTTCTATTTGCAGCAGACCTGGTTGCAGGGATGACACTGAATCTCCACATGGTTAGCAGCAGAATCAGGAATGAACTTTGGCCCCCGGAACAGTGAGGTAGCAGCACTACCTGCTACGCCAATGCGGCACCTGATTTAGAATCATCCAATTTTATAGACATCTTGCCTATATCCATAACATACAAATTATTCCAGTGTCAAAGCAGCTGATGGAATGACTGTTTTACTATTACAGGAGTTCAGAATGTTACAGATTTGTTTACAATACTATCAAAATGCCAAATTAATTTTGTGTTTGCTTGCTTTCTGTGCAATAACATGTTAATTACATTTGTAGCCTCAGAGAATTGATTCACAGGAAATAGCTTGAACGACATTTTTTTAGGTGCATTAAACAGAAACAAAATGGCAACTGTTTGCTCATGCAGTAAACTATCCGTTCCTTAATTAACTTCCCACGTACAACGAGGATACAGTGGCTTCCTGCCCACGAGCTATTTAATCTGTTCTTAGATGACAAAAGGGAAATAACTGCTGGATAGCCTTCCCCAATTTTTACTGGTAAACTGAGAGGATCGAAGTCTTTCCTTTGAAACTTGATTTAATTGGAGGCAGGTAATTGAGAAAAGACTACATTATGTGCTTGAGCAATTTTGCACTAATTTTTAACTCCTCAAAATACTTGAATTAGGATCATGTTGGAGACAAAGACACAGGAAGTCTGGAATAGGGTCAAAACCTGCCTATTTCCTACACTCCCACAATTTCAGTTTGATTGAATTGGAATGAAACCTAGCAGGGTAGGTTGGTCATTTACATATTATAATGGACTGGTGTTAGTTGATTTTAATGGTTAATCTACATTTAGTCCTAGTTTCCTAAGCCATTGGTTACTTGGAATGGGAAAGAATGTGAGAAGGATTGCTGATGAGTCTGATTCAATGCTTGTGAGTCAGACTCATCAATAAATCTAATCCTCTCTCAAGGATTGCCATCAACTCCTCAATGTATGAAAGTCTGCTCCACTCTAACCACCTCCAGTCTCCCGATACTATCACTTCTGGACTGTTAAAGCCACAACCTCTTCCTCATCCCCTGCAATCAAGACCATCCCCCCCCCAAAAAAAATCATTCCTTCTTCCAATGAGCTGAAGAAGGCTTATCAATGTGTGGGTAAGACACAATCCAGTCCTGACATTAAACTCTGTAGAGCAGGGGTGTCAAACTCATTTTAGGTCACGGGCCGGATTGAGGAAAATGCAGCTTCATGCGGGCCAGATCAGTCGGATGCGTGCAAACGCAGCTTTCGTTGCCTCCGTTTTTTCAGCCTGCTCTCATGTGTCTCAGTCTCTGCTATAACTACAAAGTGTTTCACTTTACAAATTCCGTTTCTAATGAAGAAGACTGCCGAGCAAGACTGCTGAATAAACACTAAAAACCCTGAAAACCTGGTACCTGAATAAACTCAGCATTAGCCATATCATACGCCATAGGCTCTTCGATTACTGGGGCCAGCTTTAATAGTAATTAGATATTATCTCGCGGGCCAAAGATAATTCCACCGCGGGCCGGATTTGGCCCGCGGGCCTTGAGTTTAACATATATGCTGTAGAGCATGTGATAATTTTATTCTGACCTCAAAACAGCCACACCACTCATCGTCAAACAGAAAACTTCACATCAAAGTCAGTCTCTAGGGGACTTTGGATTTATTCTATGAATTAATTAAACTTAACATAGCTGATTAATTAGCAAGGCATGCATAATATACAGATATACCTCAACATCATGCATGCCTTGTGTACACAATGTAGTACACAATAATAGTATACAGATGCTTGGACAAGATAATGTCTCAAAATATTGCAAGTGGAAAAGATGGGAATAAAGGGATTTGAACGGAGGCAAATAATGTTGTAAGGCATTGGTCTCTGGTCCCACTTCTTCCCATACCACCAGTTTCCTTTCAAAGTTAACCAGGTTCCTCCCCCCCCCGCTTCATCTCATAATTCAGATGTGAGTAAGGGAGTGTGGGTTTGTAGTTCTTGAAGGAGTTCGTGTATGTACATAATTGATGTACATTCTTCCTGATGGCAGTAGCGACAGTGTTTCATGTAGGTATGCCACAACAGAGGCAATTTCTGTATTTTTAGAGGTGGCAGTGTTTGAGAGGAACAAAGGTGAATATGGCAGAAAAATTGCATTCATTTACCTCAATCACCAGAACAACCAGGGGCAATGTTTGATCAGGGAATCAGGAAAGCTGATAATGAGCATGCCATGCTCATTTTCTCAAGCACAGAACTGAAGCTCAGGTTTACCACTAGAGATGAGAATGCAGACAAGCTCTGTAGGACATTTGGTAAGCCTATCCTTCTAGGTTTCCTGACACCAGAAGAGCCACACCATCTATCCTCCAACACAAAATTAAGATCAAAGCTAAAACCTAGACCATTGTTTCACTGATAGGGAAAGTTGGGTGATGCCTTACAGTACCAGAGGCTTGACTTCAGTCCTAATCTCGGCTGCTGTCAATATGGAGTCTCCGTGTCTTCTCTGAGTCTCCATGAGATTCCCCTGGAGGCTCAGGGTTTCTTCTTGCATCCCTAATAAATTAGGTTGTAGGTTAACTGCTGTAAGTTGGCCCTTGTATGTAGGTGAGTGAGAGAATCTGGTGCTAGTTAATGAGGGAGTGGGAGAAAAAAATAGCATTAATGCAAAGATAGAATAAATGTGTGCTTGATGGTCAGCATGAATTCGATGGGATGAAAGACCTCTGTCAGTGCTGCATTTCTCTGGTACTCTAGGACAGGTCTCTATGAAAATGTTACCAGTTCTTTTACACATGTGGAATACCTCTAAAGGAAAATACTTTGTGGATTAGACTTAGCTAAAATAATGTTTTCTTAAGGTAGGGAAAACATAGGACTTGTAAAAATAATAATGTGTGTGTGTGTGTGTGTGTGGATACTCTATCATATAACAAAGTTAGCTATGGTAAATTGGGATGTGATAGAAAAAGTGTTGGGAATGAATATTTGCTGAACGTTGAAGTATGTTTAAATCAAACCTCGGAAAGGCAAGGGATTTCTCACTGTCAGATGATAAACTAGATAGATCCTGGGTTCAGTTGACTGAACACAACTAATTGCAAGCTGTAAAGGCCACATTCTCAGGTCACAATTGTGTCAACATCAGACAGCATCTATCACAAGTTCCTTCAAACAAGGGAATCTGGTAACTTAACAATAAGAATGCTCCATCATCTTGTCAAGTTTCATTGGAGGTTTTTGCAAGTATGAGCAAAGAATGCTTTAACATATCAGAAAGGTTATAACATGACATTGTTAGCTCACTGATGTACGTTTAGTAGTAGAATATCAGTACCATTAAGAGATACAGTGGGTTATTATCCATGAAACGGATGAACAAATACACAATTATATCTGTATTATGCAGTAACATCATGAAAGGCATGTTGGGTTCAACATGAAAAAAATATCATTACAGCAATTGTCTCTACTGTTCAGTTGGTTGATAATGAAGTAGATTCCATGTTATGCTTCACACGTTAAATGAGGAAGATTAGAACAAGACCATAAATTTAATGTATCTGGTACAGCACAAATGTGCAAACACTGAGCTAATTTGCAAATCTGAGCTGCCTCTTGACGACTTCCTTTGCCAAAATTGATTTAGTGGGGTGTGCTGTGACTGGACCAGACTAGAGTAAAGTGAAGCAGGAGCATAAAGAGTCATAATGCAGGTATGGAAATCCAGTAATCTGTGGTGCGTGCCATCCATATGCACTGCAGGAATCTGGGTTATGGGCTTCTGAAATCATCACCTACTCCTAAGACCATCTCCCTGCTGTCTGGTTTTAACCTGTCCAGTGCCATCCTGCTGCATCCCATGCCACCCCACTGCTGTCCCAACTATTGCATTCCCTTCTGCTGTTTGCTCTTGGTCACTGCATCACAGGTAAAGCCCTCCCCACCACTGAGCACAGCTAAATGGAGTGCTGTCACAGGAAAGCAGAATCCATCATCAAAGACCCCCACTATCTAAGCCATACTCTCTTCCTGCTGTTGCCATTAGGAAGAAGACGCAGGAGTCTCAGGACCCACACCAGCAGGTTCAGAAATAGTTATTACCCCTCAACCATCAGTGTCTTGAAACAGAGGGAATAACTTCACTCAATTTCACTCACCTCATCGCTGAACTATTCCGACATCCTATGCATTTACTTTAAAGGACTCTCCATCTCATGTTCTCAATATTAATTGCTTATTTATTAAAATTATGATGACTATTATTTCTTTTTTAATTTGTTCTTGTATTTACACAGCTTGTTATCTTTTGCACATTGGTTGTTTGTCTATCCTGTTGGGTGTGATCTTTCCTTAATTCTATTGTGTTTCGTGTATTTTCTGTGATTGCCAAGAAAATGAATCTCAGGTTTGGATATGTTGGCATATATGTACTTTGATAATAAATTTACTTTGAACTTTGAAAATTTACATTGACATTATTCTTAGTCAAATATATATCTTGGTCTTAAAAACTTTCAAATATATAACCTAGGACATTGCTAAGTAACTGCTTAAAGAACAAATATATCCATTCTGTGCAGCACACAGCATATTGGGATGCCTCATTACACTTTATAGAAACATAGAAAACTTACAGCACAATACAGGCCCTTCGGCCCACAAAGCTGTGCCGAACACGTCCTTACCTTAGAACTACCTAGGCCTACCCACAGCCCTCTATTTTTCTAAGCTGCATGTACCTATCCAGGAGTCTCTTAAAAGACCCTATCATTTCCGCCTCCACCACCGCTGCCGGTAGCCCATTCCAAGCACTCACCACTCTCTGCGTAAAAAAAAACCAAACTTACCCATGACATGTTCTCTGTACCTACTTCCAAGCACCTTAAAACTATGTCCTCTCATGTTAGCCGTTTCAGTCCTGGGGAAAAGCCTCTAACTATCCACACGATTAATGCCTCTCATTATCTTGTACACTTCTATCAGGTCACCTCTCATCCTCCGTCGCTCCAAGAGAAAAGGCAGAGGTTACTCAAACTATTTTAATAAGAAATGCTCCCCAGTCCAGGCAACATCCTTGTAAATCTCCTCTGCACCCTCACCTCCTTCCTATAGTGAGGTGCCCAGAACTGAGCACAGTACTCCAAGTGGGGTCTGACCAGGGTCCTATATAGCTGCACCATTACCTCTCGGATCTTAAACTCAATCCCACAGTTGATAAAGGCCAATGCACTGTATGCCTTCTTAACCACAGAGTCAACCTGCATAGCAGCTTTGAGTGTCCTATGGACGTGGACCACAAGATCCCTCTGATCCTCCACACTGCCAAGAGTATTACCATTAATGCTATATTCTGCCAGCATATTTGACCTACCTCACACTTATCTGGGTTGAACTCCATCTGCCATTTCTCAGCCCAGTTTTGCATCCTATCAATGTCCTACTGTAACCTCTGACAGCCCTCCACACTATCCACAACACCCCCAACCTTTGTGTCATCAGCAACATTACTAACCCCATTCCTCACTTCTTCATCCAGGTCATGTATAAAAAAAATCACAAAAAGTAGGGGTCACAGAACAGATCCTTGAGGCATACCATTGGGCAGCGACCCCCATGCAGAATACGACCCATCTACAACTATTCCTTGCCTTCTGTGGGCAAGCCAGTTCTGGATCCACACAGCAATGTCCCCATAGATCCCAAGCCTCCTTACTTTCTCAATAAGCCTTGCACGGGGGGTACCTTTTCAAATGCCTTGCTGAAATCCATATACACTACATCTACTGCTCTACCTTCTTCAATGTGTTTAGTCACACCCTCAAAAAATTCAATCAGGTTTGTAGTTCGTACTATTCCTAATAATATTATGTATTATGTTTGACTTCGGAAGGTCAAACCAAGGTAGAACATACAGGGTAAATGGTGGGACACCGGGGGTGGGGGGTGGGGGGTGTAGTGGAGCAGAGGGATTTGGGAGTACAGATACATAATTCCCTAAAAGTGGCGTCACAGGTGGATAGGGTTGTGGCGAGAGCTTTTGGTGCATTGACCTTTATAAATCAAGGCATTGAGTGTGGGAGTTGGAGTGTGATGGTGAGGTTGTATGGGACATTGGTGAAACTGGATTTGGAGTATTGTGTGCAGTTTTGGTCACCTAATTACAGGAAGGATAGTAATAAGGTTGAAGGAGTGCAGAGAGGGTTTACAAGGATGTTGCTGGGACTTGAGAAACTGAGTTACAGAGAAAGGTTGAATAGGTTAGGACTTTATTCCCCGGAGCGTAGGAGAATGAGGGGTGATTTGATGGAGGTGTATAAGATTATGATGGGTGTAGATGGAGTGAATGCAGGCAGGCTTTTTCCACTGAGGCCGGTGGGGGGGGGGGGGGGGGGAAGGGGGGGAAGAAAACCAGAGGTTAAGGGTGAAGGGGGAAAAGTTTGAAGGGAACATTAGCGGGGGCTTCTTCACACAGAGAGTGGTGGGAGTGTGGAATGAGCTGCCAGATGAAGTGGTAAATGCGGGCTCATTTTTGACATTTAAGAAAAACTTGGACAGGTATATGGATGAGAGGTGTATGGAGGGATATGGTCCAGGTGCAGGTCAGTAGGACTAGGCAGAAAAATGGTTCAGCACAGCCAAGAAGGGCCAAAAGGCCTGTTTCTGTGCTGTAATGTTCTATGGTTCTATGGTATCTCCAACTGTTCATAAATCTTGCCTCTCAGGATCTTCTCCATCAACTTACCAACCACTGAATTAAGACTGACTGGTCTATAATTTCCTGGGCTATCTCTACTCCCTTTCTTGAATAAGGGAACAACATCCGCAGCCCTCCAATACTCCAGAACCTCCCCCGTCCTCATTGATGATGCAAAGATCATCACAAGAGGCTCAGCAATCTCCTCCCTCGCTTCTCACAGTAGCCTGTGGTACATCTCATCTGGTCCTGGTGACTAATCCAACTTGATGCTTTCCAAAAGCTCCAGCACATCCTCTTCCATAACATCTACATGCTCAAGCTTTTAAGTCTGCTGCAAGTCATCACTATAATCACCAAGATCCTTTTCAGTAGTGAATACTGAAGCAAAGGATTTATTAAGTACCTCTGCTATCGCCTCTGGTTCCATACACACTTTTCCACTGTCACACTTGATTGGTCCTTTTCTCTCATGTCTTATCCTCTTGCACTTCACATACTTGTAGAGTGCCTTGGGGTTTTCCATAATCCTGCCAAGGCCTTCTCATGGCCCCTTCTGACTCTCATAATTTCTTTCTTAAGCTCCTTCCTGCTAGCCTTATAATCTTCTAGATCTCTATCATGACCTAGTTTTTTGAACCTTTTGTAATCTTTTCTTCTTGACTAGATTTACAACAGCCTTTGTACACCATGGTTCCTGTACCCTACCATCCTCTTCCTTTCTCATTGGAACGTGTCTATGCAGAACCCCACGCAAATATCCCCTGAACATTTGCCACATTTCTGCCATACATTTCTCTGAGAACATCTATTTCCAGTTTATGCTTCCAAGTTCTTGCCTGATAGTCTCGTATTTCCCCTTACTCCAATTAAACATTTCCCCTTACTCCAATTAAACATTTCCCTAACTTGTCTGTTCCTATCCCTCTCCAATGCTATGGTAAAGGAGATGGAACTATGATCACTATCTCCAAAATGCTCTCCCACTGAGAGACCTGGCACCTGACCAGGTTTATTTCCCAATACCAGATCAAGTATAACCTCTCCTCTTGTAGGCGTATCTGCATATTGCGTCAAGAAACCTTACTGAACACACATAACAAACTCCGCCCTACATAAACTCCTCACTCTAGGGAGATGCCAACCAATATTTGGGAAATTAAAATCTCCCATCACAACAGCCCTGTTATTATTACACCTTTGCCAAATCTGTCTCCCTATCTGCTTCTTGTTGTCCCAGTTACTATTGGGTGGTCTATAAAAAACACCCAGTAGAGTTATTGACCCCTTCCTATTCCTATCTTCCACCCACAGAGACTCCATAGACAATCCCTCCATGACTTCCTCCTTGTCTGCAGCCGTTACACTATCCCTGATCAACAGTGGCACACACCCACCTCTTTTGCCTTTCTGAAACATCTAAAACCTGGCATTTGAAGTAGCCATTCCTGCCCCTGCACCATCCAAATCTCTGTAATGGCCACAACATAGCTCAAAGTACTGATCCATGCTCTAAGCTCATCCACTTTGTTTATAATACTTGTTGCATTAAAATAGATGCATTTCAAGCCATTGGTGTGAGCGCTTCCCTTCTGTATCACCAGCCTATCCTCCCTCTCGCACTGTCTCCAAGCTTTCTCTATTTGTGAGCCAACCTCCCTTTCCTCCATCACTTTAGTTCGGTTCATACCCGTAATTCTGGTTTAAACTCTCCCAGTGGCCTTAGCAAACCGCCCCACCAGGATATTTGTCCCCCTGGGTTTCAAGTACAAACTGTCCTTTTTGTACAGGTCACACCTGCCCCAAAAGAGGTCCCAATGATCCAGAAATCTGAATCCCTTTCCCCTACTCCAGTCTCTCAGCCACGCATTTATCAACCACCTCATTCTATTCCTATACTCACTATCACGTGGCACTGGCAGTAATCCCGAGATTACTACCTTTGAGGTCCTGCTTCTCAACTTCCTTCCTAACTCCCTGTAGTCTGCTTTCAGGTCCTCCTCCCTTTTCCTACCTATGTCATTGGTACCAGTATGTACCACGACCTCTGCCTGTTCTCCTTCCCACCTCAGGATATTATGGATGTGATCAGAAGTGTCCCGGACCCTGGCACCTGGGAGGCAAACTACCATCCATGTTTCTCACCTGTGTCCATAGAATCACTTGACTGACCCCTTAACTATAGAGTCCCCTATCACTGCTGCCATCCTCTCCCTTTCTCTTTCCTTCTCAGCCACAGTGCCAGACTCTGTGCCAGAGGTGCGACCACTATTGCTTGCCCCAGGTAGGCCGTCTCCCCCAACAGTACTCAAACAGGAGTACTTATTGTTAAGGGGGACAGCCACAGGGGTACTCTCTAGCATCTGCCTCTTGCCCTTCCCTCTCCTGACTGTTACCCACTTATCTGTTGCCCCAGGCCCCAGAGTGACTACCTGCCTATAGCTCCTCTCTATCACCTCCTCACTCTCCCTGACCAGACAAAGGTCATCGAGCTGCATCTCCAGTTCCCTAACACGGTCCCTAGGGAGCTGCAGCTCAACGCACCTAGTGCAGATGTGGTCGTCCGTGAGGCCGGGAGTCTCCAGGACCTCCCACATCTGACAGCGAGCACAGAAAACTGGCCTCACACACAAAATTCCTGTCTGTATTCTACACAGATAACCTATCTCACCTTGACCTTTTATCATCAAAGCCCCATTAAGCCAAAGCCTTCCTACTCTGTCTCCCTCTACTCTGACGCCCGCTTCTCCAACGCCCGCTGTATAAATCTGTCTTCTTTTCAAACTCTTCTTGCTCTTCTCATTGGCTGGCCTCCATGCATATGCGCAGTTGTGCCCTATTCAAACGGCTGAAGAAATAACCGTCACTTTTTGAATTCTTTATAGACTAACTTCAGCATCATGATGCAAGTTTTTTATGTTTATTCCCTACTATCAATGATAATCAGTCAATAATTCTTTTCTAGAGGATGTAGTCCCTCAGTATGCAATGAGATCAGAGTCCTATTTATGCCCTGTTCCCAATGAGCCTTCGTAGAGGCTACACCAGGCTAAATGTGTCCTTCAGTATGTCGCCCTCAATCTGAGGTTCTGTCAGTCTGCAACAATGAGTGTGGAAGAGCATCTTGCATTGGAAGAGTAGCTTGTTTTGGAAAACACAGCAGTCATTTCTCTTTATTGTTCGTTTCAAGCATTCCCTGTGGTTGTGAGTTTATAATCAGTAGTAGTTGGTGCTTGTCCCAGGAGGCTGAAGGAATTCTTACCAAGTCAGAGTGGAGCCCATGGGTAATGCCAGTGGTTCCAGTAGACAGGAAGAATGGGTCTGCCAGGATCTGTGGTGATTTTAAGGTCACTGTTAACTAAGTGACCTTAAAATGAGGCCCCATGTGCCACCGAGGCACTAAGGGTTCAGACAACGACGTTAACTAAGTACTGAAAGTAGATCAATCCCCTCTGCTCAGGATAGAGGATGTCTTTGGAGGGAAACACTTCAGCAAAGTGGGCTGAGCTGAGGCCTACCTAATGGAGATGGAAAAAGACTCCAAAGTGTTTCTCAGCATAATCACTTATAAAGGGCTTTATTGCTTACAATAGGCTTATTTTTGGAGTAGCATCTGCACCTGCACTCTGGCAGAAAGCCATGGACCAGGTGCTGCCAAGCTGCCCAGGTACTCAGTGTTACCTGGATGACATCGTTTTTACTAGTGATGAAGACAAGGGTCATCTTCCAAGACTGTGTTTAAAAGATTAGAAGATTGTGAGAGAGCACAATGCAATAGGTTTGAATTGTTTAAAACTATCCTCATTTACTGTGGTCACACTGTTGATGCACAGAAGTTACACAAGTGTGCTGAGAAAATTCAAGCAGTGGTGGATGCCCCAAGGTAAAAAGATGTGTCACAGTTGCAGGAATTTTTAGGAGCTCTCAATTGCTATAACAGGTTCCTGCCAAGTCTGGCTACTGTGCTCCACCCCTTGAACTCATTAATACAGACCGGGAAGAATAGCAACAGGCAAAGCAGTGTGAGGTGACTTTCGAGAAGACACAGGAAATGGTGACGTCACACACTATGATCCACATCATCCAGTGAAACTTTCCTATAATGCCCCACCTTATGGTGTGGTTGCAGTCATGTCACATGTTATGAGTGATGGAAATGAATGCCCCATTGTCTTTGCATTACTTTCCTTTACCACCGCAGGCAAAAATTACGCACAGATTGACAGGGAGGCCTTGAGTCTGCTTTGGGGTGTAAATCGATTCAACCAGTAATTGTATTTGTGTGGGATGAGTTTACCCTTGTTACTAATGTTATGCCCGCAGCCCCCTCCTTTGTGAGAAATTGCAAGAGCACTCTTGGGTTGGGTCAGGAGACCCAGGAAATGAGGGAGAGACGTGCAAATTGCCTCGTTCCCCGGCGATGTGAAGTCACGAGACATTGGCCATTGTCTCTTGGAGACACGTTTGTGGATTGCGATGCTATGCTACGTGACAGCCCTCGGGCAAAGTGGGCTGGGTGAAGGGGAGAGATTGCATCATCCCCCCAACCTGATTGACATCTACAACCCTGCAAGTCAGGATAAAAGAGGGGCTGTAGGAACAGCCCCCTTAGACGCACCAGAAGAAATGCTAGCGATCCCGTACTAGCGGGAAGCCATTTGAAGGAAGCCACGTGCGTTCGGTTCCCTTGCCTGGGAGCCGGTGGCTGATACCACAGAAAACGACTTTGAACTAACAACGGGGAACCAACTCCCCCGACTCAACGGATTGGCCTCATCAAAAGACCCGGGCAAATTTAAAACCGTCTCTCTAAAAACCCAAAGAGCTGCATCTTGAATGAGCATCTTGAATGACATTGTCTTTATTTTTCCATCGGACAATACAGTATCCCCTAGACAAACGATAGAGCTATTTCTTATTGATGATTATTATTATACCCGCGCTTTTAGATTGAGTATTGCCGACATATATTATCTGAATGTTTGTATTAATCTTATTTTTGTGCCCCTTTATAAATAAAGACTTTTAAAAATAGTACCATCAGACTTCAACGGACCTCTCTATCTTTGCTGGTAAGTGACCCAGTTACGGGGTACGTAACACTAATCATCAACCACTAGTGTCCATTTTCAATCAACAGAAGGCTGTTCCACTAACAGCAGCAGCAAAAGTGTAGAGGTGGGCTCTGTCTCTTGGAGGAGACAATCACAAGATTTTATTCAAGAGGACAACTAATCATGGAAATGCTGATGGATTGCCAAGTTTACCTGTGGAAAAGGAAATAGCTGAAACATTTATAGAAGAGGACTGTCCTCTTGATGTATTCTCCCTAATGCAAATTGTAAGTCTCACTGTTACAGCAGAGATGATCCAAAGGGAAAGCAGAAAAGACCCCACGCTGTCTCAAGTCTATACTGTATAACAATTGTGGCTGGAATGTGCAGCAGAGATTCCAGTTCCCACATTTTTACTAATGCTGGTAAAACTTTACTAATGCTGGGATGAACTTGCTCTTGACAAGTGTTGCCTTATGAGGGGATTGAGTGTTGCTATACTATCCAAGTTGAGAGATAAAGGATTGGAGGAGCTACACACCTGTCATTGAGGTGTGGTCAAAATGGAAGCATTGGCTCGAAGCTTTGTTTGGTGGCCTGGGAATGATCAGCAGATCGAGCAGCTTGCCATGGACTATTCAGGCCACCAACATGTCCAGAAGATGACAGGAGCATCACCTCTCCATCCCTGGAAATGGCCTGCATTGCCCTAGCAGAGGATTCATGTAGATTTTGCCAGACCATTCATTGGCATAAATTTCTTGGTTGGAGTGGATGCAGCTACAAAATGGCCAGAAGTGTTCCCATTAGCCTCCACTACAGTCTCACACACTTTTGATGTGTTGAGAATCCTCTTCTCAATGACTGGTGGTTCAGGACACCTAGTCAGTGACAACCAACCACTGTTTGTAGCAGAACAGCTTCAGTCATTCTTGTGAATGAATGAAATAAAAAATATTACATCTGCACCACACCATTCGGTTGTAAGTGGCTTGGTGGAAAGGTTCGTGTCCAGAGTCTAAAGAACGCACTGCGAGCAATGTCAGTAGAACCTGTGACACTGACACTGACACTGAATCAGAAGCTTGAAAATTTCCAGCACACATTGCCAGCAACTCAACAGCCATGCTGTTCCCAGGTCATCCCTTGCTCTCACACTTGGATCTCCTCAATCCCAATCTCAGGAGGAGTGTGCAGGGCAAACAGATGAGACAAATTGAAAGCTCCTCAAACAAGGAGGATCAATGTTTCACTCCTGGCGAGAGACTACAGGAGTGATTAAAATCCTTGGACAACTTGGACAATTAAGAACAGAACTGGACCACTCTCCTACACAGTGGAGATTGTGTCTGATGTCATCTGGAGATGACACATTAATCATTTGAGGAGAGCAGAATCAACTGTAGGGGAAGAAAGGTGTCCAAAGTTGTCAGAATTAATCACTCCTTCAGTCCCAGAGTCAACTCCTAGAACCATCATGGAGGAGGTCCCAGAACCTGGGATTGTTTCACAGCCACAAGTCTCACCTGCTAAACAGAGTGACCCCTCCCCACCCCTGTCAGGAGAGAGACATCTTCCCACAATATCCTCCACAGAATACACAGGATATACATAATAATACAACGCATATATATATATATATATATATATATATATAAAATGCATCTCAACGCACACACACACATACATACAGTATGTGTGTGGAGATGCATTCTATATATTCTATATTGAGTTGAAGTTTAAAGCTAAGCAGGGAGAAGTGTTGTGTATTTAATATTACAGCAATATTTCAGTCATATTGTTTGATTAAGCATGATTTGTTGTTTACATCATTCATTACAAATTATATGTAAAAGTATGTGAATGACATACATCATCACACCATGACATAAGTGCATGCCTTACTAATATAAAGAATGAAGTGGACACGTTATCCCCAGCGGCTCTGTGATTTTCTTGCAATTATTTTTTTATGTTTTGGAGTTACAAAACATAACAGTGTCCATAACTATGTGCGGTTTCTGGTGGTCACAGGTTGTCACGCCAAGATGCATTGCAATTGGATAGGATGGTTAGGTTAGGTTCTCTATTAACTTAATGAGTTTATCTCTTAACCTTCCCAGTTCCGTAAGTGATAAATCAATGTTATCGATAAGTTTAATTACAAATATACTGAAGAAAAGTGCTCATGTGCTTGTTTAAGGCAGCAGTCATGAATTTATAAAGCACAGAAACAGGCCCTTTGGCCCAACTTGTCCATGCAAACCAAGTTGTCTACTTGAGCTAGTCCTATCTGGGTTTTTGGTCTATATCCATCTAAATCTTTTCTATCAATATACCCATCAAAATGTCCTTTAAATTTTCTGCCTTTACCACTTTCTCTGGCAGCTCATTCCATTTATTGACCGCCCTCTGTGTGGAAAAAGTTGCCCCTAAGATCCCTTTTAAATCTTTCTTCTCATACCTTAAACTTATTTTCTGCAGTTCAGGGATATCAGGGCTTGCTCTCCTATTACTCTTTGTGTGGGAAGGGGAATGCACTCCTTTGGTGGTGAATGCTCTGGAAACTATTTTGATTCCCGAGTCACTTTGAGGTTAAGGCAAAGGAAAGGTCTCAGAAATAATGGAGGGAGATTCAGCTTCCAAGTACAGTACCTTTAAATGATCTTTCTATTCCTTTGAGTGGGTTAAGAACAAATGGCTTTTGAGGTGATGACAGACTGGAAAGGTTAGTCCAAACTGAGAAATAACAGCAGTATCAGAAATGGAAAAGGCAAATAAACCTTTGGAACTTGAAAAACAAATATGTAATTATGGAAAACTACTGATCAGGAAAAAGAAAAGCAGGATTCCAGTCAAGGGAGGGGTAGAGTGGTTGATCCTGTCAAACAGAGAATGTTTCATTTATTAAATTATATCTATCTTCCTCTAAATCAGAATATTATTTTCAAATTTCCATTATGAAAATAATCTCTTATATTTAAAGAAAATATTACTCAAATCATAAATCATGTGATGCTATGCCCCTCTGACTGTCTGTGTGAGTTACATGTAAGAGAGAAAACATACCTATGCGGGTCCATGCAGGGTTCAGCTAACCTTAAGATTGACAACAAACTCAGAGTCATTTTGTTAAGTGATATTTTCATACCTAAGGGAGAATTACTGGCTCTCTGCTCTTAAGTGAATGGTGATTCAGAAGAAGTCCCTAGATGTGCTTTGTTCTTTGCCATAGCTACAATAGTTTCTGGATTTGACAGTTATATTTGTTATAATAGAGAGTTAACTGGGGTTAGATGTGGCCATTTACAGAATGCATCAGTCATGAGGCTTCACAGATAACAGCTCTTTCCTGCCCAGACAGGCCAGAAACATCCCTTGAGCCTAGTGATGATGAACAGCCTAAAATGATGTTTTGTTTAGTTTTATGACTAAAGTTGCCTTGAATATCAATAATCTGCAGGGCACAGTGACAAGCACATTAGGTTCATGGACTCACTTGCCTGAATGAACCAATTACTACAATTACAAAGAATGCAAATAAATAATGGATTGTAACACAAGTTAGAGTTCTGTCCTTAATAAACTGTTCCGGTGACCTGCATATATACTTTTGTGAGACCATGCTGATAGAGCATGATTAATGTCCACCCCAGTTTTGTGGGTTTTGAGGTAGCTGATAAGGGCAGAGTGAGAACCTTAGTCTTCTCCTCAAAAGATTGCCAGTGGCCCCCCTTCCCTACTTGTTGCTACCTGCCTGTCGTTGTACATCCCTCCTCAGTCCACTTATCACCTCTGGTTCCTTTCTTACAACTCCCCTTCTCATCTTTATACTGACCACCTCGTATCTCCACTCTCAACCCAAAAGGTGGACAATCTCTTTCCTCCCACAGATGCTGCTCGACTTGCTGAGGTTCTCCAGCAGATTGTTGCATTTCTTCATGGAGGCTTTGACATTTATTTGAGTCTTTTTCTGTGTCTGCCCCGTGATCACATCACATGTCAGAGTGATCTTGCAAATATCCTTTTCTTAATTGACTGAAGACCCTGCTGGTGCATTGAAGAATCTGGTGAGTTTCGGCATAATATTTGCCTTCGCCAAGGGGTGGCTCCCAAGCAATAAGCCAGGATTTCACCATGTACCTTTATTGTTAGATGGCAATGCAGTGCAACAAATTAGGATGGTATGTAATCTTTGTCTTGCAGATGTTGAGTCCCTCACGAGAAAAGAAATAGCTTTAATGGCAAAGATCCAACAGAAAATGTATGATCTAAAGAACAGATGGTAGGTAGAAGGAACACAGGTGGCTCAGCATCCCTCAGACAGCTATGACATGCTTGGGATCTTCAGTGCTCCAAAAGCTAACTAACAGCCTGAAATACAGGCCCCTCCCCCACTGAGATACAGGAATGGGGGTGAATTCATCAGGAAGGCGAGGCGCTTGACATCTGCTGGCAGCAACGTTTCCTCAGTGGCAGTACTGTCCTTGATGTGAGTGCACTTGGCTCCGTCCCACAGCAGTCTTGCTGGGCTAACTTTGCTGCCACTCCTGACAAGAAGTGCAGTATACTATATCACAGCTAAAAAATAAGAAGGCCATGGAAGCAGAGGTCCCACCGAAAAGCTAAAATTTAACAGTGACCGACTTCAGTCATATACCCACTGTCCCATTGACCACATCTACAAAGGGAAGCTGCTCCAAGAGCAGATTCAACCTCTAGTAACTGCACTCCGGAGATAAACTTATCTAAATCACACAAGTCAAACTGCCGTATGCAGATGACATTTGGATCTGCTCAGGCTCAGAGGACAAGGTCCAAGTCTGCGTTGATTCTTTCACTGATCCCTATGAGATGATGGGCCTTGCGCTCAACATTACTTACATCTCAAAGGCTAGGTTAAGCTATTACAGGGAATGGGAATAGTTGTTAGTATTTACAAAAATTATCTTTGTGTTCAAAATGTTTTGTTTCACTGTGAGGATCACCATTGAATGGAGTGAGGTATCATTATATTTCATAAATGTTTTAATCAATAAAATAGTGGCTTGTAATTGTAGCTCTTGCCAAATATGCAAACAAAATCAGAATCTAACTTGATGTGCATAGCAGATCGATGAAGTTATTTACCAAGAATTTTTTACAAAGTGTGTCATTAATACTTGTCAGGGTTCCTATAAGCAAGTAATTTTATTAATAGCTAGATGCAAATCCTTCTATGCTGTAAATGAATTGTCATGCATAGCTGTTAAGAAATGTCTTGATTCTTGACTTCAGTGTGATCTTTGCAGGTGATGATGAAAACAGTGGTTCCGTCTTTAATAAATTCAGTAATTTCTCCTCAAAGTAATGCTAATGCTTTCTTAAAACTTAGGAATACCTCAGGACTTTTGTGCTTGTCCTCGAGTTGTTGATAAGAGTGAAGAGCTGCAACCTGGACTGATGCTGTGAGGCTGCAAACCAACCAGTGCTGTTCCCACTTTAGACCCGAGTGCTGGCTGCCTCCACAAGACAGAGTAGAGGAATGT
The DNA here is from genome assembly GCF_048418815.1 of Hemitrygon akajei. Classification (NCBI taxonomy): domain Eukaryota; kingdom Metazoa; phylum Chordata; class Chondrichthyes; order Myliobatiformes; family Dasyatidae; genus Hemitrygon; species Hemitrygon akajei. Next base: position 30,940,022 of record NC_133145.1, read on the forward strand.
GCCAACTTGAGGAAAAATAAGGTATCAACTGTTAATTCACATGTTCATCCAAGGTCGCTAGTTAACCCTTTCTTTTCATTAACAGTCTTATTTTTACTTTATAAAATTAATTTACTTTTTTAGTAACTATGGTGTGGATCTATTGAATGTTAAGTAAAAGAGTTAAGTGTAAATTCTCTCACTACATCCCCCAGCAGGGATATCCTAAAGTTAATGGGTAAGGGAAGCTGTTATGAGTGATGAACAGACCTGATGGACAATGGGGTACAGAGTTAACCATTCCCCCCCCCCCTCCTGAGAACCACAAACTATTACTGTTGCTATGCTGCTCATGAAAGAGAGAGATGAAACACAGGCAAGAACATCTGCTACAGATAAGAGGGAGAGAGAGACTGTTGATTTATTGTATTCTGACTCTTCCTGGATTATTTACCTTCCACTACAAGGACTTTACTTTGCTCGTTAGCATTCCTCAGGAGACAGCAGGAGTGGCCTGATGTGATGGACACAGTCATTCAGAGTTGATGGATAGCTGAGACCCCGTTTATAGGGATAAAAGACAGGTCTGGGGAGACACCCTGCAGACACACCGGTGGACACTGACTGAGTGTTGTGAACCCACAGGAAGGTGGGGGCTGCGGAGACCAAATCAGGAGATCGGTCAATAAAGCTCACAGTGTTACGGCAGGGCCGGTGGGGACTTGTGTGTGTGTCCACTCATGCCAGAGTGACGAGTCCACCACAGAAGAACGGTCTAGCTGAAGAAGAGGGGTCATAGCTGAATGACCACCACAACGATACGACGGGCTAAAGAAAGCCACAGAAGGTTTGCTTGCTGCAGCTGGCTAATCTCTTGCTCGCTGTCTCTCTCTCCAACGATTACAACACAACAACCATAAACTACCTCAGCATGTATGAACTGAACTGAACTTTATACTTTTCTATGACAATTCATTTTCCCCTAGACATCGATAGAGCTTGTTTATTATTGCCTATTATTATTCCTTCACTTTTAGGTTTATTATTGCTAACTTGTTTTATATGTATATTTGCATTTTTGATACTGTATTGTGTAGTTTATTAATAAACACCTTTAGTTTTGGTACCACCAGACTCCAACGGATTCTTCTTTCTCTGCTGGTCTGACACCCAGTTACGGGGTATGTAACAAAGCAAAATAAAAGTTTGTGCATATAGATGAAAATATTTTAGTGAAAATAACTAATGCATTGTCGAAATTCACAATAACTTGAAAATTCTGCACTAGTTATGTTCATGAATCCTGAATAGTGTATCTTGTAAGAAGCAAGGAATCATCAATAAAATCCTCAGGATGTCCAGCTGTTCTGTGCAGGTGTGGATGTCAGTTTCACATAATGCATATAGTATTAGTATAAGTTAACAATTTATGGAGTTAGTCCACTGTGTGTGCAGAAATATAAAAGAACAGCAGTTCAGAGCTGTTTCAAAGACACTGTTATTGAACTGTTTACATAATTCTTATATTTCTACTAAAGAAGAACTCTGTAGTTTTTGCACAGAATCAGTGAGGATTGGTAACAACATCTCCTTGTTGATCATCAGCACAGGTGCACTTCAAGGCTGTGTGCTTAGCCCTTGCTCTACTCTCTATACACACATGACTCTGTGGCTTGGCAGAGCTCCAATACCAGCTTCAAGTTTGCTGATGACACTGCTTGTTCGATGAATCACAGGTGGCGATGAGACGGTTTACTGGAGCAAGATAGGTCACCTGGTTGAGTGGCGCTACAGCTTCAACCTATCGCTCAGTGTCAGCAAAACTAAACAGCTGATTGTTGACTTTAGGGGAGGAAAGGAAGGCGAGCATGTTGAGGGATTGGCCATGGAGAGAGTCAGCAGCTCTAAATTCTTGGGAGGTAATATATTGGATGACCTGTCATCAGCCCAGCGCTCAGATGAAATCATAAAGAAAGCAAGACAGAATCTTTCGCAGGAAAGTAAGGGATTTGGCTTGATACTGAAGACTCTAACAAGCTTCTACGGTTGTACTGACTGGTTGTATCATTGTCTGACATGACAATTTAAATGCACAGGAATGCAAGAAGCAGTAGAATGTAGTGAACTCAGCTCAATACATCATGGGCACATTCCTCCCTACAATCACAATCAGACTTGATATCAATGACGTATGGCATGAAATTTGTGGTTTTGCAGCAGTAATACGGTGCAAAGACATAAAAATATATAAATTACTAGAATAAATGAATAATCTAAAAAATGTGGTATCTATAGGATACCACTGTTGTATCTATAGGCAACATACATGATCAAAGATCCCAGGCAAGCAAGCCACACCATCATTTCACATCCAACATCAGGCAGGATGTATAGAATCGTGAAATCCCATAACACTAAGTTCAAGAACCCTTCTACCCTTCAACCATTTGCTTCTTGAACCAACCAAATAAACCCTCATCTCTGCAGTTTTGCAACACTATGACCACTTTGTATTAAACTGTACTTTTCTTGTTCTAATTGTGGTCTCTCTTGTAAAAGCATATGTAATTTATGTTTTTCTTCTGAATGCTGCTTATATGATGCAATATGCCCGTGTTGCTGCTGCAACTTTTTCTTTGAATCTGTGCATACAATGAGTATGTGCATATGACGATAAACTTGACTTTAACTTTGAACTACTTTTTTCCGTCAAATGTATTTTCTGCTTTTAATGTAAAAGAAGTTAACTTTTATGTTTTAAAAAAAAGTTAAACAAGCAGCCATTGTTACTCTTTTACCAAGGTCATTTCAATATTTAATCACTGGTAGTTTAAGATGTTTTAGTTGCTGCTCTGGTAATCAAAAAGGAATATTGATATCTTGTGACCCTACTAATAATGGGTGAAGCATTGGTTCTAGACTAAGAAAATGTATTTGCTTTTGCAAGGACTCTGGTGTAACATGTGGCCATGAAAGCAAGCTAACGTTTCCTCTAGAGAAGCTACCAAAATACTTCCAAGTACTGATTTTTATGGTCTATTGAAATGCAAATATTTGAATTATGGCAACCTTTAATATGCCATGCCCATGTCTTTATCAATGTTGACATTTCATATCCTCTCAAAATGAATAAATGAGATGAAATACAACACCTATTCATTTATTTGGAAAAAGAGGCACACTTTAAAATAGATATAATGCAAATTGTGCTAAGAAGTTAATTTTAGAATGGCCAGACCACAACAGAGTAGATTGGAGTGAAGTGAAGATTATCATAGATTCAGTTGATCACAATAACATTCATATTATACAGTATATGTGGAAACAAACAGGTTTTCTTATTGAATACAGTATAAATTAGCATCTCAGTGGGCGGCAGGGAGGAGGGGTGTGTGTGGTGGGGGAAAAGCAGGATATCCCAGATGGTATTGCAGCTCTGGCAAGATTGGCATCATGGAGATGGATTTTGATTTCCCAGTAGCATGAATGCGCAAATTAAACTGGGAAGATTTTATTTGTTAGGATATGAATGACCCCCGCATGCAGATCGTTTGTTTTGGAAGCGTCGCTGATGCTGACAGTAATCCACAAATTCAAATTTTTACCTACCTATAATTAGCCAGATATTCCAATAGTTCAAAGACCAAAGGAATATTTAAGTCTGATGTATGTGCTGTCTCTGCAAGAGCAGTAAATCATAGTGATGAAACTTGAGGGTCCAAGTAACTGTTTAAAGAGATGCAACAATTCTGTGCAAAATCCAATCCATAAAATTAGATTAATCTCTGACAACTAGTTTGGAAGTTTCCTTATCTACTCCATTTAAAGAACAACTATTTGACTTCATGGGCTTAGACAATTCTTTAGGCGAGTTCTGGTAGTTTGCCAAACAGGAAGAGGTTGTGACAATGGTAGAGAGCAAGTGAAATAATGGGCTCACCTTATCAAAACTAATACAAGTTTTTCAGGTCTTCATTCAAATACTTTCAATGCATTGCCTAGCTTTCCCTTGTGTCCTTCCTGTGCTAAAACTAAATTAGGATAGACAATATTAAAGATCCATGCAGCCACGTTATTTGGAAATGTAAAGTTTGGCTATTTTCTGCTCTCTAATTCAATACCTTATGCCTGCTGATGACTTGCATCTATCATTCAGAGCAAAAGTTCCTCTCTATTTGTTATTCTGAAGATAACGAATGAATCCTACATGCATAGACTCTGCTACAGGTAGGTCAGGTGGAACTTGACAGCTGTGGTGACTGGGTTGTTGTATGCCTGGTCAAGGTGTCATAGCACAGCACCTTCCAGCCTACTAAGTCTATGACGAACTCCAGCCTGTCACAGTATGCGCTCGCAGGACTGGACCCGAGTGCGGAGGAACGGCAGACTCACTCTGTCACGGTGGACACTGGCACCGACTCAGCCCAGGAGCAGATTCCCAGCCGACTCCCCATGAAGAGACGGAAACAAGAGGATAGACATAGGAATACCCTGAGATCATCAGAGGCACAACCGAGCGACACTGCGAGACGAAACATTCCCCAACACACAGTAGGATTCTGCAAAAAAAGCTAAACAAGAGTCCCCTTTAAATAATTATAGAATGCGGGAAACATATACCAATTGCAATTAGCTTGACAAGGTAAAGCTGCAAGCAGCTAGGCCTAACAGGTCAAACCATAGTAAATACATAAGCTCGAGGAACCCAGAAGGCCAGGTGCTCTACAGAAAGCTGCAAAGGCCTTCAGTGCTCATGACAACAACCACCTTATTACATTAATTTTACATTAATCCCATTCATGTTATTCTCCCTTCTTGCTTGTCTGCTCCCATCGGCTTCTACCATACAGCTACAGGCTAAGATCAATTCACAGGGGCAATTAATTTCTCTTCCAGCACATTTGTTTTTGCACATCGGGGTAACTAAAACATCTGGAGGAAGGTGGTCACATGTAGAACTTGAAAGTCCTCCTTTTTGAAAATGTGGAATAACTAAAATGCACAGACCAAACTCCAGTAAGGAAGGACTGAAATTATTTTGACCACACGGTAAGTGGTAAATACAAAAAGGACACAAAACCTGCAGATACTGGAAACTGGATCAAAAGAAACTGCTCCAATTGCTGGAGGAACTCAGCGAGTCGAACAGCTTCTATGGAGGCAAGAAGTGGTCACGTTTTTGTACTTGTTTTTGAATACAGTCAGCACACATCTTTCTTTGTTTATTATACCAGTGAATTATTACGATCTCTTACAATGAATCAAAATCATTCCTGATTCCTCCTTTAACAATGCTTTCATGTGGTGTTTGAGAGGCTGCTACATTAGGGTTCTCTCGGGGAATAACTTGAATTAATATGGTGACATTGTAAAGAGCTTCACAGAACACAAGACTGATGTGCAGTGGTTGTCATTACATAGGCAAATGTGGTAACAATTTTTGTAGCACAATTCTATAAATACCGAGGAAATGAATGATTGTTTAAGCTTTTTATGTTAATTCTGATTGAGGCAGAAATGTTGGACAGGACCAATGAAAGAAAAATACTAAATGCTTGCTATTTTTCCTTTAAATAACAACATGATGGTGAAATGCTTTTGTGAGCCCTGAAAGGTTAAATCCAATACTGTCACTATTTAAATGACATTTACATTCCTCACTGTACTTAAAAATGCTTTCTTTACTCACTTTAATGATTCTGCATACCTAGTGAGTGGAACGGAACTAAATTCTATCCTCATAAAGAAGTCTTGTGCAGTATTGAGAAACACTGCCACTTCTTTGCTGAGGAACTGAAGTAAGCTGAGCCATGGAAAGAACAGATTCCTAAAAGTCTGACCTGCTGAATTCCTTCAGCATTTTGTACATATTGCTTTGGATTACCAGCATCTGCAGTATATCTTGTGTTGCTAAAAGTCTGCTTTTTTAATGGTTAAAGCTGATTTCCTTTCACACGAAAGGAAATTCGGACCAGGCAGTAACTTTTTAGGCTATGCTTGCCCTCCAGCTTAATTATTTTATAAAGTTTCCTCCTTATGACAGAAAGTTTGCTGCATTGTTTTCATTTATTTCATTAATTAATGGCTCCTCATTTTTAGTTTGTTAGTTCTTTCCATCCTATTGTTGGAGGAAAGACTTTACTTTATTGCCACCAAACAATTGATACTAGAGCATACAATCATCACAGTGATATTTGTTTCTGCTCTTCGTGCTCCCTTAAGTACAAATCAAAGTAAATATAATAAAAATTTAAATTATAAATCATAATTAGAAAATAGAAAAGGGAAAGTAAGGTAGTGCAAGTCAGGTCCAGATATTTGGACGGTACGGTCCAGATCTGGGTCAGGATCCATTCAGCAGTCTTATCACAGTTGGAAAGAAGCTGTTCCCAAATCTGGCCGTACGAATCTTCATGCTCCTGAACCTTGTCCCGGAGGGAAGAGGGACAAAAAGTGTGTTGGCTGGGTGGGTCATGTCCTTGATTATCCTGGCAGCACTGCTCCGACAGCGTGTAGTGTAAAGTGAGTCCAAGGATGGAAGATTGGTTTGTGTGATCTGCTGGGACAAAAAAAAAATTAATGCACTGAGGTTTTAATCAACTATTTTATCAAAATAAATTTCTTTGTTCGACACACATTCTATACTGTTCTTTACATCTGTAAAGATCAGCCCTTGTTCAAACAGTCTGTCTTCCAGACATGTTACTTGCAGAATTTTGTGATGGGACAACAGGATGTGAAAGAAATTAAGTATTTAGCACAACCTAATGTCAGATCTAAATAGTCAGACGATCCAAGGTCATCGGCTGTCAGCTGAAGTGCCAACAGAGGTTGTCACATAGCAGATAGGAACTGGTGGATAAGTGGGGATATAGCTCAACTATTATTTTGGATACTTGACTTAAACAAGGTTAGAGTAAATGTTGAATTACTGATGACCCCTGGGCCCTGTGAGCCTGAACAGTACTTGGATGTTCGCTGTGCTTTCAAATTATTGTTGGCCTATTCCATTCAGCAATAATGCATCATCTGCAAAGTGAGATCAAGCACATTTAAACCAAATAGACAGACCACCCAGTAAAAATCACACCCACCCCAACCCCCTGAGCATGGAAGAAAAATAGTTAGCTGACTGTGAGAGAATGCTTGATCATTTTGATCGTTTCTTTCAACTTTTTAAAAAAATATGGAATAAACTTGTTAATGAGTTAGTGAAGGTACAGAACAATTCTGTTCTTCACTTTGGACGTGGTTGAGTCAAGATGGAAGTGGCAAATTAATCATTAACTGAAAAAAGCATAGTGAGTACAAAATTATTACATAAACATGTTTGCCAATGTGTGTCTTGTGTTACTTTGTTTAAAATGAACTCTAAAATATCCTTCAGCACAGCTCACAAAGGATTTTATTGAAACCTGATATCACACACTGCAAACAGATTGAGGTGTGTTCTCCAGTAGATTTCATTCTGATATGAGAATTGTGCTAAGAAGTTGGGAAACAGATTTAGAAGTTGAATAATGAGTTTACAGCCTCGGGCTCTTCCAAAGAATAACCCACAGCATTTCACATTTTTGACAGAGCAGAACAAAACAAACAGATACAGTGCTATGTTTCATTGTTTATCTCTGTATCCCTACACTTCTGTTACATCCCGGATAAGAAGATGAATATACATTATTGCACTATTTAGAACTAAATCTCTCTAACAAATGCTCAACTGGGCAAAATCCTGTCCAATCCAATAAATATCACAGAAGCCTCTGAAAAAGGATCAGAAGGGAATGTGATTTGAGAACAGAACCATCTGACTTAAGACATATCATTTTATCATGAATATTTACATTTCACCTAGTATGATACTTCATTTTCTTTCTGTTTTATTTCTGGATCAACCAAATGCTATTTTTATAGTTTCCTTCGAGATCCGGAATTTGCAGCTTTTTTGACTTACATTCATTTATTTATTTTTTGTTGATCATGATCTGTCCAGTGTGATGTCAGCTGTATCCTGGGCTGTTGTGAAAGTAGGTAGCAAGTGAGTACTCTCCACTGGTAATTAACAGTACTATAAAAACAGAAGTTATTTTCTTTTTCTGATACAATGAATACCGTTCAGCTTAGGGTCAGCTAATGAAAACACTCATTTTTTTGATCCAGCTGAGAATTCCAATCTTGACACTCTGGCATATTTATACAACCTCTGGCCAGTGAAGTGAAGTCATTGCTTAATATAAGGAGAGCTGGAGCTCTAACTCTAGAGAGGATGGACCATGAGGTGTGCACTGTACATGGATGAGCTTCTTTGAGTATACCTTTTAGCACGTTTGTCTGCGTCTGAGGCATTGCCAAAGCTATGGGACTTTGTTGGGTAAACTTTGGTTTTTAAAAAGTTATATTTGTAGTATCAAACTTTAAGTCCAAGATCCCCAAACTGCATGGAATCACATTCTTCACATTCATCATGTGAACATAAGACAATTCTACACTGGAGTCTTCTTTTAGTTCTTTCTATTTTGTGCTTTCTTCATCTATTTTCATACGGGTTGTTAAACCCAGTAATTCATCTATCTTCTCAAATAGAGGGAATTCTGGTGACCTTTTTTTTCAGGAAGTCTTCCAGCATCCATCCCCTAAACTATCACACTGCGTTATCCCTCGACCATTTCTGGGATCTCACTGGGCATAAATTAACTGCTGCCTTCTCTAACTCTTTGCAAAGCTTCTCACTGGCTGTGAAGATTGTTGGAATGTCCTGATATCAGGAAAGATTCTGAATAAATGAAATCCTTTGTCACTTTATGAATTCCAAAACTAACAATGTTAATTCTCTCTACAGTTAACATAGAAATGGGTAAGTCTGACACAATAGAATGATTCATTAAAATGACACCCTCTGTGTGATCACTGCATGCAAATACATCTGAAGACAAAGCAAATTGAAATGATGCTTAATAAGAACTTGATAGAACTTGGTTTCCAGATGAGCTAAAGAGCTTTCTGTGAAGTATGTGGTCTGACAAATGGCAAGCAGATTTAAAGTTTTACCAAAGAGTCAATTGGCTATTGCAGACAAATGAGACCATATTTTTAGTTTAGGATTAAATAAAATGCAGACATTCATTTCAACTATACATCTGGTAGTTCCGAGATTATGCATGCAATCCACTGTTCTCGCTCAAGAATCAATATTTACAGATGATAAACAAAAGTTTAGAATTGAGATGTTGATGCCTTATGAAATGTTGAAGAACATGAAGTTTCACAAGGAAAGGAATTTACAAGAATGGAATAAATGCGTCACTTCTATCTTGTAACATTTTATAACCTTGGCTATATATTTGAGTGTGCCAACTCTTTCTGTCTTTTAACAATGTTATGTGCTTAGAATTAACATTTTGATCTATGACATTTTTTAAAATACCCTTTGTTCTTCTGTCTATTACATCCTGTTTGTAGGCAGAAAAACAACAGGAATATTACAAAAATGACATTCCAATGCAGAAGAAAATTGGTTGCATAATTTTCAGATAGAAAGAATCTGCACAACTAATAGTCTAACATTGTCCATTTATTTCCCTCCATAAGTACTGCCTGACCTGCTCTGTTCCTCCATGAAATTCGTTGAAGCAAGCAGTCATAGGGTGAATATGCAAATTCCCTCGAACAGCATCTAAGTTTTAATTTTGTACCTGGGTTCCTGGAACTGCGAGGTAGCATCTCCATCTGCATTAATTGCTGTATTGCTGTGCCTTCCTCAAGCACTTTTGCTCTGCAAGATTAATTGTACACATTCTACTATCTCATCAATTGCTGCAGTCAGCCAAGCATCTTCTGAGAACTTCCTAAGATGTCACCTCTTTTTTCAATATGAGACACATTGTTCTGACCTCACATAATCTGGGTTGTGGTTTGTATTGAGCCACAATTGTCTTCTGCTACAGTATATCTGGTGTGAACCTCACCTTTACTTTGTCCACAACATTTAACTGTGGCAGGACTCTAAGCACCTCTATTGAAAACTATTTCTGTCTTTTAAGCATCTCCAGTTGGCCTCATAAACTTTTTATGCACGTCTATTTCAAACAACCTTTTTATTGTTGGGATAGAGCTGTAGCTTGGCTATTCATGGATCTGCAAGGGCCTGTTTGTCACCCTGTGGTAGTGCATTGTAGAAAGCTAGAATAATCAAATGAAGACCTAACTGGAAAGATTTGTCCTTCATCATTTCTGAGGCCACCCTCACAGCATTTCCTACCATTCTGATGTTCTATAGGAAGGTAGGAAATGCTGCCTGGTGGTTGAAGTCGTTTCAGAACATAACAAAGTTGTCTGCTCTGAACTGTGGTCAATTACTCATAATCAGAAGCTCACAGATGATGCACCTAACAATCTGCCCTTTGAATTTGTGAATGAGAAGTGTTTTTTTTAAAGAAATCTATCTCCAAATACCTTGAAAATATTTACCTGTCATCAGACATATTTTCTTATTGATGTGAAAGAGATTTGATCTGCCATTTTCACAAGGTCCTGATGACAGAGAAACACTTGCTTTGGTTGGCACCATTCTGGAGATTTGTGGGTCTTGCGTTCTGCATGTGCTTCCTGAGCTCTCCATTTGTCCTTAGCCAGTAGGTACGTTCTCCCACTCGGTGGAGTCAACTATTCAGGGAAACATTGCTTGCCTCTACCATTTTGTTATCAGCACTTTAGCCTGAGACCTTCACTACTCATTGCATGGACAGCACAGTGGAGTCTCTTGAAGTTGGAGAGGGGGTAGTTGGGGTTGAGGGAATTTACCCCTAACATTCTGGTAGCTGGGTACATTCCACCCCTGGCCCAAGTCAGGCAGGCACTGTGGGAACAGAGCACTGTGATCAGCAGTCACAAAACAGCATAACTTCCTGATCACTGCGGGGGATTTCAACCAGTCCAGCTTGAAGAAGTCTCTGAAAAACTGCCATCAACATATCACCTGTAGAATCAAAGCCAACCAACTTGACCACCGTTATACTACCTTCAGAAACACTTACTTAGCCATCCCACGTCTGCCCTTTTGCAAGAATGATCACCTAGTATACTTAAGCTTCCAGCATACAGGCAGAGTCTGAAGACTGCAGCTCCAGTAGTGAGGACCATGAGGTATGGTCAAGGAAAGTGAGGGAGTGCTTACAGGAATGCCTCGAATCAGTTGGCTGGACAATATTCAGGGATTCATCCTTGAATTTGAGTGAATATGCCACAGTTATCACTGACATCATCAAGACCTCGTAGATGAGTGTGTGGCTTCAAGAACGTACTGGACATACCCAAACCAAGACCTGTGAATGAACTCGGAGATTTATAGTCTGCTGAGGGCTGGAACTGAGGCATTCAAGACTAAAGATCCAGACAATGCAAGAAGTCCAGGTGCAATCTACTGAAGGCTATTTTAAGAGCAAGAAAACAATTCCATTTGAAGCTAGAAATGGAATCAGATGCACATCTGCTCTTGCAGAGTTTGCAAGCCACTACTTCCTACAAGGTGAAACCTAACATCATGAATGGCTGTGATGCTTCACTCCCAGCTGAGCTCAGCGCCTTTTATGGGTGCTTTGAAAGGGAGAATAAAACTGCACTGGTGCGAATCCCTGCAGCCTCTGGCAATCCTGTGATCTCTGTCTTGCAGGCTGACATTGGAACATCTTTCAAGAAGGTGAACCAGTGAAGGGCTCGGAAAACCTGTGCCAACCAACTGACGGTAATGTTCAAGGACACCTTCAGTCTCTCACTGCAGCAGTCAGATGTTCCCAACTGCCTCAATCATATCAATGCCCAAGAAAAGCAGGGTGAGTTGACACAATGATATTTGCTCATATCTTCTGTGATGAAGTGCTTTGAGAAGTTGGTCAAGTCCAAAATTAATTCCTGTCTAAGCAAGGAGCCAGCCCCCCTGCAATCTGCCAATTGCCACAATAGCTCTACAGTGGATGCAACCTCACTGGCTCTTCACTTGGCTTTGGACCACCTGTATAACAGGCTACTGTTTTTTTTATCACAGCTCAGCTTTCAAAACCGTCATACCCTCAGTACTAATAAACAAGCTTTAAAACATGGACCTTGTTACCTCCCTCTGCAACTGGATCCTTAACGTCCTCATCAGGAAGAATAGAATAATATAGAAATAATATCTTCTCCTCACTGACAATCAACACAAGCACACTTCAAGGATGCCTGCTTATCTCACTGCTCTACTCTTTCTACATCCAGGACAGTGTGGCTAGGGACAGCTGGAGTGCCTTCTGTAAATTTGCCGATGACACCAGTGTTGTCAGAATTACAAATGGTGATGAGGAGGCCTACAGGAGTGAACTAATCAGCTGGCTGAGAGATGTTGCAACAACGACCTTGCACTCAATGAGAGTAAGACTAAGGAATTGACTATGAACTTCAGGAAGGAGAAGTCAAAGGGACACATTCCAGTCCTCATTGAGAGATCGGCAATTGAAAGGGTGAGCAGTTTCAAGTTCCTGGGTGTTAACATCTCTGAAGATCTATCCCGGGCCTAACATATTGATACAATTACAAAGAAAGCACAACGCTGGCTAGATTTCATTAGGATTTTGAGGAGATTTGGTATGTCACCAAATACCCTAGCAAATTTCTACAGATGTACCATGGAGAGCATTCTATCTGAGTCCATCACCGTCTGACATAATGGGGAGACTGCACAGGATTGGAAAAAGTTGCGGAGGGTTGCAAACTCAGCCAGCTCGATCAAAGGCCCTAGCCTCTCCAGCATTGAGGACCTCTTCAAAAGGCGGTGGCTCAACAAGGTACATCCATCATTAAGGACCCCCATCACCTAGGACATGCCCTCTTCCCATTGCTACCATCAGGGAGGAGATACAGGAGCCTGAAGACACACACTCAATATTTCAGGAACAATTTCTTCCTTCCACCATTAGATTTTTGAATGGATAATGAATGAACCAACCAACACTATGTTTCACTCTCATTTTGCACTACCAATTTATTTTAAAAAATATGTGCACACTGTATATTTCTTGTAATTTATAGTTTTTTTACGTATTGCACTGTACTACTGCTTCAGAACAACAAATTTCATGACATATGCCAATGGTATTAAACCTAATTCTGATCGTGATTCTGATTCTGATCCCATTCACTTCTAGATTTAAGAAGGGAAAACATTTTCTCCTGCTCTTCTTTCATAGTCCTGGAATAATTAAGTTTTTTCTTCTTGGAAGATCAAGCAGGAAATACAGAAGGCAGGAAGGATGTACCTTCACGTCCAAGGGCACAAAGACTATTGTTCTAAGAGTATTGATTGGTACCCTACAAGGACAAGATAGATTCTTGTCTTCTCAGTCTACCACAATTTGAACTTATGAGGTGATTGCTTATATTGAATCAATATAATATGGCAGAAGACCAAAGCTGGGCTTCCAAGAAGATGAGCAGGGCTGGAGATGGGAGAATGGGTTATCAGTGTGGGGAGGGTAATTCTCGTCAAAGAAGTAGGCTGAGGGATGGCTGTGATGGAAGAAGAGCTGGGTGTCGTGACAGGAATGGAACTCACTGAGGTGTGGACACAGGGGTACAAAGGTAAAGCCTTTGACAAGGACACAATGTCCCACTTGTTAATAACCAGCACTCTGAGTTGCACCCTATCCCAGCTACTGCACAGATCATCTCACCCCCTCTATGGACTTTCAATGTCCATTTCGCTGTGCATCAGTTCTCGGAATAATTTTCCAAGTGACATTGTGTCCTATCTTTCTCACATGTATTTTACATGTATTAGTCCACAATATCATCGAAAAGTTGGACTTCTTATCCCTCTCTGCCTTATCTCTCACACTTCATGGCAAGTACTTCTTTCCGTTGGTGACCCGACATTGCTAGTTTAGTGTTCCGTGTTCATGAGTTAAACCTGTCTAACTCCAACATTATTGGATTCCTGTGTTTGACTAACAATCCAACCTGTGAGCAGATCCTTCAAATATACGTAAGTGCTATTATCTGTCAACATTCTTTGCTCTGTTACGAGAGTACCAAAGGATTCGCCCTGTTTCAGGTTGCATGTAGAAACCTGGAAACAATCAACTGTTTTATTTATGGATGGCTTGTAATGTGTTTGAAATGCATTTAGTGCGTTCCCTCGGGGTTCATTTGAGGATGTTCTGCTATGGTCCAGTTCTCTGCTTAAGTGACTCCTGAGATACAATAATATCATTACGCTTTTTTTTGCTCTGTTTCGTCTATCATAGTCAACTCAGTGTGAATTCTTTCTTTCACTCCCTCCATTATTTAAGCAGGTTACTTGCCAAGAAATCCAGTGGAATGGGCGTCTTTCATTTGTACATTTGTTCTCCATCTCGTTCAAATCACATAACTTGCTGTCTCTTGATGCATGTCCACGTGTTCTCTATTGGGAGGCATCAAGTGTGAAGTCCAGTATTCTGATTCCAGGAGGAACATTCAAATTACATAATTTCATTACCTGGTATAACTGAAAGTACCTCCATTATTCACTCTCCGAGATACTGGAAATAGCTAGCAATTTGTTCTATCAGGAAAAGTTCTTTATGCACGCAGCATCTAATGAGGCTAATTGGCACTGTACAGCTGCATTCTTTCCAATAGCTTCCCTCTGTAACGCTCTTCACCAATAACTGTTACAACACAAGCCAGAGGAGAGTCACAAAAAACAATCCATAGAGGCGTGGCAGTATTAACAAATTAACTATTGTCATGGGCTGATGCTATCCATAAAACACATGTTACAAAAGCAGTTGTCATAAAACACTTGAAGTTTAGCAGGGTACGGAGTTTGAAATCTAATTTTATTTTGCTTTAATACTCGCTTTACTTCGGAGTATTCTTTGCGATTCTGGAGAACCGCGGGGGGGAGGTAATCTTGGTCGAAATATATTAATTTATCCTCTAAAAGCACTCTCTTCTTACCCCAGGCCCTTCATAGAATCTCCGCCTTGGTGCTGTACCAAAAGAATTTAATTATTATTGAGCGTGGCTTCCTATCCTGGGTAGGATTTGGGACTAACACGTGGTGGTCCCACTAACACTGCTAATATATAATAGCAGTTGTCCTGCTATTTATCCCAGATACAACACTGTGTATTAATAAAAACTTATCTGCAAATTGTTCAGAATGAAAAGTTTATGTGAATTCCCCTTGTCCAAGTTTCCCTCAATTAGCATATGCTGGGCGCTTACTCATTGACTGGATACAGTAAACATTCTAATGATAGTCAAGGGGCCCAAATCAGTCTGCAAAATTTTAACATAGAAACACGGGAACATAGAAAACCTATAGCACAATACAGGACCTTCGGCCCACAAAGCTGTGCTGAACACATTCTTACCTTAGAAATTATCTAGGGTTGAGGTTCTGGTGACGTCATCATCGAGAATGGCAGTTTAAGTCACTAGCTCCTCCAGAAAAATGCGTATTAAGCCCCATTAACCCGTCAAATATAATATTTTTTGAAAAATATTTGAACTGAAAAGAGGGGCAAGAATGGGGAGAAGAAATGGAAATAAAAAAAGTGACACTGCGGAGCCTGCGTCTGAGAGGAGTGCAGTGAGCGGCTCTCCAACCTGACCACGTGCGAGTGAGGCGGCTGCTGGGCCTCGTTCAGACGAAGTGGCAAATGTCTTCGAAATCCTGAAAGAAATAATGGAGGTCCAGAAAGATATAAAGCAGCAGCTCTGTGATATTAAGGCAGAGCTCGCCAGCGTTAATCAAAAGATAGCGGTGGCAGAGACTTGCATTGAGAAGATGGAAGATCGCGTTCAAAATGTGGAACGGATACTGAGCAAGACAATAAAAATAATACATTACTAAGAAGGTAAACTGCTTGACCTGGAGGGAAGATCACAGCGGAAAAATATCAGAATCTACAACGTTCCCGAAGGAACGGAGGGCTCATCTATGACGGAGTTTGTCGGAAAGTTACTGCGGTACGCGTTGGATCTTCCCCCAGCTATGAAGCTGGAAGTCGAAAGAGCCCACCGTGCGTTAGTCCCAAAACCTACCCAGGATAGAAAGCCACGCTCAATAATAATTAAATTCCTTCGGTACAGCACCAACGTGGAGATTTTACGAAGGGCCTGGGGTAAGAAGAGAGTGTTTTTAGAGGATAAATTAATATATTTCGACCAAGATTACCCCCCCCCCCCGCGGTCCTCCAGAAACGCAAAGAATACTCCGAAGTAAAGCGAGTATTAAAGCAAAATAAGATTAGATTTCAAACTCCGTACCCTGCTAAACTTCAAGTGTTTTATGACAACGGGACGCGGTTGTACCAGACAATGGAAGAGGTGACTACAGACATGAAGGCCAGAGGGTTGCCCGTCAGCGTGACCAAAACAAAGGAAAGCCTGGCTGAGGAATTGTCCCACTCCGCTTGGGAAATAGTGCGAGAATCGAGAAAGCAGGAGACGGGAGGAGGTCGAGGGAAACATATCAGGAAGAGACCAGGAGTTTTCCAAAGACAGTCCTCACCCCCTTCAGAAGAGCCATAAGGTTTGGCTAACTTTAAAAATGTTGAAAAGCTAAAGAGAAGCAAAAGTACACGGTGATATACCTATCTTGAGAAATACTTATTATAATGTGGATTTTATATTACTTAGTTGTTATTCTTTATTTGCTCACTTACTCCTTTTTCCCCACCAAAATGAGAATACATATATATATGGGTGTGTGTGTGTGTGTGTGTGTGTGTGTGTGTATATGTATGTATATATATATGTTTATATAGGAAGAGTACACAGGGAAATCTTTTCTGTGTAATGGATTTGTTCGCTAACTTTTATGAATATTGCAATGGGGGCTCTCAACTCACAAATAGGAGGGATTATCCCCCACAGCTAGACATTTCCTTTAGCTCAACGCAGGGTCATTTACTAGAGACCTCAGCCTTGGAATCACATGTTTGTTGCCATTTTTGTTATTATTTGAGTTTCTTGGTTCTTATTTGTTCAGGGAGTAGATCAATTAAGTTTTATTCTAATTTCAATGATACATTGACAGATAAATACAGATGTCTAAGAACAAGGTAAAATTCATTTCTTTTAATGTAAATGGGCTATTAAATCTAATCAAACGTAAGAGAATTTTATCTAAAATGAAAAAAGAACAAGCCCATGTAGTATATTTACAGGAAACTCATTTAAGTGATAATGAGCATAAAAAACTAAAGAGAATGGGCTTCACTAATCTGTTTTTCTCCTCATATAAATCAGGACATAGGAGAGGAGTTGCTATTCTTATCTCAACTAAGCTAAATTTTGATATATTCTGGTAAGGGGAAAATAGATGGCAATTCAGTTACTCTATTGAATATATACACACCCCCGGGAAGTGATATTGGTTTCTTTCAGAAAATTACTGATATTATGGTAACGGAAACAGAAGGTCTCCTGATATGTGGGGGAGACTTAAATTTACAATTACAACCAAACTTAGACTCTGCCAATAGAAAAACCTATGAAACAAAATCTTTACATAAGAAAGTTAATACACTTTTTGAGGATGTTGGTTTAATTGATATATGGAGGGACCTTTTCCCTGACAGAAGGGATTACACTCACTATTCTGCTTCACATTCTGTATATACAAGAATAGACTATTTCATAACATTTGGAAAAGACGAAGACACAATAAACACCTGTGGAATTGGGACAATAGATGTAAGTGACCATGCACCTATATATTTATCTGTTGATTTTGACCAACAACCAAAGAATACTATTTGGAAACTAAATTCAAGTCTACTCAATGATCCGTACTTTAAGGAAGAATTTAAAAAAGAAATTGGTCTCTACTTAGAGTTTAATGATAATGGACAGGTTTCACCTCCCATTTTATGGGATACGCTGAAGGCGGTCTTAAGAGGGAAAATTATAGCGATATCTTCATATAAGAAAAAATAAGGAATAAGACGTTAGAGGAATTACAAAATAGGCTGAAGGAACTAGAGAAAAAACACAAATTGAATTTGGCACAGGATACATTAAGGGAAATTAAAAGAATTAGGAATGAAATAAATAATTTGGCTACGCAAGAAATCAGGAAAAATTTAATGTTTCTGAAACAGAGACATTATGAAAGTGGATCAAAATCTATGAAAATACTGGTGTGAAAACAGAAAGAAAAGATAGCAGAAAATAAAATTCATAGAATTAGGGACCCAAGAACGAAAATGATAAAAAATAAGCTAAGTGAAATTCAAGAAGCTTTTGAAGTGTTTTACAAAATGCTATATTCCAAAGTTCCAGGGGGAAGCATAACCCAAATTGACACCTTCTTGAATTCTCTAGAGTTACCCACTTTAAGCAAAGAACTAAATAGAAGGATGACTGCTGACATAACTGAAGTTGAATTAAAAGCTGCAATTAGCAGGCTTAAATTAAGCAAGTCACTAGGATCAGATGGTTATACAGCAGAGTGGTACAAAGAATTTAAAAATGAGTTAATTCCTGTTTTACTCCCCACGCTGAACTGGGCTCTAAAAAAGGCACAAATGCCACCCAGTTGGAAGGAAACAATAATCTCAGCTATACCGAAAGAAGGCAAGGATAAAATGGAATGCGGGTCATTTAGACCAATATCCGTTCTTAATGTAGATTATAGGTTATTTACCTCCAGCATGGCCAAACAATTAGACGAGTTTCTACCCATACTGATACGGAATGATCAGACAGGTTTTATACGACAATGCCAGACTCAAGACAATATACGAAGGACACTTCACATTATGGATCATATACAAAAAAATAAAATCAAAGCAATAGTGATAAGCGTGGACGCTGAAAAAGCATTTGATTCGGTTAATTGGAATTTTCTTTATAGAGTTTTACATAGATTTGGTTTCCAAGACACAATTATTAAAACTATACAGACACTATATGACAATCCTACTGCTAGGATTAAAATCAATGGATATTTATCAAATAGTCTTACCCTAGAAAGGGGCATGAGACAGGGTTGTGCATGGTCACCACTACTCTTCACGCTATATCTGGAACATCAGACAAAATGAAGATATCAGGGGAATTACTATTAAAGGGACAGAGCATAAATTGGCTTGTTATGCGGATGATATTTTGATCTGTCTAGGTCAACCAACATACTCTTTACCTAAATTGATGCAATCCTTTGAACAATATGGTCAATTATCAGGATAGAAGATCAACATAGATAAAACCCAATTACTTTCATATTACTATAGCCCACCAAGAGAAATTGAAAGTCAATACCCCTGGGCATGGCACACAGAGTCTTTCAAATATTTGGGCATCAATATGCCAAAAGATTTGGCAAAATTATCAGAATGTAATTATCAGCCACTATATAAAAAAATTAAGGAAGATGTGGCAAGATGGAGCCTGATTCCTTTTTTCAGTCTCAGTTCAAGGATTGAGTCTATTAAAATGAATATACTGCCCAGGCTGTTACTGTTATATCTCTTTCAGACCCTACCAATAGAGATTAATCAAAATCAATTCAATGAATGGAACAAGATGCTATCAAGGTATATTTGGCAGGGTAAAAGGCCTAGAGTTCGTCTCAAAACTTTGCAATTGGCAAAGGAAAAGGGGGGATGGGGCTTGCCTTCTCTTAGAGATTATTATTTTGCAGCACAGTTCAGAGCTGTGATATGTTGGTGCAACCCATCATATGACGCTCAATTGAAAAACATTGAGGAGCGGGTACTTCCCATCCCCATACAAGCAATTTTGGCTGATAACAACCTGCAAAGGTACATAAATACTATTGATAACCCATGGGTGAAATTGACTCTTAAAATATGGAAAACTACTATAAAAGAATATAATCTAGAGGGAGATATTGCAATTCTTAAATGGTGTGAATATGACTCTGATTTTACACCAAATAATTTGGATGCTAGATTTAAGGACTGGACAGCTAAAGGAATAACAGTTCTTTGCAACATAATGAAAGAAGGAACACTGTTCAGTTTTGAAATGCTTAAAGAGAAACACTTATTAGAAAAACAAGATTTTTATCGGTATTTACAGATGCGACAATATGTTAATAAGACTCTTAAAAATGTAACCAAGGCAAATACATGCTTGATAGAGCTCTTTAGAAAAGCATTTAATTCAGATAATGGTAGTAGAATCATTTCAAGGGGTTGTCAAATCTTAAAACACATTCGACTTCATACATTAAAACAAAATGGGAGAAGGAGGGATAATTATATCTGAGGAAGAATGGACAACAATATGGAGATATCAATGGAAGTGTACCAGTTCACAGAAATGGAGGGAGCTTGGATGGAAAAACTTGATAAGATATTTTATTACACCCTCTCAGAAATCCCATTATGATAGTAACCTCCCTGTTTGCTGGAGAAATTGTGGAAATCAAAATGCAAATCATTATCATATTTTTTGTGTCTGCCCTGTTATCAAAAACTATTGGAGGGGGATACACAATGCCCTACAAGACATCTTTAAATGTGAAATACCCTTGGAGAGTAAGACCATATATTTTGGATATATACCTCAAGAATGGTTGAAAAGAGATAAATATTTAATGAATATACTGTTGGTGGCTGGTAAAAAGACTCTTACTAGGAAATGGTTAGCCCAACTTTAAATACATGGATGGAAATTACAATGGACATTTACAAAATGGAGAAGATAACAGCCTCTGTTAATCATAAGCTGGAACAATTTGATTCATACTGGGAAAAATGGTTTAACTACATAATGCCTCATAGGCCTGATTTTATTCTCACAAATCAATGAATCTGTTGTTAAAAAAAGATCACTCCCTACTTGTCAATAGTTCTTTCCTTTTGCTTGTTTTTTCTTTCCAATCTTTTCTATAAGTGTATACCCCAGATAAATACTTTGTGGAGATTTTGTGATATATATGATTATATGATATATATGTACAATGTCTGAAATACATCTTATGGAAATGTTTGTTTGATGAACTTCAATAAAAAAATAAATTACAAAAAAAAGAAATTACCTAGTGTTTCCCATAGCCCGCTGATTTTCTGAGCTCTGTGTACCTGTCTAGGAGTCTCTTAAAAGATCCTGTCCTATCTGCCTCCACCACCATCACTGGCAGCCCATTCCATGCACTCACCACTCTCTGTGTAAAAAACTTACCTCTGACATCTCCTCTGTACCTCCTTCCAAGCACATTAAATCCGCCATTCAGGGCCCCAAACAGTCCTTCCAGGTGAGGCAACACTTCACTTGTGAGTCTGTTGGGGTAATCTATTGCATCCAGTGCTCCTGGTGCGTCCTCCTCTACATCAGCGAGACCCGATGCAGATTGGGAGACCACTTTGTCGAGCACCTCCGCTCCATCCGCCACAACAGACAGGATCTCCCGGTTGCCACCCACTTGAACTCTCCTTCACATTCCCATTCGGATATGTCCATACATGGCCTCCTCTACTGCCATGATGAGGCCAAACTCAGGTTGGAGGAGCAACACCTCATCTACCGTCTGGGTAGTCTCCAGCCCCTTGGTATGAACATCGAATTCTCCAACTTCCAGTAATCCCCTCCCTCTCCCTTCCCCTATCACACTTTCACTCTGCCTCCTCTTCTAGCTGCCTATTATCTCTCTCATGATTCTGCCTTCTTCTACTACCCATAGTGCTTTCCCCTTGCATTCCTTTTTCACCTCTCTGGCCTATCCCCTCTCTGCTTCTCCTCCCCCACCCCTTGATCTTTCCTCTGATTGGTTTTTCACCTGCACCTTCCCCCTCCCCCCACCTTCTTTATAGGGCCCCTGCCCCCTCCTTCTTCAGTCCTGACGAAGGCTCTCAGCCCAAAATGTTGAATGCTCCTTTCAATAGATGCTGCCCGACCTGCTGAGTTCATCCAGCTTGTTCGTACATTAAAACTGTGTCCTCTTGTGCTAGCCATTTCAGCCATGGGGAAAAGCCTTGGACTATCTACACGTTTAAAGCTTCTCATCATCTTATACAGCTCTATCAGGTCACCTGTCCTCCTCCATCACTCCAAGGAAAAAAGGCCAAGTTCACTCAACCTATTCTCATAAGGCATTCCCCTCAATCCAGACAATGTCCTTGTAAATCTCCTCTGCACCCTTTCTATGGTTTCCACATCCTTCCTGTAGCGAGGCGACCAGAACTGAGCACAGTACTCCAAGTGGGATCTGACTAGGGTCCTATATAGCTGCAACATTACCTCTCGACTCCTAAACTCAATCCCACGATTGATGAAGGCCTATGCACTGTATGCTTTCTTAACCACAGAGTCAACCTGCGTAGCAGCTTTGAGTGTCCTATGGACTTGGACACCAAGATCCCTCTGATCCTCCACACTGCCAAGAGTCTTACCATTAATATTATATTCTGCCATCATATGTAACCTGCCAAACTGAACCACCTCACACTTATCTGGGTTGAACTCCATCTGCCACTTTGCAGCCCAGTTTTGCACCATATTAATGTCCCACTGTAACCTCTGACAGCTCTCCACATTATCCACAACACCTCCAACCTTTGTGTCATCAGCAAATTTACTAACCCATCCCTCCACTTCCTCATGCAGGTCATTAAAAAAAAATCACAAAGAGTAGTGGTCCCAGAACAGATCCCTGAGGCACACCACCGGTCACCAATCTCCATGCAGAATATGACCTGTCTACAACCACTCATTGCCTTCTGTGGGCAAGCCAGTTCTGGATACACAAAGCAATGTCCCATTGGATCCCATGCCTCCTTACTTTCTCAATAAGCCTTACATCTACAGCTCTACCCTCATCAGTATGTTTAGCCACATTCTCAAAAAATTCAATCAGGCTTGTAAGGCACGACCTGCCTTTGACAAAACCATGGTGACTATTCCTAATCATAATATGCCTCACCAAATGTTCATAAATCCTTCTTCTCAGGATATTCTCCATCAACTTACCAACCACTGAAGTAAAATTCACTGGTCTATAGTTTCCCGGGTTATCTCTACTCCCTTTCTTGAATAAGGGAACAACTTCCGCAACCCTCCAATCCTCCGGAACATCTCCCGACCCTATTGATGATGCAAAGATCATCGCCAGAGGCTCAACATTCTCCTCCCTTACCCCCCACAGTAGCCTGGGGTACATCTCGTCCGGTCCCAGCGACTTATCCAACTTGATACTTTCCAAAAGCTCCAGCACATCCTCTTTCTTAATACCTACTTGCTCAAGTTTTTTAGACTGCTGTAAGTCATCCCTACAATCGCCAAGATCCTTTTCCGTAGTGAATACTGAAGCAAAGTACTCATTAGGTACCTCTGCTATCTCCTTTGGTGCCATACACATTTTTCCACTGTCACACTTGATTGGACCTATCCTCTCACGTCTTATCCTCTTGCTTTTCACATACTTGTAGAATGCCTTGGGGTTTTCCTTAATCCTGTCTGCCAAGGCCTTCTCATGGCCCCTTCTGGCTCTCCTAATTTCTTTCTCAAGCTCCTTCCTGCTAGCATTATAATGTTTTAGATCTCTATCATTATCTAGTTTTTTTTTGAACCTTTCATAAGCTCTTATCTTCTTCTTGACTGGATTTACAACAGCCTTTGTACACCACGGTTCCTGTACCCTACCATCCTTTCCCTGTCTCATTGGAATGAACCTATGCAGAAACCCACACAAATATCCCCTGAATATTTGTCACGTTTCTTCCATACATTTCCCTGAGAACATCTGTTACCTATTTATGCTTCCAAGTTCCTGCCTGATAGCCTCATACTTCCCCTTACTCCAATTAAATGCTTTCTTTACTTTTCTGTTCCTATCCCTCTCCAATGCTATGGTAAAGGAGATAGAATTGTAATCACTATCTCCAAAATGTCCTCCAACTGAGAGATTTGACACCTGACCAGGTTCATTTCCCAATACTAGATCAAGTAGAGCCTCTCTTCTTGTTGGCTTATCTACATATTGTGTTAAGAAACCTTCCTGAACACCATAACAAACTCCACACCATCTAAGCCCCTTGCTCTAGGGACATTCCAATCGATATTTGGGAAATTAAAGTCTACCACCTTGACAACCCTGTTATTATTACACCTTTCCAGAATCTGTCTCCCTAACTGCTCCTTGATATCCCTGTTAGTATTGGGTGGTCTTTAAAAAACACCCAGTAGAGTTATTGACCCCTTCCTGTTCCTAACTTCCACCCACAGAGACTCCGTAGACAATCCTTTCATGTCTTCCTCCTTTCCTGCAGCCCTGACACTATCTCTGATCAACAGTGGCACGCCCCCAACTCTTTTGCCTCCATCCTTGTCCTTTCTGAATCATCTAAAGCCTGGCACTAAAGTAACCATTCCTGCCCTGAGCCATCCAAGTTTCTGTAATGGTCACCACCTATAGATTCAAATTACATTTAGCAGCTTGAGCATGCAATTGAAGTTGGTACTCGTTTGCTGCAGTACTAGAAGGCACATCTTTAAGAATGCAATGATATGGAGAAATATCATTAAAGTTTTAGAGCTGGCTGACATAATTAGGCATTCTCTTAACATCAAAGACAGCTTTGATTCCTTAACATTAAATTACAATATTAGTTGTCCATTTCATTAACTATATATGTTATGTTTTTTGCAATGTTGATGTTATATTTGTCACTAATGATTGTGCGAAATATTTTAGGCATCTTGAGGGTGCAAAATGTGCTCAATAATTCTTTGCTATTTTTGCTTGGCTTTGGACCACCTGGACAACACAATCACCTATGTTGGGATGCTGTTCATCAAATATAGTTCAGCATTGAATATCATCATTCCCACAATCCTGATTGAGAAGGTGCAGAACCTGGGCCTCTGTACCTCCCTCTGCAATTGGATCCTCGCCTTCCTAACCAGAAGACCACAATCTGTGCAGATTGGTGATAGTATATCTTCCTCGCCGATGATCAACATTGGCACACCTCACGGGCGTGTGCTTAGCTCACTGCTCTACTCTCTATATACACATGACTGTGTGACTCAGCATAGCTCAAATACCATCTACAAATTTGTTGATGATACATCCATTGTTGGAAGAATCTCAGGTGGTGACGAGAGGGCATACAGGAGTGAGATATGCCAACTAGTTGAGTGGTGTCACAGTAACAACCTGGCACTCAACGTCAGTACTATGAAAGAGCTGCTTCCGGAAGGGTAAGACAAGGAACACATGTCAATCCTCATAGAGGGATCTGAATTGGAGAGAGTGAGTAGTTTCAAGTTCCTAGGTGTCAAGATCTCTGAGGATCTAACCTGGTCCCAACATAGTGATGCAGTTATAAAGAAGGCAAAACAACGTCTATGGTTTATTAGGAGTTTGAAGAGATTTGGTATGTCAACAAATACACCCAAAAAATTCTATAGATGTACCGTGGAGAACATTCTGACAGGCTGCATCACTGTTTGGTATGGTGGGGGGGCACTACTGCACAGGACCGAAAGAAGCTGCAGAGGGTTGTGAATTTAGTCGGCACATCTTGGGTACTAACCTACAAAGTACTCAGGACATCTTCAAAGAGCGGTGTCTCAGAAAGGCAGTGTCCATTATTAAGGACCCCCAGCACCCAGGGCATGCCCTTTTCTCACTGTTTGCATCAGGTAGGAGGTACAGAAGCCTGAAGGCACACACTCAGAGATTCAGGAACAGCTTCTTCCCTTCTGCCATCCGATTACTAAATGGACATTGAACCCTTGGACACAAACTCACTTTTTAAAAAATATATAGTATTTCTGGTTTTTGCATGATTTTTAATCTATTCAATATACATGTACAGTAATTGATTAACTTATTTATTATTATTATTTTATTTTGTGAGTTTTTTCTGTATTATGTATTGAATTGAACTGCTGCTGCTAAGTTAACAAATTTCACGTTACATGCCGGTGATAATAAACCTGATTCTGATTCTGATTCTTTAACATAACATAAGAAATAGGAGCAGGATTCAGCCATCTGGCCCGTCAACATGGCTGATCTGACCATGTACTCATTTCCATCTACCTGCCTTTTCCCCATAACCCTTAATTCCCCTACAATGCAAAAATCTATCCAAACTTGTCTTAAATATATCTGCTGAAGTAGCCTCCGCTCATTCATTGGGCTGAGAATTCCACAGATTCAGCACTTTTTGGGAAAATCAGTTCTTCCTCATCTCCATCCTTAATTTACTCCCCCGAATCTTGAGGCTATGTCCACTAGTTCTAGTCTCACCTACCAGTGGAAACAACTTTCCTGCCTCTACTTTAACTATCCCTTTCATAATTTTATATGTTTCTATAAGATCCCCTCTCATTCTTCTGAGTTCCAGTGAGTATAGTCCCAGACAACCAATTGATCTCTGGAAATCAGCCTAGTGAACCTCCTCTGCACTGTCTCCAAAGCCAGTATATCATTCCTCAAGTAAGGAGACCAGAATTGCACACAGTACTCCAGATGTGGCCTCATCAGTATCCTGTACAGTTGCAGCATAACCTCCCTGCTCTTAAATTCAATCTTTCTAGCAATGAAGGCCAACATCCCATTCAGCCTCTTGATAGCCTCCTGCACCTGCAAATCAAGTTTCCTTTCTTGATCTCTCCCCACTCTCAAGGTACAACTAAAATGATCAGATTGAGCTATGGCCTGAATGTTGATTTCTATGGCTTCATCCCACTGAAGTCACATAGATGTAGAATTGTATTACCTGCAGCAAGTCCACAGAGAATTCTACTATTTTCTTTGCTTGATTTCTAATTGTTCCTTGATCCCAAGATAAAACCCTTCAAAACTCTCAACTACATATCCCTCCATAGCTTTCTTCCTTCCCACTTCTGCAACTTCTCTACATGTACACCTTTTTCACTTTTTGTGTCAGCTTCCATTTTCCTTCAACAGCAAAGCTTTTCCCTGCTCAATACAGACACTTTGTAACTCTGCTGTCATATTTTTGCCCCATCCCAGTCCTCAAAGGGTTCTGGAAACCTTACTTCTTTAACCGAGGTTTCAAACAACTTTTTCCTACTTTTTCTTCTTGGTCATGTTCAGCTTTAAACCTGACCATCTGACATCTTAAGGATGGTTGGCTATTAATTGTAATGCACATTTTAAGTAGCTTGTACCTGCTTGGCACGAGTCAAAGATTAACTAAAAGGCATGTCATCATTGCCACTTTCCCGTTGCTCATGATTTTATATTGCATAAGTAAGTGCACACCTTGTCTATTTACAAGAATTTATGAAAAATTTATTTAATGATTTCTTATCTGAAAAGCAAATAGAAACAAAATTATTATTTTTGGTGGATAATCATTCCATTGTGTGTCGTTTTTCAATGTCCAAGCTAATTCTATCAGACCAGAGCTTGAGGTAATTCCATGCCAGATGAGGTATTATTCACTTTTCCTTCTTAAATTAGATGGCTTAAAAGTTTGCAAAGGTTGTTTGATTTAAATTATTGTTGCCTTATTGGTAGGTAAGTCCAAAATCTGTGAGTATGAATAAATGATTTTTGCAAATTACAAAATCTTTGTATGTGACTGCCCCATTATTGAGATGTTCCTCACAGTCCATGATCTAACTTTAAGTACTCGTAATCTCATTATCTCATGTTCTTGCTATTTACTGCTATTAATATTTGCGTTTGTACAGTATGTTGTCTTCGGTTGATCTTTTGCCAATGCTGTAGTAGCGTAGATTTGCTGAGTCTGCCCACAGAGAAATGAATCACAGAGTTGTATATGGTGACATATATTTACTCTGATAATAAAATTTACTTTGAACTTTGAACTTTAATGATGTCAGGAACAGACTCTGTGGATCTGAAGACCCCTGGTTTACTATATGACTGACTAAGATGCTATTATAGACATCAAAGAAACTTTATGACATAGTAGGAGGCTATTTATCCCCATAGTGCATAAGTTAAAGGAACGTTACTCAACATATCTTAACTTCTATCTTAGGTTCAAGCTTAATTGCTCTTCAACCATACACATCAATACAGCTTGAACAAAGCAGCGGTCTTCCTGGGCCAAGATGCAAAACACAGTGCTTCCAGTACTTGATCATGGCCTGTGGGTCGAGTGTCTTCAAATTCATATTCAGGGACATTATTGTTGGAGCAAGACATATATTTGCCACCCTTTCAATAACTGAGTTCTAAACACTCACTAACCTCCCAAGTAAAATATCAGCACACCTCTAATCCTTCTACTAGTCACCTTAATCTAAACTCCCATGTTTTCTCAACTCCGCCCTCCTCCCACTGCTAACCCCCAACTAAGGGAAGCAAGTCCTTTCTATTTTCCACTGAACCTTCATAATTTCCTGTCCCTCAATTAAACCTCCCTTCAGTCTCTTCTGTTGCTAAGAAGACAACGAGAACTTTGAAAATTCAATCTGTGCACATGGGAAGAATTTTCCAGTCTTGACAAGATCTTTGTAATTCTCCTCAGAACTTTCTTAAGTACATGAAATGGTAATTAACTGTAATTAGTTGTCTTAAATTAATTATTTGTGTTGTGATGCTAAAAGTAAAGCAGCCCATAATCTTAATCTCATAATTGCAATTGGGAGCTATTCAAATGCTTTTCTGAAGAGGCATTCTGCTGTTGGCTGAGGGTTGAGATTGTTAGAAATGTACTATTGAGAACTACTACTAGAAATAATTTAAACAAAAGAATAAGTTATTTAAACTTCCTATTTATGAACAGGAAACTGTAGGAAATTGCATTACTGAATGGCTTCAAACTCTCTCATTAAGTTTATGTCCACATACTCAGCAAATGGTTTATTAAAGCAATACTTCTTTGTTCCAGAAAATATACTTGTGAATGATTTATCAAAAAAATCTACATGATTCAGTTGGTCTTGTTGTTATTTCAGGCAGTCACCCACAAGCACAGGTAGGGAAGGAACAGATTTTATGCCTCCGATGCTTGTCATGTACGAAGTATCATTAGAGCTAAACTCAGAACAAACACCTTGAAAAACCAGGTCAAAAGTGTTCAAGTCAAAAGGCAAATTAATTCTTCTCAGAGTATAGAATGCAACACTACTTTTGACAACTGGCTTGGGGCCCGTTCAGTAACTTCTGTGACCTTTGGGTCAATTGTTCATAGAGTTTAATGCAAGTATTATTTGTATAATTTATATGAGAAATGGAAATGTCTGAAGCAATGATTCTCTGTACATGAACACCAATTGACAGCATAATTGTCATTTCTAGTTCCAATTCCTTATCTGGACTGTAAATACAAAAAGGGCTCCCAATGTAATTCAGGAGCTTAATTAATGGAGCATAAAATTTATGTCAAGCCAGATGGAAAGTCAACCTTTTTTTCTGTACTTGTGAAGTTGATGGGTTAATTTGAAGAGACAAATGCCCTTGCTATGATGCCAGTGCATCTTCTGCATCCATCTGAGAACACTGAGAAGTATTTTTAAACAGCTTCTTTCATTCCCACCTGGAACTCTGGCATTTGCTTTCACAGACGTTGGCCCTTCATCAAATCATAGTAGTGTGTGTAGCCCTCCGTTAGTCTCAATAGTCCATGGATTTGCAGCTTGGAAAGTTTCCAGGGCACAAGCCTGGGCAAGGTTTTTTTTTATGGAAAACCGGCAGTTGCCCAAGCTGCAAGTCTCCCCTCTCCACGCCACCGATGTTGTCCAAGGGAACGTCATTAGGACCCATACAGCTTGGCACCGGTGTCGTCGCAGAGCAATGTGTGGTTAAGTGCCTTACTCAAGGATACACATGCAAGCCTCAGCCAAGGCTTGAGCTAGCGACCTTCAGATAACTAGACAGATGCTAGACAACTAGACAAATCATAGAAATATATGGTTAAAAAAAAAGAGGATATCTGGCTCATCATACTGTGGTATCTAACATGAATTTTAGGTTAATCCTGCACAGCAAACCTTGGGCCATAAACCCTCTATGTTATCTCTTAATCTATATTATATTATTATATCAATCTCTTTAAAATACACAATGGATGAACACTTAAGATGTTTTTGATTCATTCCGAAATAATCTGTCCTCCAGCATCAGATCAGAATCCAGTTTAATATCACCAGCATATGTCGTGAAATTTGTTGTTTTTGCTGCAGCAGTATATTGCAATACATAATAATAAAAACATCAGGCAGTAATAAATCAAGGCAGCTGGACTTGCTGTGTTGTCTAGAAGATGTTTCATCACTCATCTGAGAGGCTTCTTCAGTTCTGATCCATGGTGGGTAGTTTCCGGCTATGAGTCGTTCAAAGGTATAGCAATCACATAAGGGATGGGCTCCACCAGGTTTCAGATGCCCAAGACATGCCGCATGATAAGCACACCAAAAAGCAACTTCACACCAGATTGGTCGCAGCCCGGGTTACCAATGACCACGCTATCCGTCTGACGCCAGGGCGGATGCCGCGATAAATGTGCTACTGGTGATACGACACCGAAGACCTGTGGCAGAGAGAACGTCACAATCGCCACATGGAATGTAAGAACACTGAACCAAGCAGGGAAGCTCAAGGAACTCATGCAGAAAGATACAACTGGCACCTCCTCGGGCTCTGTGAAGCTAGATGGAAGAACGCTGGAGAAGTGTATACTGAGGAAGGACATGTACTCTATTATAGCGGAGAAGAGAACAGACATGAAAATGGCGTGGGGTTCCCAGTCAACAAATCCATTAACAACGCTGTCCTAGGATGCCAACCAGTGTGAAGCAGGCTCATGACCATCCGCCTGCGAGTAAAGCCATTCAACATCACAGTGGCACAAGTCTACGCCCCAACAACAGACTACGACGATAAAAACATTGAAGAATTTTATAAGAAACTACAAGATGTCATCGACAAGGTGCACAAAAAAGGTATTTTGATCGTTCAAGGTGACTAGAATGCCAAGGTGGGTAGAGACACACAAGTTGATTGGGGGGATCTCATTGGCCCCTCATGTAATGACATCTCCAATGAGAGGGGACTATGCCTGCTGGAATTTGCCAGTTATAACAACATGGTGCTATTGAACACACTTGGAGAGCACAAAGCATCCCGAAGATGGACTGGTATGCCCCCAGTAGTTAACATCACCAGATTCACTACATCCTAGTGCAAAGACAGCACAAATCCGGTGTGAACAGACCGAAGGCCAGAACATTCCCAGGAGCGGACGTGGGCAGTGACCATGACCTTTTCATGATGAACATCAGAGTGCGCTTGAGGAGAATCAATAAGCCAAAAAACAGCCGGCTGAGATTTGACCTTGAGAAACTGAATGACCCCACCATCTCTGAAAAATTTCAGGCAGCAATTGGGGGGAAGTTTGCACCAATACTCTTCCTTGACGGGGACCTGGAAACCACCACAAATAACTTTAAGACAGTGATGACGGAAACAGCAAGCAAGATTCTGGAGAAAAGCTGCGGCAAGTCCAAACCATGGGTCACTAACAAGATACTGGATATATGTGACACAAGAAGGAAATTAAAAAAAGATAAAAGCGCAGCAGAGGGAAGAACAGAATACAGGAAAATCCACAAGGAAATCAGGAGGGAAATGAAGGAAGCAAAGCAAGGATGGATAGCTGAACAATATGCAGACATTGAAGACAGCCTCCTCAACTACAACACAAAGAAGGCATTCCAACTGGTGAAAGATCTTACCAAAGAAAAACAAGCCAAAGTGAACACCATCCAAGACAAAAATGGCAAAAGCCTCACAGAAGAAAAGGAAATAATGGAAAGGTGGACAGAGTACAGTTCAGAACAGTACAACTACCAGAGCAAAGGGGATCCAAGCATGCTGAATGTAAAGGAATCTTCCAGTGAGGATGACTATCCAATCATGTGCGAAGAAGTTGAAGCTGCAATACGATCACTGAAGTGCGGGAAGTCAGCAGGGGTTGACAACATCCCTGCTGAACTGCTGAAGCATGGAGGAGAGCCACGATAGACACGCTTACCATCTTCTGCAATAAGATCTGGCAGACAGGTGAATGGCTGACACCTTAGACTCAATTGCTGATCATTGTGCTTCCCAAGAAAGGCAATCTCCAATGTTGCCAGAATTACCATACCATCAGTTTGATCAGCCATGTGAGCAAGGTAACGCTCAGAATCATCCTGAACAGACTGAGACCTCAGGCAGAAGACATCATTGCCGAGGAACAAGCTGGCTTCTGTAAGGGCAGAAGTACCACTGAGCAGATTTTCAACCTCTGTGAGAAACACGTTC
The DNA here is from genome assembly GCF_048418815.1 of Hemitrygon akajei. NCBI lineage: Eukaryota > Metazoa > Chordata > Chondrichthyes > Myliobatiformes > Dasyatidae > Hemitrygon > Hemitrygon akajei. Next base: position 30,972,252 of record NC_133145.1, read on the forward strand.
AGCATCAGAGAGAGTTCTAACACGTCTTCATAGACTTCAAGAAGGCGTTTGACAGAGTCTGGCATGAAGCCTTATGGGCCACCATGAAGAAATTCAACATGGGGCAGAAGCTGACAAACAATCCATCAGCTTTACACCAAGGCAACCAGAGAAGTATTCACTCAAGGCACCATTGGGGAGTGGGTCCATACCTCTGTAGGAGTCCATCAGGGAGCTCCTCTTCCTCATCTCTTCAACGTCTTCCTGGAATGGATCATGAGTGTTGCCCTTGAAGATCATGCAGGCACAGTCAGCATCGGAGGGAGGAACATCACAAACCTAAGATGATGACATTGATGGGCTTGCAGAAAAAGAGGATGAACTGGCTGACCTGGTCAGCCATCTTGACAGAGACTCCACAAAGTTTGGAATGGAAATAAGTGCCGAAAAAACCAAGCTCATGGCAAATGCCAATGGTGCCATCACAACAAACATCTCAGTCCATGGTCAGAAACTTGAGACAGTGCAGCAGTTCAAATACCTGGGGGCAATCATCAGTGATGAAAGATCAAGACCAGAAGTCCTGGCAAGAACCACACAGACAATGGCTGCACTATCCAAACTCAATACAATATGGATGGACAGCAACATCACCATGAAGTACAAGATCAGATTCCTGCGTGCATTGGTATTCTCCATCTTCCTGTATGAAGGCGAGACATGGACCCTCAGAGCAGAGCTACAGAGGAAGATACAGGCTTTGGAAATGAGATGCTATCGCAACATCTTGGGCATCTCATACTTGGACCACATCACAAATGAGCAGGTCTGCAAGACCATCCAGCACCACATTAGCCCCCATGAAGACCATCTCACAACAGTGAAGAAAAGAAAGCTGAGATGGTATGGCCAAGTAAGATCCAGTGGCCTTGCAAAGACCATTCTACAAGGAACTGTGGAGTGGAAAAGAAGGAGAGGCAGACAGAGGAAAAGATGGACGGACAACATTAAAGAATGGACAGGGAAAACATTTGCAGTGACCCAGGTCCTGGCACACAATCGTGACAGATGGAACAGACTGGTGCAAAGCTTGGCATGATGGTTCCCTGACGAGTCCACCAGGAGATAAAGGCGCAATAAGAAGAAGAATCACATGAGGGTCATTAAGAGTCATAGAAGTAATGAGAGGGTTATTAGCCTTAGCTTTGCATGAATGGAGTAGTGAACTGTTGTGGAGATGCTGAGGTAGAGATGTTTGGACTGCATTGTAAGTAGCTGATAGGTGGTGTCATACCTCAACCCCTTTATTCAGGGATGGGTTTTCCAGTTTGACAAAGATGTTTTCTTTAACCCCTCTTTCAAACCACTTGTCCATCCTGTCCAAAATGTGCACATTGTTATCATCAAAGGCATCTCCCTTGTCCTTTAGGTGCTGATGTACAGCCGAGTCTTGACCTGACACCATGACGAAGCGTCTCGAATGAGTGGCAAAACATCTTCTCGACAACACAGCAAGTCCATTTGCCTTGATTTACTACTGCTTGATATACAATAACCTGGATGACTGAGAACCTTCATAGACATAATAATAAAAACTGTGAATTATGGTATTATATTATATTCATAATATACTTATATATAATAGCTAAATTAAATAAGTAGTGGAAAAAAAATAGCGAGGCAGTGTTCACGGGTTCGATGCCTGCCAATGGATGGGAAGAGGCTGTTCTTGAATTGTTGAGTATGTGCCTTTAGGCTCCTATAAAACCTTCTTGATAGTAGCAATGGGTGATGGGAGTCCTTAATAATGGATGCTGCCTTTTTGAGGCATTGTTCCTTGAAGATGTCCTAGATGCTACGGAGGCAAGTGCCTATGATGGAGTTGACTGAGTTTACAACTTCCTGCAGCTTCTTTCGACCCTGTGCAGTAGCCCACCCCCATGAACGATACTTGATTTGTTAAAGATGAATAGTTAGCAAGAACACAATGTGCTCATAAGTGTAAGTTTTCAATATCATCAGTGCAAGGGTAACATTCTCACATATCCGAGGAGAATGTTATTCTGTGTAGAAACCTGTCTTCAAACCTCTTTTCAAATGCATAACCAGAAGGTACTTTGTAAAGAATGTTAACTTGAGAAGTAATGGGTATTACCTTCTCAAAAATCAAATGTTATTGATGTTGGAAGGTAGATCATAATGCATGGAATCAAAAACATCTTACAGACCATGGACCTGGCTCTATTCAACACTGCTGCATGGTTTTTAGTGACTCCTGCCATGAAAAAGAAATAGTACCCTGTAGTTATGGCTTAAATCAGGAAGATGCATCAAAATTCCACATCTGAATAGTGTGGCTAATCTGCCAGTTATTTGTACAACCCAGAGGTTAATCTAGCATTTTATCTGCTTCCAACATCAAACCAGGCTCAGGTAACAAGTCGTGCTCATCGACTACATCGTCGCATAGCTACAGAAATTCAAATGGCTCGTTCATAACCATCTCTGTAAACAAATTGTTTCCCCAATTAAACCTGCATTAAGAGTTGAGAGAGATCTACAAAAGTCTGCTTTACTGAGGAGTTGAAAGCCTTATCACCTGAAATAGAACACCATTAATTAAAGCCAAGAATCTGTTAGCTCATTCATTTAATTATATGTTAGTTCAGTCCAATCTTCCAGTTAATGGGATGGTATGGCTATGGTTGTTCATTCATTGCCATTGCTGCAGTACTAAGATACTGTAAGCTAAGATGCCTCTCAGGTAAATTGATGTTGATTTGTTATTGTTATGTTTTGTAACTCCACAACATAAAACCTAATTGGAAGGACAACATGGAGTCAGGAATAACACGTGTACGTTCAGACAGACAGACAGACATACTTTATTGATCCCGAGGGAAACTGGTTTTCTTTACAGCCGCACCAACCAAGAATAGTGAAGAAATATAGCAATATAAAACCCATAAATAATTAAATAATAATAAGTTAATCATGCCAAGTGCAAATAAGTCCAGGACCAGCCTATTGGTGCAGGGTGTCTGACACTCTGAGGTAGGAGTTGTAAAGTTTGCTTGCCACAAGCAGGAACTTAGTTTTACTTTTAGTGAGATGTGTATCGATGATATGGTGGCGTGATGATGTATGCCATTCATGCACTATTACATATAACCAGTAATTAATTTTTAAACAAGCAAAGGATGCTTAATCAAACAACAGATTTAAAACACACAAAATGCTGGAGGAACTCAGCAGGCCAGGCAGCATCCATGGAAGAAAGTACAGTTGACGTTTAATGCTGAGACCCTTTGGCAGGACTGGAGTAAAGAAGATGAGGAGTAGATATAAAAGGTGGGGATACGGAGAGAGAAACACAAGGCAAAAGTTGAGTCCATGACCTCCTCCACTGTTGCAATGAGGCTGCACTCAGTTTGGAGGAAAAGCACCTTGTATTCCAACTGGGACAGCATGAACATCGATTTCTCGAACATTCGGTATTGCCCCCCTCTCCTTCACCAGTCCCCATCCCCTTTTCCCTCCTGACCTCATCTCTTTGCCTGGACATTTCCTCCCTCTGGTGTTCCTCCCCCCCTGTTTCTTTCTTCCATGGCCTTCTGTCCTTTTCTATCAGACTCCCCTTTCTCCAGCCCTGTATCTCTTTCACCAAACAACTTCCCAGCTCCTTACTTCATCGTGTCCCCTCCCAGTTTCACCCATCACCTTGTATTCCACTCTCCCCACCTCTACCTTTTAAATCTACTCCTCAGCTTTTTTTTCTCCAGTCCTGCCGAGGGGTCTCGACTTGACACATCAACTTTTGTACTTTTTTCCATAAATGCTGCCTGGCTGGCTGAGTTCCTCCAGCATTTTGTGTGTATTGGTTGGATTTCCAGCATCTGCAGATTTTCTCTTGTCTGTGAACATATTTAAAATATAACTCAAATCCCACTGCAATATTAGATACTAATATTAGATAATTCAACTAATATATAGACATCCACAGCATGGTAAATTTTAAATTGACCAATTCAAGCCTAAAGTTTTAATTGCTGTGGAAGATTAGCTACTCCATCTGCTGATCAATCCCAGGCCACCTTACAAAGCTTCGAGCCAACGCTTTCACTTTGACCGTGCTCAGGTGACTGGCATGTAGATTCTCCAAGACTTTCATTCTCAGCTTGCATGGTACAACAGCTCTCAATCTCCACATGTGGTATCCGCTGTAAGGGGAAGTCCAACTCAGTGCTGGTAAAAATGGAGGAACTGAAGTTTCTGCTGCACATTCCAGCCATTTTGGGTTGTTACGTAGAACTGAAACAGTCTGGGGTCTTTTCATGTTTCCCTTTGGATCATCTCTGTCACAATAGGGAGACTTTAGATTTGAGTTAGGGCAAAAAGGTCAAGAGGGGTGTCCTCTTTTGTAAACTTTTCAGGTATTTTCTTTCAAGCATAAACAGTGCAATCAATCAGTATTTCCATGATTAGTCATCCTTGAATTTGATCTTGTAATTATGTTCTCCAAGAAACAGAGCCCATCTCGGCACTGGTGCTGCTGCTGTTCATAGAACACTCTTCTGCGCATTGAAAATGGGCACCAGTGGCTGATGATCAGTAATGAGGATAAATACTGTCCCATACAATGAAATGTTTTAAACCCCAAACCAGACTCGAGGCCTCCCTGTCAAGCTGTACATTATTTTTCTCTGCAGCGTTAAGGGGACATGATGCAAAGGCTATGGGGTGTTAACTTCTATCATTTATAACACGTGACATGACTGCATCTAAACCATAAGGCGTGGCATCACAGGCAAGCTTCACTGGATGACTTGGATCATAATGTGCGAGTACAGTGTCTGCCATCACCATTTCCTTTTCTTTTTTGAAAGAGTCTATTACTGTTTGTTCCTGATCTGTCCGAATCAGAATCAGGTTCAATATCATCGGCATGTGTCGTGAGTTTTGTTATCTGTAGTAAGCAGTTCAGGGGGTGTAACACAGCAGCCAGATTTGGGAGGAACCTGTTATAGTAATTGACAAATACTGAGAAGGACCTCAACTGTGACACGTTCTTTGGCCTTGGGGCATCCACTTGCTTGGTTTCTCAGCACACTTGTGTAATGCTTGTGCGTCAATGTAAGTGATGCTTGGTTTAAAGAATTCACACTTGTTGCATTATGCTCTGAGCCCATCATCTTCGAATCTTTTTAACACTGTCTTGAGGTTTTGGAGATGTTGCTTGTCCTCCTTACTGATAACAATGATGTCATCAAGGTAACGCTGAAAACCTGGGCAACTTGAGGCACCTGGTCTACAGCTATCTACCATAGTGCAGATTCAGATGCTACTCCACAAATAAGCCTATTAAATTGATATAGGCTTTTGTGAGTGCTTATGATGAGAAACACTTCAGACATTTCCTTGATCTCCATCTGTAGGTAGGCCTCAGCTAAGTCCACTTTGCTGAAGTATTTTCCTCCTGAAAGGGTTGCAAAAATATCTTCTATTCTGCCAGACCCAGTCTTCTTTGCTACTGGGACCATTGGCATTGCCCATGGGCACCACTCAAACTTAGAAAGCATTCCTTCAACCTCCATGTGATCCACGGACTACCTTGTCATGGATGATATAAGGAACCAGAAGGGCTTTGCAAAACTTGATATGTTTGAGTTTTCCATCACCATGCTTGAACAGCGCTGTGGCATCATCCAGTACCTTTCTTAATTCGCTTTCAGTTAACTCTTTTGCAGGGATGTGGCATGCAAACGGTGGACAGATCTCTAATCAAGTTGTAGTGGTCTCAGCCAGTCATGCCCCCCATAATGCTAGCCCTGCTGTTTTTGCTACATACAGTGCTTTCTTGTAAGATGCCACAAACTAAGTGATCTCAGTGCATCATTAAGCTCATTACAGAACTGACAATGCTCAGAAAATCTCTTCAATTCAGGGCGTACAGTAAAATGGACTCCCCTTCCTTTTGATTCTACTTATGAAATCAAGAATGGTTTCAGTTCTAAATGTTCCAGCATTTCTTTCACAATATCAACAAAGCTTATTACAGCTGGTCTGGTTGGAGCAGTCAACCTTCTAAGCAAACTGTATGCTTTTAAACCCAATGCACTCTGCAAAATTGGCACTTGTTTCTCATTTGCTATTCCATTTACTTTAAAACATTGCTCAATCTGCTCTGTATACAAAATCCAGTTATCTCTTCTGCAATCAAACACATCAATCTTTCTAATGTAGCTAACCATTTCTGTTCTTTTTCTTATTTATGATTATTATTATTATCCGGTACTCACTGTCTATGCACCCATGAATTCTTACAGTTTCTGCCTTCTTTTTAACATGATAGTCTTTCCTTTTGTGAAGAAAACTTGCTGCTCTGAAGAAAAAAAACCCTGTTGCACATTTTTTAAAATTTGATCATTTCTTGCTGCGCTTGAAAAGGTAGGCAGTCTTCCTGGGTTTGTTTAAGACTTCCTTGTTACCAATATTATGTTTAGTAACTCCAAAACATAACAACTAGTGAAAGCAAAGCATGGAGCTGGTCATAATTTGTGTGCATTCTCAGTCTTATTTCTAGTGGGACACATATGAAAGACGTGATAACATGATAATACATGCATATACTATTACATATAACCTAAATTATTTAAACAAAGAAAGGATGATTAATCAAACAGTATATGTACAATATTACTCAAATACCACTGACATATTAAATACACAACTATTGTTACATGTGCTGCGATAGATGTGCAAAGATAGATGTGCAAAGATTAGTCTGGCAATGCCATCCAGACTGATCATGCCATGCTTAATTACATCATGGTAGTGAAAAGAGACTGAATTGCAGAATATCGTGTAGCAGTTGCAGGGGAAGTTCAGTGCAGGGAGATAAACAAAAGGCAAGGGGAATGATGAGATCAAGAGTACGAGAGTTTGCCTTTCAGCATAGAGAAACCTGTTTGAGAGTCTGATAACATTGAGATAGGAACTGTCTTTGAATCTGGCTCTCAGACTTCTGTGTCTTTGGCAGGAGAGATTGTCTGGGAGGGGGAAGTGCCTCGATTATGGTAGAATCAGAATTGGGTTTATATGTGTTAATATGTCATGAAATTTGGTAGCTGCTACCCCAAGGCAGTGTGGGAAGCAAAGACTGAACCAATGGGGGAGAGGCTGGTTTGAGTGATGGACTGGGCTGTGTTCACAGCTCTCTGCAGTTTTTTGCCAAACCGAGATGAGATGCATCTATACAAGATGGTGCATCTATAAAGAATGGTGTAAAGTGTAAAGTATGCTTTTTACCTCTTGGTATTTGTAAGATAGAAACATAGTATGGTGTAGAACTTTGAAACAATATTAAATATACAGTACATAAACAAACCAACTGTGTGTGAATGAAACTGAAATGTATTTCAAGCACCTCCACAGCCTGTGGCAGTTAACACTAGCAATATTTGGGACTCATTTAAAGGATGGAATCTGTGTTCTTCTTGAATGAATGTTTGAGTGTTATTAGGATGTACCTGTCAATTCTTCACTAGTTTTGTTTGATTCTTTAAATGATTGAAGATGTGAGTTCCTCATACAGTATAATGTTAAAAGAAACTGGAAAGGTTTAAAATGGGATTTTCCCCATGAAAATCAGGAAAATTAGCAATGTCTACACTGCAAAGTGGGAGTATTCATTTGAAAACGTAGTTTGTAAATCATGAGGAGTATTATTTTTTCTTTTGAAACTTCTCTGGAAATATCTTCCTAAATCACCTCTGCTTTCCCCTTTATTCCGTAGGCCGCCTTTAAGATACAAATCTTTGGCAAAGGTTTTGGTCACAGTTCCAGATACCTGGTTTGATTTGGTTTACCTCCTTTATGAAATGTCTTGAGAGATTTAGTATAAGTTGTTGTCACGATAAAATAGTTGTGTACCATCTAATTCATTGATCTAATTTGTGTCATATATCCTTAAATATTTTTGGAGTTAACTTTGTGAATTTTCTCTAATGATACTTGTCTATTTTAATATTTTACATGCTGTAACTTTTCTATTCTGTCTTAATTGACCAAAACTCTGGTCAATTATCACAACAGTCATTTTTGTTTTAATTACTTCTCTACATTTAAAAGGACATTTTAATTTTAAATCTCACAGCCATTTACTCAGTTTAAAATGAAGGACATTTGTTGAATACAGATGTTCCAAAAATGATGCTTTATTCATCCTCAATGTTAAACTTTACTAGAATTAAATCAAACTCTAAATGGTAATATGGATTCAATAGTTGGTAGATGATTCAGATTTTAGTAGCGTGTCTGTCTTTACAAAGATTAATTATTAAATTATAGAAGATTAATACTGAAAACCCTTTTAGAAAACTTCTGAAATTCTTTCATCAAATTAAGCGAAATCAGCAGAGATGTGAGTCATTCAGTTGAAAAGAAGCAAAATTAAATTTCTTATGGTCATTTGCAAAGGATTGGCATTCAGTTCCCTCAATAATGGCATACAAAATATTCAGAAGCAATCAATATAAGATGGTGGGTGAAAATTGTTAACTTTGTTTCTTTTTCACAGCCATTAGATTTTTTTTGTGATAAATAGAGGCCTAAGCTCCTTCCTTTGGATTCTCAGAGAGAATCGACACAGCTGTAAAATTCTCCAAGGCACAAAAGGAAAGGATCAGAAGTAAACACAACAATGGAGGTTAATGGGGTCCAGGAAGCATTTTGTTCAAACTTGATGGACAATGCGTGGTGTCAATGAAAGGATTAATGATAGAAAATTCAATCAGCTCTTCTCGCATAGGTCGGTCATTTGTGCTGTATTTTTCCTTCACCAGCAGTTCCACAGCATCTTATTAAAAATGTAGAGCGTTGGCAAATCTCAAGCCATATACATCTGACCATAATGTCTCAGTCAGAATAGGACACAGAAGAGTCTTTTTTGTTGGTGGTTGAATAACATCAAGACACAGCCACCAAAAGTAACCCTGGTATGCATGATGATATGCATTGTTTGGACTGAATTGTGCAATGAACTAAATGTTAATGGAAACACAAGAGGAATAAATAGGGGATAATGTTGAGGAGTGAGCTCCAAGGTAGTGATGAGTTACATACCAAGTAAACCTGAGCTACATTTAAAAGCCAAAATTTCTTTCAGATTTACTGCTGGAACATAATATGGTTGTGTTAGTCTTGTTAGAAGTGGTTCTTAAGAGATCTTCTTAATCTTTCTTATTAAATTATATTGGATACTTGGAAAGCTATAGAGTAACATATATGTAAGGTTTTGGTGATTGTGGGGTAAGGGGGTTCCTCCATTGTTTTAAATGAAGGAATATTGACTGCTTTATAATCCAATTAGTTTAGCTTTAACCAAAATGACTTCGATTTTCAAAGAAAAATTAACCATGCATAATCTGAAGTTATGTATCAAGTACTGTAGTAATCTGAGGCTCCTAAAGGAGAAAAATGGAGTACAGAACCTGTAGGATACATTAGTTGTGCCACAGTAATTCAAGGAATTATCCAACAACTCGTTAAAATAATAAATGTTAATTCCAATTGTCAAATGCAGCGATGATACCAAAATACTTAATGAGGAGCAATGTATTTCTTAATGTTGCAAATTGATTTCAAAATTATCAACCAAATATGCAGCACCATTAGTGTAGCTCAGTAATAGCTACTATTAAAAGATGGCAGGAAGTTTTACAACTTTGATTGCCTTTCTGTCCTGGATATGCCAGATCTAGCTAAATAATGCTGGCTGCCTCAATAGTCCTTGAGTTAGGAAGATGGATTTCAATCAGCATTTTTATCTGAGTTTATATGTGTGTGTGGAAAAACAAATGGAGATAAGAAAATGCAAAGAATGCAGCCTAGCTTAATAAATTGCTGGCACTTGTTACTGGGACTCACTCATGAATAATGGCCACTTGAAATAGATGTCTGAGCCACAATATTTTATGGGTGAGTGCTAAAAGAGCTGTTGTTTATTTAGCTTTGCCAAAGATATACCACAGCACAACAGAAGGAAAAACAATTAAAATGAATCAGGAAATGTTTTCTGGTATATGAGTTCCACAAATCCTCACCCTCTGCCTGAAAAAATTCCTCCTCATCACTGTTCGAAATGGTCATTCCTCTATACTGAGGCTGTGCACTCTGTCCTAGACTCACCCACTATAGGAAACGTCCTTTCCACATCCACTCTCTCCTGGCCTTTCAATGTCCAATAAGTTTTAATGAGATCCCTCCTCATTCTTCTAAACTTCAGTTAAGTCAGGCCCAGAGCCATCAAGCGCTTCTCATATGTTAACTCTTTCATTCCAGAAATTATTCTTGTAAACCTCCTCTGGATCCTTTCTAATGCCAGCACACTTCTCTTAAATTAGAGGCCCAAAACGGCTCACAGTTTTCAAGTGAAATCTGAGCATTTCCTTATAAAGCCTCAGCATTACATCCTTGCTCTTATATTCTAGTGCTCTTGAAATGAATGCTAACATTGCATTTCCCTTGCTTACCATCGACTCAAACTGTAACTTAACCTCTAGGGAATCCCGCACAAGGATTCCCAAGTCTCTTTGTACCTCTGATTTTTGAATTTTCTCCCCACTTAGAAAATAATCTATGTCTTTATTCCTTCTACCAAAAGGTGCATGACAATACACTTTCCTACACTATATTCCATCTGCCACTTTGCCTATTCTCCCAATCTGTCTAAGTCCTTCTACAGACTCCCTGCTTCCTCAACATTAGCTGACTCCCCACTTTTCTTTGGATCATCTGCAAACTCCACTCGCTACCTCTTTTCTACTCTATATATATTTTTTAAAAAACCTTTGGTATTCTCTTTTATATTATTGGCTAGTTTACCTTCATATTTCATTTTTCTCTCCTTACGGCCTTTTTAGTTGTCTCCTGTTGGTTTTTAGAAGATTTTCAATCCTCTAACTTCCCACTAATTTTTTGCCCTCTCTTTTGGTTTTATACTGTCTTAGACTTTTCTTGTCAGCCACAGTTGCCTCATCCTCCCTATAGAATACTTCCTCATCTTTGTGATGAATCTACCCTGTGCTTTTCGAATTGCCGCCAGAAACTCCAACTGATGCTGTTCTGCAATCATCCCTGATAGTGTCCTCTTCCAATCAACTTTAGCCAGCTCCTCTCTAATGCCTCTCTAATTCCTGTTACTCTATTGTAACACTGCTGCATCTGACTTTATCTTCTCTCTCTCTCAAACTGAAGGATGAATTCTGTCATATTATGATTACTGTCTCTTAAACGTTCTTTTACTTTAGTCCCTAATCAAATCTGAGTCAGTACATAACACCCAATCCAAAATTACCATTCTCCTAGTGGGCTCAATGACAAGCTGCTCTAAAGAGCCATTTGGTAGGCATTCTATAAATTCCCTCTCTTGGGATCCAGCTTCAACCTGATTTTCTCAATCTACCTGCATATTGAAATCCTCCATCATTATTGTAACATTACCCTTTTTATGTGCCTTTTCTATCCCCAGTTGTAACTTGTACCTTATATCCTGTCAAAGGACTTGCTAAAGTCCATGTAGACCATGTCCACTGCCTTTCCTTCATCAGTTTTCCTTTTAACCTCCTCAACAATCCCTAAATGATTGGTTTACACACAACCTACCATGCACTAAGCCAAGTTGACTACCCTGAAATAGGCCCTATCTATCCAAATACTTATATGTCCTGTCCCTTAAAATACCTCCCAAATATGTAAATATAAATATCTAAACAGCCAATCATATGGTGGCAACTCAATGCAAAAGTCAAGCAGACATGGTCAAGAGGTTCTGTTGTTGCTCAGGTCAAACATCAGAATAGGGAAGAAATGTGATCTAAGTGACTTTGACCTTGGAAGGATAGTTAGTGCAGATGGTATGGTTCGAGTATCTCAGAAGCTGCAGATCAGCTCGGATTTTCATGAACAACAGTCTCTAGAGTTTACGGAGAAAGGTGTGAAAAACAAAAAAAAACATCCTGAGAGCAGCAGTTCCATGGGCCAAAATGGCTTGCTGTTGAGAGAGGTCAGAGGAGAATGGCCAGCTTCAACCTGAGAGGAAGGTGACAGTAACTCAAACAACCGTATGCTACCACAGCTTTTGCAGAAGAGAATCTCTGAATACAGAACATGTTGAACCCTTCAATGGATGGACTACAGCAGCGAAGACTACACTGGGTTCCACTTCTGTACCTAATAAGGTGGCTACTGAGTGTACATTGTGAAATTTGTTTTTTTGTGGCAGCAGTAGAGTGCAAGACCTAAAAGTTACTATAGGTTAAAAAACATAAACAAATAGTGCAAAACAGGAATAGTATTTGTAGTGTCATGAGTACATGGACAGTACAGTTACCTACTACCTCCATGCTAAAAAGCATGAGCTCCAATCTCCACTTAAAGTCATGTGCAAGGTAAGGGTTCAAAACAACAAAAAGCTTCACTTTTCATGCAACGACCCTCAGGAAGGCCTGTAGTTTCCCAATGTGTTTTGTTGTGCATGTCAAGCCTTCCTAGTCTGTTCCCTATCCCAATGAAGTTGTCACCTGGGAATCATTGTGAGCAGTACCTGCGTGCAAACACATCCTCCAGGTGCTGGTACCTAGCTTAGCCTCTCCTCCTCTCCTAACTGAAGTTCACTAGTGTCCCATGACACAAGCAACTCATTTTCTGTTTGCAAACCACTAGGATCTGAGCTGATAGCTGCAAGTGTCAGATTAAGTGTTCTCTTCATTGTAGTGCTTTTGCCCAGCTGGTGTCCTTGGCCAGCTGTGGGAGTTTTTAAATGTATTCTTTCACAGGATATTGACATCTCTGACAAAGCCAGGAGCTAATGCCCATTCCTAATTGCTCCCTGAACTGCATGGCTTGCTGGGCCATTTCAAAGTGCAGTTAAGTGTCAACAATGCTTTCAAGGCTGAAATCACATATAGCTCTGACCTGCCATGGAGGGCATTTATGAAACAGATTTTTTTATATATATATATATATATATATGACAATCCAGTAGATTTATGGACACATTACTTAGGCTACCTATTTATTCTAGAATAATCTAATTATGTAGATTTGAATTCCCCAATTGCTCTGGCGGGATTTGAACTCAATATCTCTCAATCGATGGCATTGGTTGCTGGGTACTTGTTCAGCAGATTACACATAATTGTGAAAAAGCAGTGATTTGAAGAAATAAAGATCTCAGGGTAGGTCCATGGGACAATAAGAAATACAAGTTAGATGGCCTCCATTTTGTAAATCGGATAAGAACGTGGGAAGGAGAAGGAGGATTAGGCAAAGTATACTGTGATCTCTAAAGCTCCCTGTGCCACCAGTGGTCATAAGCTACTGTACGTGGTATTCTGCACCATTTATTGTCATTGTATCCCCCCCGTCTATCAAAGGCAAACTCCTCCCCATTATTAAGCATATTTACAAGGATCATTGCCTCAAGAGAGCAACATGCATCATCAAGGACCCTACCATCCAGACAATCCTCGCATCCTATTATTACCATAGGGTAGGGTTCTGAAGCCTTAGATCCTCCACCACCAGGATCAGGAACAGTTATTACCCTACAACTATCTGGCTCCTGAACTGGCATGAATAACTTCACTCACTACAATTGAACAGTTTCTACTACCTACAGAATCACTTTCAAGGACTCTACAACTCATGATCTCAGTATTAATTATTCTTTATTTGCATAATTTTTTCTTCTTTTGTGCATTGATAGTTATTTTTTATTTATGTAGTTTTTTTCATAAATTCTATTGTATTTCCTATAAATGCCTACAAAAATTAATCTCAAGTTAATCTATGGTAATATACGCATACTTTAATAATAAATTTACTTTGACTTTGACTCTACCAGAGAGCTTAAGATCATAGACATGCTCCCACTCTGATAATCTCCTGCCACATGCACCATTTAGGAACTGTTTCTTATGTAGAAGGTATCAGAGTTTGTGTGTGAGAGAGTTGGAATGCCTCCAGAGGCTGAATATTTGCCAATATGTTTAAACTGAGATGTGGGGTAATGCAGAGCAGGTATTCAGAAGAAACGTTAACTGAAGGAAATTGTTGTTAGCCGATTGAGGCCAGTAAGCAAAGCTGGGGTGCAGTTGTTGGGAGAAAGAATTTGATAATGTTTTCACTAATCTTGCAATGAGTGTAAAGTTATATACCTTTGCATCATGATCATGTAGAGTATATTTGAGGTTGTATTCCTGTCATTGATCTCAGCTGGAGTCTCCTCCTTCTGTAGTTTGACTCCAGATCTGGAGGGCTCCTGAGTCATAGATAACCCCTCTCCTTTTCTTCACCTTTTGCAGCAGGACATTGAAAGTTGTGCTCCATTATCAACGTGCCTGCTCTCACTGGTGTCGGTGCTAAATGGTATCTGTAGCTTTTGGATGACTGAGTTTAGAGTAGCATTTGGAGGTTGAATTGTGATGTTGTCAAGTGAGGAGCTGATATTACCACTAATGGAATGAGAATGTTGCTTGAACAGGTGACTATGTTAAGGATTCCCCCAGTGCTAGTCTGGAATTTGCTCAGGGAGGTCCCTTTAATGTTGTTAAGTTTGAAGACCTGGTTGAATATCAGTAGTAGGTAGCCCTGGATGGGGCAATCATACAATATGGGAAAGTAGAATTTAAATGTGTCTTGAGTTTGGTTGGATGCAGCAGTGCATGTCCAAGACATCCATCTATTATGTATCACTTTGCACAGAGAACACTGGAATAAAAAACATAAACTTTATTTCCTCAAGCTAACACCAAGATTTTCATTTAAATTTACTTGAAATTGGAACCCATGGAGTACAAAAATGAGGCAATATGTGACCAATTTGCTGTTAACACTCTTTAAACTAGAGGCAACAAACCACATCCTTCTAACTTGTATTTATCCAAATAATTTTCATTGAAATATTTCCATTGTATTTTTCTTTCTGCTCTTTACAAATTTACCAAAGCCTTGACTGCATAGTGACCTTAAAGCTATTGCAGAAACCACTTCAGTTCCAGAACTGTGAGTCACTGCAAATATGAGTAAATATTGAAAAGTTTAAAGACAAACACAGACCAAAAATGGATGTGAGGTTACTCAAGTTCTTTTGCAGCTGAAAGCATATGTTGAAATTTTGAATTTTCATTCCATGTAAATATCCTCAGGGCCGGTAAGATTTCTCATTCTCTTCACTTTTTTCCTTTGGGATTTTGTGAAGCTCACTGGCAAAAAAAAATATAATATTCTTTTTTGATTTTTGGTGATATTGCTGGTTTCTAAAGTCTATTAAATGCCTCAGGTCTCTATACCTAATTATACAGTGAGCAGTCATCCGAAGCACTCAAATGCATTAGGACCTACCCTTACATTATTAGGACCATTGTGTCAGAGTGCTGAGTTAAACAGATGATTTGGACATAATCAGTAAAATCGTTGAAACACTAGAAATGTTAAAATAAAGCAGTACTGTTAATGTCTGCTCATTTGATGCCAACAACAAAGGTCTACTCACTCAACACCAGCCACGACCATGCACAATATTGCATTAAAGATGTGATGAAGAAATCTAATCAGAAATTCTTTTCTTTCTAATAAGTTAAAGCTTTGTATTCCATTTACTGCCATTCATTACTTAAATCCTATCTTTATTAAGTGAGCCCTTACATAAAATAAGAATGTTTCCACTATGGCAGAGAAGAGGAACAACACAATAGGGTCAATCTGTTCATCACATTTAGGAAAGCAGCATAAACATGTTGATAATAATATTGATGCTGTTTACAGGGCATAAAGTTGGTTTATCTTGGCTAATAATTAATTGACCTTTCTTACTTACTAGTTAAAGAAAGAACAGTAATAATCCAAACGAAGATTCACGTGATCTATTTTGGCGCCTCACCTGACTTATCAAACGCAAACACGAGGAAATCTGCAGATGCTGGAAATTCAAGCAACACACACAAAATGTTGGTGGAATGCAACAGGCGAGGCAGCATCTATAGATTATAGACTATAGATGCTGCCTGGCCTGCTGCGTTCTACCAGCATTTTGTCTGTGTTGCTGACTTATCAAATCCTTGTTTCCACCTGAAAGGCTCGATTTTGGAACCCGATGGAATACTTTGCACTATCTTGATGGACGTAGGTAAGAGAGCCAGTATCATCATCCTATCCTCGGACAATGTTCCCAGCATAAATGAAATGCATAAATAGTTGATGAATTTGGGGGATTTTAGGCCAGACCGTGTTGGGGCAGACACCATTGCTTTGATATGTCTGCTGTATGCTGTCCATGCCTCAGAAGCCTCCAAACCATGAAGTATGTGCAAGATTTGAGGTCTTGATCTTCAAGCTCCCTTTTCCTCAGATGGTCAGAGCCTTTGTGAAGGTACTGAAGTTAGAGGTGATTTTTTTCCTCGGTGTCTGACTTTCCTGAGGAGTTGCATCCAAGATCTGATAAGTGATGGACGTCTTGCAGGGTGCCATTATGTATTTTTCTGTGGAGGATGGTTGGGGGGAGATTGACAGAAGAGATTTGTCTTAAGCATGTTTCACGTAGGGCCTATTCTGTAGGCTTCCATCAAGATGCCAATGATGAGCTACAGCTCAGCCCCTGAGTGTGCATGAATCTACGAACCATCTGCAGACTGGCCAATTAGATCCCCTCCTTTGGGGATAACAGCTGAGGTGACGTGTTATATTGTTGCAAGGAAGGTAGAGAATTAAAAATGACACTGCTTTACTTGATCTCACTCTGTCCTGAAATTGAATCTGTGATGAGCTGAGCTCTGGTCAGGAAAATGGATTGTCATGTTATTGTGGAACAGGTGGAAGATGAGGGCCACTGAATTTGAGGAGAGTTTCCCACAATCCCTTTCAGCTGACCTAGCCGAAGGCTTTTGTGGTTGAGGCTACTTCTTGCATTTTCCTTGGAGTTGTTGATGGTGAATGTCATTTCCAAAGTACCTCTTGATGGACAGAATCTGTGTTGCAACTAAGGAAGGTACTGCTTGGTCACTGGAAAGAAGCAAGTATGGAGGATACTTTAGATGACCCACCATGTGTCAGACAGCAGGTAGAATCTTCTATAGTCATTGCAATCTGACTTGTTACTCTTTCTGAAGATACATCTTTGAGCTCCCCTACAGTGTTCACCTCATTATCCAGCTAAAAATCTACTCTCTACAACACTGGTCTAATTGTATCGGAAATTTTAATAGCCTTGCAACATACCAAAACTTGTGAATAAACAAAACACAACCTATACACCTCAACTTCAGAATAAAGTTCAAATTGCTCAACCTTAAATCAACAGGTTGACAACAAGGCTTCTTATCCAATTAATTTTGTTAAGGCAAAGTTTGCATGTGAAACTGCCTTTCAAAATTCTTCACCTCACATCTTAAAAAGCAAACAAAACCACATAAGAAATGCCACTTCCTCTGGGCATGTTTGATTATTTTCACTGCCCTTTTTATTCCAAAACCCTAGAGCTAATAGTCGTGGTAAATGTACTGTTTATGTTTATACCTCTAAGAAAAGTAAAGGTCAATAGATCACCACAGTCTTGCTGTTATTCTACAGCCATATCTTTCTCTCTCTCTCTAAAGATACAGAGTGGTAGTGTTAAGGACAGTTGTGTCTCAGACTTTTGTTGTGTAGCCTGCTTGATTCTTCATTCCATTGAAGTTATTGAAAAAGTGAATTGGGTAAGGTGAATAGTGATCCACTTCTGCTTGAAATCTTTACTGAGATTTACTAAGATTTCTATGGATGCACCGAGCATTCTAAATGGCTGCATTACCATCTGGTATGGTGGTGGGGGTGGGGGGGGGGGGGTGCGCGGGCAACTCCACAAGATTGAAGGAAGCCACAGAGAGTTGTAAAATTAGCCAGCTGCATCACTGGCAGCAGCCTCCATAGCATCCAGGTCATCATCAAGGAGCAGTGCCTCAGAAAGGCAATGTCTGTCATTGAAGACCTCTACCAACCAGGACATGCCCTCTTCTCATTGCTACCATCAGGAAGGAGATACAGAAGCCTGAAGGCACACACTCTATGATTCAGGAACAGCTTCTTCCCCTCTGCCATTTGATTTCTGAATGGATATTGAGCCCATGACACTATCTTGCTACTTCTTTAAAATTTCCTATTTTTGCACATATATTCACTGTATTTCACATTTTTCTTTTTCTCCCTGTTATTACGTATTTCACTGTACTGCTGCCGCAAAGCTAACAAATTTCACGACATATGCCAGTGATATCAAACCTGATTCCAATTCTCATTTGATCTAAATATTTCATAACAGTTGAATGATTGTTGAAGTTGTATCATAGCACTGCTTTTGATTACACCTACTCACGGTAGCAGGATATAGGATGCATGACCTCGAACTGACATCCATCTTGTGTTTGCCAGTGTAAGGATGAGAGGAGTGTAATGGAAGGTGTTGAGTGTTCGCTGGGAACCAAGTTCCCATTGCTCTGATTGCCTAGCAGTGAACAAGAGTTTCACCATACTCCTTTTATGTAAAAGAAGACTGCTCCAGGGATTTTCATAGCATTATCCATGTAGGTACACTTGAACAAGAAAAAAAGTATTATTCCTTCAATAATGTATTTCAGTATTATATAATAAATTGAAGGGTTGGTCACAAAACTAAGTAGTGTGGTCTATTAACTTGAAGTGACCTCATTACAATAAAATGCAGACCCATCACTGCGATGAAAGTGACCCTTTCTACTGCAAGTGTCCTGTTCTGATGTGGATCCATATATTTTTTTCTTTGAAAGTAAGCCTGGCCTCTGAAGTTCCCGCCAGCAGGGTAAGATGAGGCCTTTATAAATCATTTCCGTCACACTGCAAGAGAATGTCAGCCCCAGGCTTGAATTACCGCAAATTCATCAGCAGAAAATCTGCCATGAAATTGCGTGGCTCCTGGGAAGTGACTACCATCTGCTTTTCCCCTTTCACTTGCCACTCCACTTTCCCATCAATCCTAATTTTTACAGCTTCTTAGTAAACTGCACAGGATGAATTCATCGTCCCGTGCTCTCCTGGAGAAATCTGCTTCGTCCAAGGTTTTTTTGTTTTGTTTTGTTTCCTCAGAGCTTTTGTGTATTTTAGACTTAATATTTCACTGCATATAGAGGGACTGATTGGTCATGGTGCTCTCTATATACAGGGAAACTGGATTCCACTTGTTACCGAGTCTTATGGTTGCACCTGTCAATCAGAACAGTAGCTTGGGCTCATGCTCCACCTCAGAGGTGTCACTGGAATCTGTTCTGCCCTCATTCAAGCACAGAGACTTGAGTCAGGAGAGCAGAGGGAAGCGAGGGCTGACAGCTGACTTAAACTGAAATAGGGCAGCCTGAATGAATCAGAAATCACTAATTAACTTCTTAATTGACATATTGTGTCTTGTGAAAAAGAGGCATTGCATTGAGAATGAGCCCATTCACTTTTTCCTGTACGAGTCAAGAAATGGTTGGTGGTTACAGGTGACCCTTTATCACTAATGCTGAATTTTGCATGTTGATTAGCCTCTAACAGAACCAGAGTAAATTTGCTTATTGAACTTTCAGATGGAATCTAGGTGTCAACAGTTCTGCAGGTGTAGCCATCACATCTCAGGAACCATGTACAAATGTTTCATAGAACATAGAACATAGAATAGTACAGCACATTACAGGCCCTTTGGTCCACAATGTTGTGCCGACCCTCAAACCCTGCTTCCCATATACCCCCCCCATATACCCACCTGCTTCCCATATACCCCCCCATATACCCCCCCCTTAAATTCCTCCATATACCTGTCTAGTAGTCTCTAAAATTTCCCAGCGATTGGTTTAACCAAGCAGTCTACACTCTATATTGAGGAATAGTAAAAATGAATAAAGAAAGGAACGATTTGTTTCATAATGTTTGAACTGCCACTGATTCTCAGCCTGCCTGTGAATTTCTGGCCGGTACCATTATCTTGTCTTTTGGTAAGATTTCTAACCATTACATGAAAATGAAAATAAAAATGACACTTAATTGTGTCTGCTGTCTGATTTCAGTTCAGCCCTTCTCCTAGTACATCCCGCATTTCGGAGGAAATGTTGAGTTCTTTTCTCTCAGTGGAAATTCAGTACAGGTGGACCCTAGGGTATTCCATTCAGACCGGACCTAATCTAATATTATAATTAATTACAAAATCAGTTCTGTTATCCAGATTACAGTGTAATCAGTTTAAAGGAGTGAACTTTCTTTTATGTTACTGTCTTCCCTTTCTGAAAGGATCAGTCACCTGTTGCTCCAGTTTCATACATTCCAGTTGCTCTCGGCACCTTGCTCACAAGAGTCCATCAATCAACCAGAACTCGAGCTAAGGTGTCACAATTCACTGCCCAGCAGCTTGTCCGCAGCATCAAGGGTATGCACTGCTTTCATCTTATCAGGCAAACAAACATTCAAGCATCATAATGCCATTGCTGCCTTCATTGCCTAACATCAACCAACTCTAGTACCAGCCATTCAGTAAGGTGGAAGATTCAACTATGGTAATGTATGTATTGCATTGGTCAGTTCTATGTACGTCACGCAATGCACCTGTTCCCTCAGCAATTTGGGAAGCTTCAAATGAGATACTATAGTTCCAAAGTGATCTGAAGCCTGCACTGTTTAGATACATTTTGATGTGCTCATGTTTTGGCTGGTCATTTTAATATTACGGTTTGCTGTGTATACTCTGTATTTCCGATCTGCATTTCTTTGCTCTTCTGTCCGTGTTCATCGTACAGTACTATTTCATACTCTGTTGCTTTATTGGATTGATATCGACTTTTTGGCCATATTAATTTTGATATAAGACTATAAGATATACAAGATATTAAGAGGAATAGATAGTGTGGACAGCCAGGGCCTCTTCCCCAGGGCACCATTGCTCAATCCAAGAGGCCATGGCTTTAAGGTAAGGGGTGGGAAGTTCAAGGGGGATATTAGAGGAAAAGTTTTCACTCAGAGAGTGGTTGGTGCATGGAATGCACTGCCTGAGTCAGTGGTGGAGGCAGATACACTAGAGAAATTTAAGAGACTACTAGACAGGTATATGGAGGAATTTAAGGTGGGGGGGTATATGGGAGGAAGGGTTTAAGGGTCGGCACAACATTGTGGACCAAAGGGCCTGTACTGTGCTGTACTGTTCTATGTTCTATTAAGACATAGAAGCAATTTAGGCCCTTTGGCCTATTGAGTCTGCACAGCCATTCCATCATGGCTGATTTGTTGTCCCACACAAACCCATTCTCTTGCCTGCTCCCCGTAAGCTTTGACTCCCTTATTAATCAAGAACCTATCAACCTCCACTTTAAATACACCCAATGACTTGGTCTCCATGGGTTTTTGTGGCAATGAATTCCACAGTTTCACCACCTTCCTTTCCGGCTAAAGAAATTCCTCCTCATATCTGTTCTACAGGGATGTCCTTCTATTCTGAGGTTGTTCCCTCCAGTTCTAGTCTCCCCTACTATAGGAAGCAGCTTCTCCACAATCATTCTATCTTGGCCTTTCAATATTCAATAGATTTCAAAGATATCCCCCTCTATCTTCCAAACTCCAGCAAATTACAGGCCCAGAGCCATCAAATTCTCCTCGTACATTAACCCTTTCGTTCCCAGGATCATTCCTGTGAACCTCCTCTGGACCCTCTCCAATACCAGCATACCCTTTCTTAGATAATGAGCAATGCTAACATTGCATTTGTCTTCCTTAACTTGTGAGTTCAAGTTAACCTTTTGGACTCCCAAGTCCCTTTGCACTTCTGATTCCTGAGTTTTCTCCTCATTTAGAAACCTTTATTCCTTTTACCAAAGTGGATGACCGAAGTATGAATGCTTTTCAATTGAGCTTTCAAAATGAGATAATTTAGAACTTATCAATATATAAGAAAAGTGCTTTATTCCAAGCAATAATCTCTAAGTAGTATTGTTTTTCAATTAATTCATTGCTCTGCTGAGAAAACTAGACCCAATACAAAATGCTGATGTAGGAAAAATTAAGGTATTCTTTCCACTTCTTATTGCTAATATGCTCTTGTTTTGATCCATGAATTGAGGTGGTAGGGTCCAGGCTCCAGAGTGCATCATGACAATTGTTGATTTAGGCACCGGGCCAGATTGAAAAGATCAGGGTGTCAGGGCTCAAGGCAAAGGATGGGCCATTTCAGCTTACTGCTCCATGACATTTAGTCGTCTCTGCACTGAACTATGGGTTTTGGATTCTCTTTGTGGAATTCGGTTCAGAATGGTATTTGCTTGCAGTTATTGTTTGCATGGTTTGTTCCTTTTTCTCTTCTCATTGGGTGTTTGACATCTCTTTTTTATAGGTTCTTTTGGGTTTCTTTGTTTCATGGCTGCCTGACAGGGATGAATCTCAAGGTTGTATAATGCATGCATACTTTGATAATCAATGCACTTTGAATTTTTGAATAATAAAGTAACCACTATTGAGCAATTATGTTGTTAATAATTAGATGATAATCAGAAGGCCTTATTGGTATTGGTTTATTATTGTCACATGTCCCAAGATACAGTGAAAACCTTGTCTTGCATACTGTTTATACAGATCAAATCATTACACGGTGCATTGAGCTAGAAAAAGGTAAAATCAGAAACAATGCAGAGTAAAGTGCAAAAGCTATTGAAAAATTGCAGTGCAGGTAAATTATTAAGTGCATGCTTACAATGGGATAATGTGATGCCAAGAATCTCTCATATGTTACAAGAGGCCTGTTCAGAAATCTGATAACAATGTATTAGAAGCTGTCATTGAGCCTGGTGGTGCATGGTTTTGGGTCTTTGTATTTTCTGCCCAATGGGATGGGGAGAAGAGAGAATGTCCATGGCGAGTGGGGTCTTTAGTTATGCTGACAGTTTTACTGAGGTAGCGAGAAGTCTAGAGGAAGTCCACAGAGGGGAAGTGTTTTCCCATGATCTGCTGAGCTTTACATGCAAATCGGTTGTGATATCAAGCCATACCAAGCCATGGCAGGATACCTGGTAGTGTGGAGGAGCAGAGGGATCTGGGGGTACATGTCCATGGATCCCTGAAAGTTGCCTCACAGGTAGATAGGGTAGTTAAGAAAGCTTATGGGGTGTTAGCTTTCATAAGTCAAGAGATAGAGTTTAAGAGACGCGATGTAATGATGCAGCTCTATAAAACTCTAGTTAGGCCACACTTGGAGTACTGTATCCAGTTCTGGTCGCCTCACGATAGGAAGGATGAGGAAGCATTGGAAAGGGTACAGAGGAGATTTACCAGGATGCTGCCTGGTTTAGAGAGTATGGATTATGATCAGAGATTAAGGGAGCTAGGGCTTTGCTCTTTGGAGAGAAAGAGGATGAGAGGAGACATGATAGAGGTGTACAAGATATTAAGAGGAATTGACAGAGTGGACAGCCAGCGCCTCTTCCCCAGGGCACCACTGCTCAGTACAAGAGGACATGGCTTTAAGTTGAGGGGAGGGAAGTTCAAGGGGGATATTAGAGGAAGGTTTTTCACTCAGAGAGTGGTTGGTGCGTGGAATGCACTGCCTGAGTCAGTGGTGGAGGCAGACACACCAGTGAAGTTTAAGAGACTACTAGACAAGTATATGGAGGAATTTAAGGTGGGGGTTTATATGGGAGGCAGGGTTTGAGGGTCGGCACAACTATGTTCTATGTTCTATTATGCACCCAGCCAGAATGCTTTCCATGTGCATCAATGAAGATTGGTAAGAGTCAGTGGGGATATGTCCAATTTCATCAATAGTAGAGGTGCTGGTGAGCGTTCTTGGCCATGGCATCAACATGGTTGGACAAGGACAGGTTATTGGTGATGTTCGTGCCTAGGTATTTGAAGCTATCAACACTCTCAGACTCAGCATTGATGATGTAGGCAGGAGCATGTGCATCACTTCCACCCCCACCCCACCCTAGGAACAGACAATTAAGTGTTAAGTGTCCATAGTATGCTGGCTTCCAATCTGCTCATTTCCGTAACTTAGACAGGTGCAATAGATTTTATGCCATTATTTAAAGAAAAGCTAGCCTGTCAAAGTTCCATTCCAACCAAACCATTTATAACTATCAGTAGCACTCCTGAATACCACTGTTAAACATATTTTACATCTGCTTACCTACTGTAACTGCACATCTCATGTCAAAAGGTTTCGGAAGAGTGTGAATTGTATTGACGGGAGAGGCACAATTTTCCCTCCTTCTCACTGGCTGTTTGTCCCACTCCCAGCAGAGAAAAGGCTGTGTAGCATCCACACCAGGACCACAGAATTAAAAGCAGTTACTTACCCCAAGAAGTAAGACTGATCATTACTTCCAGTCTCTAACCAACCCCTCCACAACCCCACCACCACTACCTTATCATTTCCTGTCTAGCATCACTTTATGTACTTACAAACAACCTTGACTAATCTATTGGAGTTTTTCGAGGATGTAACCAGGAAGTTAGACGGGGGAGATCCAGTGGATGTAGTGTACCTCGATTTTCAGAAGGCATTTGATAAGGTCCCACATAGGAGATTGGTGGGTAAAATCAGAGCTCATGGCATTGGGGAGAAGATATTGACATGGGTAGAAAACTGGTTGGCAGATAGAAAGCAAAGGGTAACGGTGAATGGGTGTTTCTCGGAATGGCAGGTGGTGACTAGTGGGGTGCCACAGGGCTCGGTATTGGGACCACAGCTGTTTACGATTTACATCAATGATTTAGATGAAGGCATTGAGAATAACATCAGCAAGTTTGCTGATGATACTAAGCTGGGTGGCAGTGTGACATGTGATGAGGATGTCAGGAGAATTCAGGATGACTTGGATAGGCTGGGTGTGTGGGCAGATACTTGGCACTTGACGTTTAATGTGAATAAGTGTGAGGTTATCCACTTTGGGAGTAAGAACAGGAAGGCAGATTATTATCTGAATGGTGTAGAGTTAGGTAAGGGAGAAATACAAAGAGATCCAGGAGTCCTTGTTCATCAGTCACTGAAGGTGAATAAGCAAGTGCAGCAGGCAGTGAAGAAGGCTAATGGAATGTTGGCCTTTATTACAAAGGGAATTGAGTACAAGAACAAGGAAACCCTTATGCATTTGTACAGGGCCCTGGTGAGACCACACCTGGAGTATTGTGTACAGTTTTGGTCTCCAGGGTTAAGGAAGAACATCCTGGCTATAGAGGAAGTGCAGCGTAGATTCACAAGGTTAATTCCTGGGATGTCTGGACTGTCTTACGCAGAGAAGTTAGAGAGACTGGGCTTGTACACGCTGGAATTAAGGAGATTGAGAGGGGATCTGATTGCAACATATAAGATTATTAAGGGATTGGAGAAGATAGAGGCAGGAAATATGTTCCAGATGCTGGGAGAGTCCAGTACCAGAGGGCATGGTTTGAGAATAAGGGGTAGGTCATTTAGGACAGAGTTAAGGAAAAACTTCTTCTCCCAGAGAGTTGTGGGGGTCTGGAATGCACTGCCTCGGAAGGCAGTGGAGGCCAATTCTCTGGATGCTTTCAAGAAGGAGCTAGATAGGTATCTTATGGATAGGAGAATCAAGGGATATGGGGACAAGGCAGGAACCGGGTATTGATAGTAGATGATCAGCCATGATCTCAAAATGGTGGTGCAGGCTCGAAGGGCCGAATGGTCTACTTCTGCACCTATTGTCTATTGTCTATATGTGCAGTATATAGGCTATCTATGTGCTTATATTTACTGTGCTTAATTTTATTACTGTGTTCTTTATCTTATTGTGATCTTTATATTGCATCAGACCTGGAATAACAATATTTTATTCCTCTATCCTCATTTAAACCACAAATGACATTAAACATTATCGAATCCTGAGGTGCAGATTTTAATGATGTTCAATAATGCAGTTACTGCTGTAGATCCTATTACATTTTATTCAGTAGGCAGTGGATTAGCCAGCATGGTTTATATGCTGGTAATCTGTGACCATAAAATAAACCTGTTAACACCATAATATAACATGGAAGTTCACATATTCAGCATTCTATTCTTCAATGTAACATCAATTCCTACAATACGTTTTGCTCTTAGTTAATACCTAATTACTATTTAACAATTTAAAAATGCTGGTTGAAATGTGGAATTTTTTTCTTAAGTGTGGAAATTCACAAAATATTTTCTTTTCCATAGATTTCAGTATTCATATCCTTTCCGGTATTGAAACATTCTCCCGTCTACGACAAAGCCAGCCAGCAGAGGCTGAATAAAAACAGACCAAGAAGATTTTCCTTCTTTGATTCCCTCTCTGTGAAAGTGAAGGGTGCGTACAAAATGGCTGTTGCATTCTCCCATGAATTGCAGAGATCTCTAAAATAATTCAAGCATGTGAAGATCTTTGGGGCATCATCATATGAATATGAATATTTTTCTCAGCAGTGTGTGTGTGTGAGAGAGAGAGAGAGAGAGAGAGAGAAAGAGAGAAAAACCAAACACTTTCTTCATGAGTGGATGTTTTAGGCTATATTTTAAATGTATCATATTATAATGAAAATTAATGATACATCCTCTGTCTGTGATATTGACCTTATAATTAGGCTAAGTCATTCATGGACAATTTTAGCAGAACAGAAGGTATACAATCTCAAACTAATATTTTATATCCACAGAGTTTATCAGAAAGCTCTTATAAATAACAAACTTGTGGTATTTTAAAATAGGATTATTTCACACTTGTTGAAGTCCGACTAACATGACTAAATTTGACAAGTAGTTCTGACCTAAAGAGAAAGGGCAGACATTCCTTACATGCATTCAAAGAATCTCTGCTTCAAAACATAAGGAATCATTTTGATAATCTCTCCCTCAACTTGCTTCATTTCAGATCTTAAAAGTACATCCACTGCCACACTGGTACACATTTTTATCCTCACTTATATTGTGGTTATTGTGATGTGGAACCATTGAAAACAACCAAACCAATTTGTCTAAGGATCTGTTTAGGTGACAGAGGGACTAGCCCCAGATTTACTGGTAATTGAGAACATATTTCAAACTTGATGTTGTGTGAAAGGTGAACAATGTTTTGTTGACAGAGTCTAGAGGGAATTTTACTATTTGATATTCATTGAACAAATAAATCCAAATTTACAGTATTTGCAAAACTAGACAGGTTAATATAACTTGATTTTCCTAGATAGTTTATCTTTAATATACAATATATTTCTAACTAACTTTAGGAGCATTCAGTCTCAGATTTTCAAAATATAATATTTCATGATATAGTTTCCAATAAAGATATCATCTCAATTTATTTCTACCATATTGTAGTAAGCGTCCCTTGTTTTTCATTCTTGTTCCTCATTTTATTTATTTTACAAAGGTTCATTTGGCTCTTAGAGATGCATTAGTTATAAGTTTAATCTCACCCCCGCAGAAATACTCAAATTCTGCTTCGGTAGTACTGAGGAATATCGTAAAAATGAACTGATTTTTGGATGTGATATTAAACTGAGACATATAAATCCCCTCGTCATTTAGGTATGAAAAACCCTGGACATTATTTGAAGAACAAATAAATTACCAGTATATATATTTGTTAACATTCCTCCCTTAAGCAAGACATTAATGAAAAGATTATTCAGTAATTCATTCATTTGCTGTTGTGGGACTTTGCTGTGTAAAAACTGACAGCTGTACTTGTCTTCTGAACAACAGGTAATTATCGATTCAAGACATACCTTTAGTAAATGTTTTGGAGAGACACGAGAAGATGAAAGATGTTCTGTAACTGCAAACTTATTTTTCCTGCAAGTTCATCTTTGTGCATAAAATTAGATTTGCTTTTACTTTCCAGCTTCCAGTACTATTGCTAAACACGTTTAAATTTTTTTTCAAGTTCTCTACCATTTAGTACAACATATTGTTTTGCTGCAACAAGTTTACTCAGAATTTCAATGATTAAAGTTCAATTTTACAAGCAAACCAACATTTTGCAAAATACAAAGTACACATCAAGACTCCACAGTGTACACATTAAACAGTCGGCCACTGTGTACACTACTTGCAATTGCAACACTCTTTGAAATACTACTGCTTTATCTCCAGGACTTGCAGCTGTGATTTTTACTTAGTTTTCATAAACAGTATGTTTGAAAAATGAAAATAAAATTCAAAAAGCATTTATTTCCAGAGGCTTGTAAATAAAATGTATAAGACCATAAGGCCTTCTTATGGATAACCACCCTGCTGCTGCTGTCTTGGCATCTATGTGTGTGAAATAAAACAATTGGTAGCAGAATTGTGCATTAGTCTGTGACTAATTTTCAACTATTTTGTCTAATGTAGCAATAAGATACTACTAGTTTTCAAGGCTATATCATCTGTTCTGGCACAGTTTGATTCATTTCACTTTAAATTAAACTGATAATGTTTCTGAAAATATATGAAAGCAAATCTTGAGCAGACAGATTTAAAGAACCAAGTTTGTTGTTTAGTTATTCCATCAGAATATTTATTTTTTGTCATCATAACATTGCATTAGGCATGAGTTTGTTTTACAATATCTGATACATTATTATAAATTCATCAGTGTAATTAAGCTAAAAAATCATTAACCTCAGTGAAGCATTTCACATTTCTGAAATAATGGCCTGAAGGATTTAACTAGTTCAAAGAGAGAAAATGTGGACAGCAGCAGCAATTGTAACATTACATTCAAAATAATTTTAATAAATGCTTATTAGGAATGAGTAACTTGTGCTATCTAATGTTATAAGTTTATAATGGTCTTTATCCATCAAATAGAGGGCCAGCAGCTTCTAAATATTCACAATGTGTTATACTGACAGAAGTTTTGCTGTAATATATTTCAGGAGCTGCTGACAGAAAACCCACTCTAATCACTTTACAAGCAGAGTTTGTACGACAGTATGACTTACTTTTATGGAACTTACATATATTTGTGTTTTGCCATAGATGCATGGCCTTTAATTTAAAAAAAAATAACCCGGGAATCTTTAGTGTACAAAATTCCACTGAGGGAGATAAAGTTGGGAACAGGATAGAATGAAGAGGAACACCCTGGACCCTGAATGCATATCGTATTATAATGCAGTCTTTGACACATTTTTAACCCTGGTTGACATGAGACAAACAATGACGTTACAATTCATTCATGCTACGCTGGTGTTTCCAGCACTACAATGTGAACACAGACCTAACATAAATTGCAATAATGCAGAAATTGTGAACTTTGCAATATTGTGCCTCTGTCGCAATGTTCTCCCGTTGTTGGGTGGGGGGCGGTGTAGGGAGGCCTCAGACCTTCATCCCAGCTGTTCCCAAGGTCTCTGACCTTCTACCCAGCTGTGCCTGGGGCTTGCCATTTACATGGGCAGTCACAGACCCCCATTTTCACCTGTTTAAGCAGCTGACCCTGCAAACCAAACTAATCACATTCCTGGATGGGAGCAATGAACCGCAGGGCTCCAACGGCGTGTACTGAAAATAAACCAATAATTACTGAGGTAAAACATTTATCAACATGATTTAATCTCCACAACATTTGAGCTAAGCCAAAATCCTGTCTTTTTTCTTAAAATACATGTGTCAATTGACAGTTTTCAAATTACTGTAACTAATTAAAGCAAATATTACTTGCCCACAGTTTTGTCTGAACTGTTAATAACTCGGCCACAATCTTCGAAGATTCGCCTCTCCAGTTAGGTAAGGTCTGAAGCAAGAATGAAACTGAATTAACTTACCCAAGTGAAACTATATTAACTTAACCACCGGGATTGTCAATCTGAAACATAACTTTGACTAACTTTCTATTGGCCTGAATGTGTCATTTATGAAATACAATTATGCTGGTTGGTTTCACTGGTTGTTTCAGTCTTCTAATTTAAGAGGAACTTATTTTTTTTAAAAAATGCTTGCATACCTGTACCTTTGGAGGAATATGGGTCAAATGCAGGGAAATGAGACCAGCCATGTTTGTCAGCATGGATGATTTGGGCAGAAGGACATGCTTCCATGCTGTGTTATTCTCTGACTCAATGACTTGCCAGTGGGCACTTGAAGAACATTGCTCCTGTGCTGGGAAAGTGCCCCTTCTAACACAGAGAGATTCCCCTTCTTATTTCCCTAGTTACCTAGTTGGTTACTTCCCATTGGTTACCTAGTCCTTCAACTCCACCTGACACATCAAATACGAGCTTCAGTTAGCTCCTACTCCAACTCACTGATCTCAGCCCCAAACGTATGCAGCGCCCTCCTGAAATTGATTGGACAGGCCCAAACAGAAAGAACTTACAGGCACTGGTGGTCACATGCACCTTGTTCTTCCAGATGGCAGAGGTTACGTGATTAGGAAGGGCTATGGGAGTAACTGCAGAGTGTTTAGTACGTGGTGCATACTGTAGTGGAAGGAGGATGGACTTAGCAATGGTAAATCCATTGAATGGTAAAGTAGTTGGTTAATCTCCTTGTTAGAGATGATTTTTCCCTGGCAGTTCTGTTGAATGGGCATTACTTGTGCTGCGTACTATTTGTCAGTACATGCCTGTATATTGCCTGTGTGCACGTACTTCATTTTTTGAGGAGTTGTGAACAGAAGCTATTTCTGACACAATGTAAGGCAGGTCTTTGGTGAAGAAGCCCAAGATGGTTTGGTCTAGGACACAGCCCTGAGGAACTCCTGCATTAACACCTCGGGGTGTGGTTATTGACCTTCAAAAACTGCAACAATTTACATTTGTGTAAGTGGCAACTCAAACCATTGTGACATTTTTCCATCAATGCCCATCAAATTTGGTCTAAATAGTGCTTCCCCATGTCACACTTGGTCGATGCTGCTCGAACATCAAGGGCAATCCACAGCCAGCGTACTCTAAGATACAGTAGTAATGATATCACTGAGTTAAATTTTACTCCTCATGGAAATGAAGGATGTAAGTAATAAAGTCAATTCAATTCAATTGATGGCATTATCTTGAAATCATCACTTCAGTGTAAGGCTGAATATTTTTTGGTCCTTAGCTAAAACTTAAATAACTCATTGACAATTCTTCAATTAGTCTGTAGCAACTTTGTAAATGTCTATGTCCAGGTCTTCATTAATCTCTCTTCAATGGAATTTGAGAATGATCTCATCCAGCTCTGGATCTCAAAAGCCTCACCATGATCTGCATGTCTCATTGTTGATGTTCAACCAGGATACAGGTGGAGCCTGGTTGTTTTCCATAGAGAGAGATGAGAGTGAAACAATTATTCTTCTTGGAGCCACTGCCACCCCGGAATGGCACCGAAGAAACCTAGTAATCTGTTAAAGCATTAACTGCTAGATGGTGAGCTGCTTTAGATACTGCCATCTCTGGGCACACTGGCTGCAGTCTGAGCTTGAGCTGAGAAGATGGATTCCAAGTTGATCTAAATAAGCTTCTGGAAATCTGAAACAAAAAATAAAAGCTGACAGATAAACGCAGCAGATCAGGCAGCCTCTGTGGTTTCGTCTTGGCACGAGTGCTGCCTGAATGCTGATTACTGCAACATTTTCTGTTTTTCTTCCTTCAAGTTGTGATCTTGCTCCTTGAAATTAAAATCTGAATTCTAGATCCTTCCTAATTTACCAAACGTGTACGTTCGGTGAGCTACCTCCAGTTCTGAAGTTTTCTTAGCTTCAGTAGATGTTGCTGCCATATGCTGTTGCCGTCATTATGGTGTAGCTCTTTCTGAACTAATGTCCATGTATATGAAATTTCAAATGACAACACGTCTTCAATATCATTCTTTCTTTTTCCATGGACTGCCTTGTGAGACTACACTTCTTCAGGTAGAAAAGGAGTAAGTGTAAGGGACAGTGAAAAGTTAAGAGGTGCATATTTGGTGCACCCTACTGCTGAATATCAAAAAGGATGATGGGATAAGGGGAAGTGTTTATTTTGAGAGAGGACTGCGTATGTCAATACCTCATCTTCAGCACTATCACTAACCACCACGTTAGCAAGGACTGGCATTGTTTTCCATGGACTTCAGGCATATAGGTTCTCCTGATCAGTTCCCACTACTCTTGGTTGGTGCCAATTTGACTTGCAGGAAAACAAAAGTGCATTATTGATTGTTGTGTTGTGTTGAGGTGATGTGGCTGTTTTACACAAAAACTTGCAATGTATGTAATTTGTCAGATGCCTATGGGTGTCTATGGGGGGGAAGATGCTTGTATATATGATGAGCATGTGAAAGTCTGACAGAGCATGTGAATAATAGTGGGTGATTGACGGGAATGTTATCTGAAGATAATGGTACAGTTGATCGGATGTAAAATTTGATGATGCATTCACTGATAGCGAGACCATTGACGTTTTGTGGCATGGCATCCAGATCATAATGCCTGAGTCCTGGTGTTCTCTATAGCTGCTTGTTTCCAATGGCTTCTATGTAGCCTAAGGATATCTTGGCCCTCTCAGGATATAAGGTATGCGTCAATGTAGTATCAGAAAGCTATGGGTCTGATGCACCATCAATAACTCTCGGAGATGGGAGGCGAATGATAGGCTTTTATTATCTGCAAGAGACCACCACACAACATCCTGGAGACTGAGGAAGGAGCAGTGCCTCCAATCGCCTTTATACAGGGGTCTGTGGGAGGAGACACAGGAGCAGTCAGCAGGGGGGTCTGTGGGAGGAGCCACAGGAGCAGTCAGCGGGGGTCTGTGGGAGGAGCCACAGGAGCAGTCAGCGGGGGTCTGTGGGAGGAGCCACAGGAGCAGTCAGCAGGGTCTGTGGGAGGAGCCACAGGAGCAGTCAGCACAGGGGGCGTGTCCAGACAGGTATATGTAGCTCACCACAGGGTCCAACTTGCTCCCATGTTGTACAATAATCCTTCAGTGTTTCTTAGATTGGATTCATTTGTAAAATGACTGCAAACACCTGCTACTGCCACAAAGCATTTCCCATTACAATGTAAGAGTCATAAGTCTGACCAGCTTGCTTTAATTTGAAGTAATCACTCATGATATCGGCTGGCTGCTGAAACAACCAACAAATGTGCAAAATCTTGACTTCATGCTGGATCCTGCTGCCATGAAAATACATGAAGATGGTATGGTATCTGCATTACATCAATGGTGCTGGTTAACCATGTTGATCCCTGTGCCTGCTTCCCCCCCCTCCCCCCCCCCCCCCCCAATGGCTATCCAGTTTCACATCTACAACTCCTAGCACTGTACCATTACAAGATTAAAGTATTATACAGATGCCGTCTGTGGTCACTGTTTAAATAAAGGTATGCATTGAAACAAAACTAGCCAATAGCTTGTCAAAACAAATTAAAATTTATATAACCTATTCAATCTTTAGAAAGGTGGCCTTCTTTTAATGATGTGAGTTCAGAGAAGAAACATTTGTAATTCCTGACAGATTTCCACCAGACGTCGTTAATGTGATGAAGGCATCACCCAAGACCCTGATTTTTAAAAATGCCTGTCACATTCAGTGCACTGAATTACTCATACCATTATGGTTAAAGTTTAGTTTGGAGCAAATTCTATCAATGTTATCTCGAAGGACATTAAAAGCTTCCATAAAGTGGAGGATAAAAAGAACAAACTGCCAAGCCTGTGTCACTCTCAATGTGACTCAGTTGTTTTTAAGTTAAGTATGTTAAGTATGTATATATTCATTTTACCCTTTACCACACTGATAAAACTGGGCACAAAATCATCAAACCTGTAAAATACTATAATTGAGATCAGTCTTATACTTCTTGTATATCACTATGTGGAAGTATGTATTAGGAGATAGTTTCTACCCTTAATTTTAAATATGGTGCTGTGGATTTTAAATATGGTGCTTATTCATAGGCATTCCAGAATCTGACCAAGTCCTACCATTCTGGTTTGCTCTGTCTTTAATTGCCAAGCAATATATAGACCAATTTGATTTTAAAAGGCTTACTGACACTGTTCAGCCATTAGAGATTTCTATTTTGTTGGGATCCACGGGAATTTGTTGATTCTTAATTTTCCAGGATCTGTGGGTGATTCATGGAAGAAGGCATTTTTCAAAAACAGAGGGAGTCTGACATAACGGTTCCTCTGACACAAAGAATAATGATTAACATTTACGTTCTCTTGTTTCCCACCCTTCAAGGTTCTCCCCTATTCTTCCCTCTGCTTCCTAAAGGCAGTAATTCATTGGCGCGATATGTTTCCACAGACACTGACAGTCCTTTATCTTCGGCAACTGGCCATTCATCATGTGCGACCTCTAGACAGCGAGAGTCAGCAAGTTATTTGACTGTGGCAACATCACAGCCGAGCCTAATCAGGTCCATTACTGATGTGCATTTGTTACAAACTGGGGTTACTAGAAAGTGATTCCAGCAAGAACACTACCTTATTTTTAATGTTATCAATTTTGCCTGTTTTTAACTAATCTTAGTGTCTCAAAATAAATTGATTTAGAAATGGACTTGGCTGTGCAGTTTAGTATCATGGATTCTGTGCATGAACAATAAGAATCAAGGAGGCCTTCTTGATTCACTAGATGTATCTTTCCTGTTATGAGAGCATACAAGAGTCAACAATTTATTCCAGAGGAGTACAGTGTAAAAATGAGAATGAACTGAATTATTATTGAATCAGTTAACTGTGTTTCCTCTCATGGTCACGGTCAATGGGATTGATGCCTGTTTTCACTATCACCCATGTACAGGGTAATCATGCAACACAGATATAACTTATGGAAATCGGCGGTCACTTCATCAGTCCATTGAACTGCTGTCAAGAAGTTTTCATGGGCTGATTATGTGCAGTGCACCTACTAGTAGCCCAATGAATAGCCTAAGTAGTGGTGCTCTTAAAAAAAAATTATTCTTGGAGAGCCATTAAAAATGAAATTTTAGTTCTAGGAAATTCTGCAAAATTTTGAAATTGTGTCTGTTCTGATTTTTCAACTTTATTGTTCTCCCCTTCCCTCTCTGAAGCTGAAAGGAGGAGCAACCAGTCCCCTTGACAGCTGGTGAAAATAATCACCTGGATCCTCGTCAGAGATAATTATTCATGAACAGTTAGCAGGAATCCTGCAAAAGCATCTGTACATTGAAACTCCACCTACAGCTAATACCAAGACACACTTCCCTTACAATTCTTTGCCTTTCTCCCAATATTAAAAGGCAATGATAATCTGTGTTATTTTGGATATGATAAGCACGTCAAGTACTATGGTACTTCCATCTTTCTCACAATTTTCACTTCAGGAATATCTTTTCCTTTCCTCATGCTCCTAAATTAGTCAGACTTCTGAGAGACCAATGAGACAACTGAGAGCCTTAAAGTCATATAGCACCGAAACAGGCCTTTTGATTGAACCTAATGATGTCCGTCAACATGTCCATGAAATCTAGGCCCATTTAGCTAATATCTTTCTAAATCTTTCCTATGCTTGTATCTGCCTATGTTTCTTTCAAATGTTGTTTACGTACCTGGCTCAAACATTCTACATGCAGCCCAGCCTCAAGGAAAAAACATTCCCCCTCAGGTTCCTTTTAAATCTCACCTTAGACTTCTGGCCTCCAGTTCTTGATTCCACGACCCTGGGAAAAAAGAGCTGAGCTGGTTCTTTTTTGAATATGTCACAGGGTATAAAGTAGCCTTTAATGCTCTTGAGCATAGATCCAAGGTTCCATTCGTTTTCGTATCTAAGCAGCCTTTCACTGTTCTCCTCTCCTCTCCTCTCCGCCAAGCAAGTCTGGATGAAATTTTGCATGATTGCCAAGAACACAGATTGCTCAAAAGAAAGCAACTCTCTGAGGACAATATTGAGAAACACTTGACCATTTGCACAATGATCTTCAACACATATTATGTGGCAAATTACTTTATATATTGGCCGAAGAGATTTCAACACGCTTTGTGATATAAAATGAAAGGCAATTGAGCACTGATGATTTGTGTATGCAAACAATGTAGCTATACTACACTATATTTGTTCAATATACCGTACAGCAGAGAGGGGAATGATCTGTCTTGCTTTGCATCAATTGATTGAGGGAGAAATGCTGACAGGGTTATCTGGGAGAGCTGATTGGTCATATTCTTGGCAGTAGAAACTTGTGTTGGTGTCGCAACCAAATGAGCATGCCTCTGGCAAAATATATTCAGCATTCCCTGAATCAAGTGCTTTTATAATGAGCAAGAGGCTGAAATCTGCAGATATTGCAAATGAGTCATTGAGGTTTCAATAAGTCAATGATTTTCATCTTTTGTGCCCTGCAATAAATGTCACAACTTAATCAACCATGGCCAGCGCAAGTCCCAGGCTCTGCTCAAGCTGAATTGAGCGGGCAAAGCTCTTCCTCCAATTCTTTAGCCACCTGTGAAAAGGCTTGCTCACTTAAAAAGGCGGCCAATTGTAATCCAGAATTCTACTAGCATTTTAAATAACTAATGCAGTTAACACCATCTAATTTATTGAGCTACAGGTTTTATAGTGGGTTGTTGAGCTTCTCTGACCTGTTAGGAAGCTGAAAAATGAAGAGAAAAGCACATAGCTTTGTGGAGAAGCTTCGTGCCTTAACTGCATTGGTCTGATTTAATGATACAATCAGGCTATTTAGGTTCTGGTCAAAGGTCAAATTTTAAAAAAATCTGATTCTGACTTTCGTCTATCACCAATCCATTTACTTCAGTGTGTTGGGCAGAGGGGAAAAGAGAATGGCAGCCAATCTTATTCCGAGTTCTGCTAGCATTGTAAATAACTAATGAAGTTAACAATATCTAATTTATTGAGGTACAGGTTTAAGAGTGAGAGTCTGTGTTGATCTCTAAACTCTAAGAAAATAGGTAAGTGAAGAGTGAACCACTTTATGGAGAAGCTTAGTGACTTAACTGCATTACTTGTGGCCCTGGAAAAGCATGGATGCTCCCTAAAGCCAACATTCTCACACACATCATATTAGACACCATGCAAAGATTGCTGGCAGTCAACCCTTCCAAAACCAACCCTGACAAAGGGAAGCAAACTACATTCTCATTGACTAGAGATTGTCAATCAGACAGGCTTCCAGGCAGAAAAATCAATCAGGCACCTAGAATTAAAATTCCACAGCATTCAGGAGAACACAATCTATGAATAATCTGGAGACATAAGAGACTGCAGAATCTGGAGCAATACACAGATCACTGGGGGAGGCAGTTTCTGTGGAGTGAAATGGACAGTAGAAATTTCAAGTCGAGACCGTTGAACTGGACCAATTGCCTGCCTGATACTCTACTCATCTGTTTGTGGACACTATTCACCAAGCCTTTGTTATTTCCCCTTGAGTTACAGTGTTTTCCGATCTAATACAAACTTACTGTACATTATTTTATGATGGCTAAATTTAGTGCATTACTATGCTATGCAAATGTGGGATTAGTAATTTAACTTGTAGTACACCTGCAATGATTTCCATCCTGATTATAATAAAGGGCAGAGCGGATGGAGGGAAATATTGTACTGTGTTGTATACATATAAAATAGAAATTCAAGCACATTACAGGCCTTCGACCCAAAATGTTGTGCTGACCAGGTAACCTACTAGAAACTGCCTAGAATTTCCCTACTGCATAGCCCTCTATTTTTCCAAGCCCCATGCACCCATCTAAGAGTTTGTTAAAAGACCCTAATGTGTCCACCTCCACCACCATCACCAGCAGTGCATTCCACACACCCACCATTCTCTGTGTGAAAAAACATACCCCCGACGTCCCCTCGGTACCTATTTCCAAGCACCCTAAAACTATGCTCCCTTGTGTTAGCCATCTCAGCCCTGGGAAAATAATCAGAAACCAAACTTTTACGATTTATAATCATCTAAATGGTCAGAATCCAAATCTCTGGATGTCTGCTGGCTCAGGAATGCCTCTTACTGTGCAATGAACTCTGTATCATAAAGACAACAAACAAATGTCACTGAAACATATTCCATTAATAGCAGTTTCCCAATAGTTCCATTGTTCACCAATTAACAAATGAAATGCTGTGGTATACAAGTTCCCATTAAGATTTACTTTGGGTAGTCTCCACAAATTCATAATATTTAAGATTGATTGTAACCTCCTCCTTGTTGCATGTCCAACTGCCTGTAATTATACTTGATAAATGTCCCCTTTGATACTTAATCCATTGCTACAAGGTTTTTTAAAGTGATTGAGGTAGAAATCCATCCTCTATGTGCTAAATGTATGACAATAATAACACATCCACAATGAACGCTGTTTTTGAATTTCAAATGCAGTATTCAACAGGTGAGTAGGTTTTGTGGGGTATGATCATGTTAAATAATACAAGGATTCAACTGTATGATTTCTGAAAAAGATAAATGCCACTCGCACTGCGTCTTTAATCAGATTTTCCAGAAGATGTGAATTAAGTCAGAAAGGAAGGTTGGCTGGATTTGTGAATCTAATGCCATGTGCTTGTCACTTGGATCATTCATTATCCAGCAGAACTATAGACATTACCTGGGTGCATTTCATTACAAGCAACACACGTGCACACATGTTACTATGGCTTTTCTCAGCAACTCTTTAATGCACTGCAGCAATTTGCAATAAATC
Organism: Hemitrygon akajei; assembly: GCF_048418815.1. NCBI lineage: Eukaryota > Metazoa > Chordata > Chondrichthyes > Myliobatiformes > Dasyatidae > Hemitrygon > Hemitrygon akajei. The sequence continues at coordinate 31,010,880 of NC_133145.1, forward strand.
TGCTGAATTACTAATATTCTAGATCTCTGTATGCTACTTTAATGAAATGCATTTTTTATAAGAAGTAACCCAACATTCATCTTCAGAGGAGAGAAAGGCAGCTCTCCCTAGAACTTCAAAAAGAATCGCTGGACAAAAATATTGGACATGTTAATTATCTGTGATTTGGACATTTAGAAAACATTAGTGCTTAGGTCTATTTCATTATTTTTGTCCATGTTTTAGAAGCTTTAGAAGAAAAAAAAGTGGAAAAATGGCATGATGTTGATCTTTGTTCATGAATGGACAAATTCATAATTGATGTATGTTTATAGTGCAGAAAAGGGTCATTTGAATAATTGTGTTCAGTACAATAATTTGAAACTAATCCTATCACCATGCTCTGTCCCAAAGGCACTGTGATTTACCCTTCTTTAAATTTTTTTTACATCAGCTATTTCCTCTGGCCAAGAATCCCACAATCTAATTATTTTTTTACATAAACAATTTTCTCTTAACCTCTCTCCTCATTCCTCTTGGTCATCAAGCTAAATTAATCACAGATTACTAAATTTCCAACAAGAGCAAAAAGTCTTTCACTTTTGCTATCAACATCTTTGGAAAATTAAAACTTGTCACTGCTTTATGTTGTACCAGTGGGAGTAGTCCTGTTTTTTAAACTTTTTCTCAGAATGTGTTTTCTCATCGCTCTCATCATTCATCCCGTTGGACTCTTGCAAAACATATCTAAGGCACGAACATCATTCTGCAATATTAAGACCCAAGCCACACTCATGCTGCTGCTTAACCATTCCTTGTCTGCCCGTGTCCTTTCAATCTCTGGTGAAAGGTGATTACTTACATCTCAAACTTTCTGTGGTTCACCTCCAAGAAGTTTCATTTATACTCAGTGCATTGAACTGAATATACTGGCTGTGTCTACTCATCGATGTTCTTCAGAACTTCCTATTGCATGTTTATGCCCATTCTTCTTTTTATCTCCCAGTTGCATCAACACCACAACTTTGAATTCCCTTGATATTTGGTTGCTTACCTGTCCAACCCATAAGTTCATGACAGAAGTTGTTTCTTGCAACAGTAGTGAAAGGTGATAAGGAAAATTTCAAGTTACTCTGAAAGATTGGCTGGATGCTTGCCACCAGAAGTCTTTTTGGCTATGCTGATAGAATTTCACACCTGCACAGATATGTATGAAGCCATTCATGTAGAATACTCATTTTAGAATATTGAAAGGGAACTGTGTGGGTGCTGGGAATCACCTTTGCTGAGCACTCATGTGAGAGAATTTCTTAATCACTCAGTGACAAACTGTGCAATCTACTAAATTAGTAGATTATTAAGCATCAAGTAAAATACTGGCCTCTTCTGTTACAGGTTTCATAATCCCATTCTCACCTCTATGGCCAGTAAATTCTTGAATTTGGCTGTGGACCTGGCACAGTCTCAGTTGCAAAATTTGCAACAAACAGCTGGTCTGTAGCAATCTGGGCGTGGGCCTCAATCACAGCTGCGGTTTGATGTAAAGTCACTGCATTCAAACAATCTTTGCCTCACTATACATTACCATAGCCTAAGGATACAACAGAATTTTTAACCATAAAATTTTCTGATCTTTCTCAAAGATTCCCATTATATGTTGTATCAGCAACAAATTTTGATTTCAATTAGGTTTTGGATAGAGACAGGAAGTATTTAATACGCAAGTACAAATCGTCGTTGAGAATAATTGTGGACTGTGCACAATTCTGTGGATATACCAATAGCTGACATTTCTGTAAAGCAAACAACACTCATTTCAGGCTATATTTCCCAGTTCTCATTCAGTGTTCTACCCATGCTTCATTCTCTTGCAGGACCCATTAATGGAACCATGGAGTACTTGTGGCTAAAAATAAACTTCTCCCCCATGAAATTTCCAAAGCTTGTTCTAAGTTAGCAGACAAATAGATTTATATGTTGAGGCCTTCAGTCACTATTTGAACAGAAAGTTTCGAACAGAAATCTATTACGAAATATGATCAGTAAAGTTTTTACTATCTGGATACCTCCTCCCTCAACCCAGAGCAATGTCAAGAATGTTATGACAGTGACCTAAGTTATGTTGTTACTGAAGGATTGAGAAATAACGTCAATGTCCCTTTCTTGGTATTTTGCTCAATATTGAGGTTAATAGGAGTTGAGAAGACAAACATTCCATCCAAAGAAATGAGCATTATGGGTGTTGCATAATAGGAAATATGGATTTTTAAGCCATGTCCTGCTTGCATTGATTAAATATTTTTTTCTATAATGAGAAATTCACAGAGCTAATTCACCACCTGTAGATAACCCAATGCTACATTAATAAAATGGATTTAACAAATATAAACCTACTTTATAGGTAGTTTGGGGTATGTTAGAAAGTTCCTTAGAAGACTAAAACTATACCTTTGTAAATATAGCTTAGTTTCTTGTGTCCAAAGATTCCATCTCATTTTTGGAAGCTCCCTGAAGGCCTGTGAATGAATACAACTAGGAAAAGCTGATTATTTCTCTTTGACCAGGCAGGACCAGTTTGTGGATGGGACTTAACTGCAACAATGAGATTCTGAAACAGTGCAAATGTTTGTGAAAACTCACTTTGTACTGAATGGAATTTGTGGTTAAAATTAGGTGATATTTTGTGCCGGTATCATTAATATCATGGAATTATGTGTAAATGGAATCGACAGAAACTGAAAGCTAGTTTATTTCCCGTGCAAAAATCAAAGATAGAAATTTGGAATGTAATTTGGGAGCTAAGATCAAGATGATTTCAAAATGAAAGGGATGGAGATCTAAGTCTCAAGGGAACTTCAGTCACTTTGCTATGGGGTCTGATAGGTCTTCAGATTACACAAAGCCATGAATCCTCCTAGCAGGATTATGTTGGGTGTTGCAGAACATCCAGATGCCAATCGCCAACATTTCATTTATGATCAAATATAATGAAGCATGAAATTGTCTGAGAATAAAAATAAATTTCAATCTCAACCTACATTTCATTCTGTCCAATTCAATGGATAACACTCTTTCAGTTTCCATCTCGCCAAGCTAAACCCATGTAAGTGCACTTCTTTTAGGTTTCAACTCTCTCCCTTTTCCCCAATCATAACTATATATTAGATTCCACAAATTGCTTTCTTGTTCCTACAAAACTTGATTCTCTGTATGGGTCTTGAGGACACCAACAGCCCTAACTGCAACAGATTGTAACAGCATTCATGTTTCACTATATCGAAAAGCATCATTCATCAGCCACCTAATTAGGTACACCTGTACTGCTGCTTGTTAATGCAAATATCTAATCATTCAATCAGGTGGCAACAACTCAATGCATAAAAGTATGTAGACATGGTCAAGAGGTTCAGTTATTGTTCATGCCAAACACTAGAATAGGGAACAAATGTGATCCGAGTAACTTTGATCATGAAATTATTGTCGGTGTCAGACAGGATGGTTTGAGTATCTCAGAGACTGTGGTATCCTGGGATTTTCACAAACAGCAGTCTCAAGAGTTTATGAAGAATGGCACGAGAAAGAAAAAAAAAACATTCAGTGAGCGGCAGTTCTGTGATTGCAACACCTTGTTAATCAGAGAGGTCAGAGCAGACCGGCCAGGCTGGTTCAAGCTGACAGGAAGGTGGCAGTAGCTCAAATAACAATGTGGTGTGCAGAAGAGTGTCTCTGAATGTACAGCACATTGAACCTTGAAGTATATGGGCTACAGCAGCAGAAGGTCATGAACATAGAGGAGGTACCTAATAAAGTGGCCACTGAGTGTATAAATAGTTAGAATAAAATATGTTAAGTTAGAATGAAGACTGTGACTGTGACTTCAGCAGAGTTTCATCACTTCTCAGTGAAGCTGCATTTATTATTTCAATGCATATATATAAATCTGCATATACACTTAAATTTATTGGCTTCAATTGACTTTATTACTTACATCCTTCATATACCTGAGGAGTAAAGATCTTTATGTTACATCTCCATCTAAGTGTGCAATGTGCAACTTATAATAAATACTATGTACAGCAGGATAGTCAGTATAACATCGAAAAACAGTTGCGTCAGCATGAATTAAGCAGTCTGTTGGCCTGGTGGAAGAAGCTGTCCCGGAGCCTGTTGGTCTGGCTTTTGTGCTGTGGTACCATTTCCCAGATGGCAGCAACTGGAACAGTTTGTGGTTGGGGTGACTCAGGTCCCCAATGATCATTCGGGCCCTTTTTACACAAACGTCTTTGTAACTGTCCTGGATAGTGGGAAGTTCACATCTACAGATGCAATGGGCTGTCCGCAGCACTCTCTGCAGAGTCCTGCGAATAAGGGAGGTACAGTTCCCATACCAGGCAGTGATGCAGCCAGTCAGGATGCTCTCAATTGTGTCCCTGTAGAAAGTTCTTAGGATTTGGGGGCCCGTAACAAACTTCTTCAACTGCTTGAGGTGAAAGAGGCACAGTTTTGCCTTTTTTACTACACAGCCGGTATGTACAGACCACGTGAGACCCTCGGTGATGTGTATGCCGAGGAACTTAAAGCTGTTCACCCTCTCAACCCCAGATCCATTGATGTCAATAGGGGTTAGTCCGGCTACATTTCTCCTGCTCCTGTAGTCCGCAACCAGCTCCTTTGTTTTTGCGGCATTGAGGGAGAGGTTGTTTTCTTGACACCACTGTGTCAGAGTGATTACTTCCTCTCTGTAGGCTGCCTCATTATTGTTTGAGATTAGGCCAATCAGTGTAGTGTCATCAGCAAATTTAATTAGCAGATTGGAGCTGTGGGTGGAGACACATTCACGGGTATACAGAGAGGAAAGGAGGGGGCTTAGTAGACAGCCCTGAGGGGCACCTGTGATGAAGGAAAGAGGGGCAGAGGTGAAGGAGCCCACTCTTACCAACTGCCAGTGATCTGACAGGAAGTCCAGGATCCAGCTACACAAGGCAGGATGAAGGCTGAGGTCTCTGAGCTTCTTGTCAAGCCTGGAGGGAATTTTGGTGTTGAATGCTGAACTGTAGGTCAAATATGATGGCAGGATATCACATTAATAGCAAGACTCTTGGCAGTGTTGAGGATCAGAGGGATCTTGGGGTTCGAGTCCATAGAACACTCAAAGCTGCTATGCAGGTTGGCTCTGTGGTTAAGAAGGCATATGGTGCATTGGCGTTCATCAATGGTGGGACTGAGTTTAAGAGCCAAGAGGTAATTTTGCAGCTATATCGGACCCTGGTCAGACCCCACTTGGAGTACTGTGCTCAGTTCTGGTCGTCTCACTACAGAAAGGATGTGGAAGCCATAGAAAGGGTGCAGAGGAGATTTATGAGGATGTTGCCTGGATTGGGGAGCATGCCTTATGAGAATAGGTTGAGTGAACTTGGCCTTTTCTCCTTGGAGTGACGGAGGATGAGAGGCGACCTGATAGAGGTGTATAAGATAATGAGAGGCATTAATGGTGTGGATAGTCAGAGGCTTTTCCCCAGGGCTGAAATGGTTTTTTACGCAGAGAGTGGTGAGTGCGTGGAATGGGTTGCTGCCGTCGGCGGTGGAGGCGGAAATGATAGGGCCTTTTAAGAGACTCCTGGATGGATGCATGGAGCTTACAAAAATAGAGGGCTATGGGTACGCCTAGGTAGGTGTAAAGTTTGGCACAGCTTTGTGGGCAGAAGGGCCTGTATTGTGCTGTAGATTTTCTATGTTTCTAACAGTATTCTCACATAAGCGTCCCTCTTCTCCAGATGTGTAAGGATAATGTGTAGAGCTGTGGCTATTGCATCATCTGTCGATTGGTTGTGTCAGTAGGTGAATTGTAGGGGGTCCATTATGGGTGGTAGCACGCTGCAGATGTAATCCTTGACCAGCTTCTCGAAGCGTTTGCTTATTACTGAAGTGAGTGCGACAGGACGCCAGTCGTTCAGACATGTTACTTTGGTCTTTTTAGTTGCTGGAACAATGGTGGATGTTTTGAAGCAGGAGGGCACTCTGCACTGGGAGAGGGAGAGATTAAAAATGTCTGTAAACACACCAGCTAGTTGTGCTGCGCACACCCTAAATACTCTTCCTGGGGATGCCATCCGGTCCCGCGGCCTTGTGACTGTCTGCTCGTTGGAAACACCTGCGTGCTTTGGCCTGAGATGACCAAGCTGCCGGTCGTATCATCTGCAGATCTCCTCAAGGGCTCGGTATTTAGATTTTAAAAGAAATTATTTTCTGATTATTCATTGTCGGGATAAATTCATGTTTATTCCTTGTCAGAAAGACTTTTCTCAATGTCATTCAAATACAATTTTGAACCTGTACCAGCTCAAGCATTTTAAAGATGATTTTTCTTTAAAATTTCCTCTTTCTGGAGGCTGCTCCATTGTTTTCTTCAAGGATTCTGATCTAATTCCTCAGCTTCCAGATTGCAGAGTGGGTCGACTGGAAACATATGGTAATAAAGGAAGGCAGATGTGGGATATTGCTTCCAATTGGAGGACATTCATATGATGGTAAAAAAAATTGGGCATTTTGAGTGATAACATATTGAGATCCCTCTCCTGAGTAGTCAGACACTAGTTCATCTTGGGATTATTCTTTACAATAGAGTCTGGACTCAGTGGGGCTGTCTACAGGCTACCAGAAGAAACTAAAGATGCATGGCAAAGCTCCTTAGTTTCATTATATGCCCTTTCTTCTGATGATATGGTTTGGAAGTACTACGAGTAAATCATAATTGTTATTAAAAACTGGTTTAATGCCTCCCCTTTTCCATCAATTTAGAACTAACACGTAATGATCTCAATGAAATTTTATTTAAAGATGTAAAATAATGTCAACACATTCAAAGACAGAATTAATAAAGGACAGAAACAAAACAGTACTACATTGGCTAATTGGGTGTGAGTTGGCCAATGGATAACTGCTGCAATCACTTGTCCAGACTTTTATCTGCGCTTTGATAACAAAATTTGATGGCAAAAGAAATACAATTTCCCTTGAGACAATACACACAAAATGCTGGAGGAGCTCAGCATTGAAGGTAGAAGAGTACAGCAGAGGCACAGGCCATTCAACCCACAATGTTTTGCTGAACCAGCTAAAAATCAAATGAAAGACACCCAAACACTAATCCCTCCTACCTGTACCATATCCATATCCTCCATCCTCCTTATATCCATGAGCCCATCCAAACATCTCTTAAAAGCCTCTAATGTATTTGCCTCTGTCAGGGTGCTGAAACAGGGATCCAGTCGCAGACCCAGTACAGTGATATTAAATGAGTTACAAATCTCAAGGTGCAAACGAAGACGGCATCAAAGTTCAGGCAGAGATCAAAACATCCAGAGAAATCCAAAAATCAGAATCAGGAAACAGGCAGAGTGGATATTCAGATGGACAGAGTACAGATACAAATTCTGGAAAGGCTCATGAAAATTCACTGGCACAATCTGGCAACAAACAGCTGAAAATGCAGGACTGAAATACACTGAGCAATAAACAGAGAGGCAGATGATAGGTGGAGCCCAATGAGACAGAAGTGGCAGCAAAACAGATAATAATGAGAAACAGGTGAGAGGCAGAGTACTCAGTAATACAGGGGCCAGAGCAGAGTAGGCGCAGGGACAGGAGCACATGGGAATACAAATCCACAGACTGAGTGCAACTGGAGGTACTGACAGCCTCTAAGATCATGCCAGGCAGCGCATTCCAGGCATCCATGACTCACTGATTTAAAAAACTTCTGAAGCTTTACATATTTCTCCTTTTCTGTTCTGTTCTGAGATCCAGCAGGATCCATGGGAGATGATCACCGTACTTGCTGGAGTTTTTTTGTCGTGTGGGGTGGTGGGAAATCCATAATAGTACCTACTCTTGATGGGAGGGGTTTCACACTTACAGCGGAGATGCGATGGCTGAGACAGTCAATGGTTGACGAGCCAGACTGGCATTCCGCAGGGTTAATAATCAACCCGGCTTGGCTTAAATTGCTCAAAAAATGGGTGGAAATGATTTATGTGTTTGAATTTGGATGCATTGGTGACAAGTATGTCATCCAAGTAAACAAAAAGTCTAAATCTTCTAGTACAGAATCCATCAGCCTGTTGGAAAGTCTGTGCTGCATTTTTCAGCCCAAACCGCATGTGCAGAAACTCAAAGAGGCCAAACCGAGTTATCACCACCCTTTTGGGAATGTCCTCTGAGGACACAAGCACCTGATGGTAACCCCTAACTAAGCTGAATTTGGAAAATTAACTTTCATGCTTAACGTGCCAAAAAGTCTTGGATGTGAGACTGGTAGAGATTGGGGGTGGTGACCTTGTTAAGGCATCAGCAAACACCATTAGACTTTGGGACCATATGGAGTGGCAAAGCCCAAGGGCTATTCAACCAGTGTGCAATGCCAAGTCTTTCCACGTCGACAAATGTATCCTTTGCATTTGCCAGCCTTTCAGAGCCTAGTCTATGTGCATGGGCCTGGACTGGCAGGTCAGTTGTGGAAATGTAGTGCTCAACCCCTTGTTTTATGAGCAGAAATCTAGCCACTTTTGCCAGGATGAAGTCTAGTGTGTAATGTTGCCCATGGAAGCAGAGCGTCAGCCATCATGTCTTGCAAGTCTGGATCCTGCTGACCTCCAGTGAGATTTCATCGCTCATTGCCTTCTCAACAATAGGCGAGGCTAGAACGACACTCACTTGAGCACCCATGTCACATAGGATGCGTTGTCCTGGAAGGATGTCCATAATGAACACTAGACAATGCTGGCAGCTGGAACCCACGGCGTTCAGAGACCTCTGATATCCCGATGCGCTGGCACTGTTGAAGCCTCAAGGCGTAGGCACTCCCTAGTGTTCGTACCAAAGCGAGTGTGTTAAAACAGAGACACAGCATTGTCTGTTTGGAGGCCTTGCTGAGCAGGTTATTGAGGCAGGGAAAGGAGAAGGAATTATGCAATTCTGACTGGCTGTTTGTATACTATCAGCAACTTTAGCAAGTTAGATGTAGTTCTTCATGGGTGCATTAGAGAGTGCTTTGCAAACTTGATCAGGCTTTTGTTGCATGAAGGGTTCTTTAAAAATAAAACAAGAATGGTGATTTCCAAGGAGAGACAGCATGCGGTCCATTACCTCTGACAGCTTAGCTTCAGTGAGGACGAGTAAGGGGAGCAACTGTTTGGAGCCTTCAGACTCTGATAGTCCAAAAGTCTGTAAAAGGTGAGTTTTCAGCAATCAGCATTTATAGTGTTCAGATGGGTGTTCAATTAGACTCACCACTCTTGTAGCCATGGAGTTGCTGAGTGACACCGCCACATCAAAATATTTGGTGTTTCTCACAGCGCAAATTGTACAAATCAAGCAAAAGCATCTTGCTCTCAAAATTTTGGCAGCTTCAAATGTTCAATAACTCGGGAATCATCTTGGAGCATTGTGGTCACCAATGCAGGGTTTCGCAAATAAAACAACGTGAGGTGTTTTATGTTTAAGAAAAGCCATTACAACTCATTTAATGTACTCCAAAACCTGAACACAAAGCGCAGTAAGCAAACTTCACGTAATTACGTCATCACGTCAGACCAGCCTCTCAAAGTGAACCCCAACTCAGGGTCGGTGGATCTGTGGATCATGGACACTTGCCCAGCTTCAGAGACCACGTCCCCTGTCCCCTATTTTAGGGTGCACAAGTTCTTGTAAATGGTGATTCATTGTATAGGCCTTTGAGGATAACCACAGCCCAGACTGCAACAGATTGTTAACATCTGAAGAGTAAAATAGAACTATCTCCCAAAAGGAATTAATATTAAGTAACTATCTAGTAAAGTTTAATACTAAAAGTTAACAAAAGAATGTACCAGCTTAGTTTGGGGTAAATTGTAGCTGTGGGTTTTTTTGAATTTTCCAGCTGCTTTTCTCCTATTCAGCAAAGCACACTTAGTGTGACTCACTGGAATAGTAAAATGTCTTCACATTGTCTTTGTCCTTACAGATTCAAGTAATTTGATTTAAACAACTAGATCCTTGTTGCATTCCACTGTAAATGTTATGTGCTACTGAGTGTCTCCTGATCCTTTAACAGCAATGTAAACTAAAATCATCAGTCCACCAAATTTTCCACCTGGTTTCAAAACACTACAATGTGACTGAAGAATTACCCTTGTGATTTGCTGCAACATGTCTTGTGAAATTCTTTTTCTTTCCCAGTTTTGCTGTGAATGCAGTTAATGGTATCAGTTTAGACTAAATAGGAGCCATTATCACGCCCACATAATGTGGAGGATGGTATCTCCAATATGTCTGGCCTTGTTCATGATGCATTGAATCTAGTTGATTTCTGACATGACACCATTCAAAAATCTCAAGAATTCTTATTAATGGTCACAATGAATTGAACAGCTCCAAGATTTGTTTAGGATATCTTAAAGCTCCATTTCAATAACCAACTTTCAGAGAATCCTTGATGGCTCAATGGGTTAAAATAAATGGTTTCTTGTAGGACTTTTAACTTCAAGGAAATTAATGGATTGAATTTCTTTACTTGAATTTTCAAATCATTGTTGATATTGTACTTTACCTTATTTTTCAACATTCTTACAGCTAAAGGATAACCATTAAGCCTGGTCTTTGGCGAATGGCCTGCAAGTGCTCCCATTAATTCTTGCGTAGACTAGACACAACCACACTTTTCATACACAGCTGGGTGACGTCGTGGTTAGAATCCATCAAACAAAACTCATCATCATTCTGATCCATCTTGGAGAAGAGAAACTGGCATTGTTATTTAAAAACTGTGAGAAGGCATTAATACGTTAAAACAAAATTAAAAGTTACAGCCGGACATCAATAAGATAATTTAACTTCATTTTCAAAGATCAGAAGTTCTGATTAAACTGTTGATTTTAAAATACGGGTGCACAAGGAAGATTCCAGATGATGTACACTGTATAAAAACAAGGGTATCATTCAAAGCACAGAACACACCCAACACCCTGTCAAAGCTCACAAATAAAGGAGGCTTTCATCAGTAAATTGCTGGAAGGTGCCCACCATCTGTGAAACTGAATCTTGGTGAGTGGGAAGAGAAAATAAAATGAACGAGGATCAAAAAAATCATGGCTACTGTTACTGCTGGCTCACCTGTTCTTTGCAACTGCTGTGCAGATGGCTGCTTCCATTGACGTTCTTTCAGATTTCCCAGCTTTAGTGTAAGCAACCTCTAGGTGGTCCCCTTCAAAGACCATTGCCCTCTGTTTGCTTTTCAAAACGTATTTCTTAGAGAAACAGCTGATTGCTGATGATCACAAAGAGGTGTCTCTTGGTAAGTCAATGTTAATTTATTATTTCCTTGGATTTTTGATTTGCAATTCAGGGAAGTTCTAGAGAAAATAGATATCTATTAGCCCAGTAGATGCTGGCAATCAAAAAGAGGGAAATGGTCTGCATTAGTTTTTCTTCGACCCTGAGAGTTTGGAGAGATTTAATGCATTCACTTCAGTGCTTTCACACATATGATAGTCTGAATTGAATTGAATTGACTTTATTTCTTACATCCGTCACATACATGAGGAGTAAAAATTTTCACATTACATCTCCATCTAAATGTGCAATGTGCAAATTATAGTAATTTGTAATAAATAGCTTGTACAATAAGATATACAACAGAACAGTCAATATAGCTTAGAAATACAATTGTGTCAGTGTGAATTAATCAGCCTAATGGCCTGGTGGAAGAAGCAGTCCTGGAGCCTGTTGGTCCTGGGCTTTTATTCTGCGGTACCATTTCCCGGATGGTAGCAGCTGGACAGTTTGTGGTTGGGGTGACTCGAGTCCCCAATGATCCTTTAGGCCCTTTTTACGCGTCTGTCACTATGAATGTCCTAAGTAGTGGGAAGTTCACATCCACAGATGTAGTGGGCTGTCCACACCACTCTCTGCAGAGTCCTGCGATTGAGGGGAGTACAGTTCCTGTACCAGACATTGATACAGCCAGTCAGGATGCTCTCAATTGTGCCCCTGTAGAAAGTCCTTAGGATTTGGGGACTCATGTCGAACTTCTTCAACTGTCTGAGGTGAAAGCAGCACTGTTGTACTTTTTTCACCACACAGCCACTATGTACAGACAAAGTGAGGTCCTCGGTAATGTATATACCAAGGAATTTGAAGCTGTTCACCCTCTCAACCCCAGATCCATTGATGTTAATAGGGGTGAGCCTGTCTCCGTTCCTCCTGTAGTCCACAACCAGCTTTGTTTTTGTGACAGTGAGGGAGAGGTTGTTTTCTTGACACCCCTGAGCCAGTGTCAGAACTTCCAACTTTCCTGCTCATCTTTTTATTCTGTATGACTTCTTGGACAGCTACGTTGGAGGGATTACTGCGAATGGTGAATTATCGGTTATATTCTCTGACCGTTGCTTCATGCTGGTGTATTTTTTAGGTTGCAGTGTCATTGTAGCTGGGTATTAGTGTGTTGTGCAGATGCAGCCTTTTTACGACTCTCTCTTTGTTTTCCCTACCGAGCTCCGATGGGTTTTGCTTTTGCAGCAGAAATCACCTGGGTTAGGTACTTTCCCACAGTTGTAAAAAGAATTCCAGTGGAGGAGAGAAAAGGAAACCTAACTGAGTCTCACTCAGTGGTTTCAGAGTCCAGTATTGTCATCATTAACGTCCATTTGGCAAGTTCCTGAATGAGCATAAGAAATCGAAGTAGGAGTAGGCCATCTGCTCCTTCAGACCTGCACTGCCAATTCTCAACGTCATGGCTGAACTTCTCCCTTAATACAGTATTCCTGCACTTCTCCTATATGTCTCAATACCTAGAGAATGAACTCATTAACTGAGCATCCACATCTCTGTGGGGTAGAGAATTCCAGAAATAAATCACCTCATGTGTAACGAGGCCCTTGTGGTCTGCATTGGAAGATTATGCTGATGGCATGCCTGAGGGGACCAATTCAAGCCCAGAGGGCCAGGCAACGTCTCAGCTGCAGCACGGAAGTGCTCTGGAACCTTCTACACGTCTAGTCAAGCAGTTACGGCACAGATATAGCGTTGGCATCTACCTGGTAATTCGTAAAATTGTCCAGGTCTGTCCTGTTCACAGAGAGCCAGACAAATCCAATCCAGCCGACTACCAGCCAAAGCCAGTCTGATCTTGATTATCCACAAAATGATGGGAGTGGTGGTCAAGAGTGCAATTAAGTCGTTTGATAACCGCCTTGATAATAGCCCGTTTGTACTTCACTGGGACCACCTTACTACAGGCTTTACCACAGGCTTGGACTGAAGGACTGAAATGGAAGAGTGATGTGACAGTGACTGCCCTTAATGTTAGGACAACATTTGACCAAACATGGCGCCAAGGTGATCTGGGAAAATTGAGGTCAATAGGCATCATAGGGAAAATATTCCGATGATTGTTCATTACTGGTATGAACGAAGCTGATTGTGGTTGTTCACATCAATTCCCAGTCCTGCAAGTGTACCCTAGGGCATTGTCATAAATCTGACTATATTCAGCTATTTCATCATAGATCATAGAATATGAAGCAGACAGCACAACAACAGGCCCTTCAGCCCACAATGTTGTGGCAAAAACAATCAAATGGGCAACTGAACTAACCCCTTCTCAAAGTTCAAAGTACGTTTATTATCAAAATATGTATAAATTATACAACCTTGTGATTCGTCTCCTTACAGGCAGCCACAAAACAAGAAACCTGAAAGAACCCATTAAAAAAAAACAACAACAAAAACATAATGCACGGAGAGAGAGAGAGAGAGAGAGAAAAAGACAAATCGGGCAAGTATTAAAAGCGGGCAGCAGCATTCAGAGCTAAAGTGAGTCCACAGCAGCTGGAGCAGGCCGCAGCCTCAGTGTGCAGAGTTGGAGTAAATGTTGCAGAGCAGCCAGCGGAACTCTCACCTCTGGTGCCGACACACTGCCTTTTCAATCCATCCAGCCCGGCATTTAGATTACCCAAACATCGGGTAATTCCCTGCACGAGGACCTGGACCCCGTGGCATTGGTACACTCATGGTCTGTAATGTCTGTGCCCTGCCACCACGTTCCACATTCTGCACACACTGTATTACCTTCACATGCGTATCTAAATGTCTCGCAAAAGTCCCTTATGCATCTGACTACCACCGCTCTCTGTGTAAAAATAACTTGCCTCTTGCATCTCCTTTGAACTTACCCTCTCTCACCTTAAATGCATGGCCTCTGGTATTAGACATTTAAATCCAGGAAAATAGATGCCGTCTCTGCCTCTCATAAACTTGTGAAACTCCATCAGATGTCCCCTCAGCCTCCGCCACTCCAGTGGAGACAACCCAAGTTTGTCCAACCTTTCGTTGTAGCCCATGCCCGCTAATCCAGCCAGCATCCTGGCAAACTTCTTCTGCACCCTCGCCAAAGCCTTGACATCTTTCCTATAACGGAGCGACCAGGAGTGTATGCAATACTCCAGATGTGGCCGAACTAGAACAAAATGCAACATAACTTCCAGACTTTTGAACTCAGCATCTCAACTAATAAAGGCAAGCACGCCTTCTTAACCGCCCTATCAACCTGCATAGCCACTTTCAGGGAGTTTTCAATTTGGACCCCAAGATCCCACTGCTCATCCACACTCTTAAGGGTCTTGCCTTACCAGTGTACTGTCTCTTTATATTTGACCTACCAAGATGAAACACTTCACATTTTGCTGAGTTAAACTCCATCTGCAATTTCTCTGCCCATACCTGCAACTGATCTACCGTATATTCTTTGCCAGTGTTCTATGCTATCCACAGCACCACGTACCTTTGTTTCATCCTGTACACATCTGACTTCCAATATAACTCGGAGTCCTGCCATATGCAGAAGTTCGCTGATGACACGGCCATAGTGGGGTGTGTCAGGAATGGACAGGAGGAGGAGTATAGGAAACTGATACAGGACTTTGTGATATGGTGCAACTCAAACTACCTGCGTCTCAATGTCACCAAGACCAAGGAGATGGTGGTGGACTTTAGGAGATCTAGGCCTCATATGGAGCCAGTGATCATTAATGGAGAATGTGTGGAGCAGGTTAAGACCTACAAGTATCTGGGAGTACAGTTAGACGAGAAGCTAGACTGGACTGCCAACACAGATGCCTTGTGCAGGAAGGCACAGAGTCGACTGTACTTCCTTAGAAGGTTGGCGTCATTCAATGTCTGCAGTGAGATGCTGAAGATGTTCTATAGGTCAGTTGTTGAGAGCGCCCTCTTCTTTGTGGTGGCGTGTTGGGGAGGAAGCATTAAGAAGAAGGACGCCTCACGTCTTAATAAGCTGATAAGGAAGGCGGGCTCTGTCGTGGGCAAAGTACTGGAGAGTTTAACATCGGTAGCTGAGCGAAGGGCGCTGAGTAGGCTACGGTCAATTATGGAAAACCCTGAACATCCTCTACATAGCACCATCCAGAGACAGAGAAGCAGTTTCAGCGACAGGTTACTGTCGATGCAATGCTCATCAGACAGGATGAAGAGGTCAATACTCCCCAATGCCATTAGGCTTTACAATTCAACTGCCAGGACTTAAGAACTTTTTTTAAAGCTATTATTAATGCTTTTTGAGTTAGTGATTTAGATGCATATCATATTATTACTGAGTTAAGTATTGTATGTAATGAGTTTTTGCTACAACAAGTGTATGGGACATTGGAAAAAAATGTTGAATTTCCCCATGAGGATGAATAAAGTATCTATCTATCTATCTATCTATCTATCTATCTATCTATCTATCTATCTATCTATCTATCTTCATCTGCAAACTTATTACCCCACCCGTCTACATTTTCATCCAGGTCATCGACATACATATCAGGAATATATATAAATGAGCTGGATGAAAATGCAGACCTGCATTTAAATGCAGAGGTCCCTGTACAAATCCCTTGAACATGACTGCACATAGACCCCCAGCTAGAATAAGTCCCATTGACCACTGCACTCTGTTTTCTATGGGCAAACCAGCTCTGGATCTAATTGACCATGAATCCTATGTATTTTAATCTTCTGGATGAGCTCCCATAACAGACCTTGTCAAACACTTTACTAAAATCCATGTGGGCAACACCCACAGTTCTACCTTCATCGGTCACCCTCGTCACCTCATCAAAAAACTCAATCAACTTACATGGTATAAAGCATGCTGGCTCTCCCTAAATAGACCATGGTTTTCTAAATTCTCAGAAATTCTATCCCTAGAATTCTCTCCAGTAACTTCCTGAACACTGAAGTGAGGTTCACCAGTCTATAGTTTCCAGAATTATTGGCGGTTTCCTTCTTGTATAGTGGAACAACATTAGCTTACTTGCCAATCTCTGGGACTTTGCCTGTAGCTAGTGAGGACACAAAGATATTGGTCAAGGTCCCAGCAATCTCATCTCTTGCTTCTCTCAATAATCTAGGGTATATCCCATCAGGCCCTGGGGACTTAACCACATTAATCCTCTTTAAAAGACTCAACACCACCTCCTCTTTTAGCTCAAAATGCCCTAGTGTATCAATACGTTCAGCACTGCTCTCCTTATCCTCCACGTCCTTCTTCTTGGTAAATACTGATGTAAAGTACACATTAAAGACCTCAGCCATGTCCAAGTAAATGTTCACCCCTTAACCTTTGAGTGGTTCTACCTTCTCCCTAGTTATCCTATTGCTCTTCATGTGGAAATGGGACCCCGCTCTTGGGGCCTCACGATCAGCTGCTTTTCAACATGCCAAGGACGTGGCCTGGAAGACCAGTGTGCCTTCAGGGTGCCAGATTGATGTGCCGTGGGAGTACACAGAATATCGAAAGCAGTGAGCTGGCTGCTGGCTGTGTGCCCAAAGACCCGAGTTCTTTGGGCACAGAGCTCGGAAAAAGCGAAGCAACGGACTTTTTATACCACAAATTGGTGAGTTGTTTTGTTATGTCTCCCTTCTCGCTGTGGGATCAGAAGTGGAGAGAGTGAGCAGCTTCAGGTTCCTCGGTGTCAAGATCTCTGAGGATCCAACCTGGTCCCAATATATCGATGTAGTTATAAAGAAGGCAAGACAGCGGCTATACTTTATTAGGAGTTTGAAGGGATTTGGCATGATAACAAGTACACTCAAAAACTTCTATAGTTGTACCGTGGAGAGCATTCTGAAAAGCTGTATCACTGTCTGGTATGAAGGGGCTACTGCACAGGACTGAAAGAAGCTGTAGCAGGTTGTAAATCTAGTCAGCTCCATCTTGGGCATTACCCTACGAAGTATCCAGGACATCGTCAAGGAGCGGTGTCTCAGAAAGGCAGCATCCATTATTAAGGACCTTCAGCACCCAAGGCATGCCCTTTATTCACCTCCACCATCAGGTAGAAGGTACCGAAGCCTGAAGGCACACGCTCAGAGATTCAGGAACAGCTTCTTCCCCTCTGCCACCCGATTCCTAAATGGACTGTGAACACTACCTCACTTTTTTAATATACAGTATTTCTGGTTTTGCACATTTTCAAAATCTATTCAATATACATAATTGATTTACTTGTTTATTCATTATGTTTTATTTTATTTTTTTCTCTCTCTCTGCTAGATTATGTATTGCATTGAACTGCTGCTACTAAGTTAACAAATTTCACGTCACATGCCGATGATAATAAACCTGATTCTGATTCTGAAATGGGGACACCTCTTTTTCCCTTATTAGGGAGAGAATTCTGTGGTATGTTGAATCACCAGTTTTTTGGGGTACTGCAAGGCTGTGTCTTTATTGATGCTTTGCTGCATGCTTGAGTGCTCGGTGGGGGGTGCAGATGCTTTTTGGCTGGTGGGGGTGGTGATCGTCACTTTGCTGCTGCTTATGTGCGGGGTGAGCTGGGGGGGCTTTGGGGTTCTAACATTTAACTGTCATTTATTTTTGGGGCACCCCTCTGTTTTCATGGATGTTTGCGAAGAAAAAGAATCTCAGGATGTATATTGTATACACTTCTCTGACAGTAAATGTACCTTTGAAACCTATTGAACAGAATTAAGATTCTCTTTAATACTACTTGCTAAGAACTTTGCATGTCCCTTCCTGGTTTACCCATTTCCCTTCTTGAGTTTTTTTCTGGTCTTTTTATAATCCTCAAGGGCTCTGTTTGATTCCAGTTCCTAAGCATTATGTACTTTTCCTTTTCAGTCTTGACGAAATTCATCACCTCTCTCAACATCCAAGGTTCTCTTACCTTGCCATCCTTTTCCTTCCTTCTCATTGGAACATACCTGTTCTGTACTCTGTGAGTTGGTCTTTAAATACCCTCCAATGTCAGATGGTGACTTGCCCAAAAACAACTATTCCCAACAACTCCCTAGTTCCTGCCTAATGCTCTCATAATTTCCCCTGCTCCAATTTAATATTCTCCCACAAGGTCCATACTTATCCTTATCTATAGTTATCTTAAAACTTAAGAAGTTGTGGTCACTGTTCCCTAACTGCACAGCCACTGAAAGTTTGGTCACCTGATCAGTCTCATTACCCAACAACCAGGTCCAGTACAGCCCCTCTTCTTATTGATTTAAGAACCCCCTGGATGCACCTAACACATTCTGTCCCATCTAAACCTTTTGCACTTAAGGAGGATCCGGTTTATCTGAGAGATGTTGAAGTCCTCCATAACAACAGCCCTATTGTTTTTACATCTTTCCTTAATCTGCCTGCATAATCTGTTCCTCAATGTCCCCATGGCTGTTGGGGAGCAGTGTGGTCTGTAGTACAATCCTATCAGATTGAGTGCATCCTTCCTATTTTTGAGTTTTACCCATCTGGACTTATTGACCTTTCTTCTATCAGCAGATCAATGCAGGGGATGCTCACTGGTGATTACACATTGTTAATTACCATTCACAAATAAATCAGTCCATACTCCAAATCCCAGACAACATTCAACCATGGGCTAAAAACTAGCAAATAATCCTCATGCCACAGAAGTTGAGCAATAATAATCACCTCCAACAAGGGAAGGTCTAATCATCTACTCTTGACCTTTGATGGTATGACTATTAAAGAGACCTACATCATAAATATTCTGGGACACACCATTGAATAGAAACTGAACTAACTGGCCCTGCCACATACATACCATGGCTACCAGAGCAAAGCAGGGGTTGATGACTTGAAAGTAACTCACCTCCTGACACCTCAAGAATTTTCCACTCTCTGTTATCAGCACACACAGCAGAAGCATGCCTAAATGTTCTCCATTTGTCTGGGTGAGTGCATTCTGGATAAATCTCAGGAAGTTTGACACAATCCAGCTCAAAGCAGCTAGGTTGCTTGGCATTCCATTAGTCACCCTAAATTTATATTAGGTCCAACAGTGGTGCACAGTAATTATGTCTGCCTCTATGAAATGTGCTGCCGTTGCTCATTTAGGTCATTCCCAACCCATGATGTCTAATTCAAAATCAAAGTAGCTCAACATCATTGTCATATGCACAAGTATATGTTTGCCCAGATGCAATGAAAAACTTGCAGCAGTATCACAGGCACAAGGCATTATATAAGCAAAGTTCACAAGCTAAACATAGATTAAATACAACTGATGCACAATTTTTACAAGAAAATACAGAACAGAAAAAGGATTGCCTACCACAAAGAAGGACAAATGAAACAGGTATATGGGTATCCCAGCGCCATTATAGGTTCCCTTCTAAGTTGCATGACATTCTAATTTGGCAATGAGGTATATCACAGCTCCTTCCTTGCTGCTGGGTCGAACTACTGGAATTGTCTACCCACAACATGGAAGTACATTCAACCCAAGGCATCTTACCACAAATTTGTCAATGGCTGCTTGGTATGGGCAATAAATAGGGACCATGCCAATGATGACCACAAACAAGTATTTTTGAAAAATGAATTTGTTGCAGCAAAATCCAGAATGGAAACAGGTCCTCAGGCCCTTCTGCTTATTGACTGTGCTAACCACCAAGCACCTATTTACATTCATCCTACACTAATTCTATTTTATTCTCCTCACATTCCTTGGTATATTCCTTGGAAAGCAGAGCACATGGACACAGAGATAATGTGCAAGCTCCGCAGAGGGAGGAGAGGATATTAGGATTGACCCCGTACAGATGGGGCTGTGGACCCACAGCTCCACCAACCAAGTCACTGCATTGTGACCTGCTGAACAAATATAACAAGTAGCATCCAAGCTACACCTTATCTCCCACAGCTGATCAACTCTTCCACTTAGTGTCTTGTTGGACAACCAACCACAATAAAATACCAAAATAGCAATCATTTGCAAAGGTATATAAACACTGGCGCTCATGGGAGAAGTTCCTTGAATCCTTTCATGTTTAATGCTATTCACATCAAGAGAAGGGTTGGTGTATTGGTTGCAAAAGGCAGATGACACAGACAGTACATTTTCCATTTCTCTCTAATTTCCTCTTTTTCCCTACTTGCTGCAATTTAGTTCTACAGTTGGCAGGTGCCAACTGCCAATCCACCAGTATTAGGGTTTTTATCTGAGACCCTGGGTGGGTGCTTGGCTCTTGTAGGAACAAACTGAAAGACCACACGGAGATGATATTTGAAATAATGGATGATTTATTAAAAACTGCTATGCACCAGGAGACCAATCAAAGCTGATCTACCTGAGAATGAATTTGGTAAAGCTATTACATTCCCGGTTGGTGAGACTACCAGTAAAACTACATTTTGAAAATAGAATGGTGGCTACAGAAGGACTTAATCAGGTAACATCTTGGTCCTGATTTGAGTAGAATGTTTGTCCACAGGTCTAATGTAAGTCTGATTTTCTATTACAACAATGGGTGCACGCTATAACATAATCAACAAAACTCCTGAATCTTGGACATCATCACTGCTGCATTTCATGTCTCTACTTCTAGACTTTGTCTGCAGTTCACTGATACGTGTTATCTCAATCCACATCCCTGTTTACTAGTTACTAGCCCTCACTATTCTTTCCCCTACGACAGGGATTACCAACCTTTTTTGCACCGCAGAACGGTTTAATATTGACAATATTCTTGCAGATCGGCTGATGGGGAGGTGGGGGTGTTAATCATGACCGGAATATAGGTGATAAGTCAATTATATGTCACTTATAAGTGGCTAATACACTCAATTTCGTTTCTAAAAGGGTTTATCTAACAAATTTAATATTAAACACAGTACCTATTTTCCTCACATGAATATAGTGATGTTAATTATAACTCACTTATAAGTCAATAGCATCATAACATTTTAAGTAACGTTTGGATATTAAACACACAGCACATATTTTCCTCGTATGAACATATGAAATCATTGCAACACACCAGTGAGAGGACATGGTAAGGGCCGGAGGTCCCCGTACCGGGGCCGCGGCAGTCGCATTCCGGACAGAGTGACCAACCGAGTGAGGAGTGTGACAGTGTGCGTGCCTGCCCCCCTTGTAGGTAGGTAGGATCTATCGGCTGACAAAAGTTTGGCTCGAGGGATGACTTTCAGTAGATTGTAGTGAGGTAGCTGCTCTGCTACTTATGAAACCCTGAGGCCGAATTAGGTCGTCTGTGAATAATTTAGCACCGGGTTCCCCATGAACATTCGGTGTGCTAAACAAGTTTCGAGGTGGCGCCCATCTGTCCGTGCTGCAGGCCAGTAGCAATGGTGCATGGCGGCCGGTTACCCGAGACCAACCAGTGATCCCTGGCACGAGGGTATCACTGCATTTAGGCGACCGATGACCTTGCGTGGACAATGGCTTCACGTGCATAATAACCTCACGTGCATTCAAGTTTAACAGGGAATGAAGAAAGGTGCAGCTGATTCATATCGTTTCATATTGCCAAATCATATTGTTTCCTCGCAGTCCGGTAGCACATGCTTTGCGGACCAGTACCGGTCCGCGGCCCTACGACAGATCTGAATCCGACATTGTCTTCTCAAGGTGTACATCCACATGCACATCTCATAGAAACAGTTGTATGGTGATCAACCTGGTCATTTGTTTGCTCCCCATGACTGGACACTCTTCAGGTTTCTATAGTCAGAGACTAAAACTTCATCTACAACTTATTCAGATGCCCCATGCGATCAAGGTTTAAAAATCCTGGGGCCAGACCTCCCTCTTCATTAGCTTTAGCATAAATGCTTCAAACAAATGCTTCTTAATATCATCTCAATTATCCTATTTTTGACCTCATAATCTCATTAGTTTTCAATTCTTAATTTTACTGTCCATCTTTACTGCAGACCTGCCTTTGGGTAGGAACTATATCTGGCTGCATGGAGAAGTCACAACCAACCAACATGCAATATTTTCTAAGAGGAAGCAGCCTCAATGGAAGTGACAGTGGGACCTCAATCCTCAGTACATTTCTCCTGAGATGCAGCCTACCTCTGGCACAGCACAAGTAAACTGAATGAAGTGATGGAATTAACACACACACAAAATGCTGGAGGAACTCAGCAGGTCAAGCAGCACCCATGGAAAAGAATAAAGAGTCAAACTTTTCAGGCCGAGACCCTTCATCGTGACTGATGTAATTGCCAAGAAATAATAATAATAACTAACCATTATGATCTTTAACTGGTTCTGATCTCTAACGTCATTAGATACATGAGTTTCATTCTTTTCTGGTGGATTGCTGGTGATTCACAACGATGAATGGTGTTGAAATTATTACTAAGAGTGCATCATGTAATTGTCGCCAGTAATGAAGGGTGATAGCTGGGAAGCTGTAATTTATATTTGGTTTGAAGGGAACATTATTGTCTGAATAATGTTTTATACAGAGGTTTCATTGTTCTCTGCTGAAATGTTATAGGATCCTCACTGGACTTCTGGTTTTATTTGTTGGCTATCTCTCTTGGTGGTGCACAGTCATCCTGCCAATCATTTCCTTCCTTTGTAAGGTCATTGCTGAATTATCACATATTGGAAGATAGGGATTGAAAATAGAGTCCAGCTATTCATGTATTGGTAATTTCTTCAGTCAGGATCAACTCTGAATGATCGCAGCAGACCACTTGCTCCGGAGTTTTGGAGCTTGCTACACAGACTTTAACCACTGACCAAGTGGATTTATAGAGACAGTAATCCACTGCGGAGGAATGAAATTGACATGACCTGAGGACCTTAATGGCAGAGTTGAAGTAGTGGTAGAATCTGAGAGACAAAAAAATTCTCTGATGTTGAAAATCTGAAATAAAACACAAACTGCTGGAACTATTTGGCAGGTCAGGTGGCATTGGCAGAGCGAAAGAAAGGATACGCATTTCAGGTTGATTATTTGAATGGAACGTCTTGACCTGAAATATTGAATATGTTTTCCTCTTCTTTGATATAAGCTGATTTGCTGAGTATTTCCAGAATATTCGATGCTAAGATACATCCTAGGATGTATGAGGACATATAATCAGTGATGTAACTGGGTGTTACTGGGGCGTTTTGGGCTGTTCAACATCAGATACCCTCACCAAGGTGACCCAGCCAGAGTTGATCAGGCCCTGGCGTGTCCAAGTACCACTGGTCCATCAGTCACACCTCGTGATCCATAGCCATCTGGAGGCTTGGTCAGCAGCCTCTGTGATGGTCTTGATGACTGTTCTTTGCAGTCCCCATAATACCAAAGAGAGAGGAGGTTCTGCAGAGCGAGCAGCTAGAAAAACCTCTAGACCCCACCTTGACAGGCTCCCATTGTGCCCTCCACCCCGTCTCCAGTATTTCTCTAACAGCTCGATGCTTCAGACTATGTCCTCCTCAAACTGCAGCCACTCCCTCCGATGGATTTCTGGAGGCCGCGTAACCTGCTAGTGTTCTGCCACTCTGCTTGGAGTGGGAGTTCCTGAGGCTTGGAGGGGTTGGGCACTGTGTGGTGACTCCGGGCTGGGCTGCTCCTGCAGCTCACCAGCTGGGTTACGCTCTCCTGACCCACTCATTTCATCCTGGCCTGATGTACTTTTAGACCACGCGTGTTCCTGCAGACCTTGATACCAATGACTTTCTCACTTGTATTTGATGATCCATTCGCAAAGCTTGACATTCTTAGGTTCATCCTGGTGGGGTGGATATCCTCCCCCCAACCCACCAACCCCACCCCTCCCTAGCTCCCCTGGGTGTATGTTTCTGAAAGTCTGTCTGTGTATTCTACTTATATTTTAGAAATTGTGGCAGCTCTTGTGGAAATTTGCACACACACACACACACACACACACACACACACACACACACACACACACACACACACACACACACACACACACACACACACACACACACACACACACACACACACACACACACACACACACACACACATCTCACAGCTTCTGGATTAAGATCAACATAATCACTGGCAACATCTTGGAAGCAGGCTATCCATAATGTTTTTATGCCGGGTAATGATATACAGCATTGGGAAATTAAGGTGAGAAGTTCAAAAAGAATCTTTCAGTACTTGTTACATGCTTCGAATTGTGGAAGGCGGTTACATTGTGAATCAAATTTCAAAGTCCATTTAATGTTCCAAATTATGTTCAAAAGGCTCCTTTCCTTCTGATCAAGGCAATAATTCTTATTTGGCAATTTGTGATAATTAACATCTAAAAGGAAGGGAAGATTATAAAGTGAAATTCTTAATATTGGTTTTAACATTTATTAGGATGGAATTATATTTAACTAGATGTAACATATATCGGTGGTATTATTTCACAAAATCAGCCATTGATTAATAGCAATAATCTTTACAAGGACAATAAGGACATAGCCATCCAGTAACTTAAGTTTTAAATAAAAGGCAGTCTCAAAATAGAACAAAGCTAGCCCAAGGAACTTCATGACAGACATTATGTTTAAAAAAAAGATTACCTTATAATGTTTTCAAAGCTGAAAGCTTAATGTAGATCAGATGACACTTACAAAGGTCTTAATGATATAACTCTCAGGTATCTATGACTCTAAGTTTGCCAGTACAAAATGAAGTTAAAATAACACTAAATTCAGAAAGTGGTAAATGTCTCTGAATAGGGTTATGAACGTCGCATAAAAATGATTCTGTAACTTTCCCTTTGTTCACTTAGACTATAAACTATTAAATAAGAATTATTAGCTTTTAGACCAGATTAGAAAGTATGCAATGGGTAAAGAAGTTTTTAAACATAATTTTGGTTATTAAGTGGAATATGAAACTCGATTCACAATGTAGCTGCCTGTTAATGTATACAGCATGTCACAGGTACTGAGAGATACCCATTGAACTTCTCACCTTTTTGTTCCCATTTACAGTCTTTTGAGATTTGACTCCCATTTTTAAGCATCAAAGTAGCATGTTAATCAATATATGTCAACTTTCATGCCATGGTGTTGTTGCTAAAATAGTCTAGAATGCATGACTTCATTTAAAACCTTACATGAATATAAATCTGCCTTTGAAGTTTGAGATTTTTTTTTTCTTTCACAATTTCTCAATGCTGACAGATACATAGCTACACCTTGTGCCTTAGGCAGATGTTCCCAAGAGGGTGGATCGATGGATTTGTATTGTGAAATACCCAACAGTATTATAATGAATACATTTTGAAGTTCCTTTCCGAGAATATCAAAAGGGCGAAGGATTGTATACATGATGAGGCACAAACTGTGCCAGGAAGGAATGCGACATTTTTTATTCATTATTGAATGCTGGGACAGGATATTAGTGGAGGAGTGACTCACTTTGCTCTGAATTGGGTGGTGAATGTAGTGATTGAAGTCTCTTCTGAAATGGCTCTTGATAGCTTTCACGTTATTACTGATCAGTCCAAAATACATGAAAGCAATATCATTTTAAGGATGGTGATGTTTTTTCAATACTGAATGGTTATTTACAATAATGTTTTTATGAAGTTTTGCAGTTAAATTGTGAAGATTTCAGACACTTCAATTAGACTGTAATACAGAGACCTTTTCTGATGGTGTTTGATAGAGAATTTGTTGATACATTTGAGCATTCAAACTTTTAGACGTAACTGTACAGAAATACATTATCATTTGGTAGTGCAATATATAGTATGATCTTTCCATCGCATCCCTGAAGTTTAGCATTATAGGCGTTCAAAGCGAAGTATAATGGACATTTAGCTATTACATATCATGACTGGTGTTAGCAACTGAGGAGATTTCTGAGGTTAAATTTCTCTACCAGTATATCTTTTATTGTGGTATTCACAACTTGGTCTTTCACTGGCCAAATATTGCACTGACAGCTCCCTGCTTTGGTCTACTTAGTTTAGTAATAGCTCAGTTCTCTGCATTGAATCCAAGGGAAGAACAAAGCTTCTCAGATTTCATAGCACTTACAAAACTTTGATTCATTGAACTTAACCTGGTGGGAAGATATGGCCATGGAGAGTGCAGTATGTCACATGATGGGTTAAAGAGCCAGAAGAAATAGAAAACACCGTGGAGTCTGGTATTGCTATAAGCTAATGCTATTTACTTGTAACTATGCAGTACAGTAATATAAATGCAGATATATCAAACAGGTTAGCAATGATTTTATATATATATATGTGTGTGTGTGTGGAAATACGAAAACCAAGCTTCTTCAAGCCTAGGGGTATATGGATACAGTCTTACGATGATGAGAGAAGTTCAGTTCAGTTCATGGTATTGAGTTGAGTACTGATGGAGAGAAAAAGAGGGAGAGTTTCAAGTCTTCAGGTAAGCTGACGCCATCGATCGCCCCGTTGTCCTCCGAAACCCTTTGGAAGTCACCGACTGTGACCACACACAAAGGGGTGCATTCTTCTGTGATGGAATTATTAACCCAGGCGAGGGTTGGACACACGAATAACTCCCCGCCAGTCACACCCTTTTCACACTGCGAGAGCCACTGATCGATTCTCCTGATCGTTCCTCCAAAACCCACCTTTTCTGTGGGCACAACAAAGCTCATCCAGTGTCCAAAACCATGTGTCTGTAGGTCCATCAGCAGACCTCCTATTTATCTCACCGTGCTGAACACCAGCTGTCCATCAAAAAGCTCCTCCCTTCTCTCTCTCTGTAAGAATACAGAAGCTGACGGTGTTCTTGTGAAAGTGTAAATATGCTTGCAGAGAAACCGTAACACCGTCTCTGAGCAGCCTTTGCCTGTCCCTCTCTCTTAATAACAATGTGTCCGGTGTTGAACAACAACTCCCTCTCTCTTTTCAAAAACACAGTTCAGAGGGGTAATTCAGGGCCCCGTCACAAGTATACATGGATTACTTTCCTTTCTCCTTGATTTAATTAAATGGAGAGAGTCATAGATTCAATGGAGCTCAGAAACTTTTGGCCCAACTCATCCATGCCAATTGAATTGCCTAGTGAGCTTCTCTCATCTGCCTGCATTTGGCCCTTCTGCTAACTTCTACTAACCATACACTGTCTAGGTGTGCAATTAGCCTTAAGCATTATGCCTGCCTCAAGCACTGTTTCTGTCAGCTCATTTGAACTAGGCCCTATCCTTTGCATAAAGAGCGGCCCCTGATGGCCCTTTTAAATCTCTTGCCTCTGATTTTCAAACAGTGCCCTTTTGTTTTTAGCACATTTCCCTGGGAAAATAGACTATGCACCTCACCCTGTCTACATTCCTAATGATCTTGTATACCTCTACCAGGTCACCCATCAATTTCCTAAATTCCAGGGAATAACTTCATAGTCTATGCTATTTTACGTTACTACTATTAAAATAAAAATAATATTTTTTCATTCTTTGATCATTTCTGAGTGTTTTAAAAGGTCTTTGAATGACAAAGATGCTCATACACATTCAACATAAAAAGGAGCTGGGGAAACTGGCTTTGTAGGCCAGTCAGGAGCGAGAGCTGCTGAGAAGTAGCTTCCCACCGAAAGACCACACTTGGGGCTTCAAGGTGGAACGGGCATTTGAGAGATTTCCAACTTGCTTGGCGGTGAATGACTTGATGAGGTAGCTATATTATTTCTATTTCCAAACTTGACAATACCTTTTAAGATCAAACTAACCTTATGAAATATGTGAAGGTCCAAAGTGGATAATACATGAGTGTTTTCAATGTCTCCCTTCCTCTCTCTTTCTCTCACTTTCTCACTCTTTCTCTCTTTGTCTCTCTCTCTCTCCCTCTCTCTGTTTCTGGTCCTCTCTCTGTCTCTTTATCCCTTTCTCCCTTTTTCTGTCTCTTTATAACTTTCTGTGTTTTTCTCATCACAGTTGGGTCCCCTGAATACCAATGTTCACTTTAACTAGAAAAAATACAAAACTTTTTGTTTTACTTCTGAGTAAAGTAGCAATCATTAAAAGTTTCCCTCACGTTGCTGTCATTGTTTTTGCTTTCAAACTTTGTAAAATTCTCAACACTAGAGGCAGAATTCAGTTCCTAGTTCAAGTATTATTATCTAGGTTAACCCTACCTTCCTCTCAGTGCTTTGAACTGTTTCAGACAACTTAATTCAATGTTACACATCAATAACTTAATAATCTACTTTGTATTTTAAATGAACAGCCAGAGGCATCAAGAAAAATAATAGTCTTTCATAGTAGAATTGCGAAGGTATCCTCTTGGGATTGTCACTAAAAACAATTTTTAAATCAATATTAAAATATTTTGTTGACCATTGGACCTATTCTAGTTATTGCCAATGCCCTAATCATTTCCAGTTGAATATTTTTTATTCAGCACACAACCCACACAATATTGATGAGTGACACATTGAATGAGACAGAGGTCAGAGCTGGCACAACAAGCATACTCCCTTCCACAGCCTCCACAATAGACAGTGCACTGAAACAATCTTGGCTTCGATGCCTTTTGCAACAAGATAAGTTGGATACTTGGTGGAAATGTAAGAGGATGGAATAAATAAAATGATTAACTGCAGGATAACATATATTGCAAGTGCACTATAGTCTTACGGGAAAGGTGATAAAATTTTATTCTGGGGGAAAATTCATTTACATATTTCTCCTAGACATTTCACTTAGGAGAAAATTTTTTCAGTTTCACTTCAGAAATACTGAGCTCTTTTCATGTCACAAGAGCTAAATATTTCTGGAAACAGGTGGACAGTTTGGAGTTCAGTGGTTGATGTGCAACTCTTTGTTTATGACCGTAGATTACTGGCATATAATGTGGCAATTCCAAAGGAAAGAAAGAGGCATTCATTCTCAACCATATTTTGCCAGATGTTGGCTGGAGGTCTACTCTCACCACGCTCACTATCAAATTCAAACACGGCCAGGCATATACAAACTCTGTCACTGTGATTCCACCTGACCAATGAGACTCTAAAGGAAGCATCTGTATTAGTCCAGACACTGACCACAAACAACAATCAGTCACCCACCACCTTCTATTATTGCTAGGTTAAGAATGACAAGGGGCAATGAGCATAAAGTTTATTTTGTGTGCTTATCCTAAACTTTGGAAAAGGCTGATATTACCCAAAGTGATTGGTGAAAATATGCCAGGATAAATTGTACCTTGATCCAAAAAAATTCAATTTCAGTTATTTTTTGAATGGGATCTCCCAGCTACTTAAACCAAAGGACTATTTTCCTAAAGGTTTAAAAAGTATTAACACTCCTTTAATATTTAAGGTTCTAACTCAAGTAAAGACAGGAACGCAATGAGCTGCATTTAAGGGTATAATTGCTGTTATTCTGATTGTAGTGATGTAGTATAATTCTAAAACACGCTGTCAAAGCTTGTTGGAGTCTTGCACCCATATAAGATTACAAGATGCAGCTATTTCACCTTTGCAGAAGTTTTAAAGGAAATTTTGCAACAAATCCACAGTTTTGAAACTGAAGTCTGATGAGGATCCTGAACTCACTTGTCTGGAGAGTGTTGGAAAGTTCAGCTGCACACCTGGAGTTCTAACTACTGGTTTGAACGAGTGCAAATTCCACAGCAGTGTGATAAATGTGAAAAAAATGATAGATAATTTGAGTTGCATGCATTTACGCTTCCACATTCTAAATAATTTCATTTACATCTATACTTGAATATTTGAATAATGTGCACCAAATCTCAATATTTTCTTTCTTATATTATAAATAATTTAATTACGTCTCCTTGGGTTTCATTGAGGTTTGCCCTCCTCTATACAGGAGCAAGTACATGCATTCTGTTCAGTGAGTTGGTGAGTAATTGCCTTCAGCTAGTGAGCACTTCAGGCCAACTTGGAACAACACGAATGGCTTACTGTAATTTCCTACCTAATGTACTGGACATGTCTGAACTTTATTAACTGCAGCCACAAAGCCACACGTGAAATCCTTTGAATTAACCAATCACTTCCTACACTGTTGGAGCATGGTAAAATTAGCTTTGATCAGCAAAATCTATTATGACAAGTACATCCCAGTCATTTCAGATTTTGCAACATCTGGATATATTGATAATGAATGAGACACCTAAGATAATTCACCTCAGTTAGTTTCAATTAAAGTCTGTTTTGGATGTCTCCATGCAGCAGCAAATTTGCCAAAATCAGCTGATATATCACTTCAACCAATTCATCCATCTCAGTTACTTCTTTTAACATATCACACCCTCAGTAGTCACAATTACTGATAAGCAGAGAAGCTAACAAGTTCTATATGTCCTGGAGTACTGTCTGAAATTAATTTACTCTCCATTTAATAAATGAGTAATACAAGGGCTGATTTATAGAACAAGCTTTGAATTGCGGAGTGAGTGGTGGAAGCAAGAGCAGCTCCTTCTTCCTGAACCTCACCATGTGGTGCTATTGGCTTGCACTTGTTCGACCAATGACGTGAAGACGTGTTTCCTTTTGCACTAATTAGGGAACACAGTGTGTCAGATGCAATTCCCTTCCATTGCTTAATAATAAAGAATAACTTAAACTGATATGTTTATCTGACTGAAGTACTGGGGATAGGCGAGTGAGAATTGCACGCCTGTCAACGTTACCATATGGGTCTACTTTTTTGTGAAAAGGTTACCGTAGTGTTTCCATTGCAATTGATTTCCTGCTGTGGGTTAGATCTCAGCGAACAAGTTGCTAAAAAAAAAATTCAGAAAACTTATTAAAACTTCAGCTGAAGATCAAGTTAATGTTGGGGCTGATGCTATGCCTTTGGCAAAGTTAATAGTTATTCTGTGATTCTTTCTAAAATTCAGCTTAGTAAAGAAAATATGATTCATGGTGTAGTAGGAATTTAACCATGTAACAGGTTATGTAGCAGTGCACTTTTAAGGGGAAGCATGGTCCATTTAATTTCCAATTCAAACTCTTTAACTGGTCAAAATAATATTGTAGTTTAAGCTTACCATCTTCATATTTAGTTTCTGCATAATTATAAAAATTCAGTAAAAGCTATGTTATGTCCATTGCCACAAATTTTTACATTTCTTAAAGTATCATTTTTGAAACCAGTAATGACATCAGAGGGGAGGACGAGGTGACAACCTCTCTCTAGACTCTGACATTACCATCAGTAACCGGGAGATTTGAGAGAATACTGCAAATTTCTTTTGCCTCAAATATTTTATGTCTTCCCTGCTTTCCTCCAGGATGGCATTTGAATTCCCCTCTCTATTTCCCAGATGCAAAGAGCAAGATTAGTCTGACATTATTTAGGGGAGCAACAGGGAGCGGGTGAGATCCATTGTTCTCAGAACGCAGTTTGAAGCAGCCATTAAATAGCTTTTATATGAAGACTTTTGTGATAGTTACCAGTCAGATTAAATTGAGCATTACGTTACACCAAACCAGAGAGCTCAATGGAGAGAAAGCATCATTATAAAAGATGCCTCTGTCACAGACACAGCTTTAGGCAGGGTGATCTCAATCATTACACAGAGGACCTCTACTGCTGAACATAGCTGTAGGCAGGAGATCTTTGTGACTGAATGCATCATTACACCTCATTACACTAGAGATCTCCCTCACTGGACAGGGTATTAGGTGAGTGAATCTTTTCTACTGAATGTATCATTATACAGAAGATTTGAACAAATGAGCTAGGAATTCCAGACTCCCTGGGAATTCACTCCACGGCAGCTTCAAAGGCACGAAGCTACAGAGTCTGAAATACTTTAATTTGCATGAAATTTCTCAAGGGGAGAAAAATGATCATGACTTCATGTGACTATTCATAGTTATGCAGAATGTCTATGTCCATTTAACTCATCTTTTTAATAGCATGGGACAAAGATAAGCCTGAGGCTGTGAAAAATGTTTCCAACACTGTGAGTTAGATCCTGATTCTTAGTGTAGAAGGGTGAAGATCCAAAGGTGAGGTGCCCTCAAAAAGCTTGGCTGCTGAATATTTTGGCCCGAATTAGCCTGATGCAGCCACTGTCACCTCAAGGTAATGGATTTGGTATATTGTAGTTTCTTGCTGGATTCTTGACTGTGGGTCTACATGTCTTTCAAACCTTTCCTCCTGATGCCTGTGCCAAATACGTTCAACTTTAGGATGTACACTGCTGAAGCGTGGCATCTCCCTGCAGAGAAAGGAAAGGTGCATCAAAGTAACTTAACTGACCTGTCCCAGGCTATCAACCCAAGTTGGAATTATCTGAAAGTAAAATTCTGTCATTAAATATTTGGTACAAAGGCACAAAATCTCCTTGTTTTACATTATCCAAAGGAGATGCACATTTTAGCAGTGCAGAACAGTGAGCAATGTCCCCCTTCAATTAAGTATGAAGCCTTGCTGCATTGTCCCGACGTTTATTGTGTATAATAGCTGCAGATGCTCAGTGCTTGCAGCATTCCATAACTTAGACCATAAACAACGAAAGGTACTTGAAGGACACACACAAAGTTCAGCAGGTGAGGCAGCATCCATGGAGAGGAATAAAGAGGTGATGTTTCATGCCAAGCCTCTTCAGCAGATAAAAGTGCTTGAATTACGTGAGATTTAAATTTCATCACCTTGAAATACTGTCAATTACCTGTGATGAACTTGTTGCCAAAAAGTCACATTAATTATGGTTTTGGCATGCATTTCTTTCTTGAGCATTAATTTCATCATAAATTTTAATTCATGATTAAAATACCTATTATTTTGAAAGGTGATCCATCCCAGCTATCTTCAATGAGTTTAAGTACTGCTGTTAGAAATTATCTTTATTAATAAGTCATGAGATATAATAAAACCTGCTCTAAACAAGTTCTGTACACTTTGTTTCAATTTATATTGGCTTGGAATGTCTGTAGTACTGACTAATGTTGCTTTTCAAACTGTTGCCTTGTTTCACATTTATGAAAGCCTAGATTTGTACACTGACAGAAATCTACAATACTGCTCTAATACCGTGGTAAGATTTATATTTCACATTTGTGATTGGTTAATGAAAAACATAAATCTACCAAAAATAGTGTGAAAAATGCATTAAAAGTTAGTGTAAGTTAAACACTCCATAATTTCTGGCTGTATTAGGCTGTTTGAGGCTTTAAAGTCAAGTGTTTTATTTATCATGGAAAAAAGAATGTAGGCAACCTCTTCCATAAATGTCAGAAGAGTGTAAACTGATAAGAACCAGACCAAATACTCTCCCCAAAAGTACATTACTGGCGTCTGTTCTTGTGCTGTGACCTGGGAGCTTTGAGAAGCAACACTGACTTGCAGTCGAGCTGAAAGACAAGGTCTCTGAAATAAGTTTGAGGGCAAAGACATTAACTCCTATGTGCCACTATTTCTTCATCCGCAATAATTAACAAAACTGAAAAGAAATCTCAATCCAGAAACAATCCCTGCTTCAGATCAGGGTAGTTTGAACCTCATAATTTATTTAGTTGCTTGTGGCTTTGGTGTTCAATGTTGATTAAACACATTCATCTGGATCAGGAAACAAATTGTTCATTTGGCACTAATTTCTGTGAATGCTTATACTGTTGAAACTGAAAGTGTAAAGATAAACTGTGCTCTTATTTTATTTACATTAGTATCTAGATTCTTTGTGTAAATGTGGAAATTATATTCTGTTTCTTACACAATGGCCAGAAACTGTTCGGCAATATATTGAAATATAACAAAGGTGCAATAAGTCCAGGTTGCAAACAAAACTCTTTTAGCAGTATTATAACATTGCTACACTGAAATAAATATAAAATCAGCTTGAATTTTCAATTAGTCTAATATCATGTTTATGGGAAACCAAGTTGAAAAGGTAAGGGCCAAGTTATGGGTGCATCTGATATTGAACTTAAAGAAAGAACTGAAATGAAATTAAAGTGTATTTTAGTTGGCACAAGGTTGCATTTGGTCAAACCAGATTAAAATGAGGAAAAGACTATCAAGAAGAGAAGTTTCTACAGTTGAGATTTGCAGGAAGGATTGAGCTTGGCGAGATTTTCTAATTGTGTGCTGTATCAAATTTAATGGACAGTAAGCAAATTATATTCCATTGAATATATAATGGACCAGACTATACCATAATCATGATAATAAATTATGAGCTCATATAATTTGAATCCAAATCCCACAATGAGAAGTGTTAAACATCGCATTTTTGGAGCTAGTACCAAAAACGTTGGCTGTCAAAAGCTTCCATTAAAATTCCAATTGTTTTGCTAATGTCCATCAGGAAATAGATTCTGCCACCTCATCTATTCCAGCATGAGTAGCACTGGATGATTCTTTTTGTCCTCTGAGATGCCCGAGCATATTGAAAGTAGTGGACTTTCGATGTCCTCTTGAAAGGAAGAAGATCCACTGCCGTTATTTCAGGGTAAATTTGGTCAGTGGTTAGCTAGACCAAATGATACTGCTAGATTTGTCATATTTCAAGAGTTTTTTCTTATAGCTTTCCTTAATGCTTTAAACTCACTTCGGATTTTAAAAAAAATTCAGCTGAGGTTAATTATATTTCACTAAAATAAAGTGTTTACTAATTGAATGTAATTTTGCCTGGTTTATATTCCACTTATTCCCCAATACAAATCTGTGCATATATAATTATACACATCATGTTTCAGTCATACATCAGGCATGTTTGCAGAAGCATTTGATCTAAATCATGTATAATTGAAAGACATTAAGCAGAAAAATTTTATAGCTTTCAAATATTCAATGACCGAAGCAGTAATTAAAATCACACTCCAGGAAAATGGCTCTGGTGAATGAGAATAAAATTGGCTGAGGTCAAAAACAGACTGATGATCACATTCGAACAGTTTTTAATTGTATGAGTGAGTTACAATTATCCCAATGTTTTCCTATCTTTTAAAATCAGGTCATATATTTACGTATTTATTCTGTTACTCCTTTGATTTTAGATGGCCACAAGATGTTCTTCCACCACAGTTTCCTTGTTCGGGTTTTATCAGGAATTTTGAAAAATACTTGGTCAAGAAGTTGGTGAGATTTAGCCAGTTGAAGTTAAGACTGAAGGGTGCTTGATGTGCAAGGGCCTTAAAGAATATGGAACCAAAATAGTTAAGTTAACAGGCAAGCATATACGATCTAATCGAAAGGTGGAATGGAACAGATTTAGAGAGTAAGTGACTTATTCTTACAGTTCAGTTCAATTCTCTTATGTGTACTTACAATATACATATATTTACTTCGAATTGATGCATTTCATGGTGATCTATAGATATTAGATCTATGTAAAATGTATAACCACAGACAACTGACAGATTCAAACTCAAATTCATTTATATATCACATGTACATGGAAACATACAGTGAAATTCATCATTTGTGTAACAAGCAACACAGCCTAAGGATGTGCTAGGGACAGCCCACTAGTGTCACTACATATTCTACATATTGTGGTATCAACATGGCATGACCACAAAGTGCATAAGACTTTAAAACACTGGAGCAGAATTAGGCCATTTAGCCCAACAAGTCTGCCATTCTTTCATAGTTGATTTATGATCCCTCTCAACCCCACTCTTCTGCCTTCTTCCTGTTACCTTAATGCCCTGACTAATCATGAACCTATCAACCTCCACTTGAAATATATCCAGTGACTTGGCCTTCACAACTGTCTGTAGCAATAAATTTCATAGATTCACTACCCTTCTCATCTCTGTTCCTTCCCAATTCCTTCTCATCTCTATTCTAAATGGATGTTCCTCTTTTCTGAGGCTGTGTCTTCTGGTCCTAGACTCCCCCACTATAGGAAACAACTCAGTATTCAATTGATTTCAATGAGATCACCTCTCAGTCTTCTAGACTCCTGTGCGTACAAGCCCAGAGCCATAAAATGGTCCTATGCATTAACTCTTTCATTCATGGAAACATTTTTGTCAACCTCCTCTGGACTCTCTGCGATGCCAGCAAATATTTTCTTAAATAAGGGGCCCAAAACTGTTCACACTACTCCAAGTGCTGTCTGACCAATGCCTTATAAAGCTTCAGCTTTACATCCTTGCTTTTATATTCTAGTCCTTTTGAAATAAATGCTAAAATTGCATTTGTCTTCCTTACCATTGACTCAACCTTTAGGAAATCCTGCACGAGGACTCCAAGTTGCTCTGCACTTCTGATCTCTGAACTTTCTCACTGTCTTAAAAGTAGTCCATGCCTTTATTCCTTCAACCAATGTGCATGATCATACACTTCCCTACACTATATTCCATCTGCCACTTCTTTGCCCATTCTCCAATTCTGTCTGTCCCTTTGTAGACTCCCTGTTTCCTTTACAATCCCTGCCGCTCCACATTTTATATCTTTGTATTATCTTCAAATTTGGCCACAAGCCATCAATTTCATCATCTAAATCATTGGTATACGGTATACATGACAAAGGCCTTCTGAAAATCCAAGTAAACAACATCCAGTGACTCTATTTTGTCTATTCTGCTTGTTATTTCCTCAAAGAGTTCCAATAGATTTGTCAGGCAAGATTTCCCCCTAAAGAAAGCATGCTGATTTGGCCTATTTTATCATATGCCTTTAAGTACCTCAAAACCGCATCCTTATCAATGGAGTCCAATGTCTTCCCAACCTCCGAAGTCAAGCTAAAGGCCTATAATTTCCTTTATTCTGCCTTCCTCTCTTCTTAAAGACTGGAGTGACATTTGCAATTTTCCAGTCTTCTGGAACTATTTTAGATTTTGGTGATGCTTGAAAGATCATTACTAATGCCTCCATGGGTCTCTTCAGTTACCTCTTTCAGAACCCAGTCCACTTGGTCCAGGTGACTAACTATCAGACTATGAACTTCATGCCTGGAATACCAGACTTGCCAGCTTGCAAACTAGGGTTCACTGGCCTAAATGCTTCCTGCCCACAAGGACCTCCACCGTTCCTGATCTGTGGGCTGGGGTGGGGGGGGGGGGGAAGTCACTGACCGGGGGGAATGCCACCGGCCGTTATCCTCACTGGTCTTCATCACCATACTTGCTAGCTTGACACTAGTCCACTGGGATTGCTGACGTTCGACTGCAAAGCACGTAGAGTAGTCCGAAACCGCAGCCTGACCTCTAAGTCCCCACACCTCTGTCCTTAAAACCCAACCTGACTCCTAACTCTCCTTTCTGCTCCCAAAACCATCCCTGAGACAGGCCTAGATGGAGACTGCAGCATGGCACAACCTTGGACGGAATTTCTTGGTATCTTGTTAATTACTTCTTCTCAGTCAGATTGCTTGACAACATTGGCCTACATTTTCTGTGGACAATCCAGTAGTCCAATACTTGTTTGCTTGTATTTACCTCAGTCACTTTGTGTAAGTGCAAATCAGAAATCTTAAGGTTTCTCACACCTGTATCACCCTGTATTTTCTTTATTGATATGCTAGAAAATTTCCAGCTATACCTACATAGCTCCCACTGGTCTGAAACAAAATCTTCTTCCAAGTTCCACAAATCACTCATGAAATTAATCATATTTAGATCTATAATGCATCATTAAATTAATATTTCATTTACAATTGTAATGTGATGATCTGCCAGCTCCAAATTGATGACAACAAATAAAGAGCACCAAATTTCTTGGTGTTCACCTGGCGGAGAATCTCACCTGGTCCCTCAACACCAGCTCCATAGCAAAGAAAGCCCAGCAGCGTCTCTACTTTCTGCGAAGGCTGAGGAAAGTCCATCTCCCACCCCCCCCCCATCCTCATCACATTCTACAGGGGTTGTATTGAGAGCATCCTGAGCAGCTGCATTACTGCCTGGTTCGGAAATTGCACCACCTCAGATTGCAACACCCTGCAGCCGAAAGTGAAGTCAGCTGAGAATATCATTGGGGTCTCTCTTCCTGCCATTACGGACATTTACACTACACGCTGCATCCGCAAAGCAAGCAGCATTATGAAGGACCCCACGCACCCCTCATACAAACTCTTCTCCCTCCTGCCGTCTGGGAAAAGGCACCGAAGCATTCAGGCTCTCACGACCAGACTACGTAACAGTTTCTTCCCCCAAGCTATCAGACTCCTCAATACCCAGAGCCTGGACTGACACCTTGCCTTATTGTCCTGTTTATTATTTATTGTAGTGCCTGCACTGTTTTGTGCACTTTATGCAATCGTGAGTAGGTCTGTAGTCTAGTGTAGTTTTTTTCTGTGTTGTTTTTTGCGTAGTTCAGTCTAGTTTTTGTACTGTGTCATGTAACACCATGGTCCTGAAAAAACGTCTCATTTTTACTATGCACTGTACCAGCAGTTTTGGTTGAAATGACAATAAAAAGTGACTTGACTTCAATTGATGTGACACTGTGGGAGGCATTTTATATCACATAACTGCTCAGTAGAATCCAATATAATCGTCGTGGCTATCCCTCGAGGTCGAGGATGATGGTCTTCGTTCTGTTTCCACAGAGCGAAGACGCCTGTGCGTGTATTTGTTTAACGTCTACTTTGATGTTGCACTCCAAGAAGCACACGATACTTCACAAATCAACCAACTTTTTCCAATGACATGGAAACCACGATGATTGGAGCTGAGGGGTTTGTTGCAGCCTTCATCCGCCTTCACAGCCGTTGAGTTCCAAGTAACTTTGTTCGAACTAACTTCGTCCACCTGTTCCACCGTTAAGGTCTTTGTCAGGGACCTCACCCTCGACCTTACCGCCATGGGTGACCCTACCAGGAGCATAGCTCCAGACGGCATCGCTCTCGGGATCTCAGGACCACACAAGCTTCTCCACCTCGACAAGGTGACAATCCACAGAGAAGTTCCAATATAATATTTAATGCAGATCAGTTATTTTATTGGAGATTATTTGGTGCACAGCCTCATGTTCTGGGATTTATATCAGATTCCAATTAAATGAGTTTGGGAATTCTCAATCCAATTCACATTGGTTTCAAATTATCTGGCACCAAATCTGCCCATGATTCAGTCCTAATTAGCACAGTATTTTTAGTCTCACTTAATGATGATAAGATTGGTTGTCATGTGCTGCACTGTAGTTCTGCTGCTGATGTGAGAGCACATGTGTTCACCATGCAGTGTGGAAGTGTTTAGGTCACAGCACTCAAATGCCAAACACAGGACTGAAACTTTACATATAGGAATGATTTTGTAACATAAACCTGCCACCACACCCTTCCTTTGTATCTTTGAACACCTTTCAGATCTCATTGCATACCTGTGGATAGATTTATTACATTTAGCAAATTCTTTTGGAATAAAAGATGGGTATTGGAACCAAAATTTGTGGGTATTGAAGTGTGACTTCATACAAGAAACAGAGATACAGTTATTTGATACATACATAATGCATTTTTGATATTACTTCTTAAAGTTTGTTTCTCCGAATTTTCCTTCCATCTGCTGACTATTTCTCCTCATTGTGCTTTACAGCCAAAAAAAGATTGCATTTCAGCTGGGAGAGGATGTAAGTGCACCATTGAAATATGCTGATATAGGTAGTACATATCACACTTCACACACGGGAAGATATAACTAGCTCTGTCTTAGCATTCATTAATTGCATCTTGGGAAGAGACAAGGCCACCTTGACAAAAACTGCATCCCCCATACTGCCGGGATCTGAAAAGTGTTTCAGTACATTGTTGATGCAGATCTGATGGAGTCACATCAGGTGTGGAGAACTGCTGGCAATTTGCAGTGGGACACAAGTACTTCTGTGCAAATATTCTGCGGCAAGAAAATATGGAATGAACTGGAGTTGTGACAATCTGGTCTCCTGCTCCACCTCCGGACTCACCTTTGTCACGACCTACTCCGAGAGGGGCTGGACAGAACTTTTTAGCTTCATGCCAGCCTTAGCTGGGACATCTAA
Source organism: Hemitrygon akajei (assembly GCF_048418815.1). Classification (NCBI taxonomy): domain Eukaryota; kingdom Metazoa; phylum Chordata; class Chondrichthyes; order Myliobatiformes; family Dasyatidae; genus Hemitrygon; species Hemitrygon akajei. Next base: position 31,051,044 of record NC_133145.1, read on the forward strand.
CCTGCCCCATTTATTTCAATGGATTTGCCCACTTTAACGAAATGGAACGTTTTTCATGCATTATTTCAATTAAACTCAACTTTTAATTAATTCACATTAATTAAATGTTAATGAAATGAATTTCTTATAATTAATTACTTTTAATTTATTTACATTTTTTGCAAATATTTTCATTCATTCATAAAAGGCCTTCTGTCACCGTAAGGGCAGTCTATGGTCACCTTATCCCCTCCCAGTTGTAACCACAATCGTCCTTACGCTCTCTCAATCACAATGGAATTGGTTGTTTTTTTTACAAAATCATATTGGTTTTCAGTGTCTCCCTAAGCCCTTTGTGTTAATACATGTGAAAACCTTCTAACCACCAGAGCAATCTGTAATTCTTTATTTATTTTGCCTTGTATTAAACATTCATTCATTGATATATTTAAGAATAGAATCTGATGTAGTTTTACTAAAACAGCTGGAAATAATTCATTTACAAAAGCTAAGTTAATCTTTGTAAGTTTATATGGTTGACATGTGTGTGATAGACTGATTTTAAGTTGCCAGAATCTATATTAAAAATCTACATTTAATCATTCATATGTCTTATTTACATAAATTGGTTACTTTTTTATTAATACAGTTTTAAAATATTTTAGAACATATTCACTAGTACAGCGTTTACAAACTGGATTTAATGAATGGCCGTGATTAGCCGCAAATGGTGGTGATTGCATGAAACTCAACATGTTTGTTATTTCAATCAGATGCTTTGGCCAATTTTGCAGAGGGCACTGGCTTTCAGCAGGATGTATTTTAAACTAACAAAGAAGACTGTGGAATCTTGATACGGATTTGAAATAGCCTACAGTACAGGCATTTGTTATTGTAAGTTTGGATGATATCATGGGAATTGCACAAGTATCAATGCAGCAGGCCTATGAATTCCTTGTGTTGATAATAGACTCCACAGGAGATCAGTGAGAAAATTCACTGGAATAGTAACAAGATCAACAAAAGACTGCAAATGACCAAAATAAAGCAAACTATAGAAAACAGAAATCAGAGGTAAAAGCAGAAAACATAGGAAACACTCAGCAGATCAGGCAGCATCTTGAAAAGACTATCAGAATGACTGTTTCAGCTTGAAGACCCTTTACCAGATGTGAGAAAGCGAGGGAAAAATGTATCATTTTAAATTGCAGAGGAAATGCTAGAAGGTGGTGATAGGATAAACAGAATAGCTGCAATAGAACGAGACTTGATCAAATAGGTTAATGGGGGTTTTAGGACCTGATTAGACTTCTTTGTCTGTAATGTGTGTTGCTGTAGCAGGGTTATGAACATCCAACGAGATGGGCTATGCTGATGCAGAGAGGAAAACCAACCCCAGATCACAGATGATTCGCAGAAATGTCAACTTCTGCTAATGCTGATCTGTTACTCCTTCCTGACCTGATGAATGCTTCAAACTTTTTCTGGATTTTGTTTAAAAGAAGTCATCTACATTATGTCCTTTTAAAAAAAAATTGTACAATATCAACATTTTCTCGTATAACTCTTTTATTGGTGCCATCATAAAAATGGAAGAGACTTTCAGGAAGTACAACGGAAGCAAGACTATTGGGTTCTTTTAAGAAATAATTGGGTGCTAAATCGGTGGAACTTTAAGATTTAACTGAGTAGTAATTCTCAGATGGATTTTCAGCTTAAATGAAGTCTTTTATAGCACCAGGGCGTAAAACTAATCAGTCAGCTGAGGACAAAAGAAATCTATCTTTGGAGGGAGTTCTAATCATGAAGAGAATTAAAGATTAAAACTAGTTGTTGGACTGTACTTGATGTTCATTTCTGTATCAAAGTTAAAACATTGCCCAATTACCATTCACGATGTACAGATTTAGTGGGATTGTAGCCAAGTCCATTCACTCCAGGGAAGAAAATAAAATCCTCTTAACCTCTGGTATCATTGATCAACACAGATTAATATCATAGTTAACAGTTCAGCAGAAATTGAGATTGAAAATAACCTGCTGGAGCAGGAATGATCAAAGAAGCAGAATTCAAGGCTGAAACAAACACCAATGTGTAACTGAGACAAACGATTTAGACACAATTTTCAAATAATTCTTTAAAGTACTTGTTGTCACTTCTGTAGATTTTATGCAGGATCTGTCAAAGATGTAATTTACGCAGAATCAAATAGAAAATCTGTCTGGCACAAGTGGTGGACTTGAACTGCATATTATATAACAGTTTCTGTATATGGGACAGCAGAATAAACATAAGAGAAATGGAGAGGGGAGTTGGTAATGTAACACAGTAACTTATTTTACTACATGGTGGAGTAGGTGGCATAAGCTGGGGGTGGGGTATTGGGGAAAAGAGGACGATTCTGGTCAATGCAGATGGTGACATTGTAATCTTACTCAAATAGATTTATACCGACCAAAGTTATTTTCCCTATGGTCAAACTATCACTAACTTTCAGCAGTTGAAAAACAATGAAGACCTACATTTTTCCCTTTGATTTGAACAGAACTCACCAGATAATATATTAATAGAGCTGCCGGTATTTTATGAATAAATTATTTGAAGCGGTTGGAGATAAATATGCCCATTAGCTCCATAATTGTACCATTTTAAATGCAGTCTTGAACAACGCTTTTTAAAAATAAGGTTTTTAGAGTGCTATTTGAAGTCACTAGTGATCTGCTTTGTATAATTGATTTGGTTCAGTCTACAGAAGGACAGTTGAATAAACTTTTACTGTGTGCTCTTGTCTTTAGTTTCCAAAAATGACTTCTTTTGGGACGTCTCACAATGCATTCCATAACACAGCTCTACGCTGGTTGAGAGGAGTTGCCATTTTATTCTCGGCTTTCCAATAGGATTAACCACACTATGTAACTATATAAAGTGTAATTAATTGCACTCTGTGAACAAAGACAATCTTCGTGATGGCAAAGTAGAAATCTGAGACGCTAATAACCCTTCGGCAGCTGAGGAGTATATTCTGTGCCCAGATCCACGAGATACCGATCTGATAGAACATTCTCGATCACGTTCTTTACTGTATTTGGATATCGCAAGCTTTTTGATTTTTGATTGGTGCAACTGGCGCACAAAAAGGACTTAAAAAGGCAACGATGTGTTGCTGGCAATAATAGCCAATCATCCCGGTTCACGAGACTCATGAGACAACATCCGATTTTGTCAAGGTTACACTGTTGATAGCAGTTATTCATACCGTTCCCAAATAAGGGAGACAATCTGTAGATATTTATGAAGGAACAATAATAAGCACACATTAAACAAGCAGACTCGAGGATAAAATGCAAAGGTTTTGCACTTCATTCATAATAGGCATTTTACCTCAGCCAGTTTTCGTTAAAGTAGTAGCAAGTTAAAAATAAAATTTCAGGTATGACTTTTTGTTTATCATATAGCATTTTATAATGATTTATGCTGGAGTTGATCACTGGAAGTTATTTAAATTGATTTTGTGGGTGGTTAAATAAAAGCAGCATCAGATTAACTCTCTGAGTACGAAGCACATTTTACAACAACATTCAGTTTTCATGTTTCTTATCATAACATCTACAAAATATGATCTTCAAGGAGTTCTAACAGGGAATATAATAAAGCAAGGGGAAAGAACTACTGAACCTTAATTTATAGTGATGCATGGATGAATCAAGCTTCTGTTCTGATTGCCTGACATTTATTTTAAGTAAATACATTTCAATCAAAAGATTTGTTAAATTCCTGAAGATACAATTTACCATGTTGACTACTAATTAATGCATAATATAAAATTAACTTCATGTCCAACGAAAGAAAACCAGAAGATAAATCTAAAATACTTAACCTGCAGTGTGCACTGAAGAACATTGTGAATAGTATTGCATGTTTTTTGTTTGAAGGGGGAACCTTGAGTTAATTAAAGCATTCAGATCTCATCTAGTACTTTAATTAGTTCTCTGTTTCTTATTCCTGCATTAATCCTACTGGATTATTCACTGAAGGCTCGGTATTCTCTAAATAAATGAGTAAAGAAATTGGCCTCTTACCATTTTTAATTTGTTGCAGAAATGCTGCTTCAGCCAGCCCTCAAAAGGTTAATAGATGGATATGAACCCCTTTGAAAGGCCAACCTTGCTGCTACTGAGCAACAGCTAGACAAGCACTCCACTGTTATCGGCCATGACCTATCTATACATTTTAAGGAGAAGTGTAAGGAATTGTTGTATGATAAAATGTGAACTTTAGGGTATATACAATGAATGATGTGCATTTATCTTTATAACAGTGTACTTTGTCAGCAGTTTGTCTTTGTCACTGGTATAACCACTTCTATTTAATGCAGAGGGCATGTGAGGGTGATGTGTGGCCATTGAATTCCTTTTCAGCTTGCCCACTTCATAATGCTAGGACTGTGTTTTTATCATGGTCAATTTAGAGGCTTCATATGAACATTTTAAACATAGTTACCAGCTGTACGTTTACATTGCTTCAAACATCCAAAAGAGCATTAAGAAAATTGCTCAAAATTGACTTATGAATCTTTTGCCTCAGTTTTTAATGTTTTTTTTCCCAATTGATTCATGAAATACAGTTGTTTGACAAGGTTTCACTTTCATATTTTAATCATCTGATTTATGAAAAGTCAGCCCATGAAGATAAACAAAATCAAAATTTTTCATTTACACTGTAATATTTTATATCGATGTCATTGTAGCTTGCAATTGAGCACAGCTACAAACAATGCAGCCTTTTTAAAACATGCTTTTGAGGACTCAGTCAGTTCTGAAAAATGTTTATCTGTTACCAGTTAATATATTTCCTAGGTCATCACCTTGATAATTAGGTACAATCTCACCCAGTAATATGACCTACAAATGTTCTTCATTTATTTATACATGTCGATTGTTCATATAATTAATTTGCAATCTTCTGAAGCATAGATTTTCCTTTGAGTCATGTTCGGCACTTGCTAGTCAGTCGGCCAGTGATCAAGGCATGTTGACATTTTTGTTCTCTGTTGATCCAATGATATTTTATCGCATGAAACCTATTTTTTCTGCCAGAGATCTTCTGGAAGAGAAGAAAAAATTGTATTGGAAATACAAATCTCTCCACTTAACAAAATAAAATGAATAATGATTTCTCCTTGAATAATCTGTTCTCACTCCCTGCTTTAAAGCAGGAGAAGGTAAACTTTAGGCCTCTTGAGCATATTTACCCATTATTAAGTCACAATTGTTTAGTTGTAACTTCCATCTCTGCACCTTGGTTCTATGCCTCGTCTAACAAAGATCAATTGATCATAGTTTCAAAACTTTCAGCTGATGAAGTTCCTATTGCTATCTGAAAGACAACGTTTTATATTTTCACAAACTTTTTAATGAAAAAGTGCAACATCTCTAATGCTGAGACTGTGCCGCCTTAATCTGGGCACCACCAGCATAGAAAGCAGTTCTCAATTTATCCTTTCAGATCATTTAAAAATCTTAAACAACTTAAATAGAATTTGAACAAGAATGCCAGAAACTAAGCTGCCAATGAAACTACACAAATAATTGTAACTTCAGTTTTGCAAACATAAAATTTATTGTGTTACAATGCTTGTTCCACAACACCATGCTTTCAAATCTCTCTTTCCATAATTTGTCAATCTAAAAGTCATTTGAAACTGTTTTTGGAAGTACAGCACAGGTGATACAATATTTTGCAGTTAATCATCAAATTTAGGACAAAGTTCACCTCCAAATCATCAACAGGTATTTTGACAATTCCAAAATAAAATGATAGAATATATTAGTAATTTCAGAGACTCTGAGTCAATATTAACATGTGAAAAGTCTTGGACAACACTTACTGGATTTACAAAACACAATGCAAGTAAATAGAAAGAAGTTAATTTTGACATGCAATGTCTTTAGACATTAAAAGGCAAAGTAACATCTTCACATATACTTTCAACATAAAGATTTCAACGATACATATAAAATAAATGTGAAAATGATAATTTGCCTACTTAATTGACATTTACTTGAAAGTATTTCTGTTAGCAAAAATCATATTATTTCAGTTAGAATGTAAACAATAAAGATATTGGCTTATAAAGTAGAAAATGTTTTAAAATTGTACAGTAAATTGGTGCTGGGAAAAGCCCACAGCCAGTAATATTCTAAAGTGTACATGCTCACAGCATCATGTGTAGTTGATCAGAAGCCCAGGGAAGGCAGGGACAATTTCTAAAGCATAATTCAACCGTTGCTATTCTCACCTCTTGTCTGCCAAGTACAACTTTGCATGAGCTACAGTATGTATGAATAAGAGTGCATGCCCAGTGTTTTCTGACTCAATTTCAGGATGTACACTGACTGCCTGGTTGGGTTTCAGAATCAATATGTTCTTAGGCAATAGAAGGAGGCAAGTTAATCCAGCAGTGCATGTCCCCAACTAGATTAGTTCTGCTGCACTTTCCACATTGCTCAGCAAGTTATTCTCTCAGCAAGTTTCAATCAAGGTTTTTTTCATGTCTGATCATGTGCTGAGAGCAATGCTGAATGATAAGGCCACTTGTCTTTGGGCAGTGAATTTACATTGATATACAGCAACTCAGCTACTTATTGGTTCTTTGTTGTCTGACCATATTTTATAAGTGAGCTTCGTGTGTCATGAAAATTACAAAGCAGTGGCATCAATGCTGATCCTGTTCTCATGTTCATTCTAAATGCTGTGCAGACTAGTATACAGCAAGGATTGAATGGCTTGTCATATGAAGAGTGTTTGATGGCTCCAAGCCTGTATTCACCAGAACTCAGAAGAATGAGGGATGACCTCATTGAAACCTATCGAATGGTGAAAGGCCTTGATAGAGTGGATATGGAAATGCTATTTCTTACGGTGGGAGAATGTAAGACCAGAGGACACAGCCTTGGAATAGAGGCTGTGTCCTCTTAGAATGGAGATGAGGAGGAATTTCTTTAGCCAGAGAGTGGTGAATCTGTGGAATTTTTTGCCACAGGCAGTTGTGGAGGCCAAGTCTTTATGTATATTTAAGGCAGAGGTTGATAAATTCTTGATTGGTCAGGGCTTGAAGGGATATGCAGAGAAGATAGGAGATTGGGGCTGAGAGGAATATTGGATCTTGATGAAATGGTGGAGCAGACTAATGAGACAAATGGCTTAATTCTACTCCAATATGGTCTGATGGGAAGGAGACCCATATGGGAGTCCTGATTCATTTTCCTTTTATGAGCTTAGACTTGCTGAGGCCAACTAAACCAGCCCACCATCTCCTTCTCCATTAGCAGTTAATGCAGATGGACCATTGGTTAAATACAGTATGTCTGTCTAGATGACTTGGCTGCTCGTGACATAAATCCCAGGAACCATAGCTGTGACAATAGCTCAAAAGTAGTTCAAAATTCCAAAGTAAATTTATGATCAAAGTACACACACATCACCATACACAACTTTGGGATTCATTTTCTTGCGGGCATTCACAGTAAGTACTATAAACCCGATAGAATCGATGAAAGTACACCCAACAGGACAAACAAGCAATGTGTAAAAGATAACAACTGAGCAAACGCAAAAAGGAAGAAAAAAAAGAAATAATGATAATAATAATGTATACAAGCAATAAATATTGAGAACATGAGATGAAGTCCATGGGTTGTAGGTACCGTTCAGTGATCCCCTCTGGTTCAAAAAGCCAAGTGCCTGATGGTTGAAGGATAATAACTGTTCCTAAACCGGGTGATGTGGATCCTGAGGTTCCTGTGCCTCCTTCTGATGGCAGCATGGCCTGGATGGTGGTGGTTCTTGATGACGGATGCTGCTTTCCTGCGACTGTGCTCTATGTAGATGTGCTCAGTGGTGGGAAGGGATTATCTATCATTGTCTATACTTCAGGCACAAAAATGGGCTACTCCAACATTACCAGTTAAATTACCTTTCGTTCCATCTGTAAAAATGCTTAACAACTTGACATGATTAGTAACGATTGATGGTTAACATATCATAAAAATTTTCCTTAATATACTGATGAGACAACAGATTCTCCGGCGAACAGAATATTTACATTGCATTAAACTGTTCAACCTTAAATCGACTAATGTGATTGGGGGAAAAAAAAAAACAAAGTAGAGTTACTGAGAACAAGACACTTGGACATATTGCATAATCCATTAGACCCATACTCCAAGTGTGAAAATATCATTAATCATATTATTAAATAATAAAGGGTTACAAATGCTGTCTTGTGCGGTCCCTTTCGCTATCTCATACACGCCAGGATATATCTTTCCCACCCTTACTTGCAGGGACCTTCCAAATGACAAAAAAAAATCAGAAAAAAATGCTGCAATCTTCCCTCTCCTAATTTCCAAAAGTCCTTCCTCCCATAAATATCACATGCCTTTTCAATATCAAAAGATGGACTCGGCTGTATCTACTACTTTTTGTAGGCTTTTCCGTTCAAGGTATTGGTGGGCCGTGATGCAGCCAGTTGATATACTCTCCACTGCACTTCTGTAGGAATTTGTCGAAGTTTCAGATGACATGCCAAATCTTCACAAACGTCTAAGAAAGTAGAGGCACTGCTGTACTTTCTTCATAATAGCACTTACATACTGAACAGCTCTATTTCAGTTCTAGATACAGATAACTCCAACAACTTAAAATAAGTCAAGTCATTTTTATTGTCATTTCGACCATAGCTGCTGGTACGGTGCATAGTAAAAATGAGACAACGTTTTTCAGGACCATGGTGTTACATGACACAGTACAAAAAACTAGACTGAACTAAGTAATAAAAAAACAACACCGAGAAAGCTACACTAGGCTACAGACCTACACAGGACTGCATAAAGTGCACAAAAAAAGTGCAGGCATTTACAATAAATAATAAACAGGACAGTAGGGCAAGGTGTCAGTCCAGGCTTCGGGTATTGAGGAGTCTGATAGCTTGGGGGAAGAAACTGTTACATAGTCTGGTTGTGACAGCCCGAATGCTTCAGAGCCTTTTCCTAGATGGCAGGAGGGAGAAGAGATTGTATGAAGGGTGCGTGGGTGTCCTTCCTAATGCTGTTTCCTCTGCGGATGCAGCGTGTAGTGTAAATGTCCGTGATGGCTTGAAGAGAGACCCCGATGATCTTCTCAGCTGACCTCACTATCCGCTGCAGGGTCTTGCGATCCGAGATGGTGTAATCTTTCTTTTTTTGAATTCTAACAAATTGGAGTACTTTTAGCAATTTCTGTTTTTACCTCAGATACTTTTTCAGTTTGTTTTTAATTTCTGGACAAATGCTACTGATACTAGTCCAAGGTGAGTATGGGAAAGATTCCCAAATTTGATTTGGCTTTTTGAAACTGAGGTCCAAGAACATTATTATTGTTTTTGACTCCTTTTTGAAGGCAGTTGCTTTAGAGTTGACAAAATTCACAATGCCACTATGGACACTTTCATTATGAATAGGCCACTAGGTTATTTGAAGCATTTAGAAAATACAATATTTTTTTCTGACCAGAAGTAAAACAAACACATTGGATGATCCGATCTTAATCTCTACAAACCCTGGCAACAGTGACGAAGTGACAACGGGCGCCTGCAGGGTTCGGGTCTGCTGTTTGGAGAATTTGTGATGGGATACAGGAAATGTAAGGCAAATGAAGCTATGAGAAACTCTTGGTATGGGTGACTACAGGGAGTATGTGCTTTCCTTCTTCTTGACATCAGCAATACATGATTTCTGAATGATTAATGCATTTGCAAGAATATACAGAACAGCTCCTTTCATAATCTTTCAAAGGTAACACTCTGACAAAGGCTATCTGTGGCTCAGTAAAGGAGCAGAATTCCATGAATCCAGGGAGAACTGTTCAGTGAAACTTAACTTGAAGATAAACATAACACTTTTAAAATGCACCAGTGCTGTGCTCTGGAATAATCAGCCTGGAACAAAAGTCCAGACACATCAGCCCTCAAATCACTGTAAACAATTACTGTTTCTGTCTTTAGAATCAGAAAGCTTGTTTGTAAATGTAAGCAAGTTAAACCACTATTTTGGACACATGGGAAAATGTACATAATATGATACTTAGATTGGTAAAATAGCATACCGCGACAACATTTCTAGACCATATTATTAAGACCCTGAAATTGTGCTGCATGATTGTAATGTGGTTGAGGTGAGATAAGTTAGAGGCTATGTCTCTGCTTTTTATATCAATATCACTGACAGATACCGCCAAGGACAAAGCAGGAGCTATAGTGAACACTTGAAGTTATTAGATTTAAGACCAGAAGGTTGCTTAAAAAGATAAAGCTCTGTTTCTGGAGCCCACTTTGACTTCCTTTAAAAGCCAAAGATAAAGAGCATAGAATAAAAGAATTCTTAACACAAATAGGTGTCTTTTTTTCTGAAGATGCCACTTCATAGATACGTGTATGATTTTGTGTTAACTCAATAAAGATCAGAGAGAAGTTACAATAGGAACAGCAGTTTATAGGAGAATCCATGATGAAATTTCAGACAACTTGACCACAAAGGGAAAACTAGCTTTGATTCCCAAGTCACAGGCTGTCCTGGCTTGGAAATACATAACTATTACTTTGCTGTGGGGGTCTAAATCCCACAAATCTGTCTCCAACAGCATATCAGATTCAGTTTATTGTCATTTAGAATCCACAAATGCAATGCAGTTAAAAAATGAGACAACGTTCTCCGGAATGATATCACAAAAAGACACACGACAAAACAGACCACATGAGGAAAACCACATAACGTTTGGTAATTCCCAATCCAGAGTCCAGAGAGGCTGCTGCGTATCGATATCACGCTACCATCTTCGCACATTCCCTGGAAAGGAACTTCAAACCCATCAGACAAAACAAGACTACCCAGACACACCAAGTCAAGAGACCAGCACTACCACCCAACAAACCAAAAACCTACACAAAACCACATAGTTATAGTTAACATTTAGTTGCAACAGTGCAGACAATACCATAATTGATAAAAGACTAACTGACAAAAACCACATAATTATAACATATAGTTCTCATATAGCATATGAGAGTATGTTTCCAGGACTCAGGCTTTCTAGAAGGTGGGTGACCACGACTTTCTCAAGGGCAATTAGATATGGGCCTTACCAGTGATTATAGCATCTGGTTCTGAGAGAAGTTCACAAATGAAGCATAGACAGGATGAACTCAAGAAAAGGAAGCTCATGTTGAGGGCACTTCTTGTAATCCTCTTCCTCCTCTGCTCTTCTGTTTGCCAGAGCTCTCCTTATACTTTACGTCATTGTCTCCAAAACTCACATGTGTCCTGATATTTTCATTCTTACACATGACACCCTTACAGCACTTTTTTAAGATCTCCAAACTTTGGGATCACTTGGAAGCTGAAGCTACAAGAAAAGCCAACAAGAAAAAAATGGAAAAGGACTATTTTGTAAAATCCTAACAAAAAAAAATGTAACACCGCTCTACTGAAAAAGTTTTCAATTGTGGAACATTTATCAAAAACACCAGAATCTTATAAAGCATGAAGCCATTATATAATTCATTGGCATAACATTTGTGAAAATAATCCATCATCAAATAAGGCTTGTAAGGCTTGTAAAAATTCAGAGCAATACATAGCCGCACACACAAAATGCTGGAGGAACTCAGCAGGTCAGATAGCATCTATGGAAAAGAGATGAAGGGTCTCAGCCTGAAACATTGACTGTTTACTCTCTTCCATAAATACTGCTTGGCCTGCTCCAGCATTTTGTGTGTATTGCTTGGATTTCCAGCATTTGCAGATTTCCTCTGTTTGTGAATATACAACCACAACCTGAATCATTCAGAACTAAACTTTTTCAGAATGTAGTAAAGATAATTAGAAAAGAAACATAATTTATATTTATTCGGAGATTAATGGACATGAGATTTATTACTTGGTTCACTTACAGCAGTGGAACTCAACTCAGTGGATAGCTTCTTTGTGCTTAGTGATATTTTCACTTTGAAAAGTACATCACATGCAAATACACAATACATAATTTCACTAACAATGGAAGTAACTTTAAATATAAAATAGGAACTTTCAAGAAAATTTAAGATGAGATGTGGCAAAAAGTGTGACCAAGGAGGTAAATCTGTAGTCTTCAAGGTGGGAAAGGAACTAGCAAGAAATATAAAAGGGAAGAATTCTAATTTGCAGAAAACTGACGGCAATATAATAGCATGGGAGGAGTTTGAGACGAGGAAATTATTTGTTGGAATGGCGCATGATAAAAGTAGAAACATGATTCCTACTAAATTTACAGGATTATACTTCATGCTGAGAGCCACAACGGTTTCATTTGAGAGACTATGACTGTATTGTTGTGATTTGGATTACCACTGCTGAATTCTTAGCACACTATATTCTAAAAGGTTGCTCTTTTGTAGTAAAGCATATCACTATTTATGTAAACAAAAGTCACTCCTTTTTCCTCCATTTTAGTTGACCAGCCAATTTTCTATTAATAGAACATAGCATGAGCTGTATAATCACAGGAAGCAAAGAAAAGCTATAAAATTCCGTGAAAGTCGACTAAGGCTCATAAGTTAACATAATTTGACACAACCCACCCACTGGAATAATTGTAAGCTGTGCTTAAATGCCACATCATTGTAAATCAAAATATTCTGCTGCTGTGCATTCCAAATTCGTGAGGAAAGTACTTTCGAAAGAAAGTAACTAGCAAGGATTGGTACTGACATTAGAAGGCTAAAAGACAATGATCCACAAAATACAAACTCCTTCAGTTTGAGTTATTGGAAAATATTCAATCAGAAACCATGTAAAGAAAATGTAAAGGTAGAAACAAAAATGCAACAGAATATTTAAAAAAATCAAAAGCTAACAGATTAAAACTATAAGGATAATTTTTAGCCTATTATTGAGCAAAACTGGTCCAAGCACCAGTGAAGCAGACACAAGATCCTGGAAGAACTCAGCAGATCAGGCAGCATCTATGGAAATGAATAAACAGTAGATGTTCTTGGCCCGAAATATCGACTGTTTATTCATTTCCATAGATGCTGCCTGACCTCCTGAGTTCCTCCAGCATTTTGTGTGTGTTGCTTGGATTTCTACAGACTTTCTGCTGTTTAGGAGTTGCAAGCACCAGTGATTCCAATGTAACGATGAATGTCATGCTCTGTAATTTTATTGTCTAATAGAGGCATGTTCAAAGCATTTTTAGCTTCAGATATTTTGCTTTTCATATCTGCATTTGATTCCCTGCAGCCCACAATATTTGAGTTTAAGATGCTGACAACATTACAAAAATTTCATCAGTTTAAATTATTTCAAGTTGCCTGACATACACAGAAAATCTTAATCCCAATTATTTTTAGTTTCATCATTGCATTCTTAGCAACAGTTATTAGAATATCAGTATAAGAGGATAAAGATTAAAATATATAGTAGGTGACAAGTTGCACAGTTAAATGAATATTTAATAGTTAAGTTCTAGTAAAATAATACAGAACATTTATATTCTAGGAAGGCATGTACAAGCAATAAACACCCAACGCAGATTAAGAAGGAAGAATTTCTGAATGGAATAATAAGAAGGCTCTAAGATAATAAAGGGTTACATTCGTCGTTGTGTCTATCCCTCAAGATCGAGGATGATGGTCTTCATTCCGTTGATTTATCACAGAGCGAAGGCGCCTGTGCGTGTATTTGTTTAATGTGTACTTGATGTTGCATTCCAAGCAGCGCACGATACTTCACATATCAACCAGCTGATTCCAATGGCATGAAAACCACGATGACTGGAGCTGATGGATTTGCTGCAGCCTTCATTGACCTTCACAGCCGTTGAGTTCCAAGTAACTTAAAGGGTTCCATTAACAAATGATTTAAGGTAGTACTGATTGTTCAGTAGATCTTTAGAAAGGAGATGAGCAATTTTGAAAGAGCAGAAGCAGAAATAATATTATCATATTGATGAGAGCTCGTTTGGCAAAATTCCTTCACTTGGAGGGAATCTAACAGCAACTAAATGCTTGAAATAAGTTCACAGATTTGAATTTCTGCAATGAGATAATTTTATTGGTCCTGGGCTCCCACCAGTGATTAGTAACCAAAATCAGCTTGTGTTATTTCAGGGGTCCCCAACCTGGGTCCACAGACCCCTCAGTTAGTCGTAGAGGTCCAGGGCATAAAAAAGATTGAGAACACCCTGGGTTAGTTGGAGCAAATGACGAAATGATATTGCTCGAGTTCTCTAGGGGCATCAGGATTGGTGACTATATTTCCCTTGAATTTATCATGAATGACACCAAATACACTGTTAGTTAGAAAGTTTTCTTTTGTTAGCATTAGATTTAAAAAGAAAGTTTGTTATATACTGTGTGAGTCAAGACAACTCTCAAAATTTGATTGTGGAGTTATTTCCAAAAAGTGGTTCTCCTTAAATCTAATGGAATGTGCAGAAGGGAAACTCATATGAATATGACAGGGAAAAGCATTTTGTGAAGATATTCACAATTTATCTAAATTAAGATTTAAAAAAATCAAATAGTATAAATGCAACTCTAAGATTTCTGTTTATATTTCTTCAGTGCAAAACCACCTGATCTCAAGATGCAAGTGCCAAACATATAGATGTATTTTTCACTTCATCTGTATTTTAGCCAAGTACCATGGGTATTCAGTAATTAGAAAGATATGTGAAAATGCGAAAACCAACAGGGAAATGAATAATAGTATGTGGTAGATGTACATAACAGATGCTTGTCAAGCAATTCAGTTGCATAATGCTGTAATACATACAGATTGGAGGGGAGGGGTGAAATGTGATAACGACCAATTCTGATTTGTTTTCTATCACTGAACGTTTGAACAAATACTCTTGGCTTTGAACAATGGAAAGTACACAATTTGCATTTAAGGTGCATGGGAATGACGTTATTCCATTTGCAATATTGCTTTTGGAGCAATGCAAGGAAACTTGGATACAAACCATAAAACCATCCTTGGACATAGGAGTAAAATTATGCCATTTTCCCATCCAGTTCTCTCTGTTATTCCATGGCTGATATACTATCTGTGTCAATTTTGTTCTCCTGCTTTCTCCCTATAACCTTTGACACCCTTTCTAATTAAAAACCTATCAGCCTCCACTTTAGACCCACCCAATGATTTGGCTTCCATGGTCAGTTGGGGCAATGAATTTCACAGATTCACCACTCTCTCACTAAAGACATTCCTCCTCATCTTTGTTCAAAAGGGATGTCCTTGTATTCTGAGGCCATGCCCTCTAATCCTAGACTTCTGGAATCATCCTCTCCAATATAGGCTATTCAATATTTGATAGGTTTCAAAGAGGTCCACCCCCCCACCCCAATTTCTATAAACTCCGGCCCAGAGTTTAGAGTATAGGCCCAGAGGCATCAAATGCCACTCCTTACGAGTTAACCCTTTCATTCCTGTAAACATTCTCATGAACCTCCTCTGGACCCTGCCAGCAATGATAGTGGAACATATGGGGTAGGGCATGGTGGTTGGTGGGATTTACTGACAGAGATTTAGCAGCAGAACTTTCTTAGTCGCTGGCATTAGGCTCACCCAGGACTTCAAAATTCAATGGATTGGAACAATATCCACATATGTGAACAATACGTCCTCATTGCAATAGAATGAAATACTGGCAACACAATATGGATCCCACTGGCTCTAGGAGTCACTTAAAGTTCCAAACCATCATTGACTCCTAAGCTGTACTAATAGTCCATCCTCCGGGATCTACTTGAACACCTAGATCCTCACAAGTAATGCAATTTGCCATTTCCAAAATTTGCTGAATATAAATTGTTTTCAGATTGGAAATAGAGAGAAAAAAATCCTAGGGTGATGTTGAAGATGATATTGGCTAAACTTTAAAGACATCCTCTGTCAGCTGGTATGAAAATTGAATGTGTTATAGCAATTTTTGAGTTTAGCACATTTATGTTTAGCAAACAACTTCAGCCATCAATCTTCAAATCTGAACTTAGATTGATTTTATTTAAAATGCAACTCCGAACAATAGGTTCCTAATTGCTTGATTCACAGACCAGAACATGCTGATTAAAATTCATTTAGATGTCTGTGGTGTGGGTGCGATTTGGGAGGTGTGAAATTTGTGTGTAGTTTCAAATAAATCATTACAGATGAATTGTTAGTATGAAATTGTTCTTTGACATTTAGCATATAAAATATCGCACCCCAAGTTGGACCAGCTAGACATTTCCACCAAAAACATCCCCATATGATGCCAGCTGTATCTTGTTTTGTTGAATAAAGGGGCTGCTTCATATCTATCAGTACTTTTCTCTGATGATTTCATTCACGCAATAACATTGAAAAACTTATCTCTGCCTACTGTACGATTTAGTCACTTCTTGGATGACCTTGAATTTGGGGCAACATTGAAACTTACAAGATCATTCAAAGATGCTAAATGAATTGTTACTTTTAGTATTATATTACTACAGTAAAAGTTGAGAGTATGCAATTGTGAATGCTATTTTTATTAAAATTCCTCGCTATGAGTATTTTATGTTGTAATAATTATGTAATGGACAATAAATCGATGCCATAAAAGTATTTAAACAAATATAATTTTGCTGCAGGGTTAGCTGCTAAATAACTATTATGTTCACGTGATTGAAACAAAGCAAGACACATATTCAGCCAATATTTTGGTTAAAAACACTGCAGTACTGAATTTTCCTCCGGTGACTCCAAGTCAGTTGAGTAACTGCAATTTGATGTTGCTGTTCTTTCTTGTCAATATTCCCACTGTCAAGTGTCCAATATATTTTCTGCTCTCTTAATCAAAAATAGGAAATATCATTTCCATTGAATCTCATGTCCTATCCAGACCAGACATCATATGTCAAACTTGACAATCTGATTATAGCAAAGAGATCTTGTTGAAGGTGATCTAGATTTGGATGCACTGATTAATTATGAAAGTGTGTCCGATTTACTGAGGTCACGTTTAAATAGACTGTCAGATAACAAAGCTAAAATTCTCTAAAAGATAGGCTGGCTCTAAAATTCTAATGTTAAAAAATCTCAATAAAGTTTAATGACATCATAACCAGGGAATATAATAAATTAATTAGTTTATACTTTAGAGAGATTTCTACTTCATTTAAAAGGAAATCTCTGTTAATTTATAAAATACAACAACTGATCAGTTGTCCAGAAATCACTAATGCATTATCAAAATAAAACTGCCGGGAATTTTCTAATGAAACTTCATTTCAGAAATTCCTGTATTTCAGGAATAATTTTTCACATACTTTAGGGTACAATGCAAACCTTTTGCTTCACAGATCTGTGATTTATAAGAGGTAATTATTTTTCAAATAATGCTTACATTTGAAAAGAAAGTCTCTTCATGATTTGAAATGTTTGTCTTTGTCCTTGCTCATAAAACTTGGGATATGATGCATTCACAGAATTGAAAAAAAAGCACCATAAATGCAAATCAGTGCATCCACAAAATATGCCGGAAATGTACAATGCAAATCTTTAGAAAATCATGCCTCAGGACTATAATCCTTATTTCCTTCTGAGGTTAATCTGTAATAGGCAATTCAATAAAGAAAGATTAAAGTCAAAGGGGGCATTGCCTTCTCATTAAGCTGAATGTGGGCCAACAAAATGCATGTCGAAGTTCTCTCCATTTAATTCTTCATTTCCAGATGGTTTAGAGGACCAGGATCAGACATGTGTTTCTCTTTGTGTACAGCGGGAGATTTCCTGTTTGTTTTATTTGATGTTACAGGTTTACAGAAAGTCATTTACTTTTAGATTTAAGAAAATGACAGAGTAGGACACAGGGCCGGAACTACTAATGAAGCCTCAAGGAAGAAGTCTGCATGTACAATAGATTACAGTGTGATTGGGTTGCACTTAATTATTCCAGTATTTAGCAAATTGCACCTATTAGACTACACATCTGGTATCATTATTCAACAATTGGATGGGCTGCTTTCAAATGCTGGAATGGTTGTGTTATATCATTGCCTTAACTGTAATGTATTGTAAAAGCCATGACCTTCTCCAATATTACAATTAATCTCTTTACAAATAATCTTTCTTCAATAAAATATTATTTTTGCTTATTAGTAGTGGTTTCTTAAGAGGAAGTTGGCAAGTAATATTGCTACTGTGAATGGATTCTATTACATTCTTTGAACTACAGTGGAAATCCTCCCGTTAAGCATTTCAGCTTCGTTCAACTGAGCTCTCTCTAAATGTGATTAATCGAACATAGAGCAAGTGGGATGGGAAAGAAACAAATAAATGCATCAAAATATATCAGCCCAAAACAAATTAATTGCCACAAAGTCAGTAATGTGCTACGTGTTGAATTATTTTCTGATTATCTTTAAATGTCATATTATTAACATTACCATGTTATTAAAGATTAAGTGGGATAGCTTGATTAATGGTGCAGAACATATAATGGGATGGTAATGTCTGATCATGCTCATTTGAGGCCACACATATTTATGCTGCAATCATATTTTCATAATTTTCAATCATCTCAAACCTTGCCATTAGCTCCCTTAGTCTTTAAGCGTACAGCCCAATTTTGTGAGTGACTAGCTAAAGATCGTGGATTATCAGGGCAGCATGGTAGTGTAGTGGTTAGTACAACGCTTTACAGTACAGGCGACCGGGGTTCAATTCCCACCACTGCCTGTAAGGAGTCTGTATGTTCTCCCCGTGTGAACAGACATGTGTTTCCTCGCACAGTCCGAAGATGTACCAGTTAGTAGGTTAATTGGTCATTGTAAATTGTCCTGTAATTAGGCTCAAATTAAAATGGGGGTGTGCTGGGCGGTGAGCCTCGAAGGCCCAGAAGGACTTATTCCACATTGTATCTCAATAGATAAATAAAGCCAGCCTGAATATCTGATAGTAGAGCAAAAATCAAACTGCTGGAGGAACTCAACAGGTTACATAGCATCTGTTGCAAGCAATGTTGAAAATGAACAAGGTTCACCCCTCCATAAGGAGAACTTCCAGAAACATCTCAATCTCAAATGGCTGTCACTAATCCTGTCAATATTTCCTTTAATTTGAACTTCTCCCACTGGCAAAAACATCTTGACTTGCTCCTGGTCATGTTCCCTCAGAGGTCAGAGGCAAAAGCAGGCCCACAGATTTTCATCTGCCTCTGATGGCCTTGGTAAAGGAGGTGAAAGGGAAAAATTAATTTAAAAGGCAGCTGCCAGGATTCAAAGGCAGGAGTCTTATGGAGAGTTTGGGCAGACCAAGACCAAGACCCTTGGAAAATAGGTATTGAGGGTGATCTTATTGGGTATATAAAATCAGGAGGGCTGTAAATAAATGGAATATACATAATAACCCACACAAAATGCTGGGAGAACTAACTCAGCAGGTCAAGCAGCATCCGTAGACAGTCACTGTTTCGGGCCAAGACCCTTCTTCAGGACTGGAAAGGATGGGGGAGGGGGAAGAGGCTGGCTGGAAGGTGATAGGTGAAACTAGGTGGGTGGGAAAGGTCAAAGGCTGGAGGAAAAATCTGATAGGAGAGGAGAGTGGACCAGAGGCGAATGGGAAAGAGGAGGGGCAACAGAGGTAAGTAATACATAGGTGAGAAGAGGTAAGTAATACATAGGTGAGAAATATCAGAATGGGGAACAGAGGAAGGAGAAATCAATGTTCATGCCAACAGGTTGGAAGCTACCCAGATGGAATATAAGGTGTTCCTTTTCTACCCTGAGGGTGGCCCCTTCTTGGCTAAAGAAGAGGTCATGGACTGACATGTCAGAAGAAAAATGGGAATCAGAATTAAAATGGTTGTCCACTGGGAAGTCCTTCTGCTGGTGGATGGTGCAAAGGTGCTTGACAAAGCAGTCCCACAATTTACGACGGGTCTCACGTGTCTGGGGGAGGCCAGGTCGGGAGTACTGGACACAATAGATGACCCCAGCAGATTTGCAAGTGGATTTGTTGCCAGCAAACACACATATACACAGTCCTTTTTTCCCCAGGGAAGGAGAAATTAAAACTAAGGTCATAGGTTTAATTTGAGAGGTGAAAGATTTAAAAGGAATCTGAGGGGAAACCTCTTCACACAGAGTGTTGTGTGTCTATGGAATGATCTGCTAGAGAAAATGTTTGAGGCAGGTACACTAACAAAAACTCAGATACTGACCCTTAACCTACTGTAGAGGTATATTATGAAGGGTGTATGCGTGTAATGGCTGATTGAAATGAGTGACTTATAGCTGGGGCAGATGTTCCAATATGAGTTGAATTCCAGAGGACTAAATGAAAAAGCAGAGAAACGATGGCTGGAAAGCAGGCACAATAAATGGCTCCTTCAATTGTAAGGAGTCTCTGACAGTTTAGCTGTGCAGGATTTCCACTGCGTTTGGTCCTCACTCTGCTGAGCACAGAAAAGCCGAACAGTTCCTCCTCAAGCCTTGTTACCAAATCATCAAGGAGAAAATGGTAGCGTGTTGAATGTTTATTTGACAATGTCAATAGGTTGTTGAGATGCCACCCCTGGAGTGGCCCTTATCCCTGCATGGAGTAGATATCTATTCCCGGATGGCAACATTCATATTCTCTCCATAGATACTGTTTCCATAGCTGCCTGACGTGATGAGTTCAAAGTTCAAAGTAAATTTATTATCAAATCAAACTATTTACCACCCTTGAGAATCACAGTAGAATACAGAATTGCAATAGAATCAATGACAAACTACACACAAAAAATGACAAAAAAATGTGCAAAAGAAGGCAAACTGTGCAAATAATAAAAGCAAATATATAACTGATGAGAACACGTAAAGTCCTCAAGAGTGACTGCATTGATTGTGGAACCAGTTTGGCTTTGAGGTGAGTGAAGTTATCCACGCTGGTTCAGGAGCCTGATGGGAAGGTAATAACTGTTCCTGAACCTGGTGATGTGGTACCGAAAGCTCCTGTACATCCTTCCTGATGGCAGCGACAAGAAGAGACCATGGCCAGGATGGTGGAGGTCCTTGATGATGGATGCTGCTTTCTTGCAGCAGCACTCTTTATAGACGTGTTCGGTGGTGGAGAGGACTTTTCATGTGATGGACGGGGTTGTATCCACCACTCCTTCAAGGCTTTCCCATTCCTGGGCTTTGGTGTTGCCGTACCAGCCCATCAGAATCAGAACCAGGTTTAATATCACTGGCATATGTTATCAAATTTGTTAACTTTGTGGCAGCAGTACAATGCAATACACGATAAATATAGAAAAAACTGAATACAATAAAAAATGTGTGTATATTAAATAGTTAAATTAAGATAAATAGTACAAAAACTGAGATTTTAAAAAAGTAGTGAGGATGTATTTATGGGTTGAATGTCCATTTAGAAATTGGATGGCGGAGTGGAAGAAGCTGTTCCTGAATCATTGAGTGTGTGTCTTCAAGCTTCCATACCTCCTTCCTGATGGTAACAATGAGAAGTGGGCATGACCTTGGTGCTGCAACAGATCAGAATACTCTCCACTGTGCATCTATAGAACTTTGTCGAAGTTTTAGATGACGTGCTGAATCTGCAGAAAGTTTTCTTTAATGAAAGTAACTCCATCATTTTGTGTGTGTCTTCATATTCTCTCTTTTTCAGGTCTACCTGTGCATTGGAGCATTGACCCTGGAAAGGGCACGTGGAAGGCAAGTACTTGGAAACCTGGGCAAGGGTGATGAGTTGATGTATATCTGGCATTTGTAAGAGCTTAATGTACGAAAGTGATTGAAATTATTCTCTTTAGGTTATTTTATTCTTCCATTGTGGAAGCTACGAAGATTGGCACAAGAGATTAGATGTAAACTACATTCATTACTCAGTGTTAAGATAAAATGACTGTAGCTTGCACAAGCAACTGCCAAGACATTCTACTTGTTATTGGAATCATTCTGTTTTTAACAGATACAATGTTGGACTTGTTTCCAACATCATTAACAGCCTGTTCATTTCTGACAATTTGATTGCTAATGGTACTGATTGTCTGAATGACATCATTGTATCTGGAGACATGATTCCATTGTTGCTACTTGATACCAAAGTGAAAAATGCAATGCTATGGGGATAAATATTCCAACGTCTTATAAATTAAAAAAAAAATACATTCTTACAATGAAATAGAATTTTGCTCACTACAAACAAACTAAATCATGTTTTGGAATCTGTAAGAATATTCAAATCAAGGTATGATTCCAAATGGGAGTTTTTGAGACACCAATTATCATTAACGAGGACTAATAACTCAGACAGAGCACTATGCATGCAAAAAGAATTTGCTGGGTGTTCATAATGAAATGTTGTAATCTAAATTGAAAACAATGGTCTAGCTAATGCAATATACATTGGACATTCCAAACTGTAGTCTCCGGGGACGAGGAGTAAGGTTCTTGACTGAAAGTGTGAAATTGAAAAATTACCCTTTCAATGTTTATATAATGGGAATAGGGAACAGAGAAGCCTTTGAATTGGAGCCAGAGAATTCCAAACAGACATTTTGTTCTCAGTTATTTACAATTATCTTGTTATCAGGTGCCATTGATGCTTAAAATGTGGGTTAATAATCTACAGCCTTCATATATTTGTAGGATTATTGTGCCCTAGATGCAGATAGGAAATAAACTTTCATAGTCTGAAAACTGTACCTAAACAAAACAATACAATGTACATAAAATACCTGTTTTATGATTTAAAAAAACCTAAATAACCAAGATGGCGAATTGCAACAACAGATCCTCTAGGGTCTATAAGAACAGAAGTGAGTGGGACTGAAAACTATCATTCCAATCTGTTATTGTTTGAGGCTATTTATTTTCTCATTAAGACTTTTGTTAACATTTCTGTTTAAATTAATCCAGAACACATGTAGAGAGCTCATCGACTGTGCTATTGAAAGTTTTATTTTCACTTTTCTGTTAGCTGATTTATTTTCCGGATAATGCTACGATTTTCTTGTTTAGAGATTACTCCAAAAGGAATCCACTCTGGAAGGGATGAGTTTATTGGCAGGCAATAGTGGACAGAGGTAGATCATGGCATGAATGTATGGGATGAAAGTAACTCCCCATAATGAGAGTTAAATCATGGTTCCCAAAGTAAACAGAATATCCCTCTCCTCACTCCAATTATTAGCACCAACACTGCACTGTATACCAAGAGTCAGGCTGGGGAGTTGATGCTTAATATTTTTTGGCATGCTGCTTTGCAGGCCCACTTGCATGGAGTATAAGATGTTACCGCCTTAAAGGGCTTATTACAACTGTTTTGCGTTGTCTGCAGCTTATGCTGACAGATTTTTTTTTGTGAGGACATCAACTTACTTGTGGATTGTTCAACTAAATGGGAACTCCTGCATCCACCGTTCCTCTTGCCACATTCTTCTTATATGGTTCATTCAGGTCCACTTGCCCCACTCCCTCCTCCATATTGAATTATGTTTCCATGGCCATATTTCCCCTTGAATGTATGTGGGAGCCGTGGCCCTCAACACTCCAGCTTCTGAGGAAGGTATTGTAGGTCCTCCTCCTTGCTGAGAACTGTGTGCTTGAGGGGAAATGATTTCACAGCAAATTGAATATGGTGCAATTATGACCTGTTTTGGTGCAACCTAGCCTCCTTTTCAAATGTCCTAAGTGCAATTTTGATTATTCTTTTCTGGAGTAATACAGTGGACCTGAATACTAAAAGGAATGATGACTTGCCAAAACAAAACAGCACAAAGAAATGGTTAAATCCTATTTCTTTAGTTTTTAATTTGGGCCACTTCTCTAAGCCTAACCTAAACTCTTTCTCCCAGGGCGCTGCCTATTGTTGACCATTTTCCAGGTAAATCACTGAGTGTATTTGCTACGCTGAGCCTTTTTGTTTTGTTCAGCACCTTGAAGAGAAATGTAGAAGATGTAAAGTTTACTCTAACACCACCTTCAGAATTCCGGTTGAAAGCATACCATTGCCGCAGCAAAGATTTTCAATAAGCCTTAGTTATCAATGCAGTTAGCTGGGCATGAGTGCTGGATGGAGTTCTGTGCTGATCACAGGTTTATCCTGGGGCTAAACTAAATTCACTTTGATATACATTTTTATGAAAATTCTTTATTAATCTTTGGTTAATAGAGACAGAAAGTAGATTTATATCAGCATATTGTAACCCTTTATGTTGTGAATTTAATATTTTAGTAACATTTGTGTAATATTGTAAATATATTGTTTGATTTGAGCATTCCTTGCATGTTTACACAATTCATTACAGGTTATATGTAAGAAGTACATGACATTTCAAATTGTGGTCTTTTTTTAGGATTTGTCGATTACTATAACAGGTTCCTGACAAACGAGTTCCACTCCATGAACTCATTGCTACAGATCAGTAAGAAATGGCAACAGATGAAGCAGTGTGAGGTGACTTTCCAGAAAAGAAAGGAAATCGTGATGTCAAATTCTGTACTCACATATTATAATCCACATCATCCAGTAAAGCTTGCCTGTCACGCCTCGCCTTATGGTAAAGGTGCAGTCATGTCACGTGTTAAGAGTGATGGAAGTGAATGCAGATTGCAGAGAAAAATTACCACAGATTGACAGAGAGACCATGAATCTGGGCTGGGGTGTTAAACAGTTCAACCAGTACCAGTATGGGTGAGAGCTTACCCTCATTATTCTGGTGGCCATTTTCAATCCACAGATGGGTGGCCCACTAACAGCAGCCACACAAATGCGGAGATGGGCTCATTTTTGGAGGATGCAATTACAAGATCAAAGTAAAGAGGACAGCTAATCCTGGACTCTGACAGATCCCCCCGCTGACACTTGGAAAAGGAAATACCTGAAAATTTACAAAAGAGGACACTTCTTGTGACATATTTTCCCTAAAGCAAGTTGATGGTCTCCTTATTACAGCTGAGATGATCCAAAGGGAAATTAGAAAAGACCCCACACTGTGTCAGATCTACACGGCAAACCAAAATGGCTGGAATGTGCAGCAGAAACCCCAGATTCCCCATTTTTACCAGCGCTGAGATAAACTTGACAGGAGTTGTTTGAAGCTTTTCCAGTGGCCTGAGATACCTTGGCAGGTCAGGCAGCTCGCCGTGCACTGTTCAGAATGCCAGCAAGTCCAGAAGATGCTAAGAGCAGACTTCATCATCCCTGGGAATAGCCTGCATTGCCCTGGCAGAGGATTTTGCCAGGCTATTCATAGGCACAAATTTCTTGCTGGCAGTGGATGCAGCTACAAAGTGGCCAGAAGTTTTCCCAGTAACCTCCACTGCAGCCTCACACATTGTTGACGTGTCTCTTCTCCAGAACACGTAGTCAGTGATAATGGACCACAGTTTGTTGTGGAGCAGATTCAGTCATTCCAGAAAATGAATGGGAGAAGTTACTTTACAACAGCACTGTACCACTGAGCTTCCAGTGGTTTGGGGAAAGGTTTGCCCAGAGTCTAAAGAACTCACTGCAAACAATAGCAGCAGAACACTGATACTGAATCAGAAACTCAACAATTTCCTCCTTACATCTCACATTGCAGCAAACTCCACAACCAACATCTCACTAGCCATGCTGTTCCCGATTCATCCTTTGCACTCACAGCCGATTCTCCTCAAACCCAAGCTCCGAGGGAGTTTGCAGGACAAACAGCTGAAAGAAATCGAGGGCTCCTCAAACAAGGAGGTTCGATGTTTCACTCCTGCACTCGCAAGATGGCAAGGCACACAGGTGATCAAAAAGGGGTACTTGGAGAGATTAAGGACAGAGCTGGCTCACTGTCCCACACAGTGGAGATTAACCCAGATGTCATCTGGAGATGACACGTTGATTAGATGAGGAGAGCGGAATCAACTGTTAGGAAAGAAAGGTGGCCAAGACTCCCAGAACAGCTTCCTGCAGTCCCAGAGTCAACTCTGACAAGTACCACAGAGCAGGACCCAGAACCTCAGATTGTTTCACAGCCACCAGTCTCACATGCCAAGCGTAGTAACATCCCCCACCCCAGGTCAGGAACAATGTTAGCCCACAAGAGTAAGAAATCCTCCACAGTGGTTAAATCTTAAGGCTTGAACAGGACAACTTAAAATTTACTATGCTGTGGATGTCTATATAGTATCTGTATTATATAGTACACTCTGTGTGTGTGTATGTATACATAGGCAGAGACTACAGAGCAATAAGTTACACATTTGAGTTGAGATACATTCTATATTGAGCTAAGCAGGGAGGTGAGTTGTTTATTTAATATTTCAGTAATATTTGAGTAATATTGCAAATATATTGCTTGATTAAGCATTCTTTGTATACGCAATTTATACGTAATTCAGATGTAAGAAGTATGTGAATGGCATACGCCATTATGCCACCACGTCACATGTGCATGCCTCATTAAAGTAAAACTAAGTACTGTACATGAGTATCCTTGGTGCCCCTGTGTTTTTCTTTTCATTAGTTTCTGGAGTTACAAAACATAAACACTTTATATTAATAAAAGAGAAAATAAAATAGTCTTTCGATATATATTAACTCTAAAATAAAAACAGATGACTGATGTCAAACAAATAAATACCTACAGTTGTTCAGTTATAGAGCATAGAACATAAAATAGTACAGCACAATACAGGCCCTTTGGCCCACAATGTTGTGCCGACCCTTAAACCCTGCCTCCCATAATGGAACACAGAATAGTTCTATTATCTGTTAATTATGTTGTCATAATTTGTTAATTAAGACAACAAATTAATCCTAATCTACTTCCTAATATGTACCTGATGTATTTACTGTTGTTAATTATCTTCATGTACTGTTACTTAAGAAGTCTGAGAGAGAATACCTTTGCTTCGGGGTCACGTTCATTGCTCACTCTAGATTTGTTATTACCACTGGCGCCACTGCGACTCTACAAAAGATCTTTCACCACAGCTGGGAAGTCATACTCCATGTAGAGACATTGACTATTCGCTATGATATTGACTGCCGATGAATATATCAACAGTGACTTACATTGAAAATATTTTCCTTTTTCTTCATATCTAAGGCACCCATCAAAAAGGCCTTAAAGTTTACCACAAACACAAGAAAATCTGCAGATGCAGGAAATCCAAAGCAACACACGCAAAGCTCAAAGCAATGACACTTGGCCTGCGAGTCTGCTTGGACCATCTATTGTATCTGATGCTCTCAGTGTGGTCTCCTGTATGTTGCTGAGACCCGACATATAGTGGGAGCAGTTTCATCAAGCACCTTTGCTCTGTCCGCCACAAGAAGCGGGATTTCCCAGTGGCCACCCATTTCAGTTCAACTTCTCCTTCCCATTCTGACATGTCAGTCCATGGTCTTCTCTACTGCCATGATGAGGCCACGCTCAGGTTAGCGGATCAACAACACTTTATAGTCTGTCTGGGAGGCCTCCAACCTGATGGTATGAACTTCAATTTCTTGAAATTCTGGTAATTACCCCTCCCACCCCCTTCTCCCCTTCACCATTCCCCATTCTTGCTTCCCTCTCACACCTTAACTTACCTGTCCATCACCTGCCTCTGGTGCTCCTCCCCTTTCCCTTTCTTCAATGGTTTTCTGTCCTCTCCTATCAGGCCCCCCCACCCTCCAGTCCTTTATCTGTTTCACCAATCAACTTCCCAGCTCTTTACTTCACCCCTCCTCCTCTCCCAGTTTCACCTGTCAGCTACCAGCTTGTATTTCTTCCTCCCCTCCCCCCCCCCACCTTCTTATGCTGACTTCTTTCCCCTTTTCTTTCCAGTCCTGATGAAGGGTCTCAGCCTGAAATGTTGACCGTTCACTCTTTTCCATAGATGCTGCTTGACCTGCTGAGTTCATCCAGTATTTTGTGTGTGCTGCTTAAAGTTTCATGCTTCATTCTTGACAAAAGACTTGACCAGTTCCCCTCCACCACCACCCTCCTCCCCCTGGTGGAACTGGTCTTCACTCCTAACAATTTCTCTTTCAGCTTCTCTCACTTTCTCCAAACTCAAGGTGTAGCCATGGGTACCCACATGGGCCTCCAGCTATGCCTGCCTTTTCAGTGGTTATATGGAACAGCCCCCATGTTCCAAGCTTTCCCTGGTAATGTGCCCCAAACCTTTCTGTGCCACTTTGCTGACTGCATTAGTGCTGCTTCTTGAACTTGTGCTGATCTCGCCAAGTCATCAACTTTGTGTCTCTCTTCCATCCTGCTCTTAAATTCACTTGGTCCATTTCTAACACTACTTTCCCGTTTCTAGATCTATCTGCCTCCATCTCTAGAGACAAAGTCAACCAATACCTGTTATCAGCCTATTGATTCCCAAGGCTCTCTTGACTATGCCTCCTCCCACCCTGTCTCCTATAAAAAGTCTATTCACTTTTCCTGTTTCCTTCAACTCCATCACATCTGTTCCCAGGACAAGGCTTTCCATTCCACAGCATCAGAGATATCCTCCTACTTCAAAGAATGGGGTCTCTCATTCTCCACCATAGAGGCTTCCCTCACCTGCATTGCCTCCATTTCTCTGACATCTACACTCATCCTTTCCTGCTGCCACCTTAACAGGGTTAGAAGTCCTGTTGTCCTCACTTACAATCTCATTTTTAATGGGATCCTACTACCAAACCCATCTTTACCTCACTCCAACTCTCAAGTTTCCAGTGATCATTCCCATTGTATTCCCCTTGTCAATTTATCATTCCTCTCTAATCTCTTTCCTGGCACATATCCCTGCGAACAACAGAAATGCTACACCTGCCCATTCACCTTCTCACTCACCTCCATTTGGGGCCCCAAATAATCCTTCCAGGTGAGGCAACAATTTAACTGTGAATCTGTTGGGGCTATCTGCTGGATCCGATGCTTCTGAAGTGGCTTGCACTATATTGATGAGACTTGGCATAAACTGGTGGACAGCTTTGTTGAACACCTCCCCTCTGTCCATAAGAAGTGGAATTTCCTGGTGGCTAACCATTTTATTTCCTACGCCATCCTTATTCCGATGTGTTGGTACATGTCCTCCTCTTCTGCCACAATGATGTCACTCTCGGGGTTGGAGGAGCAACAGCTCATATTCCATCTCAGTAGTTTCCAACCCGATGGCATGAATATCAATTTCTCCTTCTGGTGATTTTTTGCCTCTGCCTTTGGTCTTCTACTATTCTCCACTCTGGCCTCTTACCTCTACACCTGCCTGTCGCCTCCCCCGGTGCCCTTCCTTCCCTTCTTCCATGGTTCACTCTCATCTCCTATCAGATTCCTTCTTTTCCAGACTTTTACCGTTTCCAATTATCACCTTGTTGGCCCGTGGCCTAGTGGATAAGGCATTGGTCTAGCGATCTGAAGGTCACTAGTTCGAGCCTCAGCTGAGCCAACATGTCATGACCTTGAGCAAGGCATTTAACAACACATTGCTCTGCGACACCGGTGCCAAGCTGCTTGGGTCCTAGCGCCCTTCCCTTGGACAACATCGGTGGCATGGAGAGGGGAGACTTGCAGCTTGGGCAACTGCCAGTCTCCCATAAAAAACCCTGCCCAGGCCTGCACCCCACAAAGGCGCAAATCCATGGTCTCACGAGACTAACAGATGCCTATAATAATTTTTATAATTAATTATCACCTCCCAGCTTCTTTCTCCAATTTTACTTCTGCACCCATCTGGCTCTACCTAGCACTTTCTCGCTTGTCCTCATTTCCCTCGCCCCTACCTACTCATTCTGGCATCTTCCCCCTTTCTTTCCAGTCCTGGTGAAGAGTCCCCGTCTGAATCAACTGTTGATTCATTTCCATCAATGCCCCTGAACTGCTGAGTCCCTTCAGCATTTTGTGTGTGATATTCATTGATAACCGAAGGAATTGATGTAAAATCAAATACAGTGTATTTGTAAGGAAGAAGAGAATAAATAGTCCACAGTATCACATAAAATTATGATTTATTGAGCTATGTTGGATGAGAAATAAAGACTCCTTTCTGAAATATTGTCTCTATTATTCTATTTATTTGTTTGTTGATGCAATTTCATTTCTCCACATTGCCAAGGAGGGTATTGAATAGCTATGCCATCTAATGACAGGAATTAATGAGCCTGCTTCACCAACAGCAATGGTGCTTCTTGCAGAAGATCACTTCTATGTTTAATGCAATGTGTATAAAGCCATTCAGCTCCCCTCAACTGCACCCAATAAGTGAGGAGCTATTTTTTTACTGGAATGGATAAGTTCCTTAACTTCTCTGAAATTTACAGATAATAAATTTTTCCCCGAGTTAGTAGGGCTCCCAACACTGAAAAAGTCACAGACAACTCCATGCGATTAGAAAGCTCTCCCACTGCCATCTCTACTATCCTATATTTGTGCTCGTTCCATTTCAAATGTTACCTCCTCATGCACGTTGGGATACGTGTACACACCTGAACACATTGCAGAGGCATTGCAATTTGCGATGGACAACTGGTATTGCTGACAAGTTGTTCTTCACAGAAAAGGTGAAAATAAGAGAGAATGCTGACTCTCTGTCCACATGGATGTTACTAGATGTTGGTTCTGTAAATCCCTGTGACAGTGTATGACTAGTAGAGTAAGACAGAAGATTTAAATCTGCTTCTGCCTTGCCTCCATCCTCTGTCTTCTGACATGATGATTAATGTTGGTTCTAAATGACTGAAATTACTTTTCAGTTTAAATCATTAAAATAATTTAAAGTTTGAATATGATTACAGGAATTTTGTTCTCATTTTAAACGGATTATTGTAACTGTGATTTGCTAGAATGGATTCATGTTATCTCAGCTTAATATGTTCAAAAGCTATCCGATATTTTCAAATAGTATGTCCATTTTTTAGACCTAACCGAAGAAGTATTGCTGGATTATTAATTTGTGGGGGGGGGGTGTCTGTTGCTTAAGTGTTGTGATTTACAAAAGGTGCCAGAATTTACCCACAGTCTAAATCACAGAGGACAATAATTACAAAACATCTCAATAAGCATTCCATGGCCTTTGCCAAACTCTGTACTTAAGAAGGGTGAGAGGAACACTTTGGAGAACCCTTCTTTTTGTGCAATTGAGTTCAAAAGCACATGATGACTACCTGTCAATAAGCTTTTCATTTTCTGAAATCAAAGGGGCAGCAGGGATTATAAACCCAAAGGAAAGACCAATTTTGTAATTCCTCTGTTGATGCGGAGATGAGCATTTAGATAGTCTGTTGGTTAATCTTAACATAATGAATTGGTTTATATTAAATAATATATTCTTAGTTTAGGTAATTGGAACAGATAATTAAATTTACAACATTTATTGCTTTAAACATTAAGTATGTTGAATTTAAATGGCATAATTCAATAAAATCTTCCATGTGCATCTTAGTGGCTGAAATGTTTTTATTTAAACTGCCGAGGTTGATAAATTATATTTCAAACCATTCAATTTTTCCAGTATGGACTGAGAAAGACCTTGTCTCAGTTTCATTAAAAAAACTTAAATACGAGGAAATTCTGTTCATTTATGAGCAGTGCTTTATTACAAGAGATCATCTGTGTGACATTTGGATTCCCTTCTGAAATGTTACCTATTATGTTTTTTAATTCAAAAACTAATCAAAAGAAAAACATGGGAGACTAAGGAAAACGTATTTACTTCTTAGTTTTGTTTTTACTTGAAGCAAGCCGTGTGCATATGATGTGGTGATGTGAGGATGTACACCATTCCCATACTTTTACATATAGCCCATAATGAATTATGCAAACAACAAAGAATGCTTAATCAAGTCATATATTTGCAATATTACTCAAGTAATACTGTAATAGGGGCTCTTTTAGAAACATAGAAAACCCACAGTACAATACAGGCCCTTTGGCCCATAATGATGTGCTGAACATGTACTTACTTTAGAAATTACCTAGGGTTACCCATAGCCCTCTATTTTTCGAAGTTCCATGTACCTATCCAGGAGTCTCTTAAAAAACCCTATCGTATCCGCCTCCACCACCATCGCCCATTCCACACACTCACCACTCTCTGCGTAAAAAAAATACCCCTGACATCTCCTTTGTACCTACTTCCAAGCATCTTAAAACTATGCCCTCTCATGTCAGCCATTTGAGCCCTGGAAAAAAGCCCCTGATTATCCACATGATCGATGCCTCTCATCATCTTATACAGCTCTATCAGGTCACCTCTCATCCTCCACTGCTCCAAGGAGAAAAGCTCAAGTTCACTCAACCTATTCTCATAAGGCATGCTCCCAATCCAGGCCACATCCTTGTAAATCTCCTCTGTACCCTTTCTATAGTTTCCAAGTCCTTCCTGTAGTGAGGTGACCAGAACTGAGCACAGTACTCCAAGTGGGGTCTAAGCAGGGTCCTATAAAGCTGTAACATTACCTCTCAGCTCTCAAACTCAATCCCACAGTTGATGAAGGCCAATGCACTGTATGCACAGAGTCAACCTGTGCAGCAGCTTTGAGTGTCCTATGGACTCGGACCCCAAGATCCCTCTGATCCTCCATGTTGCCAAGAGTCTTACCATTAATATTATATTCTGTCATCATATTTTGATTTGTTTTGGAGAGAATATGTCAAGAGAAGTGTCCTCTTTTGTAAAATTTTCTGGTATTTACCTTTCCAAGGATAAATGGGACAATCCATCAGCATTTTCATGGTTAGCTGTCCTCTTGAATTTGATCTTGTAATTGTGTCCTCCAAGAAATAGAGGCCCTGTCTACATTCATGCTGCCATTGTTGGTGGAAAATCCTTCCATGGATTGAAAACCGACACTAGTGGTTGATGATCGGTAATGAGGCTAAGCTGTCTCCCACACAAGTGCTGATTGAAATCTTCTGCTTCCCAAACCAAAATCAAGGTCTTTCTGTCAAACTGTGAATAATTTTTCTCTGATGTGAATTTTTCTCTCCATCACCCATAACATATGACATGAATACACCTATACCATCAGGTGAGGTGCCACAGGCAAGCTTTGCTGGATAATGCGGATTATAATGTCTGATGTTACCTTTCTTTTGCCTTTTGGAAAGCCACCTCATACTGCTTTATTCATTGCCAAATCTTCCTGATCTGTGGTGATGAGCACAACGTGTAGAGCACAGTAGCCAGGCTTAGCCAGGTTTAATTGAGAAATCCTAAAAAGGACCACAACTTGAAATGTCCTTTGGCCTTGGGGCATTCACCACTGCTTGAATTTTTTAAGCACATTTGTGTAGTGCTTGTGCCTCAAAGGTGTGACTACTGTAACTGATGCTTGGTTTAAAGAATTCCCACTTGTTGTGTTGTACTCTGAGTCCATAATCTTCTAATCTTTTCAACATGGTCTTGAAAATTTGGAGATGTTTCTTATCTTCCTCACCAGTCACAATCTTGTCATTCAGGTAACACTGACTGCCTGGGCAGACATGCAACACCTGGTCTATAGATGTCTGTCAGAGTGCAGATGTAAATACTACTTCAAAAATAAGCCTATTTTAGTGGTAAAGCCCTTTGTGAGTGTTTATGGTGAGAAACACCCTGGACTCTTCTTCCTGCAGGTAGGCATCAGCTGTCCACTTGGCTCCAGTGTTATCCTCCAGAAAAGTATGGAAAGATACCTTCCATCCTGGGCAGAGGGTATTGATCTACATTCAGTGCCGGGTTGATGGTGACCTCAGTCTAAATTCAAGGTCATTTATCCACATCACTGCTGAATGTATTGTGCTTCACATCACCCCCATCCAATGTGTTAAAATCGTATCTTTGCCCTCATCTACAAATGCTTCCATTGTCTTCGTCTGCCATAATGTTGCAAAGCTGTTTCCTCTCAACTGTGTCGCTGTGCATCAAGTGATTGTTGCAATTGCAGCACATTTCTCTTTCCTAGCCCAGCAATGACACCGCCATTGTAGCTGTCCGTGCGCCAGTAGTCAGATAAATTAACACAGTATGGAAGTTGTCCTGGTCCAGCTCTTACATAATCATACTGTTAGGAGATGGATTTATATATTTTCAAAAGGGTAAATGACTGGTTGGTTCGTTTAATAATTGAACTAACCACAACTTGTTGATTTCAGACTGACTAAAATATCAAGTTAGAGGCTGCATATTATGAGTACCTATTTCAGAATGGCGAAATACTTAATTGAGAAGACTGCCACTCGTTCACTGGCACCTGTACAATGTTACAGCAAAGAATGCCAACTCGATCCTAACTTTAAATGAACATTTCATTTACTTTCAACCATTCCAGGACTTTACCTAATCCCTTTAATCTAAGAAAATCCAAAATCTCCTGTGAATCGAGTCCTGATGGGGTTTGATTTACAGATCAGTCGGCATCACACAGACGGCGGTTGTGTCAGATTACACCTATAATGAAGCTGTCTCTTGCAAGACTGTGTCATTGAAGGCTGCAGGGCCGCCCTCCTGAGATGGCTTTGGGTACTTAGAGTGCAATCAGTAGCAGTGCTTGGATCTGTTTCCCTCAAGACAGCATCAGGGGAGTTGGTGGGAGGTGGAGCAGACTGAACTGCACAACGTCAAACAGCAAATAGGCTTATCTGTTTTATTGGAGCCTGATTGATCCTGATCCTGGAAACATTATGCGAAGGCATTTAAGCAGAATTGGCTGCAGATTATCCTCAGTCCTTCATGTACACACGGGATATCCCAGCAGCAACATTGTGCTATAGATTTCCGTGCTAATGAGCTACAACTCCCCTGTTGGCAGAAAAAAATGATGATCATTTTTAACATATGTGGCACAAGAGTTTTTGCTACATTTCACTGGTATGATTTTTCACTTGGCCTCTGCACAGTTCTTGTTAATACCATAAAAGTGTAGCTTGATTCTGATGTGTAATTAACCTGAGATCCTTAGTGCAATGTTGGTTCCTGGTATATGTCCATTTGAATGACTTGTGCATTCAGACTGTTTGTCCACTGACTGGATGCCTTGACAGGGAGTCGATTTTGTGAGTCATTTGTATCAACCAGAACTAGCCTGCTCTGCTTAAAACTTGCACCACCTATAACAGGGAAGGTGCATAGTGGTTGAAGGAAGTTCGAGCAATGGTGCAGGTAGAGAATGTAATCTGGGAAACAATATGCAGGCAACTCCTGAATTGTCGGCCAAGGAAAAATATTGCCTGAAAGTTGAGGTGTCGAGCAGGAGAAACGTTTGCTACCGAAAGTGAACCACAAAGTCCTGGTGAGACATTTGATCAGGTTCATCACTGACAGAGCCAAGGTTGGCAGGGAAGAAGTCTAAATGGGAATGCAGAAAATGAATCTTTAGGGACATGTTGCTTTTCATGGTTTTGGATACTTGAAGCATGATGTCAACCAACAGCACGTAATCTGGAGCTCTGTTAGTTGCCAACACCCTTGAGTGCCTTTCTAAAGCCTGTCCTGCCATGCAGCATCTGCCCTGCCTAAGCATACCCAGACATGCCTGGACAGGACAGAGAACTTTTTAGGTTAAATTGTTGGCAACATTTTAATTGATTTTAATTATGAACTCAAATAACAAATATAGGTGATCTTTTTTAAATGATGTGCACTAGGGAAATTTCATGGTGATTTTCATGATTAGCAGCCCAACACTCATAAGATGAACCCAAAAGTATTCTGAAAGCAAAATCTCTGTAGTCCGGAATTATCAGTACTTTGGTCAAAAGCATGTGATCAGGTCTTGGTTAATCTGATACTAGATATTGCTATCAATGACAAATTCTTTTACTTTAATTATGGTTGGGATTAGTCTGATTACATAATAATTAAATGGACTGTTTTTATTCTTTGTGCGTGGAAATAACTTGGACAATTTTCCCAATATCAGGTAGATTCAAAACAAATATTATGAATCAGTATTTTCTATGATATAATTTTTATGACTAATCTTTGAGTTTGATTATTTAATATTCAAAGAATGTCATGAATTGTGGAGGAAGCTTGGCCCAAAAGCAGAACAGTGAAGACAATTCAGACCAATAACTTTAATAATAGACTGCAAAAATGACAAGCCACAAAATGAGAGAGACCAGATACTGAACTCCAGAGACAACATAGTAACTGAAGGCTAGGAGGAACTGGCTGAGGCTGGCTGAACAAGGACCATAGATAAGAGCTGGGTTTAAATAGGCTGCAGGTGATGAGTTGGAAACAAGTGGCAGGTAACTATTAGCTGAGTGGAAACTGGGAGGTGCGCATTGGTACAGTCCTGACAGGAAACCTCCTCCTATGGCCAGCACCTGATGGCCTGAGATGACCTGGAAGGTTTTGGTGAAACTTCTTGATGAGCAGTGGATCGAAGATGAAGCTGGATAGCACCACAAACCTCCCCTCATGGCCATACACTTCACAGATAACCAGGTACTGTACGTCAAGTTGCTGATGTGAATCCATCAATCGGCAAACTGTGTACGCTGGACCACTTTCCACTATCCTAGGTTCCAGAGGTGCAGGTCATGGTTAATGGGCTTGAAGCAGAACACGTGGAAGATAGGTGTGCTCCTGAGAGACGGTGGCAGCTGGAGATGATCAGTGAGTGGATTAACCTGATGGGTAATCTTTAAGGGATGAAGGAACAGGAATGAGAGCTTGTAGGAGTCATGGGCAGATCTTGGGCGGACAGCCTTAGTGTATTTGGAGCTGGCTTTTTAGGAAAGGGTGAAGTTGAATTGCTTGTAGAAGAGGTTCCAGTGAGCTTGATCTCAGTTGTGTTGGTTGGATACAGGAGATGCAGGAGCCCCACACGTAAAATGCTGGTGGAACGCAGCAGGCCAGGCAGCATCTATAGGAAGACGCACTGTCGACGTTTCGGGCCGAGACCCTGTCATGGACCATGATCACCCATGTCATACAACATGGCACATAATGATGACATTGAGAGCAGGCAGCAACAGACTGAGTACATCTGCAGTTATGGTTGGCCACCACCAGAACAAGCATTGCTGAAAATCCAGAGTCCATTGTACACCTGGATGGCTGGAGAGGAGTGAGGAGTGGGCTCACTGGATTGCCTCAGAGTGCACGGTTACTGGTACCTACTTGTTGCTGTCAGGTTTGTCAGCTGGAGCAGGCTTGTGCTGTAGGCCAGCCGGATCTGGCTCTCATGATCCCAGACAATTGGGGCGAGGATCTACAAGGATGGAATGTTGTGCTGAGAGTTCATCTCCCTTTCAACTGGGTCGAACTGTCATGACAGGGCATCCACCTCAGTGTACTTGGAGTCAGCTCGGTAGGAGACCGTGAAGCAAGTTGGTTGTGTTTGCGGGTCTGTTGTATAGATATGAGGCTCTGGTGGTCAGCCCAGATCAGGAGGGGCTCGCTATTTTCCATCAGCCAATGTCTCCATACCTCCAATGGCAAATAGCTCCGTTGTTCCTACTCTATAATGGTGCTGTCTAGAGTTGAACTTGTGTGAAAAGAAGCCACAAGGTGTGTCTTCCCATCGATATCAGATACATCCACCTCCACCACAAAAGGTCTAGAGGGGCTTTGATGGTGGGGAATGGGAACGGTGGTGAAGCGTCTCTTGAGCTCCTTGGAAGTGTGGTCTGCGGCAGCAGACCAGGTTATCTGTGAAGTAGGGAAGTGAGAGGAGCAGTGATTTGGCTGTAGTTTGGCAGTAGAAGTTGTGGAAGTTCAGGAAGTGCAGTCACTATTTGAGGAGCTCAGTCAGGGCTATTCAATGACGGCATGTACTTTCTTGAGGTCCACGGTTATGCCTTGGGGTGATACTGTGTAACCATGGAGGGAAA
Organism: Hemitrygon akajei; assembly: GCF_048418815.1. Taxonomy (NCBI): domain Eukaryota; kingdom Metazoa; phylum Chordata; class Chondrichthyes; order Myliobatiformes; family Dasyatidae; genus Hemitrygon; species Hemitrygon akajei. The sequence continues at coordinate 31,088,850 of NC_133145.1, forward strand.
TGACTGAGGTGTGGAACTGGCATTTCTCTAACTTGCAGTGCAGTTCATTTTTGAGGAAATGCTGAAGGACTGAATGGATGTGACAGATGTGGTCTCGGGTGTCCTTGGAGAAGATAAGGATATCTCTGAGATAGATGAACACATACATACATATACAACATTTCGAAGAGGATCTTGTGAACGAAGACTTAGAAAACAGCTGGACTGTTAGAAAATCCAGAAGGCATCACCAAGTGGCCAGTGGGTGTTATGGACGCTGTTTTCGTCTCATACCCCCAGCAGATGTGGATCACTTTGTATCTAGTTTGGTGAAGATCTGGGCCCCATGGAGTGTTTTGAGTGTGCTATCCATCAAGGGTGGGGGTAGTGGTTTAACGGTGATTTTGTTGAGTCCATGGTAGTTGATGCAGGGATGGAGTCCCCATCATTTTTTTGACAAAGAAGAGTCCTGCACTGGCTGAGGATTGAGATTGTCAAATGAAGCCATGCTGTAGCACATTAATCTGATCTGCTGCCTCCCTTCCACTTCTCAAATGGTCGAGAACTTGGCACATTTCGGCGGTGAAATCCTCATATTTATTGCAAATGGTTGTTTTATTGTCCCATTTAGTGGTGGCCTCGGTGAGAGCTCACCCACTCAAAAGAGGAAGGCAATCTTGGCTCAGTCTGTAGAATACAGAGACAGCTAAAGCTCAGAACGTAAGTTGCACTGGGACAGGAAGTTACAAAGTTGGGTTGGGGACCCATCGAATCATTGGGACATCAGAATCCAGGGCTCAGAGGGATGAGGTTGACTGGTGCGGGGTTTCTGCATTAAGATGAAGAGTTGGAAGAAAGTGGTGTGCAGATGGACAATGGTTTCCTGCTGCTTCTGCATCTGCATTCATGTCGGTGGACAACTCCCTTTAGGCAAGAAAACTCTGCTGGGTGTATTGCTGGCTCACCCACCCTGTCAGGAAATGTAGAAGAGGCTTGACCCAAATGTAGAACAGCAGAAATGATTCAGCAATGAATGATAACTGTAATAACAGACTGCAAAAAGAACAAGACACAAGGGGCCACAAGATAAGAAAGAATAAATACTAAACATCAGGGGCAACGAGTTAACTGCAGGCAAGGAGCAACTGGTTGAGGCTGGCTGGCTTGATGGGTGGATGAGAGTTGGGTTTAAATAAGTTGCAGGTGATGAGTTGGAAATGAGTGGCAGGAGACTCCTGTTAGCCGGGTGGAGACTGAGAAGTGGTTGCCTGTGCAGGCCTGACAAAGAAAACATTGCATGATAAAATCTTTATATTTTATGCATCATTCTACAAATGCCAAAATTTCATAGAGCCACACAGCATAAAAGCAATCCCTTTGGCTCAACTTTTCCATTATTTATCTACAATAATACTATTTGCCTTATTTGGCTTCTATACACCTAAATATTTTTTGTCACTTAAATCTCTTTTACGTCTTTCCCACACCTCCTTAAATCTATGCCCTCAGTTCTAGACACCCTTACCCGAGGTAAAAGATTTTAACTGTCTACCTTACCTAAGCCTCTCAAAATCTTATGGACCTCTATAAAGTCATCCCTCAGTCTCCTTCAGTTCAGGGAAAGCAATCCCAGCCAATCCAATCTCTCCTTATAACTCAAGCCCTTTAGTCCAGGCAACATTCTTCTGTATCATTTCTGCACATGCTCAATCTTAATCACATCTCTTGTAATGTGAAGAAAGTCACTGGAGAAGCACTGAAGCTACTGGATACAGACGATACACCATGAGACACTCTTGGAGGAAGAGGCCTGACTGACCCAATATTACATGACATTTTATATGCTAAAGATTAAAGGTAGCAGCAGGATAATTCTACAGTTACAACGAATCTACAACGTTTCACTTGAATTACATATTATTTTCACACCTCTTTCTTTGCTCCCACCCAAAGTGAACGCTGATCAGCATTTTCTGGTTTTCATTTAATTGGTGTCCACAGCTCCAGGAAAATATTGTCCAGGGCTGCATTTTAAATTTAATCTCCAATCCATGTTCAGATCTAGAGATTGGCTGCTGAAGTCGATATTTGCAATGTACCCTAACTCCAGAAGACACCCTAACGAGATTTTTCCTATAATATGGAGATCATTACATTCCAACAGTATCCCAACAGCAGCTTAACTAATGACTTGCTCTTCTGTCACATTACACCACATGCTGTACTGGCAAAGCTAACAGCATTGTAAAGGACCCCACGCACCCCTCACACAAACTCTTCTCCCTCCTGCCATCTGGAAAGAGGTACCGAAGCATTTGGGCTCTGACGACCAGACAGCGTAACAGTTTCTTCCCCCAAGCCATCAGTCTCCTCAATACCCAGAGTCTGGACTGACATCTACATCATTTATTATTATATTGAAATTTGTCCTCTACTATGCTTATTGTCTTGTTTATTAATTATTTATTTATTAATAAATTATTGTACTGCCCTGCACTGTTTTGTGCACTTTATGTAGTCCTGTGTAGGTCTGTTGTCTAGTGTAGTTTTGTGTTGTTTCATGTAGCACCGGGGTCCTGGAGGAATGTTGTTTCATTTTTACTGTGTACTGTATCGGCAGTTTATGGCTGAAATGACAATAAAAAGTGACTTGACTTGACTTGATGATGTCACAACTCCAATAGCAGTGCCTCCAACAAAGAAAGCAAGCATACCACATGCCATCCTCACTACCCTATCTACCCATTTCGCTGTGGTGAAGAAACTTCACAATGCCATGAGGTGGTTGCTGTTATCAATACTCTCAAACCAAAAGAGGATCATTTTTAGGGGAAATATCCCTCACACTGGTCTCTCAACACCTGCTGCAGACTTGCTCCAGTGCAATTGTCCTTCAAAATTTGTTCCGCTTGGCTAGCACTGCTGATACAAGACCCATCTTGATTAACTACCATTTACTGTAGATATGAAAAGAAGATAGGCTATGTTATTGTTGCCGTATGCTACTCTTGTAAAAACACAACCTGACAAGTTGTAAAACTGCCACATACTGTAAATTTTGAGCTGTTTTTCTGGACTGTTTGTTCCCAATAATTATATCTGCTAAATGTTTACTTAAAAAATGTTGTTGAAGGGTAGCCAATTATTCATGTCAACAGTTGTATAGCATGAACTCTGGCACAGAAAGTCAGCAGGGCTGATGACAAATTGGAATAAATCATTTCCTCATTTTCAGTTAGGTAGTGCGTCAGCACATCTTTCAGAAATGGCCCAGGGCACTTCATGTAGAGTTAGATTTTAGTCACTGATATTGCATCGGAAAAGTAATGTGATTGCTCTCTAATCATAGGAACTCTTGCTGTGTGAGTATGTGCTTTAAATAGGTGTTGAGATCGAATGGTTGGAAAGCAAATATTATGAATCAGCATTTTCTATGATTCAATTTTAATGATTAATCTTTGAGTTTATTGATTTAATATTCAAAGAATACGGTGTATGTTTAAAAATTCATACTTTTATACATCATTCTGCAAATGCCATTATTTCATCTTGAATTAGAGAGATACATTCTAATGACATTATTGACTGGAGTACAATCAATCTTGCCTTTATAAATTTACAAGCAAGGCAAAGTGAAGGGCAAGACTTTCTTTCATGAGGATTCATTTTGCACACTATATATTGTCAGTGCCAATGGTGAAATACTTCTTGTAAAAATATGAGAACATTGCAATATTGGACATAATAGTTATCACCACTGGTGTGAAATGTGGCCAATAGGTTAATTGATTTGTCAGAATAGAGCATGGCTAATGTTAAATTCAAACTAAATAGGCAGTTTGAAATAGAAGTGCCTATAATATCCGGCTTAGTTAATGATACAGTTAATTTTCTTATTTGTTTAATAGAATTGGTGATATTTCTATTAAGAAAATGAATAATTTATCAAAGCAAGTTTAGTGCAACGTGGATATAAATAAATTCCAGCAATTTTCCATTGTATTGTATTAGGATGCAGTATACTGGGAAATCTGTATCATCTTTGCAGTTGTGTCGATGACCTAAACAGTTATAGGGTGATTCAAGGCACAATTGTAGTTCCTTGGAAGAGGATTCCTAGCGCAGTCAAGAGCAAAAGGCAAGATTATCTTCTCCTGTTCTGACAGGAGTGCAAAGTTTAAGTTAATTGCTTTAGTCAGTAGGCATAATGTCTACAGATGTCGACTAAAGCTTCCAGCAAGAAGGAGTACCTTGGGTCTTGGCTGCTTAGTGTGCTGGCTGATGAAGCTTCTAAATTGGATTTATACTGATCTAGTATGTTCTGTAGTTGTGATTACTCTTGGGACAGGAGTGATCCCAGAAGTAATCGAATTGGTGAACTTTTTAATAGTTTTTAAATGAAACAAGAATTATGATTGACTGAAAAAATGGACACCTGAACACAATGTGTACCTTTCTAATTAATGAGGAGGAATCACTTATTTCACATTGAACTACTGTATTTGACCAAAGGGAAAGGGGAGAAGAGGTAAGTACATCAACTGGTATGGAAGCATCATTGTGAACTGAGGGCAAAGTAAATTTGAATGACTAAAAATCTCTGGATGCTGGAAACCTGAAATAAATCTGAACATTTTTTCAATAGATGCTGCATGTCCTGCTAAGTGTTTCCAACATTTTCTGTTTTTATTTCAAGTGACCACGTGGTTGTTCACTGGGGCAGAGGCATAAAAGGAGTGGAGATGGAGGGTGCTCAGGGATATGGATATGAAACAAAAAAAGTAAGCAGTTATTATTCTCCAATGAATTATGAATGGATCCTTTGTAAGCCTGCTGTCTTTTATTGATGAAAATTTCAGTATAGTCAGACCAAAATTCACATCTTGAAACTTAGCAATCGACTACTTTCTGTGACTGTGCTGAGAGTTTATCTTTCACATGGAGGTTACCTCCACAAAGTGAAAAAGGCTTGCTGCTGGTGTTTCAGACCCAGCATTGGCTGCTTTTTATAGCAGAAGAGAATGCAATACTTTTATGACCACCCTCCCTCAAAAGGCTGTGAACACTGTACCAAGTGAACACTTAAAACCAATGAATGATAGGGTTTTGTTAGAGAAGGGTATTGAGCAAAGGTGGCTGAATATTCTCATCTTCCTGTGTATAAGACAGCAGGAAAACTGAGGAGCCAAAAGATAGAAATATGCCCACTTCACTTCCGGAACAATTACCCTTAAACATCAACACTGTATTGAATATTATTTTGTCTCAAAGATATTACTCTTGCATTTGAATTAGAATATTTTTGGATCAAACTTCATTCAAGCTTCTCAGCACATTATCTGCTCTGCCAATATCCTGTACTGCTAAACAAAAGTATACACTCAGTGTCACTGATGGAAGCATTTCAAAGTCTAGAATCCAAAGGATCAAAGTAAATTTATTATCTAATTATGTATATGTTGCCATATACTTCCCTGAGATTCATTTTCTTGCAGACATTTACAGGGAAAAAAAAGAAATACAACAGGATTTTACAAAGAAACATACATACACAATACATAAACCAGACGAGTGCATTGTCATATGCACTCAGTTGCCAGTTTATTAGCTACCTCATGAACCTAATAAAGTGGCCACTGAGTGTTTGTTCATAGCTTTCTGCTGTTGTAGGCTACTCACTTTGAGGTTTGACGTGTTGTGAATTCAGAGATGCTCTTCTGCATACCGTTGTTGTAACACTAACTCTAATCTGAGTAAGAGTTGCCTTCCTGTCAGCCTGAACCAGTCTGGCCATTCTCCTCTGACCTCTCGCATTAACGAGGCATTTGCGCCCACACAACATCCACTCACTGGATTCTTTTGTTTTGTTTATTGCACCATTCTCTAATTTCCAGAGACTATTGTATATGAAAGTCCCAGAAGATCAGCAGTTTCTGAGATACCCAAACCACCTCATCTGGCACTAACATTCCTTGGTCAATAACACTTCAATGACATTTCTTCCCCATTCTGACGTTTGGTCTGAACAATAACTAAATCTCTTGACCACATCTGCATTCTTTTATGCACTGAATTTCTGCCGCATGATTGGCTGATTAGATATTCACATTAACCTGCAGGTGTATAGGTGTATCTAATTAAATGGCTACTGAGGGTATATTACAGTACTATCTTTCAGAGTGATGCCTTGAAATTTGGTCTTAAATTATTGGAGCTATACATGTAATATGGTAACGTCTGGACATAGTGCTTAACTCCAAAGTTCAAACCATTGAATTCAATGTCACTTAAGTCGATGTAACTGAAATTCCGAAGCAGAGAGTAATGAATGCATTACACTATATCTTAGTGCTTAGTACTACCAATCTAAGACAAACATGAGGATAGGCTTTGAGTTCATGTGGATATTACTTCATCAAAAAGGTCAAAGTACACCCTTGTTCATCCTTCAGTCAATGAGCAGCATGATGAATTGATTAATGGACCACTCCATTCTATATGTTTTGTTGAATCCTGTCTGAACTTTATTTAATATGCTTGTCTGGAGAGTAACCATAAAGTCAACCATTGTCTATGAACCGAATGCCTTGAGATTGTGAAAGATGCTGCTACTTTCCAGAATCAGCAAATGTTTGCCACAGTTGATTGCAATGGCTGGAGAAGTATCACAGGTCCACATCTGTTTATTTCTCCATGTCACCAGCACTGGCTTTTCTCTCACTTTCCATTTGCTTCTAATTATGATTTAATGTAAAAGAGTTATAGAGTTGTGCAGCACAGAAATAGGCCCTTTGACCCATCATGTCCATCCTAACCTTATAAACAATACGCACTAACCCATATGTGGTCTGTATCCTTGTATATCTTGCCTACTTAAGAGTCTGTCTAAATCTCTCTTAAATGTAGTGATTGAATCTGATTCCACCACCTCCTCTGGCAACACCTTCCTCAGACCAATCACTTCCTGCATTAAAATACTCCTTCAATTTCCTATAAAAACTCCTTACTCTTTTCTTAAACCTATGTCATCTTTTGTTTGATATATGACCAAGGGGAGATTTCTTAGATTCTGACCATCAACTCTATCTTTGCCTCTTATAATTCTGTAAAGCTCTATCCTGCCATCCCGCAGCCTGTTTCTCCCCAGGCAAAACAGACCCAGTCTATTCATTCTCCAGTCCAGGCAAAATCCTGGTGAAACTCCACAATACTCTCTCCTGTGCAACCACATCCTTCGTATATTGTGGCAACTAGAACTGCACAATATTACAAATCCCATCTAACTAATGCTTGGAAAATTGTGATATAAAATCCTGACATTTATATTCTATATCCTGACATATGAAAGCATGTATGCCATATATTTTCTTCACCACCTCATCTACTTGTGTTACTATTGGTTGGAAGTAACATCTCCTTGCTGACAATCAATGCAGGCGCACCCAAGGATGCTTGCTGAGCCCACTGCTTTACTCTCTTTGCACTCATAACTGTGTAGTTTTGCATAACTCAAGTACCATCTATAAATGCTCTGATGACTCAGCTACTGTTGGTAAGATCTCAGATGGTGACAAGAAGGTCTACAGAAGCAAGATAGGTTGGCTGGTTGAGTAATGTCGCAACAACAACGGTCTTGTCAGTAAGACCAAAGGATTGGTCATGGACTTCAGGAGGAGGAAGTCAGGAGAACACACATCAGTCCGCATTAATGAGTGAGCAGCTTCAAGTACCTAGGCGTCATCAACTCAGAGAATCTTCCTGGGCCAGCATATTGATACAATCAGAAAGAATATGCCAACAGCTATACTTCATTAGGAGTTTATATATTAACTGTCTAGACTTCAACATTCCTCTCTCCTTTTCCAGCCTCACTCCTTCCGAACACTCTGCTCTCTACTCCCTCCACACCAATCCTAACCTCACCGTCAAACCCACAGATGGGGGGGGGGGGGGTGCTGTAGTAATCTGGCCTACCGATCTCTACCTTGCTGTGGCCCAGTGCCAACTCTCAGACACTTCCTCTTACTTACCCCTCGAACAGGAGCCCACTAAGGAATACCGGGCCATTGCCTCCCACACCATCACCAATCTTATTGACTCTGGGGATCTCCCATCCACTGCCACCAACCTCATCGTTCCTGCACCCTGCACCTCCGATTTCTAACTCCTACCCAAGATCCACAAACCCGCTTGTCCAGGTAGGCCCATTGTTTCAGCTTGGTCCTGCCCCACTGAACTCATATCAGCATACCTTGACTCTGTTTTATTCCCCTAGATCAGTCCCTCGCTATCTACATTCGTGACACTTCACACACTCTGGATCTTTTCAATGATTTCAGGTTCCCTGGCCCCCATCATCTTATTTTTACTATGGATGTCTAGTCCCTATACACCTTCATCCCCAGCAGGAAGGCCTCAAAGCTCTCTGTTTTTCTCTGGACACCAGACCTAACCTGATCCCCTCCATCACCACTCTCCTCCACCTAGCAGAAGTTGTCCTCACTCTAAATAATTTCTCATTTGTCTCCTCCCATGTCCCTCAAACAAAACGGGTAGCCATGCACACTCGCATGGGTCCCAGCTCTGCCTGCCTGTTTGTCAGCTGCATGGAGCAGTCGGTGTTCCAAGCCTACACTGCTGACCGTCCCGACTTTTCCTACGCTACCTTTACGACTGCTTTGGTGCTGCTTCCTGCACCCATGCTGAACTCACCGACTTCGTCCACTTTGCCTCCAACTTCCACTCTGCCCTCAAATTTACCCGGTCCATTTCCAACACCTCCTTCCCCTTTCTCGATTTCACTGTCTATCTCCAGAGACAGCTTATCCACTGATGTCTTTTATAAACACATAGACTCTCACAGCTACCTGGGCTATACATCGTCCTACCCTATGACTTGTAAAACTACCATCCCTTTCTCTCAATTCCTCTGTCTCAGCCACATCTGCTCTCAGGATGAGGCTTTTCATTCTAGAATGAAGGAGATGCCCTCCTTTTTCAAAGAAAGGGGTTTCCCTTCCTCCATGATCAATGCTGCCCTCAACCACATCTCTTCCACCATGCACATCTGCTCTTGTCCTCACCTACTATCCCACCAGACTCTGCATCCAGCACATAATCCTCCGAAACTTCCGCCACATCCAATGGGATCCCCCCACCAAGCATATCTTTCCCTCCCCCCAACTTTCCGCTTTCCGCAGGGATCACTCCCTACGCGACTCCCTTGTCCATTCATCCCTCCTCACTGATCTCCCTCCTGGCACTTACCCTTGCAAGCAGAACAAGTGCTATACCTGGCCCTACACCTCCTCCCTCACTACAATTCATGCCCCTAAATAGTCCTTCCAGGTGTCTTGTCTTGTCCATACTGTATCAACTGCAGCCACTGGACTATATAAATGAGCAGGAGCAGAGTGTGGTTAAGTGCCTTGCTCAAGGACACACACACTGCCTCGGCTGAGGCTCGAACTAATGACTTTCAGATCACCAGCCCAAAGCCTTAACCACTTGGCCACACGCCAACACAACCTGTGATTCTGTTGGGGTCATATACTATGTTCGGTGCTCCCGGTCTGGCCTCCCGTATATTGGTGAGATCTGACGTAGGTTGGGAGAGCACTTCGCTGAGCACCTATGCTCCACCCACCAGAAATAACGGGATCTCTCAGTGGCCACCCATTTCAATTCCACTTCCCATTTCCATTCCAAAATGTCCATCCATGGCCTCTTCCATTGTTGTAATGAGGCCACACTTAGGTTGGAGGAACAGCACCTTATATTCCATTTGAGAAGCCTCCAACCTGACGACACAAGCATCAATTTCTCAAATGTCTAGTAATGCCCCTCAGCCCCCTCCTTCTCCATTTCCCACCCCCTTTTCCCTCTCGCACCTTATCTCCTTGCACACCCATCACCTCCGTCTGGTGCTCCTCCCCCTTTTCTTTCTTCCAAGACCTTCTGTCTCTTTCTCCAATCAACTTCCTGGCTCTTTACTTCATCCTTCCCTCTCCAGGTTTCACCTATCACCTATGTTTCTCTCGCCCCTCCCTCCATCTTTTAAATCTACTCCTCAGCTTTTTTCTCCAGTACTGCCAAAGAGTTTCAGCCCGAAACATCGACTGTACTCTTTTCCTAGATGCTGCCTGGCCTGCTGAGTTCCTTCAGCATTTTGTCTGTGTTGCTCGGATTTCCAGCAGCTGCAGAATTTCTCTTGTTTTTCATTAAGAGCTTGATGAGATTTAGTACTTCACTAAAGTTGCTACCAAATCTCTGCAGGTGTGCCACGGTGAGCACTTGGAGAAAAGCTACAAATGCCTGAGGCTTCATCGCACAGGATTGAGAAAAGGATCCGAGGCTTGTTGACTCAGCTAGCACCATCATGGGCATTGGCCTCCCTGTCATCAAGGATGTCTTCAACAGGTGATGCTTCAAGAAAGCGGCACCCATCAATAAGCACCCCTGACTTCCCGGAGGTGCACACTTTTCACTGTTACCATCAGGGAGGAGGTACAGGAGCCTGAAGATGTTCACTTAATGTTTTAGGAAAAGTTTTTTCCTCTCCGCCATCAGATTCCTGAAAGGTTCATAAACACATGTACACTACCTTACTGCTTGGGATCTCTTTATGCACTATTTATTTTTTTACATATTTATTTTTGTAACATAGAGTAATTTTTCATATATTCCATTGTACTGCTACCAAAGTCAATAAATATCATGGTATTAATATGTGATAATAAACCTGATTCTGATTCTGATTCAGATTTTGATTTTCAGGGAACTGTGGATTTGAGTCACCACATACAAACAAGCTGGATGAACTCAGCAGGTCGGGCAGCATCTGTTGAAATGAGCAGTCAATGTTTCGTTCCGAGACCCTTCATCAGCACTGAAGAAGGAGGGGGCAGGGGCCCCATAAAGAAGGTGGGGGGAGGGTGGAAAACCAATCAGAGGAAAGATCAAGGGGTGGGGGAGGGGATAGGCAGGAAAGGTGAAGAAGGAATGTAAGGGGAAAGCACTATGTGTAGTAGAAGAAGGCAGAATCATGAGAGAGGTGATAGACAGCTGGAAGAGGAGGCAGAGTGAAAGTGGGATGGGGGAAGGGAGAGGGAGGGAATTACCGGAAGTTGGAGAATTCAATGTTCATACCAAGGGGCTGGAGACTACCCAGACGGTATATGAGGTGTTGCTCCTCCAACCTGAGTTTGGCCTCATCATGGCAGTAGAGGAGACCATGTATGGACATATCCGAATGGGAATGTGAAGGAGAGTTGAAGTGAGTGGCAACCGGGAGATCCTGTTTGTAGTGGCGGATGGAGCGTTGGTGCTCGATGAAGCGGTCCCCCAATCTGCGTCGGGTCTCGCCGATGTAGAGGAGGACGCACCGGGAGCACTGGATACAATAGATTACCCCAACAGACTCACAAGTAAAGTGTTGCCTCACCTGGAAGGACTGTTTGGGGCACTGAATGGTGGTAAGAGAGGAGGTTAGGGACAGGTGTCTCCAGCCCCTTGCTATGAACATCGAATTCTCCAACTTCCGGTAATTCCTTCCCTCTCCCTTCCCCCATCCCACTTTCACTCTGTCTCCTCTTCTAGCTGCCTATCACCTCTCACATGATTCTGCCTTCTTCTACTACCCATAGTGCTTTCCCCTTAGATTCCTTCTTCACCTCTCCTGCCTATCCCCTCCTTGCTTCCCCTCCCCCACCCCTTGATCTTTCCTCTGATTGGTTTTCCACCCTCCCCCCCACCTTCTTTATGGGGCCCCTGCCCCCCTTCTTCAGTCCTGACGAAGGGTCTCGACCCGAAACGTTGACTGCTCATTTCAACGGATGCTGCCCGACCTGCTGAGTTCATCCAACTTGTTTGTATGTGTTGATTTAACCACAGCATCTGCAGTGTACTTTGTGGATTTGAGTCGTCAAGATCTCCCTGTTCATCAACATTCCTTAACATCTTACTGTTTACTGCTTATGAGCTATATAATGCTGAGGGCAAATTAAATCAGAATATATTTAAGATGTTTGTTCTTGGATTAAACTGCTCAATCTAATTGTATAACAAAATACAAAGGGCTATTTCCTATTCCTAATATAGCCGAAAGGATAAACGTGAGAATAATATTCTCAGGTTAACCAATTCAATTAAAAACTGCTTGAGGTGATATCATATCATTATATGATATAAAACATATTAATCACCGTGTCAGGGAGAAAGCTGCATTTTATGGAATGAAAAGACCTGTGTAAGCAATGTGGTAAATGAAGAAAAGAAGAACTGTCAGGATTATGTGACATTTTGTGTATGGCCCACAATGTAAGGTATCACTGTGCATCATTTCAAGTGATGTGTTCATCACTGTGTGCATTTACACAGCTTAGGAAGAAAATTGTATCTTCTTCACACAAACACATCATTTTCAGAGCTTGTGTTTTGCCACATACAGTACCTGTACTATTTCTGCACTAACACTGTACCTACAAAACTGCACCCTTTATGCTTCCCCTATCACCTGGTGTTTCTCGCTCCACTCCCCCCACCTTTTAAATCTACTCCTCAGCTTTTTTCTCTAGTCCTGCCGAAAGGTTTCGGCCCAAAACGTTAAAACGTCAGCTGTGCTCTCTATCTCTAGATGCTGCCTGGCCTGCTGAGTTCCTCCAACATTTTGTGTGTGTTGCTCAGATTTCCAGCAACAGCAGATTTTCTCTAGTTGTCGTGCACGTTTTCATCAGCGGTATTGAGTTTGAGAGTGTCGAGAGCTGTAAGTTCCTAGGAGTGAGCATCAGCAATAGCCTGTCCTGGTCCAACTACGTGGATGCCGTGGTCATAAAAGCTCTCCATCGCCTCTGGTTCCTTAGGAGGCTAAAGGAATTTGGCATGTCCCAGTTGACCATTACTGATTTTTATCAATGCATCATAGTAAGCATCCTATCTGAATGCCACTGCTCTGCAAGAGAGATAGTGGACATAGTTCAGCATAGCACAGCACAAAAACCAGCTTCCCCTCCAAGGACTCGCTCTGTACTTCTTGCTGTCTCTGCAAATCAGCCAGCATAATCAATGACTTCACCCACCCTGGACATTTTTTCTTCTCCCCTTTTCCAATTGGCAAAAGATACAACTTCCAGAAAGCACGTACCACTGGGCTCAAGGACAGCATTTACTCCGCTGTTATCAGGCTACTAAATGGTTCTCCAGTACAATAAAATGGACTCTTAGCCTCACAAACTACTTTGTGATGATCTTGCATCTTATTGCTTACTTGCATGACACTTTCTCGGTAGCTGCTGCTCTTTGTTCTGCATTCTGTTATAGCTTTGCCTTGTTCTACCTCAATGCATTGTGCAAAGAGTGGATGTGTATGAATTGGATGCTCTTTACTGTACCTGTGACAAAATAATAAATCAATTCCAATTCTAGTATCAGCTGCTGCTGAAAACAGAATACTGAGAGAACTCAATGGGGTTAAGTGGCATAAGACAAAGGAGCAGAATTAGGCCATTCAGCCCATTTGATCATGGTAGATTTATTTTCCCTCTCAACCCCATCTTTCTTCCTTCTCCCCTAACCTTTGATGCCCTTACTAATCAAGAACCTATTAACTTTTGCTTTAAATACACCCAGTGGCTTGCACCCCCCCCCCCCCCCCCACAGCCATCTGTGGCAATGAATTCCACAGATTTACCAACTCTGTGTCCTCAGCTAAATAAATTCCTCGTCATTTCCTTTCTGAAGGGACATTCTTTTTTTCTGAGGCTGTGCTGTCTGGTCCCAGACTCACCCACTATTGAAAATATCCTCTCCTTGTCCACTCTGTCCAAGTCACTCATTGAGACCCCTCCCCCCCCCCCCCCCATTCTTCTAAACTCCAAGTACAGGCTCGGACCCATCAAATGCCCCTCTTATGTTTACTATTAGGTTCTGATCATTCTTATTAAGCTCCTTTGGCCCCTTTCCAATACCACCACATTCTGCTTAAGACATGGAGCCTAAAACCACTCACAGTACTCCAAATATGTTCTAACCAACACTTTATAAAGTCCCAGCTTGCTTTTATATTCTGGTCATCTGGAAATTAACTTTGAACATTGCATTTGCCTTCATTATCACTGACTCAATCTTTATGTTAACTTTAGGGAATCCTACACTAAGGCTCCCAAGTCCCTTGCACCTCCAATTTCTGAATTCACTCCTTGTTTAGAAAGTAAGCCCATTTCGTTATTCTTTCTACCAAAGTGCATAATCATACACTTCCCTGCAATGTATTCCATATGACACTTCTTTGCCCATTCTTCTAATCTGCTGACTCAACAGTACCTTCCCCTCCCCTGACCTTTGTATTGTCTGCAATCTTGGCCACAAAGGCATCAAATTTGTCATCCAGATTATTAACATACTACATGACAATAGAGGACCCAACAGCGAACACTGTGGAACCTCACTAGTCATTGGCAGTTAACCAGAAAATCCCACCTTTACTTCAACACTTTGTCTCCTGCCAGTCAGCCAATCCATGCGTGTATCTTTCCTAGAATACCACAAACTCTTACGCTATCTTGTTAAACAGCCTCATATAGGGCAACTTGACGAAGGCCTTCTGAAAATCCAAGTTAACAACATCTACTGAGTCTCCTTTATCTGTCCTGCTTGTGTGGAGGAAAACATATAAATTGACTTTTCAAGGTGAGACCCTTTTTGAGGGCTGAGGGAGAAGAAGAAAGATTGGCAGTGTATAGAAGTATGAGGGTAGTGGGTTGGAGCTGGTAGATATTAGGTGGAACCAGACAGGGAAAGCATGATGCGCAGATGGATCCAATGGAGAGGAAAGGATGGGAGTTGTGAACGAAGGGAGTAGAAAACTCGGTGGATGGTTGAGTGTACTTGGAAGGAAGACACCTGGGGTGTGGTGTACCTGAAAATGGAAAATTCAGTGTTCACACCATTGTGTTGTAAGCTATCAGCTGCATACTTGTGCTGGTAGGATAAATCACAATAATTTTATTATGCTTGACTACAAGTGAGGGGTCACAGGTTTAGTATCATAGGGTCATACGGCAGAAACAAGCTGTTAGCCCACTGTGCCATCGAGCAGCCTTTAGACTGATCATATACAGTAATCACCATGTTGTTCTCCCCACATTTCCTTCAACAATTCCCCACACCAAGCTACATCACACACTTACACAACAGGGGCATTTACAGTGGCCAATTAACCAACAACCCAAATGTCCTCACAAACAGCACTCGAGGTCAGGAATGATCCCATTTCACAAAATCCCTTGCTACCATCCAGACACCTAAATAGTCCTTCCAGGTGAGGTGACATTTCATCTGTGAGTCTGTTGGGGTCATCTACCGTGTCTGGTGCCCCCGGTGTGGCCTCCTGCGTATCGGTGAGACCCAACTTAGACTGGGAGGTCACAATTAGGTTGGAGGAACACCTTATGTTCTGTTTGATAGCCTCCAACCTGATGGCTTGAACATCAATTTCTCAAACTTCTGGCAATGCCTCCCCTCTCACCATTTCATATCCTGTTTTCCCTCTCTCACCTTATCTGCTTGCCCACCCATCGCCTCCCTCTGGTGCTCCCCCCTTTTTGTATTGTCCATGGCCTTCTGTCTCTTTCTCCAATCAACACCAGTTTTTTACTTCATCTGTCCCCCTACAGGTTTCACCTATCACCTGGCATTTTTCTCTCCCCTCCCCCAACCTCTTAAATCTACTCTTCAGCTTTTTTTCTCCAGTCCTGCCAAAGGGGTTCAGCCCGAAACATCAACTGTACTTCTTTCCATAGCCGACTGGCCTGCTGAGTACCTCCAGCATTTTGCATGTGTTGATTGAAATTGAGTGCAACATTGAGATTGCACTTATTGTAAATGAAGCCAGAGATGAATGTATGGAAAGAATTTTAGAAATAGAGATGGTCAGGATACAACACCACCTCAGCAGAGTGCTGGAAACACACGATGGAAGTCCCTTGATCAGGTGATACTAAGTTCAATGTAAATTTATTATCAAAGTACATAAATATCACCATATACAACCCTGAGATTCAATGAAAGACCACACCCAGCAAGATAGACAGACAACTAATGTGCAAAGGACAACAAACTATGCAAGTACTAAAAGAAAGAAAAAATACTAATAATAAATAAGCAAATATATATATATCAAGAACATGAGATGAAGTGTGCTTGAAAGTAAATACATAGGCTGTGGGAACAGTTCAATGATGGGGCAAATGAAGTTATCTCCTTTGGTTCAAGAGCCTGATGGTTGAGGGGTAGTAACTGTACCTGAACCTGGTGGTGTTGTCCTGAGGATTCTGTATCTCCTTCCTGATGGCAGCAGTGAGAAGAGAGCACAGCCAGGATGTTAGGTGCCCTTCAAAGTTCAAAGTAAATTTTATTATCAAAGTACATTTATATCAACATATACAACACTGAGATTCATCTTCTTGTGGGCATCCTCAGCAAGCCTATAGAACAGTAACTATAACAGGATCAATGAAAGATCAGAGTGCAGAAGACAACAAACTGTGCAAATGCAAATATAGATAAATAGCAATAAATAATGAGATCATGAGGTAATGAGAAAAAGAGTCCTTTAAGTGAGATCACTGCTTTTAGAACAATTCAATGATGGGGAAAGTGAGTGTAGTTATCCCATTTTATTCAAGAGCCTGATGGTTGAGGGGTAGAAACTGTTCTTGAATCCATTGGTACGAGTGCTGAGGCTCTTGTATCTTCTACCTGATAGCAGTAGTGAGAAGAGAGCACGACCTGGGTGGTGGTGGTCTCTGATGATGTATGCTGCTTCCCCATGACATTGTTCCAAGTAGATGTACTCAGTGGTGGTGAGGGCTTTACCATGATGAACGGGTCGTATTCTCTAGGGCACTGGTGTTTCATAACAGGCCATGATGCAACCAGTCAATATATTCTCAACTGCAAGTCTATAAAATTCTGTCAAATCTTATATGACATGCTGAACCTTTGTAAACTTCTAAGAAAGTAGAAGCATTGTCGTGCTCTCGTTGTAATTTTCCTTGCATGCATTCAGAGAGGACATACCCTCTGAAATGATAACACCACGGAATTTAAAGCTGCTGACCCTCTCCACCTCTGTTCCTCTGATGAGGACTGGCTTATGGACCTCTGGGCTCCTCCTCTTGAGGTCAATAATCAGCTCCTCGTCCGACTGGCATTGAGTGAGACGTTGTTGTTGTGACACCACTCAGCCATATTTCCGATCTCCGCCCTACATGCTGATTCAGCAGCTCCTTTGATTTGGCTAACATCAGTGTTGTCATCAGAAAACTTAAATATGGCATTGGAGTTACGGTTCACCTCACAGTCATAAGTATAAAGTGAATAGAGCAGGGACCTTGTGGCGTACCTGTGCTTATCAAGATAGTGGAGGAGATGTTGTTGCCAATCCGAACTGACTGAGGTCTTCAAGTGAGAAAATTAAAGATCCAGTTGCACAAGGAGGCATTGTGGCCTAGGTCTTAAAACTTATTGATTAGCTTTGAGGGGATGATAGTATTGACTGCCAAGCTGTAGTCAATGAAGAGCATCCTGATGTATATATTTCTGTAGTCCAGATGTTCCAGGATTGAAAGAAGAAACAATGAAATTGCTTTATTCTGGCATTAAATGGCAAATTTGGTGCCAAAAGACAAAGACACAATGTTTGATGAATACATAGATTATGTTAAAAAATCTGTTGTGGCAATCCAGTCTAGACCGCTTACTGAACTGTATCATATGCAACATATTCAGGTGTGATTTGTTTTTTTGTAATTTATTTTTTTTATTGAAGTTCATCAAACAAACATTTCCATAAGATGTATTTCAGACATTGTACATATATATCATATAATCATATATATCACAAAATCTCCACAAAGTATTTATCTGGGGTATACACTTATTGAAAAGAGTGGAAAGAAAAAACAAGCAAAAGGAAAGAACTATGTACAAGTAGGAGTAATCTTTTTTTACAACAGATTCATTGATTTGTGAGAATAAAATCAGGCCTATGAGGCATTATGTAGTTAAACCATTTTTCCCAGTATGAATCAAATTGTTCCAACTTATGATGAACAGATGCTGTTATCTTCTCCATTTTGTAAATGTCTATTATAATTTCCATCCATGTATTTAAAGTTGGGCTCTCCTGCGATAACCATTTCCTAGTAAGAGTCTTTTTACCAGCCACCAACAGTATATTCATTAAATATTTATCTCTTTACAAACATTCTTGAGGTATATATCCAAAATATATGGTCTTACTCTCCAAGGGTATTTTACATTTAAAGATGTCTTGGAGGGCATTGTGTATCCCCCTCCAATAGTTTTTGATAACAGGGCAGACACAAAAAATATGATAATGATTTGCATTTTGATTTCCACAATTTCTCCAGCA
This sequence comes from Hemitrygon akajei, assembly GCF_048418815.1. Lineage (NCBI taxonomy): Eukaryota > Metazoa > Chordata > Chondrichthyes > Myliobatiformes > Dasyatidae > Hemitrygon > Hemitrygon akajei. The sequence continues at coordinate 31,107,262 of NC_133145.1, forward strand.
AACAGGGAGTTTACTATCATAATGGGATTTCTGAGAGGGTGTAATAAAATATCTTATCAAGTTTTTCCATCCAAACTCCCTCCATTTCTGTGAATTGGTACACTTCCATTAATATCTCCATATTGTTGTCCATTCTTCCTCAGATATAATTATCCCTCCTTCTCCCATTTTGTTTTAATGTATGAAGTCAAATGTGTTTTAAGATTTGACAATGCCTTATACATGCTTGAAATGATTCTACTACCATTATCTGAATTATATGCTTTACTAAAGAGCTCTATCAAGCATGTATTTGCCTTGTTTACATTTTTAAACGTCTTATTAACATATTGTCTCATCTGTAAATACCGATAAAAATCTTGTTTTTCTAATAAGTGTTTCTCTTTAAGCATTTCAAAACTGAACAGTGTTCCTTCTTTCATTATGTTGCAAAGAACTGTTATTCCTTTAGCTGTCCAGTCCTTAAATCTAGCATCCAATTTATTTGGTGTAAAATCAGAGTCATATTCACACCATTTAAGAATTGCAATATCACCCTCTAGATTATATTCTTTTATAGTAGTTTTCCATATTTTAAGAGTCAATTTCACCCATGGGTTATCAATAGTATTTATGTACCTTTGCAGGTTGTTATCAGCCAAAATTGCTATTATGGGGATGGGAAGTACCCGCTCCTCAATGTTTTTCAATTGAGCGTCATATGATGGGTTGCACCAACATATCACAGCTCTCAACTGTGCTGCAAAATAATAATCTCTAAGAGAAGGCAAGCCCCATCCCCCCTTTTCCTTTGCTAATTGCAAAGTTTTGAGACGAACTCTAGGCCTTTTACCCTGCCAAATATATCTTAATAGCATCTTGTTCTATTCATTGAATTGATTTTGATTAATCTCTATTGGTAGGGTCTGAAAGAGATATAACAGTCTGGGCAGTATATTCATTTTAATAGACTCAATCCTTGAACTGAGACTGAAAAAAGGAATCAGGTTCCATCTTACCACATCTTCCTTAATTTTTTTATATAGTGGCTGATAATTACATTCTGATAATTTTGCCAAATCTTTTGGCATATTGATACCCAAATATTTGAAAGTCTCTGTGTGCCATAACCAGGGGTATCAACTTTCAATTTCTCTTGGTGGGCTATAGTAATATGAAAGTAATTGGGTTTTATCGATGTTGATCATGTATCCTGATAATTGACCATATTGTTCAAAGGAATGCATCAATTTAGGTAAAGAGTATGTTGGTTGCCCTAGATAGATCAAAATGTCATCCGCATAACAAGCCAATTCATGCTCTGTCCCTTTAATAGTAATTCCCCTGATATCTTCATTTTGTCTGATGTATTGAGCTAATGGTTCCAGATATAACGCGAAGAGTAGTGGTGACCATGCACAACCCTGTCTTGTGCCTCTTTCTAGGGTAAGACCATTTGATAAATATCCATTGATTTTAATTCTAGCAGTAGGATTGTCATATAGTGTCTGTTTAGTTTTAATAATTGTGTCTTGGAAACCAAATCTATGTAAAACTCTGTAAAGAAAATTCCAATTAACCGAATCAAATGCTTTTTCAGTGTCCACGCTTATCACTATTGCTTCGATTTTATTTTTTTGTATATGATCCATAATGTGAAGTGTCCTTCGTATATTGTATTGACTCTGGCATTGTCGTATAAAACCTGTCTGATCATTACGTATCAGTATGGGTAGAAACTCCTCTAATCATTTGGCCATGATGGAGGTAAATAACCTATAATCTGTAGCGATGTGCTACACACAGCGCTGAAATAATGACACACAGTTGGTAAGTCGTTTCGAGACTAGTTTATTCAAACTTCGCGGCGCTAGCATTTAATCCCTAGCGCCCGCCCTCTCCGGGCAGAAATGACATCAGAGGTGCATTACTAAAGTCTCCCCCCGCGCGCTGGCTATTTGTGAGCCGGTTCGCCTGCGCAGAAAGTGGGTCGCTACATAACCTCCCCCCCCAGAACTGGCGATACACCCCCCAATGTCCACAGTCTGGATCAGCCTCTGTTTGGGAGGTCTGCCTCTGCGCCGTGGTGCCTGAACCTCGACCGGCTGCGTCAAGTCCACATGGGCTGGTCTGAGTCGGTCCACCGTGAAAACCTCCTCTCTTGTCCCAACGTCCAGAACGTACGTGGACCCGTTGTTGTTGATCACCTTGAACGGCCCCTCGTACGGCCGCTGTAGCGGCGCCCGGTGTCCGCCCCTTTGTACAAAACACAAACTTACAGCTCTGCAGGTCTTTGGGTACATGGGTCGGGGTCCGTCCGTGCTGTGAAGTCGGTACGGGGTCCAGGTTGCCGAGCCTTTCGCGTAGCCTGTCCAGGATTGCTGCGGGTTCTTCCTCTTGCCCCTTTGGGGCTGGTATGAACTCTCCCGGGACAGCCAGGGGTGTGCCGTACACCAACTCGGCCGACGAGGCGTGCAGATCCTCTTTGGGCGCTGTGCGAATTCCAAGCAGGACCCAGGGAAGCTCGTCCACCCAGTTAGGTCCTCTCAGGTGGGCCATGAGAGCCGACTTCAAGTGACGGTGGAAGCGTTCCACCAGCCCGTTCGACTGTGGGTGGTAGGCAGTTGTGTGGTGTAACTGCGTTCCCAACAGGCTGGCCACAGCCGACCACAGGCTGGAGGTGAACTGGGCACCTCTGTCGGAGGTAATGTGGACTGGTACCCCGAAACATGCTACTCAGGTTGCAATCAGTGCTCGGGCGCAGGAATCGGCAGATGTGTCAGTGAGTGGGACCGCCTCTGGCCACCTCGTGAACCGGTCTACCATAGTTAGGAGGTACCGCACTCCTCGGGATACTGGTAGGGGGCCCACGATATCCACATGAATGTGGTCGAACCTCCGGTGGGTGGGTTCAAACTGCTGTGGTGGGGCTTTAGTGTGCCGCTGCACCTTGGCTGTTTGGCACTGCGCGCACGTTCTGGCCCATTCACTGACCTGCTTGCGAAGTCCGTGCCAGGTGAATTTGCTGGAGACCAGCCGGACGGTTGACCTGATAGATGGGTGCGCCAAACCGTGTATGGAGTCGAAAACTTGCCGCCTCCAGGCTGCCGGGATGATGGGGCGAGGTTGGCCGGCAGCCACGTCGCACAGGAGGGTCCTATCACCTGGGCCTATGAGAAAGTCCTGCAGCTGCTAACCCGAGACTGCGGTCCTGTAGCTTGGCATCTCGTCGTCTGCCTGCTGCGCCTCCGCCAGTGCGGCATAGTCCACCCCCAGGGACAGGGCCTGGACAGCTGGTCTGGAGAGTGCGTCCGCCACGACGTTGTCCTTTCCCGAGACGTGCTGGATGTCCGTTGTGTACTCGGAGATGTAGGACAGATGTCGCTGCTGGCGAGCCGACCAGGGATCGGACACCTTCGTGAACGCGAAGGTCAACGGTTTGTGGTCTGTGAACGCGGTGAACGGCCTGCCTCCTAAGAAGTACCTGAAATACCATATTGCCAGATATAGTGCCAACAGTTCCCGGTCAAAAGCACTGTACTTGAGTTCGGGTGGTCGTAGGTGCTTGCTGAAGAACGCCAAGGGTTGCCAGCACCCCTTGATGAGCTGCTCCAGCACCCCGCCGACTGCTGTGTTGGATGCGTCCACCGTGAGGGTGGTTGGAACGTCCGTTCTGGCGTGCACCAGCATCGCGGCATCTGCCAAGGCTTCCTTGGCTTTAACGAAAGTGGCCGCGGCCTCCTCGTCCCAAGTAATGTCCTTGCCTTTACCCGACATCAGGGTGTACAAAGGGCGCATGTTACGGGCTGCTGAGGGGAGGAAACGGTGGTAGAAGTTCACCGTGCCAATGAACTCCTGTAGGCTTTTGACCATGTTGGGCCGGGCAAAGTGGCGGATCCCGTCTACCTTGGCGGGCAGAGGTGTTGTCCTGTCTTTGGTAATCCTGTGGCCCAGGAAGTTGATGGTAACGAGATTGAACTGGCATTTGGCCGGGTTGATCGTGAGGCCGAAATCACTCAGGCGGGAGTAGAGCTGGCAGAGGTGGGACAGATACTCCTGGCGACTACTGCTGGCTATGTCATCCAAATAGATGAACGCAAAGTCCAGGTCGCCTCCCACTGCATCCATTAGCCGCTGGAACGTCTGTGCAGCATTCTTCAGGCCGAACGGCATTCAGAGGAACTCGAACAGGCTGAATGGGGTGATAAGTGCTGTTTTGGGGATGTCTTCAGGGTGCACCGGGATTTGATGGTATCCCCGGACGAGGTCTACTTTGGAAAATATTCTTGCCCCGTGCAGGTTTGCTGCGAAGTCCTGTATGTGCGGCATGGGTAGTGGTCTGGAGTTGTAGCCTTGTTCAGTCTGCGGTAGTGGCTGCATGGTCTCCAACCCCCAGCTGCTTTGGGCACCATGTGCAGGGGGGAGGCCCATGGGCTGTCAGACCTCCGTACGATCCCCAATTCCTCCATCCTCTTGAACTCCTCCTTCACCAGGCAGAGCTTTTCCGGGGGAGTCTTCGTACGCGGGCGTGGAGGGGTGGTCCCTTGGTCGGGATGTGGTGCTGAACCCCGTGTCTAGGCATGGCTGCTGTGAACTGCGGTGCCAGAATCGATGGAAAGTCCGCCAGGATTCTGGTGAATTTGTTGTCCAACAGCGTGATAGAGTTCAGGTGTGGGGCCGGCAACTTGGATTCACCCAGGGAGAACGTCTGGAAAGTCTCTTTTCCCTTGCAAGTCAACCAGCAGGCTGTGAGCTCGCAAGAAGTCTGCCCCCAGGAGTGGTTGGGCCACGGCGGCCAGTGTGAAGTCCCACTTGAACCGGCTGGCGCCGAACTGCAGCTGCACTGTGCGGGTGCCGTAGGTCCATATCGTGCTGCCATTTGCGGCCCTCAGGGTGGGTCCTGGCTTCCTGTTGTGGGTGTCATACCCTGTCGGGGGCAAGACGCTGATTTCCACTCCAGTATCGACCAAGAAGTGGCGTCCCGACTGTTTGTCCCAGACGTACAAGAGGCTGTCCTGGTGGCCAGCCGCCATAGTCATTAGCGGCAGCTGGCCCTGGCTCTTGCAGGGCGGGCGACAATGGCGGGCTTCTGTGCCCCACCGCTTGTGGTAGAAACACCACTGTTCACTGTCCTCCTCACTCCTGCCTCTGTGTAGTGTGCGTTCCGTTGCCGGGCCTGGTCTGGTCTGCTGTTGGGTGCGTGGCCTGGTAATCTGACCAACGGACGCCACGCTCTCCCTCTTGGCTTTCCACAGCACGTCTGCTCGGGCCACCACCTTCCGGGGGTCGCTGAAATCTGCGTCGGCCAGCAGCAGATGTATGTCCTCGGGCAGTTGCTCTAGGAACGCCTGCTCAAACATGAGGCAGGGCTTGTGTCCGTCAGCCAGGGCCAGCATCTCGTTCATCAATGCTGACGGCAGTCTATCTCCCAAACCGTCCAGGTGAAGCAGGCAGGCACCCCACTCGCGCCATGAGAGGCCAAAGGTCCCAATGAGCAGCGCTTTGAATGCTTCATATTTGCCTTCTTCTGGGTGCGACTGTATGAAATCCATAACCTGGGCGGCCATCTCCTGGTCAAGGGCACTCACCATGTGGTAGTAACGCGTGGAATCAGAGGATATCTGCCGAATCTGGAACTGGGCTTCTGCTTGGCTAAACCACACGCGTGGTCGCAGCGTCCAGAAAGTTGGCAGTTTTAGCGAAACTGCGTGAACAGATGAAGAGTCGGTCATCTTTGGTCCAAATCCCGTTTGGACCGTCGGGGTCACCAATGTAGCGATGTGCTACACACAGCGCTGAAATAACAACACGCAGTCGGTAAGTCGTTTCGAGACTAGTTTGAATTTTTATCCCTAGCGCCCGCCCTCTCTGGGCGGAAATGACGTCAGAGGTGCATTACCAAAGTCTCCCCCAGCGCGCTGGCTATTTGTGAGCCGGTTCGCCTGCGCAGAAAGTGGGTCACCACAAACCTACATTAAGAACAGATATTGGTCTAAATGACCCGCATTCCATTTTATCCTTGCCTTCTTTCGGTATAGCTGAGATTATCGCTTCCTTCCAACTGGGTGACATTTGTGCCTTTTTTAGAGCCCAGTTCAGTGTGGGGAGTAAAACAGGAATTAACACATTTTTAAATTCTTTGTACCACTCTGCCTTATACCCATCCAATCCTGGTGACTTGCTTAATTTAAGCCTGCTAATTGCAGCTTTTAATTCAACTTCAGTTATGTCAGCAGTCATCCTTCTATTTTGTTCTTCGCTTAAAGTGGGTAACTCTAGAGCATATATGTCAAACTCAAGGCCCACGGGCCAAATCCGGCCCGCAGTGGAATTATCTTTTGCCCACGAGATAATATCTAATTACTATTAAAGCTGGCCCCAGTAATCGAAGCGCCTATGGCGTATGATATGGCTAATGCTGAGTTTATTCAGGTACCAGGTTTTCAGGGTTTTAGTGTTTATTTGGCAGTCTTGCTCGGCAGGCTTCTTCATAAGAAACGGAATTTGTAAAGTGAAACACTTTGTAGTCATAGCAGAGACTGAGACACATGAGAGCAGGCTGAAAAAACGGAGGCAACGAAAGCTGCGTTCGCACGCGTCCGACTGATCCGGCCCGCATGAAGCTGCATTTTGCTCAATCCGGCCCGTGACCTAAAATGAGTTTGACACCCCTGCTCTAGAGAATTCAGGAAGGTGTCAATTTGGGTTATGCTTTCCCCTGGAACTTTGGAATATAGCGTTTTGTAAAACACTTCAAAAGCTTCTTGAATTTCACTTCGCTTATTTTTTATCATTTTCGTTCTTGGGTCCCTAATTCTATGAATTGTATTTTCTGCTATCTTTTTTTTCAGTTTCCATGCCAGTATTTTCATAGATTTTGATCCACTTTCATAATGTCTCTGTTTCAGAAACATTAAGTTTTTCCTGATTTCTTGCGTAGCCAAATTAATTATTTCATTCCTAATTCTTTTAATTTCCCCTAATGTATCCTGAGCCAAATTCAATTTGTGTTTTTTCTCTAGTTTCTTCAGCCTATTTTGTAATTCCTCTAATGTTTTATTCCTTATTTTTTTCTTATATGAAGATATCGCTATAATTTTCCCTCTTAAGACCGCCTTCAGAGTATCCCATAAAATGGGAGATGAAACCTCTCCATTATCATTACATTCTAAATAGAGACCAATTTCTTTTTTAATTTGTTCCTTAAAGTATGGATCATTGAGTAGACTTGAATTTAGTTTCCAAATAGTATTCTTTGGTTGTTGGTCAAAATCAACAGATAAATATGTAGGTGCATAGTCACTTACATCTATTGTCCCAATTCCACAGGTGTTTATTTTGTCTTTGTCTTTTCCAAATGTTATGAAATAGTCTATTCTTGTATATACAGAAGTGGAGCAGAATAATGAGTGTAATCCCTTCTATCAGGGAAAAGGTCCCTCCATATAACAATTAAACCAACATCCTCAAAAAGCGTATTAACTTTCTTATGTAAAGATTTTGTTTCATAGATTTTTCTATTGGAAGAGTCTAAGTTTGGTTGTAATTGTAAATTTAAGTCTCCCCCACATATCAGGAGACCTTCTGTTTCCGTTACCATAATATCAGTAATTTTCTGAAAGAAACCAATATCACTTCTCGGGGGTGCGTATATATTCAATAGCGTAACTGAATTGCCATCTATATTCCCCCTTACCAGAATATATCTGCCTTCTTTATCTCCCATTTTGAATATTTTTTCAAAATTTAGCTTAGTTGAGATAAGAATAGCAACTCCTCTTCTATGTCCTGATTTATATGAAGAGAAAAACAGATTAGTGAAGCCCATTCTCTTTAGTTTTTTATGCTCATTGTCACTTAAATGAGTTTCCTGTAAATATACTACATGGGCTTGTTCTTTTTTCATTTTAGATAAAATTCTCTTATGCTTGATTGGATTTAATAGCCCATTTACATTTTAAAAAATGAATTTTACCTTGTCCTTAGCCATCTGTATTTATCTGTCAATGTATCATTGAAATTAGAATAAAACTTAATTGATCTACTCCCTGAACAAATAAGAACCAAGAAACTCAAATAATAACAAAAATGGTAACAAACGTGTGATTCCAAGGCTGAGATCTCTAGTAAATGACCCTGCGTTGAGCTAGAGGAAATGTCTAGCTGTGGGGAAGTAACCCCTCCTACTTGTGAGTTGAGGGCCCCCATTGCAGTATTTATAAAAGTCAGTGAACAAATCCATTACACGGAAAAGATTTCCCTGTGTACTCCTATATCTATATATACACACACACAAATATATATATATATGCATACATACATACACACACACATTACACACACACATATATATTCTCATTTTGGTGTGGAAAAAGGACTAAGTAAGTGAATAAAGAATAACAACTAAGTAATATGAAATCCACATTATAATAAGTATTTCTTGAGATAGGTATATCACCGTGTACTTTTGCTTCTGTTTAGCTTCTCAACATTTTTAAAGTTAGCCAAACCTTATGGCTGTTCTGAAGGGGGTGAGGACTGTCTTTGGGAAACTCCTGGTCTCTTCCTGATATGTTTCTCTCGGCCTCCTTTTGTCTCCTGACTTCTCGTTTCTCGCACTTTTTCCCAAGCCGAGCGGGACAATTCCTCAGCCAGGCTTTCCTTTGTTTTGGTCACGCTGACGGGCAACCCTCTGTCCTTCATGTCTGTAGTCGCCTCTTCCACTGTCTGGTACAACCGCGTCCCGTTGTCATAAAATACTTGAAGTTTAGCAGGGTACGGAGTTTGAAATCTAATCTTATTTTGCTTTAATACTCGCTTTACTTCGGAGTATTCTTTGCGTTTCTGGAGGACCGCGGGGGGGGGGTAATCTTGGTCAAAATATATTAATCTATCCTCTAAAAACAATCTCTTCTTACCCCAGGCCCTTCGTAGAATCTCCACTTTGGTGCTGTACTGAAGGAATTTTATTATTATTGAGCGTGGCTTTCTATCCTGGGTAGGTTTTGGGACTAACGTGCGGTGGGCTCTTTCGACTTCCAGCTTCAGAGCCGGGGGAAGATCCAACGCGTCCCGCAGTAACTTTCAGACAAACTCCGTCATAGACGAGCCCTCCGCTCCTTTGGGAACGTTGTAGATTCTGATATTTTTCCGCCGTGATCTTCCCTCCAGGTCAAGCAGTTTACCTTCTTGGTGATGTATTATTTTTATTGTCTTGCTCAGTATCCGTTCCACGTTTTGAACGCGATCTTCCATCTTCTCAATGCGAGTCTCTGCCACCGCTATTTTTTGATTAACGCTGGCGAGCTCTGCCTTAATATCACGGAGCTGCTGCTCTATTTCTTTTCGGAACTCCCTTATCTCTTTCAGGATTTCGAAGACATTCGCCGCTTTGACTGAACGAGGCCCAGCAGCCGCCTCGCCAGCACGCGGTCGGGTAGGAGAGCCGCTCACTGCACTCCTCTCAGACGCAGGCTCTGCAGTGTCGCTTTTTTAATTTCCATTTCTTCTCCCCATTCTTGCCCCTCTTTTCAGTTCAAATATTTTTTGAAAAATATTATATTTGACGGGTTAATGGGGCTTAATACGCGTTTTTCCAGAGCAGCTAGTGACTTAAGCTGCTATTTTCAACGATGATGTCACTGGAAACCCCTCAGGTGTGATTTTTATAGATAAGCATGAATTTAAATCATATGCATCTGCATCCGAAAGATAAATTTGCACATTCAATGTAAAATTTTAGACATGCAAGATTTAACATTTGAATGTGTCAATAAATGAGCCGTATTGAAGGGGATGCTTTCATTAAAATCCTAATGATTTTACTAATATGGTGTATGGTTACAGTGCTGCAGCAAAAGTGGGAATCTAGACATTAAACATGAGTCAGTTTGAGAGAATTTGATGTGAAAAGTAAGTTGAGGGATAATGCAGCCACTTGTCTATGGAGATCACCCAGTCAAAACATGTTAGATTAGAGCTGCAAAATGTTTTAACTATAAAGAGCAATGGGTGTAGCCCAGTGATTCTCAGTTATGTGTCCTAAGGGGGCATTAGGGGAAATAGAAGTATTCAGGGGGTGTTCAAAATTCTGGCACGAGACTTGACCGACCGTGTCAACATGCTGCTGTCATCAACATCAAGTAGGCATTCCAAGTTTGTGTTAATTTGTAATTTTAATTTAGCCCCTTTAATGATGGATAAATACATATAGCACGCTCGCTATGAGTCTGAAGGCAGTGAAGCCTTGAATTCTAATCCTACTAAGAAACAGAAACTACAGAAAGTGTGTCAATACAATGTTACATTTCTGGTGTATGGTTTTATTCCGTTCAGTTCAGATCAGCAACCTTGTATTTATTTGTAATACTGTACTGTCTAATGAACCCATGAAACCATGAAGATTGCAGGAACACTTCTGTAAGACACCCTGAAAAGGCTACTTATGGTACTACTCAGTTCCAGAAGATGAAAGGAGCATTTGAAAAGCATTGCACACTTGAGCCTCTTGCCAAGAAAGCTAAAAATTACCTTGATAGTGGTTACATTGCTTCTTATAACATTTCCAAAATGTTAGCAAAGTGTGGAATATCTCACACAATTGGTGAAAGATTAATAATACCTGCTGTATCCAAGTAGGAACATGATTTCCTGTGCAACAGATGGAGCACCATATATAACGGGTCACCATGCTAGCTTAGTGGTATTTATGATGAAAGAAATTCCAAGTCTGTTTGCAATTCATAGTGTAGTTCATCATCAACATCTCATAGCCAAAAACCTCTGCCAATGACTTTTTTCAAGCATGACATTTGTAATATCTGCTATCAACAAAATTAAAGCTCATCCATTAAATAGCAGAATATTTCGCTAGTTATGCCAAGATAACGATGAAGAGCTTAAACACTTGCTTCTTCACACCGAAGTGTGTTGGGTGAAAAAAGGCTGCTGGTTAAAATGTTTCTTTGCTCTTTTTGACACTGTGGGTGAATTTTTTTCTCAAAGTTGACAAGATCAAACTTTTATGTGGAGATATGGCATACCTAGCCAACCTGTATGACAAACTGACCATTCTAAATATGATACTGCAGGTGAGAATTTCAATTTAATCCAGGCAAAAAGTGCATTGTCCACTTTTATGGGAAAATTGGAAATATGTAAGCAAATCATTGGGAAAAGAATGTTCTTATAGTTTCTCTGCATGGTAAGTATGATACTCTCTCTCACAGGCGGTGATCTGCAAGAGTACTACTTATACTGTACCTGCAAATACTGAAGAAGGACTTTCAGAATAAATTCAAGGATTTGAATAATCTGGAGATATCCGGTCTAAGAAATTAACCCATTTCCTTGCAAGTTGGAAGAACTGGAAGAGAGCTTGCAAGAAATGATTGAAATTCAGAATGATGAAGAAGCAAAAATGCTTTTCAAAAATGTCAGCTTTCATAGGATCTGGTTACACTGTCACACAAAGTTTTCTGGTCTTTGCAGAAGAGGCTAATGCTCTTCGTCGCATTTCCATCCTCCAACCTTGTTGAAATAGGCTTCAGTGCAGTGAACCACAATCTCATAAAAAGCAGAAACCGCTTGGACATTGTTACACATGCAGACTTAAGTCTTTTGTGGTCACAACTTGAACCAGATATTTCAACTCTTGCTAAAAACAATCAAGCTCATGGATCACATTGAAATTGATGCTACTGTACAGCGCACAGGTTCTGTGTAAACTAGAATTTAAAGACAAATAAAAAGTTAAAGCAGAATCGTTTTTCTCATGTTTGCATATGGGAGACAGGAGGCATGTTTTTACACTATGGGGGCATTGGAAAGTATTTGGTGCCTAAGAGAGGCGTTGTCAAGTATGAAAATGCTTTCAGGGGACATTGGGCTAAAAGGGTTGAAGAACACTGGCCTCATTGCCGGATGTCCCAGATAGTGTTCCAGAAATAACTACTGGTAGCAGAAAGCCACAAAAAGGAAACTTGTATCAGAATGAAACTGATGAATAGCTGGAAGTCCGGAGTTTAAACTAGATGCGTACTGTTTTTTTGCAATAATGTACATAAAATGTGATCCTTTTATAATTAAAGAGAAATTTTATGAACAGTGCACAAATATGAACATTGACATTGTTGCTGACTGCGGGATTACAAGCAGAGAAAAGTTTACTTTCCTGTAAATAGCTGCAAGAAAATGAATCTGAAAGTAGTTTATGGTAACATATAAGTACTTTGATAATACATTTACTTTGAAGAATTGCAGAGAAAGCAAAAACATTCTCAACCTAAAATCTCCTGGTCAGATGTGATGTGTGGTTTCCTCTATTTGACCAAAAGTGAATTTACTACTCATTGCACTGACCAACTCTCTAAGCGAAAATTTAGATCAAAGAATTAAACATGGTTGGAAAAAAACGTAATTAATGTGAGTACTTTGCCAGTACATTTAGATACATGATAGACGGGATGCAAAACCTGTTCAAAGATAGTGTAGTGGTTAGCACAGCGCTTTACGGTACCGGTGTCCCGGGTTCAATTCCCACTGCTGCCCACAAAGAATGTGTATGTTCTCCTCGTGATCTTGTCTGTTTCCTCCCGCGGTCCAAAGATCTACCAGTTGGTAGGTTACTTGGTCATATTAAATTGTCCCATGATTAGACCAGGAATAAATCAGGAGATTGATGGGTGCCGTGGCTAAAGGGACAGAAGGGCCTATTCCACATTGCTGCTCAATAAAATAAATATAAGATTCATATTCATGAATCATAATAATATATTAAACCAAATATCAAACCAAATTACTACAGGGGTATACAGGGGTATAATGTTGTTTGAAGCAGAGTCAAAACCGAGTTGATGGGAGACACCAGCTGCTGCTAAAACCAGAGAAGACCATCTTTGTAGAAATTATAAGGTAGACTTCAACCCAAACAGTAAACGTTGTTGTATATGTTGATGGAGATATATGCTAAATTGTCAGAGTTAAAAGTTTCTAATGGGTGGAACTGGTTATTTGCATATGAAACACCCCAGTTTCCTCAGCTGCGTAAGTCCAGGGAAGACAACCTCCAGCCCCGCCAAACTCCTGAGATTGAGGCGCTTTCCTACCCCTGCTTGTGTGGATGCTCTATAATTTGCTACCCTGTCACAAATTAATGCCACAAAATAACAGACAGTACACTGCATATGATTAAAGGAATTATATTTATGAATCTCAACTAAAGGGTTAGTAAAGAATAACAAAAAGAAAAGACCCCACTCTGATTAGACAGTCAAATGTGCACCAGTTGGAGCTCATCTTGAACTTCTCTGTCACTCACGCACTGGTCAATGTGAAAGCACACACCACCTTCCGAACGTCACTTGCAATCCATCTCGAACAATTGGGTCTCCCACCGGATGGTATGCTACGACCGGTTCTCCCCAGCATCTTCTCTCTTCATCTCCTCTCGAACAAAAGCCTCAAGCCCAACCTTAGTGTCCCTCACCAGAGAAACTTCCCTTTAATTCGACCATCCTAATTGGATGGCACACATGTCTCTTCATCTCTTATCTTCAACAATAACCCAAACAAGCATGAAAACAGAACAGACGGCTCTTACAGAACTGTCAAAATGAAATACATACAGCATAACAGTAAAAATATGAACCAGGGCATTACGCATATATATAAATATATGTGAATGAAGAAAGCCAACACCCATGGGTGATTTTGCACACCCTAAGACCAAGCAGTCAGCACCCAAAATACTTGGGCCATTATATATGTCAAACATTATCTTTTATTGAAATACCTTTGAAAAAGACAATCTTCTAGTACTTCTAGGTATCTAGGAGGCTTTATGATGAAGATACTACTAGGGTCCAGAAGAATAAACATTCCCTGTTTGAGAATGGATACATGCAGGATACAAATTGTCAAGTACAAGGATGGGACCATTCTGGAGAATGGACAAGTTGAAAAGGCAACTATCAAGCTTCAAGTATAGTGTAGCATGTTGTAGGTTTCTACAAACCAGCAGTGGTATTGACACTGCTTTATCAAGAACTGTACGGTAAAAGATGGCCATGGCAATTGGAATGGAATTACAGATGAATGTCAGTACATATGCTATTAAGATTGACTGTCCTCTGGAAATTGTCATGCAAATAGATAAAATATGCAATATAGACTCTACAGGCAATAGAGGAAGATGTTCTTAGACCATCAAATGACATAGAACGATCTAGTATTAAAACATATGAGTGTATTTTGATTGACTAGACTGATTCAGCAGTGGCTGGGTCGAGATATGTCTCTTCCAAAGGAGGTGAAAGGTGCTTGTTTCCTCCGCTAGCCTGCAGGTCACCTGCTTAGTCCCCGATCAGGGTCATGTGAAGCCATCGGAGCAGATGGTGGACGGTTGTATGGGCAGCTGGTGCACATCACAAGACCTGATTACGTGACTACTGACTCCAGGCGATGAACCTCTGACAAGTGTTCCTAATGGCTAAGGTCACCCATCATAAAGATACTGTGCCGAAGAAGGTAATGGCAAACCACTTCTATAGAAAAATTTGTCAAGAACAATCATGGTGATGGGACCAAGATAGCCTACATCACACAACACAGCACATAATAATGATAGACTGATTCTGACAAATTTAGATGAGAGTACCAAGCTTTTCCATCACAAATGTTACAAGTTCAAGTTTACAAGTTGTACAAACTTGTTACAAGTTTATTACGTAGTTCAGTCTAGTTTTTTGTACTATGCCATGTAACACCATGGTCCTGAAAAATGTTGTCTCATTTTTACTATGCTCTGTACCAGCAGTTATGGCCGAAACGACAATAAAAGTTGACTTGACTTGACAAGATGTCCACAAGTCAAAGCTGTATCATGTGGACTAAGGGAGTAGTTATGACCAAGGAACTGAGAAGCAAAATGATCAAGGAACTTTATTGCATGGTTAAGATGAAGGCATAAATTGTAGCTTTGTCTATTGGCCCAAAGTAGACAATGATCTAGAAAGGCTAGCCAGCAAGTGTGCAGTTTGCCAAGAACTATAGTTCACAACCTCTGAAAGCACTAAAAGTTCAAAGTAAATTTATTATCAAAGTACATATACGTCACTATTCATAACCCTGAGATTCATTTTCTTGTGGGAAGTCACGGTAAATACAAGAAACACAATAAAATCAATGAAAGACCTCACCCAACAGGATGGACAATCAATCAATGAGCAAAACACAGTAAACTGTGCAAGTACATGGAGAAAAAAAAGAAGTAACAATAATAATAATAATAATAATATTAAGCAGTTTAACTCAATCTGATTATTTATACAGGCACAATCAAGTGGTGAACATCATTCATCAAAATCTTGCTTTAAAGTGCAAACTCATAAAATAAATCATATAATACAAATACAATTATAAATACAAGCCTGATGCAGCTTTAAAGTCAGAATACCACAAATTATATTATGACCGATCAGATATTACAGATAGGACAATCCATAATAACCATCTGGATATAATAGTACAGATATTTAATAGATACAGCCATTCCAAAAACACATAACTTATGGAAATCAGTAAGTGAAAAAACACCAGAAATATGCTGAATTAAAAGAGGAAATTGAAAGACTTTGGAACATGAACAGGGTATATATTGTCCCAATGGTAATATCTACAACTGGTGTCATCCCAGAGTCACTACACAATACCATTAAACAATTGGGCTTATACAGCAATATTTATGTAAATCTTCAGAAAGTTACAATACTACGTACCACCAGAATAGTCCAAAAGTTCCGAGCAATTGACAAAGGAGCGAACTTGGCTAAGCCCGTGCCTCAGGTTTTACCAGCCTGAGGTGGGTGAGAAAAAGTAAAATAATAATCCAACCGTATACTTACAGAAGAGCAGAAAGGACACCATAAGGGCATGAGAGGATGCAAAGAACAACTGATAATACACTCCATCATTCTAAATCAAGCCAGGTGAAAAAGCAGAAATCTTTCATGTTGCTATACTGACTACCAAAAGGCACTTGACTCTGTCCCACAATCATGGTTAATAAAAGTTCTTAATATATATAAACTACACTGAACACCTGTAAAATTCCTTCAACATCTGATGTAGCACTGGCATACTATAATCACCCTATCGATTAACAACCAAAAAAGAAGAACCACTGTTACCAAAATAAACTGAGGCATTTTCCAAGGCGACTCTTTCAGTTTAATATGCTTCTGTCTAGCTTTGAATCCGCTCTAATTTTAACTAACTCAGAGGAAAATCGGGTATCAAATCAGAAACAAGGAAATGAGCTACAGTGTAATCCACCTTCCATACATGGATGACCTGAAATTATATGCTCCTTCATCAGTAAAGCTGAAGCAATTAATTCAAATAGAACTATTTTCGAAAGATATAAACATGAACTTTGGACAGGATGAATGCAGAACATTAAACATAAAGAAAGGTGCAATAGAGCTAGTAGAATACGAAACAGAGCAACAGGATACAATACAACCGATGCATAAATATGAAACATATAACCATCTGGGAAATCAACAAGGAAAGAAAATAGATCATAGTGCGATAAAGGAAAAAACTTTTGACAGAATTTACTTCAAGGCTTAAGAAAATCTGTCAACCAGAACTCAACAGTGAAAACATAACAAAGGCAATAAACACCTCCCCTGTACCTATATTAACACAGTATTTTGGCATAGTGTCTTGGTCTGAAACCAATTTGGCAAACTAACAAAGAGAAATAAGAGGTGAAATGACAAATTTCAGAAAACATTATATACACTTGAATGCACTTAGATTAACACTACCTAGGACAGAAGAGGGAAAAGGAATAACAGACATTAAAAATCTACACACAATCAGATAAAAATTCTGAGGATATATTATCATTAACAAAAGCAGGATTCAGCACTCCACATGAGCATATGCAATTCTGATAAGTATATACAACTAAATTTAAATGGGAGCACAGCACAGAAAAATGAGGGGATTGTAGCGATGTACTACATACAGAGCTAGAAACAACGACACGCAGTCGGTAAGTCATTTTGAGACTAGTTTATTCAAACTTCGCAGCGCTGGCTTTTAATCCCTAGCTACCGCCCCTCTCCGGGTGGAAATGACATCAGAGGTGCATTATCAAAGTCTCTCCCCCGCGCGTGGGCTATTTGTGAGCCGGTTCGCCTGCGCAGAAAGTGGGTCGCCACAGGATTATCAATATTGAGGGAAATGTTAACCGAAGTGCATGACGCTCCATGGAAGACATCCCCACAATCTGAGCAGACTAGATGTCAACAAGGAAGTGTTGAACGCCTGGCTCAGAGTTGGAGACCTCTTCCCAGAAACAGAGGGGTTCCTTGTGGCAATACAGGACCAGGTGGTTAACACAAAAAAAATATTGAAAATACACTATAAAAGACCAACAAATTCAAGTTGATAAATGTAGAAAATGCCAAGGAAAACCAGAAACAATCCAACACATTACAGGATTCTGTAGCAGCTTAACACAGTCTGATTTCTTACACTGGCACAATCAAGAGGCAAACATCACTCACCCAAATCTTGCTTTAAAATACAAACTCATAAAAGAAATCACACCTTACTATAAATACAAGCCAAATCCAGTTTTAGAATCAGAATACCACAAATTATATTATGATTATGACCAATTTGTTATTACAGATAGAGCAATCATAATAACCATCTGGATATAATAACAGAATAAACAAGCAAGAACAACTTAATTAATAGATATAGCCATTCCAAACACACATAACATACAGGAATCAATAAATGAAAACAACAGGAATATGCTGAATTAAAAGAGGAAATTGAAGAACTTTGGAACATGAACAGGGTATACATTGTCCTGATAGTAATATCTACAACTGGTATTATCCCAAAGACCCTACACGATAGCATTAAATAATTAGGGCTACATAGTAATCTCTATGTAAATCTTCAGAAAGCCACAATGTTAAACACCAGTAGAATAGTCCAAAAGTTCCAAGCAATTGAGAAATGAGGATGCTTGGCTATACCCACACCTCAGGTTTTACCAGGCTGAGCTGAGAAAAAAAATGTTCTAACAACAATAATAATAATAATAATAATAATAATAATAATAATAATAATAATAAGAAGAAGAAGAAGAAGAAGAAGAAGAAGCAATAAATAAATAAATATTGGGTATGTGGCATGAAGAGTCTGTGGAAGTGAATCCATAGATTGTGGAAACAGTTCAGTGATGGAGTGAATGAAGTTATCCCCTCCTCTTCAAGTGCCTGACAGTTGAGGGATAACAACTGTTTCTGAACTTGACAGTGTGGATCCTGAGGCTCCTGAAGCTTTTTCCTGACGGCAGCAGTGAGATGAGAACATGGCCAGGATGGTCGAGGTCCTTGATGAGGGATGCTGCTTCCCTGTGACAGCGCTCCATGTAGATCTGCTTGAGGTAGGGTGGGGGGATGCTTTAAGTGCGATATTCTGGGCTTTATTCACTACCTTTTACAAGCTGTTCTATTCAAAGTTGTTGGTGTTTTTATATCAGGCCATGAAGCAATCAGTCAATATACTCTCCACCACACAACTAAGGAAGTCTGTCAAAGTTTTAGATGACATGCAGAATCTTTGCAGACTCCTAACAAAATAGAGGCACTGCCGTGTTTTCTTTGCAATGCCAATTACATGCTGGACCCAGGACAGAGCCTCTGAAATGATAACAGGGAGGAATTTAAAGTTGCTGTCCCTTTCCAGCTCTGATTCCCCAATGAGGACTGACTCATGGACCTCTGGTTTCCTCTTTCTGAAGTCAATAATCATCTCCCTGGTCTTATTGACATTGATAGAGGATGTTGTTGTGGCATTGCTCAGCCAGATTTCTGATCTCCCTCCTATATGCTGATCCATCACAACCTTTAATTTGGCTAACAAAAGTGGTGTCATCATCAAACTTAAATATAGCATTGGAGCTGTACTTAAACCACAGTTGCAAGTATAAAGCAAGTAGAGCAGGGTCTAAGCTCATGTGCCTGTTGCTGATGGAGATTGTGTTGTTGACTGGAGCCTGCAAATGAGGAAATCAAGGATTCAGTTGCATAAGCAGATATTGATGCCTCCCTCTTGAAGCTATTTGTTCAGCCTGAAGGGGAGAATAGTACTGAATGCCAAGCTGTAGTCAACAAACAGCATCCTGACGTATGCACCTTCATCATCCAGATGTTAGTGAAAAGCCAATGAAATCGCTTTAATCCAGCAGAAATTTGCAAATTTGATGCCAAAAACAAAAAGTCAGGCAAGACATTTGGTGAATGTATCGATTATGTTAAAAATTCGTCATTGCAATCCAGTCTAGACCACTTTCATGACCACTTACAGAACCATAACAAGTGTGATTTAATAGATTACCGTGAATTTAAATCGTGTGCATCTGCACCCAGAAGATAAATTTACACATTCAATGTAAAATTTTGGATATACAAGGTTTGACATTTGAGTGTATTAGTAAATGAGCTGTATAAAGGGGCTGTCTTCATTAAAATCTAAAGAATTTTACCAATGCCGTGTACTTGTTACTTGTTACATACACCTATTAGGGTGCATTCTCCAGATGCCTTATGAGGTAACCGTAGCCTTCAGCCAGTCATCAGGTGGTTCCCAACCTTCACAGAGTGTTTCGACCCATAACCACAACACTCTCCAGTTGGTGGGCCGGCAGTGGTGGCCAAATCACTGCCCATCAGCTCCTGGCTTCTAGCTTCCCTCCTCTCTCCTATTCCTAATCCAACAAGAGGCTCAGTCTGCCTCATCCCCCATCTTATGAGCTGCTTGTTTTTTGCTCCTTTCGTCCAGGCCCAGAGCTGACAACAACCACCATGCTGATTTGGCTGGAAAACCTCTGCAGCCGATCTCCACAGGGAACAACCATGCCTGCCATCCCTTGTCTTTGCAGTCCTGCACTAAGGACTGGTACTTCAAAGCCTTTCTCTCATGAGCCTCTTCCCATCCCTCCTCCCACGGTAAGTCAGCTCAACCAGAATTATTTTCCAGTCTTCAGTTGACCACAATACAATGTCCGGGCGGTGGGTTGTGTGCACCAGCTCCGGGAACTGCAGCCTCCTTCCCACATTGACCCTCATCTTCCAGGACCTGGCCATTAGCAGCAGATTTGGCTTTGGTTATTTGGTTGCGAAAGGCCTGGCTCCCTCTTTGATGAAGGTGATGGCCTTCCTCAAATCTGTGCCAGCCATCTTCTTTTTGCATCTCTCTCGCTCTAACGTGTCAGCAAGAGTCAACAGCACCTTATCACGGTGCCACCTATACTGCCCTTGAATTAGAGCTGTTTTACACCCGGACAGTATATGAGCCAGTGTCCCCTTTTGACCTCAGAGCTTACAGTTCGGGTCCTCTCTCATCCCGCATGTGTACAGATGTAATGGCAAAGGAAGGGTGCCATACACGGATCGCAAGAGGAAGGAAACACGGAAGGGCTCCAGTCTCCATAACTCTGCCCATGAGATCTTTTGTCCAGGCACCCTGGGACACTTGTTCCACTGCCTTTGACATCCACTTCTCTTCCTTACAAATCCGTACTTTTGCCTGTACCATGTCACGCCTGTTCCTTATGCTTGCGTTTCCCCACTGCTGGAAGTGAACTGAGCCGAGGCCTTGCTGCCTGACGCATGGGTTGCCGATGATATCTTGCAGCTTCAGAAAACACACTGCCTGCTCTACTGCTGTGTTGGCTGCCGACATGTGTGCCCAGATCTGGTTGTAACGCCTGCTTGCTTTACCAGGTTGTCATTGGAATCTCTCAAACTTAATAAGGCTCTGCACTTAGCCACCTTGAATTCCTCCACAACAGACGACAGGGGAAGTCGCAGCTGCCCGGATCGAATGTAAAGGCCCACTGAGGAGAAGCTTGGGGGAACACCTAACCATCTCCGACTGTTGAGTCGAAAACCCAACAGGTTATGCTGCAGCTTTATAAAACTCTAGTCAGTCCACATTTGGAGTATTGCATGCAGTTTTAGTCACCCCGTTATAGGAAGGATGTCGAGGGTTTGGAGAGGGTGCAGAAGAGGATTAATAGGATGCCACTTGGATTAGAGGGCTTGTGCTGTAGCAAGAGGCTGGACAAACAGGAATTATTTACTCTGGAGTGGTGGAAGCTGAGGGGAGACCTGATGGAGATTTAAAAGATTATAAGAGGCATAGATAGAAGAGATAGAGAGAATCTTTTTCCCAACATTGAAATGTCTAATACCAGAGGGCATACATTTAAGGTGAAAAAGGGTAATTTCAAAGGAGATGTGAGGGTCAAGATTGTTACACAGAGAGTGGAGGCTGCCTGGAATGCAGTGCCTGAGCTGGTGGTAGAGGTAGGATCATTAGAGACTTTCAAGAGACGTTTAGGTAAGGATGTAAATGTGCGGGACATGGAAGGATATAGGTAGAGGGGATTATCTTAGTGAGCCATTTGATTACTAACTTATTGGTTTGGCACAACATTGTGGGCCAATGAGTCTGTTCTTGTGCTGTACCGTTCTATGTTCTAATGAACTGTGTAAGCCATACAGAAGATTTAACCCAGACACAACAATATAGAGCTGCACAGTTCATTGGGTTTCATCAGGGAAATGGGCTTTCCTAGCTGCCTGCTCCCAACATTAACACTGGTATACTTTACACTTCAGACCAGTATATCATATACAGAACATCACAAAAACATTTCAGCCATAGCATGTTCAGAATTAACTGGACATACTGCATTAGGAATGACACTTCCGATACTGCAGACTGCTTTGAGCACAGAGCTCTTCTGATATTAATTGCACATTTTTAGCACAGTTGGCTGCTGATACCACACTTCTATTCATCCTGCAGAATATTCATGTTGCCTAAAATGAAGGGTCCCATTGTGTTACTTGGTAACATTTATTGTGATTTTAAACATAAGATTATGAGTACTCAGCTTTCTTTAAACAGTTTACTTAAATATAATCAAAATTAATCTAAATTTGATGGGTAACAGATGCTGTTTTCTGGAATTTTGTTTGTATTTATGCTATATTGTGATTTAAGCAATGACGGGGAATCAGCTGTAGACTGTTAGGAACAGACTAAGGTTATTGGTGGAGAGCTAAGATTTGATGTAAACAGCTTGTCATTGGAAGATTCTCTCAATAGGTCAGGCTTCATCTGTATGGTTACAATCTAACCTGCTGAGTATTTCCAGCATGTTTAAGATACACAGTATTTTGCTTTAATTGGTTTGACTTCAGATGATTGAAAGCATAGTCATTGATGGTGGGCACGTCATATGCACTTTTGTGCATATGTATAGAGCATGTATAATAAATGCTCAGGCATCACAGACACTCCGTAGATGCAGTCAGTTCTTCCTCTACCGCACACGTGCAAAACGATGCACACATGATCAGAATCACTACTAGTGATACCACTCTTACTTATATAGACCATGCAGTTCTGCACCTCTTTCCCCTTTAAAAGGAGAGAATGGAACTATCTTAACACTTACAGATTTAGAAATTGAACTGATTAACCGGGATTTAGATTTACTTTGATCTTTGTAACTTTTCTCAGAGCTGCTGTTGACCTTGACGACTCAATGCAGTCAGAGCAGAATCCATCACTTGACTCATTAGTGGCACGGCTCTTCACTTTCTTCAGATATGTTCTTGATCAAAGCTTTTTCAATAATCATATTGGAGCATATTCATACCCACAATCTTGCTCGTGACCATCTCACATATTTTGTGCTTGAGATCATGTGATCTATATGAAAGTCTCAACAACTCTTAAATGATCATTCTTGGTGCCATATATCTCCAATACACCAGGTTCTCCTGTAATAAACGTTCTGCTGGAGGATTTCAGTAGGCAAAGCAGCATCAGTGGGGGGAGAAGAATTGTTGATGTTTTGGGTCGAAGCCTGAGTCTGCATTTCCTTTTTGCTGTCCTGCCTAGTGAGCCCAGTGCATGAAACATAGCACGTAACCTGAACCTTTTCACTTTATGGCATGTGTTGTGTTGTTTCGATCCAGCTTGTTTTCCTGTCACCTTGCTTTAAAGATTTGACTGAATCAGATTCAAGACACTCTCTCAGTGTTCTTTGCATCACTATATCCTGCAGCGGAGCAGTGAGTCAATCTGAACAGCAGAAAAAAATTCTCTGAGTCAGTTTTTCATGAAAATACTTGATCTGTCTTTTATTCCTTGCTTTAAAGGCTGATTTCTCAGCATTTCCATTTGGGACTGGATCATAAGGAGACAAGAATCAACATTGCACTGATTTTATTTTATGAACCATTCAAATTGAAGTAAACAGAATTTGGGATTATTATCTATTGTAAGTTCCTTGAGAACACCACATGATCTTAAAATGAACCTAATGGGTGTAATTGATTCAATGGTAGTGCTAAGTTCTTAGTGCAAAAGCTACCTTGAACTCAGTCACATTGGTGCAAAATAATATAGCTGATGTCCCTGGGTTGATGTAGGCCAGTTAACACATCCCATTGTCTTACATTTATTGGATCCATTGCTAAATGTCTCATCGTCTTGTTAGTTTGCAAACCCTATCTCTAAGTAGCCTGTGATCTGTAAACAGTGTTCAATTATAAGGCTATCTCTTTAATTTCAAACTGTTTACTGCTTACAATTTATATTAAAAACTGAAAACTGGTTCTCCTTTATATTAAAGCCATAATTCCATAACCCAAAAAATTAATCTTCCTGGTTACCTCTTCAAATATTAAGAGATTTCGAACAGCTGCCCATCAACATCAGGCCATGCTCTCTTCTCTCTGCTGCTGTTGGGAAGAAGGTACTGGAGCCTCAGGACCCACACTGCCAAATTCCGGAACAGTTATTACCCCTCCACCATCAGGATCTTGAACCAGAGGGGATAACTCAGAATCAGAATCAGGTTTAATATCACCAACATTTGATGTGACTTTGTGCAGTACAATGCAATACATAATTCCTACAAAGATGTTTTGTCTATTTTTAGTAGCAGTGGGTGTCACTCAACATCTCTATGAAATTGTGACCAACATACTGATTGAGTCTGTCTCTGCTTCAAATGATATTGTATATAGTACCAGTGTACCCACGTAGTAATTTGGCTTAATATTTGGTTTAATACATTAAATTGGTTAGTTTTCTTTACTGTATGAATAAGATTCTTGATACAGTCTTTGAAATCTGCCTATTATTTTTCTAAATGTAGTTGAAAAATACCCACAGTAATTATGTTTTTCCAACCACATTTAATTCTTCAACTCAATTTTTCACTTAGAAAGTTGGTCTGTGCAATAAGATACTGTTATGATCCGGCAACAATGAATATAGAATTGAGACAGGTTGTTATAAACAAATTAAATATTTATTTAAACTCATCTCAACAACAAATGAAAAGTAAACAAACGACTAACTTAACCGGAAGTTAACTGCTATATGGCAACTTGAACAGTTCTTAAAGCGATAAATGCAAAAGTCCAAGTGATTTATACAGTCAATTAGGGCAGACTTTCTTGAAGTAACAAATTCCTCGACGGCGTGACGTTATTGCTGATCCTAGCCGAAATATGCCTCACCCGAAGGATTTACGACGAAGGAAATAAAAATGGCTTAAAGGGACTGACATTTTCCTTGGCGAATAATGTTGCCTCAGCCCTTTCTGCTCTTACAGCAGGGACTATCTCGGGTGCAGGTTACTACCTTCTGAATGAAGATTCATTAGGGTCGATCCCGTATTACCGCCGATGACACCAACTTTACTCGACCCTTCAGCTTCCCGAACTTCGATAATTCTTCACTCTCCGACTGGACTAAAACTGGCAGCATTGTGGCAAAACTGTTGGCAACTCAACCTTTGAGACTTAAGATAGACAGTAAAACTCCACTTCAAAACAAAACTGCGTCATGAGACCAATACGCAGCATAATGGAGTAAATGAATTAAACAACAAACTGACCTGCGTCACAACAGGGCTTTCCCATTTTATACCTGTGGAAACAGGCCATCACATGACCTCTCACTGGTGGGAAAATTACATCATGTGACCACACACTGGTGGGAAATTACATCACCCCACCGTCACAAGACCATTACATCATGCTCACCAGATACTCAATTACATCATAGTCATAAGACAGATACCCACGGGGTATGTAACAATACTATAAATAGTAATTTCATGTTTGGTCCATTATGAGAAACCACACATCACATCTGACCAGGAGATTTTAGGATGAGAATGTTTTTTGCTTTCTATACATTTCTCCATTTCAAAGTTCAAAGTAAATTTATTATCAAAGTATGTATATTACCATAAACTACCTTGAGATTCATTTTCTTGCAGACATCTACAGGAAAATTAGTTTTCCTCTGCTTGTAATCCAGCAGTCAGCAACAATGTTGATGATCGGATTTGTGCACTGTTCATAAAGTTTCATTTTATTTATAAAATGGTCACATTTTATGCATATTACTGTGAAAAAGTACACCTACTTTAAACTCTGCACTTCCAGCTATTCATCAGTTTCATTCTGATACAAGCTTCCTTTTTGTGGCTTTCTGTTATCAGTATTTATTCTGCTACACCCTATCCAGGACGTAGCCTTACTCCGTGACACGTAACAACCCCCACTGAGAATCACTAGGCTATACCCATATCTTTACATAGTTAAAATATTTTGCTGCTCTAATCTAACATATTTGGACTGGGTGATCTCCATACACAAATGGCTGCATTATCCCTCTATCTCACTTTTCACATCAAATTATCTCAGACTCAAGTTTAATGTCCAATCTCCCACTTTTGCTGCTGCACTGTAACCATACCCAGGCCCAAGTGGCATACCTTATAAGGTGTATAAGAAATGCCCAAAACTTCTTCGGAGGTTGTGGAAGGTCATGAGAAATATCTGGGCCAAAGGTACTATTCCATCAAGTTGGAAATTGGCAGAGGGATGCTTTATTCCAAAGGAAGAGGGTTCTTCCACAATTGCCCAGTTTAGGACAAATTCTCTCCTGGATGTGGAATGTAAGATTTTCTTTTCTGTGCTTGCAAGACGGCTGACTTCTTATATGAAGCAGAACCGCTATATCAACACATGCATCCAGAAAGTCGGCATTCCAGTTTTGGTCCCCTAATCTGAGGAAAGACATTCTTGCCATAGAGGGAGTACAAAGAAGGTTCACCAGATTGATTCCTGGTATGGCAGGATTTCATATGAAGAAAGACTGGATTGACTGGGCTTATACTTGCTGGAATTTAGAAGATTGAGGGGGGATCTTATTGAAACGTGTAAAATTCTAAAGGGATTGGACAGGCTAGATGCAGGAAGATTGTTCCCGATGTTGGGGAAGTCCAGAATGAGGGGTCACAGTTTAAGGATAAAGGGGAAGCCTTTTAGGACCGAGATGAGGAGAAACTTCTTCACACAGAGAGTGGTGAATCTGTGGAATTCTCTGCCACAGGAAACAGTTGAGGCCGGTTCATTGGCTATATTTAAGAGAGAGTTAGATATGGCCCTTGTTGCTAAAGGGATCAGGGGGTATGGAGAGAAGGCTGGTATAGGGTTCTGAGTTGGATGATCAGCCATGATCATACTGAATGGCAGTGCAGGCTCGAAGGGCCGAAGGGCCTACTCCTGCACCTATTTTCTATGTTTGTATGAAATACTGTTCATGTAGTCCTCCTCCAGTTAGTACGTTTGTCCTTTCAGCAGATTCTGAAAAGCTTTCATAAGGTTCTTTGGTGGCATTGTTCCAGGGCTTTTAGGTGTCTGCTGTAGGTGGTCCATTAGGTTTTCATCAATAAAACGGTGGAGACATTTTACATTTCAGAAAAGCCGTAGCGACTCATTTATTGAACACAGAAAACAATACCCGAAGCAAGCTGAAAACATTTTACATAATTACATCATCACGTCAGACCAGGAGAGACAGCATCTGGTCCATTAGCTCTGAGGGCTTACTATCGCCAAGCCCAGGCAAAGAGAGCAACTGTTTGGCGTGCTCAGACTCCGATTGTTCAAAAGGCTGTGAAAGGTGAGTTTCCAGCGATCGGTATTTATCATGTTCAGGCAGGTGTTCAACCAGACTCACCACTCTCACAGCCGTGGAATTGCTGAGCGACGCTAGCAGGTAGTAAAATTTTGGGTCATCAGCGGAGATTTCCCAAAGTGCGAATTGTGTCTTTGCCTATACAAACCAAGTAATGGCATTTGCTCCCAAACCTCCAATAGTTTCGAAGTGACAGCATGGGCTGACATGTTTGATAATTCTGGATCGTCCTAGAGCATCTGGGTCACCAATGTGTGTTTACACCAATAAAACAGTGGAGACATTTTATGTTTCAGAAAAGCTGTAGTAACTCAGTTATTGAACTGAACCCGAAACGTGCTAAAACACCGGACAACAAAGATTTTGCTTCCTGAATACCCTTAGGTGTATCTTATGAATTTTGGGCTACTGATCATGAAAATCATCACAAAATTTCTCTATCATGCACCATTTTTTAAATAAACATATGTTTATTATTTCAATTCATCATTCAAGTCAGTTAAAATGTTGCCTACAATGTAAGCTGGAAAGTTTCCTATCCTGTCCAGGCATGTTTGGACATGCTTAGGCAGCATGGCTGCTGTATGGCAAGACTGGTTTTGGTAATAATTATTGGGTTCAGGACTGTAAGGATGGAATTTGCTATCACCAGGCACAAAAATTTCTATGAAGGATTTTGATATTTGAGACAGATGCTTCCCAGAATAACTGATGCCAAGATTAAGAAAAGCAGTTTTGTGGGTCCACAAATCAAACAGGTCATCAGTGACAGGCAATCTGAAGAATTTCTAGTGGGACCAGAGAAAATCACATGGAAGGCATTCAAGGAGGTTGTTGAAATTTTTCTCGGCTTCTACAGAGCACCAAACTACATGCAGCTGGTTGAAAGCATGCTTCAAGCATATAAAACCATGAAATGCAACATGTCACTAAAGATTCATTTTCTGCATTCCTAATTAGACTTCCTCCCTGCAAATTTTGATGCTGTTAGTGACGAGCATGGTGAAAGGTTTCACCTGGACATTGCAGTCATGGACAGAAGATACCAGGGCAGCTGGAATCCATCAATGCTGGTGAATTATTGTTGGACACTTAAGCGAGAAGCCCCAGACACTTGAGTACAAATGAAAATCGTTAACAAAATATTTTTAACTTAGTTGAACTATTGCAAAGCATCAGCACCATAATTCAATTAAACACATTATATTCAATAAAAGTTAATTTGTTGTTTCTCCAAATTCTTACATGATACAAGTATTCTGAAATGATATTTGTGTTCATCTTCAAGCATTATATCATAAACAAAAAACAATTCTGAGGAAGCAACACTTTTGAAAAAATTTGTTGTCCAGTGAAATCCTTTGCATAATTATGTTGGCCAATGTAGTCACTTTGAAAGTGTTGGAGGCTTGGGAGCAAATGCCATCACTTGTTTTATGTAGTCTAAGGCTCAATTCGCACTTTGAGAAATCTCCACCTCTTAACGTGAACCCTTAACTCAATGCTGATGGCTGTGAATTATGCACATTTCCACCAGTTATGTTACCCTACAGTCCATGATTTGGTTCATACAGTAATGTAGGAAGGACGACTGCTCTATAGATCAAAAGTTTTTATTGGACTGTAGGTCGCAGTGTTCAAGGACTCTTTTCCTTTATCTTGCAGAGGCTCCACCAGCACTACTGAAGTGGTGGTTGATCTCTGAGTTGCTGTCTGTATTGACTAATAAAGGCAATCATGCCATATACATTCTTAATTGCCCTATCAACCTATGTAGCCACTAAAAGGGTTCAAAGATACATTTATTTTCAAATCATGTATCCATATACAACTCTGAAATTTACCTTCTACTGATAGCCACGAAACAAAGAAAGAACATAAAGTCAACACATGCAAAATGCTGGAGGAACTCAGCTGGCCAGTCCTGATGAAGGGTTTCGTCCTGTTTACTCTTTTCCATAGATGCTGCCTGGCCTGCTGAGTTCCTCCAGCATTTTGTGTGTGTTGCTTGGACTACCAGCATCTGCAGATTTTCTCGTCTTCAAGAACATGAAAGTCAGAGAGAAACATCAAACCCATTCCCTCCCACTGCACAAAAAAGAATGATACCCGATCATCAACCCCCTGGGAGCTATGAAATTGGACCCCAGGATCCATCTGCTCATCAACACTGCTAAGGGTCTTGTTCTTAACAGTGTACTGTCTCACGAGATTGAGAGAAGCCTCCATTAATGTGTTATCTCAATATATGGGTAAAATATTATAATAAACTGACAGAATTAAAACTGCTGGTTTTAATTCTCAAAAATATCTATTCAAGTGAAAGAGATAAATAATAATACGTGGCTATGTAGATAAAACTACCAGAAATATTTAACTTTATGGTTAGACCAATCTCAGTATTGAACTGTTCAGAACTAAATTCGATTACATTTGATAGAATTATTGATAAACTATTCATTTAAATCACATTGCAATCAGAAATAACACAAGGTCATGAGGTGTAGATATTAACTTATAATGATATATAAAATACAAAAAGGTAAACTTAATAATATTCCATATGATGCATCCTGTGCCACGATACTTCACATTTGGCCAGTCTGAACTATTTACAAAATTATTCTTGCTATTTAGTAATATTTTAACAAGAAATATATTCTTCTTGCAAACTCATGTTTTGTTATAACATTGAAAGGGATCATTCAGTGCATTGAGTCCATGAATGCTTACAAAGCAATATCATTCCTTAACTAATTCTCCCAGTAAACTATTCCCCTCACATTTGTATTTTCTCCTCCCCTCCCCTTTCATATCCATCTCTCCAGTGAAATGAAAATAAACAAATTCTGTACATGCATCATCACAGGTTAGGATTGAAACCACAATGCTGATGCTGTGAGACCATAGCTCTATCTGCTGTACCATCATGTCAGACTGTCTATATATTTGGTAAATTATTAAACTTGTGTTTCTAAGCTGATTCAACTTTTGTATTCTATACTTCAACTTTGCCTTCAAAACATAGTTATTAAGTGCAGTGTATGAAAACAATTATTTTGCTTCTGCAAAGTATTGTTTTTACTTGTAATACAGCAACAAATTATGGACTTCTTCCATTGCTTATATTATTGCTGGAAATGAATCAATTTCCTTTTAACCCAAAAGTACAATTAATGAAGGAGTACAGACAGTTGTAATCATGAATTTAATCAATGTACCATGAAATCCAATAGACATCTGATACAGGTATTGTTTCAATGTGACCATGAAACAACATTTTGCAATAAATATCAGAAATTTTCACCAACTTTCCCACACCTTCATTTAATTATGATGGAAATTGCTAACAACAATTTATCAGAATTCAACAGATCCTCCTGCTATTTGAAATACCAAGATTCAATAGCTTCATCTCTTTTGTCTTTCTGTCTTTTGTTTTCTCGCAGATAAATTACTGAGCTCTACAATATTCTAGTTCTATGTTTATCAAATTCCTGTAAAGTTTTATCACAATTGTAAATTATAAGAAATCAAATTGTTAATAAAATACACGAAAACACAATTTCAAAACGGACAACTAAGATACATGTTATCCCAGTACTAACTCAAATTCTACACCATATCAGTAATAAACTTGGATTTTGCTTTCCATGTGTGGTATCAAAAGGTATTAATCTATAAAAGACAATATTTAACCTTGGATCACTCAAATTTGTGGTGTTAGAGATGTCTAGTCACTTCTAAGATACTGAGTGATGTGATGCAAGCCCCGACTGCCAAGTAGGAAAACTTAGCACTTCTGCAGATTGATGTCAGAAATAGGCTGACTGACAGGTTGTCTGAAGTCAAACAAAGCTGATTTGATTTTGGCCCCATCAGACTGCACATTGTAGTTTTCCCAGTGTAAGACCAAATTCTACAACCCGCTCTAAATTGGAATGGGCTAGGCCATCCTTCTGTGAGAGCTGTTCAGCTTTTCTCTTTCCATTTTTACAGATCTGCCAGGCATGCCTTAAAGATCGGTATTTTGTAATTTACCTTCCTGTGTGTTCACTGTTTAAGTGCCCACATTGTTTATTATTGCGAGGAAAGGATTATGTTTCGTCATCTTCAGTTGTCCCCATTAACTCATTGACTGGGTGATTGTTTTTACAAATGTCTCCCGTTGGAATCTTGAACTCACCCTTTAGGAGATATTTTCTTCATCTTATCCATCACTCCCGCCCCTGCTGCTCCCATTCACCCACCCCCCAGCTTGGTACTAACATGTTTTCTCCCTTTCCTAATTATTCAAAAGATTATGGACCTAAAACATTAGCTCTAATCACAAACAAGAGAAAATCTGCAGATGCTGTGAATCCAAGCAACACACACAAAATGCCGAAGGAACTCAGCAGACCAGGCAGCATTAGCTCTAATTCCTTTTCTGGAGAAGCTGTCTGATCTGTTGATTTTTTCCTGGTACTCTCTGATTTCATTTCATCAATCTTTAGAGGACTGCCAACTCACAGAAAAATATCTTGTCCATTACAGTATTAAAATTATAATCAGCCATTTGCAGAAAAGGTGCTGATTATTTCTGATGAATGTAAATATTGCTGGACAGAAGTCCAGTGTGTTCTTAAGTTCTTTAAAATTACCAAAAATGCTTGTCAAAAACTGTGTCCTGATTTTGAGGATGCTGCTGTAGTGAATTGCTGACAGCCATTTGGAGGGATTTCTTTCAAGTAGGACCTTGAGAATGAAGTCACACAAGCAGGACGAGGTGCTATGCAAGAGGAGAGGAGATACATACTTAGCAGGATGACATATCTGCCGTGAGAATACAAGAAGTGATTTTCATATTTGGGCTTTACTGAGGAGTGATGGCCGAAGTGACACGTCACTGAAATCTGTCACTTGCAGCTAGAATGACAGGGCAGGGCAAGGTCTATATTGAATTTCAAGGTCACAGTGACTAAAAAACTATCATGCAACAGATTTCTTCCAGGTGAGAGTTGGAGATATTTCTAAAATCTCACGATATGTTGTCACATTCGCAAAATATTCATCACTGAAGGCCTCTGTTCAAAGGAAGTTAGATGCACTCCTGTCTGGCCTGAGGGTAACAGTCAGAAAATACACACAGTTTCTCCACATTTATGGCATTTCCAATGGCACATATTGTTTTGTAGGATTCCACACCCTCACTACTTGACTGGTGGAAACTACCAATTGTCATGGTGTTTTCATTCTGAATGTGGCAATTGTATCTAAACTAAAAGAGCAAACCAAAGATTGGCAACTGTGCTTCTTGAAGAATTGCTTCTTGACTCAGGCATATAACCCTTGCTCATGCAGACAATGTGAAAGGACAGATACCTTCCACAATGCAAGCGTAAAAGTGCACATCAATAATATGAAATAACTGAACTCTTCTGCTGGTATTGTTCTCAATTAGCATTCAAGGTTCTAGGTGACTATTGCTTATCTCCATTATAAGGATTCAGATCTTAACACTGGCTGTACGATGAACAGTTGTGAGTAGGAGGTGGAGGTTGAGGAAGAGAAAGAGAAAGAATAGAAAGACGGGGAGAAGGAATGTACTATAGGTAGACCTTTCTGGTGGGGTTGTCCATGACCAATTCCTTTTTCACTAAAGGTTCCACAACAATTTTTCTTCTTTAACTACCCATTATTGTATTCTCCTGAATACAATATAAAAGTAAAAGTCAGTGTGAGATAAGTATTTCAATGCACGTCAAATCACGGAAATATTAACCTGCCTGCACCGACTTGGTATCAATCTAAGTGTGTGTCTGGGTGTTCCAAGCATCACTATTTTAGTGAGTGATGAAAACCTGCTGGCTTTCATGGGCGGAGACAATGAATTGCCATAGAAAGTAATCGTGGGCAGCTCTGTGTCAGAAAAACGTGTTTTAGAATTTACATTCTCAGCATGAGGATTGTGGCTGTGGATTGCATTTGGATTCCAAACTTAATTTCTATTGAATTTAATCGCACACATTTGGAAATTAGAGTGCATTGCAAAGCAAAGGCAAAATACATCATGTGTTAGCACAAACATCCAGATAAGTTTTCTTTCCACACAGCATCTTGTGATACAAAATGAACGATGTCATTGAGTCCTGTGAGTTCATTATATTATCCTTCATTTAGCCATTAGAATTCATCCTAATTGTTGACCATTTTCTCAAAAAACAGGAATCATTCATTCTGTTTTTATCCTTATTAATGATATGTTTAATGCAAAATAAAACTAAACCCATTCCACTTTCAAGTCCAACATAGATGTGACACCTGTGTAGCACTGGTCTTGTCTCGTGTAACTGGTCGCCGTACTCTTTATGAGAAAATCAGATGACGTAGTACTACTCTAGGTGCCAGTAGGCCATCGGAAATTCTATGGAAAGGAGGCAGTGAATGTAAAACACATACTCCTGGGGATAAGTTTTGTTTATAAAAAGAACAATAGATGCAAAATATTTACATGAAAAAGAACAATTCAAAATTGCAACATTCTGTTTAGGTTCCAAATCTCAGATATCAAAGGAAAACAAATTCTGGTTTAGTTAGAATCAGTGGCATTCATTAGAATAACGTTTGTTACTCCAATTTCTCTAACTAATTAGATCGTGTTATTCCCTATTTAAAGGTTTACAGACTAACCTTTCCTTTGTATTTACCCCTAGTTAGTTAAGAACTAATTGAAATCCTATTCTTAAGTATTATGGTTAACTTCAGTTTCTGTTCAAGTCAGTATGTCTACAAATTCAAATTCAACACCAAATATATATACAGTATATATATAGCTTAATTCCTTTCACGCCAATTTTCCAACATCACAACTTTTAAACAAAGTAAATCTCATTCAGTAACCTATCAATGTCTTAGCAAAAAACAATCAGTTCTTGCAAAATTCAGATTCCCTGAATGAAAATAAACATATTCATCCAACCATATTAAATCCTCTGTTATTAAACATTTAATCCCTGCACTCTTTCTCCGATCCTGGGTGGCTCACCATCTTGTTTCTTGGTTCGTTGGATGAAATAGTTGATCATCCATGGAAAGTCAATGCACAAGCTTACACCAAACTAAAAACCTGACCAAATCCCTTGGCATGATTTAATAGAACTAATTCCTGGTAACACCGTAGAGATCCTGAACACGCGTCTCTGTTGATATTGTCTCGTTATAGCTGCTGCTTGTTATAGCCGAAGCTTCAATAGGTCTTTTATCACTATTGTCTCTCTTCCAGGGGTCTCACCCTGAGGTTTTCAGGCAAGCAGGCTAGAGATACTCACTACTAATTCCACTTTTAACAGATTATATCTTTAGTTTCTAACAGTTTGCCACATTTCCCTTGCTTTCTGGTGCCTGTGTCAGCCACACTTCACTCTCGCATAGATTTTTTTCCCCCCAATTTCTCTTTTTTAAAAATTTGGTAAACTTCGTCTTCATCCCTCCACAGGTGGAACATTCTAATATTACATCCTTATGTTTAATTAACCTGTGTTGCATATGGAACTCAACACAGGCTTTAAAGTACATTCACAAATGATTTATCAAATACATAATAACTTATGATAATTAATCATTAGATGAACAAACAATTGCTCAGTTATCTGCATTTGCTAAATTCGATTTTCATGATGGCAGACTGGTGAAGAATTCTTTAACTTCAAGTTCCAAATTCACTACCTCATCCATCAAGAGACAAGGACAGGATGTCCATGCCTACACACCACTCATATATTCCTCTCCAAGTCATGCACTATCCTGACCTGGAAATTGGAAGCCTTAAGTACAATGCAGTGGAAATACCTTTTACCATAAGGAATGCAGCAACTAAAGAAGATGGATCACCTCCACCCTTGAGAAGGCAAATAGACCTTAACTTGTTGAAAACAATCACTTCACATAAAGAAACACATGAAAAGAGCTGTCTTTGAGTGTCCTTAACATTTTCATTCCCGGATTCATTACAGATGACCCCTGCATTATGAAGGGAGATTTGCATTCCTAAAATGTTGCCTGTAAAGAATTTTAATGTTCCTCCCTGTAAACACGTGTTTGCTCTGGGTGTCCCAGTTTCCTCCCGTGTTCTAAATGTACCTGTTGATAGGTTAGTTGGTCATTGTAAGTTGTTCTGTGATTAGACTAGGGTGAAACAGGTGAGTTGCTGTGCAGAACAGCTCACTGAGCCGGAAGGGCCTGTAAAACACTGTATCTCTAAATAAAATATAAATAAATTAAATAGATTGCATTGGGATTTTCTGTCATGTGAAGCCTTGTTATCTGCACATATTTCAAGAAGTTCTAGTTGACAAAAGTGGTGTTGATTCATTTACCTTTTTTTACATAAAAGCAATGAGAACAAATGTTATTTTCTATCTCAAATACTTGGGTAGGGATTTGCGAATTTTGTAAGGGAGAATTTCCATTACCCGAGCAGCCATAATACTGGGGTCATCTATATTTGTAATTTATTTTTTTATTGAAACAAACAAAAATTTCCATAAGATGTATTTCAGACAATGTACATTGTAATTATATATATCACAAATCTCCACAAAGTATTTATCTGAGGTATACACTTATAAAAAAGAGTGGAAAGAAAAAACAAGCAAAAGGAAAAAACTATGTACAAGCAGGGAGTGATCTTTTTTTTACAACATATTCATTGGTTTGTGAGAATAAAATCAGGCCTATGAGGCATTATGTAGTTAAACCATTTTTCCCAGTATGAATCAAATTGTTCCAGATTATGATTAACAGATGCTGTTATCTTCTCCATTTTGTAAATGTCCATTGTAATTTCCATCCATGTATTTAAAGTTGGGCTCTCCTGTGATAACCATTTCCTAGTAAGAGTCTTTTTACCAGCCACCAACAGTATATTCATTAAATATTTATCTCTTTTCAACCATTCTTGAGGTATATATCCAAAGTATATGGTCTTACTCTCAAAGGGTATTTCACATTTAAAGATGTCATTGTGTATCCCCCTCCAATAATTTTGATAACAGGGCAGTCCCAAAAAATATGATAATGATTGAAAGATAATAATGCTGAGATAGTGCTTTCACTAAATTATTGTTATTTCTCAAATGTTGGCCTCATTGCACTGTGGCCCTCCATTCTTCAGCAGAAGGATCTGTGGTTATAAAGACTCCTTCAGTTATGCCAATACTTTGACCATTCTTTCACAATATTGAAAGAACATCCACGTTCAGCATTCAGCAAATAGTTGTAATATTTTGCTTGACATGATTTGACTTCAATTCTCAATCAAAGATATTGATGATCTCTGCCCAAGCAATCTACACTAACAGTTGCCTTATTAAATTGATGAATTGAATACAAAACCTGGTTGCTACTCACCAAAATTTGTGTTAACAAATGACAATTCAGCAGCAGGAAATTGTAAAATGGATGACCCCATGTTACTTGTAATGTGGATATATTGAGTGTTGAAACTCCACAAACCTGCTCAACAAGAGACCGGCAGTCATTTAAGTTAAATTTAGAAATGTGAAGGATTCCTAGATTTTTGGTTTAAAATAATAGTAATATCTTGCTGGCAACACGAGTGAATCTGCAGATGCTGGAAATAAATAAAGACACAAAATGCTGGCAGAACTCAGCAGGCCAGACAGCATCTATGGGAGGAGGTAGTGATGACGTTTCGGGCCGAAACCCTTCATCAGGAGTGAAGTAACATGGGATGGTCGAGTGGGGGGAGGGATAAAGTAGAGAGCTAGGAAGTGATAGGCTGGAGAGAAATGGGCTAGGGGGAAGGTGGAGAATTATGGGAAATAAAAGAGAAAGAAAGGTAGGGCTGGGGGAGATAATAGTGAGGGGGGGAAGAGAGAGAAAGAGAACCAGACTAAAATAATAGATAGGGTTGGGGGAAAGGGGGGGGGGCAGGGGTATCAATGGAGGTCTGTGAGTTGGATGTTATTCACTATTCCCCTCACTATTATCTCCCCCCAGCCCTACCTTTCTTTCTCTTTAATTTCCCATAATTCTCCACCTTCCCCCAACCCATTTCCCTCCAACCTATCACTTCCTAGCTCTCCACTTTATCCCTCCCCCCACTTCTTATCCCCCCTCGACCATCCCATGTTACTTCACTCCTGATGAAGGGTTTCGGCCCGAAACATCGTCATTACCTCCTCCCATAGATGCTGTCTGGTCTGCTGAGTTCTGCCAGCATTTTGTGTTTTTATTTATTTCCAGCATCTGCAGATTCACTCGTGTTGCCTTTGAATTTCTGTCCATGGCCTCCTCTACCGTCAAGATGAGGCCACACGCAGGTCGATGGAGCAATACCTTATCTCCCGCCTAGGTAGCCTCCTTCCTGCCGGCATGAACATCCAACTCACTGACCTCCGTTGATACCCCTGCCCCCCCCCCCCCTTACCCCCATCCCTATCTATTATTTAGTCTGATTCTCTTTCTCTCGCTTTTTTTCTCCCTCACTATTATCTCCCCCCAGCCCTACCTTTCTTTCTCTTTTATTTCCCATAATTCTCCACCTTCCCCCAGCCCATTTCCCTCCAGCCTATCACTTCCTAGCTCTCTACTTTATCCCTCCCCCCACTTCTTATCCCCCCTCGACCATCCCATGTTACTTAGATAGATAGATAGATAGATAGATAGATAGATAGATAGATAGATAGATACTTTATTCATCCCCATGGGGAAATTCAACATTTTTTCCAATGTCCCATACACTTGTTGTAGCAAAAACTCATTACATACAATACTTAACTCAGTAATAATATGATATGCATCTAAATCACTAACTCAAAAAGCATTAATAATAGCTTTAAAAAAAGTTCTTAAGTCCTGGCAGTTGAATTGTAAAGCCTAATGGCATTGGGGAGTATTGACCTCTTCATCCTGTCTGAGGAGCATTGCATCGACAGTAACCTGTCGCTGAAACTGCTTCTCTGTCTCTGGATGGTGCTATGTAGAGGATGTTCAGGGTTTTCCATAATTGACCGTAGCCTACTCAGCGCCCTTCGCTCAGCTACCGATGTTAAACTCTCCAGTACTTTGCCCACGACAGAGCCCGCCTTCCTTATCAGCTTATTAAGACGTGAGGCGTCCTTCTTCTTAATGCTTCCTCCCCAACATGCCACCACAAAGAAGAGGGCGCTCTCAACAACTGACCTATAGAACATCTTCAGCATCTCACTGCAGACATTGAATGACGCCAACCTTCTAAGGAAGTACAGTTGACTCTGTGCCTTCCTGCACAAGGCATCTGTGTTGGCAGTCCAGTCTAGCTTCTCGTCCAACTGTACTCCCAGATACTTGTAGGTCTTAACCTGCTCCACACATTCTCCATTAATGATCACTGGCTCCATATGAGGCCTAGATCTCCTGATCTTCACTCCTGATGAAGAGTTTCGGCCCGAAACGTCGTCACTACCTCCTCCCATAGATGCTGTCTGGCCTGCTGAGTTCTGCCAGCATTTTGTGTTTTTAGTAATATCTTGCTTCTGCTTTATGTTAGTGAGATGTAGAGTTGAAAATATGTTAAAATGTCAAACTTGTTATGAACATTGCATAACAGTAACTTCAAAACAATTGTTTATGTCTATGGGGTTTGATGAGCTTATTTCTTGGATGTTAATTAATCTATGCTTATAGAGAGGAAAGATCTTAATGAGTTCTGTAGAAAGCAACACCATTTATCATACACAGTATATAATCATTTTGATTTGATTGCAAGAATTGCGCAGGCATGAATATCCTCTTTCTTCTCAGTTCTATGCAAAGCTGTGCTCAAATGTTGAAATGGTTTCCACTGTTAGGGCATATTCTGGAGAGAGTGTACAGCAAATATTAACTTCAGCAACCAACCTTTAGACCTGAATATAGATTGTAGATTTAATTTAAAATGTAAGAGATACTTGCAGCTCTGCAACAGGGCAAATCCACCCCAAATACAAGTTGAATATTCACAACATGGGAAAGCATACAGGTTCTGTTTTAATATTCTCTATGAGAAAATGTTCTGGAAACTTCATCAAAAGTTAAAATATCCTATATCATAGCTTTTCAAAACTTCTGTTTAGCCCAAAGAACACTTGCTTCAGAAGCTGAAAACACTTGCAAAGCCTCTTATCAACGTCAATTTGCCTTCCAGAGGAAATTGTGAATGTTCTCATTAACAAAACAGGCAGTCACATTTCAAATAAATATAAATAGTTTGATAATTATAATGTGATTAGTAAATGTGAATACAAATTTGATGTAAATTTGACTGCTGACAGCTTCAAATTCAAATCCACTTATGCTAAGATCTTTAATTTACCATGAAATTATATTGGAGTAAGTAAATCTTGAGTATTATTTGTCCTTAATTATTCCTTCTAAATGCATTATAAATTCAAATTATGTCTGTCCATTAGAATCCTATCCCTGAATTGAGATGTTGTGAGTGGCATTCTATTCCTTTGATAGTGGATTTGAATATAACATATGTTTATGATAAATGAATAATCAGAAAGTCATTTGTAGGCTGTTTTTGTAGCTGGAAGTCCCATTACTATGAAAGCTTGCATCAATGAAGGAAAATGTATTCCTCGAATTAATTCCCTTGATGCATTCTGGTAATGTAAGAGGAGGGAAGTGGGGTAGAGTGTGGGCCGTAACATACTTGAAACAAATACAGTTAAGCCACAAGCTTACTCAGGCTTGAATTTACTGCTTGACAAGCAACTTGTCTATATTTTCATAGGTAACAAATAACTGAGTTGCATATCATTCCCAAGTTTCCCAGATATGGTTGAATTTCCTTGAGTCATATAAGACTTATGCAAGAGAATAAGCACCACTGCTCCAAATAACCACAAATTTAGGTATGTGCTAATAGATAAGAACATACGCTGCTGACAAATATGCTAGAATTTATCAGATCAAGAAGGAAGTCTTTAGTTAATGAGCCCTCTATATAAATTTAAAATAACCTTATGCATAGGACTGAATTGGACTGAATCTAGCTCAGCTCCAGACTTATTGCCAAAAGATAACATC
Source organism: Hemitrygon akajei (assembly GCF_048418815.1). NCBI lineage: Eukaryota > Metazoa > Chordata > Chondrichthyes > Myliobatiformes > Dasyatidae > Hemitrygon > Hemitrygon akajei. Next base: position 31,147,420 of record NC_133145.1, read on the forward strand.
CGGTCACTGCTGTGGAGGGCCTTGTTAGCTGAGTCTCTGCACCTGGGAGGCACCCAGTCAAGCATGATGGTGCCTTTGTAGGCCTGCCTCTAGTACACCCAGAGGCTGTGTCTTTGTCAAAACTGCAGGGCTTTCTTTAGCTATATTTATATGTCTACTATATTTATGCAACATATTGATGTAATTATGAAGACTGCATGCTATATTTCATTAGGAGTTAGAGGAGATTCGATACGTCACCAAAGGTTCTGGACAATTTCTACAGATGTGCCATGGTATGCATTCTGAATGGCTGCATTAACATTTGATATGGCCACTGCATAGGATCAGAGAAAAACTGCAGAGGGTTGCAAACTCAGGCAACTGCATAATAGGCACAAGGCTCTCCAAAATCGTGGATGTCTTCAAAAGGTGATGCCTCAAAAAGGTGGTATCCATCATTAAGGGCCCCATCACCCATAATGTGCTCTCTTCTTATCACTACCATTGGAGAGGAGGCCCAGGAGCCTGAAGATACATACTCATTATTTTAGGAACAGCTTCTTCACCTCCACCATCAACAATGAACACTACCTCACTATTTTTGTCTCTTTCTGCACTACTCATGTAATTTAATTTGTCTTTATATTTCTTATTGCAATTTATAGGTTTTTATGTATTGCACAGCACTGCTGCTTCAAAACAACATATGCCAGTGATATTAAACCTGATTGTGATTCTATACTGAAAAGTATAAAAGTTATTAAGATTAAGAGATAGTTAAAAATTAAATAATATGAATCACAATAAAGTATTGAAGGAATTAAAATCAGTAAATAAGATAAAACAATAAAAGTGAGGAATATTCATTCACATGAATAGGGGAAGTGATCATATGGCAGCCCTAGATGTGGTAAGATTGATGAAATGGATTCCTCAGCGTAATGCAAAGGAATCCTAGAATTATCAGTTTATGCCGCTAGCTTTTATATGGAGCCCAGAGATGGAGCAAAGTAACAGATGGGTCTCCAGAAGTGCTATGGAAGTTCAGGACTTAGCTAGGAGAGGTTGAACGCAACAGTTCCTTCAGGACTATTAATCATAGCCAACACAATACAACCAGTTTCTTAATAAACTGGAGGAAACATGAGATATGTTCTCTCGAGAGATTATCAACTATAAAAATTCCAGTGAAATGAGAAGAAACAAGTGACAAAGTATTGTGTCCATTGTGGCCATTAGATGCCGTTGGTAATGGTGTCAATTTATTCCCAACTAAATTGACAAACTTTCAGAAAAATGCAGCAACATCCAGTCCAAAGTTGCAGTTGTTCTCGTTTATGAAGGTGCTTTACAGACATCAGAGAAGATGTTTGACAGGTAGATTACTAGGCGATTAAATGCATTGCCAATAAGTGAAAGCCTATTAACTGTAGTAGTACAATGTAAAAAAGCATTCCTTTCAGTAATTTAAAACCATACTGGGGGGAAGGAAGCTCAGCTTATGAATTTTCTTTGTTGATGCTTCCTATAACATATGGAATGAACCACTTTATACAAAAACAAAAAGGGTCCTAAAAAGAAAATGGCTCCCAGATTAAACACTACAAAAATACTGCAACATATAGACTAAACTGGCATGAAATTGTTCAAGGAATTATGCACCCAATAATGCTTTCACTTGAAAAATTGAAGGAATAATTCTGACTTGGTTGGCAAGAGATTTAAAGTATTGTGGTAAAACTTACAAATTGCATATTATTCTGTCTAAGGGATTATGCTAGATTTCGATATTTCTGTGTCACCCCTGTTCTCTATACATATAAAGATATTAGTTATTACAATATAAACCCAACATCATCTGCATTCTATAGGTTTACTCAGGTAGAAACTTGGTCAGTTACACACTGCAGCAACTGTGTATGGGATATGATTTTCTAAATATGAAGATCTTAATTAGCTTTATTATTGTCTTTTCATTATATATTAATTTCACAGGAGCGAAGGAGTGTATTAGAACTTTAAAGAGTTTGCAGCTGCTCTGCAATAGACTGCAGACATAAGAGTTTGATGAAAGTCTTGCCCACAACTAAAAGATTTTTTAGTTGTGTTCAATTTCATAGCAAACATATTTTGCATTTCTATGCCCACTTTGAAACAGAGAATATAACTACAGCTGTGAAGCTTCTTGCTGCACTCAGTTTCCCTGTGCTCTGTGAACCGATGGAGTACCTGGTAAGGCTCTGAAAACTTGTGGCAACCAACAGGCAGGTGTATTCAAGGACATTTTCAATCTCTCCCTGCTATGGTTGGAAGTTCCCACCTGCATCAAAAGGGGAACAATTATACCAGTGCCTAAGAAGAGTAGTGTGAGCTGCCTTATGACTAATGCCCAGTAGCTTTCACATCTATGGTGATAATGCTTCGAGAGGTTGGTCACAGCTAGAATTAATTTCTGCCTCAGCAAGGATATGGACTACTGCAATCTGCCTATCACCACAGTAGGTCTATGGCAGATGCAATCTCAATGGCCCTTCACACAGCCTTAGATCATCTGGACAAGACAAACACCTGTGTCAGGGTGCTGTTTGTCGACTATAGCTCAGTATTTAACACCATCATTCCCACAGTGCTGCTCCATAAGCCTCAGAACATAAGCCTCTGTACTTCCCTCGGTAATTGTATTCTTGACTTACTAACCAGAAGACTATAATCTGTGTGGATTGGTGATAGCATCTCCTCCTCTCTGATGATCAACACTGGTGCACCTCAGGGGTGTGTGCTTAGCCCACTGCTCTACTCCCTCTATACCCATGATTGTGTGGCTAGGTATAGCTCAAATACCATCTATAATTTTGCTGATGATACAACCATTGCTGGTAGAATCTCAGATGGAGATGTGAGTGTGTACAGGAGTGAGATATACCAGTTAGTTAAGTGGTGTTGTAGCAAATGCCTTGCACTCAATGTCAGTAAGACAAAAGAGCTGGTTGTGGACTTCAGGAAGGGTAAGACAAGGGAACACAAACCAATTCTCATAGAGGGATCAGAAGTGGAGTGAGTGAGCAGTTTCAAGTTCCTGGGTATCAAGATCTCTGAGGATCTAACCTGGTCCCAACATATTGATGCAGTTATAAAGAAGCAAGACAGTGGCTAAATGTCATTAGGAATTTGAAGAAACTCGGTTTGTCACTTAAAACACTTGAGAACTTCTATAGATGTACCGTGGAAAGCATTCTGACAGTCTGCATCACTGTCTGGTATGAGTGGGGGAGGTGTGGGGGCTACTGCACAGGACTGAAAGAAGCTACAGAAAGTTGTAAGATTAGTCAGCTGCATCTTCGATACTAGCCTCCATAGTATCCAATACATCTTCAAGCAGCAGTGCCTCAGAAAGGCGATGCATTATCAAGAACGCCCATCACCCAAGGCATGCCCTCTTCTCATTGTTACCATCAGGAAGGAGGTACAGAAGCCTGAAGGCACATACTCAATGATTCAGGAACAGCTTCTTCCCCTCTGCCATAGGATTTCTAAATAGATATTGAACACATGAACACTACCTCACTTTTTTTCCTTTTTTAAATATATATTATTTCTGTTTTTGCTCTATTTTAAATGCATTCAATATACATATATATACTTACTGAAATTGATTCACTTATTTCATTTTTCTTTCTATATTATCATGTATTGCATTGTACTGCTGTGGCTAAGTTAACAAATTTCACGACACATGCCGGTGATAATAAACCTGATTCTGATTCCGATTCATTTTTGAAAAAAAGTTTTTGAAATGAAAATATGTGCATCATTCAAATACTGATCCTGTATAAAATGAAATGTAATTCACTGTTCAGTTTGATTTAGTTTGTTTTTGATTGTTCTGTCAAACAGCACTAGAAAATAGCCTCAGCCTCACTAAAATGTGAACATTGGCAAAATAAAGTACAACAATCTGATCAATTGCACATTTTTAGTGCATAATTCATACTTGTGGACTAAAATAAAGGCATTGTTGAATTACCTAATACGTTATACAGGCCTTGTCCTTGTGTAAAAAGTCCAGTGTTACTTTAAGTTGTCATAGACTGTGCAGCATTGTATCTAAAGTGTTGCCTACAGTCTATGTTGATCTATCTTTCATGGATAGAAGTTGAACTAATTTATAGTTAATCACCGCTCAGTAATTTAGATAAAGAAATTTAATTATTTGCCTTCAGAGCCATGAATACATGCCCTTTCTATCTTTCTGATTTTAACATGTTAAAATTTCAGTGAGTAGATTTTTAGGTCTTCTATCCTGCTTTTAAATGTTGATTTTGTTTTGTATTTTCTTACAGTTCAGCAGTCATTTGTTCAGCTATTTGACAGCTTTCTATCTATGTACCTCAAATTAAATACGATCAGCTTCGAAAATTTAACTAGCGCTTTGGTGAATCGATACATTTAAATCAAAATTACCACAGAACGTAACAAAAATTACCAGAAAAAAAGCAGATAATATTCAAGTAGTCAAAAATTAGATATTCGACACTTGGCAGCACATTTTACTTTAGGGAATAAAGACCGATTTTGTGTTAATGTAAATACAGTTACATTCTGAGAATATCCAAAACCACTTTCACATCAATGTATTGATTACTGTGTGCAATCACATATGTTTTATTTTGCAGTTAGTTGAGGAACAGCAAGGTATTGTCAAGTGCAATGGGATAAACTTCCACTTGCACTGTTTGTTGATGTATGCTTGCCACTTTTTGGGAGAATTCCTCCCAAAAGTGGGTTGAAAATATGGTTCATTTGTAAACTACTTAGCTTCAGGATTCAAGTCCCAGTCCCATTTTCATACTATTAAAAATATGTCAAATACGTCTTCTAGACATGATATGAAATCAAAGACTCTTTCAGATATACTCAAATAATTGTATTAAAGAACTGGGTATTACTCCTCATGTATTCTTCAATATTTAATTGTTTAACCAATATCAGATCAATGTTATTTATTCAAGTAGCACACACAAAATGCTGGAGGAACTCAGCAGGCCAGGCAGCATCTTTGGAAAAGAGAACAGTTGACATTTTGGGCCGAGACCCTTCAGCCGGGCTGGAGAAAAAAGAGATGAGCAGTAGAGTTAAAAGATGGGGGGGTGGGGGAGTGATGGGAAAACACAAGGCAAAAGGTGAAACTGGGAGGGAAAAGAGTGAAGCAAAGAGCTGGGAAGTTGATTGGTTGAAGAGATACGGGGCTGGAGAAGGGGGAGTCTGATAGGAGAGGACAGAGGCCATGGAAGAAAGAAAAGGGAGGAGGAACACCAGGGGGACACGATGGGCAGGCAAGGAGATAAGGTGAGAGAGGGAAAAGGCAACACTTCACCTGTGAGACTTTTGGGGTCATATACTATGTCCAGTGCTCCTGGTGTGGCCTCCTGTATATTGGTGAAACCCATCATAGATTAGGAGACTGCTTCGCCGAGCACCTATACTCCATCTGCCAGAAAAAATGGGAACTCCCAGTGGCCACCCATTTTAATTCCATTTCCCATTCCCTTCCCAATGTGTCTATCCAAAGCCCCTTCTACTGTCACGATGAGGCTACAGTCAGGATGAAGGAACAACTCCTTATATTCCATCTGGGTAGCCTCCAACCTGATAGCATGAACATTGATTACTTGAACTTATGGTAATGCCCCCCCCCAACTTTCACCATTCCCCATCCCTTTTCCCTCTCTCACCTTATCTCATTGCCTGCCATTGCCTCCCTGTGGTTAATCTCCCCCCCATTTCTTTTTTCCATGAACTTCTGTCCTCTCCTATTAGACTCTCCCTTCTTCAGCCCTGTATCTCTTTCACCAATCAACTTCCCAGCTCTTCACTTCACCTCTCCCCCTCCCAGTTTGTGCTTCTCCCTCCCCTCCCCCCACATTTTAATTCTACTCCTAATCTTTTTTTCCTCCAGTCCTGCTGAGAAGGGTCTCGGCCTGAAAATGCCAGCTGTACTCTTTACCATCGATGCTGCCTGGCCTGCTGAGTTCATCCAGCATTTTGTGTGTGCTGCTTGGAATTCCAGCATCTGCAGATTTTCTCTTGTTTGTGATTATTTATTCTTATTATTTTACTATAACTGTTTAGATTCAATGTGTGGTGGGGCAGGCAAACAGGACCTTTGGAATACCAGTCCGTCACTAATTTCATTTTATTCGCCTCATACTTCTATCAATCCCTGTCCTCCACCTTCACTCAGATTCCAGCACTACTCATCAAAACACACAATTTACACTCAGTGGCCATTTTATTAGGCACATATATACACCTGCTCATTAATACAAAAATATAATCAGCCAATCATGTGGCTGCAACTCAGTGCATAAAAGCATAAACGTGATCGAAGTGACTTTGACCGTGGAATGATTGCTGGTGCAAGACAAGGTAGTTCGAGTGTCTCAGGAACTCTCCTGGAATTTTCGTGCACTACAGTCTCCAGAGTTTAAAGAGAATGGTGTGATAAACAAAAAAAAACATCCAGTGAGAGGCAGTTCTGTGGACAAAATTGTCTTGTTAATGAGAGAGGAGAATGGCCAGGATGGTTCAAGCTGACAGGAAAGCGAAAGCAACTCAGATAACCACGCATTGCAACATCGACAACAGAAGAGCATCTCTGCATGTACAACACTACCAGCCTTGAAGTGAATGGGTTATGATAGAGAAAACCATGAACATACATCTAGTGGCCATCTTATTAGGTACAGGACCTACCTAATAAAGTTCCTATTGAGTCTACTTCCGCCGATTAACCCACCAGCCCACACATCATTGGGACGTGCGAGGAACCTATCAACTGGTATGTCTTTGGACTGTGGGAGGAAACTGGAGCTCTTGGTGGAAACCCACGTGGCCATGGAGAAAATGTTCAAACTTCTTACAGGCAGCGGCAGGAATTGAACCCTGGTCACCTGAATTGTAAAATGTTGTGCTAACCCGCTACGCTACTGTGCTGCTGCAAGTTCTTCGAAAAAAAACTCAAGATGAAGCTGAGGTGAATGCAATTTTTTAAAAAAACTAATCACAATTTATACAAAATTTAAGCAGGTACTGGTAAAGGTAGTCTAATCTGAACAAATGGGAGATATTCTTAATTGATGTTAAGCATGGTTTTAAATTTATGTGCTTTAATTATGTTTGCAGTGAACTTTGTAAAATGTATTGTAAAAATTACAAATTATATAGAACATCTTAATAAAATTCTATCTTTAGATGTGAATGTTGAGCTATAGAGTAACTTAGAAATACTGGTGTAAGCCCCAAAGGGCTAATAGAAAAATAGCTGGTACTAAGCAACAAAAAAAACTGATACTTTGGGAATAGGTGACACTTTGAAAGTCACAATATAGAGTTTCATGACTGTATCTAAGATAGACAACAGCTTAATGATTTCATTTACCCTGCCTATCCTTCTCAAACCCCATTCCACTTTACCCCCCTGGTTCAAGTGTGCATGTGGATATAACATTTCATAAGTGAAAATCAAGAGGGTTTCAGACCAGTCCACACTGCAGATCAGCAGCCCGTATCCACCTGATGTTCTCTGTTGTCTTCTCTTTGCAGCATTACAGCAGCACAATCTTACCATTACATCCTGCCAGAAACTGCTTCCATCCGGAAGGCCATCAGTTCATATCTGCAAAGACCCCGCAGTAACACAAAATCATAAAAAAGGGATAGGTGTTCATCTGAAGAAACATTTAACAGCTGTTTTCTAAGCACTGATGGTCTTTCATTTCTCTTTCAGCCACTAATAGTCTTCAGCAGGTAATTATATTGTCTTCAAATATTCTATAAGGAAAGGAATAATCGACAGCATTCAGTATCACTACTAAGTTTGTATTACTTCTTGAGACCCATTAACATTTGAACCCCACTCTGTAAAACATGATAAAATTCTGCTTTTGTGGAACAAACTTATTATAGCTGAGTTGGTTATGATGTGAAAGATTGCATAGGTGGCCACACCCAAGTGAGATGAGCATATAAATTGTATTTGCAGTAATATTTAGATGCAAGAACTTTGAAGAATGACTTTGTTGTTCTACTGTTTGAATTGCCTTGAATTTCGTTCCCAGTCCATAACACACTACAGCAGCACCAAAACTTTGTCCTCTGCATTTGAATGCATTTGGGAGGCAAGAGTGCAATGCAGTGATGCAATTATAAAACATGTTTAAATACAAACAACTAAGGTTAATATTCTGTCCAGTGTTCTGTGGTTTATGACTTTGTTCTCATGTGGAATCTTTTTTCCAAGTGATCCGCTTTTCCAGAAGGTACACTGCTGCTCCTCGGGTTCCTGACATTTTACACCTCAGTTCAGGAGCCGTTCTTCTTACCTGTGCCTGGACCAAAAGACGTGTTGGAGTGGCAGCCAGAAGAATTGTGGAATAACGAACAGGTAGAGGTGAATCATTCCCCCTCCTAAGCCAGGGGCACTTAGGGAACTGTAGCACTCAACTAATTTCTCAAGCTGGATCTGAAAACGCAAAATGAGAAAAATGAAGTTGTTTATTTTTCCTGCAAAGTCCCATTCTATTATATTTCTTGACCAGCACCTTTGTTTAGGTGAATGAACGAGTACATGTTTTCATAGGAAGAGTCCAAGGATCAGACAAATAGAAAAAGTAAGGTGCTATTTCATACTTTAACAATAACAAAATGGATTCAGTCTTTACTATTTCATAGAAGATATTTTACAACTTCCTGTAGTTGAAATGGAATAAATGTAATTAATGTACTGGAGCTTGAAAATGGATAGAAAAGTAAGTTTCTTCAAAGATTCAACATTTATTTAATTGTTTAATCTCAATTCTATAGTGCAGTAACTGTAATTATTTACTTCAAAGTTAAGTTCTTAAACTTGGTTCAAATTGCCTGTGCTACATTGTCCAACCAAGTGCAGCAATGGAGATCTCTGTAATGCAGTAATTTTTTCTCTCCTTTGTAATGCATGTAGATTGGAACATAATTTACAAATACATTTATTTCTAATTTCTTCTACTATTTCCCTCATCAGAGGGGTCAAAAACAGGGGGCATATGTTCACAGTGTTAGTAGAAGGATAAGAAGGGAGGTGAAGAAGGTTTAAATCACACAGTGGGTGGTAGACATCTAGAATGTACAACATGAAATGGTGAAAACTTCATCTTATAAAAGCAGTGCATGGATATCTACTTGAAGAACTGTGACTAACAGGATTTAGTTCTCGAAGGCCCTCATAATATTTAAACCATATGAGATGTGTATTAAAGACTTGTACCTGTAGGGCTGAGGACTTATCACTGGAATGTGTGATTTGGTTGGGCTAATCTATTCTAATTAGCACAAACAAGGGGCTGAATCAGCTCCTCCGGTGTCATAACTTTTCTATGATTCCACCATTGTAATTGTAACTTCAGTCTGTAAGGAGTCTCTGTAAATCTTCCCTGTGAAATGTGTAGGTTTTCCCGAGTGCTGTGGTTTCCTTCAACAGTCCAAAGACATACTGGGTATGATAATTGGTCATTGTAAGTTGTACCATGAGTAGGTTAGGGTTGATTGGGGTTGTGGAGTTGCTGGGGTGGGTGTTATGTTTGTTCTTAATAAAGACAAACTTGTGAAAAAAATCTAACACATTGTTTATTTACAGAATGGTTTCAGCTTGTACTCATTTCACTTGGGACATTCCAGAGAGTGTGTGACCCTTTCACCAATGTCATTTTCTGGGAATTGAATTTCTTAATAGTACACACCTAATGGCACATCTTCCCCCTTTAAAGAAAACAAACACAATAGTATGTTCTTATAAATCTGCAAGACACAGTAATGCTTTCCAACAAAGATATTTAGATTAACTTCAGTTGTTATAAGCAAATATATTCTCTTATTCACTCATCGATTTTCTATCTGTGGTTGGTTCAATGATCCCTTTCAGTCTGATATTTGTTTCCACAGATGTATAGCTTCCATTTGCTGTGTTCCATCTCTGTTCATGTTCTTACTGTGTGGCCATTATTCACTAAATGTGCATCATAATGGAACCCTGGACTACATCCATGTGATCTGTGAGTCTTTGCACAAGTTCCAACTCATCCATTTTAATTCACAGAGCTTCTTCTGTTGGATGTGTATCATAGATAGCAACTCCTCCTGTTGGTTTTTGTTGAACTGTCGCTATTGTTTTGACCTGGGGTCTTGCGTGGTTGGGAGGACATTTAATCATTTGGAACTGTGCAGCTGGAAACAAGCTCTGCTCAAGTAATAATGTCATCTAAAGCAAAACACACAATATAGTGGAGGAACTCACAGGTTAGGCAGCATCTATGGAGGTGAATGGATAGTCAATGTTTCAGGCTGAGACCCTTCTTCAGGACTGGGAAAGAAGCAGGAAGATGCCAGAATTTAAAAAAAAAGTGATGGAGGGGACGGAGGCCAGCTGGAACGTAATAGGTGAAGCCAAGTGGGTGGGAAAGGTCACAGACTGGGGAGGGAGGATTCTGATAGGAGAGGAGAGTGGATTATAGGAGACAGGGAAGAAAGAGAGTATCCAGAGAGAGAGATGATAGGTGGGTGAGAAGAGGTAAAAGGTCAGAGTGGGGCATAGAGGAGAGGGGTGGGTGGTGGTGGGGAGGGGGAGATTATTCTACTGGAAGGCAAAATCAATATTCATGCCATCAGGTTGGAAGCTACCTAGATGGAATATAAGGTGTTCCTCCTGCACCCTGAAGGTGGCCTCATATTGGCCCACGAAGAGGCCAAGGACTGATGTGTCAGAACGGGAATGTGAATTTGAATTAAAATATTTGGCTGCTGGGAAGTTCCACTTGTGGTGGATGGAGCAGAGGCGCTTAAGGAAGCGGTTCCCCAATTTACAACGGGTCTCACCAATGTAGAGGAGGTTGCATCGGGAGCACTGGACGCAATAGACAACCACAGCAGATTTCAGTCACCATCACAATACAGGTCAGCTTAGAGGTATGCATTTATTTTGTTATTGTGCTTACACAATAACCATTGATTATTGTGTTCCTGGTGTATTTGCATCACTCCATGGTTGATAACACCACAATCATGATGATCTTTCCTTCTAAAATGCTGATGTCCCACTGAAATCATTGCCTGTTAACACATGATTCAACAATGAGGATACTGCTGTCTTACACAGGCCAACACTCACACACCAGTATTGGATTCCAAGCATATGTGTCCCAACTTTGGATGTCATCTCCACAATAGAGGACATTCTACGAGCCAGGATGTGTATTGAAGCAGAGAAAAATGGGACGGGATGCCTAGGAGGAGATATGTGGGAGATATATGAGAGTTTTAGGGTGATTGCTGGATTATTTCAGGAAACCATGAAGTGGACAGTAAGCAGCTCGGCTCAGCACATACTGACAAATAGACATAATCTCAGTGGAGTCTGCACAGAGGTGATACTGCTGCAGAGATCATTTGGGACAAATGATTACTGATGCCACACTTGGAGTGCAGCGCACAGCTTTGATTACCCTGTTATGGGAAAGACATGATTAAGCTGGAAAGAGTGCAGTAAACTTTACAAGGGTATTCAGGACGAGAGGGTCTGAGTTATAGGAGGAGATTGGACAGGCTAGATCTTTATTCCTTGAAACATATGAGAATGAGGGGTGACCTTATGGAAATGTTTGCAATTATAAGAGGCAAAGATCAGGTGAAAGGTGTCAGTCTTTTACCAGGTTTGAGAAGAACAGGAGGCACAGATTTAGGATGAGAGGGCAAAGATATCCTGACCTAAATATGCCTGGACTCATTTGATTTTGTGTTTTACATTCTAAGTTGTTCACACATTTTGTTCTTATTGTTGGCGTGATTTGCTTTTTTTCCATGTGGGAGGGGAGTTTTGATGTTTTCTTTGAATGGGTTCCATAGTTTCATTGTTTCATGGCTGTCTGAGGGGAAGGCAAATCTCAGGCATACTTTGATAATAAATGTACTTTGAAACTTTGAAACATTTAAAAAGGATCTGAGGGGTAACTTTTCATGCAGAGGGTGGTGAATCTATGAATCACCAGAAGAAGCAGTTGAAGCAGATACAAGAGTATTATTTAAGAAGTGCTTGGATGAGTAAGTGGAGAGGCAGGGATTAGAGGCAACGGCCAAGGTTGTAAAGAAAATGTATTTCAGGAGGTATATTGTATACATTTCTCTGACATTAAATTGGAACTTTGAACCTTTGAAGTGCAGAAACTTTGAACTAGCTGGGTAGTCACCATAGTCAGCATGGACTCATAGAGCTAAAGGGCCTCTATCTATTGCTCTGTTACTCTCTGATTCTAAAGGGTGGGGTGGGGGGGGGCTACATCGTGGATCTGGAGAAAGAGCTTTGTATCTGCAAGATGTTTGCTTGGAGTTATGAAATGGGCTGAATTAAGCTCAGATTGGGCTCATACCTTGAGGGAGAATTGTACAGTGAGAAAGAAGTTTTCCAAAAGTTCCAAAGATCCAATAAGAGATGTCACCTTTGGTGCAGTCTTTCTATTAATGGCTCAGTATAGTGTGTCAAACTGTGATGGCTTAATGTGGACATTGGGAACAATTCACAAAGGGAAAGCTGGTGGAAATGACTTTTTAACTTTAAGAAGGACAGCAAGAAAGAAAATAAGATTCAGATTCAAGTGTCAAGATGTAAGAAGGTGAGGGCAGGGGAATTAAGATATGGCATCGTAAGAAGCAGAAAAGATGAAAATAATCTGGTTATTCTCATGTATGTTATCTATAGTTATGAGACCTATGCTAAGGAACAGGATGCTAGTGTGTAGCTGATGGTGAAGACAACTCAATAAATGTTTAAATAAACTTTTAAATGTACGTATAAATGAATTTCTTTGTAAATAGCTGACCATTTACAGACAATGTTTCCTCTAAGATGTGTGTGCGTGCACACACATCTTTTGCTACTAGCACACCAAAGGTTATCACCTTCTACCTCATTGGCATGTAAAGAATATTTCATGATTGTACACAATCACATTTCCTTTTCTGGTTTCTGATGCGGACAGTGTTGGCAACATGGAATTTGCGATGATTTGCCTGCAGATTTTAGACCTGGCTTACTTACACTGTTATTCAGTGCACACATGTTGTTGTCACTGGGCAAAAAACTGCACAGCACAAGATTCTTGTGCACACAGTCCATTACAGATTAGAGGGAACATTGCTTACAGAGAAATATTTTCATATCTGTATGTAGTTAGTTAATGCAAACTTTAATGTACGTGGGCCGTTGGTGGGAGCAGCAAAGGATTCTTTTTGATGGAATTCAGAAATTCAGCGTGGTATGAATGTGTGTGAGTGTATGTTTATGTACTATATATGAGGTGGGGTTTTTAAATACCTTGTTGCGCTAACACTGCTTTTAATTGAAAATTAACTGCCTCCATTCAATAAGGATGCTTTGATGGTAGCTTTATCCTTGCTGGTGTACAGAAGTGCAGAAGACTACAGAAAGAAAAGCGTAGATATAAAGAAATGAATACTGTAACTGACAGATAAATTAAAGTATATATATTTACTGGATTGCCGGTAATTATATTCTAATATCAATAACAAAATCATTGCGAATCAGAAAACATTTTGAACTTGAAATTTTCTTTCTGTTCTTACTATATATAACATATAACCATATAACAACTACAGCATGGAAACAGGCCATCTCAGCCCTTCTAGTCCGTGCCAAATGCTTACTCTCACCTAGTCCCACCTACCTGCACTCAATCCTTTCCTGTCCATATACCTATCCAATTTTTTTTTCAATGACAAAATCGAACCTGCCTCTACCACTTCTTCTGGAATTTATACTGATAAATGAATTACGATAGGCAAATGCTCGTTTTATTTATCCATTGTTACATTGCAATTTCATGGAAAGACATGGATGATTGAAGAAGAAAGTTAACACTCCCAATATGCAGTAATTGCATTTTTAAACCTGCAGCACCATTAAACAATTGCATTACTCACTGATTTTATAACAAGACAAATGAATTGTTCACCTGTGGTTTATTGAGCCAATTAAATTTTTTAGCTGTCATATCATTAGACAATTACATTGCTCACCTGTGTTGGTATTAAGCAATCACATTGTTCATCTGCGATATCAGCAGACAATCATATTGTTTACCCATGGGAGCAAAACATAACAGTGCTGTTCAATTACTCCATAGATCCCAGAAATGTAGTGCTGTATTTAACCAACTATTTAATGTTGGGGAAACCTATCTTTAGTTTTCTTCACACATGCTTTATTCCTTTCCTAAGAGTTGGATTTTGTGTTGTATGGGGAGTGGAACAGAGTAGAGGCAAGTTATTGGCTAATGGGAAATAAAATGTCAGGGCATAAAGATTAGGTTTATTAGCCTTTAAAGATTAGCTTAATTTATTTGTCAAATGTACATTGAAACATCCAGTGAATTGTGTTGTTTTTTGTCCGAGGATTGTGCTGGGGGAGTTACCACACTTCCAGCACCAACATAGAATGTCCACTATTCACTAACCCTAACTGTATATGTTAGAGATGTGGAAGGAAACACGAGCATCAGGAGGAAACTCATGCCATCATGGGCAACAGACCATTAGTGGTCTCTCAGTAAAGCTAATATATTAACATGATTTCCTCATTGGTTACAAACTTGCATCAGTAGGTCAACTATGACGGACATGAACTGATTTCAGTTCAGTATTTAAAAAAAAGCTGAAAGTGCTTGGTGCTGGAAAGCAAAAGAAGGAACCATGGAATCCATCAGTTAATGACAAGGACTTATTTCTGGGTATGTTACTCAGTAGTGAGGATTCAGAGAGAAATAGTTTTCCTTGGCAATGAGAGAAAGAGTTTGCTTGAGGACACCAAAGGGACGTGGTTAGATGTTGAAGAATAGATTAACACCTCCAGGAACTGTGTTCATGAATCATGTATAGGAGGAAATTTGAATCTCCAGCAGTGCAGGAAAGGTAGGAGATATTTCCTGATGAAGGGTCCTAGCCCAAAATGTCAACCGTTTATTCCTCTCCAAAGTTGCTGTCTGATCTGCTGATTTCTCCAGCATGTTGTGTAAGTTACTTTGGATTAGGATCTGCAGAATTTCTTGTATTTAAGATAAAAAGTATTTCCCATTTATCTTCAATCTGATATAATGTCATCGATTTGTCCTTTCCAATCTATTCCAATAGATCATTCTTCAAGTAGCATATTTTAGAAACAGGTTTTACATATAGACAGTTAGGTGTTCTTCATCTTTCAAAGAAAATCAGATCAGGAACATTTTCATTCTATATTCAAATCTACTAACTCCCTCAATCATTTTCTGTCAGCATTTTCTATCAATTCTCAGCTGACTGCTAAGATAAAGGTTTGTGGTTGACCCAGTGTACAAGGGAAGAGATTCAAAAGGGGAAGAAAGGAAAGGCAGAGACAGCTTTTTCAGCATGCCTGCTATTAAGTAATTATTGAGCACCATGGGAAATCTGAAGCTTCGGCAAAGAACAGATGCACATAATATGAGGATGACAGTAAAGTAAAATAATTAACCACTATTTCAAATTCATAGCCCATTTATAAGTAATGAAATGTGCAATGAAATATAGCAGAGAATGCAAATGCAAACTAGCTGAGATGAAACACAAAAAAACCAGCAGACTAACTGAGATTACAAAAGAGGCATCATCACTCATTAGAGCAACAGGGAATACAGCACAAAATATATAGCCATAAAAACAAATGCCACAGCAATTCCCAGTAGAATTGTGTGCTACTCAAAGTTCATATTTATCATAACGTGCAGAATCAAAGTGGGTTAAATTTAAATGAATTTGGATATTCAGGAAGGAGGCAATTTTTGCCATTTTCCTATTAGTTCATTTGCTTAACGTGTAAAAAACGTTATGCATTCAGAGAGGAAATTTACATAATTTCATCAGAGGGCAAATTTCTCCCATCCTCCTGTAGAAGCTTCAGCATTTTAAATGCTCATTTACTGTTACAGTTTGCCATGACCATAGCTTATTCACTCTTCATCACATTCTCTGTATTGTTTTCCTGTCTGTAACATAACAAGTTAAATTCAGAATCAGAATCAAGTTTAATATCACTCACTTATGATGCAAAATTTGTTGTTTTGTGGCAGCAAAACATTGCAATACATGACAATAAAATCTACAATATGAAATATAGATAATAAGAGAAAATTTAAATTAAATAAGTACTGTAGTGCAAAAAGAGAGCAAAAAAAAAGATACTGGTCCATGGTTCATTCAGAAATGTGATGGGAGAGGGAAAGAATCTGCTTTACCTTTTGAAGATGTCCTAGAAGCTGGGGAGGCTAGTGTCCATGATGGAGTTGGCTAACTTTACATCTTTCTGCAGCTTTTCCCAATTGTGTGCAGTGGCCCCTCCATACCAGATGGTGACGCAACCATTCAAAATGCTCTTCATGGTACATCTGTAGAAATTTGCGAGTGACTTTGGTGAGATACCAATTCTCTTCAAACTCCTAGTGAAATATAGCCACTGTCATATCCTGGATGTAATTGCTGTTTTCCTCCTTCTTCTGCAAACTGCTCCAGTCTTATTATCTTCCTGGTGTGTTTTAGTCTTCCATTAATTTTGTGTTTGTATCGACTTGTGTCTTTACTCCTATGTTAGTGAAATAGCCTTCAGTCATTTAATCAGCTTAAACCTACCCCCTTTTCACATCTTTAAAAATCCCTAATTTCAACCAGCTTTCAGACGCCTCTGCTAACACATACAACATGGCTTTTTATATGTTCATATGTAATCTTTCCTGTGTCTTGTATATAATGCACCTTGAGGCTGTAAACTATGGTAATTGTGTTGTGAAGCAACTTTTATCATGTTGGTAAAGACAGCTGCTGTTTTGTGTACAGCAAGGTTTTCTAAGCAATGAATGAGCTGTTAACCTCTTTTGGTGAGTATATCTGAGATGAGAACATTATATGGAGTAATTAACACTATTTAAGGATGTTGTGAAAAAATTATTAATTTTCAGAGAATATTTCCTTGAGAGTTTACATTGAAAATTTAGCAAGGATGGGAGCTGAACAAGGAGTAACAAGATGAATAAACATCTGGAATCGTTTTGTCTGCCTGGTTTAATAATTTCAGAATCCTTGACTTTGTTAATATGTTGCTAAAGCAGAGAAAATGAGCAATTCTGTGCAGGTGGGCAGAAATAAAACATGAAATTAAATTCCCTTTGTTCTCAACCGTACATTCATATTCACTGGAACTTCTGTTGAGATTACTATCACCTTCTCCTATTTTTATGTTGTTATTAATTATTAGGACAAAGCCATACAATCACTTCGGGAAATGTAGACCCACACTTGAAGAAACATCTCTTTCAGCCTTTTGTAGATTGTATATACTGTATTAGTTAACTGAGTAGAATAATCTAAATAACTAAGTAGAAAATAACAATTCTTTTAAAGTATTAGTTGAAAACTTAAGGTAAAACTTGGGAGGACAACATTGGAAAGACCTGGACAATATGCACTGGGTCCAAAATTAGCGGTTACCACTGAACATTGCGATACTGAACTGAACACAACCTATGGACTCACTCTTAAAGACTTTTCATCTCACGTTCTTGATATTTATTGCATATTTATTATTATAGTTATTTTTTGTATCTACGTAGTCTGTTGTCTTTTGCACAGAGTGTTTATCCGTCGTATTGTTTCTTTGTATTTACTGTGAATGTCTCAAGAAAATGAGTCTCAGGGTTGTATATGGTGACTTATATGTACATCAATAATAAACTTACTTTGAACTTTTGAACTTAATTAACTTTATATTTTATTATTTTAAAAATGCTTTTATTTTGAAAGAGTCCTTTGGAAAAATTACAGTAGTAGGCCTCCGTTAGCCTCGATAGACCATGGATTTGCACCTTGGAAAGTTTCCAGGGCACAAGTCTGGGCAAGGTTTTTTTTATGGAAGACCGGCAGTTGCCCAAGCTGCAAGTCTCCCCTCTCCATGCCACCGATGTTGTCCAAGGGAAGGGCATTAGGACCCATACAGCTTACAGTACACAGAGTATGTATAGATGAAGCTATTTTTTTACAGCAAGATGATTTACTAGGAAGGGTTTGTGATCGCAGTCTTGATAGACATAATGTGAATGAACACAATATTCGCAGACTTTTTTGCAGTGGAATGAGTTTTCAAAAAAGTGTAATTCCATGTGTTTGTGCAATCTCAATTTCATTCATATAGATAAGGTTTCATGGGTTTCCCTATTGAAGTTGACATGCGCAAAAATCCCAGTATTGCTCTCAAAATTTCATGAAGTGAAATAGCAGAAGCTATAAGCACTAAATATCAGATTTTCCACCATTCTTCATATCCTGGAGTTTAGAATCTAGTTTTTGTTTATAATATGAAACAAAACTAAAAATCAATATGGTCATATGAATGTGTTATTAAAATAACAATATGAAACATTTTGAAAGCATCAATATTGCTATATTTTTTGACATATATCTCATTTTTTTGCCTGAATCCTCTACCTTTCCTTCACTCTCCAGCACTTATAGCCCATGTAATTGCTTTATCAATAGAGAACCTACCAACCAGAAAACTCAGTCTTATCCTAAAAGTTTAGACAAAAACCCATTATTATTTTGTGGAATTGCAAACGTGGCATATGTAGAGATTATGTGGTCTCCTTTATGCTAGATTTAAGTGAAGAATGCATTGCCCATGTTAGCACATTATCATCTGAACATCTCAAGGAAGATTAGAGGGTGGTGTTGCTCTAAGTTCAGCAACAACTTTGAACTTGAATGTTGACATCATAAAATACCATCATGAACATATCTGTGGTATAAATAGTTCTAAATGTGCAAGGGTGTTAATCTGATAGGAGGTTATGTCACATAGATATTCTAGTTTGCAGTCACAAATTATAACAGCTCAAAGCTAGTCTGAGGTTCAATGTTTGCATCTACTGTACATGTAATTTTCTTTGCTTTTGTGTGTGTTCTGCAAACATAATAAATGTTCATCAATTTTTCATTTCATCACAAAAACTTGGTTAGCAAATGAGAGAGTATTTTTATTCAATATCAGGTGCATTCTAATGAGCTAGAGGAAGCTAATTTTGAGAACATGCATCTACTCTATATTGTGCATGAAATATCTGTTTATCTGCTAACATTTAGCTCAGTCATTTTTCTGTTTTTATGATATCATTTGGTGAAATAGAATTTCCATCCAAACAATAAAACATTAAATTATCCATTCACTAAACAGTATTTCTTAATTATACATTATTAATAACCTCTTCCTCAATGTCAACAAGACAAAGGAGAAGGTTGTCAACTTCAAGAAAACCCGTACCGTTCATACCTCTCTTCACATCGGCAGCACAGCAGCGAGCAGTTTCACACTCCTAGGAGTGCACTCCTTGCACAATCTCTCATGTATACAGAATACAAGAAAGCTCACCAACACCTCTTCATTCTGATGAGGCTGAAGAAAGCTGGTCTTTGCACACCAATAACCCTCTATGGATGTACAGTGGATAACATCCTAGCATGCTGTTAGGATGCTCTCCGCTGTGCGGTACAAAGACTGCATTGCAGTGAACAGGAGAATTCTGCAACAGGTAGTTAATACTGCCAAACAAATCACTGGCACCAGCCTACCCACCATCAGGAGCTATTCACTATGTATAGAAGCATGCCAGAAAAAGGCCAGTAATATCATGAAGGATCCTACCCACCCTGCTTAAGGACTGTTTGTACCACTTGCATCAGGGAAGGGAATACACAACATTCATGCTAGGACATCAGACTGAAAACCTGTTACTACCCTGAAGCTGTCAGACAGATCCACATTTCCACCCATTGACCCACCACTACATACACTTCACCTAGCCTCACTTTACGTACATACAGTCAGTCGATGTATATCTAGTATATTGTGTTTTATTGGATTGCTTTCATATTTATATTTGCTGTTTTTTATTGTGTTATTTATGCTTATTGTGTTTTTTTAAATTTTATTTTTCTTTTTTTTTGCTCAGCAAAACAAAACTTTCAATTTCCAGATACATTTACATTTACATTTCTTCCCATCACAGATATCAGCTATCAGAACACTTCCATCAAAATACAGACATCACCACAACATCCTATACAAAAGCCCTTATTAGTATAGCAGATAGGTTTACATCTACATACTGCAGAAAAAGTTGCCATGTTTTATGAAAACTATTTGGTTTTGAGTGTACCATATATGTCAGAAAGTCTAGAGGAATGTATTCCATGATTAATTTACGCCAACCAGAAAGTCCAGGGGCCTTATCGGATATCCAAAAAAGTAAAATGTTCTTCCTCGCACAAAAAGTCAGGATGTTAAAAAGTTTTTTTCTGATGTGCATTAATAATACGACTGCTGGGTAAGCCTAAGAGAAAAGATACTGGGACCAGTTCAAGCTCCATCTTCAGAATCTTTTCCATTTCACCCAAAATATCACTCCAGTATGCCTGAAGTTTGGGACAAGTCCAAAAACAGTGGGTGAAAGTTCCAGTATTTACTTTACATTTAGAACACATTGGAGAAATCCCCAGCTTAAATTTTGAGAGATGATCTGGATTCAGATGGGCTCTAGGCAGAATTTTGAGTTGCAAAGCTTTAGTGTTCTTAATGCTGCATCAGATCCCAAGTAACAATCACTTTGTTCTCCTTTACACTTGTATACTGAAGAATGACAATAAACAATTTTCTATCTTATGAATATCTCTACTAAACCTTGGCTTATAATTTGTAAATGAAAAATTTACTTTGACTTTGCTTTCCTCAATGCCATAAAGTAAGATAATTTTCAATTTTTATGTATCATACTGCTGCATACACTTTCTGTTCTTTCTCCTGGAGAAAAATAAACTGCCACAACAAAATTAAAGATTTAAAAAAATTAATTATTCCAATGTACAAGGCACTGCATATCACTATGCCATTGTTTAAATTTACAATGAAAGTAAGTAACTATTTCAAAGCAGCATTTTTGACAGTTGAAATAGATAAGCCATGGTTCAAGTGAATGTCCCAATCATTAGGGCTGGGGTGGTAGCGCCAGAAAGAAAGCGGCTCATCAAAATGGGTGATACTAGTAATGGCTGCATATCCTGCCTCTACCTGCTCCTTCTTTCTGGGAAACGACTCCACAGTTTGTACTGATCTTCTCAGGCAAAGGGTAAAATTACATGATTAGAGCCATATTTCTTTAACGCTAACTTAGTAACTTCAACACATTTTGAATGACAGGTTTTTATTAAAAGTGTGGAAATTAGTCCATGAAATCTGATAAAGTGGTGTCATTGAGAAGTAGTAGTGGAAAATAGCTGTTCTAATATTCATTCATTTAGTTTAAGAAATTATTCAAATTTAATAACTCCTCCTGTAATCACTTTGACATGAATTTAATATATATTAAATTCAAGTAACTTCCCACTTTAGTACAAGAAGTGTGTTTAAAACAATTGAAATTGAGAGTCTATGGGAAGCAGGATGAACAGGCATCCTTGGTGAGAGTGAAATTTAGTGATGTCTTCAGTGTCTTAAGACTTGTAATCTCAGACTGTTGCATGAATACCTTGGAGCAATGTTCTAGCTTGAAAGCACCTTTTATCAATCACCTTTGTGGTATTGCAAGGTCAGAAATGGGCATGTTGATTTATGATTGCATTGCATTCAGCTGCATTTACAATTCCTCAGATAGTGATTAAAGTTTGTGTATGTACACATCCAGGACAAATAAGCAGGCAGGAAAAATCATTGTGGACACTACCCACCCAGCAAGCTGTCTTTTCTGAAATTTCCCTCTTGAAAACACCAAAAGGCTATTAAAACAAAAACTTCACGCTATCCTTAAAATCTTTTCCCCCCAGAATAAAACATTATTGTCATTGCTCAATACAACGAGGTTGCGGTGCTACTTCAGTCCATGCAAAACAGATATTTACAATGTGTGAGATACAGCTTAATTTAAAAAAGAAATCCCTCAAGTGACTATGATAGTCCATTACACTGAAAGGCCATTGGCAAGCAGGGGTGTAGCATTAATCAGCTGCACAACAGCCTTTGGAAGAAGCTGTTTTTCAGTCTTACTGTCTTGGCTAAGATGCTTCTGCATCTTCTACCAAATGGCAGGAGATTGAACAGACAGTGTCCAGGACAGGAAGGGTCTTTAATGATTTTGCGAGCACCCCAAAGGCATCAAAAGTTGTAGATTGTCTCCAGGTCTGGTAGCTGAGTTCCCATGATGTTCTAAGCCATCACTGTCATCCTGTATGTCAACTTGCTCCCTACTGCACATAAAAGCTTATGTCAAAATGCCAAAGAAGAATGGTTAAACCAGGAACGTGAGCAACTTGAAAGAGTCCCTATTACTGATCCAAAAAGGTTACATCAACAGATCAAGAATATCACTGAAAAAAATCTCCTCTGTTCTTCAGGTGGATGGTTGAGAGCAAAGGACGGTACCATTATCATGGAAAAAGATGAGATTATGAACAGATGGATTGAGTATATTCAGGAATTGTTTGAAGACGATCGAGAAGAAAAAAACGGAAATTAAGAAGAACATTGAAGGCCCAAATATTTTTAAGTATGATGTTTGTAATGCAATAAATAAGATGAACAAAGGAAAGGCAGCAGGTCCTGATGAATTAGTAATAGAACAAATTATCATCCTTGAAGATTATGGAATTGAAAAACTTACTGATTTAATCAATGATATTTATGAGACTGGAATACTACCAGAAGATATGAAAAAATCAGTATTTATCACTCTTCCCAAGACACCTGGAGCAATAAAATGCGAATTAAATAGGACCATAAGTTTAATGAGTCATATCACCCAGATACTTCTAAGAATTTTGATGACAAGAGCTAAAAGTAAGATACAAGCTGAAACAGGTAAAGAACAATCTGGTTTTGTGAAAGACAAAGGTACATGAAACGTGATATTGATGTTAAGGATGCCATCAGAACGAGTTATTCAAGTGCAAAAAAATGTGTTCGTTTGTTTTATCGACTACACAAAAGCATTTGATAAAGTGAAGCACAATAACTTATTTGAAATATTACAGGGAACTCTAGATCTAGCTTCAAAAGACCTCTGCCTAATCAGAAATCTGTACTGGAAATAAACTGCCACTGTAAGGATAGATGGAGAAGTGAGTCAGTTTATGAAAATCAAGAGAGGCGTTAGACAAGATTTGTTTTCTCCCCTGATTTGTTTAATGCGTACAGCGAAACAATATTACAAAAAATAAGAGACATCTTGGGAATCAAAGTTGGTGGTGAAAACATAAATAATTTCAGATATGCGGATGATACTGTATTAATTGCAAGTATGGAGGAAGAACTACAAAACTTAATTGATATAGTTGTTGAAGAAAGTGCAAAATTGGGTCTATCTATCAATTGCAAAAAATCAGGATGTATGGTAATATCCAAAAAGAAGGAGAATCCTATCTGCAGGCTGAGAATAAATGGGGAAGACATAAAACAAGTACAGAACTTTTGCTACTTAGGAAGCTGGATGACATCAGATGGCAGGTGCAACATGGACATCAAAAGAAGAATAAGGATGGCAAAACACCTTTACGAGTATGAAGAGTATACTGACCAACACTAAACTAGGCATGACAACCCACCTCAGAGTACTGAAATGTTACGTTTATCCAGTTATGTTATATGGCTCAGAATGTTGGAAAATATCTGGTAACATGAGGAAACAAATTGAAGCAGCAGAGATGTGGTTTTTGAGGAGGATGCATAGAATATCATGGATGAAACAAAGATCTAATGAGGATGTCATGAACAGAGCAAGCACAAAAAGAGAAATAATGTATGAGTACATGAAAAGGCAACGTAACCTCATTGGACATGTAATTAGGAAAGAGGAGTTAGAATCCGTGGTAATTACGGGGAAGACTGAAGGGAAGAAAGCATGAGGAAGGCAAAGACAAATGATGATGGAGACAGCAGCCAGAGAACTGGAAATGAATACCAGTGAATTGATCCACTTGACCTGAAACAGCAGTGTGTGGGCCATGGCAGTCAAAGCCCAAACTGGGCATGGCACCTGATGATGATGATGATGATTGCAAATTGATAAAATCTGGCCAGCAACTTTTGGGCAGATTAGCTCTCCTTAAGCACCTCCGGTAGTATAGTCACTGTTCTGCCTTCCCTACTGTCGAGGTTGTGATTAACGCCAGGCAGTTAATCTGATCAACCATTCTAATTAGCCACCCCAGCTCTCTCTATTACCTCAGTCACTGCACTGCAAACACTTTAAACCACTCTTTACAATGTAACTACATAACCGTGTTTATGTATTCATGCACGTACTATTCCATATCCATACTTTAACCTCCAAGTTTATATTTTTATATAATTCTTCATTCTTACAATTGTTGAATGTTGTTTTCAGTTGCATGTCACTACAACACATCACATGTAACTATACTGTATTTTGCGAATAAAGTTGATCCTTGACTCTTGATAAAGATAATATAGTCACCACTGGGCCAAAACAGTGGCATGGTAACCTAACAACACCACAGAACAACACAAGGCACAGATTCCAACGATCGAAGCTGACAACTCAGAACTCTTCAAGGGAATTAGGTATCGGAATTTAATACTGTTTTCTAGCTTCTGGTCACTTTTTTTTTGTTGCTAGTTTGGGGAAATTGAATCGGGGCAGCCTGCAGATAATCAGCACTGAACTGAACTGAAATATGCCTTTCGATTTTGTGTCCTGTGCCTTTGCTCGATTTTTGTTCGATTTTTTTTGTGTGTGTGGTGAGGTGGCTTTGATCTTTTTCTTTGAATGGATTCCATTGTACTTTGTTTCATAGCTATCTGTGAAGAAGACAAATCTCAGAATTGTATACTGCATACATACTTTGATAATAAATGTACTTTGAACTTTAAATCTTTTCACTGACACCCACATCTTTTGAAAGAGAACATTAAATAAAACATACCTGAACTCCCCTAAATCTCCATGAATGATTGTCATGAACTGTGTAGTGGGAGCTGTTCAACATACTAACTGACTGATTGATCTAATATAGCATTGACCAAGAAAGGAATCAATAAACTAACAGCTCCAGTTAAATTCATACATTTCATCCAAAAATTCTTACAGCATGAAGTAAACAAATGAGTCACTACTGGAGCAAAAGTCCTCTCAAAGCATTGTTTAATCAAGTGGATTGTGCTAAGAGTTATAATAGGGAGATTACAAACTGTTTGGAACCTCACATGCAAATTCAAAAGAATTTACCAAATTCTGTAACTGATGTTACCAGCTTGAATATTCTTTCACAGCTTTGACTTAGATGTTCGATTACTTGACAATGTGAACTTATTCATTTTAATATATAATTTATCGTCAAGCCAACTATCTCATGACTACACCTTAATCCTCATGGTTTGGGTTGGCGGACTACATAATCATTCCTAGCCTTGACTTTGAAACCACAAATACAGTTCACAAATTACACATTGTCCAGATGCGTTGTTGGTACATTGAAAAATGGGCCTGTGATTAGAATAACTGGACCATAACAGTATGTTGAAAGTTTCAATATAAAAATTCCAAGTTCTTTCTGCATTGTTGTTGTAGCATTGTTGGCCAGAAGCCAGGTCCTAAGAAAAGCATGGCATAGTTATACCTTTCCAACTTGCAGTTTGAATGTGATTAAACTCATAAAATGGTTTTGACTGGAAAAAAAAATTAGAAAAAGAAGTACTTTTTCAACCATGTTGCTAAGGAAGGCTAAGGACACAATCTTCAAATCACCTTTTGTCATCTTCAGGTGATTTTTTTTCATTCTTCTGTCACACTCCTTTCAATGCTGTTTAAAATACACTGATGCTTCCTGATAATATAGGCCAAAGAAAAACAAGAGAAAATGGATTATGAAGGATAAAGCCACACCCAAGGATAATATCATTAGACGATACCTTACAAACCACACTACATTTATCAGGAAAAAGTAGGCCAATAGAAGCCAGTGACTAGGAATATTAGTAGTGACTGAGAATTGGGCTACAATGGGGTACAAGCAACTATTGGTTGTTGGCTTTCTGGTAAAAATGCCCATAACCGAAGATGGGCTCAAGCCTTTCAGTGTGTCTGATTGGCGATTGGGAGTGAGACGCTCATAAATCAGGATGGGATTACAATGGGAATTCCACCTTCATCACATCCTGGTTATGAAGGTGACTGGGCACGGGGGTGGGGAAGACAAGACCAACAGCACAGATTGGGGGATTGGCAATTGAAAAGTGAGAGGAACTTCGGTGGCACTGGGGGGTAGGTAGTAGGACAATGGGCATCATACTGCCTTTTAAAGGACTTTATAGATAAAGATAGATAGATAGATAGATAGATAGATAGATACTTTATTCATCCCCGTGGGGAAATTCAACTTTTTTTTCCAATGTCCCATACACTTGTTGTAGCAAAACTAATTACATACAATACTTAACTCAGTAAAAAAATATGATATGCATCTAAATCACTATCTCAAACAGCATTAATAATAGCTTTTAAAAAGTTCTTAAGTCCTGGCGGTTGAATTGTAAAGCCTAATGGCATTGGGGAGTATTGACCTCTTCATCCTGTCAGAGGAGCATTGCATCGATAGTAACCTGTTGCTGAAACTGCTTCTCTGTCTCTGGATGGTGCTATGTAGAGGATGTTCAGAGTTTTCCATAATTGACCGTAGCCTACTCAGCGCCCTTCGCTCAGCTACCGATGTTAAACTCTCCAGTACTTTGCCCACGACAGAGCCCGCCTTCCCTACCAGCTTATTAAGACGTGAGGCGTCCCTCTTCTTAATGCTTCCTCCCCAACACGCCACCACAAAGAAGAGGGCGCTCTCCACAACTGACCTATAGAACATCTTCAGCATCTCACTACAGACATTGAATGACGCCAACCTTCTTAGGAAGTACAGTCGACTCTGTGCCTTCCTGCACAAGGCATCTGTGTTGGCAGTCCAGTCTAGCTTCTCGTCTAACTGTACTCCCAGATACTTGTAGGTCTTAACCTGCTCCACACATTCTCCATTAATGATCACTGGCTCCATATGAGGCCTAGATCTCCTAAAGTCCACCACCATCTCCTTGGTCTTGGTGATATTGAGACGCAGGTAGTTTGAGTTGCACCATATCACAAAGTCCTGTATCAGTTTCCTATACTCCTCCTCCTGTCCATTCCTGACACACCCCACTATGGCCGTGTCATCAGCGAACTTCTGCACATGGCAGGAGTCCAAGTTATATTGGAAGTCTGATGTGTACAGGGTGAACAGGACCGGAGAGAGTACGGTTCCCTGCGGCGCCCCTGTGCTGCTGACCACCGTGTCAGACCTACAGTCTCCCAACCGCACATACTGAGGTCTATCTGTCAAGTAGTCCACTATCCAATCCACCATGTGAGAGTCTACTCCCATCTCCGTTAGTTTGTGCCTTAAGATCTTGGGCTGGATGGTGTTAAAGGCACTAGAGAAGTCAAGGAATGTAATCCTCACAGCACAACTGACCCCCTCTAGGTGAGAGAGTGATTTGTGCAGCAAATACGTGATAGCATCCTCCACTCCCACCTTCTCCTTATACGCAAACTGAAGAGGATCCTGGGCGTGCCTGGTTTGTGGCCTCAGATTCTGTATTATCAGCCGCTCCATGGTCTTCATAACGTGCGACGTCAAGGCAACAGGTCTGAAGTCATTCAACTCCTTTGGTTGTGGTTTCTTCGGTACCGGGACAATACAGGATGTTTTCCACTGTCTGGGTACTCTTCTCTGCTCCAGGCTCATGTTGAAGATGCGCTGTAGTGGTTCTCCCAGCTCAGTCGCACAGGCCCTCAGTAATCGTGGGGAAACTCCATCCGGTCCAGCCGCCTTGCTGGTACAGATCTTCCTCAGTTGACCTTCCACCTGTGCAGCCGTAATCCTGGGCATGGGCAAGGTCTCCTGTGAGTGGCTATTTTCCTGTGAGGGAAGTAAGCCTGGTGTGGATTTCTGCGGTGAGGATGAGATTGAGCTGTCGAACCTGTTGAAGAAGTTGTTCAGCTGGTTCGCTTTCTCCACATCTCCACTTATGTTCGCCCCCCGCTTTGCACCGCATCCGGTGATGATCTTCATCCCATCCCACACCTCCTTCATGCTTTTTTTCTGCAGCTTTTGTTCTAGCTTCCTCCTATACTGCTCCTTTGCCCCCCTTATCTGTACTCTGAGTTCCTTCTGAACTCTTTTAAGCTCCAACCGATCACCATCTTTAAAGGCCCTCTTCTTCTGGTTTAGGAGGCCTTTGATGTGACTAGTGATCCAGGGCTTATTATTGGGATAGCAGCGAACAGTTCTAACAGGGACAACTGCATCCACACAAAAGTTAATATAGATGTTTGAGATGCTTTTCTCTTCAATCAGTGAACTTTTGATTCACTGTTCAAACAAGTCACTTGAATTTTCCAGCGTTACTATTGCTATCCTGTATACCAAGTCTCCACCTACCTTCAAACAATCCTTTTTCACATGTAGAATGCCTTTATGCTGCAGGAAGGAATGTAATATTCTCATCAGAAAACCCATTCCGTCTGGTCTATCTTTTACATTCTTGCAATAAATATACCTCTCCTCGTTCATTATCTTCATGGATAATCTAGTACAGACTCCCAGCTGTTTACCCTCCCTTTCTAATTTGCTACACACATTTCATTCTGCATTGTAGGCTATACCTCTTTACCTTCTTTCCTCAACCCTTGCTCATTTTTTCCCCATGTGTAAATTTCCGATACTCTGTTTAACAGATATTTACTACCAAGTCTTTTCCACAGTTCACTTTCCGATAACACTTAGTCAATCACTGTCATAATGCAAGTAAGACCTACCTCCCACAGTTTGTTATAGCCTTTCTTTTTCTCACCGTATCCAAACCTTTGCAGCTTTACCCAGTTTCTGGGCCTCTCAATATGATAAGCATCCATAGTGACAATTTTCTGACCACATCTACATATTTAAGCAAGTAGAATTCCAACCCTGACTTAATTCCAGTATATTTTAAAGAGTTTAAGACCTACACACAATGGAGCTGCAATGCAATATTGATCTGCTAAATATAGTCTGGGCAGATGAGAACTCCCATCTGTATCTCTTGAGGTACTTCCAGCTTCGCCCCATTCCTACCCAATGCACAATGTTAGTAAAGTGACTCTAGGTTCAGAGAAAACCATCTGGTATGGACCCAGCTGGAGAAATTTACTTTAAATTTGGCCATGCCTTTTGAAACAAGCTTTATTTGTAATCTCAGAATAAATGGTTCTTTGAGAATGAGCGATCTATTTGTCACATGTAGTGTTGCCATGCGTCCCGTGCCAATTTACTAATACCAATGTCTTTGGAGTATGGGAGGAAACCAGAGAATAATGTACAACTTATTATAGGCTGCAAAGGTAATTGAACCCTGATAGCTGATTGCTGGCACTGCAAAGCATTATGCTAACCACTATGTCTCCGTGCTGCCCTTAGAATCAGAATATAATAGAATTACTCTTTTCATTTGAAAATAACAAACTTAAATCTGACTAGAATCTTAAGCTTAAGTCAAGACCATCACAGGTACAATAGGGTGAGTAGTACAAACAAAGATTAGGATACTTGAATAAAATATATCATGTGAGATAAGCAGCATGAGAAGGTTAAAGGAGTATTTCAGATTCCACAGATATGCATTAGGTTGAGGAAAAAAGACTCAAAGGGAGTGTCAACAGATTTATGTATTGATGAAATCAGGTAATTGTGAGCTGAGTGATTATTATTCATAACTAACTAAAGAGGTTAAGTGAAAAACTGCAGATACTGGAAATCCAAGCAACACGCACAAAATGCTATAGGAACTCAGCAGGCCAGGCAGCATCTGAGTTCCACCAACATTTTGTGTGTGTTGCTTTAAGAGGTTAAGAATTGTATTAAACTGAAAATAAAGATTTATAAAGTTGCAAATGAAAGTGTTAGGGCTGAGGACTAGGTAAATACTGGGAATCAGTAAAGGACGACAAAAATATCGGTAAGGAGAGGGAGAATAGAATACGACTAAATTCAATAAAAGTGTAAAGCAGACATTGTAGGAGCTTACACGAGCATGGAAAAACTTCATTAGATAGAGACTGAGAGCAGAGAGTTAAAGGGGAGCAAAGAAAAGGCAGGAAACAAATTCTTTCATCAACCTGCGCAGCAGAAGTCACTAAAGCAGAAGGTAACAAAGGCTATTTACAGGAAAAAATATAAGACAAACCAAAGGTACCTAAGGCCTTTAAATTTCCTGTACCTGATGTTCAACATCCTTCGTTTTTAAAAGAACAGGAAAAAAAAACATTGGGTGGGATCTTCCAAAATTCCCTAGTTTCTGGAAATTCCCTATACTATTTAAAGAAAACGTAATACCACAGTTCAAAAAAAACAAGGCATAGAATAAACAACCAACTGCAGACCACTTAACCCAAGAAACCATAGGAACCTATAACTAAAGACATCATAGCAGAGCACTTAGAAGAGCACAGCGTGATTATTCAGTATCAATATTGTTTTATGAAAATAAAATCAAGTCCAAAAATATATTAGAGTTCACTGTGGATATAACCAGGAGGCTAAGTATAGAAGAGTTGATTGATGCAGTGTGATTAGATTTTTAAAAAGGTAGTTGATTATGTGAATCAAATTTGATGGTTTTTTGGTGGTTTGGTGGTCTTTTACACATGAGGAGGGGGATTTTAATGTTTTTCTTTGAACAGGTTCCATGTTTTTCTTTGTTTTGTGGATGGCTTTGGGAATCTTATGCTTGTATGCTGCATACAGAGATTGATAATAAATGCACTTTGAGTGTTTGAACAAAAGGTTACTGCACAAGATAAGGGCTTATAGGATTGATGGCAACATAGCAGCATGCATAGAGACTGGTAAAAAGAGACCAAGAACTAATGGGCATTTCCAGGTTGGCAATTTGTAACTAGTAGAATATCTCACAGTACAGTCCTGGGGCCTCATCCATTTATAATCTGTATTAATAAGGAATATTAATATAATATAATATAATATAAAGATGATTAGAAAAATCAGTTGACAGATTAATGTAATGAGGGGCAATGTGAGGTTTTACAGTGTTAGTAAATGGTATGAAGCCATTTGGTGTTTGTATCATAAGACCATAAGAGTTAGGAGCAGCAACTAGACTTTCAGAAGGCAGAAGGAAGTAGATACCATGAAGACGTTTATCCTGGTGGAAAGACTAGAATATGCGAGCAATATTTTGGAATAAACAGTCTGTGAATCATTGAAACTCTCGACTCCATAGAGGTATGTAGGCTGATTCAACAAATATATTCATGGACCAGACAAATGGATGTTTGAACTAGAGAGGATCCAAGGTTTGTGGATATTGGACAGGAAATTGGAAATGAGGCCAGAAATTACATTAACCTTGGTGTTAGAAGCAGGAGTACATCAAATTGTTCTATCATTCAAAAAAATCTGTCTTGCATTCAGATGTTCTCTTCCATGATATTGACTAAGTTTGGTTAGGGACTTGGTCTACCTGCAGAAGGCTCCAGTATGCTCCTCTAACCTGAAAATTCTACCAGCATTGCCAGAGTAAGGAAATGCATCTACTCCACTGTCAGGAAAGAAGATGATGCATATTCAATCAATAACCCAATATCAATAACGCTATCAATTCTATCAATAATGCTTCTTTGGAGCGTAGAAGGTTGAGAGGGAACTTGATAGAGGTATTTAAAATCATGAGGGGGATACATCGAGTTGACATGGATAGGCTTTTTCCATTGAGATTCAAACAAGAGGACTTGAGTTGAGAATTAAGGGACAAAAGTTTAGGGGTAACACAAGGGAGAACTTTTTTACTCAGAGGGTGGTAGCTGTGTGGAACGAGCTTCCAGTAGAAGTGGTAGAGGCAGGCTCGATTTTGTCATTAAAAAAAAATTGGATAGGTATATGGACAGGAAAGGAATGGAGGTTTATGGGCTGAGTGCAGGTAGGTGGGACTAGGTGAGAGTAAGCTTTCAGCATGGGCTAGAAGGGCCGAGATGGCCTGTTTCCGTGCTGTAATTGTTATATGGTTATATGGTTAAACCAACAAATACAATATTAATTCAATACACATCCACTTATACCTGTAGATATTGATATAATTGGGAGGTAGAAATTGTTATGATAGCTTAGATCACGAGCTCAGTTTTGTCCCAACCTGAACTTTCTTCTGCCTTTTGGGTAAAATGAGTTTGAACAATATCATACTGAGATCAAGGATTGTGCTCTGCAGAACAAACGATCTGTTGGAAGAACTAATTGGGTCAAGCAGCATCTGTGAGAGGAAATGAACTGTTGATATTTCATATTCATCTAGAAACCTCACATTGTGGTGGTAACACGACGCTGCATTGAGACTCAGAAACACGCAGACAAAATTTTACTCTACACCTGAATGTGATGAACATGATTTGAGAATGTTTATTGGTGAAATCAGAAAGTAGCTCATTCCCCCACTTCCAACATGCCACATCATTCTTTGTGAGCCCAACAATTAACTATAGATTTTGTAATGTGGAGCACAGATATATGTATCAAGCTCACAATAATGCTAAATTACGTTGTTGCAAACACACAATTTTCTCATTTGGTTGGGATTGCTTCTTTTTTGTCCTTCTGATGCAATCTAAATTTAAAGGAGAAGAATTTGTTCTTGCTCGCTTTCACTAAATGTATGTAGGAGTACTAACTGCCAGTTGTGTTCATCACATATTTAACTTTACTGACTACAGAAAATAGATATAATAGTTACCCTGCTCTCCCTGTAAATTTAGAACTGGTGAGGAACTTCTTTAAGTTGAAATGAACAACATTTATAAAAAGAGTCAGTGCAGAGGTTCAAGTTTTTCAAGACTTGGGAAGCATGTGTTAACAATTGTCTTTTGTAAAGGCTTTAGGTATAAAGACAGTTTAAATTATTTATTTTATATCCTTCACGCTACAAAATAAAACCTCCCTTTGCTTTCGTTAGCCAGAGAGTGGTGAATCTGTGGAATTCTTTGCCACAACCAGCTGTAGAGGCCAAGCCTTCATGTATACTTAAGGCAGAAGTTGATGGATTCTTGACCGTTTAAGGCAGTAAGGGGTATGGGGAGAAGACAGGAGATTGAGCCTGAGAGGAAAATTGGATAAGCTATGATGAAATAACAGAGCAGATTCGATGGGCCAAATGGCCTTATGGTCTGAAGGTCTTTCAGAACTTAATTTTCACTTTGGAGTACATTATTTAATTCCTCAAAGTACGGAGATATTCATTGCACATTGATAATTATAGTTACTTGAATGCCAGTTCAAACTGTGTTGCTTTTTAAAGATTCAACCTATTGGTCATCCAATGGAACGAGGTCCATTATACCTAAAATTCAAGAGATTGTGCAGATGCTGAAAATCTAGAACAAAAACAGACAAAATGTTGAGGAACTCAGCAGGTCAGGCAACATCTATGGAGAGGAATAAACAGTCAATGTTTTGGGCCAAGCCTATCACTGAATCTTATAGCAGCATTCAACATCCCTCTGAATGCCACAGCCCTTCCATGGTTATTTCCAAACTTACATTCCAGCACAAAAGTAGCTTAAAATGCGTGCAGTCTAATATAAAATAACCACAACTAAGCTAACTTTACAGAGCATAATTCTGGAGCTCACACCAATAGGATAGGATTAATAAACATTTTAGTTTTAATCAACCAAAATAAATAATGAGACAGATTAATTTTAACATGAAGTTTTTTTTCCAATGTTCATGATATGTACAGTGAACTATTAAATGTCATTTTGTTCATAATTTTCCTAATTTCTTTGGTATATTTGAAATGATCACATTATAACATGAATGAAATAGCAAATAATGCTCATGTAGACTATACCTATTGCAGAAGATGGGTTATTTTGAAACTCATCCAACAATTTATGGATGATTAAAATATGCAAGCTGCTTACTGAATGTTGCACATGCAGGCAGATCTTTGGCATTAACTAATTCAGTAACTCAGTACTGAGAATTAACGTTCATGTCAAATTCTGCCTACTGAGTGCTCTGCATGTTGCAAAGTACAGTGTATACGATTATGAGTATGCGCATACCCATTTGCAATTAATACTGTATGTAGAGACTTAACTATAGTGTTCCCATTCATCTGTAGAGCAGAGTAGAATAGAGATCAAATAAGTTCTATATATCAATTGCAATATAACATTATTTTCTTGTAATCATGAGTGCTCAGTCAAACTTAAAATGCTCATAACATTGTGACCTTGATGCAAGGAAGGTGTCAACTGACCATAACAGTATATGAAATAGGAGCAGGATTAGATCGTTCAGCTCATCGAGTCTGCCCTGCCATTCCAACATGGCTGATTGATTATCCCTCTCAACCATATTCTCCTGCCTTCCCTTTGTGTGCACTGACTGAGCAAGAACCTTTCAAATTCCACTTTAAATATACCAAATGACTTTCCCTCCACAGCCATCTGTGGCAATGAATTCCACAGGTTCATTACCCACTGGCTAAAGAAATGGGTGCCCCTCTATTCTGAGTCTGTGCGCTCTGGGTCCTAGACTCCTTCTCTACAGGAAGCACCATCTCCACATTCACTCATCTAAGCCTTTCCATATTCAACAGATTTCAATTAGATCCCCACTTGATCTATTAAACTCCAGGCAGTACAGACCCAGAGTCATCAAATGCTCCTCATACATTAACTCTTCCATTCCTGGAATCACTCTCATGAACATTCCTCAAATGCTAGTGTATCTTTTCTGAGCTAAGTGCCGAAAACTGCTCACAATACTCCAGCTGTGATCTGATCAGTGCCTGTAAAGAAAAATCATTTAAAAAAAATTGGATTGGTATATAGACAGGAAAGGAATGGAGGGTTATGGGCTGAATGCAAGTCGGTGGGACTAGGTGAGAGTAAGCATTCGGCATGGACTAGAAGGGCTGAGATGGCCTGTTTCTGTGCTGCAATTGTTATATGGTTATATGATTCTATAAAGCCTCAGCATTACATCTTTGCTTTTATGTTCAAGTCCCCTAAAAATAAATGCTAAGATTGGATTTGCCTTCCATGTCACTGATTCAACTTGAAGCTAACCTTTGGTGAATCGTACACGAGGACTCCCCAGTCCCTTTGCACCTCTGATTTTGAATTTTCTTCCCATTTAGAAAATAGTCTACACCTGCATTCTTTCTAGGAAGTACATGGCCACACACTTCCCTACACTAATTTCCATCTGCTACTTCTTTGCCCATTCTCCCAATCTGTCTCAATCCTTCTGCAGTCTCTTTGCTTTCCCAACACTACCTACCCCTCCATGTATCTCCATATTGTCGGCAAGCTTGGCCACAAAGCCACCAATTCATCATCCAAATCATTGACATATAACATGGAAAGAAACAGTCCCAATCCTTCAGAACATCACTAATCACCAGTAGCCAACAGAAATGGCTCTCTTTGCCTCCTGCAAGTCAGCTAATCTTCTATCCATGCTAGCAACTTTCCTATATTACCATAAGCTGCAATCTTGTTAAGCAGACTCACGTGTGGCACCTTGTCAAAAACTTCCTTAAAATCCAAGTAAACAACATCCACTGACTCTCCTTTGCTTATCCTGCCTGTTGTTTCCTCAAAGAATTCCAACAGACTGTTAGGCAAGATTTCCCCTTAAGAAAATCATACGGACTCTGGCCTGCTTTATCATGCAACCTCATCCTTATTAATGCATGCCAGCATCTTGGCAACCACTGAAGTTGGACAAACTGGCCTATAATTTCCTTTCCTCTGCCTCCGTTCCTTCTTAAAGAGTGGAGTGACATTTGCAATTTTCCAATCCTCAGGAATCATTCCAGAATCTAGTGATTCTTGAAAGGTCATTACTAATGTCTCCACAATCTCTTCAGTGACCTCTTTCAGAACCAAGGGGTGTCGCCCATTCAGTCCAAGTGACTTATCTACCTTCTGTCCTTTCAGCTTCCCAAGCGCCTTTTCCTTACTAATAGCAACTACATTCATTTCAGCCCCATTACACTCTTGAATTTCTAGCATACTGCTACTGTCTTCCACAGTGGCAACTGACACAAAATTCTTCTTAAGTTCATCCACCATTTCATTGTTCTCCACTACTACCTCCCCAGTGTCAATTTCCAGTGCTCCAATATCTGCTCTTGGCTCTCTTTTAATCTTGATATATCAGAAAAAGCTTTCTGTATCCTCTTTTATATTATTGACCAGTTTACCTTCATATTTCACCTTTTCTTTCCTTATGGCTTTCTTAGTTGCTTTCTGTTGGTTTTTAGAAGTTTCCCAATCCTCAAATTTTCCATTAAATTTTGCTGCATTATATGCCATACTATTGCTTTTATGCTACGTTTGACTTCCCTTGTCAGCCACAGTTGTATCATCCTCCCCTTAGAATACTTCTTCATCTTTGGGATGTACTCTATCCTGCGCCTTCTGAATTGCTTCCAGAAACTACGACCATTGCTGTTCTGCCATCATCCCTGCTGGAGTCTCCTTTCAATCAAGTTTGGCTAGCTTCTCTCCCATGCCTCTGTAATTCCCTTTAACCCACTTTAATACTGATACATCTGACTTTACTTCTCCTCTAAAACTGTAGGACAAATTTTATGTTCATTGTCTCCTAAAGGTTCCTTTATCCTAAGCTCCCTAATCAAGCCTGGTTCATTACACGAAACTGAATACAGAATTGCCTTTTCCCTCGTTGGCTCAACAACAAGCTGCTCAAAGGAATTCTACAAATTACATCTCTTGGGATCCGGCACCAACCTGATTTTCCCAATCTACTGGCGTATTGAATTCCTCATGACTATCATAACATTTGCCCTTTTTACATGCCTTTTCTACCTTCCATTGTAATTTGCACCCCATAACTTGGCTACTGTTTGGTGGCCTGTATATAACTCTCATCAGGGTCTTTTTACCCTTGCAAGTTTTAACCCCACCCACAAAAATTATATATGTACCTTCTGATCCTATGTCATCTCTTTCTGAGGATTTAATTTTATTTTTTTTTACCAATACCTACCTGTCATTCTGATACAAGGTTTATCCTTGGATGTTAAGCTTCCATCTTTAATGTTCTTTCAGCTATGACTTAGTGATGCCCATAATGTCATACCTGCCAGTTTCTAACTGTGCTACAAGATCATCTTCCTTATTCCATATATTGCGAGCATTCAGATTTAATACCTTTAGTCCTTTCTATCACCCTTTTCAGTTTTGCTCCCATGTTACACTTCGTTTCATCTCTCTGACTGCAATTTTGCCTTATCATCTGCTTGTCTTCCTCACAGTGTCACTGCACACTGCATCTACTTGTATACCAACAGCCCCATCCTCAGACCTATCACTCCGATTCGCATCCTCTTGCCAGATTAGTTTAAATCCGCCCAAACAGCTCTAGCAAACCTGCTCACAAGGATATTGGTCCCTCTTGGATTCAGATACAACCCGTCCCTTTTGGACAGATCATACTGTACCTTCCCCAGAAGAGATTCCAATGATGCAGAAATCTGAACCCTGAGCCCTGCATCAATTCCTCAGCTATGCATTCATCTGACAAATCGTCCCATTCTTACCCTCACTTTCAAGTGGCACAGGCAGCAATCCAGAGATTACAACTATGGAGGTCCTGCATTTTGGGTTTCTACCTACCTCCCTATATCCTCCCTTCAGGACATATTTCCTTTTCCTACCTATTTCATTAGTAACAACGCATACCGAAACTCCTGGCTCTTCATTCTTACACTTTAGAGTGCTATGGTCCTGATTGAAGGCATCCCTGACCCTGACACCTGGGCGGGCAACATACCAGCCGGGTGTCTCTTTTACATCCACAGAATCTCCTTTCAGATCCCCAAACTATGGAATCCTTATCACTGTTGTACTTCTCTTCTCTCCCTTTCCCCTCTGAGCCATAGAGTCAGACTTAGTGCTAGAGACCTGACTGCTGTGGTTTTCCTCTGCTATGTCATCCCTTCAACAGGAGCCAAGATGGTATACCTGTAGTTGAGGGGAATGACCATAGGAGTTCTCTTTACTGGCTGCCTATCCCCTTTCCACTCCTGATAGTCACACAGTTACCAAGGCCCTGCACCCTGGGTGTAACTACTTCCCTGTGTGTCCTGTCTATCAACTCCTCAGCCATCCAAATGATCTGGTTTTCATCCATTTTCAGCTCCAATTCCTTATCACGGGATGAAAGGAATTGCAGCTGGATGCACTTCTTGCAGGTGTAGTCGTCAGCAATACTGGAGCTTTCTCTGCCTTCCCACATCCCACAACAGAAGCATTACTCTATCCTGCCTGGCATCCCCATGGCTCTAACTAATAGACGGAAAAAATAAACAATTAAATTAAATAATCTAGCTACTGCCTTTGCGTTTCCTCACCAAAGCCCCTATGAGCCAACCCTGAACTCCCCACTCTAACACTGGCCCACTCATGTAGTGTTCACTCCTAGAATGGCCACTCCACTTAGACCCAACTTCTTTGAAATGGCCTTTACTAAATGTCAAATTTTACACAACCCAACATCTCCTTGGGAACTGGATCCTGGATGATGGAGGCATATTTAATCATGGGCAGGATTATGAGTATTTGGAAAAAGTTCGATAAATAATTCCTGGTAAATTTGTTAGTAACAGTTTGATAATGTGATCTTTGAGTAAGCAATATTTATGAAAATATAGCATTTCTGACACCTCCGCACTCATTACAAGACATTAACAGAATTATTTTCCATATTAATTTCAAGATTTCCTCTCTGCTCTAATTGATTTAGGCTTTCTAAGATTTATTATAGAAATGGAAATCATAGATCTTAGAATGCTTTAAACAAATGTAACATATACCATGCTGTGATGTCTATATTCTAATAACGAATTTCATAGCAAAATCTTGGTAGATATTCTGATAAAAAATTTAGCTGACCAGATCTAACCATCAAATACAACATTTTTTTTAGTAAAACTGCCTTCAGCCAGCTTGAAGTCTTCTTATCTCCATGAGGAAAACATTAAACAAACTGAGTTTTTTTTCCCTTAGAACCTTCAAGGCTTCCTTTGTGACCCACTTTTCTTCTCAGAATCTGAAGATGTATTTATGAAAAATTCATGACGTTCAGTTCTACAACATTTTCATAAACCCACAGACACCGTGTGGGAGTTCTCAGCACAATATGTCTATGCAGATCAAGCTCAGTGAGCCTAATCTTCACCATAAATGACAGATCAATCCCAGCATTCCCAAGGGCTAAAAGCAGCCTGAGGAGGATAATGAATGTACCATTCCACCAAGTGACCTCAGAAACTTCCTGCTTACACTTGACTTCAGAGGCAAGCTGTTCAATGTTTTTTTGTTGTTTTTGATGGATTTTTGTCATTGAACTATTTTGATCCGTAGTACTCATTTTTGTCTGTAAGACATGATCAATCTGAACACCAAGGGAATTACAATCTAACAGCAAACTCTATTGTAACAGAGATTAAAGTACACTAATACAGAAATACAACCATAGCTACACACAATAATTAGGCAACATATGTGCTATCCTCTACTGCTAAACTTTTTGCTCCAATATCCCAGAAATTCAGAGATGAAACTTAATACCAAATTGGACATGTTTTAATATATACAACAGGGAACACATTTCTACCCCAAAGCGCCTCCAGTCTATCAGTGGTGCGGTGACACTGTCAGCATTATTAAAGCACTTGCTTTTGTGTAAATGTGTGCATTATTTCAAGATATCCTTTACAGCAAAGAAGTTACTTTTGATATGCAAATAACATTATATTCCAGAGAAAAAGGACACAATAATAATCAGCTGTTCCTAGAAGATAGTTGAAGACTCTGCAGTACAATGTAACAGCTAGTTTAAACTGACCACGCAGGAATAGAAGTATTCAAGAATAGGCATCTTCCACACTTCATAAGTGGAGCAGAAGAAAATTATTCCCAATTTTGAGAGATTTCCTAAAATGATTAGGCAGAACTCTAAGAAAACTTCCATGCTCTTTGAATGTTTTTGTGGAAATTTTATACGAGATCCAGTGTCAGGTGGCAGGGAAAATTCATGGGTGAGTGACTCATCCATAGAATAGCACCTTTGATGAGTATCAGTGAAGCTTCTTTAAGAAATTTTGTGTGTGATACTGAGGAGAGACATGGACCTATGAACTTCTATGAGATATGAGAGTTCTGCCATTGAGTTAACATTGTCAAGTATTTTTATTGAGTTAAGTTCCCCATAGTAATAAATTACTTGAGACTTTATGTAAATAATCCTGTTATGTTTCATAATTCCAAACCATGATACTAATTCACAGAAAAAGACGGATCTGGGAATCACATGCCCAAGTTTTGCTCTTTATTAAGACAAGTGCATATGGCATGGTGGGGTAAAGACGTATATCATTCATGTACTGTTCCATATAATCTGTAATGAAGCATTTCAATGAACAAGAATGCTTAATTAAATAATATATTTACAATATCGCTCAAATATTACTGAAATGTTAAATACAGAACACTCCACCCTGTTTAGCTGTAAACTCCAAATCAATATAGAATGCATCTCAGGCCTAAAGATTTAATTGCTGTAGTAGATTTCTTACTCTTGTGGGATAATGTCTTTCCTGACAGGGTTGGGGTTGGGTGTGGTGTTACTCTGCATGGCAGGTCAGACTTGTGGCTGGGAATCAATATCAGGTTCTGGGATCTTCTCCTGAATCCTGCTGAAATCCTGATCAGTGCATGGCAAGCCGTTCAATCTGCTGATATATCCCAGGCCACTAGACAAAGCTTTGAGCAGATGCTCTCATTTTGACCACACGTTGATGACTGGCATGTAGCTCCTCCAACACTTTAGCTCTCAACTTGGCTGGTACAACTCTTAATCCCCACATAAGGCAACCCCTATCAAGGGCAAGTTCATCTTGGTGTTGGTAAAAATGGGGGAGCGAGGATTTCTGCTCGACGTTCCATTCATTTTGGATTGCCATGTAGACCTGAGACAGTGAGGGGTCTTTCCTGGTTTCCCCTTGGATCATCTCTGCCATAATACAGAGGCTTTTGATTTGCATTAGGAAGAATATGTCAAGATGTATGTCCTCTTTTGTAAATGTTTTAGGTACTTCCTTTATCAAGATGGGACAATCAATCTGCATTTCCATGATTAGTTGTCCTCTTGAATCTGATCTTGTGTCCTCCAAGAAACAGCGCCCACTGAGTGCCCGGGCAGCCTTGTAGCACCCATTCCATTGCTTTTTATTGGAGTGCAGAAAATAAACTGCAAAAATGAACATTATAGAAATAAGGCCCTCGCTGTGTGTTTAGAGTGAGAAACACCTTGGACTTCTCTTCCACCTCCATCTGTAGGTAGGCCTCGGCTAGGTTCACTTTGCTGAAGTGTTTCCCTCCAGAAAGGTTTGCAAAGGTATCCTCCATCCCGGGCAGAGGGTATTCTTCGACTTTCATTACTGAGTTGATTGTGACCTCAAAATCACCACAGATCCTGACAGACCCATTTATCTTGGCTGTTGGGTCCAACCACTGATGTTGCCCATGATCTCCACTCTATCTTGGAAAGGATTACTTCAGCCTGCATCTGACCTAGCTCACTGGCTACTTTTTCATGGATGGTTTTAAGAACAGAACGGGCTTTGTAAAACTTGGTGTGGCATTTCCATGTAAGACTATTTTAACCTTAGTATGTTTGAGTTTTCCATTGAAATCCCTAGGGGCTGCTGTGGTATCATTGAATAACTTTCTTAATTCACTCTCAGTTGACTCTGTTGCAAGGGATGTGGCATGCAAATAGTTGATAGATCTCCAATCAAGTTGTAATTGTCTCAATCAATCACAGACCCAGAATGCTGGCCCTCCTGCCTTGACCACGTAAAGTATAAAACCATTGTTACAAATGTCATTCCCACAGGAGTTATCTTTTCTCCAGTATAAGTTCTTAGTTGGATATCTGCAAGCTTCAGTTCAATATCATTGAAATGCTGTTGAAACTCAATTTGTGGAATGACTGAAACAGCTGAGCCTGTGCCCAATTCCATTTTAATTAATTTACTGCTTACTTCTGGTGTAAACCATATTACTTGTCTCTGGTTAGTTTTCACATTGTAAATCTCAAGGCTACACAGCTCTGTGTCACTCTCATCATATCAAATTGTTCATTAACAATATGCAGATTAGTGATCTTTTAGAAACTGAAACTTGACTTTTTAGCATTGACTCTTCCCTGTGCAAGTGTTGTGCTTTTTTTTTAAAAAAAAATGATTGTTTCTTGCTGTGCTTTTTCTAAAAACTCGAACATCTCACTATGATTCAACAGGTATGTAGTCATCTCAGGTTTGTTTAAAATTTTCTCCTCGCCACTGTTACATTTTGTAACTCCAAAACAAGCAAAAAATTGATAGAAAAAGAGCCAAGAATAACGTGACTTAGTTTTGTTCTTTACTTTAGCAAGACATGTGCATATGATGTGGTGGTGTGATGGCATATGCCATTCACGTACTTTTACATGTAACTTGTAATTAATTATTTAAACAAACAAGAATGTTTAATCAAATAATATATTTATAATATTATTCAAAAATTACTGAAATATTAAATACACAACAAATCTATGTGATTGTAATAATATGCCTACTAAAAGGACATAATGCTCTGCAAGTTGCTTGTATGTTTCAGTGCTACAGCGGAGGCATGCAACGACAAAGTGCAATGAAGAAAATACTGGCAGCCAAATAGTAAATGCAATAGTGACAGATCTTGCAGTTAAAATAAACAATGCTCTAGGCAGTTCAATTTACTAGAAATCATTCAAGACAAAAATAAATTAGCAGACAGCATAGTTAGCCCTCTTTTTAGAGGTAGGTTCATTGAAGATCTGATCCAATGTCACAAATGTGCTCACTTCACATAATATTATAATATAATTGTTGGTTCTTTGTTTATAGTCAGAAGTTATGGTTAAAAATGTTGGCTTAATCGTTTTTACTGAGGCCCAAAAATGCTGCACGTGCAGCCTCATTTACTCTAACAACAAAAGTAATTAGTGGTGCAGTCTCACGTCTGCTCCTGCAGAAGCATTTAGAATTTGAACATAATGTAATTCAGCATGGGAATACGCCACTTGTTCCATGCTGACTGTGTTGACCATGATGCCAAACCAAACTAATCCCATCTGCCTATCATCTATACATCGAGCACGTCGTCTATATACCTCAATTCCTTGCTTGTTCAGATGTAGATTTTTAAAGTTTAGAAAGACACCTAAGATGCCCCACTTGCATGACTCTGGAGCATATAATAATGGACAGGAATCTAACAAATCATATCCATCATTTGACACAGTTACTTTCTCCACAGTGTACCTTCATTTCAAACTGCAGAAGCTCACTAAAGCTTCTTTGAGAATATCTCCCAAAACTGTAATTGCTATTCACCAACTTGATGGAAGTTTTACTACTGATCCTTCATCAAGTCTTTATATCGTGACTCTCTGCCTCATAGCACTATAGCAGCACCTTCCACCATGAGGACAACATCATCTTCTCTAGGTCAATTTAGGTAAGATCAATAACCATGCTTG
The DNA here is from genome assembly GCF_048418815.1 of Hemitrygon akajei. Classification (NCBI taxonomy): domain Eukaryota; kingdom Metazoa; phylum Chordata; class Chondrichthyes; order Myliobatiformes; family Dasyatidae; genus Hemitrygon; species Hemitrygon akajei. The sequence goes on from NC_133145.1 coordinate 31,191,247, forward strand.
AATGTTAAAATGTGTTAATGGATGATACTCAAACCATGAACATGTCCACTGTATAAGTATATTTGTGAAGGCTTTTTTTGACTATCTAACCTCATTTATTTTATGTCTTTATACTGATCACTGGCTTTGATTTCTTCAGTGACTATATATGATAATATTTCTGAAAGCAGCAATAATTCTGATATACAATAATGTACGATGAGAGGGTGATTTTAGATGCATATCATATTTTTACTGAGTTAAGTATTGTATGTAATTAGTTTTGCTACAATAAGTGTATGGGACATTGGAAAAAATGTTGAATTTCCCCATGGGGATGAATAAAGTATCTATCTATCTATCATCTATCAATTGCAAATGACAATCATGAGCACTTGTACAGAATGTTTTTTCATTGTTATTTCTTGTGTTTAACAATGTAAATTTGCCTTTAACATCTCCTTTATTCTGTATATTGAAAATCAAATTGGTCAGCATGAATGAGTTTACTAAAGGGCATGTGATGTAGAACTCTATAAATGACTCTCTAGTTTCATTATGCTAATAGAATCACAAAACATTGTGTAATGCCCTGGTTAAGAACTTGTTTTATTGTATTCCTACTGCTATACTGTTAGGTATTTTATTTCAGCAGCTTTTCTGCAAAACCCAATGTGTTCTATTAATTAAGCTTCATAGTCTAGTATTTTAGTTTCTGCTAAAATAATGACTCGTTTGCTCATCTTAGGAATGTTGTGTCAGCCAATCAGGTTTGTCTTGGTAACATTCCATCCTATGGGATACCATGGACTGAACATTCAAGAGAGCTGGGCAAGATTGGAGTCTGAGGGACAGTGGTTTGATTTTGGATCTTTGTTGGTAGGTGTTGGGAAAGGAGGAAGTTGCAGAGAAAAGCACAAGGGAAGCGATTCATGGAATCCCACCAAATGGGAGACCCCATTGCAAGAAGGTCTTTGTGCAGATGAATGGCTCCAAGGAGGAAGGGCCAATACATCTGAGTTAGCCAGTTTGTTCGTAACATTCCTCAAGGGAAGTTCAAACTGTGGCTGGTGACATAGTTTCAGTGCCGAGAGTCATTAACGCAATACACCCAACTACTCCGGAAATGAGTTCCAACGTTTATATGCACATGTAGACTGGTTTAACTGCAATGGGCCCTTTCTCAGTTTTATTCTATTAGTTGTTAAAGTTGCAATATTTGTAAATACACTTTCACTTTAAGTTTCTGCTGGTGTAAGATCTGTTACTTCCTGATTAACAATAACTTTGCATGTGGCAGTATTTACACTGCATTCGCCACGTTTTCTGTCTTCGCGGTGGAACGTTCCACTTTCCTATTTGATTGAACCTGAAACAGACTGACCCTAGACATGTGTTGCTTATTGAAGGGTGACCTTCTCACCATTACCCACGCAATGCTGAGTCAGGTGGCTGTTAGCCAGAGTTAGCTAATGAGCATAGTTTATTATGAGTGTCAGTGAGAAGGTTACAGTTGGAAACACTGAAATCCAAACAGCATGTGCAAAGAAATGGCGAGTGAGTATTTCAGAGAAATAGCATTTCATTAGACAATTTTATTTAAAATGTCCTCCAGTCGCAGTATTTTGCTTTTGAAGGTGTTAAGTTGCTTCCTTAAGTATTATGTTACTATTATCTTCCCCTTCCCAATTCTAGCTGTTAAAATTACCACTAAACTAAATTATGGGCTCCCTTATCATGTGATTTTGTGATTCTATGTCTGCCTATGGTAAACCTGATGGGTTGGCTTCGCTTTTGTATAATGAGATTTGTTACTGAGCTTCCGTCGTTGTTTGTGAAGCAGTGTCCTCTGCATTTAATATTTTGTCTTGTACTTCTAAAATGGTTGTCTCCCTACACTGAGACAATGCCACCTCATTCTACATTCTCAGCATCTCAATTCCCAATCCTTTTAAGAATCTTATGTTTCAGTGAGATCATCTCTCACTCTTTGAAACTGAGAAAATGTAGATTGCTTTGAATCTATGAAGGGAAAATATTATTTTTGGGATGATTATCTCCTCAGAGTGCCAGATGTTTTAAATCACTAATGTTTCTTGCTTGTATTTCAACATATGCACCTTTTTTTTCTGACTACAAGTTTTGCTGAAGCAATAGGCCAAATTAATAAATCCAATTTATTTGCTAAAATCTAGACTTGACTCAGGGCTGTTTTTATTAAAATAAAAGGTAAATATTCTGGCCTGTAGTCCTAAGTGTTGTTGATTATTAGGAGCACATTGTACCTTGCCTCTAAGGGGCTTGGATTAGGAGTGGGAGGAGAACAAGATCCATTTGCTGACAGAATGCAGGACTTGAGACCCAGAAGGAAGTAGAGAAGGCAAAGGGAGAAGATATGGAAAGTTACATTTCCATTTAAGTTTTTGGCAAATTATAACACATGACTTGAAAGTGAAGCATCGAAAAAGCAAAATGAGTCAAGTCATGGAAAGATCCAACATAGAAGTTTGTGCTCTGAGAAAGAGAAAAAGAAAAAGAAAGCAAGTTAGAGGAACTCAGCGGGTTAAGTAGCATCTGTGGAGGCACAAGAGTAAGTCAATAGTCTGGGATGAGACCCTGCTTGAGAACTGAGAGGGAACAGGAGAGTTTGCTAGTATGTAGCAGTACAAGGAGGGGTGGAACAGAGGCTGCTAATGACAGGTGGAACAAGAAGGGGAATGATAGGCAGAATGTGGATGGGGTGTGGGACAAAGGTTGGTACTACCGCTGCAACTTGGAAGCAGTAACTAATACTAAATTAATATTGCACTTTACAGGTGCAGTATTGTAACCTTCTTTCCTGAAATGTGGACCGAGGGAGTGTGGCCATTGCTGTGCTTTGGTCAAGACTTGACAAGAGTGAAATGAAAAGAAGGGAGTGAAGTACAAGCACCAGGAAACTCTGTTTGGCTGGAATCTGCATTTTTATGAGCATCATCACTGACACCTTTCAGCTGCCTGACTTGACTGCAAGGGTGCCCAGACTCCACAGCAGGGTTTGTGGTTGTGACAGGACCCTCTTCCCTAGGCACAGCTCCTGAGGCACTTGAGACCTGTGCTTGCTGGAGGTCCCAGAGAGAGGCATATCCAGGATGTCACAAGCCAGAAACTAAGAGCATTCCTCTGGCCCATATCCTTCTCAAACCATAAGGTATTGGGCCCTGCCCCCACCCAGTGGTTTGCCAGAAGACACCACAATGAATAGACCAGGGATCTATCCAACAAACAGGGAGGAAGAGTGGGGGGTGACTGGAGCAAGAGATGTGGAAGTCACTGACTTGAGCTGGGAAACATGGGACACTGGGTGAATCTTCATAGATGATAGGAGGTACAGTCTATAGGAGACTCTGTTGATTGCCTTCTCCATTACGATGGCCCTACATAATGTGAGGCCAACTCTCAAAGGAAGATTTCCAGATGCCAGCCAGATCTTTTGCTCTGGCTTGAGAGGCCTCACCTAATGGTGGAGTTGTTCAGTCTGCCAGGTACATTGTTTCCGAGTGCACAGCAGAGAATCCCTGGCCGTCTCCACGTGCTCTTGTAGCATTGGACCAGCAGCAGGAACTACCACGTCAATCTATAGATCGTTGAAGACCATTATCTGGAACGCATGCTAGTGGAGGACAGCTGGAAGTTATTGTGGGCAACCTAAGCCCAAACCAGTTGAGGGCTCCAGGTCATGGAGTTGGCAGAGACGAAGTACGCAGGGCTGTCTCCAGCTCCTGATTCATTCTCTGAGTCAGACTGTTAGATTGGGGGGGGGGGGAGGGGATCTAATCAGTAGATGGTTGTGGCTCCCAAAAGAGAACAGAAAGCTTTCCAAAAACGAGATTTGAACCTCGGTCTTCATTCAGACACTGTATCCTGAGGGAAGCCATGCAGCCTGAACAGTCGTTGAACCGCGAGGTTGGCAGTTCGACGAGCTGACAGAAGCTTGGGGTGGGGGGGGGGGGGAGCAATGGCATGGGCTGCTTTGGAGGACTGGTCAACAAGTTCTAGAATGATGAGGCAGACCAGTGAAAAATCCACCGAGAGGTGTGAGCGGGGTAGTGAGGCACAGGCAGCGGGCAGAGCAATGACACACCATCTTGTTTTGGGCACAATTGGGACAGGCAGAATCAAAGTCGTGGATGTCTAGGGACATGGAGGGTCACCAAAATCACTTCTTCATAAATTCCAGAATACGTTGAATGGCAAGCCAGATCAGAAGAATGATCCCACCCCAACACTCTGCGGCATACAGTGATGGCTTTCTATCATTAGGCAGGAGACTCCAATGATTAAAAACAAGAATGGTTGGGATGGGAAACAGTTTCTTCCGTCAGGCCATTAGGATTCTGAACTCCCTGCCTTGTCACATTCAAAGTGTCACTGCTTAATCTGTTCCGTACCTTACAATATTTAATTTATGTACTTTGTTTATATAAATGTAATCCATCTGTAGATTTCATCCTTACTTTCATAATGTTATGTGTGTTATATATACCACAGTGCTTTACACCCTGGTTCAGTGAACTGTTGTCTTGCTTGACAGTATATATGCATATAGTTAAATAATAATAAAATTGACTGGACTTAACAGTGGCAGGGACAAACAGGCAGTTCAGAGGACCCCACTTAGACCTGGATCTGACTGTTGGGCAGCCCCACCTCTGTAGTTATTCCCCACAGTGAGGAAGGATGGGCTTTGGATTGGTGTTGTCCTCAGAGATGTCAAATTGGTGGGAGAGAGCATCAGGCTTGGTTTTCCTGTTGCCAGGACAGAATATGTTGTTCTTTCAGTCTGTGTTTGGCATTTCCAGTGGAGAAAGTGAAGGGCAGACAGATCAGTGTGGGAATGGTAAGATAAGTTTAAAGGACATGCACCCAAAAGCTTCAGATGATCGCTGAGGACAGAGAGCAGGTGATCCCACAGATCAGTTGCCTGGACTGTGTTTGGTTTCACCAATATAGAGGAAGTCACATTGCAAGCAGTTAATGCCATTGACCAGTTTTGAAGAGGTGCAGGTGCACTTTGTCTCACCTGGATGATGTTGAAGGGCAAGGTTAAAGGGACACATAGCTCATCGCCATCTGAACTGCAACTGTGCTTGGCCTTCCCTGGGTACTTCAGCACAACCCATGGATTGATTGGTCTCTAAAGGCGATCAAAGGGTGGAGCTTGCTTGCTACCTGTTTGGGTCCAGCTCAAGCTCCTGCCAGACTATCCCCTCTTGTGCTAACTGCTAGTATGGAGCCGTCCGGTGTTCCATCTGAATATGCTTTCTTTCTTGAGGTCATTAGTAAGAACAAACAACCTCCCTTCCATCATACCAATCAGATAACTGCACCATCAACATCTTAACTTGTACTAGTCCTCCCTACGGGTGCTAGAGGACAGGGCAGGGTGAGTGAGGACAGATGTCAGGTTACCCCTCCACCTCCTCGTGCTCTGCTCACACACACACTCACCTATTCACCTACTTTTCTTCTCTGGTGTTTCATCCTTCCAACTCCTCTAGGTATCTCAGCACCCCACTGAGATACCCCACTCATATGGTTTAATTTGCCCCGTATCCCCTCCCTATCTGGCTCCGTCAATCACCTATCAACCTCTGTCTCAATCCATTCGTAATGCAATACTCTGGCCATCTTTTCTGTTCCTTCTCACTCCTGACGTAGGGTTTCGACCCAAAACACCTTTCGCCTGTAAAGATGCTTCCTGACACTCTGAGTTGTTTCAGCCTTATATTTCTATTTTCAGTTCTGACACCTGCAGTCTCCTTTATCTTCAGATGTTCTGGTTCATTGCATCTTTGCAGGCATTTTAAGCAAACTATATTGTTTTGTAAATTGAGCAATCAAAAGTAAAAGCATCAAAACATAAGTCCGAGTAGACTGTCTAAATACTGTTTGAGTACCATTGGACAAGAGAACAAGGCTTGATTCCACAATTTGAACAATAATCAGCTTGCTGATAATTTCTTTCACATCTAATTACAAATTCTAAAAGGCGGCTGTTCCTGCATAATTCAAAAAAAAATCCTTTGGGGCAACACTTTGCAAAATGAATTGAATGTTAGACCTGGGTAGCCCAAGAAATAACAAAAATCCTGTCCCAAAGCCAGCCATTTATTTCTTATGCTAAAATCGTTTGTTATGTTGTAAAAAGAGTGAAATTAGTGCAATAAATACAGAATGAAATTAATATTTTGGGGGGGAAAATCACTATCTGATGAACTCTGAAGATAATCTGCATTGTATGCAGCAATGTGAGCTGCTTTTATAAGACTCATAAATATTGAAAAGCCTGCACGTACTCTTTCTTCTTCAGTGAGGATGGTGACTGTTAATTACACAGACAGGATTATGGGTCGCTCTGTGGCTGCCTTTGTATGGAGGACAAATCTGAAAGACCATTTGATCTGTTTGTTACAAATTCCTGATTCAAAACTCCTTTATCATGCAAAGAGAGATGCACCTGTAGCTTTAGTCAGGTGGCTGCACAAGTGCAGACTGGTAATAGAATTTTCAAAGAGTAATGCAAAGAGCTCTTTCAAAAGTTCGATTTCCAAAATAATCTCGCCACCTAGAAAGTTTCATCTAATATAACATGTAGCTTTAATTTCCATTTGGAAGCATCTAAATTCCCTTCGTTTGATCTTGATCTGTTTAGACAAGGTTATCCCCTCTGGCGTGTGAGGAAACATGAACTACCGTAGCAGAGAAATGCTAGGCAGTGGATAATCCATCTGAAAGGATTGTAGGAAAGTTATCTGCATTTCATGTCCGATGACCTTAGAGTCTTCCTCCAAGGTTAAATGAATTGTCTGCTGGTTGTTCCTCCCTCTCCTGAAAAACAATATGTAGCCCATGCTGAATCTCTGCAAGCTCTCAGTTTTGTGCACTTCTTGGATCCTTATTTCTGTGACTTTAATCTAAATGATGTATAGAATTGAAAAACATGCCAAAATGGTGGAAGAGAAAAAAAAGTATCAAATCTTTCATTTAGAACTGACAAATGCTGCCTTTTGTATATTCTGTCCTTCAAACATTCTTTCCTCTTTGATAAAAGGTTTTATCTCTTCCCAGGTGTATGCTCCCACAGATACTAAGTAGGAATCAGTTGGAAGAGCAGGCCACTCTGCCCATCAGTCCTGTACTGTTATTGAATAAGGTAATGGCTGATCTCACTGTCAAATCAGCATTCCCATCTATCATTCACGCCACTGTAACCACAGCTCAACTCAGCATCAACCCTTCATCCGTTCCCAAGCTCTCCTCACCTTTAGTACATTTTGCCAGCCTTAAGTCCCTATTCTCATGAAAGTTAATCATGATTTCTACAGTGTAATTGATGGTGGCTATTACAATCCAGCCTAGTATGTTGTGCTTTATTCGTTTTGAGTAATGTGTGACGAATTCTAACTCAAGATGCGAGTCTATTTAAATATATGATAAATATTGAACATGCTGCTATTATTGAACATATGACTTTAACAGTCATTCACACAACATTAGCATGTGTATGTAAATCTTTGGGTGTTTGCATGTCAAAGAGAAAGAGAGAAACTGAATTAAACCGGATTACTGAAAGGTGATAATCGCAAATAAAAAAAATCATTAAGTATTTTGTGATCATTGTAAGGCAGTTTCCATAAACCTAAACACTCATTTTGAAATCTCTCCTGGAGGATCTACAGACCATCCCAGATTAACTCCAGGACAATGAGGGAGATTTCGTAATCATTTTCTTTAAAAAAGGCTTAACAATTATTCCTTAATTTAGGTACAAGTGGTAACTAATAATGGTTAATTAACGCAATTTTATGCTTTTGTGCCACCACCCGGCATTTTTTGAAAATCTGAAAGTCCTTCCATAAATTGTGCATAGCCGCATTCTAGTTAGTTTGAAGTTTTACTCTGCAACTTTCACAGTCAAAATCTTTCAAAACAAATCCATTAATTAACATGCCTCCAAAGCTCTAGTTAATTTTTGGAGCTACTTTGAAGGAACACAAATGAGTGAAATTCATGAAAACACATGCTTGGTGCATGAATGTTTTGTGAAAGAGGAATGCCCAAGTCGCACAAAAGTTATTGAAATTCAAATTTCATCAGCTATTAGGAATCATACAGCCCACTTATTTACTCTCTTACCCGATGAGATGTCTTGATAATAGATCAAATCGACTTTATGCTTAAGAAGTTTTGGATCTACAATCCAACATAATGATGGAAGGCTACTATGTATCAAGGACTAGAGAAAGGAAACCATTGGTTTTTGCATTGCACTAAGGATGAAAGAAAACAGTCACCAGTAGATGACAGGCAGGAGTAAAATGAAGGAATGAACACTAAATGAGACACAAGTGGCAAGATTTCCTGCCAATGTCAAGGAAGTAGACACACAACATTGTCAGGATGAAAGAAACATCCTGATGAAGGGTTTCGGCCCGAAACGTTGATTATTTACTCCTTTGCGTAGATGCTGCCTGGTCTGTTGAGTTCCTCCAAAAACTGGTGTCTATTACTCAGGATGAAAGAGGTATAGGAGAAAAACAAAAATGTGAGGGTGGGAAAAGTGGCTGTTTTGGTTGGCAGATGGGGGAAGGGAGTTCAATATTGAAGGAAATTCAGATTACTTGGCAGATTCTGAAATTTTTAGCAGAGGAATTTCCACAATGTGTTCAGCAGAAAACATAAATTCACATTTGTTTACCTACAAAATAGTTCCTATTATTTGTGCATCTTATATCACTGCTTTGTCTTCATTTCATTAAGTTTATGCTAACGCTTTTCCTTCGATGAGCTCTTATGTATCTGAGTATAAAAATACAGTATAGCCAGTGAAATCCTCACACAAGTAATAGGTCTCTTATCTGAAAGTCACAACATTGATCCTGGGATCAATAAAGTTTGAAACATAGTGAAAATGGAAGTAATTATTTTAATTTACTTAAAGCAATGTTTTTCAAGTTAAAACTTTCAAAACAGTTTCAGTGATGAGATGGAGGAGACAACTGGATTTTGTGCTGTTTCCCGAGTGGCTCGCCCGAGAAAGGTTCGATGACATTAAGTGCAAATGACAGTCAAATTTGCTGTGAATTTAAGATTTGTGTAAGAGTTGCTCCCAACAGTTTGTTCTTTTGTAATCCTTTATTTGTTTTGCTTGATACAGTATAAAGCTTAGCCTAGAACCAAGTATGTAAAGGATAACTTTGATCATGTCCCAGGACATTGCATATATTTACAAGCAATTAATTACATTTTAAAGTACAGCTTTGTTATGTAAGTAAGTATAACAGATAACTGTGTACTTAAGGGCCCCAGAAATAACACACAAGAGGTGATCGATTTCCAGTGGTGTTGGTTGGGAGGAGAATCTTGATTAGACAGCAGGAAAAATTCTACTCTTAGTCATTTGGTATCTTTTATGCCAACCAGAATGGGTAGGGCCTCCTTTTAACATCTGTTCTAATAACTTTGTATATTCTCAGCACTGCATTGACGTGAGGTCTAGGTTCCATGATCAAATGCTGCAGTAGAGATTTGAGATTTATTTATTCTAAATAAATTAGAATAATGCCTTGAAATGAGGATAAATTATATGATTTCAGGCTCAAAATGGCTTAGGCTCCTGGAATGAAAATATTTTTGCTACAAAAGAAGATAAGCATTCTATATAATAGAACCCTGATGAAGGGTCTCAGCCTGAAACATTGACTGCCTGACCAGCTGAGTTTCTCCTGTTGAGTGCATTACTCTAGAATTCCTGCATCTGCACAATCACTTGTGTTTATGAATAAAGTATTATGCCACATACTGTATCTTAAGCATGGGTACTTTCTACTGCTTGGAGTTTTGGCATTCAATTTGAATATCTGATCCAGGGATTCCGAACCTTTTTTATAGCATGGACCTCTACCATTAATTGAGAAGTTCATGGACCCAGGCTGGAAGCCCTTGAACTGGTCCAATAGTCTCAAATTCAAACCACAAAAATTATCTCAATCAAATACATTAAAAAGATGGAAACATTCAACATGGCAAATATCATCTGTGGAGAGAAAACGGATGTGTGAGGGCGGGGTGAGAGGGAGGGAGAGGGGAGGGAGGGAGGAAGAGGGGGGAGGAAGGGGGAAGAAGAGGGGGAGGAAGAGGGGGGAGGGAAGGGGAGGGAGAGGGAGGGAGAGGAGAGGGAGGGAGAGGAGAGGGAGGGAGAGGAGAGGGAGAGGGGAGAAGGACGAGGGGAGGGGAGGTGTATGGGGAGAGGGTGGGGAGAGGGGAAGAGGGGGAGGAGGAAGAAAAGGGGCTTATTAACATTTCAAGTCATTGATTCCTCATCTGGATTACATTTTATGTTCCGGTGTATGAAATGTACCCATGTAGACTTTCTGTTTCAGGCTACACTCCCTTCTTTGTTATTCCAAAGTAAACTAGTACCTTCTACTCATCACCGTGATCTGTAAACATCGGAACTGTCTAGACAGCTCTTCCCTTAAGAGTGTTTTTCTTTCATGATGCAATGATTCACAATAAAAGACACTGAGCAACCATACCTTGGCCACAGCAAGCTATCATTAGTCATTCTGCCGTATCAGACAGTGACAGAACCCTAACCCAACATATACTTCAAACAAGTTATTATCCTTTTCATTGAGCAATCAGTGTTTGAAGACTGCAGGAGGATTTGTAGAAAACAAAGACTGACGTACATTGCTGAATGTATAATTAGACAAAATTACCAAAGTATTTAACATTAGGAATTTGTAGCTGTCCATCCATTCTATCTTTAAATATTGTAATTGTTTTTGACTCTATATTGTTTATATTTTTGTTCAAGACTTCTCTCTTACTTTTAATCTCTGACACTTTTAATTGCAGAATAAGTGCATAAAGATGTTTATTTATAAAGGCAAATTTTTTCTGTCAAAGCATTGTGAATTATACATTTAAAAATGGGAAGTCTCTAAATCTACATGTATTTTGGTCTGGTGATGGACACTGGGCAAATATAAGCACAACTTAACTTATGAAAAACATTTTGAAGAGAAGTTGCACATTAATTCATTTCTGCTGAAGACATTTGTATCTTGAAACAGGATTTTAGAGTCACTGAGTGCTACAGCATGAATCAGGCATTTCAGTCCAACCTGTTCATGCCATCAAGATGCCCAGTTACGATAATCCTATTTGCCAATGTCATTAGTGCACATGGAACACAGCATGTAGAAGTAATATGGATCGTTATGTATGTACATTACTAAGGTACATTAGAACAATCTCTTCAGCCCATGTTGTCGTGCCCAAGTAATTATTTTTTTGACATCTAGTTACTCTAATTCCTTTTGCCCGCACAATGCACATTTCCCTCCATTCTGTGCATATTCATGTGCCTAGCTAAGATCCCCCTATTCACTTTTACATATCTGCTTTCACCAGGACCCTAGTCTGAGCATTCCAGGCACCGATTGCTCCTTGTGTAAAAATGCTTGCCTAGACATCTCCTTTGACCTTTTCCCTCTCACCTTAAAGAAAATGCCATCCAGTATTAGGCATTTTGACCCTGGAAAGAAGATGCCAGCTGTCTACTTTATCAATGTCTCTTATAAACTTCCACTTAGTTCTCTGCTGCTCCAAAGAAAATAACCCTGGTATGTCCAACTTCTCCTTATAGCACATCCTTGAGCCATCTTTGTAAACCTCTTCTGCACCTTCCCTATTGCCTCCAAGTGCTTCCTATAATGGGTGACCAGAAAGTATATAACCCAGATGTGGCCTAACTAGGATTTTATAAAGCTGCAACATAACTTCCTGACTCGTGGACTCAGTGGCTCAACTAATAAAGGAAAATATATCATATGCCTTTTCTATCATCCTATCAACCTGCGTCACCACTTCCAGGGACTTATAACTTGGACCCTAAGATCCCTCTGCACATCAACGCTAACAAGGATTTTATATACTGTCCCTATGTGTTTGATCTCCCAGAGCAACACTTCACAGATGCCCAAAAAAAGCTATATATATATCTAGGGTACCCAAGACATTTGCACAGTACTGTAGTGATTTTATGTACTGCACTGTCCTGCTGACAGAAAAAAAACCTAATTTCATGGCATTGTGAGCGATGTTAAAACTAATTCTGATATGGGTCACTATTGTGGGCTGAGAGTGGGAAGGGGGCAGAGAGAGGGTAATCATGGTTGGGAGAGGGAAGGGGCATCAAACAGACATTCTGTACTGATCAATAAACCAGTTGTTTGGAATCAAAAGACCTTGCCTGGGGTCTCAGGGCTGGGTATGTCTGCACCGTATCACCCCCCACCCCCGACACTCCTTTCCTGCCCCTCCCACCGTATTCCACCCTTGCTATTCCTGTCATCCTTTGCTCCTGCCAGATTTATATACAAACGTTTGTATATATATATATATATATATATATAGATGTGTGTGTGTCTAAGACATTTGCACGTACTGTAGATCTGTTTGCACACATCTATTACACACAATCAGTAGATGAAAGATCTCTAAGCACATTATATCACAGAGGTTTTCTGTTTCTGGAAGCTAGCCCAGCAGGCAGGCACAAGCAACTGCACTGGTCTCAGAATGGAAGTTAGTGTCACCCTCACATCAGAAATCTTGTCTGAAGTTCTTTACAAGCAGCCTCTGCTGAGACGTACCACCAATAGCACATGCTACACTTTGCTGCAATGCAGAATTCAAGAAAACTTCCTCTGACAAATCAAAGCACCTTTCACGTCTGATAAACTTGACTTCTGTTTTCATGTCTGGGTGAAGTATTTGGCTGCACCAAGTAACTCCAGTAAGTGCAGGCATTCATAACAGTTTTTATGCCCCTACAGACACTTTCTGGACAAAATATAATTAGTAGAAGTAGCCTTGATTTTTGCCCATTACAATCTCAGCAGATAATGCTTTCAACTTTGAAGCACTTGTTGTTAATGGCATGTTAACTTCTGGTATTTTTTAAACCCTTCTCATGATAGAGATGTCAGCAGCTGTGTTACATTTATATCATTTTCTGGAATACTAGATGGCATTTCAATGAATGGTGCTATCCACTTGAAGATTGGATGTGTTTAGTAAATTAGCCAGGTTATGCATGCAATCCAGTAACACACAGAAGTTGCGATGTCACAACCGATTTTCAGAATGGTTATATAATCACCAATTGCCTCTGCGGACCTCTGATTGTGGGTTCCAATTGTCTAACTGTCTGCGCTTTCTGAAAGTGTGTAACTGAAGTAATTTTCAAGTTTTTCCTTTACTATATTAATAGGACATTGATTATTCTCCAGTGTGCGAACATTGCATTAGCATTTGGCATTTTCTCTCACATTAAAAAGGTTACCTTCCATTTGAAGTACTGATGCAGGGGCTCCAACATTTTATTACACTTAGTTGTATCAGTTACTCTGCCGATGTAACTGATCACGGACTGAACTTCCATTATATGGTATCTTCTACTTTAACAGTTACTAGACTTTCTTTTCATCTGTTAAAAAAAAACAAATGCAATATCCACTTTTTGTCCATCTTCATTCTATAGTCTGTAGTATAGACATGCCACAGAAAATCTTGAGATTTTCAAGTTCACTCTATCAATACAGTCATGTAATTACTTGATATTGTTAATGATGTCATGTTTGCATCTGTGATGTGATCTCGTCTTCTTCACCAGTGTTAGGTATCTGGTCTGCATTCCTATTAAAATCTTAACCTTTAATTAATTCCATAGCACTCTATAGCATGTATCCACTAGTTACACTAGGGTACTTATGCATGCATTAATACATAAGGCAACATATGGTATAGATGATGACACACGTTTACATAAAGTAATCTGAAGATTGGCAGTTGTCAGACCGAGATGTTGAACCAATCAAGAGAATCGGCTGTAAGTTATCTGTAGGTGGATGGCAGAGAAATCAAAGAGGAGCAAATAAGCATGTGAGGGGAAAATAGGTTACAGGGGAATCAGTGGAGGAATAGGGCTGATAGGTGTACAATGAGAGCTAGTATAAACCTGATGGGTCAAACTGCTTCTTTCTACAGTTTGTTGTAAGAACAACATGAGAAAAAAGATACACGATACTTAAAGGAAGGATGCTTTTTCTCAAAGTCTGTTCAGAAGAATATTGAAAACTGAAACTCTTTGAGTAGTCAAGCATTCCTTCCAAGGCAAAAGCTTTGTTATTAACTTGAAACCTTTTCATCAGCCTTGTCAAACACCAAGGTGTAAATGTTTAATTACTTGAAATCAAAATTGACAATTTGAACCCAAGCCTCTTGTGCTATTTTCAATGATCTAAACAGGATATCGTCTCCAATGATGATTTGTCATCATAGCATCAATTATGCAGGCCTTTGCAAAACAATAACAGCTTCTTAACAGATTTTTAAGTATTAGAACTGATTGCTATTTCATGTCCCGGTTTAAATGATTAATACTGGCAAATTCATTTGAAGGGTCGAGGCTAAACTTTAAAAAAATTGGATTGCATCATTTGCATAATTATTTATGACACCTTAATTTAAGAGGAACTAATTAATGGAGCAGTAGCAGGATTAAAATTCAAGAGTCCTCACTGAACTTCAAAGGCCTTCTCAATTTATTAACACTCCTTGCCAATGCTGATGTTAAGAAACAGTGAAAAAAAATGAAGGAACTACAAGAGGAGGATTAAGTCTGTAGACCATTCAACAGACCTGCACTTGTTCCCTATTTAATGAGTGTTGCTATGTTATTGACAGTGCTTCTATCCTTGAGCATAGGGGATAATAGCTGGTATTTTTCAAGTTGTAATTGAGGACATCTGCGGCAGACCCCATGTAGGAAACTTGCTGAGGATGGGCAGAGGGTGGCTCTATAATATATGATAACCTGAAAGGTAGTGATGTTTGAAGCTATGTTTGTGTGAAGAAAGGTTGCATGAAGTAGAAAGGACAGCTGAAGCTGTTGGGTCACTGCAGGTGCACAAAATGAGAGCGATTGTTAATTTCCGGACATTGGGATGTTGGAGTAAAAGCAAATTTATACAAATGAGAAACACGAGAGATTCTGCAGGTGCTGGAAATTCAGAGAAACACACAGAACGCTGGTCAGGCAGCATCAATGGAAGGGAATAGACAACTGGCGTTTTGGGCCAAGACCCTTCATCAGGACTGGAAAGGAAGGAGGGCAGAGCCAGAGTCAGAATCAGCATCAGTTTTACAATACTAATGAAAAAATCTGTCTTCAATCTAGGTCAAGCATTGCTGCATGAATACTGCTCTCTGCAGAGAGTGAGAATGTGTGAGAGATAGAGAGAGACAGAGAGAGAAACACACACACACACACACACACACACACACACACACACACACACACACACACACACACACACACACACACACACACACACACACACACACACACACACACACACACACACACACACACACACACTTCTTACTCAACGCCAGCAAAACCAAAGACCTGATTGTTGAGTATAAGAGGAGGAAACTGGAAGTCCATGAGCCTATCCTCAGCAAGGGATCAGAGGTGGAGAGTGTCAGTAACTTTAAGTTCCTCGGTGTTATAATTTCAAAGGATCTGTCCTAGGTCCAGCATATAAATGAGATTACAAAGAAGGCACAGCAGTCCCTCTACTTTCTTAGAAGTTTGTGCACATTCAGCATGTCATTTAAGATTTTGACAAACTTCTATGGATGTACGGTGGAGATGCATGGTTGCATCATGACAGTATAGTAGATACAGCCCAGCCTATCACAGGTAAAGCCCTCCCCACCATTGAGTACATTTACGTGGTGCATGAGGCAGGAAGGTAGCGTCCATAATCAAACCCCCCCCCCCCCCCACCATCTAGGCTATGATCTCTTCTCACTGCTGAGATAGGCCACCAGGGAGAACGTACAGGAGCCTTGGGTCCCACACCACCAGGTTCATAAGAACATAAGAAATAGGAGAAGGAATAGGCCATCTGGCCAATTGAACAAGCTCCACCATTCAATAAGATCATGGCTGATCTGGCCATGGACTCATCCCCACAACTCTTAATTCCCCTACTATGCAAAAATCTATCTAACCTTGTCTTAAATATATTTACTGAGGGAGCCTCCACTGCTTCACTGGGCAGAGAATTCCACAGGTTCACCACTCTCTGGGAAACCTCACCTCTGTCCTAAATCTACTCGCCTGAATCTTGAGGCTTTGTCCCCTAGTTCTAGTCTCACCTACCAGTGGAAACAACTTTCCTGCCTCCATCTTTTCTATCCCTTTCATAATTTTATATGTTTCTATAAGATCTCTGTGGTGATATCATGTGTCACGTGACAGAGCTCGGAGCATGCGCAGAAATCTTAAAAAAAAGATCTAGAATCATTGAGAAGCATGCTACTGTAAGACACACATGTAGTTGTTGCTGTTGTAAATAAAAGTTCTAGTTATGTTCTTCCAGAATATATGTCTTTATGAGTAACCCATGTTACATACTCACGTTTGAACATGGGACAGTGGGATGATGTAATGGTCTTGTGAGTGAGGTGATGTTAGGTCATGTGATGGCATGTTCCAAATGGTATTTAAATCAAGCCCGCAATCTGTGACGCAGTTCTCTTTTTTATTTTTGTGCAACATTATTGTTACCGGTCGGAGGGGTGGAGACCCCACCAGTTTTTGTTTGTCGTATGTTTATTTTTCCCTTACAGTCCAGTATCGGTGAGTGAAGGCATTACCGGAGTTATCCGAGTTCAAAGAATTGGGTAAAGTTAATGTCATTCAGTGTCTTGGGAATGATCGACCTTTTTGAATCTTCGTTCGGGAATTGTGGCAGGCACATTTGAGTTAAACCCCTGCAAAGTTGGGAAGGTTTGTGCAGTGACACCCTCCAGTCAAAAGGTCAGTTTCCTTTTATTTCCTCATGATTTCTTCGAACAAGTCATCTCTCGGCTGTGGAATCAGAAGATTTGTCATTACTTCGAAGGAATCTTTGTTTGGGGAAGTCTCTCCTTAATGACAGTATAAATCACATGGACTTTTGAATGTATCATTTTAAGTCTGTGCTTGGATGAGAACTCTTTAAGAACAGTTTCTAAGTTTGACTGTTAGATATTGCCGCCTAACTGTTAACTTCCAGTTGAGTTAGTTGTTTGTTTACTTTTCTAAGTTTTGAGCAGAGGTTAATAAATCTCAGGATTTGATTTAAACCCTGTCTCAGTTTCATATCGATTGCTGCTGCATTCATAACACCCACGGTACATATAAAGAACACAACATGTGTCAGAAATAATTCATTTTGCTAACACGGGAGAAGTGAAGATAATCAAAAAAAAAGCGCAAACCTTTTCGTTGTTTGCTAACAGCATTGAGAATGGAAGATTTTCCAACCCCCATTGACGCTTCAGCTGAATAGAAATGTAGCTGAAAACGGAAAAAGATTGAAACAGCGATTTGAAATTTATTTATCGGTGATTGGAGCAGATAATAAAATGGAGAAAACAAAAGCTGCAATTCTACTCCATGTGATTGGGGATGACACAATTGAGGTATATCACCATTTTTACTTTTGAAGACGGAGATAATTTGAATCTAAAAGCGATAACTGACAAGTTTGAGTCATTTTGCATACCGAAGTGCAATGTGATATATGAATGGTATAAATCCTTTACATGCAAGCAGAAAACTGGTCAAACGATTGATCAATTTGTTATGGAGTTGAGACACCACAGTAAAACTTGTGAGGTTGCAGAACTCACAGACTCTCTCATTAAAGACAGAATTGTTTGTGGCATTTTGGATAATGGTCTGAGAGAAAGACTGTTAAGAGAAGAAGACATCGACCTGGAAAAAGCTTTGAGACTGTGTAAAGCTTCAGAAACTGTGATGTCACAGGCAAAAGAGCTTTTTATTGAGAACTGCAGTGCACACGCTGTGATTAACCGCGAACATGTTTGAAAAAAATAATGAAGCGGCAATGAAACCGACAGGGAGCAAGACATCATCTGAAAGGAAAAAACTTTGTGATCGCTCTGGGTGAAGAAGTGTCCAGCATATGGGAAAATGTGTAACAACTGTGGAAAGAGTAATCATTTTTCATGCTGTTGCAGAAGTAGAAAGGAAATAAAATGCAGTGCTTGAAAATGAAGGTGAGGAGTTTTATATTAATGTGCTTTGTGAAAATAAACAAAGTAAGAATGACTGGAATATTCCATTGCAAGTGAACCAAAACATTATTCTGTTTAAACTGGATACTGGAGCACAAGTAAATGTTCTTGCAGAATCTGAGTTTAATGAATTAAAGCCAAGACCAAAGTTACATCAGACAAATATAAAAGTGACTGGGTATTCAGGTGCAGACATTCCAGTTAAAGGAACATGTGTGGTGAAAGTATCACACAAAAATAGTGCGCACACACTTTCATTTGTGGTCGTGCTAAAAATGTACAGTCGATATTAGGTTTATTTGCCTGTGAGAGACTGAATTTGGTGAAAAGAGTATTAGTCCTGGACAGTGACACAGAGACAGAATACAGTAGCTTGATGAAAGAGCAAGAGAGAACAGAATTTGATTCTAATGGGGCAAAAGTAAAAGAAGTCATAAAGAAAAATCCCAGACCCATCTCTCTGTAACCAGCATCTGACAAAGCATTGCCTCCAAAACCAAACTAGCTGGTACAGTACAATACGGATCTGAAGCCAAAGAGTGACAAGAATCAGGATCCAACTGAAGAAGTGAAAGCACAAGTGAAGGAATTGAGAAGTTTTATTGAAATGATGAAGTCTCAGCATAAAAAAATTACACAGTTAATGAATGAATTGCAATTTCTTCTCAAAGACCTCAAGAAAGAGTCAACTTTGGAGTTTCAGTTAACTGATGCAGACCAGACAAAACATGAAAATAAGAATGAAACACAAGAACTGTGTGAACCACTTAGAACGTCTACTTGTGTTCGTAAACCCCCAGAGAGACTGATAGAGACATGTTAAATTATACATTTGTTTTGATTAATGTTGCTAATTGTTTTTCTTTTTAAGGAAGATGTGGTGTTATCATGTGTCACATGACAGAGTTCAGAGCATATACAGAACTGACAGAATGTTCGAGAAGCTTGTATGTTAGATGTGGTTGCTGTTTGCTGTTACATAAATGTTCTAGTTATGTTCTTTCAGAACATGTGTCTTTAAGAATAACCCACGGTACGTATAAAGAACACAACTCCACTCATTCTTCTGAATTCCAGCAAGTACTACAGTCCCAGGAGACTCAGTCTGTCCTCATAGTCTAACCCCCTCATCTCTGGAATCAACCTGGTGAACCTCCTGTGCACTGCCTCCAAAGCCAGTATATCATTCCTCAAGTAAGCAGACCAGAACTACACACAGTACTCCAGGTGCTGCCTCACCAGTACCCTATACAGTTGCAGCATAACCTCCCTGCTCTTAAGTTCAATCCCTCTAGCAAATTTAGATACACTACACTCAGTCCCCTCTTCCAGATCATTAATGTATATTGTGAACAGTTGCAGGCCCAGCATCGACCCTTGCAGCGCACTGTGCTCTACTGATTGCCAACCAGAGTAACACCCGTGTATCTTAACTCTCTGCTTTCTATTAATTAACCAATCCTCTATCTATGCTAATACATCACCCCAACTCTATGCATCTTTATCTTATGGATAAGTGTCTTACGTGGCACCTTATCAAACACCTTCTGGGAATTCAAGAGAATAATGTCCATCTGTTCCCCTCTATCCACCGTGCTTGTTATATCCTCAAAGAACTGTTCAGAAACAGTTCTTACTCCTCAGCCAGCAGGCTCCTGAACTGGACTCACCACAATTGTAAACTGATTCCACAACCTACAGACTCACTTTCAAGTCTCTACAACTCATGTCTCAATATTATGTTGTAGCGATGTGCTACACACAGCGCTGAAATAATGACATGCAGTCGGTAAGTCGTTTCGAGACTAGTTTATTCAAACTTCGCGGCGCTGGCATTTAATCCCTAGCGCCCGCCCTCTCCGGGCGGAAATGACGTCAGAGGTGCATTACCAAAATCTCTCCCCGCGCGCTGGCTGTTTGTGAGTTGGTTTGCTTGCACAGAAAGTGTGTCACCACAATGTATTACTTATTTATCTCTTAATATTATTTGATTTTCTTTTTGTATTTGCATAATCTGATGTCTTTTGCACATTGTTTGTCTTGGTTTATGTGTAAATTTTCATTAATACTATTGTGCTTCTTTGTACTTACTGTGAATGCCTGAAATAAAATTAATCTTAGGGTAGTATATGCTGACATATATGTACTTCGATAATAAATTTACTTTGAGAGACAGAGAGAAAGAAGAAGAGATCTTTTAACAGAGCATCAAAGAAAGCTACTTTTGCTGTCTGGTTGAAGATGCAGAGGGAATCTTGATAGTTGAAATGTGTTCCTATTGTAAATGGGTAGTTCCATTGAGCTATGTGTCCATACCGAAATATTGAAGCTGAAACTGCAATCTCTTGCTGTGCTTAAAAGTGTATAAAACCTTAATATACAGTACTTTGGGTTCAGTGAGATTCATCCAGGAGAGAATCTTCCACTGGATGTCCTCTTGAATGTTTGATTGTCAAGCTGAATAAAGACCATTCACATCTCCAGCTCCAGTTTCCACATGGCTCATTCAAAGTCACAACACACACCGAAGATTGGCCTTGGCTTTAGAAGTGGTCAGCACTATACACACAAACTTGGTTTCAGTACTGACACATTGTAAAAAGAAACCTCACAAAAATTGAAAGTCTACAAAGATATTGAATGTGGGATGGTTTGGGGAAAGGAACAGCAGTAGAGATAGCTCCAAAGATAAGTATATATGCATATACAGGGTACCTTCAAAAACTAGATTGTTTCATTTGATACAACTTGAAATCCATTCTTGTGTCTAATACTGCTATTTACGTAAGAGTTACTGCCTACAATAAAATATTATTTATTGTTTTATATCTTTAATTTACTAATTCATGCAGCAATGAAAAGAAACTTCCAGCCTATAAAGAGAAGTGGCAACAGAGACTGGGTTTTGATGTACTAAAAAGTTTACTCTCGATTTCAAACCATATTGGATTAAAGAAATAGTGTTATATAATTGATTGGCAAATTGTCTGTTGTGCTGAATCCTTCATAGATTTATACAATTACATGTAATAAGAGACGCTAGTATAAAAATGTGATGTAACCGCGTTGGCATTTGTTTATGCAGCAGTAGAGTCCAGACTCAATGAGGCAGTCAAGCGAACTGATGTGAAGCCATGTTGAGCAAGTCAATTTCACCCATGTAAATGCAGCTGTGAAGAAATCAGGGAAAAACAAACTACTCTGGCGATTCCTAGCCAAGGGTAACAACTCGGGAATGTCATTTTGTTTAAAAGAAATCCAGAAGTTAAACAAAATGAAATGAATCAGAAGATTAACTAGTTCAGCTAAATGGGCTCCTTCAGTTTGATGATGTACTTCATGTTTTAAATGAATAGAAATTGTATGTAATGAGTTATAATTAGTGTCATGTGGTATATAATTTGTATTTCACAGATGTACATGTATTCCTCTCAGACCACACATTAGCTACTTAACTATAATAAAAGATGTGCATTTATTTAGTTAAGCATAAGATGTTGCAGTGGTGTCACTGGGACGTTTTTGACCTTGAAAGGCTGTCTAAGAAGTAGATGTCACCAGAAAACAATGAAAGCAGAGATCGTAGCCCCCAAAACAACAGGATGAGAATATGTTGTGTAATTAATTCATACACTTTGTCAGTGATGTAGACAGCATGCTCACTTCATGCTGTTTGATCATTTTCATGAGTTTTGTGGGCAGTCAATGCTAACCAAGCTATTTGGAGCTTGCTCAGCATGGGGCCAATACTGTGGGAAGCTAATTAAAGCCATCCTTTAGCTCCTGAAGGGGAGATACATTGCAGCAGGTACTGGCAGAGATTCTGAATCGGGAGTCTGAAAAATGGTCCATTACAGGAATAAAGGGAATTCCTCTTTTATTTTGGCATTGTGGTTACAGTCTTGTGCAGCTGATGGATGAGAGGTGTCCTGTTTCTGAAAGCGGACAGGGGACAGTGGGTGAGGGTGTTGTGGGCAGGAGGCAAAAGGGCCTTAAAATATATACTTAGAAACTGGAAGCTTTGCTATTTGAATTCAGAGTTAAGACCTGAAGACTTGGATGCAGTGAAGCAGGAAGATCAAAGACCTTACACAAGTAGACAAAGTTAATGGAAGCTTCTTCAGTGTGATATACAACCACTCCACCCTCACCTCACCCTCACATTGTGTTTATCCACCTCAAGCCCATTGTTATCTTCTCCTTTCTCCATTCTCCTTCAAAGGTTCTGTTCACCACATATCACGACCGTTATACATACCCTGTCAGCTATTGAATCACCACAGGTGCACCAGCACAGAAATATTGTGCAGTCGTACTTTTCACTTTATCACTCTGACACTCAGCCTCCAACCTGAACTTTAGCTTAAAAGTATGTGGGTATTCTGTACTTCAATAAGCATCTCCTCTCTGTATTCCACCCTGCTGCGGTAACAAACAGTCTTAAAGTCAATCCCAGTGACAGTGTCCATCACTGGCTTTGGGAATGTGTTGGTAAGTTCCTGCTCGAGCACCAGCAGTCCTTCTAATGAGGATTCTTCCTCAGCACCATTGATCCAGTGGTGATTTTCTGCACTGGCACTGCCACCCTCACCTGTATTGGATGTGGAGTGCCAATTCTGCTGGATCTTCACTTTCTCGTTGGGCAGAGAGAAGCAGTAGGTGGTTTAATGCAAAGGTTTTGCTGTTAAGAACATCTCTGAAAAGCTTAACAGGAGCCAAAACAATTCAGAATTTGAACTGATATGAAGTGTCTCGACATACAGAGTCATCTAAAACCTATCAGAATTGAAGTGTGTACTTGCAAGAAAAAAAATCACTAAAATATCTTCAAACAATAAAGAAACAAATTAAACACATAAAACACTCAAAAATGAATAGAACATTAAAATTACCGTAAGTGAAATAAATTACTTGCCTTTCTCTTTGCTTCTGAACTTGTGGGACTTGAATTCTTATCGAAATCTTCTGGTTGCTCTGTCATGGGATCTGAATGAAAACTTTTATCCAGGTGATGGTACGCCTTGCATCTGCTGCCCTTGTTCTTGTAAGTTTCAGAGGTATTGCCTGAGAACTTTGGGGAGCAAGTGTGATATAGTTTTCATTGATTTTGCTCTCTGCAACCACAGAGAATCAGTGGTGGAGGTATGAGTATGTAGAATTTGGTTGAGCTAGCTAACTTTAAACATGTGTCAAGTTTGTTGAATGGCGTCTGGCGTTGCAGTCACAGAATACCCAGTCTCTGACCTGATTTTGCATCCAGGCTGCTTAGTTCAGTTAGTTAGTTTTGATTAGTGGTGACTTCTGGATGTTAATGGCGATGCCATTGAAAATCAAAAGTATACAATTAAACTTTCTCTAGCTGGAAATGATCAGTGCCTGGCACTTATGCTGAGCAAATATTGGACGCCATGGTAGCACAGCAGTCAGCGCAACACTATTACATCAGAGTTTGGATTTCATTTCTGAAACCACCTGTAAGAAGTTTGTTCGTCCTTCCCATGAACACGTGTTTCTCTGGGTGTTCCAGTTTCCTCCCATATTCCAAAAACTTACTGGTTAGTGAGTTAATTGGTCATTGTAAATTGTCCTGTAATGAGGCTGGGGTTAAACAGGTGGGTTGCTGGGTGGTGGGACTCGTGTTGGAAAGGCCAGTTCTGCACTGTATCTCTAAATTTAAAAGATATTGTTTGCTACATTAGCTGATGCTAGAATCTTGCCCAGATCTTGCTGCATTCAGGAATGCACTACATTTTCTGAGAAGCTGGGAGGAGCATTGAATATTATGTAATTATCACCAGACCTTCCCACTTCTGGTATTATGGTAGAAAGAACGTCTCTTTTTTAGCCCTTGAACTGAGATTCTTGTTGGACGTTGCTTCCCTCAGCAGGGAGCCTGGTATTCCCAAATTGTCTCCTGTCCAAGTACTTGACAAGCTCATTGATCCAATACTTCCCAGAGGTCATGGGTGAAGCTATATTCCTGGCACTGATCTACCCCAACTTCATTCAGGGTATATCTGGAAGAAATGCTGCCCTCCTGTGGATACAGGACTTTTACCCAACTTTGGACCTTTACCAAGCCTCCAATGTAAGTTCACTGCTTTCCATTTCAATTTCGTTTGTAGACTGAATACAGCATTGCTTCACTGTGAAATCATAAAAAGCAGCAGATCAGCTGGATTCTCGCCTGCAGTACATTCAGTGAATGTGCATTAAATGAGCATTTCCATCGCTGCACTTTTCAGTAACTCTTGATGTAGTCTCTAATGTGCAAGCCTGCAAGTTAACAATGTTAATAAATTGGGTGAAAAAGAGAATTACTTGCATCTAGAAGAGGTTACTGCATTTTCATGGGAACTTACATCTCATACCTTTTTGATTAGTATGAAATTAATTTAGGCTGAAATATGTTTCTTTGCTTCAGTGGCAGATTATATTTGTAAAGCCTGGTGTTTGAAGAATAAATGCATTATTGTTGTATTCTGGATAGAATCTTGCTGAGTTTTATCTGATCACTAAAGCATCACTTTGCCTTTATGAAGTTTGGTCAGCTCCCGAGGGTAATAGTGGCTAAGAACAGGGTCTCATTATTCTGTCTTTCACCTCGAAGAATAAAATAAAGGTAGAATCATTGAACCAGTTCTAGAAATTGTGCATCTATTAGTAAACATGTGCACTTGGAGTTAGCAGAAAAGTTTTAGTATATGCCACACCAGGTTTCCAAGCAAGAACTTTGCAAGATCTCCTGAAAGAGTCATTAACTTCAGTTTATCCCTTTAAATTTTGTTCATTAGTTGGCCACACTGAAGACTTGCATCACCTCCTGGGAATATGGGTTCAAGCCCTGCCTTCACCTTTGGTATATATTTTCAGTCAACAGTCCAAAACATTGTTGTCCCACTTTAGCAGAAATTGTTTTTTTTGTATGAAACAACTAGATAAGGATCACTTGCTTTTTCAATGGGGCCTAAAGGAGATCTGTTACATTTTCAAAGGAGCAGCGTGAAACTGACTAACAACTTATATTTCCCTTTTTAAGGAATATTAAGAAACTGGTTATTTCTAAGACATTATTCCTCAAATATCTGCTAATCATCTATCTGGGATTCTTATTGGATTTTTACATAGTACCATTCCTTCAGGAATACAATGTGAACTATTTGGAGGGTATCATGGAGATGTCAGTGATTCCAAATGACTGCAAGTTCAGTATTTCTTTCTGATTGTCATTTGGTTTAATTTCTGTTTCATGTTCTATAAATTCTGTTGCGTTTATTTTTCACTCTGCACATTTTTACTTCTGCTTTTAATGATTTTCTGTTGTTACATTTTCTGTTCACTGAATTGAAAATAATCAGATTCCTTTTAATTCAAGATGTTGATTAATGCAAGTGAAGCGATCACTGACACAATTCATAATGAGTAATATCACTAATACAACTATATGAAAGAGTTCTACAATGAAAATGGTTAAAAAAAACAATGTTGCTTTGACTTTGTAATAATTTCAGAGTTAGGAACAAAATTACTGGGAAGTTATGTTGTACATTATTGAAATTTGTATATATTTTGGTGTTACATAAAAACAATTAGTAGAAATAAATTTTATTTTAATAGCTCAGTTTCCATTCAGTTTTGTTTTCTAAAACTTAACTGAAAATTTATCCCAGAGGATACATGCTTCATTTTTAATTCATTCAAAGTTCAACCCTGCTTTATGAACACAGCAGATTTCTCGAAACTCAAATCTTTCTTCATTGTCTCTGAAATCAAACACAATTCCACATTGAACATTATTGATTAGACATCACTTGTACATATGGCTATAAACAGTCTGGATTCTTGCAGCCCTTAAATGACTAAACTTGCCTGCAGTTCTGGGCTCCTATCCTTGAAATTAGCTGCTAGATGCTTTTATCAGCTTAGCCAATACTTTATCACATTCTGAAGAACTTGCATGTGTCCTTAAAGGATTTCTTTCCCTTTGACACTATTCATATAATATCTAGTCCAGAATGCTTTTGTAATCCATTTAAAGGGGGAACTCATAAGCCCTCTGCCACCCACTCACATTCCCCCTCACCTGCCTTCACCTATCACCTGTCAGCTTGTGCTCCTTTCCCTCCACCCACCTTCCTATTCTTCATTCTTCCCCTTCTTTTCCAGTCCCAATGAAGGGTCAAGGCATGAAACGATAACTATTTTTTGCCCTCCGTAGATGTTGCCTGGGCTGCTGAGTTCCACCAGCATTTTGTGCGCTGCTCTGCCTTTGCAAATGTACCATTTATCAAAAAAGAGCCAGAGTTAATGGATGACATTGTGCTTCTTAGTGAGCCATCACTCATCCATCTTCTGCTTTTCAACATATGCTTGAATTCCATCCACATCAGCCCATTACAATGTGGATGCAGAGAAGACTTTGAAGATCCAACCAACTGTTGGGCTTAGTTCAAGATCAAGTCCAGTGGAAGCTCTGAGACATTATAAACTCAGACACCAGATGCTCTTAACCAGTGAGTGAACCACAATCATTTGGATTGTTAGCCATTAAAAATTCAATGTTAGACCTTTTTTGTCTATTTTTCTTTAAATTGTTGTATATTTATGTTTTTCATTAAGTGACAGAAGCATAATGTGATTCTGACACATTTATTTTCCATTATATTTGATCTGTTTTTATTAATTCAATCTGCTTCAGAGAGATATAGCAATAGTGAAAGATGCCTTTCAAACAGCAATTGCCAAGGGTTGTCAGGGTGTTGCTGGAGGCAAATCTTTAGGTTCTACTGTGTAAAGCTTAGTCACCATTTCTGGGCCACCTCACTTCATGGAAGGGGGGTGATGTGGAAGCTTGAGTATTTGCCTATGATGCTGGGATTAGCACAAGGATCAGGTGCTAGCAATGGCTTGTCTTGCTGCTACACTATGCCTCAATCCTAACATAATCAGAACAATTGTCGCTTGTCTGCAACCGTGCAAACTATTATACTTGACATGCCCACAGCTCCAATGATTGCTCAAAAAGTCAAATCTTTTCATTGATCCTTTGTTAGTATTATTGAATGTTATCTCAATGGTCAGCAAAAGATACGATCTCCACCGGTCTCAAGCTACAAACTACCATGAAATAAGCAAGAATACGTAACTTACTCTCTTTGCTTTTACTACAGCCACAGTCAGTGACTAGTTACTATAACAAATAACCCGAATAGAAAGCAGAGAGAGAGCAGAGAGAAAGAGAGTCGGCTGGTGTGGTATACTGCGTCCGGTGCTCCCGGTGTGGCCTTTTATATATTGGTGAGACCCGACGCAGACTGGGAGACCGTTTTGCTGAACACCTACACTCTGTCCGCCAGAGAAAGCAGGATCTCCCAGTGGCCACACATTTTAATTCCACATCCCATTCCCATTCTGATATGTCTATCCATGGTCTCCTCTACTGTCAAAATGAATCCACACTCAGGTTGGAGAAACAACACCTTATATACTGGCTGGGTAGCCTCCAACTTGATGGCACGAACATTGACATCTCTAACTTCTGTCAATGCCCCTCCTCCCCTTTTTACCCCATCCCTGACATATTTAGTTGTTTGTTTTTTTTTTCTCTCTCTGTCCATCACCCTGCCTGTTCTCCATCTCCCTCTGGTGCTCCCCCCCCCCCCCCACTTTCTTTCTCTCGAGGCCTCCCGTCCCATGATCCTTTCTCTTCTCCAGCTCTGTATCACTTTTGCCAATCACCTTTCCAGCTCTTAACTTCATCCCACCCCCTCTGGTCTTCTCCTATCATTTCACATTTCCCCCTCCCCCCACTACTTTCAAGTCTCTTAGTATCTCTCCTTTCAGTTAGTCCTGACGAAGGGTCTCGGCCCGAAACGTCGACAGTGCTTCTCCCTATAGATGCTGCCTGGCCTGCTGTGTTCCACCAGCATTTTGTGTGTGTTGTTGAGAGAACAGATACATGGCTCCAACACACAGGATAGTATAATATTTAAAAAATTGTCAACGTTCTGATAAAATGATAATAATCTTGGGCTGCTGAAATCAGCTTTGTAAATTTCACTCCTCTCCCTCTCACTGCCTCCGCCGCACACATTTATTGATGCGCTGCTATTGTCTTGTGTTAGTATCAATTATTTAGTCATTTTCCATCACCCCTTCAAGCACTTTGCAGTCTGTTTTGTTGTGTTTATATATGCAAATGTGAGCTTGCCTATTTACCTTGATCCTCATCGTCAAAGGTCCTTGGATTAGCGAATGGGTCCTGAGGTGATTCAGTAATCCTTCTCAGAGCCACAAACGTGCAGATGTTACTACATTGTACATTTTCCCTCTGGCCCGTGTTACATTCCCTTTTCTGACTATGCATTTCCTTTTGACTCTGGAGATAATGAGCATGTTTTTGAAGCAGCCATCTTGTTTTCTTTTGGAAGTTTTGACCCTACTGATACCATTCTTCTTATCTCATTAAAGTCTATTTCTATTTTCGTGACCATATGCTACATTATCCCTACTTACTGCTTGGCATTGAGAATTTATTAAACCCTGTCCTTAAATTTCTTCTTCAGTTTTGGCATTAACTTCATTTTTCAGCAAGTGCGAAAGAATGCTTTTGGGTTTACTGTTCTTAGCAATAATTTGGGTCAAGTCAAGTCCAGTTGAATTTATTGTCATGTGTGCTAGTATGGTGAGGTACAGGTGCAGTGAAATCTTTACAGACAACATACAGAATAGAAGTTACACATAAAATTATTTAAAATGTGAAGAGAGAAGGAACATCATGCAAAAACAAGGAATCAGTATAAAACTAGATGCAAACAGAGACAAGTCCATGGTAGGGCAAGAGGTGTCCAAGTCAAGTCACTTTTTATTGTCATTTCGACCATAACTGCTGGTACAGTAAAAATGAGACAACGTTTTTCAGGACCATGGTGTAACATGAAACAGTGCAAAAACTAGACGGAACTACGTAAAAAAACAACAGAAAAAAAACTACACTAGACTACAGACCTACCCAGAACTGCATAAAGTGCACAAAACAGTGCAGGCATTACAATAAATAATAAACAGGGCAATAGGGCAGTAAGGTGTCAGTCCAGGCTCTGGGTATTGAGGAGTCTGATGGCTTGGGGGAAGAAACTATTGCATAGTCTGGACGTGAGAGCCTGAATGATTCGGTGCCTTTTCCCAGACAGCAGGAGGGAGAAGAGTTTGTATGAAGGGTGCGTGGTGTCCTTCATAATGCTGTTTCCTTTGTGGATGCAGTGTGTAGTGTAAATGTCCGTGATGGTGGGAAGAGAGACCCCGATGATCTTCTCAGCTGATCTCACTATCCACTGCGATATCTTGCGATCCGTGATGGTGCAATTTCCGAACCAGGCAGTGATGCAGCTGCTCAGGATGCTCTCAATACAACCCCTGTAGAATGCGATGAGGATGGGGTGGTGGGAGATGGACTTCCCTCAGCCTTCGAAGAAAGTAGAGACACTGCTGAGCTTTCTTTGCTATGGAACTGGTGTTGAGGGACCTGGTGAGATTATCTGCCAGGTGAACACCAAGAAATTTGGTGCTCTTAACGATCTCTACCGAGGAGCCATCGACGTTCAGCAGGGAGAGGTAGCTCCGTGCCCTCCTGAAGTTAACAACCATCTCTTTTGTTTTGTTCACGTTCAGAGACAGGTTGTTGGCTCTGCACCAGTCCGTTAGCCGCTGCACCTCCTCTCTGTAAGCTGACTCGTCGTTCTTACTGATGAGACCCACTACAGTTGTGTCATCAGCAAACTTGATGATGTGGTTCGAGCTGTGTGTTGCAGCACAGTCATGGGTCAGCAGAATGAACAGCAGTGGACTGAGCACGCAACCCTGGGGAGCCCCTGTGCTCAGTGTGATGTTGTTGGAGATGCTGCCTCCGATCCGGACTGACTGAGGTCTCCCAGTCTGGAAGTCTAGTATCCAGTTGAAGAGAGAGGTATTCAGGCCCAGTAGGCTCAGCTTTCCAATCAGTTTCTGAGGGATGATTGTGTTGAATGCTGAACTGAAATCTATGAACAGCATCCGAACGTTTGTGTCTTTTTTGTCCAGGTGGGTTAGAGTTTAATTCTGAAGTAGGGTTAGGGTTCAACGATCGGACGGTGGCCGGAAGGTAATTGTTCTTGAGCCTGGTGCTGTGGTTGATCATAAGCTATTTCCACTTCTGATTCATGAATTCATCAGACATAGAGTACTTATGATTGGCATGATCCTGGTCTGTTTACATTTTGTTTCACTACTGTATAACTCCAACTCCCAAAGGAAACAAAATCATTTCACCAAGTTGAATGAGAACAAAATATATGAATCTCCAATAAGTGGTTCGTGGTGTGAAGATGTCAATGAAATACAAACTAGTGGGGGGGGGGGGGGCAGTGCGGAGGTATGTGAGGGTCGGGAATGTAGGAGAAAACAGGAAATGCATAATAAAAGTGTACATATATTTCATTTGCAAAATTCATTTGCAGCTTAATGCTAAGCACTGACCTACTCCTGTTACATGGGAAGATTTATAATGTTCCTATTATCAGGATCAAGGTGCAAACCTGAAATCCTTCAAAATGGATGACCCAGGAAGACCTACACATTTTTTTGTCAGTTGGTAAACTCAACATTTATACTTGGGTGAAATGGGATATTATTACAGAGCAAAAGATACAAAAAAATCTCTCTTCTTGGTTACTTTCTACTTGATCTCTGTTCTGGGTCATAAGAGATTGTTAAAAACCATACAAACCACAAGCCTTCGTATGCTCTGGGACTAGCCAGTCCTGCTGTCAATCAATCATGCAGTATTTTAGCAATTGTGTGAACAGGTCCGTACTGGGAGCTGTGATCCAGATCTCTTCAAACAACAGCAATGGGGCTGAAAGCTGATTAAACTTTAATCCTGCCCTCACACAACTGTTCACATAAGTACAGTTAAATTTCACATACATCATTTCTAAATTTAAAATGTATCAAAAGAATGAGTACTTTCAGGTAAACAGTCATATTAAGGGTTACTATATATTTTCTTCACAGGGGTATCTAGGTAATGAATGGGTTCTGTTTTTACAGACATACATGAATTGATTTTGTCCGCAAGCCAGAACATAAATCACTCAATATGGTTACCATAGCTCCACAGTTTTGTAATACATGGCATCAAAAGCACACGAAAAAGAGCAATTACTAAAAGTGGAGAGAGAGAGAGAGAGAGAGGAGTCTACTTCTGCCATACATAGGAACAAACGTGTATATGTATGTCAGATCATTAAATTCAATAATATTACCAACGCTTGTTCGTATGTTCCGTATGGTGTCCATATGTTAGGTGCTCGTAATCCAAGGACTATCTCTATAGTTGTCATCATCTAATTTGAATATTGTATATTTTTAAGCATTTGGGCTAAGCATATCTCTAGGTATTTAGGCACAATGTGAAATGTGATTCCATGACTCAAATGTGAGTTCTTGATGTATGTATTTGTAGGCTGATATTTCAGCTTTTTGCTTTTGATAGTTTTTTTTTAAAAAAAGTTAAATTAAGATCCGGAAAAAGGCTAAGCAGCCCTTCGGGCCCGTGCTGGCACCCCACACTTTCACAGCTGTCCCACTCCTCCACTTATTTCTGTGTTACTGTACTTTCCCTTACATGCCCAGATGCCCCTGTTACACTAGGGTTAATTTACTTTGACCAATTAATTTACCAGGATTAAATGAGATCTTGTTGTTAAAGATTCCCTGGAAGGTCATGACCACAATAGGATAGAATTCCAGGAGCAGATCAAGGGTAAATAGTACCGGAACAAAACCGCTGTCTTCAACTTAAAACAATGATTCACAATGTCTGTGAGCTAGAAAATAATCTAAGAGATGGTCAGTACATGAGCTCAAAGTTCCAAGTAAAATTTATTATCAAAGTGCACACATGTCACCACATACAACCCTGAGATCCCTTTTCCTGTGGGCATACTTGACAAATCTATGGGTCAGTGACTGTAAACAGGATCAATGAACAACAGACTGCAAAAGCAAATATAAATAAATAGCAATAAATGGCACGAGCATGAAATAACAAGATAAAGAGTCCTTAAACTGAGACTATTGGTGGTGGGAACACTAGGAATAGAATGAGTGTAGTTATCCACTTTTGTTCAAGAGCCTGAAGGTTGAGTAACTGTTCTTGAACCTGGTGGTGAGAGTCCTGAGGACTTGTACCTTCAACCTGATGGCAGCAGTGAGAAGAGAGCATGGCCTGGGTGGTGAGGATCTTTGATGATGGATGCTGCTTTTCTATGGCAACGTTTCATGTAGATGTGCTCATTGGTTGGGAGTGCTTTACCCGTGATGTACTGGGCCAAATCCACTACCTTTTGTAGGATTTTCCACTGAAAGACATTGGTGTTCCCATACCAGGTTGTAATGCAGCCAGTCAGTACACTTTCCACCTCCCATCTATAGAGGTTTGCCAAGGTTTTCGATGACATGCTGAATCTCCACAGATTCCTGAGGAAGTAGAGGCACTGTTGTGCTTTATTTGCAATTATATTTATACGATGGATCCAAGACAGATCCACTGAGGTAGCGACACCCAGGAAATTAAAGTCATTGACCCCCTCCATCTCTGATCCTCCGATGAGTATTGGCCCATGGACCTCTGGTTTCCCCCTCCTGAAGTCTACAATTAGTTTCTTGGTTTTATTGACGTCGAGTAAGAGGTTGTTGCTATCACACCACTCAGACAAGTTTTCAGTCTCCCTCCTGTATGCTGATTCATCACCTGATACGGCTGACAACAATGGTGTCATCAGCAAACTTGTATGTGGTGTGAATCAAGTAGAGCAGGGGTTAAGTACACATCCCTGTGGTGCTGCTGGAGACTGTGGAGATGTACTTTGAACTTCAGGCAAGAGGACGTGGACATGCTAAGAATTTAGCAACAAAAGAGTCAATAGTTCAGAAGAAGGGTGAAAAATGATTTTGAAGAAGAATTTGTGTGTGATATCAAAACAAACAGTAAGATAAATAAATAAGAAGGAGGAAGCTAAGGTTGTATGGAAACTCTAGAGAACGGGGTGAGTGAATTAATATTAAGAAACCAGGAAGCGTAAGGTTGTGGGGGATTTCAACCAAGCCAGCTTAAAGAAGTCCCTGAACAACTACCACTAACATATCACCTGTGGAAGCAGTGGAACCAGCACACTTGATCTCCATATAGAACGCTTACCATGCCATCACATGCCCAGATTTTGGAAAGTCCAATCATCTGGCTGCATTTCTACTCCCCGCATACAGGCAGAGACTAAAGACCGCAGCACCAGTAATGAGGGTCAAGAAGGTATGGTCAAGATAAGCAGAAGAGTGCTTACAGAACTGCTTTAAGTCAGTAGACTGGACAATATTCAGGGTTTCATCTTCGAATCTGAATTAATATGCCACAGTTGTCACCAACATCATCAAGACCTGTTCGGGTGAGTGTGTACCTTTGAGAACACATGGACATACTCAAACCAAAAGCCATGAAAGAACCAGGAGATTCATAGTCTGCTAGATCTGTGGCATTCAGGACTGATGATCCAAAACTATACAAGAAGTCAGTCCAGGTACAACCTACAGAAGGCTATCTTAAGAGTGATAAAACAATTCCATTTGAAGTTAGGGACAGAATCGAATGCACATCCACTCTGGCAGTGTTTTTAGGCTATTACTTCCTCCAAAGCAAAACCTAAGATTCTGAATGCTCGACAAGAGAAAATCTGTGGATGCTTTAAATTCCAGCAATACACACAAAATACTGGAGGAGCTCAGCAGGCCAGGCAGCATCTATGAAAAAGGCATTTTGGGCTGAGAGCCTTCATCAGTCCTGATAAAGGTTCTCAGCCCAAAATGTCAACGGTACTCTTTTCCATAGACGCTCCCTGGCCTGTTGAGTTCCTCCAGCATTGTGTGTGTTGATTATGAATGTCTGTGATGCTTCACTCCCAGATGAGCTCAATGCCTTTTATGCTCACTTGGAAGGGAGAATCAGACTGCACTTGGGCAAATCTGTTGCTCTTGTCCAACAGATTTGAGGCTTTAACTCCCTGTGAGGGCAGGAGCGGGGACTGTGGGGAGGATGAGCAACCTGCCCATAGCACCGTGGAGTGGGGGGCCATTCCAGAGGGGGGAGTCAATAGAATTGTTGTAGTAATAGGGGACAGTATCGTCAGGGGGATAGATAGGGTTCTCTGCAACCGAGAGCGAGAGTCCCGAAGGATATGTTGCCTGCCTGGTGCCAGGGTTAAGGACATCTCTTCTGGGCTGGAGAGAAACTTGCAGGGGGAGGGGGAGGATCCAGTTGTCTTAGTACACGTCGGTACTAATGACATAGATAGGACAAGGAAGAAGGTTCTGTTACAGGAATATGAGCAGCTAGAGGTCAAATTAAAAAACAGAACCTCAAGGGTAATAATCTCTGGATTATTACCTGAGCCACGAGCAAATTTGGCTAGGTTAAATAAAATTAGGGAGTTAAACGCGTGGCTCAAAGACTGGTGTGGGAGAAGTGGGTTTTGCTTCTTGGGACACTGGCACCAGTACTGGGACAGGAGAGAACTGTTCTGGAGGGACGGGCTTCACCTGAACCGGGCTGGGGTTAGTGTCCTGGCAAATCATATAACTAGGGCTGCAGAGAGGTCTTTAAACTAACTAGTGGGGGGGAGGATTCTAGAGAGCAAATAATTAAAAAGACATTGGAGAAGGTAATGGATGTAGGTAAAAGTGGAGGAATAAAAAGACAGAGTGTGTCAGGAGGGGAAAGAATGTACGGAGATAAGCATAAAGTTGTACAAAAGGAAAAGGTAGGAAATAAGTGTCAAACATATTTGAAAGTCCTTTATTTGAATGCACGTAGTATTAGGAATAAAATTGATGAGTTGACGGTACAAATAATTACGTATGGTTATGATATTGTGGCAATTACGGAAACATGGCTGCAGGGTGACCAGGACTGGGAATTAAACATACAAGGGTATTCGACAATTAGGAGAGACAGGCAAGAAGGAAAAGGAGGTGGGGTGGCTATGTTTATAAAGCAAGAAATCACTGCAATAAAGCGAAATGATATCGGCTCAAAGGATCAGGATAACAAAACAATTTGGGTAGAAATAAGAAATAGTAAAGGGAAAAAAGCAGTGGTGGGAGTAGTCTATAGGCCTCCAAACAGCTGTAACTCAGTTGGTCAGAGCATAAATCAGGAAATAGTTGGGGCTTGTAATAAGGGAACAGCTATAATTATGGGGGATTTTAACTTTCATATTGACTGGACTAATCAAGTCGGACACGGCAGCCTTGAAGAAGAGTTTATTGAGTGTATTCGGGATGGGTTCCTTGAACAATATGTTACTGAGCCGACAAGGGGGCAAGCAGTCTTAGATCTGGTCCTGTGTAATGAGACAGGACTAATAAAAAATGTCCTAGTAAAGGATCCCCTTGGAATGAGTGACCATAACATGGTCGAATTTCATATTCAATTAGAGGATGAGAGGGTTGGATCTCAAACAAGCGTACTGAGCTTAAATAAAGGAGACTATGATGGTATGAGAGCGGAATTGCTTAAGATGGATTGGGAAAATAGATTAAAGGGTAGATCGGTACTTGATCAGTGGTGTATATTTAAGGAGTTATTTTACAACTATCAAGAAAAATATATTCCACTGAAGAAAAAAGGGTGTAAAAGAAAAAATAGTTATCCGTGGCTAAGTAAAGAAATAAAGCAAAGTATACGACTAAAAAGAAAGTTATATAGGGTAGCTAAATCTAGTGGGAAGATTGAAGATCGAGAAGCTTTTAAAGATCAGCAGCAAATAACAAAAAGATTGATTAAGAAGGGGAAGATAGATTATGAAAGTAAATTGGCAAAAAACATAAAAGCTGATAGTAAGAGTTTTTATAGTTACATAAAAAGAAAAAGGGTGGCTAAAGTAAATGTTGGTCCCCTAGAAGATGAGACCGGGAAATTAATGGTAGGGGACATGGAGATGGCGGAAACGCTGAACAAATATTTTGTATCATTTTCTACAGTAGAGGACACTCAAAATATCCCAACACTGGATAAACAGGGGGCTCTAGGGGGAGCGAAGCTAACTACGATTCAAATCACCAAGGAAATGGTACTTGATAAATTAATGGGACTGAAGGTGGATAAATCCCCTGGACCGGATGGCTTGCATCCTAGGGTCTTAAGGGAAGTGGCGGTCGGGATTGTGGATGCATTAGTGATAATTTTTCAAAACTCGCTGGACTCGGCAATGGTCCCGGCAGATTGGAAAAATGCTAATGTAACTCCTTTATTTAAGAAGGGCAATAGACAGAAGGCTGGGAATTATAGGCCAGTTAGCCTAACATCTGTTAGGTTGGCAAAATGTTGGAATTGATAATTAAGGAAACAGTAACAGGGCATTTGGATAAACATAGCTTAATAGGACAAAGTCAGCATGGCTTTACAAAAGGGAAGTCATGTTTGACAAATTTGTTGGAGTTCTTTGAGGACATAACATATAGGGTAGATAAAAGGGAACCAGTGGATGTGGTGTATTTGGACTTCCAAAAGGCATTTGACAAGGTGCCACACCAAAGATTATTACTTAAAGTAAAAAATCATGGGATTGGGGATAATATTCTGGCATGGGTGGAGGATTGGCTTTCTAACAGAAAACAGAGAGTTGGGATAAATGGTTTATTCTCAGACTGGCAGTTGGTGACTAGTGGTGTTCCGCAGGAGTCGGTGTTGGGACCCCAACTCTTTACAATCTATATTAATGATTTGGAGAAAGGGACTAAGTGCAACGTATCGAAGTTTGCTGATGACACAAAGATGGGGGGGAGTGTAATGAGTGCGGAGGACATTGAAACCCCGCAGGGGGACATAGATAGGCTGAGTGATTGGGCAGACATTTGGCAGATGAAATATAATACTGACAAGTGTGAGGTCTTGCACTTTGGCAGGAAAAATAATAGAACAAGTTATTATCTAAATGGAGAGAAACTGGAAAGTGCTTCTGTGCAAAGGGATCTGGGGGTTCTGGTGCAGGAAACACAAAAAGTTAGTATGCAAGTGCAGCAGGTGGTCAAGAAGGCCAATGGAATGCTGGCTTTTATTGCTAGGGGGATGGAGTATAAGAACAGGGAGGTCTTACTGCAGTTGTACCGGGTATTGGTGAGACCACACCTGGAGTACTGCGTGCAGTTCTGGTGTCCATATTTAAGAAAGGACATACTGGCTCTCGAGGCAGTGCAGAGAAGGTTCACTAGGTTAATTCCGGGGATGGGTGGGTTGATGCATGATGAGAGGTTGAGTAGATTGGGACTCTACTCATTGGAGTTCCGAAGAATGAGAGATGATCTTATTGAAACATATAAGATTGTGAAGGGGCTTGATCGGGTTGATGTGGGGAGAATGTTCCCAATGATGGGTGAAACTAGGACTAGGGGGCATAATCTTAAAATAAGGGGATGCCGTTCCAGGACTGAGATGCGGAGAAATTTCTTCACTCAGAGGGTAGTGGGGCTGTGGAATTTACTGCCCCAGAGAGCTGTGGAAGCTACTACACTCAATAAATTCAAAACGGAGATAGACATTTTCCTGGATAAAAATGGCATTAGGGGATACGGTGAGCGAGCAGGTAAGTGGACATGAGGCTAGGTTTAGATCAGCCATGTGATCTCCTGGACCAGTTTTCGATAGCCTGGATGGGTCGGAGAGGAATTTTCCAGATTTTTTCTCCTCAATTGGCAACTCGGTTTTTTTCCCCCGGGTGATCACATGGGTTTGGGCGGGATGAATAATAAAATAAAATGGGCGGCATGGTGCCCTGTTGGTTGGCACTGTTGCCTTGTGGGATTCGGTGAAAACTAGAGTTAAGATTGGATCAGCCATGATCTTGTTGAATGGCGGAGCAGGCTTGAGGGGCCGATTGGCCTACTCCTGCTCCTATCTCTTATGTTCTTATGTTCTTATGTTAAATCCCTGCAGCATCTGGTAACCCTGTGATCTCTTTCCAGATGCCGATATCCAAAATCTTTCAAGAGGATGAACCCTCGAAAGGCATCGGGCCGTGATGGTGTACACGATAGAGCACTGAAAATCTGTGCCAATCAACTGATGGGAGTGTTCAAGCATATCTTCCATTTCTCGCTGCTGCAGTTGGAGGTTCCCTCCTGCTTCAAAAAGGCTGAATAAGAGCAAGGTGATCTGCCTGAATGATCATCATACAGTGGCACACGTCTACTGTGATGAAGTGTTTTGAGAGGTTGGTCATGGCCAGAATCAGTTCTTGCCTCAGCAAGGACCTGCACCCACTGCAATTAGCCTATTACCAGAACAGGTCCTTAGTGGATGCAATCTCACTGGCTTTCCAATCGATCTTTGGCTACATGGACATTAGCAATACCCATGTCAAGGTACTGGTTATTGATTACAGCTCAGCTTTCAACACCATCATACCCTCAGTTCTAATCAGCAAGCTGCAAAATCTGGGCCTCTGTACTCCCTCTGCACGGGATGCTGGATTTCCTGTTTGGGAGACCACAGTCAATGCATATCTGAGTAAACATCTCCTCTTCACTGACAATCAACTTTGGCGTACCTCAAGGATGCAGGCTTAGCCCAGAGCTCTACTCTCTCTAAATCCACAATGTGCAACCAGGTACAGCTCAAAAGCCATCTATAAACTTGCCAATGACACAAATATTGTTGGCAGAATTTAAGATGGTGATGAGGAGGCTTTCAGGAGTGAGTTAGATCAGCTGGTTGAGTGGTGTCACAGCAACAACCTTACACTCAATGTCAGTAAGACCAAGGAATTGAATGTGGACTTCAGGAAGGGGAAGTCAAGGGAACACACACCAGACTTCATTGAAGGATCAGCAGTGGAAAGGGTGACAATTTCAAGTTCCTGAGTGTCAACATCTCTGAAGATCAATCCTCGGCCCAACATATTGATGAAATTACAAAGAAGGTACGACAGTGACAATATTTCATTAGGATTTCAAGGAGACTTGAATGTCACCAAAGACTCATGTAAATTTCTACAGATATATCACAGAAAGCATTCTAACTGGAGTTAGCATCATCATCTTCTGAT
This sequence comes from Hemitrygon akajei, assembly GCF_048418815.1. Lineage (NCBI taxonomy): Eukaryota > Metazoa > Chordata > Chondrichthyes > Myliobatiformes > Dasyatidae > Hemitrygon > Hemitrygon akajei. The sequence goes on from NC_133145.1 coordinate 31,230,573, forward strand.
AGAGGGGCCACCACACAGGATTGGAAAAAGCTGCAGAAAATTGCTGAATTGCTAACTCAGTCATCTTCATCATGAGCACTAGCCTCCCCAACGTTAGGGAGATCTTCAAAAGGCAAAGCCTCAAAAAGACAGCATTGATAATTTAGGATCCCCATCACCCAGGACATGCCCTCTTCTTATTGCTACCATCAAAATGGAGGTATAGCAGCCTGACGATACACTCACCATTTTAGGAACAACTTCTTCTGCTTTGATATTTCTGAATGGACAATGAACCCATGTGCAATACCTCACTATTTTTTTTTCCTTTTTATGAAGTTCAAAGTAAATATATTATCAAAGTACGTATTCAGTATGTCATAGACCATCAGTATGTATTTACTATCCTGACATTTATTTTCTTGCAGGCATTCACAGCAAATGGAAAGAAGCACAAGAGAATCAATGAAAAACCACACCCAGCAGAGGTGGACAAACTAGCAATGTGTAAAAGATAACAAACTATGCAAATACAAAAATAATATCAACAATAAGTAGGCCATAGATATTGATAGGGAGAATGTATGAGGGGAACCTGGAGATTCTGTGTACTTAGACTTCCAAATGGCATTTGAAAAGCTGTCACTTAAGAGGATGGTGTATAAGTTAAAAGCCCAAGGTATTCAATGGCGTGTTACCATGTATTGAAACCTTGATGTTACACAGATTTAAAAAAAAAAGAATTTCCCATTGTTCCCGAACATATCCTGCAGTCAGGAAAGCTCACCTACACCTTAACTTTCTGAGGAGGCTTAAGAGATCTGGACTTTGCGCATCCATACTCACGTCATTCTTCGGATGTGCAGGAAGAGCACCTTAACAAGCTGCATCACCATTTGACATGGAAACTGAATTATAGTGGTCAGGAAGATTCTACAACAGGTAATGAAAACTGCCCAACATATCACTGGCACTAGCCTACCTTCCATTAAGGACACACAGTATATATATAAAGGTGGAAAGGTGCTGGAAAAGGGCCAGCAACATCACGATGGATCCCATCAGGGAGGAGGCCATGTAACATCCACACCAGGACCACCAGACTCTAAAGCAGTTGCTTTCGCCAGCAGTAAAGCTGATCAACCCCTCCACCCACCAACTCCACACTGCCTTATTATTTCCCATCAGTCACTTTATGTACAACCTAGCTTCACTTTATGGACATACAATGTATATAAGCTATCTAATATATTTATATTTATTGTGTTTTTATTATTATTGTGTTCTTTATGCTGTATCAGATTGAAGGTAATTATTCTGCTGTCCTTACATTTGGGTGCAAAATATGACATTAAACAATCTTGAATATTGAATCTTGAGTGTGGGTGAGGCCACCCCGGCACGTTGTGCACCGTTTTGAACCCTTACCACAAAAAAAGATTTAGAAGGATTGGCGGCTCCCTAAACAAGGTTTGCCTGGCTAATTCCTGGGATCAGAGAGTTGCCCTGTTGGTTGGCACAACACTTTGCAACAAGATTGGTGTTCGAGTCCTGTCGCTGTACCTTTTACCCGTGACTCCATCAGACTCCTTCAGGTGCTCCTGTTTCCTCGCACATTCCAAAGATTAGGGTTAGAGAGTTGTGGCCATACTATGTTAGCATCAGAAGAGTGGAGACACTGGAGAACTGCTCAGTACAATCCTTGCTGATTTGACGCAAATAATACAAATGTGTTAATGTGACGAGGAAAACTAATCTCTCTGTACAGTTTGGGTCTGTTTTCCTTGAAGTTTAGAACAAAGAGAGATGACTTTTTCCAAATGTACAAGAACCTTAGGGGGATTGAGATGACAGATGCTGAGATGCTTTTAACAGTGGGAGTGTCACAAACAAATAAACACAATTACTAAATAAGGGATCGATCATTTAAAACTGATTGAAGTAGAAAGCTCTTTTCCCAGAGGGAGCGAGTCTCTGGAATCCTCCAGCAATATTTATCAATCCCATATATATAAATATTTGATGAATCAAGGAATTAAGGCACGTATGAAAATAGAACTGAAGAGTTGAGACGAGCATAGATCAGCAATGAACTTCGTAAATGGCAAGATAGGTTTGTGGGGCCTGGTGACTTATTCCTGCTCCTGTTTTCTTGGTTTCTTGTTCTAGCATGTCTTTGGAATATGAAAAGAAAACCTAAGGGTCACAGAGAGAGTATACAGACTACACACAGACAGCACCAGGGTCAGAATTGAACCTGGGTCACTGCAGCCAAGTGGTAGCAGTCTTAAATGCCATATCATTACTGTTGTCAATTTTCCGTGCTCACGCCATCTTTCCACTGCCTTAACAGTGACAAAGTTCCTCTTGTCCTTACCTACTACCACATGAGCCTCCACATCCAGCACATCATTCTCTGCAACTTTGCGCTATCTCCGAAGGGATCCTACCATCAAACACACCTTTACCTCCACCCCCACCACTTTCTGCAAGGATCACTTCCTCTGTCCATTCATCCCTCCCCACTAATCTCCCTCTTGGTAGCTATCCTTGGAAGCAGCTGAAGTGATGCACCTGGCCATTCACCTCATCTCTCACCTCCATTCAGGGCCCCAAACAGCCCTTCCGAGTATGGCACCACTTCACCTGCAAAACTGGTGGGCTTTCAATTGTATCTGATGCTCCTGATGTGGCTTCCTCTGCATTGGTGAGACCCATTGTAAGATGAGGTACCACATTGTTGAGCACCTCCACTTCAAAAGGAGAATTCCCGCTGGCTAATTCCAATTCCCATTCTGACATGTCGGGCCAAGGCCTCCTCTTGTGCCACAATAAGGACACCATCAGGGTGGAGGAGCAACACCTTATATCCTGCCTGGGTAACCTCCAACCTGATAGTGCAAATATTGTATTCTCATTCCAGTTTTAAAAAATTCCCTCCCCCTTCTCTCTTCTTCCATTCCCCACTGTGGCCTCTGACACCTTCTCACCAGCCTATCACCTCCCCCGAGTGACCCTTCCCCTTCCCTTTCTCCTATGGTCTACACTCATCTCCTATCAAATTCCTTCACCTTTCCCACACACCTGGCTTCACCTATCACCTTCTAGCTATCCTCCTTCCCTGCACCCCCACCCTCCACCCCTTTATTCTGATATCGTCCCCCTTCCTTTCCAGCAACAAATAAGGGTCTCAACCGAAAACATCAACTGTTTGTTCATTTCCTTGGATGATTCCTGATGTGCTGAGTTTCTCCAACATGTTGTGTGCGTTGTTTTGGATTTCCAGTATCTGCCGAATTTCTTGCATTATTAGTAGTTCTGTGTCAATATGCGTGTCCTGCTTCTTTGATTTGTCGTTGCTGATTGCAAAATTTCAGTAACCAGTTGAAGCTGTGTGCTGACGTATTTACAAAATAAAATTTAGAAAAATGAAGATTCATACTGTATGTTCCATTTGCATTCATGTTAACTGAACTTTACTGCTGGCACGTCAGACCTGAAGATTCCTGAACAGTTTGCCTGGCGCTGACATTGGTGCATGTGGAGAAGTCCTTAAAAGAGCCCTGAGGGTCTGCAATTTATTACTATTCAATGAGAAAGGCCACTAATTCCTAAGTAAATGTAAATTTCCATACAGAAAAATACATGACAGCTTTGTTTCCATTAAGTATATTTGATAATATGGATTTTGCACAAAAAAGTGTGCTTGTGTATTTCATTAATAGTTATTGTTTATTATAGACACATCAGCGCTTAACTAGTGTTACTGATTTCAAGCTCATGATATGTATGAGGAATATGATACCCTTGATCACTGGGTGGCTATTCACATGTGAGTAATTTTTAAAGAATTAAAGTTTGGTAAATGTATATTTTGTTATGGTTGAGCACCTGACTCTTTCAATGATCACACATTTATAACCTGTTCCTATAAATTTTTCTAGCATATGTTCTTTAATTCACTGAACTGCGAAAGATTAAATGATCTTCTCTCAAGTTCCATCAGTTTGTCAAAGGATTTATTCTGGTATCTTTGTATAAAGACCTAATCAATAATGGTTAATTGTCCAGAAAGGTATAATCCCACAAACTCCCTGAAGTCCACTTTATCATTACAATGGCTATTTAACTAAACGCTTGAAATTTAAAGTCATCATAGACCTACACATTGGAATTACAATAGCTGGGAGAGTCACTATAGATCTCACACTCTGGTTTAGCTACAATTAAAGTGGGGAATGTTACCTTTATGAATCTTTAAAAATCAAGTGACAAGATTCTTGCTTAAAACTGTGACTGGAAGAATGTAGTTAAGTGCTTGTTTACTTACTGATTTTTTTGACAGGGATAACAGTAGGAAATGCAACATATATTTGCGCAGATGATTAATTTACAAAATGTTTACTGATCTGATATGCAAGTGTAATCTACTCGTAGCAAGAGTACCCTCAATGGTCCCTGTACCCATCCCCCCTCCGCCACAGTCCCCAATCTCCACTATTCCCGGAGGGTCAATCAAGACTTTTTTTAAATGAAAGTAAGATCAAGAGCTGCAGCACTGAATACACAAGAGAGAAGATGGCACTGTGTTTTTGCAAAATCTGGCAGGAGTTCAAAAGTGAGATTAAATGGGAAATCCTACAAAGCAAATTTTTAATAGCAAACATACGGTCAGATGTAGTGTTAGATTACAATATACAAAGAGGCACATGCTCTTTTGTTGCATTGCAAAAACTGCATTTCAAAGCAATCAAAAACATCACTGTCTTTATGCGCTTCTCTGTATGTTGATCGTAACTTAAACTTTTGTTTATAGCTGTACTAACTGAATCTGGATTGTTATGGATCATGGAGCAAAGAAAAACAATGAATTGCGTTCAAACACTCATACTACCAATTCAGCTGAGCGATCCAAGATATTCCCAGATTACTAATAAGACCCTCAGTTTTAAAATTCATCAGTGCTAATTACTGATTTTATTATGAATTTACATATAAATATTCCATTGCTCATTTAAACTTAATGAAAATATATTAAAAATTATTGCCTGCTTATTCAACTTTGTACCAAAAATCATCAATCTGGGCTTCTCAAGGAGAAAAAATAAATCACCAAGGTTCTAAAATGCAAGAGTGGAAAGGTACACGTAGAAAATAAGTTTCCTCCTATTTTTGCTGCGCTAACCTGTCTGTGTTTACTGCTGATGTCTATCTGGATCACCATCGATAAACAGTGAAGCTAGCCAAAGAGACATATTTAACAGCAGATGTATGTGCTAAAACAGGACCCGCTCAGTTTCCAATAGGACCACACTCAATTGAGCTCAGCTGCCTTCAATTTGCTGCAGAACAATTTGAGAAGAGGATTAGCCCTTAAAGGCACACTCCCCATGGCGGTCAAACAACAGCGTCACATATTATGGCTGTCACAGAGGAGAGACAATGGCTGCAAGGAAGAGAGATAAAGCCTGTAAGTTCACCATGACGATTTAGAAGCTCTAGTTTGTTAAAGTTTCTGCCAGGAGGGATATCTTCCACACAAGGCTGAGAGTTACAGAGGTTGTGTGGAAAGCTACCGCTGCCACCATTAACATGTTTGGCAGGAGTTAGCTAAGGCTGGATTCTTCAGGACTGAGAATCTATGAACAATGAAGAAACTTCACAAGAAGTTTCAGGATCACACAAGACATAGGGTTCTGAAACAGGTAGCGTTAGAGATTGCGGTGGCATGAGAAATGATCTTTCAAAAATCATTGACTCTGGCATGGTGCCAGAGGACTGGAAAATTGCAAATGTTACACCACTCTTTAAGAAAGGAGGAAGGCAGCACAAAGGAAATTATTGACCAGTTAGCCTGATCTCAGTGGTTGGGAAGATGTTAGAGTCAATTGTTAAGAATGAGGTGATGGAGCACTTGCGGACACAGGATAAGGTAGTCGAAAGCGAGGATGGTTTCCTTCAGGGAAAATCCTGCCTGATGAACCTGTTGGAATTCTTTGAGGAGATTACAAGTAAGATAGATAAAGGGGATGTTGTAGATGTTGTATATTTGGACTTTCAGAAGGGATTTGACAAAGTGCCACACATGAGGCTGCTTACCAAGTTAAGAGCCCATGGTATTACAGAAAAGTTACTAACATGGTTAAAGCATTGGCTGATTGGTAGGAGACAGTGAGTGGGAATAAAAGGATCCTTTTCTCGTTGGCTGCCAGTGACTAGTGGTGGTCTGCAGGGGTCAGTGTTGGGACCACTTCTTTTTATGCTGTGTATAAATGATTTAGATGATGAAATAGATGGCTTTGTTTTCAAGTTTGCAGATGATACAAAGATTGGTGGAGAGCCAGGTAGTTTTAAGGAAACAGGTAGGATACAGAAGGACTTAGACAGATTAGGAGAATGGGCTAGAGAGTGACAAATGAAATACAATGTTGGAAAATGCATGGTCATGCACTTTGATAGTAGAAATAAATGTGCATACTATTTTCTAAACGGGGAGAAAATCCAGGAATCTGCAATGCAGAGGGACTTGGGAGTTCATGCGCAGAACACTCTGAAGGTTAACCTGCAGAATGAGTTGGTAGTGAGGAATGCAAATGCAATGTTAGCATTAATTTCAAGAGGTCTAGAATACAAGAGCAAGGATGTGATGCTGAGGCTTTATAAAGCACATGTGAGGCATCACCTTGAGTATTGTGAACAGTTTTGGGCCCCTTATCTTAGAAAAGATGTACTGGCATTGGAGAGGGTCTAGAGGAGGATCACGTGGATGATTCCAGGAGTGAAAGAGTTATCATACAAGGAATATTTGATGGCTCTGGGTCTGTACTTGCTGGAATTCAGAAACATAAGGGAGGGAATCTCATTTAAACCTTTTAAATGTGGAAAGGCCTAGACAGAGTAGATGTAGAAAGGATGTTTCCCATGGTGGGAGAGTCTAGGTCAAGAGGGCACTGCCTTAGGATAGAGGGGCGCCCTTTCAAAACAGAGATGCGGAGAAATTTCTGTAGCCAAAGGGTGGTGAATTTGTGGAATTTGTTGCCACATGCAGCGGTGAAGGCCAGGTCATTGGATGTATTTAAGGCAGAGATTGGTAGGTTCCTGACTGGACATGGTGTCCAAAGTTACAGGGAGAAGGCAGGGAACTGGGGTTGAGGAGGAGATAAAAAAAGATCAGCCATGATTGAATGGCGGAGCAGACTCGATGGGCCAGATGGCCTAATTCTGCTCCTATGTCTTATGGTCTTATGGATATACCAAGGAGGGCTATACAACTCTGAAAAGGTCAGATTTCTATATGGATAATGCACATGCATACTCCCTCACACTCTCTCTCTCATACTGTAAGCTTACATCCTCAAAGTTCAAAGTGCACTTATTATTACTGTATGTATACTATGTACAACCTTGAAATTCATCTTCTTCCAGGCAGCCACAACAATTGAACCCATTAAAAAAGAATATCAAGCACCCAATGTACAATTAAAAAAACACATTGTGCAATCAATAAAAAGTAAACAAATAACGCTCAGAATTAAAGTTCATGAACGTAAGTCCACAGCCACAAAGGCAGTTAATTGTGGCAGCTGATCCAGGAGCCTGTTAGTTGCAGGTCACAGCCTCAGTTCAGCGCAGAGATGAGTAAACCTTGCATGCATTACCACAATGCTGCTGCATCTCCTTAATGGTGTTTTGGCTCTAGATGCCAATTGCAACTATCAGCTGGTTTTCCTTTTCAGGCTATTGGGAAAGCCTTCATGTCCGATCTGCACAGTAATATTCTAGAGTCTGACATCAAACATGGCCAACTGGTGTGGGGGCTCACTGGAGGAAATGCTGCAAATCTGTACTGCCCCTGAGGTCTCGGATGAGGACTTTAATTGGGATGTTCTCATAACAAGGCAGTCATGGGCATACCACAAAATTTTTTTAACGATCTGCCAGGTTGTCCCAACCAAATAAGGAGATGCAAAGGAGCAAGGAGGAGTATATCCACACTCTTCCAACAGCAGTTTGTTTGAAGCTGGAAGATCAGATGTTAATTCCACTGTGGTGTTGGTTGCAGTTGAATGTTGGTGATCAGCAACACGCTGTTGCACAGCTCTTACCCATATTTGTGGAGCTGCACACAAAGGTTGTATTACATCTTACTGCTTCTATGCAGTCAGATCTTGCTTGAGCTAAAGCTCTGTACTTAGAGTTGTATGACATGCCATCAGGGTGCAGCTTGCTGGACTCGAGGAGCAGCAAGGTGCCATTCATGAGCAGTTGGTTAGAGCTGTAGACCTCTTACAAGGAGCTAGGCCCTTCGGCCCAACTCATCCATGCTGACCAAGCTGCCTACCTAATCCAGCTCCATTTGCCCGTCTTTGATCCAAATTCCTCTGAACCCTTCTAGTCTGCATACTTATCCAAATGTCTTTTACATGTTGCGATTGTGCCAACTTCCTTTATTTTCTCTGTCAGCTTGTACCATGCACTGGCAGCTCGTTCTAAATGTTTTCAGTGAACCCAGGAATGCCACCCATGAACAACACACAGTTTCACAGGAGGAAAGGGGCTTTGCATGTAGAGTCATAGAATCATAGAAAACTACAGCGCCGAAACAGGTCCTTCAACCCATTTGGCCCACGTGGAACCATTTAAGCAACCTAGCCCCATCGACCTGCATCTGGACCGTAGCCCTACCATCCATGTATCTATCCAAACTTCCCTTAAACATTGAAATCAAATTTGTATGCACCACTTGCACTGCCAGCCCATTTCACACATCCCCGCCCTCTGAGAGAAGTAGTTTCCCCTCATGTTCCCCTTAAACTTTTCACATTTCTTCTTTGACCCATGATCTCTAATTGTAGTCCCACACAAACTCAGTGGAAAAGGCCTGCTTGCATTTACCCTATCTATGTCCCTCATAATTTTGTATACCTCTATCAATTCTCTCAATCTTCTACATTCCAAGGAATAAAGTCCTAACCTATTCAATCCTTCCTTATAACTCAGGTCCCCCAGCCCTGGTAACATCCCTGTAAATTTTCTGTACTCTTTCAAGCTTATTTACATCTTTCTTGTAGGTAGGTGACCAAAACTGCACAAAAATCTCCTAATTAAGCCTGACCAACGGCTTATACAACTTCAACATCACATCCCCTCTCTTGTACTCAATACTTTGATTTATGAAGGAAAATGTATCAAAAGCTTTCTTTACGACCCTATCTACCTGTGATGTCGCTTTCAATGAATTATGGACCTGTATTCCCAGATCCCTTTGTTCCACCTCACTCCCCAGTGCCCTGCCGTTCACTGTCTAAGATCTACCCTGGTTTGTCCCACTGAAGTGCAACACTTCACACTTATCTGCACTAAATTCCATCTGCCATTTTTCAGTCCGTTTTCCCAGCTGGTCTGTATCTGCTGCAACCATAATGCCTTCCTCACGGTCCACTACACCCCAACCTTGGTGTCATCCACAAATCTGTGATCCACTCGACCACATTATCATCCTGGTCGTTTCACTATAAGCAACAAACTGTTCTTCTTGGACAGAAAGTAAGTGCGCGTCAGCCGATTGCCCCCTAGGAAAATCTCTCTTCTGCAGGAGCTCTGAAATGGCCCCTGCTACCCTCTCACACTCCTTCACAGTGTGCAGAGTCTGCTGGTAATACACAGGGCAAATTTTACCTGCAGGAGATGGTTATAAAATGGTCTCCGTCCGTCAGCACGGAGGCAGAAGCAACTTGCGGACAGATCCAAGTGGCAACAGATCATATCACCGTTATCTACCCAGCGCACTGTCAGCTCAATTCATGTGCGGATTCAGCAAGAGCTTGTGTCACAGCCAAGAGCGTGGGCCACAGCCACGTCAGCAGTCTGAATCCAGGTTAGAGATTCTCATTGTTGATCAAGGATTGTTTATCGGTCCAAGAGAATGGGAGCTCCCTTCCGGCAGCCAAAGAACACCCACACTAGGAGCTCTGAGGAATAACAACAGAGCATGGATGTCTATGAGCCAAGTGTCTCAGCCTAAAACATCAACTGTCTATTCCTCCCCACATATGGTGCTGGCCTGCTGAGTTCCTCCAGCATTCGGTGTGTGTTTTACTCACAATGCTGTCGGATGGGAGAGTCACTAAGTGTGAACGTTTAGAGTCAAATCACAGAATTTTATATTTATGAATTATTTAATTGTGTCTTTTTGTAAATGATTCTCAATACCGCTTACATGCAACATCATTTAGAGCAAATTGCATCTGTCTTTGTGCAAAGGTAAATGACGCCATTGTGGTAGCTGCTATTTCCATAGACCTTCATGAAGAAAGATTGCTAATGTCATGAATATGCTTGAAAAGAATAGTCTTTTTGTCACTTGCTTTCCAATACTCGGTGATGCCTTCTCCCATAAATTAGAGCCTCACTACAGTAAAACATGTGATTATGAAATGATTAAGCTCAGGTCTCAATTGCTAGGTCATTATGGTAATAAGTGTATACACAGTCCAATCTTAAAAATATCTTACTATTTGGAAATGCCTTACAGTCACTGGAAAATCAGGGCATTGTTGTCCTTCTGAGAGTGCCTCTGATTGTCTTTCTCTTACCCCAACTGCTCTGCTGACTTGCCCTCTTGAGCCTTACATTCTGGGTCTGTGTGTTGTATTTCCCTTGCACTGGCTCCCATTTCCAGTAGGCTAGGGTGTACAGCATACAACATATCGCTGTGAAGCCTCTGCAACCTGTGATGTATATAATCAGGCAATGGAAGTGAGAACGTAAACCCGAGGAGATCTGCAGATGCTGGAAATTCAAGCAACACACACAAAATGCTGGTGGAACGCTGCAGGCCAGGCAGCATCCATAAGAAGAATCCTATAGATGCTGCCAAGCCTGCTGCGTTGCACCAGCATTTTGTGCGTGTTGAATGGAAGTGAGGTGGTCAGTTAGGTATTTTCAACAACAATACTGACCTAGATCTTTTATCGGGAGACATCAACATTGTTGTAAGAAGCCAAAAACCATTGTTGTAAGAATCCTTCCAGTGAAGTGTTGTCAGGAGCCACAACTGAGAAAGCCATGGAATGAATATCCCAGAAAATGCAGTCTGCCTGTTCAACTCTGTGGTACTTGAGAGAGGCTTGAACAGCCAGCATTTAGTTATGTAGTTGCTGCACCCACATCTCCTGACAGCAAAAGATTGTCCCTTTAAGCAAATAAATTAGAGTATGTGCTTCTCATTCTAATAAGGCTTTTGGAGGACGTGCTTCATGCACACTTCTTCCCAGGAAGCTCAACAATGGAAAATGGTGTTAACCCACATGTAGGTTTTAAAGAGGAAAAATCTTTGATAGTATGGCATGAAGTAATGCCACTTTCAGAATGATCAGTGACTCAGTCTTCTCAGGTAAAATAAGTCTTCTGTGATAAGCCCAGATTAAAAAAAAAGAGTTGCTCAACTATATCAATTAATACATAAATTATTTAGAGTCATAGATTTAGCTTTCAAAATAAGTAGAGCATGAGATTAAGGATGGCATAGAAAAGGAATGTGCTTCACTATTTGAGTGCATTACAAAGAGCATGTTAGATAACAAGACAGTGTGATTAGCCTTTGATTTCAGAGGAGCCAGGCACTATGGTTGATAGCTGAAATGTTTGAGAATAAACTTAAATCCAAACCTTTTCATATATGAGTGGATGGGGATTTACGGGCGAGGTTGAAGTGGGGAAACCCAGAGTCAGAATATCTCTTGCACACATAAAACTAATCCATGCAGATTATACTGATGTCCATGAGTAGCAACGGCAATGTCCTTGAACCATTTAGTGTGGGAAGTCCAAAGATAAAGATAAACATGAACAAGTTGCTTCTAAGGAAAGTCATTGCTTCCTTTTACATGTCAACATTAAGATCACTGTCTGGAGCAGGCCTCCCACGTGTTTAAGTAGACATGAGCACAAGCCTTAGATACACTGTCTGCAACATACCAAGCTGTTTACAAGTGTTGCAGATGTTGCTATATTTTATGCTGTGTCAAACTGTGTCTAACCAAAGCTCGGTGGAAAGAGTCAACATGAAGTGTTTACATTTGGTTCAATGTTATAAAGACACATTGCAGTTTTAAAAGTGTACGGCAACCTCCCTGCATAAACATTGCCATCACTTTCAGGAAAAAACAAAATACTGCTGGTTATATATAACTTCTAAATGTTCAGCATTGGCATGAAGTGAAAAGCAGTATCTGTGTTTGTATATGAATAAATTTGGAAGTTTTGGTATGAGGTTAGATTTGCAAGTCAGAGTGATGCACTCTTTCCAGGACTTGTGTGCACTCCCTAAATATGCTTTATAGCCAGGTAGTCACCTCATTCTAAAGCGAGAAGCAAATCCAACACTGTCCCTTTGATGTTATAAATGTGAATAGCAATATAAATCCATTCATTTGATCTCTTTCACTGTGCTAAATTAATTCTTCACAACAGTTACATCACACAACTGGACTGGACAAGATTAGCTAAGATTTTGAATTTTGATAATTGACCAGTGATTGACTATTCAAAAAATGATCATGTGTGCAACTTGGATAAGGGAGATCTGTTTAACAGCCTCAAAACATGACTCAAATGCAAATGAATCAGTGATATTATCAGGTATGATATTATTAAGCCTTTACTCTTCTATTCCTTTGAAAACATAGCAGCAACAGAAAATGAATATCAGTAATCAACTTTGTTTAGGAAACATTCATATATTGGCTTCGACTCTTTTACTGATTTTGTTCTGGCATTATTATTCTTTGTCCTTTTATGATCTATATAAAATGAACTATCTTAATTTGCTTTATAAGATTGTTTTCTATTGATGATGTCTGATTAGTACTCAGCATGAACTATTTGTATCATCATCCAACTCTCCATTATTCCTACCAATCTAGTTTGTGGCTAATAACACACTGGGACTGGAGGAGTTCGTCACTGAGAACAACAAACCCTGGTGACTTCCCATTCATCACAGGGAACTTCAACCAGACCAGCTGGAAGATCTCTCTGACTAACTACCACCTGCGGAGCCACAGAAGCCAATGTGCTCGATCACTATTATACCACCTTCAAGAGCGCCTACTGTGCCAACACACAGCCACACATTTGGCAAGCCTGGTCACCTGGCTGTACTTGTACGCCAGGCACATAGGCATCGACTGAGGACCACAGTGCAAGTTGTAAGGATTGCAAGTTCAAGGTTGTGGAGGAGCATTTACACAACTGTTTTGAATCGGTGGCCTAAGCAGAGGGCTAGATATGTAGCATTCAAGACTGGTGATCCAGAAGCCTACAAGAGGTTCAGGTACAACCACTAGGGTGAACAGGAAATCCTTGTGAAGATAGAGAAACAATCGTATACACAACAGCTGTGGTGAGGTTTGCATGCCATTACTCACCTACTGCCCATTACACCTGCTGGTGTTTAGGGCAGCAATGAAGGTCCTCCATCTCTATTTGGCCTAGGCCGCAGGGCTTCCTTCATCATGCTAGTAGCTTCCTCTCAGTTTTCACTGCTGTCAGCCCCGGGAGAAGACTCAGGAATATCATCACACACAGATGTCGAAGGAATCTTCATTGCTGTTTCTATTACAGCTTTGTTTGGCCAGTCACTGTCATTAGACCTGAGCTGAGCCCCCGAACCTGGAGGACTGGTGGACTACTCTTAGTCTGGCCTCCACCCTTTCACCTGCTTGGCACGGGTGACCCTACCAAGAGCCAAAACATAAGGCCCTGACTCCAGCCAGCATAACTTTCTGGGTCATTGAGGCACACAAGTCTCCAAACCAGAACAAGGTTGTGGCCATTACTTCCTATAAGGCAAAACTTAACAGCATAACCGGCTGTGATATTTTACTCCTAATGAGCTTGATGCCTTTCTTGCATGCATTGATAGGGAGAATAACACTATACCTGGGTGAATCCCCTGACAACCCTGATCAACGGACAACTCTGTTATCTCTGTCTCAGAGGCTGACAGCAGAGCATCGTTTGAGAAGGTGGGCACTCTCAAGTTCCCAGGCCCCATTGTGCACCAGGCAGGTACTGAAAATCGGTGCCAACCAACTAGCTGCAGTGATCAAAGTTCAAAGTAAATTTATAATCAACCTAGATACATGTCACCATACACAACCCTGAGATACATTTTCTTGTAGGCACTCACAGTAAATACAAGAAACAAAATAGAATCAATGAAAGACTGCACGCAACAGGACAGACAACAAGTAATGTGCAAACAAAAACCCAACAAACTGTGCAAATCCAAAGTGAAATAATAATAATAATAATATAGATAGATATAGATACACTATTGATCCCAAAAGAAATTACACTGTCACAGTAGCATTACAAGTTCACAGGCAAACAATATTAGAAGAGAAGTAAGAAAAATAAATAAAAAATAAGTTACCTTAAACAGTCTAACAGGAGGGGGCATCACTTCCCCCAGCTGTTGGTTGACTCCTTATAGAGGCTAATGGCCGAGGGTAAGAATGATCTCATATAGCATCTTTAGAGCAGCACATTTGTCTTAGTCTGTTACTGAAAGTGCTCCTCTGTCCAGCCAAGGTGGCACGCAGAGGGTGAGAAACATTGTCCGGAAATGCCAGGAATTTCTGTACGGTCCTTTGTTCTCCCAGTGTGTCCAGTTTGACTCCTGTAACAGAGCCAGCCTTTCTAATCATTTTATTGAACTTGTTGGCATCACCCATGTTGATGGCAACAGTAATGATAAATATGCAATAAGTTTCAAGAACATGAGATGAAGTGTCCTTAAAAGTGAGTCCATAGGTTGTGGGAACATTTCATAGATGGGACAAGTGAAGTTATCCTTTTTGGTTGAAGAGCCTGATGGTTGAGGGGTAATAATGTTCCTGAACCTGGTGTCATGGGTCCTGAGGCTCCTGTACCTTCTTCAAAGTTCAAACTTCAAAGAAAATTAATTAGCAAAGTACATATACTTCATCATATACAACTCTGAGATCATTATCTTGTGAACATACAATAAATCCATGATGGAATAATAACCATAATAGAATCCACGAGAAACCACACCGACAGGGTGTTCAACCAGTGAGCAAATGCAAAAAGAAAGGAATAATAATAATAAATAAATAAACAATAAACATCCAGAACATGAGATGAAGAGTTATTGAAAGTGAATCCATAGGTGGTAGGAACATTTCTTTGATGGGGCAAGTGAAGTTGAGTGCTTATCCCCTTTGGTTAAAGAGCCTAATGGTTGAGGGGTTATAACTGTTCCCAAACCTGGTGGTGTTAGTCCTGAGGCTCCAGTACCTTATTTCTGTTGACATAAAGAGAGAAGAGAGCATGTCCTGGGTGGTGGAGGTCCCTGATAGTGGATGCTGCTTTCCTGTGACAACCCTCTGTGTAGATGCGTTAAATGGTGGGGAGGACTTTACCTGTGAGGGACTGGGCCGTATCCTCTACTCTTCGTAATAATTTTCATTCCAGGGCATTGGGTTTCCATACGAGGCTGTGATGCAACCAGTCAATATACTTTCCGCCACACATCTATAGAAATTTGTCTAAGTTTTATGTCATGCCGAATCTTCATAAACTCCTAAGAAGGGGAACTGCTTTCTTTGTAACTGTATTTATGTCCGGGGCCAAAGACATTTCCTCTGAAATGATAACACCATAGAATTTGAAGTTGCTGACCCTCTCCACCTCTGGTTCCCTGATGAGGACTGGCTCGTGGGCCTCTGGTTTCCCCCTGCTTAAGTCAATAATCAGCTCCTTGATCTTGCTGACATTGAGAAAGAAGTTGTTGTGGCACCACTCAGCTGGATTTTCAATCTCCCTCCTACATGCTGAATAGTTATTACCTTTGATTTGACCTAGGACAGTGATGTTGCCAGAAAACTTGAATATGGCGTTGGAGCTGTGCTTAGCCACACAGTCATGTGCAAAGTGCGTATACCAGGAGGCTCAGCGCGCAGCCTTGTAGTTCACCTTGAGTTATTATATGTGTACATAATAAAGAACTTCAGTTCCCAGCATGCAATGCGGAATCGAAGGAGATGTTGATTAATGGGGAGCGGGCGCTAAAGTGAAAGTGAAAGCCATTGTTGTTAATGTATGTGCTAACATTTGCAAACCCATGCAAAGTTTCTCTTTTATCAAGAACAAATTTAGCTTGGTGTCAGAAGTCAGCATGAGGTCTAAATACGAAGTGTAACTGAATACTGCCAGTGACTAAGAAAGTGGTGCTAGGTTCCGATGGAGACAAGCTGCTGGCAAGAGAGCATGCTGTCTCAAAGTTCGCCAAGAAATTGAGGCAAGAGAATAAAAATCCTTTCAAAGAATAAGCTAAGTCCTCCCGTAACTCTGCAGTTTACCAGCAATCTAGTTGATAATTGGAAATGCTTCCAATAGCGATTCAATATATATATAGCGGCGAGTAGAGCTGGTGGCGTGTTTTAAAAATTGGAAGCATCTATCTTTCTACAGATAATTGGTGAAGAGGTTTTGGACATCTACAACAGCTTTCAAATTGATAAGATTGACTTTAAGTTGGACACCCTGATGACAAAATTTGAGGAGTATTTTGTCCTAAGACAAAATAAACACATTTGAAAGATATAAATTATTTTCCAGTGAACAGAAACAAGCTGTTAGTTTTGACCAATACTTAGCTGAGTTTCATAAACTGAGTGCATCCAGTGAGTTTGTAGATTTGAGAGACTCACTAGTCAGAGACAAAATAGTTTGTGGGATCCCAGATTCTGTAATGGGCTCAGAAAAAGATTTCGCTGTTAAAGAGATTTGACACTAGAAATAGCTGTGAAAGTGTGTGGGACACACAAGCTAAGGAGCTGCACAGAGCAGAACAACAGGGCATGCTGTGAAAACAGATGGGCAGAGCACAAGGCATTTCCCAAAGCAACAGCATAGCAAAGAGCTGGGCTCAAACAGTAAATGCAGCAAATGTGGAGGTAGGCACATCTCAGAGATGTGTCCTGCTTATGGAAAGTTCTGTAATAATTGTGGGAAGAAGAATTATTTTGCAAAGAGCTGCAAAGCAGGGGCTACCAAGTGAAAGGTGCACGAATTTGCTGAAGAAATGAAGGAAATCTTTGTGGATTCTCTACGGTCTGCGGGTACTGGTGCTGATTGTTCTAGTGGCAGTGAATGAGACAGTAATCCCATTCAAGATAGACACTGGAGCCCAGGTGAATCTGTTGGATCATTACAAGACTCTCAAAGTAAAGAGCAAGATTTACTCAGTGTAACTCTAAATGACAGGTTACCATTGCAGTAAAAGGAGGATGTATAGTGACCTTCAAGCACAAGGGGCACAGCTACTGGTTGTAGAAAAGAGAGCTCTGCCAAAATTAGGTCTGAGTGCTTGTGAAAAGCTCAACAAGAGTTTTCATAGTGGCTTCACAGTACAAAGATAACCACACTTCACTCATTGAAGAGCACACTGATGTCTTTGTGGGACTTAGATGCTTACCTGGTATACACAAAATCCATGTTGATGAGTCAGTAGCTCCTGTTGTCCATGCATGCTGGTAAGTTCCATCTGCACTTAGAGACAAACTCGATCAAGAACCAGCACGCGTGGAACAGATAAATATCAGAAAATTAAAAAACCAACAGATTGGGTGAGCTCACTAGTCATTGTGCAAAAGAAAAATTGGGTACTGTGGATATGTCTACACCCAAAAGATCTCAATAGAAGTAAATCTAAATATATTTATATCTTACATCCATCCGACAATGTGAGGGAGTAAAAATCTTTGCATTATGATAAACTTACTTTGAGGTGCACAGGTGTGAGTTAGATCAACTGGTTCAGTGCTGTTACAACAACAACCGCATACACAACACCAGAAATATCAAGGGGATGTTGGGAGAACACACACTAGTTCTCACAGAAGGATTTTGATGCACCATCAATAACTCTCTCTGAGACGTGAAGGCGAGATATCGGCTTTTATTGACTGGAAGAAAGAACAAGCAGTAGTTGACCACCATACTACATCCTGGAGACAGAGAGGCCGGGCTCAGGCCTCAATCACCTTTATACTGGGGTCTGTGGGAGGAGCCGCAGGGGGCATGTCCAGACATGTATATGTAGTTCACCACAGGTTTGCAGTGCAAAGAGTAGGTGGCTTCAAGTTTTTGGACGTCAGCATCTCAGAAGACTTAACCTGGGCCTACCACTTTGATTCCATCATGAAGAAAGCATGGCAGTTACTTAACTTCATAAGGAGTTTGAGATTTGGTCTGTTACGAAACATCCTTTCAAATTTCTACAGGTGTACAGTGTGTACAAAGGGCATTCTGACTGGTTACACTATTGCCTGGTATGGATCTTCCAAAATGCAGGATTTATAGACGGCTGCAGAGTGATGTAGACTCAGACAGCTCCATCACAGGTGCATCATAGAGGTCATCTTCAAGAAGCAGTGCTGCAAAAAGACAGGGCATCCATCATTAAGGACCCTCATCGTCTTGGACATGTCTTCGCATTACTACCATTGGGGAGGACGTAGAGAAGCCTGAAGACTCACACTCAACATTTCTACGAGCAGCTTTTTCCTCTCTGCAACCAGATTTCTAAAAAGTCCATGAACCCATGAACACTACCTCATTAATCCCCTCTCACACTATTTATTTATTTATTTGTAACTTGCTGTAATTGTTATATCTTAAACTATTGCTGCTGAAAAACAACCAAGTTTCAAAATGTATGTCAGTAATTATAGACTTGAGTCTGTTTCTGATGTTCTGCAGGAACATTGCAGCCTTGTCACTGTCATGCATTGATGCATTTAGGAAATCAACAACATTCGACTGAATTCAAAGGGAATATTTCATTACAAAGAATAATTTCTTTTAAGGCAATAACTGTAGGATTATTCATACCAAGTGTCATGAGACCATTTACCCAAAATTAAATATTTTATTTCATGATGTTTATACATGTGGTTCACAAGAGAGCAGAGTTTCAGGCAATGTGGTTTCAACTAATACATTCCTGAATGTGGACAGTATAATCTCATTTTAAAAACTCAAAATAGAAACTGAATAATAAGCAAAAAAAAAATCACTTTTGGTAATGTGTGGTGCTCCAGCAGTAAAATAACATGCAAGTGCAGTGTGCATTTAGAAAGACGAATGGTTTGTTAGCAAGTTTGCACAAAATTTAAAAAATATTATTTTATTTAATATGTTTATATGCATGTAAAAGGGATGAGTTGCAGTCATAAAGTTGAACAGCACAGAAACAGGTCCTTGTAGTACAAGGGTAAAGGAGGTATTGCAATTATATTGATTCCAGGTGAAGCTACACCTGATGGATTCTGTGTTTGCCTCTAGCATTTATTAGATAATGAAGGTTCACTGTCTTGTGAACCTTCAGAAGATCATACCTGGAATTAGAATGAGAGGCTATCTCTTTGAAATATGCATAAGTCTTATTGGGGTAACATTAGGAGAAAATAGGCCTGGCTGAACAAGGTTGAAAGATAATTAACATCTTACAACCAAGCTGAGGGGAATTGTCTCATTCTAAGTGTTGTTCATCCCTGTAGGCTCTGCTGCAGATGGAACAATTGTTATTCAGTTTGGTGACTGATACAGTTTTTTTTGATACAAACTGATTTCAAGGGATTTGGGGATAGTGTGGATGGAGGGCTAAGCTGGATCTGTCATGTTCTAATTGAATGTTAATGTAGACTCAAAAGATTTACCAGAAATACTTCTGCACCTTATGCTCTTCATGGGTTATGATGTGCAGATCAATCATACAATAAACTACATAATGGGATATCATAGTAACTTTAAAAATGCCAATGTTTAAATTAATACAAATGATGCAACTTACATATTGTGCTCCCTGGTTTCCTAATACAATTGTGATCTTTAATAGAAAATTATGATGGAAATGGAAAGCACTTGTTTAAGCAACTATCAATTGATTGTACTAAGCAAACACATGAAATGGTTTCAGCAAGGAATTCCAGTCAATAAAATAAAACTATAGTCTTACATGAATGCAAACATGTTTGTGAGCGGCCACAGTAAAGATCCCTTGTTATCCATTGTCATCAGAGATGGAGTGAGTCATCGGGTCAAGTGTGTGTAAGTGGAGGTCCTTTGAGCTTCAAAGTATAAAAGAATAGAGGAACTGTTTAAACTGAATCAACAAATCTTCATTTGCTGTGGTACTTTAAATAAAATAATCCTATTGGCAAGTACAAACAAATGAAGAGTAAAGCTAAGAAAGCAATTAAATTGACCGGCACTTTCAATACTCCTTCGGTCAACATCTTCCGGATGGATTATGAAACCATATATTTCACTTCTTTTATGGCTTTTATGTTTGCTTTTCATCTTGAAGGTGACTCTGGGACTGTTGGAGCCTGTGATTTGCAGTTTGGAGGTTGTTTGGGTGCTTCAGTGCTCTGGAGTCTCTGAGAGGATTCCGGGATTCAGAGGTGGCGTGTGTGCACCCCATAATGGGCAGGCTGCAGGGCATAGCGCGAGCTGATGATGGACTCCATTTTGTTGATTAAAGCTTCCACTGTGCACTGATTAAAGCGACGAGGGAGATTGAAGCATCAAGGAGAGTGCGGAGGGTGAACGCCAGCTGTCTGCCTTTTGATCGCTCTGTACCAGAAAGAGGGACCCTACTGCTGGCTTGAGGAGAGTTATCTCAGCTTTCTGCATTTTGGATGTGGACTTGGATTATAGACATTTTTTCGGTCTCATAGTTTTTTATATTCTGTGTTTCTTGCCCAATTTTTCTCATCTCTTTTGTGTGAGGAGGGGGGATTTGGATTTTGATGTGCCTGTTCCATTTTGGGTTTTTTTGTGTGCATGAGGAGGGATTTAGGGGTTGGTGTGCCTGTTCTGTTTCTGTTTGTTTTTTCTTGTGCGGGAGGAAAGATTCAGGGTTTGTTGTGCCTGTTCCATTTTTTGTTCATTTCTTTGTGCAGAGAGGTTGACGATCACGCTGTCTTTCTTTGCTTTCTTAGTTTCACGGCTACCTGGAGAAGAAGAATTTCAAGTTGGGTACTTTAATAATAAGCGGACTTTTGAACAATGACTTTTATACTTAGAAAGACAGAACTACTTTTGATTTGAACTTAGTAAATACCTGATCTGACAATGATTTCCAGAATTGTACATCACACTCTCAGTCATATTAGAATTCAGATTCCAACCCAAATAATCTCCACTTAGTCATACGCTCAATTTTATCAGGCAGAAATTGCTATTTGATAGCTCATGTCTTGCAATATTCTTTATAAAATGTGTATTGAGAGTTTTCTGAGCAGCTGCATCACTGCCTGGTTTGGAAATTGCACCATCTCAGATCGCAAGACCCTGCAGCGGATAGTGAGGTCAGCTGAGAAGATCATCGGGGTCTCTCTTCCCGCCATTATGGACATTTACACTACACGCTGCATCCACAATGCAAACAGCATTATGAAGGACCCCACCACCCGTCATACAAACTCTTCTCCCTCCTGCCATCTGGGAAAAGGCACAGAAGCATTTGGGCTCTCACAACCAGACTATGTAACAATTTCTTCCCCCAAGCTATCAGACTCCTCAATACCCAGAGCCTGGACTGACACCTTACTGCCCTATTGTCTTGTTTATTATTTATTGTAATGCCTGCACTGTTTTGTGCACTTTCTGCAGTCCTGGGTAGGTCTGTAGTCCAGTATAGTTTTTTTCTGTGTTGTTTTTTACATAGTTCAGTCTAGTTTTTGTACTGTGTCATGTAACACCATGGTCCTAAACAAATGTTGTCTCATTTTTACTATGTACTATACCAGCAGTTATGGTCAAAATGACAATAAAAGTGACTTGACTTGACTTGAAACGAATCTTATAAGTTCATAAATTTCATTGAGGAATTATTACTTGTCTTCATCAAACAACAGTCAGGTAGTAAACCCACTACTAGATCATTATCCAGAGGACCATACCTTTGGTCTATAGTTATGAATCTTGAATGCTGGTATCTGTCATCATCACTGCAAAACTAACAAATTGTTATAAAAATCTGTCCAATTTACCATTCACTTTCAGAGAATTAAACCTGTCCTGTCTGCAGTCTAATCCGTAATCCATACACAACACATCACTGCCTCCCGACAGACTGCTAAGGATGGATAATAAGAGTCATAAAATGAACAGTTAATTAGTTCAGTTTATGTAATGCCTTTGAACATATACTGCAAGTACCCACAGTGTTTCAGTAGCATTGTCATTTTTTAAAAATGCTCATGACTCATGCTGAAGTAGGCAGTCGTGAGGTGGATCAAACAAGAACACTTTTAAGAGGAGGCAGCAAGGTAAAGAAAAGATTCATAAAAACAATGGCAGATTATAAGGACTTGGATTGATTAACTTTGGGAATGAGCAGGCGGATGGTAATAGAGGGAACCCAGATAATACTTAGTTATAGGAGGAAATTAGAGATTGGGAAATATAAGATCAAGAAGTAATTTGAAAATAAGGACAACGATTTTAAAAATGAAGCATCGCCTATCTGTGAACCAAAGTTGTTCAGCAGGTTAAAAAAATATGTATCTCAAATATAACTGTGACAAAACCTATGGTGATATATAGCTGCTTCCCTTTTTCCAGCAACACACACAAAATGCTGGTGGAACGCAGCAGGCCAGGCAGCATCTATAGGGAGAAGCACTGTCGATGTTTCGGGCCGAGACAGGTGAAGTGTTGTCTCTCCTGGAAGAACTGTTTGAGGCCCTGAATGGTGGCAAGAGAGGAGGTGTAGGGACAGGTGTAGCACTTACGCTTGCAGGGATAAGTGCCAGGTGGGAGATATGTGGGGAGGGATGTGTGGACCAGGGAATCACGGAGGGAACAATCCCTGCAGAAAGCGGAGAGGGGTAGAGAAGGAAGGATGTACTTAGTGGTGGGGTCCTGTTGAATGTGACGGAAGGATAATATGCTGCATCCGGAGGTTGGTGGGGTGGTAGGTGAGGACAAGGGGAACTCTGTCCCTGTTGTGGTGACGGGAGGATGGGGTGAGGGCTGAAGTGTGGGAAATGGAGGAGATGCGGGTGAGGGCATCACTGATGACGGCAGAAGGGAAACCATGATCCTTAAAGAAAGAGGACATTTGAGATGTCCTTCCAGGTGAGGCAACACTTCACTTGTGAGTCTGTTGGGGTCATCTATTGCATCCAGTGCTCCTGGTTCGGCCTCCTGTACATCGGCAAGACCCAACACAGATTGGGGGACTGCTTCATCGAGCACCTCTGCTCCGTCTGCCAAAACAGACAGGATCTCCCGATCGCCACCCACTTCAACTCTCCTTCACATTCCCATTCAGGTATGCCCATACATGGCCTCCTCTACTGCCGTGATGAGGCCAAACTCAGGTTGGAGGAGCAACACCTCATATACCATCTGGGTAGTCTCCAGCCCCTTGGCATGAACATTGAATTCTCCAATTTCTACTAATTCCCTCCCCCTCCCTTCCTCCATCCCATTTTCCCTCTGCCTCCTCCTCCAGCTGCCTATCACCTCCTTCAAGGTTCCAGCTCCTTCTACTACCCATAGTGCTTTCCCCTTACATTCCGTCTTCACCTTTCTTGCCTATCCCCTCCTTGCACTCCCTCCCCCACCACTTGATCTTTCCCCTTACTGGTTTTTCACCTGGCACCTATCAGCCTTCTCCTTCCCACCCTCCCCCCACCTTTTTTATAGGGCCCCTGCCCCCTCCCTCTTCAGTCCTGATGAAGGGTCTTGGCCCGAAACATTGACTGCTCATTTCCATGGATGCTGCCCGACCTGCTGAGTTCCTCCAGCGTGTTGTGCGTGTTGCTTTGACCCCAGCATCTGCAGAGTATTTTGCATTTATCTTCAAGGAGCTATGCCTCAAAAAACCGGCATCCATCATTAAGGATGCCCATCACCCAGGTCATGTCTTGTTCTCATTGCTACCATCCTGAAGACACACACTGAACGATTCAGGAACAGCTGCTTCCCCTCTGCCACCCGATTTCTGAATGGGCATTGAACCCATGAACACTGCCTCCTTGCTTTATTTTTGGCATTACTTATTTAATTTCATTATTATGTATATGCATACCTCAGTTCACGTTTTACTCTATTGTTATATATCGCATTGTACTGCTGGCACAAAACTATGCATTTTATGACATACGCTGGTGATATTAAGCCTGATTCTGATTTTGAATTCTTGTATATTAATAAATTTCTTTTTTTAAAGTAAGCTTCTGAAGATGTGTTTTTCTGTGTACCAGTGTCCCTGTTACACAGTATATTGTAACTTCATCACGTTTGCTTCCTTTACAAAAAGGTAGGAAAGTAGGAGCAGTTGCCAATATGCTAACTGACTTGTGAGAATAGCTAGAGGAGAAGGTCTCATGCAACATCCTGTGTTAAGCACTGTGAGTTTCTATACTTGCTGTGAATAAATGTTTCAATTGTGTTTAAATAGGTTTGTTAAAACAAAGGTAAATAGTACCTCTGGTCAGCTTTTAAACACTTACAACAAATTACACACATTTAGCGATAACTTGAAGAATCTAAATTCTGAGAATGCTGTCAATCTCATACAATTACCCCTCCTTTTACTTTAGTATATATTACCTAAATGTCCTTTGGTCACTTGACTCCTGGATTATTGGTGGGAGTTTTCCACAATGGTTTGAAATCCAGTCATATGCTGTCTCTGGGCAGAGTTCACAAGCAGCTATCTGTGTTACAGATACCAAACGAGGAAGAAAACCCAGCTTTCTTTTCTCTGACCCACCCCCAAGCACTTAAACCCTCATAATAATTGTTGTGATTGGGAATAAAACAAATTGTTTCTTTTTCTGGGTGACAGAGGCCTCAAAATCCTCAGTGCTGCTTTTCTAAATACGGAAATTAATTATTTCTAGAATGGGAAGGGAGTTGTGAATTTACTCTGTGTGTAAGTTGTGGTTTTAAGTTTGCAATTTTTTTGCCAGATATACGAATGTGACCAGCTTTACAAAACTGAATAATGAGACACAAAGCATTTTAAGAGAGCATCTCTTCTGATTTGGCTCGGGTTAACTATCCCCACATAGGTGTTTTATGACACAGGAAGTTCTGTAAATATAGATGGCCTCATATAAAGACAACACTGGACAATAAGTTCTAGGACATACTAATTTATGAGCAGTGAAATGTTGCAGCTGGTACAATTGCTGCCTCACAGTTCTGATGACCAAGGTTCAATCCTCACCTTTGGTACTGTGCAGAGATTGCACACTCTCCCATAGGTTTTGCCCTGGTGCTCTTATTTTTTCCGCGGATGTGGGGGTTGGTAAAATAATTGACCATTGTGCATAGCTCCTCGCAGGCACCTTGTAGGATATGGGAGAAGCTGATGGGAAGGGGGTTGAAGAAAAGATTTCGGGGATGTTTATTTGCTTAGCAAAACAGTGGGGAGTAAGCCCTTCCGACTCTTTGAGCCACGCTGACCCAGAAATCCCACAACTCCGATTAATCCTAACCTAATCCCGGGACAATTTACAATAACCAATTAACCTACTCGGTATGTCTTTGGCCTGTGGGAGGAAACCGGAGCACTCTGGGAAAATCCCACGCGTTCCACGGGGAGGACGCACAGAGACCCATTATAGAACGGCACTAGAATTGAACTCCAGACTCCGGAACACCCTGAGCTGTAACAGCACCACACTAACCACTACGCTACTGTGGTGCTCAAGTTTAGAAGATTATGGGCCAAATGCTGACAAATGGGACTCGGTTGAGCGAGCATCTTGGCTGTCGTGAGCCAATTGGGCTGAAGAGCCTCTTTCCATGCTTATGAATTTCAGACTCGACGAGGGCAATGCAATTACAGAGAAACTAGATTTGATCCTGGAGCAGATGTAGACTCAATGATCCCCCTATTTTGCAAGGGTATTTGGAATTATGTTTAAAAATATAAGTATTTTTTTCCTCAAATTGTACTGCAAATGATGGTTTAAACTGGCCTGGTAGGTAAGCACAGTTACTCACATTGCAACATGGTCAGATTCCATATTCTATGTAGAAGTGATTGGATCCCATCAGCTTCAATCGCAGAAAATTTTCAGTCATCATTGCTCCCAATGAGTGACTCTCCCATCCTTAGTGCACATAATCAATGCAGACTGGGCAGTCAGTCAAAGACAGAAGTTAGCTCCTCCCTGTAAACTGGAACAAATCTCAAAGCTCATGATTACGAACTCCTGTCACCCAAGACGTGCCCTCTTCTCTTTGCTGCTATCAGGGAGGAAACACAGGAGCCTAAAGGCACACACTCATCAATTCAGAAGAAAATTCTTCCCTTCATCCATCAGATTTATGAATTGATGTTGAACCCATAAACGCTACCTTACTACTTTCTTTTTCACCTTTTGCATCTGCTTATTTAACTTAACATATATGCACATGCCCTTACCATAACTAATATACAAAAAGTGCTGGAGGAACTCACAGGCCAGGCAGCGTCTGTGGAAAAGAGTAAACAGTCAACATTTTGGGCCTGTTCTGTCATGTTTAAATCTAGAGAAGATTTGTTGTTCAATTTCTGATTCTAACCAAGATTTTCAAACGTTATGGGAACCCTTGCTGAACTACTTTAAAAATCTTTGAATTGTTATTAAAATATAGATCTGGGCTATTATTATAAAACACTATATGGTAAAGTACTCTTTTTTCTCTTGTTTTTTTTTACCAACCAGCTTTGTCTTGGTAGGGGATGTAGATTTTTTAATAATATAATTAACCATAATATTGAATTTCATCACTCAATTTATTTTATTTGATTGATCATCAATATGGGATACTGTGATCGTACCAGTGTGATTTATATATAGTGCATTTTGTGCTATCTTATTTTGATTTATAATAAGTATCCTTATGAATTCTGTATTTGTGTATATGAAATTTAATAAAAATATTGGAAAAAAGAAAGAACATTTTGGGCCACAACCTTTCATCAGGACAGGAAAAAGAGATGAGATGTCAGAATAAGAAGGTGGGGTGAGGGTAAAGGGCAGTTAGAAGGGAGAATCTGACAAAAGAGAACAGAAGGCATGGAAGAAGGAAGTGCGAAGAGCAGCAGAGGGTGATGATGGGCTGATAATGTGGGAGAGGGAGAAGGGAATGGGGAACGCCCATTATCTCATTCACCAATCTACTTCCCAGTTCTTTACTTCACCTGTCTCCCCTCCAGGTTTCACTATAACCTACCACCTTGTATTTCTTCCACCCCTCCTTCATCTTGTTACTCTGACTTCTCATCGCCTTTTTCCAGTCCTGATGAAAGGTCTCAGCCCGAAAAGTTGAACCTTTGCTATTTTCTATTGATGCTGCCTGGCCTGCTGAGTTCCTCCAGCATTTTGTATGTATTATTCTGATTTCCAGCACCTGAAGATTGTCACTTACTGCAACTTACAGCGTACTTATCATTACATATTGCAATGTGCTGCTGCAGCAAAACAACAGATTTCACAACATATATCAATGACATTAAACCTGATTCTGATTCTGAGCTGTTGTGAGCTCCAGCATTTATGCCAGGAAAATCTCAGCAGAATGGAATTCCATTACTGGACAATATGGAGCATCTGGACCTAGGGTCTATTGAAAGGAGTGGTGACAACTCTCAGTGAGTAAGCTTAGGACTCATGTTTGACTATGTATGCACGAACTTGTGGGTATTTCAACAATGATAACTCTGTCTAGAGTTGCCAGAACTGACCAACAATGGCTGGTCAATACATTGTAGGAATGTTTGTGGGTCATGGATTAATATAGTACTGGATGCCTATTCAACTTATCTTTGCTCTTTCAACCAGGAAATCACAATAACTCTTTAGTTATTTCCAAGTGCTTCTTAAATAATTGAAATTATATCTCATTTACACAATTCTGGACCATCCAAAATGTTCTTTTTATATTCCCTGTGTCTAATTTATGAATTTCTTCCCTCTCAGTTCGACATTTGTGGTTCAGTTAAAATAATGTTTAACCTTTTCCTTTTCAGCCTCTTTATCATTTTCTACTTCCAATGTGGCTTCATTTAAAAGCTGTAAAGCCCACATTTCTCTGGTCTTTTCTCACAGTTGTCAAAGTCTCCTTTGAACTAGTTTGAATGACTGCTTCTGTCTTGCATCATCTTCCTTTACAAGCCAGCTGAGCTGAGAGACAGCCTGAAGCCAAAAAAAAATCAGGACATTTTACGAGTGAGGTCTATCGCATGCTAGAATGCACCTTGGAAACAAATATAACTTGATCACTGAGAGAGATTATTTTACCCCTCGTATTTCTTCATTAGGACCTTAAAACTTCAATACTTTATGGTTCCAGGCAGGAAATCAGATGGTGCTACTTCACCCCTTACACTCCAGCTTTGCAGTATTAAAACATTAAATTATGACTTTTTTGCAGAGTACTTTATATTATCCAATGCATGCAATTACATTTTAATAAGAAAATGCAAGATGATCAAAGAAATAAAAAATAACAGGCAGGATTCAGGCACTCATTCATAAAATGGGAATTGTTGATATCATGCTCACATTAGTGTCAGTGAAGACACTATCAAGATCAGGGACTCCTAACCTGGGTACCATGGACCCCTTGCTTAATTGTTTTTGTCCATACATAAAAAAGTTTGGGATACCCTAATCTACATGAAGGTTATGGTGCAGAATGGGTAGAAAGTCATATAATCACATCCTGTAATTCAGATATAGACACTCCAGTCCAAAATGATTTCAATTATTGCCCCCGTCAAGCACACCTGAATGAAATTAACTGGAGGTACAAACATTCATTAAGAATGAATGATCATACTAACGTCTGAAATCAATGCCACACCATCCACTGTAGTTCAAGCTGCAATTAATTAAACTAGGAAGGATTGCTGTGTAAATTTTAGTTCTCCATTGGTGCAAAGTAATCCGTTTCTAAGTTTTGTAAGGGTAAATTGTATGACTGTTATAACACAGTTCTAAAGATTTGACCTGCTGAATATGCTGAATGTCCTGCAGCATGGTATAGAAATTATTATAGGAAGGAAATAATGGCCCAGATTTTGCAATAAATATGAAAAACAACCAGAGGGTGAGCACATACTTTTATTGAAGAATAACTGCTAATATTTTCCTGCAACTATACTCCAGCAGTTAACTGGAGTTAAGCTACTGTGTAATGGTCTGAAATAAAAGCAGAGAAAGTTCTGGAAATACTCAACGGGTCAGGGAACATTTGTGGGAAGTGAAACGGTCAACATTTCTAGTTCAGGGACCTTCATGGGAACTGGGAAAGAGAGGAAAATAAGTTAATCTTCAGTAGGCTATAGAGAAATGGTCAGGGAGGGGTTACAAACCTGGGGTCCACAGATCCCTTGGTTAATGGCCGAGGTTCATGGCATAAAAAAGGTTGTCAGTGGTAGGGGGAAGGTAATGTCTCTGGCAGAGTGAATCGAAATGGTTAATGATTGCACTTCTTTTCCTGTTTGATGTATTGTTAAAGACTAGGCTGTTGAACATGTTCAGGAGGCCTGACTACACAAAAATAAGGAAAATTTGAACAAAATGATGACCAGTAGAAATGGTCAGTTCTGATACAGATATTAATAAAGAGTGAGCTAACTCATGCTGGAGAGCTTGATCTGAAGTGTGGATGACAACAACATTATAACGACTGAGCTTTGTTATAGCAGTACAGGAGGCCGTAGATAGATAGGTCAAAGTGGGATTTGGATAGTGAATTAGAGTGTGGTGTGCCAAGAAGCTCAGTATCACTCCTCCAGACTAAATGTAGATGAAGTGCTCCACAAAGTGATCCCCCCCCCCACCCCAGTCTGTGCTCAGATTCTCCAAAATAGAAGAAACCACATTTGTGAAACTAAATTATAATTGGTGCAAGTGAATCAGAGCTTAATCCTGAAAGGCCGTTTGGGTTCCTGGATGGTGGGAATGGAACAGGTGAAAGGACACATATTTTACCTAAAGTGCCATAAAATTGTTAGCGGTTAGTGAGGCTGGAAGAAAAGACCAGCAGGCTATGAAGGAAACAATCTTTTCAAAATGCTGAATGGGATGTGGAGGGAATGCTGTGTCTAGTGTTAGAATCTTGTTGGATCTGGCATTAGTTGTAAAGGATGATCTATTATAAAAGGTAAGGTCCAGAGGAGCTCTGGTCTTGTTTTGTTCAAGAAGAAGTAGCAGGCTGAGAAAAGAGGTGCCAGAAATAGATGTGATGCATTTAATGGTTTGGTCAAGTGAAAGGAAAAAGGAATACACTGAGATAAAGACAGGGGAATTGGCAGAAAGGGACAACATCCTTACCAGACACAAGTTGGGAGGAAGTACAGTCAAGAGCAATGTGGGTTTACAATGGATGTTGGGGCTAGCCTATTCCCCATGATTAAGACAGAGAGATCAAGAGAGGGAAGAATCAGAAAATAAGAGCAAGGTAGAAATTGGTGCAAATGTGTTGAAATTTTCACATTTTGTGCAAGTGCAGGAAGAAGCTCCAATGTAGTCTTCAATGTACTGTCAGGGAGTTGGCTTAAATTTGACTGAAATGAAGACTGTTCTATGCATCCCACAAAAAGACAGGTGTAACTTGGGCCCATGTGAGTACCCATAGCTACACCTTTATAATTATACATATAGCAAACTTGACAGGGAAATTTTAAATTTACACATTCACTCTAGTGAAATTACATTTTTATTTGAATTATACATCTTAATTTCTGATGAACAACATTGTCAGCATAAAAAATAACATTTACCAGTTTCCAATATCATGCTCTCCTGAATTATTGTTGGAGTTTTTAAAAGGTTAAAACATTGTTTTTAACTATCTCTTTTATCTTTCTTTCTCTCCCTCTCTCTCTCTTTTGCTTAACCTGAACTTTCATTACACTCTTTTGCATTCCGCACATGATTTTACATTGGTCATACTAGTCATAGCTTACATTCTTGCTTCAGCCCCATACACCTTATTAAGGAACCTTCAATCTGTTCAATTAAATGGGTACACAGTTATTTGTCTTATATATATATATAGAGAGAGAGAATATTTCATTTGTCATTATTCACAAAATCTAGCTCAAATTTCCTCTGAGCAAAGAGAAATGAACAGTGCCTTTAATGTTGTTTAAATATTATTATAATTCAAGTCAAGTCAACGCAATTTTTCAAAAAGAAAACAGCTCCCTTAAATTGTTGCAACCCATTTGCTACAAGGAATCCCATGGCACCAGGTCTTCCATGAAAACACTTTGTATCAGGATAAGATAAAGACTGTACTTGTTACAGATACTAGAACAGTCACACTTCATCATCCAATCTAGTAATTTTGCAGCTAATTTCCCTGCCTTTCCAGAAACTATTGCCCTGATCATAAATATAAACAGACGGTTTGTCAGGGGTTCTGGTGTCTGTGACCATATTTCATTCACAGGTCAATTAGAGCCATCCCCATATAGGCCCTGGGTCAATGCCTCATCAGAACACACACCACTTCAATTATCGACTTTCTCATCAGTGCGGGACTCTAATGCCCACTGATTTGAACCATGGGGCTAACTGCAAAAGGCAAATCTTCCCTAATTAAAGGACAATGAAGCTGGAACTTCCTGGAACATGTCACAGCAAAGAGTCGACAGCTTTACAACACCACTGAAGGGAGCAGCTGAAAAATTCAACATTTTGATCTAATCAGTGGTGACAGACATGGGTGACAGCATCTTTTATGGCAGAGGAAATGTATTAAATGTGGGAAATTACACGTAAAGTTGATAAGGATCTTAGTTTGACGCAGACAATTAGTTGGTGTTTACAGGAATACAAATTGATAGATCAAAGACCCTCAGTTTTTATATTGTGGCAGCTTTTCTAATCACTGACAGTACTTGTAGTCAGTGCCTGTGAAATGGATAGTTCTAAGTAATTGTCCCTTGTAGTATCCCATTTGGTATCTTAAGTTCTCCTTCATCAGGAACATAGCTACTAGAGAACTTTATTAATCCAATATTTGTATTTTGAGTTTGTTGGAGAGAAGCGTTGATGTAAATTCAGCCAAAATAAAATCTGCAGGAGTTGAGAAAGTAGTGACACTCGGGTGCTGTTATGGTACGTGTGATATACCTCAGCAAATCTTTGTAGATCTTTGTAGTGGCAACAGAATCTGGCATTATTATAGCAGTACCATAGTGCAATAGTCATGCTTAAGCTGAGCAGTAAATTAGATATCCAGCAGGCTGACCAAAGAGATGCCTTGAACTTGGGAATAAAGTAGTTATGACCAAGATCTTTACAAAGCAAAGATTTGGAGATTTACAAAAATGATCCTGAGAAAGAAAGGCTTAATTTATGAGAACTGCTTGAATGTTCTGGGCAAATAAACATTTCAGAAGGATGAAGGAGTAAACAATTGAATACTGAAATGCCTGAGGTAGAGTGGACAAGGAGAGGACGTTTCATTAGTAAGAGAGTCTAGGATCTGAGAAAACAGTCTCAAAATAAAGAATGTTCCTTTAGAACAGAGATGAGGAGCAATTTCTTCAGCCAGAGGGCAGTGAATCTGTGGAATTCATTGCTGCCGCCATGATTGAATGGTGGATCAGTTTCGATTGGCCAACTGGTGTAATTCTGTTCCATTATCTTATCAGAATCAGGTTTAATATCACCGGCATATGTCATGAAATTTGTGATGGTGGTCCTTGTGTCTCTGTGATGGAGCAGATGGAATATGTGATACTAAGATGGAGGAACGGAAGATTTTACAGACGTCTGGCAAGAAAACTATTTACTGATTCAGGTCAGTGTTCAAAACCATCATCCCCTCACAACCAATCAACAAGCTTCAAAAGCTAGGTCTCTGTACCTCCCTCTGCAGCTGGATCCTCGATTTACCTATCGGGAGACCATCATTAGTGTGGATTTGGCTTTTGCTCTTCACTGGCAATCAACATAGGCAACCTCAGCGTTACAGGACTGTTTTGAAAACACGGAAAGGATGGAACATGTTCAGGGAGGCGGCCATCACATTAACATTGATGAATATGTGAGATCTGTGGCTGGATATGTAGAGAAGTTCACTGAGGATATCACTATTATTAAACACATCTATGTGAGGGAAAATCAGAAGCTACGGCTGAGAGCACAGGTCCAAGCATGGCTGAGAGATTGGGAATTTGCCTTCAAAATGCGAGGTAATACAGCTGTCAGGTCAGCAAGAGCTGTGCATTCCCAGACCGTCAGGAAGGCAAGACGGGTTTATCCAGCATCAAAATACATTTATTATCAAAGAATTTATAAATTATACACTTTGACATTTATACATTCTTAGATAATAATGTACTTTATGTTGAGCTTTCACAAAGAATACAGAGAGAGAGAGAGAGAGAGAGAGAGAGGGAGAGAGAGTTATTTGTTTATGCTGCTGATGCATTAGGTATTGCTATATCCAGTACAAACCACATCGTCAAGTTCGCTGATGACGAGACAGCATACAGAGAGGCAGTAGAGGCAGTGGTAGAATAGTGCAAGCACAGCAACTTGAGTCTCAACGTGTACAAAGCCAAAGGGATGATTGTGGACTTTGGGAAGGTGCAGGCTGACCGCTCCTCACTAGACATACACGGTTCCTCCATGGAGACGGTTAGGAGCACCAAATTTCTGGGAGTGCGCATAACGGATGATCTCACCTGCTCCCTCAATTTCACCTCTTTGGTGAAGAAAGTACAGCAGCGTCTCCACTTCCGGAGAATATTGAGGCGAGTAAGGCTCCATCCCTGCATTTTAACCAATTTTTACAGGTGCACCATCGAGACTGGCCTGACCAGCGACATCATCATCTGGAACAGGGATTGCAGGGCATCTGACCACAAGCCCCTAAAAAGGAATGCGAGGACCACTGAGGGGGTCGTCAGGGTCTCTCTTCCACCCATCAGAGGTTTTTATCAGGAGCACCGTGTATGGAGGACCCTTAGCATTGTTAGTGATCTCTCATACCCAATCAAAAATAACCAGAAATAAAAATATTAATAAAACACCCAATGCGCAAGAGAAAGGGGGGAAAAAACACAAATAGTGCCATCAATTAAAGCAAACAGCAACATTCCGAGCCAGAACGGAGTCCTCAGATCCGAACCCCGGAGCAGCCTGGAGTAGGCCCAAAGCCCTTATTATCAGTTCATCATAATAGCGGGCACAGAGCACTGCAGCCAGGGCAGTCTTTATAGCATTAGCACCACAGAAAGAGGAGTGAGCCTTGCGGAGAGCAAGCGAAATCGGCTCTCGCCCGGGATCCCAACACCCTGTCGTTTCAGTCTACCAGTTCAAATTGAACAATCAATAGAACAATGAGAGGCTCCATCACCCCGGAGAGAGGAGTGAACATTGCGGAGAACGAGCAAAATCTGCTCTCGCCTCTGATTGGGGCCGGCATTTAAGTTACCTAATCAATGAATTGTACCTCACACTAGTACCCAGCCACCACTGCAGCAGTAGACTCTGGGCCTATCCCATGTTGCCCAGCGACTCGCTCCAGGCCCGGATTTTGCTACCCAGATTGGTGCTGCTCTCAAGCCCTTCAAAAATCAAGGTACATATGTTACCACATACAACCCTGTGATTCAATTTCTTGTGGCCATTCACAGTAAATACAAAGAAACACAATAGAATCAATGAAAGATCGCACACAAGACAGACAAACCACTGTACAAAATACAACAAACTGCAAATACAAAAAGAAAAAATACTAAAAATAATAATAATAATAATAAATAAATAGGTAATAAATTTAAGAACAGTAGATAAGAGTTCCTGATAGTGAGACCTACTTAGATTCAAAGTTCAAAATCGCATTTATTATCAAAGATGTATAAATTACATACGTTGAAAGTTGTCTGCTATAGACAGCCACAAAACCCGAGTAACTCAGTTAAATAAAGACCAAAAACCAATACACAGAGAAAAAGAGAGCAAAAAAAAATCACACATCATGCAAACAATAGAAGCCAGCCAACAGCATCCTGAAACAGATTGAGTCCCAGATCTTAGAGCAGCTGGGTTTGGTGGGTTGTTGAAACATTTGGAGTCTATATTCCATCCCTTTAATTAGGCCTAAGCCTCGGTCCCCAGTTATCATGCTACAGGGGAGAAATGCACAGCAGCCAGATCAGTTCACAGCCTCAGCGCTGAGGAGAAGGGAATGACCATTCGCAGGTGAGCGAGCAATATCAGCCCAACCCCTGCCTCCAGCCCCAGGCTTTCAGTCTTTCTGGGGCAACATTTAGATTGTCCAAGCACCGAGTAGTATCACATTCTAGGACCTGCATCCCAGTACCCCAATATGTTCGGGTCAGCCAGACTGAAGCTGCTCCGCATTGGAGATCAGTGGAGACCATTCTGGCTGACTGGATCACAACCTGTTAAGTAGGCTCCATTACACTGGATCACAAGAGGATTATAGACTCAGCCAACTCCAACATGAGCACAGACCTCCATGCCATCGAGGACATCTTCAAGAGGTGGTGACTCAAAAGGGCAGTATCCATCATTAAAGACTCACCATCTGGGACATCACTTTTTTCACGTTACTATCATGAGAAAGTAGATACAGGAGCCTGAAGATTCACTCAACATTTTAACATCAGCTCCTTCCCAGCCCATGAGCCCATGAATACTAGCTCATTATATGTCTTTTGCACGATTACTTATTTTTATAAATTAAATAATTGATATGTTGCACTGTAATGCTACCCCAAAACAACAAACTTAGCAGCATACTCTGTCAGTGATAATAAACCCAATTCTGCTTCTGAAAAGTAATATTAAAGTTAAGAGAAAATTTATTATCAAAGTACATATATATCACCATATACAACCCTGAGATTCATTTTAATGAGGGCAATCACAATAAATGCAGGGAACACAGTAGAATCAATGAAGGACTGTATCCAACAGAATGGACAACAACCAATGTGCAAATAAGTAAGTAAGTAAATAAATAAATAAATAAGCAAGCAAGCAAGCAAACAATAAATATGGAGAACATGAGGTGCAAAGTTCTTGAAGGTGAGTC
The DNA here is from genome assembly GCF_048418815.1 of Hemitrygon akajei. Classification (NCBI taxonomy): domain Eukaryota; kingdom Metazoa; phylum Chordata; class Chondrichthyes; order Myliobatiformes; family Dasyatidae; genus Hemitrygon; species Hemitrygon akajei. The sequence continues at coordinate 31,266,699 of NC_133145.1, forward strand.
CATAGGTTGTGGGAACAGTTCAGTGATGGGGCGAGTGAAGTTAAGTGAAATTATTCCCTTTAGTCTGATGGTTAAGGTATAATAAATATTCCTGAACCTTATGGTGTGGGTCCTGGGACTCCTAACCCTTCTTCCTGATGGTAGCAGCAAGTAGAGAGCCTGGATGGTGGAGGTCCTTTGTGATAGATGCTATGTTCCTGCAACTGTACTCCATATAAATGTGCTTAATGGTCTTATGTGCTTATATCTCATGGTCTTATGGTCTTAATGGTGGGGAGGACTTAACCTGTGATGGACGAGGCTCTGTCTACTACTTCTTGTAGTCTTTTCCATGCAAGGACATTGGTGTTTCCATACCAGGATGTGATGCAACCAATGCCTATACTCTCCACCACACATCTATAGAGATTTCTCAAAGTTCTTTAAGACATGCAAATTCTTTTCAAACTTCTAAGAAAGTAGAGGTGTTGCTGTGCTTTCTTCATAATGGCATTTATTTGCAGGAATGAAGACAGATCCTCTGAAATGATAATATTGAGGAATTTAAAGTTGCTGATCTTTATCCACCTTGATCCCCTGATGAGGACTGGCTCATGAACCTCTGGTTTACTCCTCCTAAAGTCAATAACTGTCTCCTTAGTCTTGCTGACACTGAGTGAGAGATTGTTGTTGTGGCTCCAATCAGCCAGATTTTCAAAACACAAAAATACAACTGCAGATGCTGTGGATCAAAGAATACGTGCAGAACGCTGGAAGAATTCAGCATGTCAGGCAGCATCCGTGAGAATACAGTAGCCAACTTTTCGGGCTGAGACCCTTCATCAGGAGACCCTCCATTCCTGATGAAGGGTCTCGGCCCGAAACATTGGCTACTCTTTTCTCACGGATGCTGCCTGACCTGCTGAGTTCTTCCAGCGTTGTGTATGTAGCCAGAATTTCAATCTCCCTCCTGTATCTCATATAAATGAGAATGAAGATTCTGAAATATGAAAGAAATATTTGAAGTTGATCAGACTATAGAATAATATGAAAGTTGAGCCTGTCCCGGAGTTAGAGACACACTGAATCAAATCATTGATTTTTCTGGTGTTCAGTTAGGAAAGGGTATTTGCTATCCTTGGCTTGGTTTTAGATAAGGAATCATTGTGTCTGTCTTGGAGTTGGGGATACCAATGATATGCTGATGCTCTGATAAATGTCCCATAAATGAAATCTGAAGGAATAAAAAACGTATCATAAAATCATAAGACCAAGTAGCAGAATTAGGCCATTCAGCCCAGCAAGTCTGCTCTGCCATTCCACCATGACTGATTTATTTTCCCTCTCAACCTCAAACTCCTGCCTTCTCTCCTTAATCTTTGATGCCTTTTCTAATCAGGAACCTATCAATCTCTGCTTTAAATATTCCCAATGAATTGGTCTCCACAGCCATCTGTAGCAATAAATTCCACAGATTCACCACTCTCTGCCTGAAGAAATTCTTCTTCATCTCTTTTCTAAAAGGGACATCCTTCTATTAAGGCTGTGCCCTCTGGTCCTAGACTTTCCCTCTTTAGGAAAGATTCTCTCCACTATAAGAAACACTCCATCCACATCCACTGTATCTCGGCTTTCAATATTCGATAGGTTTCAAAGAGATCCTTGTCATTCTTCTAAACTCCAGTGACTACAGGCCCGGAGCCTCATGCATTAACCCTTTCATTTCTGGGTTCATTCTCATGAACCTCCTCTGGATCCTTTCTGCATGCTGGGTAAAAGACAAATTGAGAGATGGATTATGGAGGCCTTTATGGGTAAGGGATAGAGAAGAGATCCTTGTTACAGATACATTGGTAATATTAACATTTGTATTAGATTCGCAAGGAACGTAACTGCTGTTATTGTAACATTATGATTTAGAACCTCAGCTTTCCCACTAATCCTGTATATTATTATCCGATAATTCTCCAGATGCATCATTGTTGGTGGGAGTTAATATTGTAATGCTGGAAAGGTTGACAGAAACTTGTAAATTCAAATTTAATCTGAAGTTTTTAGGTAAGTATGGTCTTATTCCTATCATTGGTGATGAATCCATGTATGGGATTGTGTTCCTAACTTGCAACAGAAAAGGCTATAAAATTAGCCTTTGTACTACTTATGATAGGAAGATGTCGATGCATCTGATAAATTAAACTAGAGTGAGAAGCCTTTGTCCAACAGCTGCAATGATGTTAAACCTTTGGTAGCATTAAAGAATTTAGGCTTGCAGCTACAAATTCCTGCTGACAGTCCCCTTGAAGTGATGGTTTTGGCTGTTTTTCATTTGAACTCAAAGGCAACAACAACAATATCCCCCACCTCCCCTGAAAAGTTCTATAATTACTGTAATTCATAATAAAACTTTCCTCAAAACCTGTCTGGCACATTTCCAATATGGTGTTAAATAGCTTTCTTCTTTCTCATGCTTCAAAGAAAATCTTTAAAGCTTATGGTTGATGAAATTTCACCCAACAAAAATATTTCCCTGTGCTTTTTAAAAGTTAACTTCTTCTCATTTGTTCCTTGAAACCATTCCAGTCCTTAGAACTTCTTGAGAAATTGTCGAGGGAGGTAGCATGAGTTCATTCATCCTCAGTTTAGGGGCTAAACTGTTTCTGGTTGGGACTTCCTTAACTGATACAGTGGAGACTGGGAGAGGTTGAATTAACCTGTTGGCCCAGATATTCACAGTATCGGCATCTACACTTAAAATATTGCTATCTCTTGCCATAGCTAAACGTTCCTTCTTCAAGTTTAAATTTGCCTAAAGAGTTTCACCCAGTATGCTTTTCCACTAATTTGATGGTTGAAGTTTATCTTCTATAAATGTATTCAAAGTGTTAGATTGTTGGGCATAAATCACAGAGTAAAAAATAGGTAGGGGTAAGCATGAAGATAATTCCACTGTCATAATTCTCTTGTACCAGATTCAGAATCAGAATCACGTTTAATATCACTGATGTATGTTGTGAAATATATTGTTTTGCAGCAGCAGTACAGTGCAATACACAGAAATATTATAAATTACAACTATAGATATATATAATTTCGGCTTTTCCCCCTCTTTTCTCAGTTCCAAAGAAGGGTCTCGGCCTGAAACATCGACTATCAATTCATTTCCATAAATGCTGCCTGACCTGCTGAGTTCCTCCAACATTTTTGTGTGTGTTGAAATATATGTAAATTAAATAAGTAGTGCAAAAATAGATTAAAAATAGTAAGATAGTGTTCATGAGTTGGTTCATTGTCCACTCAGAAATCTAATGACAAAGGGGAAGAAGCTGTTCCTAAAACTCTTCAGGCTCCTGTTTAAATTGTTTGAGTTCACACAATTGCCTGCAACCCATCAATCTCCATCATGGATTGGAACCCAATCTATGTTTCTGAACTGTTTTGTGATAAAATGCAATAATAAATTATTTTTCATTTTAAGATATAACTGATAATATCTTAAGATACAAGTCCCTGCACAAAACCAAGACCACTAAACTCTCAGCCATTGACTAAACCAATGTTCACACAGTTGAAAGCAAAAAAAAGTCTAATTGATGAATTACCACAATACTATTTATGACCCTGTAGACTTACAGCCAGACACACAGCTTGTGAAATAAATCATTGATTTGTGAACTAATTTAAGATTTTTCTGCATTCTTGTGAGGGGGTATTAGCTCTAATCCCCTTTATGTAATATGGAGTGCATTGGTTGATTGCAGGCAATTGTATGAGCACAAATAACTTAAAGAAAATCATAGCTTTGGGTTCAGGCTAGAAACTTTCCATCTCCACCTCAGAACTGAAATGGATTATAATTGCAGTTTATGCTGGAGTTGCTTCTTTGGTGAACAATATTGATTTCAAAATCAAATTATTGGGCCACAACGCAACTTTAATACATCTCCTTCAAAGGCTAGTAAAAATAACTTAGATAATTTTTGTTTATAAGTATGAAGACCATTCTCTCATTATTAATTCCTATGCATAATGAGAGCAAATCTGTTTTAAAGCCACAAACAACGTAAGTTAGAAAGAACAAAGTGGTGTTGAAAATGGACAGCGGAAAGGTAAGAAGCAGCAAGTGGTCATGGGATAAAAACCCTCAACTTCAAAGCTCACAACTAAAGGGCATTTGGTAGCAATCATGTGAAACACAGTCTGTTGACTGCTATTTATGGCTTGGGTTTCAGTCGTGCTATCCGATACCTTTTTAACAATGCTGGTATTGGTGATAACATACAGCTGTTATAGACTACACTGGCCTGCTACGAGCAGTATCTCAGTGGAACAGGAAATACAGTAGACCCGCTTTAAAAGGCTGCCTTTGGGAGTCATCCATAAAGTGTGTTAAAGAGGGACTGTTTTATATAGGTTCTTATTAGAGGGGGAAGAATATCAGTGTCTGCTATTAGAGAACTTTAAAAAGGGAAATACACAAGGTGTAAATATACTTTATACCTTCTGTGAGAACATTTGAATAGAAGTTTATTTTATTTTCAACAGCAATTATTTCTCTTCAAATTTTCTGCTGTTAATCATTGAAGATAGTGGCCATCAGTTCGTATTCCAGATTGCCTCCCACAAACTGAGGATGATCTTGTCCTTTACCCTTGCATGGAAAACCTTAGGCTATTTAACCTTATGACCAGTGCTTGAAATCTTCATTTTGGATTTTGGTCCATTTCAGGGTTTTTTTTTTTAAATCAATTTTTATTAGCAGTGAATAATTTTGTTTTTCAGTCAAAAGATGATCGATATTTGGTCTCAACAAAGCACAACTAAATCTGAATTGTTTGCAATGACAACACACAAGGATTATGAGGTGGTGATGATTTGTACTCATTTCATTGGTTGAGCCCTGACACTTTTATCTTACAAATATTTCAATGTTTCATACACATAAAAGCTAAACTATAGATATAACAATATAAAAATAATTAACATATATCCATATTTAAAAGCAGCATTAATGTGCAGGTGCCACCATTAGGATTTAAAGGCTACAGTGTAGTAGATTATGGAAGATACATGAACATAGACCAGACAGTGTTCTGTCCTGATACTTCATTCAATAAGATCTAATCTTGTCCTCACATTTATTTTCCTGTCTGTAACCTGTAGACGTTGGCTTTCTTTAACATCTTAGACATTGAAATCCATGTTATGCAAACCCTAGAATTTTTACCAAACTCACTTACTCGTTCAGTCCCTGATTATATCCTGAAGAACACTGCTATAAAACAGGGTTTCCCACCTGGGGGTCCATGGACCCTTTAGGTAATGTTAGGGATCAATAACATAAAACATATTTGGGGACCCCTGTTCTAAAAGGACAGCCTTGAGATTCATAGAATAGGGGCAATCTAAGAGGAGAGATTGAGCAGTCTAGTCTATAGTCTCTGGAGTTTAAGACTGATAGATGATCTTGTTAAAATATCATAAATTTCTTAGTGTCTCGACACAATAGAGACAGGACTGATACCATAAAACATAGTACAGCACAGAAACAGGCCCATTGGCCCACAATGTTGTGCCAAACCAATACAATTAGTAATCAAGTAGCTAACTAAACATTTCTTAAAAGTCCCAAATGATTCTGCATCTACCACCACTTCAGGCAGTGCATTCCAGGCACCTACCGCTCTCTGTGCAAGAAAACTGGCCCTCACATCTCCTTTGAAATTAACCCCTCTCACCTTAGATGCTTGGTTAAAGATATTGCTTGTCTCATTTGCCTATGCTTCTCATAATGTTATAAACCTCTGTCAGATCTCCCCTCAGCCTCCACTGCTCCTGAGAAAACAACACAAGTTTGTCCAATGTCTCGTATAGCACATGTCTTCTAATCTGGGCAGCACCCTGGTAAGCCTCGACATATTTCCTAAAATGTTGCAGCCAGAACTCTATACAATATTTTAGAGTTTTATAAAGCTGCAATATATCTTCCTGACTTCTGAAATCAATGCCTCAACTAAGAAAAGCAAGCATACTATATGCCTTGTTAACCACCCTATCAACCTGTGTATCCACTTTCAGGGAGTTATGAACTTCGACCCCTCGAAATTGGACTCAAGTTTCCTAAGTTTTACATACTTTTCTTTTTCCCCCTTGAATAAATTCATCCCTCTCTTGACATCCAAGGTTTGCTTATATTACCATCCTTGTTCTTCCTTCTGACAGGAACCATAACTGTCCTGTACTCTGTACAGTTGATCTTTAAACACCCTCCATGTGTCAGATGCGGATTTGCCCAAGAACAGCTGTTCTTAATTAACACTCCTTAGCTCTTGCCTCATGGTCTCATAATCAGCCCTGCTCCAAAATTTAATATTCTCCTGAAAGGTCCATACTTATCCTAATCTATAGCTATCTTAAAACTTAAGGAGCTGTGGTCACTATTCTCCCTCTGAAAGGTCAGTCACCTGGCCAGGCTCATTACCCAACATCAGGTCCAGTACAGACCCTTCCTCTTGTTGGACTACCCACATACTGCATTGATTTAAGAAACCTTCCTGAATGTATCTCACAAAGTTTTCCCCATCTAAATCTCTTGCATTCAGATTTTCCCAGCTTATATCAGGGAAGCTGAAGAACTCGTGACAACAACCTTATTGCTGCTACACCTTTCCTCAGTCTGTCTGCACATCTGTTTCTCAATGTCAGGGTGGCTACTTGGGGAGTCTATAGTACAATTCCATCAGAGTGATTGCACCTTTTCTATTTTTGAGTTCTACTCAGTGGGACAGCCCCTCCATACGACCCCTTTGAGTGCAGCCGTGACATTGTCTCCAATAGTAGTGCAACCCCCCCCCATCTCTTTTTCCTGCCTCTCTATCTTTTCCATGTCAAGCAGAACATAGAATATAGAACAGTACAGCACAATACAGGCCCTTCAGGCCACGATGTTGTGCCAATCTTTTAACCGACTCGAAAGAGCAATCTAAACCTTCCCTCGCACATAGCCCTCCATTCTTTCATCCATGTAGCTACTTAAGGGTCTATTAAATGTCCTTAATGTATCTGCCCTGACCACCACCCGACATTGCATTCCATGCACTTGCCACTCTGTGAAAACAACCTATCTCTGACATTCCCCCTATATTTCTTTCAATCACCTTAAAATTATGTCCTTTCCTATTCTGGGAGCTCACTCTGGGAGAAAGCTGCTGGCTGTCCACTCTAGCTATTCTTCTTCCAATCTTATACACCTCTACTACAACTCAACCATCTTATGCAACTCAATCTATTCTCCAAAGCCGTCTCTAATCCAACACCATCCTGGTAAATCTCCTCTGCAGACTCTCTAAAGCTTCCACATCCTTCCTATAATGAGGCAACTAGGATTGAACAAAATACTCCAAGTGTGGTCTAACCAGAGCTTTTTGGAGCAACAACATTATCATGTGGAACTTTAACTCAGTCCCCCAACTCATGAAGGCCAGCACTATACGCCTTTTAGGAACCATATCAACTTGCATGTCAACTTGGAGAGATTTACAGGTGTGGATCCCAAAGTCCCTCTGTTTCTCCACACTGCTAAGATTCTTGCCTTTAACCTTATACTCTGCCTTCAGTCTTCTCCAGGTTGAACTCCATCTGCCACTTCTCAGCTCAACCCTATCAGTGTCCTGTTGTAATTTACGATAATTTTTGTATACTATCCACATCACCAGCAACCTTCATGTGATCTGCAAACTTACTAACCCACTCTTACACTTTTGAATCTAAATCACTTATAAAAATCAAAAGAGCAGAGATACCAGTATAGATCCCTGGAGAACATCACTGGTCACCAACCTCAGTGCAGAATATGCTCCATATACTACCACCCTCTGCCTTCAGTGAGCAAGCCAATGCTGAATTCATGCAACCAGGTTTTCATGAATTCCATGATCTCAAGTAGCACTGGGTCATTGGATATACATTGAACTGAGTAGACACACAGTTTACTGAAGATTTTCATACCTGCCAACTCTACAGGCAAGTTTTCAGATGTAGACGGGACTATTGTTCACGGTTTTCTGATTTTTTTTCCAAGGTAATATTGTATTCCCCACGGAGATGGATGATCTTGTCCTTTTCGTGGCTGCTTGAAATGTAATTCATTACATCAGTTATATTTTCATCAATACTCCTTGTGCTATTATTTTTTCAGCTCCTTTTATTTCTGTGCTTTAAGGACACATGGAACAGGTTCAGATCAGGCCAATCAGGCGATCTGGCACCTTGTGAGAGAGTTCCGTGAGGCTGTGTTCAAAACGTGCAGCATGGAGGCCAGGAAGGCCATGATCAAGTCCATCGTGTCAATTAATGTGCCAATGAAGAATGAACTCATCGATGCAGGTGCCGAGGCCGAGCGAGTGTTCAGCGCTGTCTACTAGCCTCTCACTCGCTGCTCATGAAGGGAGGTCCTTGCTTTGAGTGTTCCCTCTCTCCCTCGAAGCTGTCAGAGGATAGTGCCGGAGCAAAATTTAATCAATGCAGTTTGTGGATTGTGGGCTCTCATTCACATTTATGATGCATTCTAGTTTCTGGGTTTTTTTTGTTGTGGTATTTGAATCAGGGAACCTGCAGAACTGAAATATACCTTTTGATTTTATTGTTTTATATTCTGTGTTTTCCCTCATTATTTTATAACCATATAACCATATAACAATCACAGCACGGAAACAGGCCATTCTGGCCCTCCTAGTCCGTTCCGAACTCTTAATCTCACCTAGTCCCACCTACCCGCACTCAGCCCATAACCCTCCACTTTTGATGCCATTTGCGCAATTTATTTTGCATGGAGGGATGGTGTTTGGTGTTTCTTTCTTTCAACAGGTTCTAAGGTTTTTTGTTTTGTGTCTGTTTGTGTAGAAGACAAATTTTAGGGTTGTATACTGCATATATCCTTCGATAGTAAATGTACTTTGGAACTTTGAACCTTACCAAGCAAAACAATCAGGCACAGTTTTTTGATCATTTAATTTGTGGACTGCTGTGCTGTGATTGTTTTCATTGCAATGCTATAACCAATTGTTACCATTATAATCTCCATGGGTGTATACAGTATTCAAAGCATATCCTGTTGTGATAGCTAAACATACAAAATGCTGGTGGAACACAGCAGGCCAGGCAGCATCTATAGGAAGAAGCATTGTCGACGTTTCGGGCCGAGACCCTTCGTCAGGACTAACTGAAAGGAAAGATAGTAAGAGATTTGAAAGTAGGAGGGGAAGGGGGAAATGCAAAATGATAGGAGAAGACCGAAGGGGGTGGGGTGAAGCTGAGAGCTGGAAAGGTGATTGGCGAAAGTGATACAGAGCTGGAGAAGGGAAAGGATCATGGGACGAGAGGCCTCAAGTGAAAGAATGGGGGGGGGGGGGGTGGGGAGAGCACCAGAGGGAGATGGAGACCAGGCAGAGTGATGGGCAGAGAGAGAAAAAAAAAGGGGAGGGGGAAAAAACTAAATATATCAGGGATGGGGTAAGAAGGGGAGGAGGGGCATTAACTGAAGTTAGAGAAGTCAATGTTCATGCCATCAGGTTGGAGGCTACCCAGACGGTATATAATGGGACGTTCCCATTCTGATATGTCTATCCATGGCCTCCCCTACAGTCAAGATGAAGCCACACTCAGGTTGGAGGAACAACACCTTATATACCGTCTGGGTAGCCTCCAACCTGATGGCATGAACATTGACTTCTACAACATCCGTTGATGCCCCCCCCCCTCCCCTTCTTACCCCATCTCTGATATATTTAGTCTTTTCCCCCCTCCCTCTTTTTTTCTCTTTCTCTCTGCCCATCACTCTGCCTGTTCTCCATCTCCCTCTGGTGCTCCCCTCCCCCTTTCTTTCTCCCTAGGCCTCCTGTCCCATAATCCTTTCCCTTCTCTAGCTCTGTATCCCTTTTGTCAATCACCTTTCCAGCTCTCAGCTTCACCCCACCCCCTTCGGTCTTCTCCTATCATTTCGCATTTCCCCCTCCCCCCACTACTTTCAAATCTCTTACTATCTTTCCTTTCAGTTAGTCCTGACGAAGGGTCTCGGCCCGAAACGCCGACAGCGCTTTTCCCTATAGATGCTGCCTGGCCTGCTGTGTTCCACCAGCATTTTGTGTGTGTTGCTTGAACTTCCAGCATCTGCAGATTTCCTCGTGTTTCCTATTGTGATAGAACAGGTTGGTAATGCAAATTCTCCTGCTAACCTTGCCCCTTTGCCCAGTTGGTCACCCTTCATCGTTCTGTCCCTGGTCTCGTTTCCCCAGTAGTTCACACACTTTGCCCTCCCATTATGCAATTCTTTCGAGTTTACTATTTATACACCCCAATAGCAAAACAATCACTAGCTTGGCTAATCAAATCAATTCCTTCACTTAATGTGCTCTACTGGTTTATAACTCAAAAATAAGCATTCCTGTGTCATTTATTTTCACTCTCACTGTTACATTGGTTTGTAGACATCTGCATGGCCCCAAAAGACCTGAGGGACAGCTTGGGGTGTTCTAAAATAATGCCTGTGTTAGTGGGAGCAGGTGCACTACACCCTACACAGGCAGATTTAAACCCTCAGTTTGGCTTTGCAGAGAGGTGCGGAGATTAGATTTGATGGTTGGTGAATAGTTATATTGGAAAGTTAACAATGAAGTGTGTCAAGGAGAAAGCCTCTGTATATTTGTAAATTTTTGTACATGTTTGTTTTCAGTTGTCTATTTGTAAATACTTTCTTTTTCACCTGACTCTAAATAAAACCCTTTGCACTAACGTGCTGTTGCAGCTTACCATCTGTATTTTTTTAATAGGTGACCCTCATCGGGCACACTTAACCGCACCTAATAGTGAGGTGTGGCAGCTTTGTGGCTGATTGGCCAGTTATGGACTGCTACCATATGCATTCATTATGCGCTGATAATATACAGTATAATCAAGCTTACAGCAGTTAAAAAGAAAACTACCCTGTACTGATATGATTAAGTTCAATAATTATCATGATGACAAAGGCAAATGACCTACTAAAACCACTATTAGTGTCTTCGTACCTCAGGCCCAATGGGAAATACACTGCCATTCTGTTGATTTGCATTGATGGAGACCCACTTGCGCTTATTGATGTCACTTCCATGTCCATAATGACTTTACATGTCAAGTCAACTAAATTGTCGTGGAACATTTCATCATGCAGTTAGTTAGCAGTTTGTGCCAAACATATTGCTTGCAGAGAGCTCTCATAAAGCAGCATACGATGAGACATCAAACAAACTAATAAAGAGCAGGTATCTGACATTATCAGTACTAAGAATATGAGCATTTTATATTCCTGGGTAACTGTGTTCTGTGCACTGTCACTTCATAAGTGGTATCTTTAGCACAGGAATCATTACCATCTGCACCAAGCTAAAGTAGGACATGTCCTGTGTGCATTTGTTTTGGTAGGATACCCAGGTGAATCAGGCCTGCTATTTTCCTCAGGCCGTATTTCACCTTCTGATCTTCTCAGCTTCTGGCCCACCTTTGAGATTTGCTGTAATTTCCTCACGTGACGTTTCGGACGCCTCCAAAGATATGGTCATATTGCTTCCCCCCATTAACTTGCCTTGTGCTGCCTGAATTCCACAGGATCCTACAATATGAAGTTTGGTTCCTGTTGAAACCCCTAGTCTGGTGTACTTTATTCAAGGATGCTGGAACTTAAACACAGTGAAACAGTTTATTCAATGTCTCTTTCCCACTGCTATCCACAGATGGTACAGCACATATAACAATAATACCATCTACAGCTTAATAGATACTATTTGCATACACGGCAGTTTGCCAACATTTTTTATCCAGTTTCCACTTTATTTTTACATTTTAAAGTAGCAATACCACTAATGTGAGAAATAGAATCAGTATTGCAAAAGAGTTTATTACTCCTTTTATTAAAAGGGTGTTAATGTTAATCATAATTTCTAACCACATCCATAAGACCTTCATTGCACTTATCATCTCATGTTATGTGTGACACATTTTTTTTGCATGCAAGAAGAAACATTAAACCAAGTATTCAGCCCTGTGTAAAGTAATGAACTGGATTTAATTGATGCTATTAAAATTGCACATTTGACTCTAATATTAGAGGCAAACAGATTCGACCTGTATTTATATGCATATTCACTTGTAGATGAATTAGTATTAATCAAATGAGATGTTTGTGCATTGAAGCATTTTTAGTGCCCCGTTAAAAAAAGTCTCCTTAAATATCTGCTTAACCCAAGTGTGTTGCAATCTTAAGAACTTAATTGGTGAAGCTTCCCATTTGCTTTGACAGACTCAGTTGAAACTTGACCGGTGCTTTCGGGGCATACAATCCTCATGAGACTAATTTCTTAGTGTGATCGATTCATAATACTTTCCAAAATTATTCACCTATGCTCTGTAGCTAGAATGGCGTTTTTAGTCTATAACAATGCTGCTTTCTTTTAAATAGGGAAAACAAATCATTACTGAATCAAGGGAAGACTGAAAAGTTCTCACAATGCCTGTGGCTGAGGTGGAGATATTTCACCTTAATTAATCCTGTGCCTCCTTCTCAATGGTAGCAATGTGAAGATGGTATGTCCTGGGTGATGGTGGTCCTTAATGACGGATGCTGCCTTTTTGAGGCACTACCCTTTGAAGATGTCCTCGATGTTGGGGAGGCTAGAGCCCATGATATATCAGGCTGAGTTTGGAACTTTATGCAGCTTTTTTCGAACCTGTGGAGTTGCCCCTCCATTCCAGACTGTGATGCAACCAGTTAGAATGCTCTCCCTGATACATCGGTAGAAATTTGCAAGAGTCTTTGGTGCTATACCAAGTCACCTCAAACTCAAAATGAAATATACCCACAGTTGACCCTTCTTTGTAATTGCATCAATATGTTGAGCCCAGGATAGATCGTCAGAGATTTGATGCCCAGGAACTTGAATCTTCTCACCCTTTCCACTAATGATTCCTCAATTCGGATTAGTGTGTGTTCCCTCGACATCCTCCTCCTAAAGTCCACAGTCAATTCCTTGGTCTTACTGACGTTGAGTGCAAGGTTGTTGTCGTAACACCACTCAACCAGCTGATCTACCTCACTCCTATTTTGCCTCCTTGTCACCATCTGAAATTCTGCCAACAATAGCTGTGTTATCGACAAATTTATAGGTGACATTTAAGCAGTGCTTAGCCACATATTAATGTGTGCAAAGTGAGGAGAGCAGTGGGCTAAGCACGTATCTGTGAGGTGTCAGTGAGGAGGAGATATTATTTCAAATCTGCAAAGACTGTGGTCTCCCAGTGTGGAAGTCAAGGATCTAGGTGTAGAGGGGGTTACAGAGGCCCAGGTTTTGGAGCTTGTTGATTTGCACTGATGGTATGATAGTGTTGAACACTGGGCTGTAATCAACAAAAGCAGTCTTACATAGGTATTGCTATTGTCCAGGTGATCCAAGGTTGAGTGGAGAGCCAGTGAGATTGCTGATGGAACTCAACAGATCAGGCAGCATCAATAGAAATGAAAAAAACAATTGACATTTGGGGCTGAGAGTTTTCATCAGGACTGAAAAGTAAGCGGGAAGATATAACAATATAACAATTACAGCACGGAAACAGACCATCTCGGCCCTTCGAGTCTGTGTTAAACACTTACTCTCACCTAGTCCCACTGACCCACACTCAGCCCATAACCCTCCATTCCTTTCCTGTTCATATACCTATCCAATTTTACTTTAAATGACAATCTTGAATTTAAGTAAATTTACTTTAAGATGCCAGAATAAAAAGTTAGGGGAAGAAAAGGAAACTAGCTGGAAGGTGATAGGTGAAACTAGGTGGGTGGAAGGGTCAAGGGTTGGACAAAAAGGAATCTAATGGGAGAGGAGTGTGGTGGACCCTAGAAGAATGGGAAGGAGGAGGGGACCTGGGGGAAGTGATAGGCAGGTGAGAAGAGGTAAAGGATCAGAGTGGCAAATAGAGGAAGGGTGTGGGATTGTTTCACTGGAAGGAGAAATTGATATTCACATCATCAGTTGGAGGCTGCCTGGATGGAATACAAGGTGTTTCTCTCCACCTTGAGGGTGGCCTCATCTTGACACAAGAGGAGGCCATGGACCAACATGTCAGATGGAAATGGGGATCAGAAATAAAATGTTTGGCCACCAGGAAGTTCCACATGTGCTGGATGGAGTGGAGGTGCTCAGTGAAATAGTTCCCTGAATTTATGACAAGTCTGACCAGGAGAATTGCAATCTGGCCTCAGCAAGAACAGGTCAGAGCACTACACTACTACAGCACCCCTTGTGTCTGTGGGTTTGATGGTGAGTTTGGGATTGGTGTGGAGAGAGTGGAGGGTAGTGCGTTCAGAGGGGCTAAGGTTTGAGGAAGAGAGAGGAGAGCTGAAGTTGAGACGGTTGACGTCTCGTCTGCAATTTGAGATGAAAAGTTCCAGAGCAGGCCAAGAACCAGAGTGCCAGAAGAGGAGTGGGTTGAAGGCGGGAGATGGGTCATCCATGCGGGGTGTTGAATTCTTGCCAGAGAGGTGGGCTCGGAGACAAGGGTGATGGAAGTAAAACTTGACATTGTGGTGGGCGTAGAGCTGAGTTGCGGGCAAAGGGGTTCAAAGGTGAGGCCCTTGTTGACGTCAGAACTTTCTGCCTTTTCCATTGGACCTTTGCATACAGTCCGTATACTTGTATATGTGACAAAAAAACTTAGCTTATGTGTATAATTTTTCATAAAATTCTATTGTATTTCTTTTTTCCCCTGTAAGAAAATGAATCTCAGAGTAGTATATGGAAGCATATACAGTACATGCTTTGATAATAAATTTACTTTGAACCTTTGAACTCTGAACATTGAAATACTTCCACCATCCTTTCAGTGCATTTCAGTTCACAGCAACTAGTATGAAAGAAACATGTCCTTGAACTTGTTAAGTGGTTGACTGCTTACTTATAAAAATATAACCTGGTATAAAATTCTAAGATGTATGAATCATTAATTTGTTATTATAAACACACACAGGTACACCTCACTGCCCTGATTGTTGTGTCTTTATTGCATTTTTCACATTGAAGACCCAGTGTGGTTCATTTTCACACTGATATATCTTGATGAACGTGCTTTGAGTTAATTTCTTGTCCAAGGTTTAAGTAACATTGCCAATAACATTAAAAGAAAGAGGAAATTAATGTGAATATGCTTATAATTAATTTCAAAAAAATCATGGTAAGAAATTTCAACTGAAGGTCAGATACTAAAAAATAAATATGTAGTGTAATATGACTTAAATTTAGCAGCAAATCTAAGGATTAAGAAGAATTCACAACACTTCATCACAAAGCAGACTCTTTCAAATTGTTATGCTCCTTAATGGACTTTACCAATGGGTATTTAGAGATGCTGTCTCTGTTAGGGTTGAATATTGTTGTCCTTCTTACTTATCTTTTATAGGAAGGCTTTGCTTGAGCAATTTTTAGCTGGAGGTTATTAAGTTTCTGCCAATGATTTCTAATCATAAAATTTTGCACAATCCCAGATTATTGATTTGGGTGATTTATCACTCCTATATACTTTGCTAGAGGTAATGATATTTATTGAATTAGATATTTTATAGAGGAGCTGCTCTATATTACAAGATTGGAATTGTAATGATGACATACCCATATTTCAGTGGTCCTATTGCCTGAATGATCAATCAAGGAGGGAAAATTGCTCATTTTTGTGTGGTCATCTTCTAAATCCTTTATGATATCATAAAGACTGTCAGGTCTAGGAAAAATAAACAATTCTCCCAGGCCACAAAGAAATACAATTCAATGGTATCTGAGAAATACATGCAACTATTTATTTTTCTTCACTGCTATTTATTCAGATCTTGTTATTTATGACTTACAGGTTCATTGTTTAATGATGAGTTTTAGAATCAGCAGCAGAATTAGGTTTTTATGACTGGCATATGTCATGATATGTGTTGTTTTGTGGCAGCAGTACAGTGCAAAACTTAAAATTGGCAACAAGTTATGTACAAAAGCCGTAAACAAATAGTGCAAAAGAGGAACAGTGAGGTTGTGCTCATGGGTTCATAGACCATTCAGAAACCTGACAGTGAAGGAGAAGAAGCTGTTCTTAAAACAGTGAGTATCGTCTTCAGGCTCCAGTACCTCCCTATAATGAGAAGATGGCATGAGCTGGATGCTGAAGGTCCTCAATGGTGGATGCCATCTTTGGAGACAACCCCTCTTGAAGATGACATGGTGGGGACAGTTGCGCCCATGATGGAGATGGTTGAGTCCACAATCTGCTGCGATCTTGTGCACAGGAGCCTCAATACCCGATGATAATGCAACAGCGTGAGATTTCTTCACTGTACATCTGTAGAAATTTGCTAAAGTTTTTGGTGACATGTTAAATCTCCTCAGGCTTCTAAGGATGCTGGTGTGCCTTCTTTACGACTGCATCAGTGTTTTGGGCCCAGGATAGACACACTGAAATGTTGACTTCAAGGAGCTTGAAGCTGCTCACCCTTTCCACCACCTCTCAGTGAGCACTGGCATATGTTATAACTATCTTACCTCAAACTTGGAACAATGTGAATAATATAACCTGTTCAACACTCGAGCCATTACTTGTTTGCTGTTCAGAAACAGAGCATAATCAGGCCGAGAGTCATGGACCCGAAACATTAACTCCATTTCTCTTTCCACAGATGCTGTCTAGCCCACCCAAATGTTTCCAGCGTATTATGTTATTACTTCAGATTTACTCTTCCTAATGTGGAAATTGGGAAGAATTGATAATTTAGAAACATCTTCCTCATGGATGCTCAAAAATTGCTATCAAATTGTTACCACCACTAGAAGAAAGTAAAGATTTGCAATATTACACATGAATTGAATTTGCCTCTATTTGGAAGAAAAGCTTTTGCAAATTCGATCAGAGAGGGGCACCACAGTCGCATAGTGGTTTGCATGATGCTATCATAGCTTGGGGCATCAGAGAACGGAGTTCAATTCGACATCGTCTGTACGGAATTTGTACATTCGCCCCATAACCCTGCGGGATTTCTTTGGGTGCTCTGGTTTCCTCCCATGGCCCAAAGATGTACTGGTTAGTGGGTTAGTTGGTCATTGCAAATTGTCCTGTGATTAGGCTTGGGTTAAATAGAAGGGTAGCCGGGCAGCGCAACTCATTGAGTCGGAAGGGCTCGTTCCATGCTGTATTTGTAAATAAAAACAAAATAATATCAGATTTTTGTCTTTCTAACCCAGCTATAATGAAATTAGATATCTTAGCCTCGAAGTATGACTTCAACCATTTCTGGTAGGTAGGTTGAGTAGATGATTTGCTTTGCCCTTATGCCAAATCAAGGCATAATAATTTGGAAATTGGATCATCTTTGCTTTAAGAAATCACCTGAGATTTTCTCTCTGTGAGGCGTGATAGAACATGACTTATAATTTTTAGGTTGCAGCTGCCTGTGTTCACGGCTGGGACACTTGACCAAGCTCCCTTCACTGAGGCAACACAGAGAGGGGTGAGGAAAAGCATGCAGAAATGGGAAGTTGTGTGGAAAGAGAAGGTGGCAAGAGGAAACTAAGGGAAAAGGGTTAATAAGCAACAAGGTCACCCATGCCATAGTGTGGCTGAGCCAGGCCATGGTTGGTGCTGCTTGATGCCACAGCTATCACTGAGGTCACAGATCAAAGCACAGTACTGCAATTTTTATCAGCGCTGTCTGCAAAAAGGCAGCACATGTTTATCAATGCAGGGGAATCATTGACTAATAAAAACTATGCTCCTGTGGCGGCACATCAATTTGCATATATTTTTGTGGCAATTTACGCTTTATCTCAGTGAGAGTGAAGCTTTTGATCCAATTTCTGTCAGCGAATGAGAAATGAATGCTGCGCACTTTGACAATGGCGGCATGTGCACAAAGCCCTAATGGGGAAATAATGCCAGCGTTAGGGTAACTCACATCAGGTAGTATCCCGTCCAATTTCCCAATGGGTGGGATTTACACCAGAAATAAACTAATAGGTCAAAACCTGCAGCAGACACTTTTCATGCATGATTTATGCATTAAAGCAGTCTGAATGAATTTATCCAATCTAATTTCTAGCTGTTCTTTTCCTGAGCTTAACACAGAAAACATATCAACACTTAGCTTTTACCTATTACATGGCTGATTATCTCCCAGGTTGTAGACTTGAAGAACAGAAACACTTCCCTTATTTAGTACATTATTCAATAAACATTTGTTTGAGAAAAGTTAATAATTTAGGACAGTTCAGCATATGTTTAAATATGTAGAAGTGATTTGGGAACTTGGAGACGAGAATGACATATAGATACTGAATTCACACAATTGAAATATTCACACCAAGGTAAGTAACTACATTCATTGTAATTGGCCTGAAATTGAGATGAAAATAGCATGCTAGCAAAAATCATAATTTTAATGGTTGGAAAATGGCACTGCCTTTAAGAGTACAACCATGTGGAGTTTAGAGGCAGAAGTGCAGAAATTTCCAAATCATCCACAGGCCAGTTGTCTTTTAGCCTTCACGAGCAAGATTTTTAAAATTCATTCAGCTCTTCAGATAACTGCAAACCACTGCCCCTGTAAATATAATAAAAATAGTAGACCTTGTTGAATGGAGTGTAACAGAATTTTATAACAGGATTGTAAGCCGTGATTAATGCCAAACACTTTCTCTGACTCTAATACTGCATTTCCTCAGATATATATTTCAGATTTCAGGAATTTTTATTAAAATGCCAACATTTTATATATTTCAGCTCTCACATAATTTTATTTTATTTTGCACTTTTTCATGCTTTATGTTAGTCTAAATTTTTAAATTTCCTCCTTCAGTATTTGTTATTTTCATTCCATTGCTGACCTTTGAAACCATAAAACTATCCAGCAAATTCTTGAGCATAGTATAAAAAACTAAGAACCTTCCAAAGCGATGAAAAAAACAAATTAAAGTTTGCATTGTGCAGTTATGACAGGCAGAGCATATCCCAAAACCTCTATACCTAAAGTATAAATAATTACAGTGCAGACAAATGTTGTGGATATTTAATTAAAAAAAAGAATTCAAAGCTTATCCTTATGGTCTTGATAATACAATTGGAGTCTTTTTTCAGTAATATCTCAGGAGTACTTGAAAGCATTATTTTGCAATCTTGTCTGAAACTAGATATGTGGAGGTTCAATGACTAAAAGCAGTGTTTTCATACTCAACAAACTTGATTTTATATTGATGATAAAATACAATTGTCACTTTGTTTATGGGAAGTTAACCCTCTTGCCTCAATGCAGTTGACAAATTTTTGTACATGGTCTGCTGGCAACATTAACTGGCATGTAATGGTTACTGTTGTACATTGATGTTTGGTGTCACAACTTAGAAGCTATACAGTATTTGTCTCAATAACCAGAGAAGGCTTTAAAAGGAAGGTGACAATGTAATGTACTCTGCTACTGCTGCTGCATAAAGCTAATTTTCCCAGCACTTATACCTTATGTATTTATGCCAAAGAGAATAAACGTAAATTTGATATCTTCTCAAATGAGATTTGGAGATCCCAGCTTGTCCTAAGATACTGACAAGTGTTCACCAATGAACCAGGTGCTCAAAGAAGTTGCAAATTTATTCCTGACCAGGGTGACCTGAGGGCTCATCTCCTTTCTCATGATGACAATTGTCTGATGGATACATATGATAAGCACTCCCCTCTCAGTGTAATCACTTCTGATTCAAACAATCTGTTCCAATCCCATAATTTGAAACAATAGCTCCCACTGAGAACTGCTCTCGGCACAATAATAAGATATCACAATACTACATTTGCACTTTTCTCAAAATCTTGAAATGATATACTATTATAACATATAAACATCTAAAAGGTAAAAGATTATCATGCTAGTACATCATATGTGTCAGTAAATTGATTCTGACAAAAAAAACCCTTTTTCATACATGATACAATATCTAACCTAGAGCTGTTGCATTAGCAAAGTCACTGGAGCGAAGTACTGTTAAATATGAAGTAGTCCCTTAATTCAACATTTTTTAAAATTATTTGACAAAATGAGACATAGGAGGCATCATATTGAGCCCCTTTTCAGAGGAAGAGATCTGCTTGATCCAATGCTACACAAAATTTTATTGGCTAAAGATCAAAGGGCAATTCCATATTTACAATACATCCTCAATGCTTCCTTTGAACTATACATAACTTTCCACACCTCCTGCTTCACACCCAGACTACAGACACCCAAATAAATTTTAATCAGCATTGTCTGCTCTCTCCATTAAATGTGGTTCACGGTACAGAGCTGAATTTTAAATTTAATCTACAGTCCATATTCAGATTTGAAGATTAGTGGCCCAAGTTACTTGCTGAAAAATGCCTTAACACCCAGGGGCTCCAATACTGCAATATCACATCAGTACTACACTGATAATTGTCTACATGATGTGCCCAAGTCCTGGACTGCAGCTTGAATGAGGTTTGCTTCCAGCTGGAACTTGGCAAACAGTGCATTGTGCCTTAAGCTTTGATGATTTATTTCCCCTGGATGAAGATTAATTAAAAACATTAATATTTGATGCTTTCACATCAGAAGAAAAAATGTAAAGAATGAACTGCTGTTTTGCATTCTATAGTTCCCTGCATGATTAATATTTTAGACAACCCTCTCAGAGTCAGACTCTCTGGTGTAAGGTTAAAGAGGTTGCAACCCATTTTCTGGCTCACTCAATCAGTGACAGAATGATGCTCAGTTTCTTTCCTAACAAAATTACTTTCCTATAACGCAAGCTGAAAGCTAATAAGAAATTCAAGGCCACACAGATATAAACTTTTCGAGTAAATCTCTAATAAATATTTTTTGTAAATTAAACATAAACCATATTGTTTAATATTTCAGCATCATCAGCAACTCCAAAGTGTGCTTTCAAACTTTGAAGGCATTCAGTCACAAAGATTGCCTCTATCATTGCCCAATTCCATCACTGCCTGAAGCCAGCGGCTGATTGCTTATGGCTTTATCCCCTCAAGAACTAATCTTTCTTTCCACTCTTTAAGCTCCACAAATGTCACCTTATCCAACGTTATATCACCCTTATTTTATCCGTATCCCGGCTTTTTCCTGCCTATCAATCCCTCCACTGCTTTTGACTCACAGTTAAAAACTCCAATTGAAAATACTCATTTAAATCATAAATTTATCTCAGTAGCCTTCTCTTTATATACTTAAGGTGAAGGTAGATAAATATTTAAAAGATCAAGGAAAAGGTTTGTGGAGAACTAATACAGAAGTGTAATTGTTACCAGTACAGATCATCTGTGGTTATAGTGAACAGCAGGAGAGAGTAGAGGGGCTGAGTGGCATACACTTACTTGTATTTTCTTGTGTTCTAGTACTATGACCACAAGATTCTTCATTTCACAAATTCTGATCTTTTTTCCTACCTTCTCTTTGTCCTGTGTCTGGCAACTGTTTGTTGAGATGCTAATAGGTTACATTCTTATATTCCTGGCGTTAAACATTTGCTTTGTCACAATCACCACCGTTCTTCTTAATATCTGCCTCTCACTAATATTCGCTCCTTTCTCAGTATCCATTTGCACCTTTTACAGTTCTCTGTCTGCCCCAGATTGAATTCTACATTAAATGCACCGCAAACATGGAAATTGGTTTATATTTCCCCACTCAGATGGAAAATTTCAAGTTCCATGTTGCACTCTCTTCAACGTTTTCCCTGTCCAAGATCAACATTGTTGTGGTCAGAAACCTACAAAGAATAATCCAAGGCAGAGGGGGAATGTTTTATAAACCACTTGTTTCATCCAAGATGGAGAGATGAAAGCAACTCCAAACATCTGCAAAAAATAAGTATCTCTTATCCCACTTGGAATAAGAAGAGAACACAGCACATCTGTCTTTGGTGGCATTGTTTAATGCTAAACTATTGCTCTTGAGACACTGCAGCTCTTGGTCACATAGAATTTAAGTTGTTAAATGAAAGGTCCCACAATCCCAAACACAAAAGAGTCTGCAAATTTTGAACATCCACCCCAAAACACACACAATATGCTGGAGGGACCCAGCAGGTCAACAGCATCTGTGGAACTGAATAAACAATCAAAGTTTCAGGCAAAGACTCTTCTTCAGGACTGGGAAAAAAAGGTGACGGTGCTGGAAAATAAAAGGTGGGGGGAGGAGAGGAGGATTAGCTAGAAGATGATAGGTGAAGCTAGGTAGATGGGAAAGGTAAAAGGCTGGAGAAGAAAGAATCTCATAGGAGAGGAGAGTGGACCATGGTAGAAAAGGAAGAAGGAGGGGTACCAGATGATAGGCAGGTGGGGAGAAAAGATGAGAGGTCAGAGTGGGGAATAGAAGAAGGAAGGAAGGAGGAAGGGAAAAAATGGAACAAGAAATCAATGTCCATTCCATCTGGTTGGAGGCTATCTAGACAGAATATGAGGTGTTCCTCCTCCATCCTTAGAGTGGCCTCACCTTGGCAAAAGAGGAGGCCATGGACCAAAATGTAGGAACAGAAACAGGATAGGAATTAAAATGGTTGGCCTGCAGGAAATTCCACTTCTGGCAGATGGAGCCAAATTGCTCAACAAAGCAACACCCAAATTTATTTCCGGTCTCACCAGTGTAGAGGACAACCCCAACATATTTGCAAATAAAGTGTTGCCTTGCCTGGAAGGACTGTTTGGGACCTTGAATGGAGGCACGGGAGGAAGTGAACGTGCACGTGTAGCATTTCTGACACTTGCAGAGATATGTGCCGGGAAGGAAATTAGTGAGGAGGGACAAATGGATAAGGGAATCACAGAAAGTGGACAGCTGTGGGGGGAGGGGGGATGTCATGAGGTGTTTTTTTAGTAGGATCCACTTGAAGATGATGGAAATTGTGGAGAATGATGTGTTGGATGTGGTGGTGAGTGAGGGTGTTAGGTCCCATGATCCAAAGTTCTTGTAGCGGTTTGGTAAGTGGTTGAAACTAATCCAAACATGTTAGAATTCAACATGAACTGAGAAAAAAAGCATACATTTGTGCTTAACATGGAATATACGCTCAGTGGCTAACTAATTAGGTACACCTCTACAGCTGCTCAATAATGCAAATATCCAATCAGCCAATTATGTGGCAGTTCACTCTCTCTAACTCCAGGCTTAAACTCCTTCCTTTGTCCTTATGCTTAATTGTTACCTGCCACCTCATCACAAAGCACAGAGCAGTTAATATTTTTTATTCAAAACTTCTAATAAAGGATAAATATAGTACTAAGATAGTCTTACATTGAAAAAGCTGCATCTGCTGAGTTTCTAGGCCTTGATCTCAGATAGACAATCATTTTTCAGTTTAGTTCAGTTTTCAGTTTTAGCAGATGGGCATGAATCATTAAAATTCTGCTAAAAAGACCTGTGACTTATCACATTTAACTAAATTGTTGCCAGCCATTGTGAGAAATCAAACTGCTGCACTCTGTAACTTGAAGAACGAGCATGCTTGTAAAAAATAACCATGTTCTGCGTCATTATTCCCTGTTCCATAGTGAAAATAGAAAATGTCAGAATACATCAACTAATCTGGCAGCACTGGAAGAAAACAAAATACCTTGTCAGAATTCCAGTCACCGTCTGTAGTGAGTTTGTTCATTCTCACCATGACCGTGTGGGTTTCCTCTGGGTGCCCTGGCTTCCTCCCACAGTCCAAGGATGTATGGGTTAGTAAGTTAGCTCAATGGTGTGGGCTCATTAGGCTAGAAGGGCCTGTTATTATACCAAATAAATAAATTACTCTAATCCATTCTTCCAGTTCCTCCATTTCATTGTTTTTGCTCCAATGATGAGACTTTTTAACACATGCCTCTTGAGAATCTTTCCCCTTTCTGAACCGTGTCTTCCCCTCTACCATCATTATTAAAACCCTTGAACAGATCTCATCTATTTCCTGCACTTCTACTCTTACCCACATCTTCCACCTGGGCACATTACTGCCTTCAGGTCTCTATTGAATTCTACATCTTCAGATAACTTGACTTGGTGCATACCCATTGTCCATCTGTGATAATAGCTGAACTTGTGGTTTTCATTTCCTCCCTGGGAGTGAAGGACATGGACATCCTGATCTGCTAGCATGATCTCCTGATCTGCATTTTGCAACTTGCACCTGCCCTGTGACTATGTTTTTTGATCTCTGGTCTCCCTCTCCAACTGCTCACATTCACTCATTGACTTGATAACCTTGCTCATATCGCTATCTGATCCCCATGGCTTCTCTGGTTTCACCCCTCTGGGGACATCACATTCAAACTCAAACTAAATGTTGTCACTGCCCTTGATCTTTTCAGTGTTCTGAACTATTTACTTTGCTGTGGCACAGACAATCTAGTAAATGTGCAGGTTAGAACTGACCCTAGGTTTCTAGAGTCATCATCTCTTGTATATATTCAACCAAAACTTTAAAATATCAAATTAAAATGTCAGTTCCATTACCCTCCACATACTGATTACTCCAATAACTCGCTGTCTAGTAGGCATACCACATTCATTGTGTCCATCTGTGTTGACAATCAATTTTACTTTAAAGAAAATGATACTGCACATAAATTATTTCAGATTAACAACACATCTACAATAAATGCTCAGTGCCACGGTAGTGCATTTAATTTACAAGCCATTTGTGGTCAAGGACTCTATTTATCGGGATGCAATACTCAACTCATATTATGAACATAGGGACATATCTGCAGGGCAGGGATAATCATTTTGATTCAGATGCAGACCTTCGTTTTAAAAAGGATTTAAACTATTTTTTTTTTGAGATGTAGACTTCATTAGCAGAAGGTAGAACAAATGGCTATTAGGAAGAAAGGGAATTGAACTGAGGAAGATGAAAAACAAAAGCTTTTCAGGAGCTCATACTGACCAAAAAATTATATTGTACTTAACTGACAACATAAGGGTGCAGTTTAAAATAATTTTAACATATGAATAAGTACAAATCTCCAATTTCAGGAACACACTATCTATTAAAATTAATCTAAAATCAAGTTCTTAAAGATTGTCAGTTTGTGATGTTCGATAGAAAAATATTGCGGCTTATATATATTTGACACATTAATGCAAATATGGCACTACGCTCTTAGACACTGGTACAATGTTTACAAGCCCATATTTCAAAGGAGAAGATCTCCAAAATACTATGACTGTGTTTTGCTTTATGGCTGACTTGTTTTAAACAAAAAAAAAATGGTGGAAACACTTTGCAGATCAGACAGAACCTGTGAAGAAGGAATAAAGTTCATCTACAGGGTTGAAGATTCCTCATTAGAAATATGGTAAATAATTCAGAGGAATGCTCTTTGACCTGAAGCACAAACTCTGTTTTTATCTTCCATTGATGCTGCCCGACCTTCTGAGTGCTTCCAGCATTTTCTATGTTTTATTCAGATTTCCGGCGTCTGCAGTATTATTTTAGGTTAAGTTTAAATCAAGCTTCATTTCAGTTAAACTATCTATGTACAGGAAATCTAAAAAGTGAAATCCCAGAATCTAAGCTGGAATATGTTCTGTTTCTTTTGAAGAAGACAAGTGTGAAAAAAAGAAATCACACTTTTCTTCAGATTTTGGTAATGATATTGAAGGTTTAAAAATTTTTGTGTGTATATTTTTACTCCTAGATATCACTGACTGTACTTAGTATGCCACTAACTCTCATGTTCACTTTGATTCAAGTGACAGATATTATTTTGGAAGATAACATTATTTAAATCCTACAGCTTTTGATCTGTTTACAAGGAAGGAAAATTCACCACTAAATGAAAGGAATGAAAATTAGTTTGACAAAATGGAAATGAAACTTAATATTTTCTTTCACTATGAACGCAAATACAGAATAGCAATAATGAAAGAAGCTTTCCAGAAAATGCAGACCATATTAACAGACAGAAAGATGAGCATGTGCACTAAAAACAGAATACTGCAGTGCTACATTTATTCTATCCTGATTTAGGGAAGTGAATGCTGGACCATTTCCCCAGCAATGGAAAAGAGACTAGAAGCAGCTGAATTATGGTTCTAGAGGAGAATGTTAAAAATATCATGGACTACACACACATCAAATGAAAGAAGAGCCCAAGCAGTTAGATCACTCAGACCAACAATAAGAGAAAGACAACTCAGATTCCTAGGACACATCATGCGGAAAGATGAACTAGAAAAACTCATTCTCTCTGGAAAGATCGAGGGGAGCAAACCTAGAGGAAGACCTCGGCTTATGTACATCAAAAGCCTAGCCAGGTGGCTACACATCGAGGAAATGGAAGTCATCCAAAGAACAAGGGCAAACAAGAGGAAATCAGCAGATGCTGGAAATTCAAGCAACACACACAAAATGCTGCGTTCCAAAGAACAAGGGATAGATCTGTATGGAAAACCATAGTCACCAACGTCCGCATTGGATATAGTACCTAGACAGACAGGTGAATGCAAAAAATAATGGAACTGTTTAGTGTGCAAGAATCTGAGAGATTATTAGTGCACCCTCCAACCCACAAGATGCTGGTCTTCACCCTGATGCATGTTTCAGTCTTAAGAGAGCTGTGGATGGTGGTGAACCCAAATGAGGTCTAGAATTAACTCAGAGTTGAAATAAGCAAGACGACACAAACAAAATCCAAAGGTGTAATCACAGACAGTAGTACTAGAATTGGAACTTCTACAATTGAGCACTGGACGTGAGGACTTTAAGTACAGACTTTCCGTGGAGGAATGTGGCAGGCAATAATTGGCTGTCTGAGTCTTAATAAGGCAGTAGCAGCTAACCATAGTCTGGAGGATTGGAGTGCTGAGCCTTGTTTACTTGTGAGCATGACAGAAGCCCCTTTCTACCATTGGCTCCTAACAGCTGAGAGCAATCAGGTTGGTGAAAGTCCTCAATCAAAGTAGGGCCCAGAATGTCCCATGGAGGAATCCAACTTCCATCTTCTGGGTCATATCACTTCCAACCAATGAGGTCCTGCCTTTTACTTTGAACAATGTGGGTGTCCAAAAATTGCCACACTGGGAAGGTGGGTTGTCCCTCGACAATTCTGCGAGGTGGAGGAGGTTTGCAAACCGGAGCCAAGGAGCTGGCACTCAAGGGCTTCAGGCGGGGCATGTGGCATGTGGGGTGAATCCGCATGGTGCTCAGGAGATGGAGACGATAGGTAACTGGGCTGACACTTGCAGGATTTTGAACAGACCAATGTAATGAGAGGCCAGTTTGCTGGATTCAACCCACAGGGGGAGATCTCTAGTTGAGAGCCAGGCCTGCTGACTGGGAAGAAGTGTTTGTCCCTGTCTTCCCCAGCAGTTGCCCTGGTCTTCTAGTTGCTGCAATATAGCCAACAGCATTTCTTTTGCTTTAACCCATTTCTGGTGGCATCTCTAGACCAGTTGGTCCCCACCTCCGCTTCTTGTTCTGGGCACAGCAGAGGATGGTATCCAAATTGGCATTGAAAATGGGACATCCCAATAGATGAATGGTGAAATGTGTTGTGCACAAGCTCTGCCCAGATTGGGTTGTCACTCCAGGTGGTAGGTTTCCCTGAGGCTAGGCTTCTGAGTGTTCTCTCTAGGGCTTGGTTGACCCTCTCCATTTGCCCATTGGTATGAGGATAAAACCTGGATGACAAACTGGCAGAGGCACCAATAAGCCTTCCAAATCCTAGAGGCAAACTGGGGGCCATGATCGGAGATGATCTCTTGGGGGAAACAGTGAATCCTGAAGACATGCTGTAACATGAGTTTGGTGGTCTCTGAAGCTGATGGTAGTTTGGGAAGGAGTACAAAGCAATAGGCCTTGGAGAATCAGTCTACAACCACCATGATTACTGTATTATCAGTACCATCAAATTTGCTGATGATACTAAGCTGGGTGGCAGTCTGACATGTGATGAGGATGTTAGGAGAATTCAGGGTGACTTGGATAGGCTGGGTGAGTGGGCAGATGACGTTTAATGTGAATAAGTGTGAGGTTATCCACTTTGGGAGTAAGAACAGGAAGGCAGATTATTATCTGAACAGTGTAAAGTTAGGTTAGGGAGAAATACAAAGAGATCTAGGAGTCCTTGTTCATCAGTCACTGAAGGTGAATGAGCAAGTGCAGCAGGCAGTGAAGAAGGCTAAAGGAATGTTGGCCTTTATTACAAAGGGAATTGAGTACAAGAGCAAGGAAATCCTTTTGCATTTGTACAGAGCCCTGGTGAGACCACACCTGGAGTATTGTGTACAGTTTTGGTCTCCAGGGTTAAGGAAGGACATCCTGGCTGTAGAGGAAGTGCAGCGTAGATTCACAAGGTTAATTCCTGGAATGTCCGGACTGTCTTACGCAGAGAGGTTAGAGAGACTGGGCTTGTACACGCTGGAATTAAAGAGATTGAGAGGGGATCTGATTGAAACAGGTAAGATTATTAAGGGATTGGACAAGATAGAGGCAGGAAATATGTTCCAGATGCTGGGAGAGTCCAGTACCAGAGGGCATGGTTTGAGAATAAGGGGTAGGTCATTTAGGACAGAGTTAAGGAAAAACTTCTTCTCCCAAAGAGTTGTGGGGGTCTGGAATGCACTGCCTCGGAAGGCAGTGGAGGCCAGTTCTCTGGATGCTTTCAAGAAGGAGCTAGATAGGTATCTTATGGATAGGGGAATCAAGGGATATGGGGACAAGGCAGGAACTGGGTATTGATAGTAGATGATCAGCCATGATCTCAAAATGGCGGCGCAGGCTCGAAGGGCCGAATGGTCTACTTCTGCACCTATTGTCTATTGTCTATTACCCTGAGATGCCAGAAGACCAGACGAAGTCCACAGAAATGTAGGACCAAGGGCAAGTAGGAATAGGGAGAGGCTGAAACAGACCTTGAGGCTGTGCTTGGGGTTCTTTATTTTTTGTGCAGACATCACACACTAAGACATGTTCCTGGACATGTCTTATTTATGCCTTGCTACCAACAATGCCTCCTGATTAACTCTAGGGTTTGAGCCACCCCTGGATGCCCAGCCAGATTCGAAGCATTTTCCCAGATGAGCACCTCCAAATGAAGAGGTTTGGGAACAAAGGTATCTCCAAGAGGACTACTACCCAAGTCTGCCCCATGACGCACTTGGGCTCAGTGCACCATCAATGCTCCAGTAGATGCACGTCACCTCTCTGGAGTTGGGAATTACAGATGAAGGGTTCTCTTCCCTTTAGGTGCTTTGAACTACTGGGAGAGGGTATCTGTTTTTTTTATCACAATGGTAAGTAATAAGGAATTTGAACCTATTGAAGAATAGAGACCAACAAGCCTAGCTGAAATTCAACCTCTTTGCATCTGGATGTAAGCTAGATTTTTGTGATCGGTCCATACCACAAATGGATGTTTGGACCCCTCAAACCAGTGCTTCCACTCCTCTACTACCAATTTAACTACCAACAATTCCCACTGTCATAGTTTGCCTCCATGGGAGAAAGATGTCTTGAGTAGAAGACACAGGGATTCAGTTTGTAGACAAGATAGCCCCTACTCCCATGTCCGATGCATCGACCTACACAACAAAAGCTAAGTCCAGGTGTGGTGGAACTAGGATGGGTGTAGACGTGAATCTTTGTTTTAACTCTGCAAAAGCCACCTTAGCATTTGAAGTCCAGTGGAAAGGCACAGTGAGGTTGGTGAGAGGCGCCGTCTCTGAACTGAAATTGTGGATAAAATGCCTGTAAAAGTTGGCAAAACCTCGAAACTGCTGAAGTTTTTCATGAAGGTGGGTTGAGACCAATTCCACATGGTCTGGGTCTTATCAGAGTCCATTTATAGTGTGTATTAGATATAACAAATGCAACGAAGGAGACTGTGGATACATGGAATTTGTTCTTCCTGAGCTTGGCAAATACTTGATGCTTGAGAAGCTGTTGTGGAAGCTGCCAGATATGCTAAACATGTTCTTTAGTAGACCGAGAGAAAATGTGTATATCTATTAGGCAGACAAAGATGAAGAGGTGTAGCATCTCCCGGAATATGTCATTGATAAGGGCTTGAAATACCACTGGAGCATTTGTCAACATGAAAGCCATGGCTCATTGTGGCCCATAGGTGTGTAGAATGCTGTTTCCCATTTGTTTCCTTCATGAATGTACAGTAGTTAAGCTTTTAGGTGCTTCAGAGGTCCAATTTGATAAATATTTAGCTTCCTGGAGAAACTCAAAGGGTTTTTAACAGTGATCTTATTTAGCCACTTATAGTCTATGTAGGGAGATGCAGAAGGTTGAATAACCCCAGATGCCAGAGCTTATCAGATGTCGTCCTCTGTGGTATTTCTGTCTGGGCTGAGAGAGATTAGAGCCATCCCCAAGGACTACAAGTACCCAGCGGTAAATTGGTGATTTAGTCATGGTCCTAGTGAGATGGTAGAGTAGTGGCCTTTTACTTGCTGAAGATGTCCAGTAGGATTGAATATTCTGGAGGTACTCTAGGCAAATCAGAAGCACTGGGGTTAGAGGCAGAAGGTTCAATGGGTAATTCAGGAGGTATCTCGGAAATAGTCTCGCAGGTAGTCTCAGAAGTTGGCTTGGAAGTTGTCATCAGCTCCTTCTGGAGGCATTTCTCTTTGCACTGATTTGACCAGCCCAGAACGGTGCCAGTAGTCCAGTTGACTCTGTGAGATGATAGATAGGGATCACCCGGAATGTGTGGTATTTCTGAGGAGCAAATGACATGGAGCTGGACTGATTCCATGTGCTGGCTAATCCTGAGCTTGAGTGGGGACGTTTGCTGGTTGAACTATCCCGGCACCAAAGGTCTCCCATTCAGGGCTGAGCAATGAGCTGCTGGCTGAGATGCAAAAACGGGATTTTCAATGTAAAAATAAAATTCCCTGTGGCACCGGCGTAAATAAAGGCATTGAGGGAATCCTTTTGGTCTCCCCGTGAAAGTGATACAGGGAGCACCATTCAGGAGACAGCTGAACTGGGAGTGAGGCTGACAGTTATCACAGCCCTCCCTATGCTGGACGGTCCCTGGAATGTTCATGCAGCTTGGGACAAGAGGACTGAAAATGTCTGGCCTCTCCACAGCAAATTCAACATATCTCCCTCCCTCTTTTCTCTCTTTCAGCTCGAGGCAGCCTGGTCTGGTCTATTTACTTTGGCTCATTGGAGGCTAGGATTGGCAGCAGTCAAAGAGGAGTCCAAGCCAGAGGAATATGAGAAGACGGAGGATAATCAGGTGGAGATTCTCTTCGGAATCATCCCCTTCATGTATGCCTTCTCTTTTCCATTAGTTGGTTATTGAGTTGAATTCCCAGGTCCATAAGACTCTCTGGATCTTTCACTGGTCCTCAAGCCACAAGGGCTTCCTTTAGCTCATCACTCTATCTCTTATGGAATACGGCTTCCATATTCCAACCACTCTCTGCGGCCAAGGTACAAATTTCTATGGAATAATCAGCCACTGACCGATTCCCCTGGTACAAGGTGAAGAGCTTTATCATAGACCCATATCCTCTGGGAGGGGGGGGAGGGGTGTGATAGAAAGCCCTCAAAGTCTCTGAAAAGGCACTGGCACAGACAGGTGAATCCTTTTCTCAGAGTGCAGTTGTCCAGGCAAGGACTCCTCCATTAAGGAGCCAGATGATATAGGCTACCTTATTGCATTCCGTCAGGAACTTGGATGGTTGTAACTCAGAGGTCTAGAAGGTCAATTCCTGGTACGACACCAGGAATCCTCAGCATACCTCACGGCCACTGTCATTCCCTTCGGGAGCTGGTAGGTGCAGCGATCCCTCGTGAGTATTGATGGAGTCTCCAGCTCGAGCATGCCCAGAACTGGCACCCACTCCAGCCAAACTCGGATCCTGCCTACCAGAGTCAGAGAGCTTCTGGAGAGTGGAGAGGATCTCCTGAAGCACGTCGCCGTGTCTGCCTACATTTGCTCCCTGGTGGGCCAATGTGATTCACAGACATTCCTACTCCGCTGGGATCATGATGGCTCGATTGTGCTGTAAAGAGAGAGCTATGGATAATGCTGAACCCAAGTGTAGTGCAAGGTCTAGAATTAACTCAGACTTAGACTCAAAATAAACAAGGGGCAGCGCCAGCTAACCGTACTGCGGGAAATTGGGGTGCCGAAAGCTGGATACCTGCTGCTATTCAGTTGGGATCATGGCAGTTCCTTCCTGGTTTAACAGGAAGTAGTGGTTGTATATATCAATGCTTGGAAAATGTGGCCACGAGGTTATAACAACACACAAAAAACTGGAGTAACATAGCAGTTCAGACTGTCTCAATGAAGTTAAGACCTTTCATCTGGACAGGTTGTAGTGCTGGATTCAGGATCAAGTATGAGTAAATGGTTTTCCATTATCTGAAGCAAGTGAGCCAGTGTTCAGTGCTGTATTAAGAAAGCCTCCAAAACCTCGAGTTTCTCAACCCACAGTTTTCAATTTCTTCAACCTTTCCTCTCTCTTTAACCATATTTTGTAATTAACTTTCTCCAATCTTGTTGTGTCCACACATATTGCATTTCTCCTGATGGGAACAATGAGCCAAAGCACAATTATTCCTATTATTAAACCTTTTATTTGCACAGAGAGAAGGCTATTTTGGAAGCAATTGTTGTGTCCTTGATATGAACAATTCCATGAGAAACTCCAGTGAGAAAGGCTTCCTTCTGAAAACTATGACCATCTTCTTTTGCACCAGCCATATTGCCATATCCCTCCAGACTTCCATCAGCCTCCATTGCCCACCCTTCCTTCCCGAACCACTGAATTTGCTCCACCAGGGCTACTCGCTGCATATTCAATTAAATCCTGTCTTGATAAGTTTTCATATTTTCTGGGTTTCTTATATCTATGTCTGGATGCAGGCTGCAATGAGATATGAAGCTTGGCACTGTAGAACTCAAGATGTTTATCAGTGGGCAGTTTATTACAGTGTTGAGTTCTTCACCAGTACCTTGGGATCAGGAGTAATTTACTCCCAAGCCATTCTTGTGGTTTTCTACCGAGCCTAACATTTGAACAGCAGTCTGCTCCTTCCACTGCTTACAAGGGGCCTCTGACTGCTCCCTTTGCATGGTTCTGGGGTTCCCAATACCTTCCAGAATATTCTTTCACTGCTTTGGACAGTAGTGGACACAGGAGCTGGTGGGTGCATTGCATTTCTTTAAGGAGCCTTTGAACACAGCCTCTATTTCTTTTCCTCTTTCTACCTAATAATCCCTTCCTGTGACAGATGATGGGATAGAGCATTTTGCTTTAGGTGTTTGGCGAGTAACTTTTTGATGAAACTCAGGAGATTGCTGCAGACTTGGTGTAGGATCCATAGCAGTAATCAGCTAAGTAGTAATTCTTTGGCTGTGTTTTGCTAGCAGGTCATTTAGTGACAGTTATCTACATTGTTAGCTTTGTTTATCATTATTGTCACACACACTGACATACAGTGAAAAACTTTTGTTTACGTGCTATCCAGGCAGATGATACCATACTTGATAGGTGGTTTCTTTCTACTAGAGAGCAGTGCAGAGGAAGACAAATGCACAGTATAATGTTGCAGCTAAAGAGAAAGTGGAATGCAGATAGACAAATAAAACGGAAGATGTGTGGCACCATAGGTGGAGTCAATGGAAGAGAGGGTCTGATTGATGGATTGGGTTAAAAGCACTGCAAAAGTTCTGTTACCAAGTTTTGTTATATTTGAGTTTATCACGTCACTCTACCTGCTAAAGGGAACCCGTATTCTAATAACCCTTAATAAATTGATCAATTAAAAGTTCTCAGCATATTAGGCTACATTTTCTTCACTCGGTAAGAACAGTGGAACTACAGATGGGAATCATAAAGAGGTCTCACAAAGCAACACCAAAAGGAGATTTTTATTCATACCATTTTCAATATGCCTATTTTAATTTTTAAGGCCTGATTTCTGCATTTATTCCTTTTTACTTTTAGTTAAACAGACAAATATATTTAGCTAAAATGAATACTGAAGTTTTGTGAACCGAAGTTCTTACATTGCAAGTTCATTCCTGTGTTTTGGCAGTGTTACTGATGTAAATATGCAACATAAGGTCGTGGGTCAGCCAGGCCCCCACATCTGCAGCTTTGTACAAGTCTCACCTCTGAGAGCCTCAAAGTGTGTAGCCAGGCAAAGGCTAATGTGTATTAGCAAGACAAAAGTTCGGGGAGGAGATGAGAGGAGATGAGCTTTAATTTAGTGAAGATTTATGAGGCCTCATGAAATCAGGCTGAACCACCCATTTTCTATATCATTTACTCAGATCTAAAGAGAAGGTTTTTGTTTCGGGAGATAGTCATTTAGAATTAACTGGTAACAAATCTTTAGAAAATTAAAGATGTGGTTGAAGTTAAGGATTTCAAGAAGTTCAAACTCTTAAGATTGAAATAAAAAACTCAAAGTATT
The DNA here is from genome assembly GCF_048418815.1 of Hemitrygon akajei. Taxonomy (NCBI): domain Eukaryota; kingdom Metazoa; phylum Chordata; class Chondrichthyes; order Myliobatiformes; family Dasyatidae; genus Hemitrygon; species Hemitrygon akajei. The sequence continues at coordinate 31,301,183 of NC_133145.1, forward strand.
GCAACATGTTAACTCTCATTTAATGCGTTATTTTCACTTAAACTTAATTTATGTCATAATAACTATTATTATTTAAAATTACTTACTCTAAGTTATTTCACATAACATATGGGATTTATTTAAGTTTGCAACCAAATTTTATCATATGTCTACAGAAGAAAAAAATCAAATTAATGAAAGAGAATAATTGCAGCTAACCGTCCATTGTATGGCATATTATTGTGGAGATAAATGTAATGTTGTGCTCTTAAAATCAGTATATTGAAAGCATTTAGCAACTCAATCACTTGTTCACCAGGTTCACAGTATCAATGTCATTGAATGCTTGTTATAGTTAATTATATTTTTAAGAACTGTAGAACAGCCTTTTTTTTCCCTGAAAAAGAAGCACTCTGTCACAAGGTAAATTTTATTAATTACTCCTTGTAAGTGAGAATTGTGAAAATAAACATTTGATTTTATAGAGTGACATTTACTTTACAAAAAGGCATTCTGCTTTGTGTTGGAAGGTCAGGAAGACTGTGACAGATTATGGACCTCCCTTAAACCAGTGCTCCAAAGGACAAGTTATTTCTTCTTAAGCCTATGGCATAAGTTTATATGACCCCGTGACATCCATGAAGCACACCTGGACACCAACCAGTTCAGAGAACTCAAGCCTGTTAAAATCTAAATAGCCCTGAGTAACTTAGATGATCCTGTTTGCTCCAAAGTTAACAATAATAATGGGACATAAGGATAGAAAGATTTTTAAATAGTACAACAGATTTCAAACATCATTGGAATTAGAATTCTTTGATTTGGAATACTTGTTCTGGAATATCTGGAATGAATACCGCATATAGGTTTTCCAAAGGCAGTGATGAATAAATATATTTTAACAAATGATATTGAGATGTATTAAATTCTTGTTTAATTTCACTACCACCTTGGACAAAATTGGACAAAATTTCCTCAACATATATGAATTGTATCTGGCATTATGGCACAGTGCATCTCAGGTTGGATTTTGAATGAAGTTAATCATGTTTGATGCAGTTTGTGACATCCTGGTTGCAAGAAAAATGAAAAGAACAGAATGAAGACCTGAACTCTATATTTGAACTGTGTAAAACTTCTGTGGTTGTGGCAAATCAGAATACTTGAGCATTAGGGAAGTTTGATTACCCAGTTACAATCAAAAACGTCATTTATCATCTTGGATGACTTGAACATAACATATCAAGCTCCCTCTCTTATCTCAAACCAAGTAGGTGTTCATAGATGAGTCAGTTGTATGTCAACATTAATTATATGAGCTGTGTTTTTGAAATTTGATGTTGTTAAATGTTGATGCCCTTAAAATATTAAGAAGCAAGTGAATAAAAACAAAGACCTGTTAATAGATAGTGAGTTCACAAGTAAAAATGTGGCATATCTTCAACAAAATAAACGTCTTAAGGATAGGTTTCTATTTTGTTAAGAACTTTGCACAACTATTCTCCCTGAAGCCAGAAGAAAAGCCTTGAGTGACATAAGTGGAATAATCTATCATCTTCCTGGATTATTTATTGATTTGTTAATTGCACCTCATGATGTACATCATGTAGTTTTTTCAGTCCAACCCTAGCATGATTGTCTGAATCAGTTCAAATGATCAGGGGAACTCCAGAAATGGAAACAGAAAATGTTGCAAAGTTTGCAAGTCAGGTAGCGCCTTTGAAAAGAAACACGTAGTTAATGTTTTAGGTAGGGAAATTCCAGTGCAAGTTAGGTCAAGCTAAATTAAATTTATGCAATCTTAAATGTTGGTTTAGCATTTGTTTGCCTGAAGCTGATACTGTTCATGCCTTCAGATCAAAATAACAAGGAATTACGTCTGCCCAAAATGCCCATTCCATTTGTCTGAGGAAGGTCCTCAGACGAACATATTGTGAAGGTTCCCTCCAATAGAAAATTGTTAACTAATTTGTGAAATTACTGTTGCACACCTCTCAGTCTTAGCTTAGCACAGATCTCTCCATCAATATTAACGATTAGAATCAGTGGGCTGAGGTGGTTGACCGGAACATCTTTGTAAAAATTAGTTTTGATTAGTATCATAGAGTCATAGGGTCATGCAAAAAAGAAAAAAAATTACATAAACTTGTCTCATTATGCTGTTTATTGGAAGTATTGCATGATAAGTAGAAAATGGATAAATTATTGTTGACCTCTGAGTGTCTAATCTGAAAATTACACTTGATCCTGGTTTTGTAGGTGAAAGGTGGTTGCAAGTATCCCTTGATAATGAAAGAGATGCAACACTGGAAGAACTTACATTGAGCAAATTCTCATAAAGTGAAATCACTGTGTGAAATCTGATGTATCTAATGTGGTATTGTCTATTCAAATGGACGGAGGGTTACATCAAATAATCACTTTATAGTTTGAAGTTCCATACCCTGGAGTGCTGTTGGTAGTAGAACAAACATTTGTAACTGGAAAATTTCTAAATCAAAGAAATCCTTTGGTTATTCCTAGCTTTGGAAGACTATGAGATGAATTTTCAATGTGAGATATTAAGTAGGGTCCTAACAATGATAGTTCAAAATTTTACCTGCAAGTCACTACAATGTCAGTAATTGAACTATCCTTTTGTCAATTTCCCATTGTTGTTATGAATTTGGTTTTATATCTCATTAAATAACCAGGAGTATACAGATTTAAAGTTACAGCTACACAATGAAGAACATTGTTCTTATTTTGACATGTGTTTGAACTGAGGGAGGACACATTTAATCCTGAGTTAAAGCGGTGTTTCTCTGAAAACTCCCATCTTTTTTTGCATAGGTTGAAACAAACAACATTATTCACTCGAATTTCAAAGCTTCTATATTTTGTATTTTTATTTTTTAGATACTGTTGGGGAGGGATGACCTACAGTGGAAGCTGTAGCAACCGGGTCTCTGGTACTGTGGCTCAGAAGGGATGTGGGGAGGAGAGAACTACAGTAGTGATAGGCGATTCCGTAGTTAGTAGAAGAGCAAGCACGAGATTCTGTAGTCACGATAGAGACACCCGGATGGTATGTTGCCTCCCAGGTGTCAGGTCAGGAACATGGCGAATCAGGTCCATGGCATTCTGTAGGGGGAGGGGAAGCAACCAGAAATATTGGTACATACTTATTTGCACCACTGAAGAGAGAATTTAGGGAGCTAGGTAGAAAGCAGGACCTTCAGGGTAGTAATCTCTGCATTTCTGCCTGGGCCAGTGTAGGTAGGAACAGGATGACTTGGCAGATGAATGCATAGCTGAGAAACTGGTGCAGGGTACAAGGTTTCAGATTTCTGGATCATTGGGATCTCTTCTGGGGAAGGTATGACCTGAACAAAAGGAATGGGTTACACCTGAACCCGAGGAGACCAATATCCTTGTGGGCAGGTTTGCTAGAACTGCTGGGGAGGGTTTAAAATAATTTGGCAGGGGGGTGGGAAATTGAGTTATAGGGCTGAGGATGGGGCAGTTGGTAAACAAGCAGAGTTAGTGAGACTCAGAAAGAGAAGCAAACACGAGGAAATCTGCAGATGCTGGAAATTCAAGCAACACACACAAAATGCTGGTGGAACGCAGCAGGCCAGGCAGCATCTATAGGGAGAAGCACTGTCAATGTTTTGGGCCGAGACCCTTCGTCAGGACTAACTGAAAGGAAAGATAGTAAGAGATTAGAATCTCCCTATAGATGCTGCCTGGTCTGCTGCGTTCCACCAGCATTTTGTGTGCGTTGCTCAGAAAGAGAAGGCAGATGTTATGGCAAAATTGCAGTCAGTGGGATGAGTTGCGGTATAATGTGGACGAAATTGAAAAGGGTGATGAATACAGGAATGGAAGTGTTATAATTGGATGCACGTAGTATATGGAATAAGGTAGATGATCTTGTAGCACAGTTAGAGATTGGCAGCTTTGACATTGTGGGCATCAATGAGTCATGTCTGAAAGATTATAGCTGGGAGCTTAACATATTGTATCAAAAGGACAGGCAGGTAGGCAGAGAGGGTGGGGGGGAGCTCTATTGGTAAAAAATGAAATCAAACCCTTAGAAAGAGGTGACATAGGATCAGAAGATGTAGAATAATTGTGGGTAGAGTTTAGAAACTGCAAGGGTAAAAAGACCCTAATGGGAGTTGTATACAGGCCTCTGAACAGTAGCCAGGATGTGGGCTATAAGTTACAGCGGAAGATAGAAAACATGTGTCAAAAGGGCAAAGGTATGATAGTCCTGGGGAATTTCAATATGATTTTCAGATTTGAAAAATTAGGTTGGCGTTGATTGGGTGTGTTGTGAACTAGATTTGATTAGGGAGCTTGAGGTAAAGGGTTCACCCTGCAATTTGAGAGGGAGAAGGTAAAGTCAAATGTAGCAGTATTACAGTTGAACAAAAGAATTACAGAGGCATGAGAGAGGAGCTGGCAAAAGTTGATTGGAAAAAGACACTAGCAGGAATGATGACAGAGCTTCAATTGCTGAAGTTTCTAGGAGCAATTTGGAAGGTGCAAGATAGATATGTCACAAAGAAGAAGTATTCTAAATGAAGGATGACATTACTGTGGCTCACAAAGGAAGTTGAAACAAAATTAATAGAATGGGTATATAATAGCGTAAAAATTAATGGAAAGTTAGAGAAATGGGAAACTTTTAAAAATCAACAGAAGGCAACTAAAGAAGCCAATAACATCAAAGATAACATCAAAAATATTTTCAGGTATGTAAGGAGTAAAAGAGAGGCAAAAGTAGATACTAATCACCGGAAAAAGGCACTGGAGAGGTAGTAATAAGGGATAAGGAAATGGTGGAAAAGCTGAATAAGTATTTTGCATCAGTCTTCGCTGTGGAAGGCAATAACAGTATGCTGGATGTTCGAGAGTGTCAGGGGGCAGAAGTGAGTGAATTTGTTATTACTAAGGAGAATATGCTCAGGAAGTTGAAAGGTCTGAGGTTAAATAAGTCACCTGAGTCGAGTCAGATGGATTACATCCTAGGGTTCTGAAAGAGGTACCTGAAGAGATTGTGGAAGCATTAGTAATGACCTTTCAAGCATCACTAGATTCTATAACGGATCCGAAGGACTGGAAAATTGCAAGTGTCACTCCACTGTTTAAGAAGGGAGGGAGGCAGAAGAAAGGAAATTATAGGCCTGACCTCAATGGTTGGGATATGTTGGAGCTGATTGTTAAGGATGAGATTTCGGGGTACTTGGAGGCTCATGTTGAGTTAGTCCTAAGTCAGCATGGTTTCCTTAAGGGAAAATCTTGCCTTACAAATCTGTTGGAATTGTTTGAGGAAATAACAAGCAAGCTAGACAAAGGAGAATTGGTGGATGTTGTATAATTGGATTTTCAGAAGGTCTTTGTCAAGGTTCGGACATGAAGCTGCTTATCAAGAAAAGAGCCCATGGTATTACAGGAAGGGGATGGAGCATTGGCTGGCTGGCAGGAGGCAAATAGTGGGAATAAAGGGAGTCTTTTCTGATAGGCTGCCATTAAATAGTGGTGCTCTGCAGGAGTCAGTGTTGGAACTGCTTTGATTTATGTTATATGTCAGTGATTTGGATGACGGAATTGTTGGCTTTGTGGCCAAGTTTGTGGACAACATGATGATAGGTGGAGGGGTAACATAGAAGTATACAGCACATTACAGGCCCTTCGGCCCACAATGTTGTGCCGACCATGTAACCTACTCTAGAAACTGCCCAGAATTTCCCTACTGCATAGTCCTCTATTTTTCTAATCTTCATGTACCTATCTAAGAGTCTCTTAAAAGACCCTATTGTATTTACCTCTACCACCTTCACTGACAGTGCGTTCCACGCACCCACCACTCTATGTGTGAAAAACTTACCTCCGACATCCCTGTTGTACCACTTCCAAGCACCTTAAAGCTATGTCCCCTTGTGTTAACCATTTCAGCCCTGGGAAAAAGTTTCTGGCTATCCACATGATCAATGCCTCCCATCATCTTCTCATCATCTTATACAAGTGTTGAGGAAGCAAGGAGGTTTCTGAAGGACAGACAGATTAGGAGAATGCGCTAAGAACTGGCAGATGGAATACAATGTCAGGAAGTGCATGGCCATGCACTTCAGTAGAAAGAAAAAAAACATGTACTATTTTATAAATGAGGACAAAATTCAAACTGATTTGCAAGGGGACTTGGGAGTCCTCGTGCAGGACTCCTTAAAGGTTAACTTGCAGTTTGAATCAGTGATGAGGAGGGAAAATGCAATGTTAGCATTCATTTTGAGAGGACTAGAATATAAAATCAAGGATGTAAAGCAGAGGGTTTATAAGGCATTGGTGAGGCCTCATTTGGAGGACCGTGAGCAGTTTTTGGCCCCTTATCTAAGAAAAGATGTGCTGACATTGGACAGGGTTAAAAGGGGGCTCCTGAGAATCATTCTGGGAATGAAGGGCTTATTATATCAGGATCTCTTGATGGCTCTGGGCCTGTACTTGCTGGAATTTAGAAAAATGAGGGGGAACCTCTTTGAATCTTATCGAATGTTGCAAGGCCAAGATAAAGTGGATGTGGAGAGGATGTTTCTTATAGTGGAAGAGTCCAAGGGGAGAGGGCACAACCTCATAATAGAGGGACATCCATTTAGAACAGAGATGAGAATGAATTTCTTCAGCCAGAGGGTGATGACTCTGTGGAATTCGTTAACACAGGCAGCTGTGGAGGTCAGGTCATTGGATGCATTTAAGGCGGAGGTTGATAGGTTCTTGATGTTAAAAGTTACGAGGGGAAGTCAGGAGAATGGGATTGAGGGGGAACTGGATCCCACTCACGATCAGGGCTTCTTCGTCTGTCATTATGGACAAAATGCAATATTTTTGCAAACTAATTCTATAATGCTCCCAGAGTCCTATATCATAGAGAAACAGCCAACAGCTCCTCACTTGACATACTGTAGATTCAGCTTAATTGTGTATCTGAATACCTCTTCAAAATTAGATATAAAATATTTACTGTGACCACTCATCATCAACAAACTATCATTTAAATCGATCATTCCAATTATCAGTGCAGACTTGCAAACTTAGTGCCAGATTAAGTTCTAATGATAACATACCTGTAATTCCAGCAGAAAGTTATGGCTTTATTAAGCCCCACCAAGGAAAACTGAGCATATAAATCTAGGTTGCAGTGCAGAACTGAGGGAGAACTGCACTCTGGGGAATAATATCCTGCTGACGAGATGTTAAAGTAAGGCCCAGTCTGCTCTCTCAGGTGGAAGGAAAATATCCCAGGGCATCCTGCAAGGCCTAAGTAACATCAGCCCATCTCTGAATCTTATTTCAGGAATGTAACTTGTAGTGGCAAGATACATACCTGCCAAAAGTGCCAGATAATGACAATCTCCAAACAAAAAAGTCAAATAATCTACCTTTGACATTAATTGTGAGTGTCTCACCTTCTGATGCATCGCATCCTTTCCACCATTAACAAGATACAAGTCAGGGAAATTCTGGAATTTTTCCACTTTTTTGGATGAATACATTGCCAGAACCTCTCAACAAGCTCAACACCATCTACAACAATGTTCATTTAAATGGTTCTCCAGCCATCCCCCTAAGCGTTCACTCTGTCTGCCACTTAGGCACAATAGATGCAATATTTATCATCTACAAAATACATTGCCTTTATTTGTCTAGTCTACTCTGTCAGGGCTTCCTAAACCTGTAACCTATCATATGACAAGGGCATAATGAATAAACTGCCGACAAAAATGCCATGTAATGACTTATCCCCAACAAGAAAGAGTCTAAAAGCCTACCTTTAGCTTTCAATGGTATTACCACCACCTGTAAATTCCCTTCCAATCTCCATACTCCATTCCTGACTTTAAGAATGGAGGCAGATGCTGGAATCTGTAGCGAAAAAACACATAGTAAGCAAGAAGTTCATAATTACAGCAGTTTATGTCATTTAAGGATATCATCTTCATCATTGCCTGTTATAAATCCTGGAACATCCTACTCAATAACAGTACGAGAGTATTTTCACTACAGGGGCTGCAATGTTTAAAGGCTGATTTATACTTGTGCGTACAGGCTGCGCCGCAGCCTACGCCGTAACCCTGATTTTCACTTCTGTGTCGCTCTACGCCGTAGCGAGCATGCGTTGGTGTGAGCCAAAACGCTAGTTGGCGGTGGGGTTTCTACGCCACTGTGTTGAGTTTGTTTGTAAGAGATATGGATGAGGAAATGCATTTTAAACATTTTCGTGTGTCAACAGGTAGATTTGACAATTTGGTTCATCTATTTCACATCGGTGTACAGACATGGCGGAGAAGAAGCAACCAGAAATGCGTAGGAGGAAATGCGATGCTACCAAGCGGACCAATCACAGTTGTTGCGGTCTGCGTTGCCACGACGCGTGATTAACTTTTCTGGACAGGTGCACGTCATCCTACAGTGTAGGGTACGGCGTAGGTATGGCGTGGGGTAAGTGTTACCTACGGCATCGATGCGACGTTCAAGTATAAATCAGCCTTAAGAAGGTGGCTCACTATCGTCACATTAAGGACAATTAGGGATAGATAAGAAAATGCTGACCTTATCAGCAATGCCCAGATCCTGAAAATTAATTAAAAACATTAGATCTGATTGTCACAGTGTTGTACTTGGGATCTTGCTATGTGTGAATTAGCTGCCATTGCTCCTGCTCTGTGACGTTGACTATATTCCCTATGTATTATGTTGACAGTAAATTTTTGGGCTTCCATGAGTAGGATTTTACTTCTGTAAAATTCTTCAAACTTCGTTCCATTTATGATCCTCTCTATATTCACCATTTCAAAGTCACATGACTTAGATAATGTCAGACTAGTCTATGAGCCCATGAAGAGTTATTGTTGAAAATTCAATGCACGTGACACATTTCTTTAATATCTCTATGTGTTAGTTTGCTTGTTTTTAGACGATTAATTGACAAGTGCAAAGCTGTAGCGCATGGCCATCCAATTGAGTAGACTTGATGTCTGTGAAACATATAAATGTCTTATCCAGGAACCAGGAAGATGAATCAAGTTACAGTCTCATAAACAGTGTGAACGAACCATGGCAAAGCAATACCCATGCTGTCACTTTGATCAATATTTGTTTACTTTGAACAAACATACGATACAACTTGTCCAACTGCTCATACATTGTTAGTCAATCTCTGTCAGCAGTGGCATGTTTTTAGCCTTCAAGTATCAGATGAGAATTTCATCGAGATCATTGCAAATAATGTAAGTATTACATGTGTTTAGGCTGTAGATTAGTGAAATGGTTTTGCTTATATTCTCCTGTGCACAAATGGTTCCTTTTGGTTGAATTGATAAAAATGCAAACAACTTTTAAGTTAGATTTTCAAATTCAAACAATCTGGATCTTGATTATGTTCTTGGACAATATTATGATGAGGACCATGTAATTTCATGGGATCTGGACCAAGTCAAAGATCAGGTAAAAGAGCACTGATGAAATTTTGTCTAGTGTTTCTGGATACTTAAGAACAAACTTAGGTATGAAGGGAACATAATCATTAACAATGGCTGAAGGAACAGTTCTAAAGATGAATTTGGAGGAGAACAAACGGTGCAATAAGCTTTTTTTAATTAAACACAAAATTAAGAATGTTCCTACCATTCCACTGGACAAACCTTACCTCTTTTCTGGGCTTCATTACTCCAGTCATCTGTTCATTTACATTCAATGCTCTTCAGCCACATCCCCATTCCCCTGAAATCCACTTCTTTGTCCGTCCCTGTGAAGCTCTCTATCATGGCCCGCATCTTCCCATCTGTTCACCAAATATTGATTTACTCTACTAGGCTACCCTCCACCTTTCTTACCTAAGTCACATTAAATCCATTACATTGTCTCTTTCAGACTTCTACTTGGAGTACTGTGGGCAATAGTGAACACCACATTATAGGTAGAATGTGACAGCACTGAAGAAGTGGCAGAACAGTATCATAAGGGTGGTACCTGGTTTGAAGTACCTTTGAGGTAGCGCAATCACTCCAGTTGAGTATCATGTTCTCCAAACGGGTATCTATTGGTGGGTTCTCAGGTGAACATAGAGGCTGATTCATGATCTACATATTCTGGTGCAGTATGAACAAGAGTAGGTGCTGGCTGTGGTTAGCATCTTTTGGTTGTTCAGTTTCTCATTTTGCAGCTGCCACTTGTTCTCTGCAGCACAACAGAGGTCGTCCTCATGTAGTGCAGCTAACCTCTTCAACAGGTTTCCTCCATGTGTATCTATTGAGTGCAGTATCTTCCTGGTTCTTAAATGTAATGTTGAATTTCTTCAGGCTAATTTTGATGTTATCTTTGAAATGTTTCCTTTGCCTACCAGGGGCTTATTTACCTTCCTTCAACTGGGAGTAAAAGATCTGTTTGGGGAGACAAGAGTTAGGCATTGGGATGACATGACTTATTCATTGTAGTTGATATTGCATTATCATGGTGGAGATGGTACTCATGCTAGAATCATCTAATACGCTGGTGTTAGTGCATCTGTCCTTCCAGCTGTTTCTTGAAATCAAGGAATTTTGGTGGTATCGTTCCAGGGCTTTTGGATGTCTACTCCAGAAGGTCCATGGTTCAGCTCCATACAATAATGTAGGAGGAACAAAAGCCATTTAGACCAGAAGTTTTCTTTGGACCTGTAAGTTGCGATCTTCAAGACTCTTCCTTAAACTTGCATAGGCTCCATTGGCACTACTCAGATGGTGGTTGATCTCTCAGTCAATGTCTGCTTTTGAGGAGAGAATACTGCCAAGGTAGGGAAAGTGGCCAACATTTTTATGGGCGATATCATTATCTTTTATGGAGGGCTGGATAAATGGCTGGTTGAGTGGTGGCTGATATATGTCTTTTTTATATTCAAAACAAAACCCAAGGCCTTGGCAAAGACATTCAGGATATATTGGAGGTCGTCTTCAGAATGTGCTGCAATGACGTTGTCATCCGCATACTGAAACTTCATGATAGTGGTGGTTCTTGGCATCAAATTGGATGAGGTTGAAAAGCCTGTTGTCCAGGTCTTGGCAATGAGATGAAGGATAGCAACAATAAAGATGGCAAATAGGATGAACGCAGTGATGTAGCCCTGTTTGACTCCTGTCTTAACAATAAATCTGAACCCTTCGAAGTACTTCAGTTATGGATAGACAGGGTTTGCTTTTTTTTCCCTCGAGCAACGTAGGCTAAAAGGCAACCTGAAAAAGATTCGTAAAATTATTGGAGGCATAAATAGTAATAATATTTTTCCAGTGGTAGGGGTAACTAAAATATGATGGCATGGGTTTATGAAGAGAGGAAAGAGTTTTAATATGGATTTGAGGGGAAAGGTTTTTACATAAAGAGAGGCCAGTATTTGGAACTCAAAAGGAGGTGGTTAAATCAGATACAATCACTATGCTGAAGAGACATTTACCCAGTCAATTGACAGGGCAAGGCATAGAAGGATATAGACTAACCTGGACTGGCAAAAATGGCCAAAAGGTTTGGTTGGACTTGCTTGGCTGAAATGCCTGTTTCATGTCATACAATTCTCTGCTTACTTTTCAAACTGCACTCTAAACTTACCTCCCATGGGAATTGGCCCACACCTGACATTTGTTCGGTAGAATGGAGATGAAGCACAGGCTTCATGTGGAAGGAAGAGGACATCATCACCAAAGTCATTGTCCACCCCAGGTTTACAGAGATCCTTTATTAAAATCCTCTGAGGGACAATGGTTAGCTTCAGTGGGACACACCTCACAGACCTGTGCAAATGTTTATGTTCCACACACACAGTTCCAACTGAGCCTCAAGTTAATTCTGATCTGCTGCTACTGAACTCTGACAACAGTTTGTTGCATTAGGGAAGTCAGCCAAATAAATAAACAAGGAAAGATACTTCACCTAGTTTTCTTTCAACTTACAGGAGCTGGCAGAATGGGCACGTGGGGCTTACAGAATTGCGAGCTTCTTCAGATTATCTATAGGATGCATTTACGAAGTGTTTGTAAATACATCCCTGGCAAGTATAAGCAGCATCCTCTTAATGCCACACTAAAATTTATACATAAGTGCTGCAGTCACCACTGCAAATCTATTCAAATTCATTCATAGTTGAAGATAAGAGGTATTATTTGGACCTGTCAATTAGCAATAAGCCAAAACAGCCTATTAGCAGGGATGGAGTAACTGACAATGACTGGTTTCCAGGGGTGGTTTGGACATGAGGATGTGAAGTGGGGGTGGAGTAGCTGAAAGTGCAGAAGGTAGTTCTGAGAAAAAAGACTACAAAGGATAAAAGAACGATCTTCATTCAAGCTTCAATTTTGTTTTACCATTATGTCTTTGTCCACATCCAAATTAGCTCATTAGCAATTCTAATAGATTGGCTTTAGAAAACCAATAAACTTCACTCACTTTAGGGTCTGAACAAGCTGGCCATTTAGGATACGGATTCCGAGAAAAAAACAAGTGTGTAAAGTCATTAGACAATCGGTGAGCACTCTTGGGAAGCAAGCTGTTCATTGAATGAGGCTTAAAGGTTTTATTAAGAGATATGTTATCATTGTTGACAAACTCTAAAGAGAAAGAGACGAAATGGACGTCTTCAGCAAACATTGAGAGTAAACAGAACAGCAAATGAGGATAATTACTATTTGTTATGTCCTTCAACAGGAATTCTTTCTGGTTGTGAGGGGCATGATTACTTATTCATAATGTACCTCAGCACCAAATGATTCCAATACAGCCCCTGTGTCAAAGGAACATAGACTAAATTTAGTCTCTGATGGATCATGGTTAAATAGTGTTTCTGAAACACTATTTTCATCCAGTCTCCATGTAATTCCCTGTTATTTAGCAAGTAATTCCTGATACTCTATACTGTAGATCACAATAAGCAGCACTAAATTTTCAGCAAGATGCCTCACTCCTACTCCATGTTTTTTCTCCTGTCACTTACAGATGGAATGAATACTCACAAAAGGACTTTATTGCTACAATAGGCTTATTTTTGGAGTAGCTTCTGCACCTGCACTCTGGCAGAAAGCTATGAACCAGGTGCTGCGAGGCTGCCCAGGCACTCAGTGTTACCTGGATGACATCATTGTTATTAGTGAGGATGACAAGAACATCTCCAAAATGTTAAGGCAGTGTTAGAAAGATTAGAAGAATATGGGCTTACAGCATGGCACAACAAATATAAGGTTCAAAGAACATGTATTATCAAAGTATGTATACATTATACAACCTTGAGATTCGTGTCCTTACAGGCACCACAAAACAAAGAAACCCAATAGAACCCATTTTAAAAGATTGTCAAACACCCAACGTGCAGAAAAAAATCAAATAGTGCAAACAATAAAGTAACAAATAACATTCAGGACTGAAGTTCACAAAGACACTCATCAATGCAGCCGATCCAGGGGCCAGTTTGTTGCAGGCCACCGCCTCAGTTCAGCACAGAGACACCTTTTGGAGCAGTGAGTAGAACTCTGGCCTATCCCTCACCTCAGGCTTTGAAACACTGACCTTTACAATCTGGCCCGGCGCTTAATTCAGCTTAGGGTAGCTCCTCACTCTCAGGACCGAGCCTGGGCCTGCCTACCACTCGCCACAACTCAGTTCTGCTGCATCGAGTGGACAAACGTTGGCACGTTACCCACTCTCAGGCCCAGGCCCTGAGCATCAATTCAGACCATACCCACCATGCCGCAACCATCCTGCATCTTTGAGACTTCAGGTCACACTGCAAAAATGCCAGGCTGCACAGGTGGTTCAGAAGCTCAATGCCAGAAGGGACGTTACAGGCTCTCATTGCGGTGCTCATATCTGAGAGAAAGTTCAATTAATTCTGTCATTTATACAAGTTCACGCAACTTGACGCGTACCCCCTACCCCGCATCGTGGATATGGTCAATCAGATAGCTCAGTACAAGGTGTACTCGACCATAGATCTGAAATCCGCTTACCATCAACTTCCCATCCGCCCGGAGGACCGCCCCTACACCGCCTTCGAGGCGGGCGGCAGGCTCTATCACTTCCTGCGCGTCCCCTTCGGTGTCACGAATGGTGTCTCTGTCTTCCAGAGGGAATTTGACCGGATGGTGGACCAGCGCCAACTGAAGGCCACGATCCCATATCTGGATAACATCACCAGCTGCGGTCACGACTGGCAGGATCACGACACCAACCTCCAACGATTTTTCCAAGTGGCCAAAGCTCTTAACCTTACCTATAACAGGGACAAGTGTGTGTTCGGAACCACCCGACTTGCTATCCTTGGGTATGTCGTGGAGAACGGGGTCATTGGCCCTGACCCCGACCGTATGCGCCCGCTGTTGGAACTCCCTCTTCCCACCACCCTCAGAGCCCTCAAAAGGTGCTTGGGCTTCTTTTCCTATTACGCCCAATGGGTCCCTCACTACGCAGACAAGGCCCACCCCCTGATCAAGTCCACCGCATTTCCCCTCTCAGCCGAGGCCTGCGTGGCCTTCAGCCGCATTAGAGGAGACATTGCCAAAGCAACGATGCATGCTGTGGGCGAGACCATTCCCTTCCAAGTAGAGAGTGACGCCTCCGACTTCACGCTGGCTGCTACCCTCAATCAGGCAGGAAGGCCAGTAGCGTTCTTCTCTTGTACCCTTCAAGGCCCTGAAATTCGGCACTCTGCGGTGGAGAAAGAAGCCCAGGCCATAGTGGAAGCTATTAGGCACTGGAGGCACTATCTCACCGGCAAAAAGTTCACCTTGCTGACCGACCAGCACTCCGTTGTGTTCATGTTTAGCGACCAACAGCAGGGTAAAATCAAAAATGATAAAATTTTGCGGTGGAGAATAGAACTCTCCACCTACAACTATGATATCCTGTACCGGCCTGGAAGGCTCAATGAGCCCCCTGATGCCCTATCCCGGGGAGCGTGTGCCAGCGCGCAGCTCAACCGGCTATACGCCCTCCATGCAGATCTTTGCCACCCGGGGGTCACCCGATTTTACCATTTCGTGAAAGCCCGGAACCTGCCTTACTCCCTTGAGGACATCAGGACGATGACCAGGGACTGCCAAGTCTGCGCTGAGTGCAAACCGCACTTCTACCGTCCTGAAAAGGCACAACTTATCAAGGCCACCCGCCCCTTTGAGCGACTGAGTGTCGACTTTAAGGGCCCCCTTCCCTCCACCGACCACAATGTCTACTTTCTCAACATAATCGATGAGTACTCACGGTTCCCCTTTGCCATCCCCTGCCCCGATACCACTGCCACATCCGTCATAAAAGCGCTGCGCCAGTTCTTCACTCTGTTCGGATATCCCTGCTATATCCACAGTGATAGAGGGTCCTCCTTTATGAGTGACGAGCTGCGCCAGTACCTGCTGGCTAGGGGTATTGCTACTAGTAGGACCACGAGCTATAATCCCCAGGGGAAATGGACAGGTGGAGAGGGAGAATGCCACTGTGTGGAAGGCCACACTCAGCCCTTAGGTCAAAGGGATTGCCGGTCTCTCGCTGGCAGGAGGTCCTCCCCGAGGCACTCCACTCCATCCGTGCTCCCTGCTATGCACGTCCACCAATGCCACCCCTCATGAGCAACTCTTTTCTTTTCCCAGGAAGTCTGCCACTGGGACCACCCTACCGGCTTGGCTGATGTCCCCAGGGCCAGTGCTGTTCCGGAAACATGCGAGGAGCAATAAATACTCCCCGCTGGTTGAGAGGGTTCACCTACTACATGCGAACCCCCAGTATGCCTATGTGGTCTTACCTGATGGGTGGGAGGACACGGTCTCCGTCCGCGACCTGGCACCCGCAGGAGCACCAGACCCCTACCCCGAACACTCCACGGTGACTATGGACCCCGTACCCACCGAGGTGTATACCCACGAGACACCGCGCACACCAAGCCCTACACAGACTCCTCACGACACTCCCATACCGGGCGCCACGCATACGCGTGAGGGATTACTGGCGCCTAACGGGCTGGCACCTCCAGTCAGGCCAGAGCCAGCACAACCACCGTCACCTGTGCAATCACCACCGGCACCTGTGCAATCACAGCCGGTGCTACGTAGATCGCAGCGACAGACTTGACTGCCTGATAGACTTAACCTGTAAATATACTTGTAAGAAACTTCGCCCCGTGGGGACTCTCTTTTAAAACAAAGTGGGGGTGAATGTAGTAAACTATGTATACCTGTCTGGACACGCCCCTCTGCTGACTGCTCCTGTGGCTCCTCCCACAGACCCCTGCTGACTGCTCCTGTGGCTCCTCCCACAGACCCCTGAATAAAGGCGATTGGAGGCACTGCTCCTCCCTCAGTCTCCGAGATGCCGTGCTCGCTTTTGCTGCTAATAAAAGCCTATCGTTCACCTCCCGTCTCTGAGAGTTATTGATGGTGCATCACAGACATTGTACTCACACATTATAATCCGCATTGTCTGGTGGAGCTTGCCTGTGATGCCTCGACTAATGACATACCTGCAGACATGTCACACGTTATGAGTGATGGAAGTGTACGCCCCATAGCTTTGCATTACATTCCTTTCCTGCTGCAGAGAAAAATTACACATAGGTCGACAGAAAAGTCTTGAGTCTGGGGTGTAAAACATTTCAATCAGTACTTCTATGGGAGAAAGTATACCTTCATTACTGATTATCAATCACTGGTGTCCGTTTTCAATCCACAGAAGGGTGTTCCACTAACAGCTGCAGCACGAGTGCAGAGATGGGAATTCAAGATGGCAACTAAGCATGGAAATGCAGATGGATTGTCTTGTTTCCTTTGGAAAAGGAAAAACCTGAAAATTTTACAAAAGGGAATATTCCACTTGACGTATTCACCCTAATGCAAATTGAAGGTCTCCCTATTACAGCAGAGATAATCCACAGATAAACCAGAAAAGACCCCACACAGGTCTACATGGCCACCCAAAATGACTGGAATGCACAGCAGAAATTCCAGTTACTTCACTTTTACCAGAGCTGGAATGAACTTGCCCTTGACAGATGGTTGCCTTATGCATGGATTGAGAGTTGTGGTACTATCGAAGCTGAGAGCTAAAATGTTGGAGGGGCTACATGCTGGCCTGCTAGGCATTGTCAAAAGGAAAGTGTTGGCACACTAACTAACTTTGCCTGGTGGCCTGGGATAGATCAGCAGACTGAGCGGCTTGCCATACGCTGGGATGCCAACACATCCAGGGAAAAGGTGCCCAGAGCTGTTAGAACCACTTCCTGCAGTCACAGAGTAAACTCCTACAACCACCACAGAGGAGGCCCCGGAATCTGAGGTTGCTTCACAGTCAACAAGTCTCAACTACCGAGCTGAGTGACCCCCGCTCCCACCGCCACCGCCACTGTCAAGAAAGACATTACACTACAACAGTAAAGAAAAACATCCATAGTGAATAAATCTTTGGCCTAAATGGAACAATTTTAAATTTATTATGCTGTGGATGTCTATATAGTAGTTGTATTATATAGTACACTGTGCGTATGTATATATACACACACACACACATCTATATATATATGAGAGTAATGTATTTAATATCTCAGTATATATTTGAGTAATAGAAGAAAGAATATTGTAAATAAAATATATTTTGACTAAGCATTCTGTGTTTCCATAATTCACTATGGGTTATATGCAGGAGGTACGTGAAAGGCTTACATCATTACGCCACCACATCATATGTGAGCGCCTCAATAAAGAAAACAACATGCTTTCTCACTTCTGTGTTCCTCTTCCGATTAGTTTTGGAGTTACAAAACATAAAAATGGATGATCTTGAACTGGGGTGAGAGCTTGCAGAAGTTGGTGTGCAGGGGATGGTGTTGGGTGGACAGCCAAACGCAGTCCCCCCCGGTTTGCCTGGTGGTAGTAGGCACAGTTGGCAGCTATGATCCATGGCCTCTTTCAAGCATTCCTGCAGCAGTGAACCAAGGGCCTGGCAGACAGGACTTTCACCAATGGTTCCTCCGTAGGGAACAACGGGGGTTGGTTGCCATGAAACACTTCAGAGGGTGACATACCTGTTGTCAGAGGAGGTGTTTAGATTGTGGGACAGTTCAGCCCAGAGTAGATACTTCTTCCATGTGAAAGGGTTAGATTGTCAAAGCATCGCAGAAACTTCTCCTCTTGCAGATTCGCTCTCTCTGAGTGAACGTTGGTCAGTGGATGGTAGCCAGAGAACATAATCACTGAGGTGAGAGGAGGGAGCAGAAAGCTTGCCAGGAGTGGGAGATGAATCGTGGACCTTGGTCCTGAGGGAAATCATGGAGGAAAACTGCATGCTGGAGAAGCAGCTTCATCCTCTCAGCAGCCAACAGAAGTTTGGGGAGGGCATTGAAGTGGGCAGCCCAGGAGGACTGGTCCTCCACTGTCAGGATCACTCTGGCCCCAAAGGAAGGTGGCAAACCCATGATGAAATCCATGGTGATGTGGAGCCTTGGGCATTGAGGGGCCACAGGATTCCAGAGGGCCATTGTTTGGAGGAATTGGGCTGGGTATATTGAGGACATCTGTGATCACGATAGGCCACCAGAACTGGTGTTATAGAAAATTCAGTGTCCATCGTGTGCATGGATAGCTGGAGAGGGGTGAAGTGTGGTCTCACTGAAGTGCCTCAGGGCGTAAAGCCACCAATACGTACATGCAGTTGTCAGGTGTGTTGGCTGGAGCAGGTAGGGACTGGTGGATCTAGTTTTCAAGGTCCCAGATGATTGGGACGAGGTTCTGCAAAGATCGATGATGGTCAATCTTTGTTTCATTTGGGTCAAACTGTCAAGTTAGGGCAACTACCTTAGTGTTCTTGGAGCCAGCGTCGGCAGGAGATGGTGAAGTTGAATTGCTTGAAGAAGAGATCCCAGCAATTCTGATGTAGATTGAGTTGGCGGGATTGCCAAATGGATATGAGGTTCTGGTGGTCAAGCCAGATCAGGAGGGCTCGGTGTTTCCCATCAGCCAAGGCCCTTTTAATAGTGAGTAGCTCCCTGTCTCCGGCTCCATAATGGCACTGTGTAGAGTTGAACTTGCATAAGAAGATGACACAAGGGTACATCTTCCCAATTGGTTCTCGCTGGGAGAGGATGGCCCAGGTGCCCACATCACTTACGTCCTCCTCTACCACAAAAGGTCCAAAGTGGTTCAGATACCATCTATAAATTTGCTGATGATACAACCATTGTTGGTAGAATCTCAGATGGTGATGAGAGGGTGCACAGGAGCAAGATATGCCGACTAGTGGAGTGGTGTCTCAGTAACAAACTGGCACTCAACGTCAGTAAGATGAAAGAGCTGATTGTGGACTTCAGGAGGGGTAAGAGGAAGGAACACATACCAATCCTCATAGAGGGATCAGAAGTGGAGAGTGTGAGCAGTTCCTGGGTATCAAAATCTCTGAGGACCTAATCTGGTCCCAACATATCGATGCAGTTATAAAGAAGGCAAGACAGTGACTATACTTCATTAGGAGCTTGAAGAGATTTGGCATGTCAACAAATACACTCAAAAACTTCTATAGATGCACTGTGGAGAGCATTCAGACATGCTGCATCACTATTTGGTATGGTGGGGTGGGGGGCTACTGCACAGGACTGAAAGAAAATGCAGAGGTTGTAAGTTTAGTCGGCTCCATCTTGGGTACTAGCCTACAAAGTACCCAGGACTTCTTCATGCGACAGTGTTTCAGAAAGGTAGTGTCCATTATTAAGGACCTCCAGCACCCAAGGCATGCCCTTTTCTCACTGTTACCATCAGGTAGGAGGTACAGAAGCCTGAAGGCACACACTCAGTGATTCAGGAACAGCTTCTTCCCCTCTGCCATCTGATTCCTAAATCGACATTGAACCCTTAAACTCTACCTCACTTTTTAAATAGATATTATTTCTGTTTTTTGCACAATTTTTAATCTATTCAATGTACATACTCTGTAATTGATTTATTTTTTTTCTTCTTCTATATTATGTATTTCATTGAACTGCTGCTGCTAAGTTAACAGATTTCACAACACATGCCGGTGATAATAAACCTGATTCTGATGGCAAGGAATGGGAGCAATGATGAAGTGTCTCTTGAACTTCTTGTAAGTGTGGTCCATAGTAACAGACCAGGTTATCCATGAGGTAGGTTATTTGGTGATGGAGGTGAGAGGAGTAATGATATGGGTTTAATTCCTGATAAAATGGTGGTATTAGTTGGAGAAGCTCAAGAAGTGCTGCAGCTGTTTAAGGGAACGCAGTCGGGGCTATTCAATGATGGTGCACACCTTCTTTGACACCAAAATATTGAACAGACATGACAGACAGGGTCTATGGGGCCCTTGGAGAATGTGAGGGTTCGTCGAGGTAGACAGACACATACCTGTGTAGAATGTTTCAAAGGATCTTGTGAATGAATGCTTGGTAAATGGTCTGTCTGTTGGAAAGTCCAATGGGGATCACCAAGTATTCATAGTGACCAGTGAGTGTTATGAACACTGCCTTTCACTCATCCCAGGACAGATAGGGATCAGATTGTATACGCTTTATAGATCCAGTTTGGTGAAGATCTGGACCTGCAATGTGTTATCCATCAAGGGGAAAGGGTATGGATTCTTAATGCTGACTTTGTTGAGTCCACGGTAGTCAATGCAGACTCGGAGGCTCCCATCTTTCCTTTTGACAAAAAAGAATCCTGTGCTGGCTGGGGACTGGGATGGTCGAATGAAGCTGTGATCTAGTGCTGTGGCAATGGTTTGATGGTGAGGAGTGATTCCACTACAGTGTCTCAGGGCATAAGGACACAGGCACGCACATGCGGTTGTCAGGAGCAGGCTCAAGCTGTAGGGACTAAAGTGTCTGGTTCTCAAGATCCCACGCAATCGGGGTGAGGTTCTGCAAGGATGGGATGATGGG
Source organism: Hemitrygon akajei (assembly GCF_048418815.1). Taxonomy (NCBI): domain Eukaryota; kingdom Metazoa; phylum Chordata; class Chondrichthyes; order Myliobatiformes; family Dasyatidae; genus Hemitrygon; species Hemitrygon akajei. The sequence continues at coordinate 31,322,088 of NC_133145.1, forward strand.
ATGAGGATCGATCTCCATTTCTGCTGATTGAACCGTCATGTCAGGACTTCTGCCTTAGTGCTCTTGGAGCTCGGTCGGTAGGAGGGTGGGGAGAGGGTCTAGTGAGCCTGATGTGGGTTGAGTTAGTGGGTCTGCTGAATGGATATGGAATACAATGAGTGACAGGTGACTCCTGCTAGCTGGCGTGGGACTGTAAAGTGCCTGTCTGTGCACGCCTGATGGGTATGTTCCAGCAAAATCTTTTGAACATGTTATTGTCTCCTGGTTATCTGCTTATCTCCCTCACAGCTCTCTACTTAGCTTCATAAATTATGCACCCATGCCTCAACAGTCCTAACAGAATCTCTTGGCAAGTTTTAGTAAGTTCTTTCAATTTGAAACCTTTCTAAACTTCAACTAAAACCTCTGCTCCTGCATCTCCAACTAAGTTTGTTTTGATCCAGTATTTATGCTGTCCTTGTTCCCATCTTCATGTATTTTAATTATTGAGATACAGTGCACAGTAGGCCCTTCCTGCCCTACAAACCGCACTGCCCAGCAATCCCCTAATTTAATCCTAGCCTAATCACGGGACAATTTACAATGACTAATTAACCTACCAACCGGAATGTCTTTGGACTGTGGGAGGAAACTGGAGCACCCAGAGGAAACCCATAGAGTCATGGGGGGAATGTCCTTACGGGAAGTGGCAGCAATTGAACCCAGGTCACCTTTACTGTGAAGTGTTATACTAACCTCTTGCTACTGTGCCTCCCTCCCTTCAGTCCTAAATTCATCCAAACCTCACAGAGCCTTAGTTGGGTATTGTCCCTATTTATTTCCTTCTTTTCCTAGTTAGTCTCTATACTCAGCCACCTAGGTTTTATTCTGGAACTTCTTAAAGTTCCTAACCAATCTCTTTGGTTATGTTTTTGTTTAGTCCTTCTCATATTCATTCTTAACTTAGAAACTGACTTTTGTAGTCTGTGAAAAAACTTACAATAAAAATTTGGCTACATAATTCGAAACTATTTCCCCTGGGAGTACTAGGCCCGTTGTTGTTTTCCTGAGAACAAGCTTATCATTATGAGAAAATGTACTTCCTACTTACAGTCTTGAAACTAATACTCATCCAGAGTGTTTGCAACGTTTTGCTCATGTAACACTTCAGCTGTAAATGAAGGAGAGCGACACTGGTCCTCCCAGTAAAGTTTCTCTGGGATTGTTGTTAGCTGGCTGGCTTAAGTGAAGGAATTACAGGGCAAAATGAAGAGCTGGAAAATACGTTGGTGTCCATGTGCACAACTCTTCCTCTGGCAAATCTGTGAGACTTAAATAAGACTTTGCTGGCTTTGTTTCATGTTCTTTTAGCTACCTACTTCAAACGCTGCATCATAAAGTTGCATTGTTGTTTACAGTCAGAGTTATAGAGAACACAGCAGGAAAACATGCCCTTCAGCCCAATTCATCGTTATTGCCAATATGCCAGTCTAAGCTAATATCCCTGCCTGAGTTTGACCCACATCTCTTTAACACTCTCCTATCTAATCACATGTCCAATTGTCTTTTAAATGTTGTTTTTGTATCTGCCTTAACCACTTCCCTTGCTCATTACATATATGCACCACCCTTAGTGTGGAATATGCTTTGAACCCAGTACAATTGAATCTTGAGTGTTCTGATATTAGGTCCATTTGAAATCTTGCCCCTCTCACTTTAAAGCTATGCCCTTTAGCTTTTGATTTTTCTCCCCCCGGACAAAGACTGTGCATTCACCTTAACTATACTCCGCATGATTTTATCAGCCTCTAGAAGATCACCCGACACTCCAAAAAAATTGAAGTCTTAACCTGACCAACCTCTCCCTATAGCTCAGGCTCTCAAGGTATGGCAACATAAAGCTTCTTTTCAATCTTTTCAGTTTGATGCCATCCTTCCTAAAACAGAGCAGCCAAACCTGTACACAGTACGACAGGTGGGGCCACACTAAGATCCAGTACTGCAACATAACTTCCCAATTCCTATACTCAATATCCCATCTGATAAAGCCGAGCACACCAAATGACTTCTTCACCACCCTGTCAACCCGTGATTTTTTTTTCAGAGAACTATATACTTGTACTCTGATCTGCAACACTTTAGTCGATCTCCAGAAAGCTTGTGATTAAAATGTAGTCAATATGCCTTGAACACAGAATAATTGAATCATGTTTGTTCTGATATTTTCTTTCATACTCTCCACATTTTCATCTTATTGAATTCAAGGATTGCTGTTTCAATCGATCATTGGTAGGACTTCAGATTGGCATATTTCAAACCTTCCTTAGGCTTCTCTTCGCCTGGACACCTCAACTTGTCACCAATACTTTAGGCTTCTAAAAGCCAAGCTCCGAGCCATCAGAATAGGACTTTGTCTTCTCTTTATGATTTTCAAATTTGATTGACAAAGGGCCTTTGTAATGGGCAAGGGTTCTTCAGCGTAACATTCTCATTTATCAAGATGGCTGTTTCAGACAAGAGTTTGGCAAAAAAAACATTCTGACATGTTGAAGTGGGTTGCTGTTTGTATTTAATGTTTGTTGACATATTATTACTGTTTTTTCTTACTCTTTATTTTCTTTCTGATTATCCACAAGGAAGCATGTGATTTTGCTTTATATTTCTGTATTTGTCACCCATTAAATGTCATTGTGGGATAACTTTTCAAGGAGGAAGTACGATTGTAGAATCAGTGTTGCTCCTCTGTATTTATAGATGAAGTGTTACATGTGCAAAGCTTCCAAATGCAATGGATGAGCCTATTATGTCTCATTTTAGCCTTCCCTCACAACTTAGCTTCTGGGTGAGTGAAAAGTACTCCATCTGGTGGCTAGACTGCCAAAATTGAACCACTTCATGCAATCTGCCTTGAGTAGCAGTGAGGTTTGAAATAAAATTACAACCCAGCATTTTGTGAAGACTTACAATCTGAAGCTAGTGATTTTCCTGCTTCAAATGTCTATTTTCCAACCGAAGAAATGACGTAATTGAGTAAATGGATAAAGTGCAACCATGAAATTAAAAATTGTTATTTGATAGCAGGCATCAATGACGGCAATTATCATCTGGGTCATTTAACCCTTTCACTTTATTCATTGTTATGTTTCACTAACAATGAGTTCTTGTTTCTCTCCTTTTTTCCATGCCAGTTGGCTTCATCTGCTTCCTTTCTTCAAGAGATATTAAGATGTATACTTGACACAGAGTTCATTCTCCTGCAGATCACTGTGTGTCAATTTGTATATTTGAAATGTTGAGTTTGTTTGTTTCAAACTTTGACTGTAGTGCTTTACATCTTTCCACAGGATCAACAATTCAAAGGCTTTCTGTAGAAGATAAAACCTTAGCAAGAGAGCAATGATTTCCATTACAATTCTTCAAAAGCAGCAGTATAGCAAAAGTGAAAAGAAATTTCCGGATTTTATCCATACTAAAATAGAGAGCCTCACTTTCTCGTGGAACTTCTACATGAATTATAATTTCATAAAACCACAAATGTATTATAGTAACTCAGAACAGCAAAATTCATTTAACAGAGGTTTTGTTGTAAGACAAATTGTCTTAGAGGTTCTATTAGTGGTGATGCATTTGAAAATGAATCACTGTTAACTTGCACTGTAAGTAGAATATTGCAATACATTTAGTCATTACATATGGTAATGTTGTAGTTCTCTAGGCAATAATGCAATTACACATCAATAATTATGCAACAGCAATATTATTCACAAGAGTTGAAAATGACATCGGACCATTTTAATGAACATAAATTACTTTTTATGACAGAAACATCAATGCAGAAGTGCTTGTTTTCCCTATTCTAAGTGCTACATAAAAGAGGGAAAAGTGACAATGTCATAGAATAAAGCCATTTGACCCTAAAATTCCACTATATCTCAACAGTTTGTCAGCGAGCTTGCCATCATTAGTTGAGACATTGAGTTCAAGAGTCAGGAATTTAACTTGCAATTTTATAACTTTTTAAAAAAGTTGCATTCTATTCTGATAATTATTATACTATTATATACTATTATACTATACTTATTATACTATTATTATAACAAGAATGTGGAGGCTTTGGAAAGGGTGCAAAAAAGGTTCACTAGGATACTGCCTAGATTAGAGGACCTATGCTAAGAAAGCATTTTGGGTGGTTGTCTCTGGAGTCAGCAGAGATGACCTAATGGAAGTTTATAAGATCATGAAATGCTTAAATAGAGTAGACAGCTGGTATATTTTTTCCCAGGGTCAAAATCTCCCATTCTAAAGCATGTGCATTTCAGATGAGAGGGAATAGGTTCATAGGTGACGTATGTGGCAAATTACTTAATGCAGTGAGTAGTGGTGCCTGGAATTTTCTGTCAGGAGTGGTATTGGAAGCAAATATGATAGAGGTGTTTTACAGGCTCTTAGGTAGGCACAAGAATGTGTCAAGTAGAGAGAAATGAACATTAGGTAGGCAGAAGGGATTTATTTAAATACTAAAGTCAAAGTCAAAGCTGAGCTTATTATCGTCATCGTAGGTCCCATCTGGAATTTCCAGTTGGCAGAGAATTTCTCTCCACGCTGCTCTGACAAATTGGGAAATCAGGAACTCAGCAGGTTACAGCAGTGGGTTGCCTTTGCCTTCTGCTGGGTGAGTTTAAAAAGATCACCACCACTTGCGGTGGATGACCAGGACATCTAAGTGCCTTGTCGTGCTCTTAGCGGTCCACCAACGCCTGCTGGCCTGCCTTCTTGACCGCTGGACCATTAATCGGTCTCCTCCGGTCCATCTGCCAGGGCCAGACTTCACACGCTGGGACAGACAGATCCCCTCCCTCACCGAGAGTCAAAGACCCGTCGGTTACCCTCACCTGGTTTGGCCCGTCTGCCAAGACGGTTTACTGGGGTGTGGCCGCTGCCCGTGCTACAGCTACTTGGAGCCACAGGTGAGAGCTGAGCGCCAGGTGGGGACCAAGTTTATTATCAGATGCATAAGTACATGTATGAACATGCATCACAGGCACATAGCATCAGATAAGCATCAAATCAGCAGTACTCACATAGCATTCATTGTCAGAATCAGAATCAGGTTTAATGTAACCGGCATATGTTGTGAAATTTGTTGCCTTTGCAGCACAATAGAATACATAATAGAGAGACGGAAGAAAAATGTGTATTACGGTAAATATATATTTTGTTAAATAGTTAAATAAGTAATGCAAAACTAAAAATAAAAAAGTTGTGAGGTAGTGTTTGTGGGTTCAACATCCATTCAGAAATCGGATGTCAGAGGGGAAGAAGCTATTGAGTGAGTGCCTTCGGGCTCCTGTACCTCCTCCCTGATGAGAAGAGAGCATATCCTGGGTGATGGAGATCCTTGATAATATATGCTGCCTTTTTGAGGCATCGTTCCTTAAAGATGTCCTGGATTCCACAGAGGCTATTGCCCATGAAGGAGCTAAGTTCACAACTTTCTGCAGCTTCTCTTGATCCTGTGCCGCAGCCCCACCATACCAGATGGTGACGCAGCCAGTTCGAATGCTTCCCATGATACATTCGTAGAAGCCTTTAGAAGTTTGTTCCGCACAACATTGTGGGCCAAAATGACTCTGTCTGTGCTACACTGTGCTCTATGCTGTAAGAATTCAAATATAATGGCATTTCCCAAATTTCCAACTCTGAATTTCCCCATATGTATGTATTCCCACCCTTAACAATGCAGACTTTTGATCACGTGACCACTAATAAGAAGAAGTAAGCCAAAATCTAGTGGTACTTATATTCTCGAAGCCAGATCAGAAGATATAAAACACTTGACAGTGAAAATATACTCTGGCAAAAAAGGTAAATACAAGTCTGGAAAAGCTTGGTATTTTTCAGTGGCCTTTAACATACTTCTAAATCACATGCTCTCCTGTACTGGTTACAGGGGAATGGTGTTGGTTTTCAGTTTCTGTATGGTATAGTGAAATAGACCACCTTCCATGCCTGTGAGCATTAGCAGGACAATCAGACGTGACATGCTGCATTTATATAACACTTTTAACACAGTAAAACATCCCAAGGCGTTTAACAGGGAGCTCCGTCAGGCAAACAAAACTGACACTGAGCCAAGACAGGAGATATTAGAACGACTGAGTAAAAATTTTGATCAGAGAGGTATGTTATAAGGGCCATCCCAACTGAGGATAGAAGAGTTGAGCTTTAGGGAGAGAATTCCAGAGCTGTAGCTGAAGCTGTATAGATCCATGTCAGTGCTAAAGGAGTGACTGATGAATAAACATCAGAATCATGATAGAAACTAATGCGAGGGAACTCAAACAAGTTCAAAGTTGGTGATTCGTTCATTAACATAAGGTCATTTTTCACCTTCAATACATAGAGAGTGCTAAGTGATTTCCTCGTTGCATCTTACAAGCTATTTGACCATCAGTGCACAAAAATGTTAACTGGGATGTTAACAGACTGAGGAAAGGCAAGTGAAAACAGAAATATATATAAATTACCCGAAACATCAGTAAGTCAGAAATAATAAATCTGATTTTGATTCTGAAATTAACACATGCCATTATTTAATTCTGGGCTTTGATAGTAAATTTTTGCCCGCAGACAAACAGTGAAAGTTTCTGAGCAGTTAGTGATACCGACATGAGGTAGATTAACTCCATGACTTGATCTCAGATGAATTTTATCAGTAAGAATAACATTTGGCCTCAAACCAGTTTTTCACTTTGCCACTTCAGAAAGTATTTTAAATCCACATTGCCTACTGCTCTGACTTAGCTCAGCTTTGGCTTGGCTTCAGTGAAACGCCTGATCTGGTGATACTTACATACTTCGTGCAGTTTATGTACAATTGCCTTCCAAGTTGCAACTTGCCTTTTTTTCCCCAAATGATTTGTAAGATTTAATGGTACAGAGAATGCTATACCCTTAATTCTTAATATTGGTTCAAACAAGGAAAAGATTATGTTTTGTTCCTTAAAGTGCCTTTTAGGTTAATAGAGCTCATCTTAGCTACTCAAAAAGACATTGAGCACACCAATGAAAAGGGTTTAGCAATTGTAAATACTTTTATCAGTGAAAATCTGATAACATAACGCAAACAAAACAAAATGACAAGGATGAAGTGTGATCCAAATCATCTGTGTTTTGTCCTTTACGCCCTCCCTGAGAAGAGAGCTTACAATCATGATCTTGTTTTACTCAGACTACTAATATTTTTTGAATGCAAAGAATGGACAGCTGGATTTTAGAATATGCAAAAGTTTTCATCTTAAAAGTAGCACTATTGTTAATGATAAAATGGAGAACGAAAACTCCTCTCATTAAAATTGCAGCATCAAAAGATAAACATTATTCCAGATTAATGTATTTGTAAATTTCTTAGATAACAGAAGTATTATTTGATTTCATAGAATATAAAATATAGAACACTACAGCACAGCACAAGTCCTACTGCCCATGATATTATGCCAATCTTTGAGACCACTGTAAGATAAATCCGACACTTCCTTCCTACATAGCTCTCCATTTTTGACCATCCATGCGTCTATCTAAAAGTTTCTTAAATGCAGATTTGTATCTGGCTCTACTTCTATCCCTGGCAGGGCATTCCATGCCTTAGCCAAGAACTTAGCTCTGACATACCCCCTATACATTCCTCCAACTACTTTAAAATTATGCTCCCTAATATTTCCTACACAGTTCAATGAGAATATTTGCAATGAGAAGTACATAGAATATAGAATATAGAATAGTACAGCACAGGAACAGGCCATTCAACCCACAATGTCTTGCCAAACCAAATAAATTAGTAATTGAATGGTTAGCTAAACTAATCCATTACGTGCACACAATGTGCATATCGATCCATTTTCCTCACATTCATGTGCTCATCTAAATGCCTATAATCTGCCCCTACCACACCACAGACAGTGCAGTGCATTCTATGCACCCACTACTCTCTGTGTAAAATATTTGCCTTGCCTCTCAGATCTCTTTTAAAATGATCCCCTCTCACCTTATCTGTTATTAGACATTTCAACCCTGGGCAAAAGATATGGTCGGTCTACTCTAGCTATGCCTCTGTAATTCCCTTTACTCTATTGTAATGCTGATATACTTGACTTTATCTTTTCATTCTCAAACTGCGGGTGAATTCTATCATATTATGATCACTCTCTCCTAAGTGTTCTTTTACCTTAAGCTCCCTAATCAAATCTGACTCATTACACAAAGCAAAATCCAACCTGATTTTCCCAACTTACTTCCATATTGAAATCCCCCATATCTATTGCAATGTTGCCCCTTTTAAATGCCTTTTCTATTAACTATATAAATTTATATCCCACATCTTGGCTATTGTTTAGTGGCATTTGTATAACTCACATCAGGGTCTTTTTACCCATCCTGTTTCTTAATTCTACCAACAAGTATCCTTCATCATCCAATTGCATGTTTCCTCTTTCTAAGGATTTAATTTCAATTTTTACCTATAGAGCCACCTCCACCCACTGCTGTTTATTTGCCTGTCCTTTTGATGCAAGGTATATCCTTGGATGTTAAACTCCCAACTATGATCTTCTTTCAGCCACTGCTCTGCAATGCCCACAATGTCATACCTGCCAATCTTTAACTGCGTTACATTATCTACCTTATTCTGTATACTGTGCACATTGAAATGCAACACCTTCAGTCCTGTGTTCATTACCTTCATCATTTTGCTCCCATGTTACACTGCAGCTCATCCCTCTGACTGTAATTCTGTCCTGTCATCCGCCTGTCTTTCCTCACAGTCTCACTACACACTGCATTAATGTATACCAACTGCCCTAACCTCAGGCCTACCACTCAGGTTCCCATCTCCCTACCAACTTAATTTAAACCCTCTGCAACAGCTCAAGCAAACGATATTGTCCCCCTCAGGTTCAGGTGTAACTTGTCCCTTTTATACAGGTCATACCTCCTTATGTATGCATAGAATGCCGAAGAATCCTCTTTAATTCTATTTGCCAAGGACTTTTTATGGTCCCACCTATTTTTTTCTACTTCCCTTCTAGAGTTTTTTTTCTTTTTTTTTTATCATCTAACTTCCTATGCTTTACATTGAATTCATTACCTACCTGGGCACCCAAGGTTCTCTTACCTTGCCATCTCTGTCCTGTAATTTGTGCCATTGGTCTTTGAATGGCCTCCACTGTCAGAATTGGTTGGCAGACAGGAAGCAAAGAGTGGGAGTAAACAGGACTTTTTCAGAATGGCAGGCAGTGACTACTGGGGTACCGCAAGGCTCAGTGCTGGGACCCCAGTTGTTTACAATATATATTAATGATTTAGATGAGGGAATTAAATGCAGCATCTCCAAGTTTGCGGATGACACGAAGCTGGGTGGCAGTGTTAGCTGTGAGGAGAATGCTAAGAGGATGCAGTGTGACTTGGATAGGTTAGGTGAGTGGGCAAATTCATGGCAGATGCAATTTAATATGGATAAATGTGAGGTTATCCACTTTGGTTGCAAGAACAGGAAAACAGATTATTATCTGAATGGTGGCCGAATAGGAAAAGGGGAGGTGCAGCGAGACCTGGGTGTCATTGTACACCAGTCATTGAAGGTGGGCATGCAGGTACAACAGGTGGTGAAAAAGGCAAATGGTATGTTGGCATTCATAGCAAAAGGATTTGAGTAAAGGAGCAGGGAGGTTCTACTGCAGTTGTACAAGACCTTGGTGAGACTGCACCTAGAGTATTGTGTGCAGTTTTGGTCCCCTAATCTGAGGAAAGACATTCTTGCCATAGAGGGAGTACAAAGAAGGTTCACCAGATTGATTCCTGGGATGGCAGGACTTTCATATGAAGAAAGACTGGATCGACTAGGCTTATACTCACTAGAATTTAGAAGATTGAGGGGGGATCTTATTGAAACGTATAAAATTCAATAAGGACAGGCTAGATGCAGGAAGATTGTTTCCGATGTTGGGGAAGTCCAGAACAAGGGGTCACAGTTTAAGGATAAAGGGGAAGCCTTTTAGGACCAAGATGAGGAAAAACTTCTTCACACAGAGAGTGGTGAATCTGTAGAATTCTCTGCCACAGGAAACAGTTGAGGCCAGTTCATTGGCTATATTTAAGAGGAAGTTAGATATGGCCCTTGTGGCTAAAGGGATCGGGGGTATGGAGAGAAAGCAGATACAGGGTTCTGAGTTGGATGATCAGCCATGATCATACTGAATGGCGGTGCAGGCTCGAAGGGCCGAATGGCCTACTCCTGCACCTATTTTCTATGCTTCTATGTCAGATGTGGACTTAAGACGCCTCCAAAAAAAAGATGTTCCCAATTAACTCTCCCTAAATCCTGAATAATGCTCTTGTAATTTGCTTTTCTTCAGATTAATACACTCTTGTAAGGTCCATGGTTATCTATAGCTATCTTAAAGCTTAAGGAACTGTGGTCACTGTTTTCTAACTGTTCACCCACTGAAGGTTCTATCACCTGGCCAGAATTATTCCCTAACACCAGATCTAGTACAGCCCCTCTTCTTGTTGGCCTATCTCTATATTGATTTAAGAAACCAACCTGGATGCACTTAACAAATACTGTTCCATCTAAACCTTACACTAAGAAGGTTCTAGTTTGTATTAGGAAATTCTGAAGTCCCCCATGACAACAACTCTATTGTTTTTACACCTTTCCTTAATCTGCCTGCATATCTGTTCGTCAGTATCCCTGTGGCTATTTAGGGTCGTAGCGCTATCTTACCAGATTGATTGCACCCCTTCTTTTTATTGCCTCAAATAAAACTCAGTCCCGATGAGACTTGTTCTGTTCAAATGACTCACACCCTGGAACAACACCACTCTCTCACTCACTAATTCAAAGAATGACTCACTCCCATTGACACTAGTTCTTTTCAAATGGCTCCTGCCCTGCAACAAGGGTATTCTTTCATATTGAAGAATTGCTTAAGGATGACTTTAAAATGACATTAAGTGTGTGAGTGAAGCTGGTCAGATTATGCAATGTACACTAACCATTCAGCGGTACAGTGCATTCACACAGAGGTTGCTATGCCTGTCAGAATGGTTGTGCATACTGATAGACAGTGTCCTGGATTGAAATATTGAACAAACTGTTATCCCTGTCAGCTCGTGAAAAATATGACAAGTGGCTTGGGTTGAGGTTGTTGTTAAGATGGGACACAAATGTGGCAGAAGTAGAAATAAGTAGACACAAAAGGACAAGCATTATATGGTAGCTGAAGTGGGTATGGGAGGCCAGCGATGAAGATGCAGTCATGTTTAACAGATGAAAGGTGAATGTGATAAATGGGTCTGTGTCACTGAGGCTGACTGGAAGGAGCACCACAAGTTATAGAAGTGGTCAGTAAAGAAATACAGCAAATCAAACAGAAAATATAGCTCAAAGCTTCATGTATAGGGAATCTGTGCTGGGGCAATTCATACTGTGACAGAGGGAAGAATGAGTGAATCAAAGAAGAGAAGGATTAATTGAGGAACACCAGCATGTCAGGTGAAATTTGTATATTTTCTTGACTATGAAGTTGATTAGCAGACTGAGAGCAGGAACACTCCTGTAATAAAATAAGTTCTGTTAATTTTGCACTGTGGATCATCATTATGTTTTCATCAAATCTTCTGGTAGAATTGATCAGGAATTAGGAGAAATCAGCCAGAATTATTGATTGATTTTGGAATTTTATATTTAGACAATACTTTCTTGATTTTGCCCCATTCTTTTCCAAGGCGTTGTTTAATATTACAATTCCTTAAGTGCTAACAGCTTTCTGCTACCTAATATACAAGAACATCCTTCATTCATGTCTGAACAGTGAACATCTCAAAGCGATTAGTGTTGTACCCAAACCTTTGCTTACTCTGCATGTCCCAGTGTGTTTTGCAGACTAATTGGATTGGAATTTTGACTGAATTTGTCTGCAGTGTTGTTCAAGATTGGTCAATTATGGTACCTCGCCCTCTTTAGTCACCATTAATTGATGTTTCTGGATTCACCTCATTGAAGGTCAATGTTTGATTAAGGATGGCAGAGTGTCATTCTAAATCAGTAGTTCCATGCTCAGCATAAGTAATACCAGTATTTTAATTACAAATTTGTTCCAGGTGACCACAGGATTTTCTTTGGATGCTCCAGGTACTTGTAAGTACATAGAACCGTACAGCACAGGAATAGGCCCTGTAACCCACAGTGACTGCACCATGATGCCAAATTAAACAAAACCCTTTTGCCTGCACTGTACGTGATCCTAATGCCTCCATTCTTTGCATATTCATGTGCTTACCTAATATGCCACTATTTCATAAATACAAGCGAGTGGCACGTTACCATAGCAGTTAGCACAACACTTTATAGTACCAGTGACCCAGGTTCAATTCCCGCCATTGCCTGTCAGAAGCTGGTACGTTCTCCCCATGGCCACATGGGTTTTCTCTGGTGCCAGTTGGTAAGTTGGTTGTTTGTTGTGAATTAGGGATTGCTGGCCAGCACAGCTCTAAGGGCTGGAAGGGCATATTTCATGCTGTATCTCAATAAGTAAATAAATTATCAAGAGATTCTGTAGATGCTGGAAATCCAGAGCAACATACTGAGAGGAACTCAGCATGTCAGGCAGTATCAATGGAAGTGAAACTAGGGACATTTCAGGCCGAGACCATTCATCAGAATTTTAAAGAAGGGTGAAGATGCCAGTGAGGGGAGGGGAAGGAGGACAAGCTAGAAGGTGATAGGTGAAGCTAGGTGAGTGGAGGAGGTGGGATGAAGTAAGAATCTGGGAGATGATAGGTGGAAAAGGTAATGGGTGGAGAAGAAAGAAATTGATTGGAGAAGAGAGTGGACTATGTGAGAAAGGGAAGGAGGAGGGGCACTTTTTACTGTCACTTATTCTTTGGGGTGACCTTCTTTCGTGGATATCTGCAAAGACCAGGTTATATATTGTATACACTCTCTGATATTAAATGGAACTATTGAACTACTGGACCAAAGGGAAGTAATAGGCAGGTGAGGAGAAGAGGTACGAGGCCAAAGTGGGGAATTGAAGAAGAGGGAAGAGGGAAGGGGGAAGGTGAAAATTATTACCGTAAGCTGGAGAAAATGATGTTCGTGCCATCAGGTCAGCGGCTAGCTGGACAGAAAATGAGATTGTTGCTCCTCCAACCCAAGAGTGGCCTCATCATGGCCGAAGAGGAGGCTACGGACCGGCATGCTGGAACGTGAATGGAGACCGATGCCCAAGAGTGAAAACAGCTACAGAAAGTAATGCATACCACCTTGTCTATCACAGGAAAATCTCTCCCCACCATTGAGCACATCTGCAAGAAGCGCTACCACCAGCAAGCAGCATCCATTATCAAGGACCTCCACCATCCAGGCCATGCTCTCTCTTCACTGTTGCCATCAGGAAGAAGGTACAAGAGCCTTAGGTCTCACACCACCAGGTTCAGAAAAAGGTATTATATCCTTCAACCGTTACGCTCCTGAACCAGTATGGATAACTCACCTCAATACTGAATTGATTCCACAACCTTTCAAGGATGCTATCTTTGTTATTTTTGACTGTATTTGCACAATTTGTTTTCTTTTGCACATAAGTTGTGTGTGTGCAGTTTTTAATTGATTCCATTGTATTTCTTTGCTCTGCTGTGAAAACCTGCAGTCCATATTGAAACCCCATGGGAGAAGCTCTCAGAAAGTGATGAACTCAAAGAATTAAGACAGATGTGGGGTGTTGTTCATTGTAGTAAAGAAATCACTTCCATACATGAAAGATGTGCAGTGCATCAGATGAGACTGATAAATGTACCATGACAGAATCAGTGCTAGCGATCACTTGAGTCATGCAATGCACAGGTCATTCACAGAATGCATATGTCATTCCTACAATAAGAAGCACAGGAAATATGCAGTCAAGCACAGGCATACAACTACAAAGATGTTTTCAAGATCAGCCACTATTTAGGATTGGAGACACAATGAGAATGAGTCCACATCCAAGCTGGCAGATGACAACAATAACTCATCATAGATCATATGCAAATAATGCAAATTATGGCAGAGAAGAGAGAAAGAAGAAAGGAACTGTTTTTCTGTGACATGTACATAGAAACACCGAAGCATACAATGAAATTCATTGCTACCATCGTTGCCCAACATATTCAAGAATGTGCTGAGGACCACCAGCAAGTGTTGCTATGCTTCCGACGTCAACATCGTGTGCTCACAACGTACTATCCTGTGCATCTTTGGAATGTGGAAGGAAACTGGAGCACCCAGAGGAAATCCATATGGTCGTGCGGAGAGCATAAAACTCCTTACAGACAGCTGTGGGAATTGAACCCTGTTCGCTAGGGCTGTAAAGTGTCACACTAATCACTACGCTATTGTGTGCCATATCTATAGGACAAATATTAAAGGACAATCAATTAACTAAAGTACCTGGAAGGCTTTGTATTAAAGTCAGGCAGATATTTGGCAATTACTTTAGATTTTTGCTTTTCCTTTACTTTTAAAGGAAGGGTATAATATATATATTTCATACACAATATTCCTTGATAGTATCTTAAGAACTGTACAATGTAATCAACTGCTCACTATATATATATATATATATAGAGAGAGAGAGAGAGAGAGAGAGAGAGAGAGAGAGAGTGCAAGCGAGAGATAGAGAGAGAGAGAGAGAGTAACAATGTTTAGGGTAAAATTTGTTAAGGCAGTTTCTCGTTGCCTTTGGGGAGAAACTGCCTGCCTGTGTGGAAGTGTGGAAGCCTTTTCTCCAGAAGTCTTTTGTTTGATAATGCACAGAGCTGGCTTAAGTAATCAACTATCCTCCACCATTCGAGCGCGTGATGGAAGATACTGAGGTAAAGCACACCTCAGGTATGAAGGATCAAATGTCGAGGTCCCAGTTAGACACTGTGGACACACTTTCGGGAACTAAGCAGTGTTCTCAGTCCTATTAGTTTACTTCTTTATTATTTGCATGATTGATCCTCTTCTGCATATTGCATGTTTGTCGGCCTTTGTTATTTGTGTCTGGTTTTCCAGAGATTCTATTTCTTTGTTTTCCTGTGGCGTGCCTGCAAGAAAGTGAGTCTCAAGGTTGTATACGATATACTATCTTGATAAAAAATTTAATTTGAACTTCAAATTTCTTTATTTTTTCCTATTGAATCATTTACTCTTCAACTGGCCATGATTCCCACCGCTGCCTGTAAGGAATTTGTACCTTCTCCTTGTGACTGTGTGGATTTCCTCCGGGTGTTCCGGTTTCCTCCCACAGTCCAAAGACGTACCAGTTGGTAGGTTAATTGGTCATTGTAAATTGTCCTGTGATTGGGCTAGGGTTACAATCGGGGGATTGCTGGGCAGCATGACTTGAAAGGCCAAAAGGGTCTACGTCAATAAAATAATAATGAATAGAAAGAGCTATATCCAGAGCTCTCCTGTTAGATTTGTTCGGGTTCCTGGTAGATCACAGGCATAAATGAACTGCTCAGTGAAATAGTTAAACGCTAAATCTGTTTTGGGAATTGAATGGGTCTTTTTCTGAATCTGGTGATTTAGGTTCCAGCTTTTTGTAAGGCAGACATTGTGAAATGAATGCTAACTCCATGGAGTATTAGCTTTCTGGATTTCTAGCACAGTATGTACATGATTGAGACACATCTGTCACATAAGAAAATAAAACATAATATAAAGAGCAGACTTGGCATTAGATTTTGGAAATAATCAAAAATGTTGCTTCCAGTGGGATATAGATTGAAGTGTTTGTAACAGCCAGATACACAGTCCATATAGAAACTGCTCAGTCCTGTCTGCTTACCCTGGGTTTCATTACTATATTTGACTAAGCAAGATTTAACATGCAAACATTTCACCAATTACTCCTTTGTTTAAAGACACTTAAAGCTGCACTTTTTTTTGGCAGAAGGTCTAGAGAGAATAAAAAGTTGTGTTTGGACTCACAAGTTTAATACTGCATTTTCTCCAGCCAACTCTTTCAAACATCACATGAAAATAACAGATTTTATTTTACATTTGAACCCGCAAAGCGTCATTTTGACTGTTGCAAATAGAGTTTAGATAATTTTGGATAGTTAGATTAGAGTACTTGTAAAACAATAAATGAAGGAATATAGAAACTGGGCATGCTATTGAACTTCTAGTAAATCTACTGGGGATAAAATCCCTGTGATTGAAAAATTGCATTAAAAAAGTGAAACTCTAGAATGTAAGTGTAAAATAAAAGGAACAGTACGCAAAATAGGCTTAGGATTAAAAAAAAAACTTAATCAGGCTATATGGGCCTTCAGAATGGACACTGAATCTTTAATATTGGGTGAAACAGAATACTGCAGTGAGAAAGAATTTTTTTTACTCTCAGCAGGAAGCCTACGGAGTACATGGACACAATCTAATCAGAGTGATACAGGGTGACCAACAAGCAGAAACTCCATCGTCAATGGAATTTAGGGAAAGTGTTAAAATACGAGAGGGAAAATGGGTTTAAAAATGCAAATTCTGTAATTTCTTTACGTGTGTAGGTCAGGGTTTGTCTATTGCTTTTGGAAGAGACTGTAGTTGAGACAGAGGCTTTGTATCCCATTCAGTGAAATGAAAGAACCCAAGAGTCCGAGTGGAGGGAACAAACTTCTGTGGGTCAGTGCGGTCAGGCCTGGATAAATGTGTCGTATTGTTTGTATTAAGGAGATGCTCCCAGCAGGGAGTCCCTGGACCACAGCACACAACATTGAAGCTGTATTTGTTCAACATTCTAATAACCTAAAGTGTAGTCGGTAAAATAGTAAATGTTAATAAAGGAAAATACTCAGCACAAGGATTTTGCAGATATATTCAACATGGGAAAATATCAGTGATAACTGTGTTTTTTAAATAAGCACATATCGAAATATAGCGCGTTAAGTAAAAGGAAATGAAAACTTACCAGGAGTGACAAAAGACACCACATTCCATTGGAAAGAAGACAATCTGGGTCATTGAAGCTGAGAATGGAAACAGTCTACACATAATGTTTGAAAACAGCCCTTTGTTTGTAGGATGCTGGCACAAGCGTCGAGCTGTGGCCCTTACTTCATCTGACAATTCATTGTGTTTTTCAGGGGCATTGATGAAAAGGGAATGCTGTTGGTTGTTTCAGAAAGGGAGATGGGCAAACATGAAATCGAAGTGGAAAAGCTGCACAAAAGCAGAAAATAAAGATAATTCGTTAGTCGTGTCTCCATCATTCTCCTGCAAATTGCGCTCCAAAAAATTGAGGGGAACAGTTCCCAAAGCTTCAAAGTAAGCGTTGATAAAAGAGCTTGTTTCCAAAACGAGACCTGTTGAGGAATGAGGCTGTAAACAAGGAATTATGGCAAAATGCAAATGTTTTATTGGGCACGATACCCAGACTAAATGGACCATTATGGGTCCAACCATGGCTTTACAGTGTGTAACTGAGGGATTTCATTCTTTTCATTTCTTTTCTCTTTGCAAGTCAATCACTCTTTCATTATTTAAGATGGCTAATACTGGAATTGTTGTGTAATGTCATCAATTTGGTTATCTGTTTCATTCAATTACTGGCACCAAATTGGCTTCTGTGTTTCCAGTGGACAAATCATTAGTGATATTAACCACACTCAGAATGATCAGATTGCTCTTAAATATTAACTTCAGGTGTTCCTGATTTTAAGGTGAAAATTTGTGCCCTTTCTCTCAACCCGTCTATTTAGTCAAAAATGAACTATTGATTTTTATCAAAGTGTCTTGAATGTTGTTATTGTTAGTGTAATTTTTGCTAACATGAAATAACTTGGAAGATTTTTCTTTAATATCATTTTACTTACTAGTCCTTGAGGGGGGAAGACATTGTGCAGGTGATCACAGACAGTGCACAAGTATTGATGATAAGCTTGCACTGGACAATGCACTGACACGATGAAATCTTTTATCTTCACTGAATCATGAGCATAAACCAGATAATGGTTGAATAGCCATCCATTAAACACTCATCCAAATCATAAATAAAGGAAATTAAGATGAGTTATTAGACACTGTATTCACTGCCATCCATCATGTGTCAAATAGGTTGCCGTCAGTTTTTAGCAGACTATACAATATAAAGAAAAAAAGTGACTAGACTTCTACACTGATTAAATTATTTGATGTTTCCTTAGGAATTGCAATCTACTGGAATGAAAGGAACATTTCTATAAGAGGAAGTGACCACAAGAGAGCTCCCTGTATTTACAGTGGAGGCTAAGCATGGGGAACTACTTCCAGAGAGTTTATTGAGGTAGTATCAACTGGAACAGATCACCAAGCCAGAGGAGGTGATGGGCTTTAACAAGACACAGATATGTTTTATGAATTGTCGCCCTTGGATGGCCAAAGGCTTAGATGATAAAGATCAAGCAAAAGAGGTGTAGTAAGTCAGCATGCCAGAACGTGGTGGGTTGACAGGTGACAAGGACTTGATGAAGTGTTTAAGTAGGAAAGTTTTGGATTGATAGATGCTTCGTGGTTGGAAGGCTAAAACTTTTAATGAAAAGGAGGCAAAAAGCCTTTACGATGAAGAAGGCACAGATCTGACACTCAAATAAAGTGATTATTATGATAAGAATGGGTTCAATCTGGTTCAGTCTAATAGAAGAGTTAGAGGGCAAATCATGTCCAATTAGAGTAGAGAGTAAAAGGCTTCATGTATACGATATTAAAAAGTAGTGTTAGCTGTCCAATATTTAATTGTGGGAAATCATGTCTCACCAGTGAAGGTTGTACTAACAGTGTGATCATGTCAATACTGCAAAAGAGTGTCGCCTTGCATTTCCGGGGTAGGACTTGAACGCACAAAATGGAGGCAAAATTATTATCAATTAAGCTACAAGTGAGGGCAGGATCAAATGGAACAATGCCTTGCGCGTAGTAACACAGCTCTCACACGTGCTGCAGCGGCATGCTTGTGAATAAGTAGCCTGCATTGTACCTGGATCATGCATGCATGAACAAATATCTCACAAGTGTCATCCAGACATGTTTTTCTCATTATCTCGTCTCAGCGCACATGTCGGGGCTCCTCAGTATGTTAATATGTCAGGCATAAATTCCGTGCAACACGGAATAATTCCACAATTCCTGTACAGGTTTTATTTTTTGTTTAATTGTTTATAAAAACATGGAACTAAACAATACAAACTATAGGTGGGGTGGGGGGGGGGCTCTAAAATTTAAATGAGTGGAGCCAATATTATAATTGTCATTTGGTTCTGTTACTTTTGTCTTGTTTGGTCTGATTCATTCATTGCACATTCAGCCAGCAGCCTCAGAATATGAAAAATAAATAAGCATCTGACATTTGTCAGAATTAATTTTATTATACGTGTTGCTTTTAGTTGTTCCTTTCTATTTTCCATGTCTCTCTTTTCTATAGAGCAGTTTTCTCCTCCCATCTTCTCAGAGAGGATTGAATTCTGACTAGACATGAACTTATACAGTATGTTAATCGACACTGGTCATTCTATATTATCTTGGCTAGTAGGGCGGCAAGATAGCCTTGTGGTTAGTACAATGCTTTACAGTTCCAATGACCAGGGTTCAATTCCCACCACTGCCTGCCTGTGAGGAGTTTGTACTTTTTCCCTGTGACTATGTGGGTTTCCTCTGGGTGCTCCAGTTTCCTCCCACAGGCCAAAGACCTATCGGTTGGTTGGTTAATTGGTCATTGCAAATTGTCCTGTGATTGGGCTAGGATTAAATTGGAGATTGCTGGGCAAAAGGGCCTAATCCGTGCTGTATGTCAATAAATAAATTAATTTGGAACATAGAACATAAAGCATAGAACATTATAGCACATTATAACCTTTGACCCAATAGTTGTGCCGATTTTTTGGCCAATCTTTTAATCTACTCCAAGATCAAACTAACCTTCCTTTCCTACATAGCTTTCCATTTTTCTTTCATCCATGGATATGCCTCTTCTGCCACTCATGGCAGGGTGTTCCATGCACTTACCACTTTCTATGTAAAAACTTACCTCTGACATCCCCCTCCATACAGTCCTCAAATCACCTTAAACCTTTTTATGTAGAGTTAAAGAAAATGTATGAAGGAATGGGACCCTTCTTTCTATAATAATTTAAGCTTTGCTTCTTCGTTCCTTAGAGGCAGCAACTTAAATTTGCTCCTTTTAAGTATGCCATTGATCAAATCAGCATGGTAGCGAAGCTGTTAGCATAATACCTTACCGTTCTAGCTGTAAGGTTGGGGTTCAATTCCTGCTGCTGTTTGCAAGGTGTTTACACATCCTTTCCATGACTGCATGGGTTTCCACTTGGTGCTCTGGTTGCCTCCCAAATTCCACAGATGTACCAGTTAGGGTTAGTAAGCTGTGGGCATGCTGGAAGCATGGTGACTCCTGCGGGGTGTCCCCAGCACATATTAGACAGTTCTGGTTGATGACACATGCAACACACAATGTATCGCTGCATGTTTTAATGTACATGTAACAAATAAAGCTAATCTCTTTCTCATCTTTTGATTTTATTTTGCAGATCCTGCTTTGTCCTGTTGAACTTGGTAAGGCTTAATAGCTACTTTTGTAACAATACATATCAAATTCCAATAATACTTTTTATAATAATATATTTGTTGTACTATTTTCTCCTTAGGTTTTGTACATCAATCTTCGGTCAATCATATTTGAAAGAAAAAGGAAGGCTTGCATTTATATAGCATTTGTCACTTGTATAGCATTGCAAGCACCTTCCAATGAAATGCCTTCTAGGGGTGATCACTGTTGTAATGTAGAAAAGGCAGCAGTTAATTATCATGTGCAGAATTTCAACAGTGAGGAGGATTGTGTTTGTAATGTTAATTCTTGGATAAATATTGGATGGGGCACTGAGATTAACTCGCCTGTTCTTTATGGTGTACTTAAGGTCATAAGAAAATTCCACTGTTTTATTTCAGCACTGCCCATGACAAAGTGGCACTTACTCAGACTACACTAAAATGTCACTGTAGAATTTCGATGGGGATTTGAACCCTCAACCTGGAGGTGACATTGCAACCAACTAAGCTACAGCAAACACCAGATACTATATATCTGCTGGCAATTTAATCACAACCTTATCCTCTCTTCATATTATGGTTAGAACAGACAGACATACTTTATTGATCCCGAGGGAAATTGGGTTTCGTTACAGCTGCACCAACCAAGAATAGTGAAGAAATATAGCAATATAAAACCATAAATAATTAAATATTAATAAGTTAATCATGACAAGTGGAAATAAGACCAGGACCAGCCTATTGGCTCAGGGTGTCTGACACTCTGAGGGAGGAGTTGTAAAGTTTGATGGCCACAGGTAGGAATGACTTCCTATGACGCTCAATGTTGCATCTCGGTGGGATGAGTCTCTGGCTGAATGTACTCCTGTGCCTAACCAGTACGTTATGGAGTGGATGAGAGTCATTGTCCAAGATGGCATGCAACTTTGACAGCATCCTCTTTTCAGACACCACTGTCAGAGAGTCCAGTTCCACCCCCACAACATCACTGGCCTTACGAATGAGTTTGTTGATTCTGTTGGTGTCTGCTACCCTCAACCTGCTGCCCCAGCACACAACAGCAAACACGATAGCACTGGCCACCACAGACTCGTAGAACATCCTCAGCATCGTCCGGCAAATGTTAAAGGACCTCAGTCTCCTCAGGAAATAGAGACGGCTCTGACCCTTCTCGTAGACAGCCTCAGTGTTTTTTGACAGGTCCAGTCCAGACCAGAAAGGGTTAATGAATAATGATCAGGAGCCAGAAGCTTGAGTAATGTTTACCTGAATAATTAAAGGTATTAAAAGCCATTTGTTGGTGTGCTCAGGTAAAGATCAACTCAGTCTGGGAACACAGGGTACTCCAGCTCTACATATTGAAACTGAACCAAATCTCATGGGTTTGGGGAAAAGACCTTGCTGATGAGCAAAAAGTGATGATTAGTTTGACATTAAAGGACTAATTCTTTAAGTCCTATTATACATTTAACATTGCTTGTAGGTCCAATTCCAAACAACTTGTTCAAAAGCCTATACCTTAAGTACCAGAGAAAAATCTGTTTATTGGGTATAAATTTGGAAGATTAGCAAAGCTCTGAGGATTTATCCTGGGCCCAACATATTGATCCAATTACAAAGAAGGCATGACAGCAGCTATATTTCATTAGGAGTTTGAGGAGAATTGGTGTGTCACCAAAGACAGTCGTAAATTTCTACAGATGTAGTGTGAAGAGCACTCTAACTGGTTGCATCACTGTCTGGAATGGAGGGGCCACTGCACACGAGCGGAATATGCTGCAGAAGTTGTAAACTCAGTCAGTTGAGCTAGGGAGGCACAAGCCTCCCTAGCATCCGGTATATCATCAAGGACAGATGCCTCAAAAAGGCTGCACCTATCATTAAAGACTGCCCCATCACCCAGAACATGCCCTCTTCTCATTGTTACCATCAAGGATGAGGTACAGGAGCTTGAAGACACACAATGTTTCAGGAACAGCTTCTTCCCTTCTGCCATCAGATTTCTGAATGGACAATGAACCCAAGAACATTTTTGTTCTTTCTCTCTTTTTGCACTATTTATTTAATTTAATTATGTACATATCTCTTTATAACTTATAATTTGTTTTATTGTGTATTGCAACTTGGTACTGCTGAAACTAAGACATTTCATGACATATGCCTGTGATATTAAACCTGATTCTGATTCCCGCAGCCTTTAACTGTTCTGATTCAAAATTCAATGTTGATGATTTGTGAATAGACTGAACTTCTTCCTGTTCTTGTGTTTCTACTAACAGATGTGGTAGGCTTTCAAAAGTAAAGTCCTTGAAAGTAAAGAGTTTCACATCAAAACATTGTTTTAATTCCTTTATGGCAAATGGTCTTTTTAAAATCCAGTTCCTTGAAACACTGACCTATTGCCTGAAATCACTGTGTATCAGCTGCCCTCATGTGGATTCCTGTGGTATAGCTAGTTTGCATTTTTAATACAGTATTGATATTTGCCATAATCCTTCATTTTTAAACTCAGTTTTCAGGAAGAGGGCATCACTGGCAAAGCCAGCATTTATTCTCTTTCACTAATTACTTCTGAGAAGGTGATGATGGGCTACTTTCTTGATTCCCGCAGTGCCTTTGATGAAATTAGTTCCACTGTGCCGATGGGTATGGTGTTCTCAGATTCAGGCCCAGTGACAATTAAGAAAGGATAATGTATTTCCAAGGAAGTGAGGTGTGTTGCTTGATCAGGAATCTATAACTGGCAGTATTACCATTCACCTGAAGCTCTTGTTATCGTTGAGAGCATCCTGACTGGCTGTATCACTGCCTGCTATGGGAACTGTACTTCCCTCAATCACAGGATTCTGCAGAGAGTGGTGCAGACAGCCTCATGCATCTGTGGATGTGAATTTCCCACTATTCAGGATTTTTACAGTGACAGGTGCATAAAAAGGGCCCAGAGGATAACTGGGGACCCGAGTCACCCCAACCACAAACTGTTCCAGCTGCTACCATCCGGGAAACAGTACCGCGGCATAAAAGCCAGGACCAACAGGCTCCAGGACAGCTTCTTCCACCAGGCCACCAGACTGATTAATTCACGCTGACACAATTGTATTTCTAAGCTATATTGACTGTTCTGTTGTACATACTATTTATTACAAATTACTATAATTTGCGCATTGCACATTCTGATGGAGACATTACGTAAAGAATTTTTACATCTCATGCATGTGAAGGATGTAAGAAATAAAGTCAATTCAATTCATTGGTGGTAGAGCTCGTGGGTTTGAGTGGGGCTGTTGGAGCCTATAATTGCGATGCATTTTGAAGATGGTATACATTGCAGCCGCTATGATTCAGTGGTGGGAGCAATTAGTGCTTAGGGTGATGGATGAGGTGCCAGTCCAGCTGGCTGCTTTATCCTGGATGACGTCAGGCCTCTTTTGTGTTGCCAGAGCCGTGCTCATCGAGGCAAGTGGAGTGCATTCTATCACATTCCTGATGCGTTTTGGAGGAAGTCCATTTATAGACAAACATTTTGTTATGTTTCTCATTAGTGAAATATTTATTTAGTCTCAAAATGCACTTGCACCATGATACCCTATTACATGATCTCATTGCCCTTTACTTCATGGTGATCTCTTGCATGAAGGATCAGAGGACAGGACCCAATTTGTGGTCAACGTGTCGCTGTGCAAGCCTGTGATCTATTATGTTTGACTTGAGTGTTAATGGCAGATTTACATGACCCCAGGATGCACACAAAATGGTAATGGAGCCACAGGGGCAGCCAGCCAGTGTAGTGGGCACAAACTGCCCAAGGTGGTTCATTTGAAGCCTCTCCCTTGAGAGATGTAACATGAATCCTGAAAACTGAAGAAAATCACTGAAACATTGAGCTAATGCTGCTGCTATCATGATTATCAGAGTCCCAATGTGAAATCGGCTTTAATTATATTCCATGTCACCACAGTGAGGGGCTTTAAATAAAATAATCCCCGGTGCTCAAATAGCAAGCGATATGAGTCATTCACATTTCTTAGCATTTAGGCAGATAGAAAATATTGCACTCAGAGAGGAAATTCAGCATTTTAAAATGCTCTCAGAGAGGATTATTTTATATTTGCAAAGGGGAATTATTAAATCTTGAGGGTTTAGGGGCGAGACCGTAGAGTGATTTCCCAACGCATCATCAGCACCAGCCTACCTGCCATCGAGGACATATATTCAGAAAGGTGCCAGAAAAAGGCCAGCGATACCATAAAGGATGCATGAGCAGCTGCTTATGGCCTGCTTGTCCCACTCCTAACAGGGAAGAGGCTACACAGAGTAACAACTCAAAAACAGTTACTTCCTGCAATTTGTGAGGCAGTTCACACCTCCACCCATTAACACACCACACCATCCCCACTACCACTATATACACATGACCCAGTGTTCCTTTATATAACAGTTAATTGTACATTGTGTTTTATAGAATTGCTTTTATATTTATATTTATTGTAGGGTTTTTTTTTTGCATTTTTATTGTGTTCTTTATGCATCGGATCCGAAGTAACAATTACTTTGTTCACTTTTACACTTATGTACTAAAAACTGACAATAGACAATTCTAAATCCTGAATTTGGCTGCTTCGATGGGTGTTTTCGTGGGTGCTGCCTTCTAGAGTACACTGCAGAGTTATAGTTGTAGTGGGTAGTTTTTGATTATATCGAGAAGGGCACAATACTTGGTTATTATTACTGAAATATTTTCATTACTATCAAATCTGGTTACCTGTTAAGTGCTGGACTGCTGGTGAAAGAACTTTTGTGTGCTGTTTCATTAATATTTACTTTCATAGTGTTATTCTGCAGATAATGGCTATTATGTTTGGTGGGTTACCAAGCTGAAGATATAAATATTTATTTTACATTAAATTTAGAGAATTCAGAATTCAGGAGATAAAGTTGAGCGTGAATACAATTACAGAAGGTGTATTACAGCACTGAGAGACATTAATGCGGTCACCAAATCAATGGGAAAATCACATTTTCAGTCAGATATTATCAAGGGTAAGGGGCATAGTTATGAAGAAAAAGTATAGAATTTTTTTTCTACTAAGTAATGCAGCTCCAGAGGGAGTGTGACATATCTTCAAAGATTGTAAGGGCCTTTGACAAGGTAAACAGTGATGAATTGCCTCCTCTGGTTGGGAAGATTACAACAAATTGATCAAATTTAGGATAACTGGATGACAAATTAAAGAATTGCTGGGAGAAAAATCTTCACCCAAAAATTGGCTGTAAACTCAAAGTTCCTGACACAAATTACTGTTGAGGCAAAAGCTAGAAGGATATTTTATTTGCTTGAAAAAGTAAGAAAGTAGGATTAGATTGGTTCAAGCCAAGACTTACATCATCATTTGCTAACCGCACCACTCCCAAGCTGCAGACTTTGTCGAATCCTATGAACCTGAATACAAAGTAATGTAGTGACATTAATATGCTGATATCACTGAGATTATTTGTTTACAAATGGATTTTTTTTTACCTATTTCTTATTTGTACTGAGCTCAGTGAAACAGATTGCTCTCCAATGTTCCATTCCTATGAGAATCTTGACCCTGGGTTTGTTGACCCAGAGTAGAACAGGTTCCCACAAAGGTTTGAGCTTTGAATTCACACCTCCTATTTAAATAACGTTTATGTTATTCCCCTATATATCTCAACCATATAACATACAGCTCGGTGATTTCCCCAGTCCTGTGCATGTACTCAATTGCCCTTCTCCATGACTGGAGTCTGTTCCTTTAGCTGCCCGTGCTGTTAGCTC
Organism: Hemitrygon akajei; assembly: GCF_048418815.1. NCBI lineage: Eukaryota > Metazoa > Chordata > Chondrichthyes > Myliobatiformes > Dasyatidae > Hemitrygon > Hemitrygon akajei. The sequence goes on from NC_133145.1 coordinate 31,348,490, forward strand.
TCAAATTTACTTTCAGCACCTTTCCATCTTTCTACACAAACATCTCTTTCTGCATCTTTTCATCTTTCCATACAATCTCTCTTTTAATAGTCAGTTCTAAATTCAGCTCCATGAATAAACTTCCATTGTCTCTTCTAAAACCTGTTTCTTTGGCCCAGAACACCAGAGCAAGAGTAGGTCACTCAGTCCCTCAATCTTTTGAATATGATAATGCTTATCTGTGCCGGACTCAACACTTCTTCTGTGCCAGTTTCCCATAACTCTTAATATTTATCTATTCCCACCATAAAAATATTAAGCAAACACGAGGAAATCTGCAGATGCTCGAAATTCAAGCAACACACACAAAATGCTGGTGGAACACAGCAGGCCAGGCAGCATCTATAGGAAGAAGCACTGTTGAAGTTTCGGGCTGAGACCCTTCGTCAGGACTAACTGAAAGGAAAGATAGTAAGAGATTTGAATTGGGTTTGATTGGGATCTCCCAGCGGCCACACATTTCAATTCCACGTCCCATTCCCATTCTGATATGTCTATCCATGGCCTCTACTGCCAAGATGAAGCCACACTCAGGTTGGAGGAACAACACTTTATATTCCGTCTGGGTAGCCTCCAACCTGATGGCATGAACATTGACTTCTCTAACTTCCGTTAATGTCCCTCCTCCCCTTCTTACCCCATCCCTGATATATTTATTTTTTTCTCCCTCCTTTTTTCTCTCTCTCTGCCCATCACTCTGCCTGTTGTCCATCTGCCTCTGGTGCTCCCCTCCCCCTTTCTTTCTCCCTAGGCCTCCCGTCCAATGATCCTTTCCCTTCTCCAGCTCTGTATCCCTTTTGCCAATCACCTTTCTGGCTCTCAGCTTCACCCCACCCCCTCTGGTCTTCTCCTATCATTTCACATTTTCCCCTCCCCCTGCTACTTTCAAATCTCTTACTACCTTTCCTTTCAGTTAGTCCTGACGAAAGGTCTCAGCCCAAAACTTTGACAGTGCTTCTCCTTATAGCTGCTGCCTGGCCTGCTGTGTTCCACCAGCATTTTGTGTGTGTTGCATAAAAATATTAATATGATTTATGTTAACTTATGATTTTGCTTACCTATGTTTGTCTTATTTCTAATGTACTGTGCTGCTGCCACAAATAGCTATTTTATGACACTTACGCTTGCAATAATTTATGCACTAGAACATATGATCCCTCTGAGCTTCACTCCTTTCTAATTTCTTTCCATTTAACTAATAATACACCTTTAAATTCCTCTCATCCAAGTTCATGCCCTCACACTTTCTCACTATCTATGTCCCACTGCAGAATCACAATATCCTCAAGTCTTTCCACTTATTTTTGTATTTTGTATCATCAGCAAACTTGGAAACCTTCCATATCCTTTTACTCTCTTGGCCATTAACAGTAATGATAAGACATTAAGGGCCAAGAACCAGTCCATGCAGTACTCTGCTAGTTACATCCTCCCAACATGAGAAGAACCCATTTATTCCAACTCTGTTTTTTATGTGGTGCCCAGCTTTCAATTCAGTTTTCATTGGGTTTGATGTATTTGTCTAGAAATTTGATTCACATAGTGTTGCAATCATGAAGTTCAAGTGGGGTTGTCTAGTCAGGAATCACCATTATGACACTGAAGTTATTTCCATGAGAATGGTAAGCAAGATGACATAATTCCCCATTTCAAGAGAATCTGCAGATGGTGGAAATCTTGAGCAGCATATGCAAAATACTGGAGGAACTCAGCAAGTCAGGTGCGTCTATGGAGGGGAATCAACGGTCAACGTTTCAGGCTGAGACCCTTCATCAGGACTGGAAAGGAAGGAGCTAGTAGACTCATCTTGGCAGTAAATGAAGCCATGGACAGATGTGAGTCGAATTGATTTGGATATTGCTCCCCTTCCTCCTTCCCTCTTTTTCCATTCCCCAGTTTGGTAACCTTCTCAGCCCTTCTCTTCTCCTCACCTGCTCATCACCTCCCTCTTGTTTCCCACCTCCTTCCCTTTCTTCCATGGTCCACTGTCCTCCCTATTAGATACCTTCTCCACAGCCCTTTGCTTCATCCACCTATCCCCTCTTACCATCTTACTTCTTTCCCCCTCTCCCATACAACGACCTTCCCCCTCCCCCTCACCTACCTTCATCTATCTCCTAACAACTTCCCCTCCCCCAAACTTTTTATTCTGTCTTCTGCCCCCTTCTTTTACAGTCCTGATGAAGGGTCTTGGCCTGACACTTGGGCTGTTTATTTCCACAGATGCTGCCCGACATGTTGAGTTCCTCCAGCATTTTATGTACATTCTTCATTTTATATTCCTTTTGGAATTATTCCAAGAGAACATGGTCATAATCCTGCAGTAGGGACCTGAATTAAAGCAACCTGACACCCATTTCCTAGTCATCCCACAGTGCTGAAAACAGCTCTGGCCTCTAACCCTCATTTTTCCTAAGAAATCCCGTACAATAAAGATATGAAGTTTCAATAGGTCAAATGAATTAATTCTGCATCCATAAGATTATGATCTTATGAATATCAATCTTTCTGATTCCATCCCTCCTCTATCCTCTGCTTGATGCTGATCACCATCTACATTACTATCCACCGACCATGGCTAGAACTAACCCTCATCTTGTACATCTCCTGTCCTCCAAAAATCCTCTGATCTTTGGAGAGGACTTCCAAGTGGCAGTACTTCATAAGCTTTAACACTCTGCTTTACAGACTAAATTGGTCACTTTCCAAAGTCCATCATACACTTCAGAGTGCACTGAAAAGTTGTACGAAGCATTGTTAAGCGTTTTCCATGTTAAATGGAGTATATTAAATTAAGTTATTTGTGGGGAAAAAAGTTAAAATATTCTGCAAATACAGACTTATCTAGAGAATGTATGAGAAGTGCTATGCTATCCTGAAATTGAGATTGCCAAGAGTTCCACTGTTTGTGGCTATCCAGTACCACTTCACTAGTTCTGTCCACATAACATATGAATTCAAGTCTAATACTGACCCTTTTAAAATTCCTGATCTATTCTGTACAATAGGACTTCACTTGAAATGATAAACAATCCTTTGACCATAAGACATAGAAGCAGAATTAGGCCATCCAGCTCATCAACTGCTCTGCCATTCCATCATTACTGATTTACTATCCCTCTCAACCCCATTCTTCTGCCTTTTCCCAGTAATCTTTGACACACTTACTAATGAAGAGCCTATCATCCTCTGCTTTAAATGCACCCAATGACTTGGCCTCTACAGACATCTGTGGCAATGGGTTCCACAGATTCATCATCCTCTGTCTAAAGAAATGCTTCCTCATCTGTGTTCTAAAGGGGTGTTCTTCTATTCTTTGGCTGTGCCATTTGGTCCTAGATTCCCCACTAACAGAAACATTCTCTCAACGTCCACTCCACGTAGGCCTTTTAATATTTGATAGGTTTCAATGAGATCCCACCTCATTCTTCTAAATTCCAGTGAATACAGGCCCAGAGCCATCAAACACTCCTCGTATGTTAACCCTTTTCATTTCTGGGATCATGTTTTGTGAACCACCTCTGGACTCTCTCCAATGCGAGCACGTCATTGCTCAGATAAGCAGTCCAAAACTGCACACAAAATTCTCTAAGTGTGCTCTGAGAAATGCCTTGTAAAGCTTCACCATTACATCCTTGCTTTTATGTTCTAGTACTCTCAAAATGAATACCAACATTGTATTTGCCTTTCTTACCACTGACTCAACCTGCAAGTTAAGCATTTGGGAATCCTCCACGTGGAGGATCTTGATTAGTAATGGCATCAAAGGTTACAGGGAGAAGGCAGGAGAGTTGTGTTGAGTGGATGAATAAATCAGCCACAAATGAATGGCGGAGCAGACTTGTTGGGCTGAATGGCCTAATTCTGCTCCTAGATTTTATGACCTTCTGGTCATATGACCTTATGAAAATTCAAGTGAACACCATCCACTGATTCTCCTTTGTCTATTCTGTCTGTTGTTTCCTCAAAGAACTCCAACAGATTTGTCAGATAAGATTTCCCCTTAAGGAAACCATGCTGACTTCAGCTTATTTTATCATATGCCTCCAAGTCCTCTGAACCTTATCCTTAATAATGGACTCCAATGTCTTATCAACCACTGAAGTCGGGCTAACTAACCTATAATTTCCTGTCTTTTAGCTCCGTCCTTTCTTACAGAGTAGGGAGACATCTGTAATTTTGCAGTCCTCTAGTGATTTTTGAAAGATCATTACTAATGCTTCCACAATCTCTTCAACTCCAACCTCATCAGTTGCTGAATATCCCAACGTGCATATCTAGAATTAGAGCATTTACATTTTCGAAAATGTGATTTCTTTTCTAGTCCTGCCATCTTAAAAGGGAATGAATGCGTTTCAAGGTGCGACCACTATTCGAACAATATGCAAGCTTTGCCATAGTGTCCGATTATTATTAAAAGTCACAGAAAGCAACAAGGAAATATTTTTCTACTGCCACATATGCCTGTTAATGGAAAGGAATTCTGACACATTTTCTATCACTTCTCAAATTATACTAGTTTAATGCATTAAATGTGTGGATTCATTGATGTAGCCTTTGGTCAAATTTATACTGAAAATTGTGACTTGGTAATTATTTCAAGCAATGTTTCAATTAATAAATTACATCTAAAAATCTCTCAGAAGACTTTATATTAATTAATATAAATTAATTTATGGAAATTTAAATTCCATTTATTCACACTGTATTTGCCAATTAACATCATGATGCCGATAAAGCTACTTTTTCTGGGTTGTGCCAAAATTGATGTTTTGAACTTCTTCCAAAGGTTCTCAGTTAGTGAATTGTGCTCTAAAGCAATTGTGCGAGAAACTCTTCTTGAGTCATTAACATTAAACATCAAATGCTGTATATGTGATTTCATTGATTACAGTGGAACTGACCACCAGGAGCTGAGTATAACCAGCAGCTGATACTCTCATTTGCATCTAATGCTAACACCTGAAGACTAATTTCTCCCCTTCCACATTCACCTAAGCTATAGACAGGAAATTAGCTTTGCATTTCTCCTTTAAGTAGCACCAAGACAAACCAACAACTCTTCTCCATTCAATTTGCATACAATCATAATGTAGAAAGTTAAAAGATCAAGATGATGCCGGTGAACCACGGCAACGTACTGTGGGCTACATCCAATATTGTTAAATATAACTCTTTTGAATTACTCCCACTGCAATCTGCAGCATGTAATTTCCTTTTAAGCAATGTACTTTTAAATCAAATTAATGATCTAATGATTTCACGCTCTTATGAAGGACTGGGTGGACTTAACAGTGGACTTAACAAGAAGGTACTACACCTTTAAGTTGGTGCAGTCTTTCATTGATTGTATCATGGTTATTATTCTATTATGGATTAATTGAGTATGCCTGCAAGAAAATGTATCTTAGAGTTGCATGGTAACATATATGTACTTAGAACTTTGAACTTTTTTATTTCATTGACTCCATGATGCCTCTTTGCAGAACAGTTGCGAATATCTTATGTCCACAATTTTGCACCTTTTGCTTTGCTCTTAAACTTATTTACAGAATCCACTTCTCCTACCAATCCAGGTTCTAGTTCTGGATCCCAACAACGCTGAGTGTAGGAACTTTGCTGAATCTCCTATTTAGCTGTTTAATCCATGATTTTGAATCTAATGTTTTTATTAATTGTCCCACTTAACTGAAAGAATATTTTTCCTCAGCTGCTCTATAAACCTTCAAACTATGTTGAAAACTATATTAATCATTTTTTTTCTGTTCCAAGAAGTATATCAAGTTCAAGTTTATTGTCATAGGGCTATTTTCCCAGGTTATAAATGCTATGAAAATTAGCTTTTTACAGTAGCAGCAGCACAATACAACTTAAACATGGTGAACATAAATTACATTAACTTAAATTACCATAATTTACATAACTTACACAAAACAGTAAACCAAAAATAACATAATTGCATAAATGCAACTTGAGGGAAATACAATCTGATCTACAATGGTTCAATTCAGGTGGGTTCATGAATTAGATGGCAGTATGGTGATGCTGCTGTTGAACATCCTGAATTTCTCACAATATTATTGGTTACTCAGATTTTGTAGCTTCCCAGTACACCTGGTTTGTATCCTTTAGTACATCTATCCTGAAGTGTGACATTCAGAATTGTCCCCGATATCTGAGCTCCAGCCCACTCACATGTCATCAAAATCTAGCAAAATCTCTATACCATTTATATTCTATATTATCAGGCTTTTTCACATACTTAAGCCTCAGAGCAGAGCTTTATTTTTGGTTTAAATACTGAACTGGATTTCTGTCTTACTTTTGGAGAAAAGTGGACGCAGAATATAAGCCAACCACCTTCGACAAAAGTTTGATCACCTTCTTGCCCTAAAATTGAGCCTCTGCAGAAAAACCACAGTGTTCTACAACAGGAATACTCTGCCGATGAGGTAGAAGATGTTAAGATTAAACTGTGAGAATCTCCGGATACTGAATCCAAAGAATAGCAGGTTTTTTACAGCTCTCCTAAGCCCTTACATCATCTTGCATTGATATGGATGACTGAAGGCATGGAAGTCGATGAAATGCAATGCCACAACTACCTGAGTAAAGAAACTTCTTCCAAATCAGTTTTAGCTAGTTGACAACTCTATTGAAAGATTAAAGCCAAAAGAGACAAGTATTATTTGTCACATGTACTGTACATCAAAACATCCCAAGTAATGTGTTGTTTATGTCAACTCAAATCAGCGAGGAATGTGTTGAGCAGCCCACAATTGTCTCCATGCTTCTAGCACTAACAAAGCATACCTTAAACTTTTTAAACCTAATTGTACATCTTTGGAATATTCGATGGAACCGGAACGCCAGAATGAAACACAGTCATGGAGAGAGGGTATAAACTCCTTTCAGGCAGTGGGCGTGAGTTGAACCCTGATCTTGTAGCTGGTGCAGTAAAGCGATTTCACCAGCCATTACGCTACCATGTTGCTTCTACCGTTCAACTCCAGACAACTTCACTGGTGCAAATGTCCTCGTAATATTTACTGTCAGAAAGTTCTTTCAATAAAATCATCTCCTATTCATCTGAAATCCAATCAGTTCAATCTTTCCCCATAGGAATCAGCTTCCTGAGCGTTCATTGTACTGACTCCAAACACTCATATTCTTCTTTAAATAAAAGGACCAATGCTGTACATAATGCTCCATGTGTGGTCTTACTAAAGGCAACAACAGTTGTAGCAAAACTTCCTTACGTTTGTGCTTTAATCCATTCTCTGCCCATTTTTTAAAAAAAACTTCTCCTCCATTATATCACCTCAACATCTGTGTGTCAGTGTGACATCTTGATCACTGCCAGTTTTGCAATTGGATGTGGAAGCAAGTTTTTGCAAGCAAAACATGTTCTGGTATGAAAGGCTTAACGAAACCTTAAGGACTCTAAAGCTGTGAGTGATATTTATAGTATTTTGTTGCTCAGAATCAATGCCTTTGATGTGGTGGCTTATGTTAGTTGTGTTTGGAAGATAAGTGTAACACTGAAATGATATGAATAATATGGAATTACAGCTGCTCACATTTGACATGAAAATAACAGCATTGCATATGTCCAATATGAACTAATATGAACACAATTCCATAGTATTCAGCTGAACAAAAAGCAGGGAATTGGAAAATAGAAGGAATGCCACCAGAATGTGAAAAGACCTAATAATTAAGAAAATTTGGATCTTCAGTGACTGAATCAGTGTGCAGAATGATATGGTGGGTGAACTTGCTTCTATTTTTTTGTCCCACTTCTCAGGATATTTGATTCAACAGGGAAGAGCATTGATGCGTTGTTAATTTTCTGCTGCTGCCTTTAGCAGCAGTGAACATGTTTCATGCTGTGGGTGGAGAAGGTTTCAAATTATTGCTGCTAGCATTTAGAACTCAGAGTTAATGCTTCTGTGAAACCACAGAGCCCTATCGTAGAAACGTTTGGCGTTAACAATAACATACGACTGCCAATAAAATCCAGTCATGTCAGGGCATGAGGCAGAGGGATGTCTGTGGTATTGATAATATAACGTTAAAAAAAATCACAGAATTTGTTCCGCTTTCATTTTCTCCTGTCTTTAATGTATCCTTGTAAAAAGCCTGTTGAAGGAATGTTAACCCATTTTCAGCAAATAAGTCTAAAATTGTGCAATGTACTTCCAATTGTGGTTCATTGAAGCACCAAATATTTTCCTTTAAAAATTAAAATTACACCTCTACTGTGCTGAGGTTTCTACAATCTACGATACTCCCTGTAGCAACTCACCAAGGTTATGTTGATAGTACCTTCCTCCCCATGACCTCTGATACTGAATCGCATCAGCAATACCCTGGGAGCATTTCCCCCTTCGTGATATCCTCAAAACAAAACAGTGTTATGACTTAGATAGTTATTCTTTCATTTATTGTCCTTTAATTTTTGGAAGGTTCCTCCAGAAAACAGAATGTGCTGACACCAATGAAATTGTTGCTGAAATGTCAGCAGATGAATTTCCTGATAGGTAGGGAAGGAATTTTTAATCTGAGATCTTGAAGAAAGATCGGACCCTAGTTAGTACTAAATCTCTGCCTTCTGATATTTTACATTACTTGCCCTCCTGATAAAAATATTGCCCCATTACTCTTAGGCACTTGTTCTTATTTTGCCATGAAGTGTTGTTTCTATGTTATTGGTTAAGTGTGGCTTATAGTCACAGAGGGCTTTGTTAAAGGTCAAGGTAAAAGCCACTGAATTCTGAATAGTTTAATGTTTTACATGAAATTATTGTGACATAATGCACGCAATGTATTATTCCACAGCGCATAAGCAGAGCATAAGTTAAGTCATTTTCAGAAGGACTTGAGTTCAGTTCTCAAATGTAAATAAAAAGCCAACCATCAATTAACTGAAGGAATGTTAACCCATTTCCAGTCCCTATATACCTCCATCCCCCACTGAGATGGTCTCGAAGCTCGTCGCTTTTTTTTGGATTCCAGACCTAATCAATTCCCCTCTACCACCACTCTCCTCTGTCTAGTGGAATTAGTTCTTACTGTCAATAATTTCTCCTTTGGCTCCTCCCACTTCCTCCAAACCAAGGGTGCAGCCATGGGCACCCGTATGGGTCCCAGTTATGCCTGCCTTTTTGTTGGCTTTGTGGAACAGTCTATGTTCCAAGTCTATACCGGTATCCATCCCCATCTTTTCCTTCGCTACATCGACGACTGCATTGGCGCTGCCTCCTGCACGCATGCTGAGCTCGTCGACTTCATTAACTTTGCCTCCAACTTTCACCCTGCCCTCAAATTTACCTGGTCCATTTCCGACACCTCCTTCCCCTTTCTTGATCTTTCTGTTTCCATCTCTGGAGCCGGCCTATCTACTGATGTCTACTATAAGCCTACAGACTCTCACAGCTACCTGGACTATTCCTCTTCCCACCCTGTCTCTCGCAAAAATGCATTCCCCTTCTCACAATTCCTCCGTCTCCGCCGCATCTGCTCTCAGGATGAGGCTTTTCATTCCAGGACGAAGAAGACGTCTTCCTTTTTTAAACAAAGGGGCTTCCCTACGTCCACCATCAACTCTGCTCTCAAACGCATCTTTCCCATTTCCCGCACATCTGCCCTCACCCCATCCACCTGCCACCCCACTCGGGATAGGGTTCCCCTTGTCCTTACCTACCAGACTCCAGGTCCAACGTATAATTCTCCATAACTTCCACCACCTCCAACGGGATCCCACTACCAAGCACATTTTTCCCCTCCCCCCTTTTCTGCTTTTCGCAGGGATCACTCCCTACGCGACTCCCTTGTCCACTCGTTCCCCCCATCCTTTCCCACCGATCTCCCTCCTGACACTTATCCTTGTAAACGGAACAAGTGCTACACCTGCCTTTACACTTCCTCCCTCACCACCATTCAGGGCCCCAGACAGTCCTTCCAGGTGAGGCGACACTTCACCTGTGAGTCGGCTGGTGTGGTATACTGCGTCCGGTGCTCCCGGTGTGGCCTTTTATATATTGGCGAGACCCGACGCAGACTGGGAGACCGTTTCACTGAACATCTAAGCTTGGTCCGCCAGAAAAAGCAGGATCTCCCAATGGCCACACATTTCAATTCCACCTCCCATTCCCATTCTGATATGTCTATCCATGGCCTCCTCTATTGTCAAAATGAATCCAAACTCAGGTTGGAGGAACAACACCTTATATACCGGCTGGGTAGCCTCCAACCTGATGGCATGAACATTGACTTCTCTAACTTCTGTTAATGCCCCTCCTCCCCTTCTTACCCCATCCCTGACATATTTAGTTGTTTGCCTGTTCTCCATCTCCCTCTGGCGTTCCCCCCCCCCTTTCTTTCTCCCGAGGCCACCCGTCCCATGATCTTTTCCCTTCTCCAGCTCTGTATCACTTTCGCCAATCACCTTTCCAGCTCTTAGCTTCATCCCACCCCCTCCGGTCTTCTCCTGTCATTTCGCATTTCCCCCTCCCCCCACTACTTTCAAATCTCTTACTATCTTTCCTTTCGGTTAGTCCTGACGAAGGGTCTCGGCCCGAAACATCGACAGCGCTTCTCCCTATAGACGCTGCCTGGCCTGCTGTGTTCCACCAGCATTTTGTGTGTGTTGTTGCATCAATTAACTGAGATAGCTGAAAAGAAATAAGCAAAATTTAGTCATAGCACAAGTGAATGCAGCTCTACACTTTCAGGCTGGGTTTTGTTTTTATGCTCACCCTGAACACAAACGTCAGTAAATTTTTTTTTTAGAAAACCTGTCCTAATATGGCAGAATGATCTTCGCTTATATCAGTGCATAAATTCAATTACAGGTTCACTGGTGTCATGTTTCTAATGAACTTATCTATCTTGTATGTGGGATTGAATGTATCAAGGACCAAATATGTCATATGAATGGACATTTAATTTAGGAAATGATAGAATGGTTTCTTTAAACATTAAATTAGGTTTTCAGTCTAATTTGCCTTGTTAATGACAGGAAATAAGCTGTCTGGAACTATACATAAAACAAAGTGCAGTTCTTAATCTAAATGTTTCAATGAATATCACATCTGTACAAATGTTCCACACATGTGAGCCTGAAATATGTAACCTAATTATGTTTTGCTTTATCATTGAGGCTTAGTATATCTCCAAGAATGACTAAGAAGGATCTGTTTCATCCAAAGAAATTTTTTTAAACGATTAAATAGAAACATCTCTTGGGAATGTGATTTCAATGATTCAACAAAATAACGTGAATCAGGTAAGGTTACTGTTAGTGCACCACATCATTGGTAGAGACATAAAGAATTAGTCTCTTTGTGAGTGACAGGTTGGGACTGTTTTAACCTTACATCGGTCAGTGATTATTTTATAAGCCAAGTCTCAGAGCAAGTGTCAATATGTAAAACATCATCTTACTTTGTTGTTTTTCTTCAAATTTTTTTATGCCACATTCAGAACTCATGGAATAAAAAAAAATCTTAATATAAGCAGTTTACTGATTTTAGCTCTCCAGTCAAATACAGGAGACAAAATTATTTGGAATATTCAATACCCATGATTAGATAGGTGGAATAAGCAATTAGCTCTGAAAGCATGAATGTCAAGTATTTGTTTGCAACTGTGCTTGATAGATATAATAAGCTCCCACTTTATTCAAAATTAATTTAACTGAAGTTAATAATAATTATTTAGAAATATGACTATATTTATTTAATATTTGATACTAGTCCCAATCTGATATTTTTTTAAATTTAGCTCAACATGAAATTTGACTTGTTGAATTAATATTCTTTGTAAAACTAATAATCTTTTTCAGCTAATTAGTGGTCTTTTAACATTGACAAAACCTGAGAATGAGCTGCAGCCATTTGTGGAATGGATTAGTAGTGTTATTGATGTTTTTGTGATAATTTACAGAAGAAGCATGATTCCATACATTTGAACAGGTAGTTTTGTTAATCCATTCTAAAGAAAAGTGGAGAATTCTTCTCACTGACGTTGTCTTTCACTTGTGGTGAGATGCCAATAGTACGGGTATATGACAAGGCTGATGAATACCAGACCAGTTCTTGTCCTACACTATGTCTACACCTCAGTTAGGGTCATGATTCAGATCATCATGATTAAAACCATTTTATTTATTTCTAAAGCTGCTTTTTGTGGATATATATCCGATATCAAATAAGCAAGCTGTATTTTTGAAAATAAGGCAAAATGTAAAGTTCACAATGAAATTGGTGTAAATTATCATCTCCACTTCTGATATTCTGATGAAGAGAATGAGAGATGAGCTCAAGACAATGTTCTGATGAATCCTTCTCTTGAGCTGAGGTGATTGGCATCCAAACAATACAACAGTGGCTTTTCTATTTGGAATAATTATGGAAAACGAAGAGTTTTACCCTTGACTCCCATTGACTCAGTTTAATCAGAGCAATTTTCTGCCACAAAGGTTAAATACTGTTTTAATGGCAAGAACAGTCACTTTCAACTCACCTTGGAAGACTGTTCTTCAAAATTGGGCCAAAGCTATATTGAGATCTGGAGCCAAGTGAAACTCAAACTTGGCTTAGGTGTATGTATTTTAGGCTTGATATCTATGTATATAAGACCTTGAAAACCAAAAGCTAAAACTGCAGATGCTGGAAATTTAAAATAAAACAGAAAATACTGAAACTATGCAGTAGGCCAAGCTGCATCAGTGTGAAGAGCAACTCAGTTAATGTTTCAGATCAAAAAAACTTCATCAGAATTTTAAAAATATTTTATCTGTCTCAGGAGAGAGGGATGGGACCAGAAATCCAGAAATGAATGAAGGGTGGTCAGGGCTTTTATGAACAATGAAAGAGGGGAAGCCTTGTTTCAGGAGGAAGGAAGACATTTCAGAGGCACCTGTACATAAGGTCCCATAGTCAGACAAATATTGTGGAGACAAAGGAACTGAGAAAATAGAATAAAATCCTTACAGGAGACAGAATAGGATGAACTGTAGTTAAGATACTTGAGGGAGTTTGTAGGCTTGTAGTGGATGTCAATAGTTACTCTGTTCCCTGAAATAGTGACAGAGAGATTCAGAAAGGAAAGAGTTAGCACATAATGGAAGGCAGCACCAATACAGTCATCCATGTACTGGAGGGAGATGTGAAGGAATGCTACTTGTAAACCTGCTCTACACATTTTACAAAAACGTATCCTTGGCTGGATGCAAGTGCTTACAGCTAAAGTGTTGATCTGGAGAATGTGAAAGGAGTTGAACGAAAAAAGTTTCAAGGTCAGACAAGTTCAACCGGTTGAACGTGAGTGTTGGTGAAGGGAACTGGTTGGGGCTGTACTCCAGGAAGAAGCAGAAATGCACTCAAACGTGGGATTGAGATATAAGTTCAAGGTTCAAAGCTCAAAGTAAATTTATTACCAACGTTCATACACTACCAGATAAAGCACTGTGATTCATTTTCTTGTAGGCATACTCAATAAATCAATAGAATAATAACCATGTTAGAGTCAATGAAGGACCACCCAACCTGGGCATTCAACCGGTGTGCAGAAAGCAACAATCTATTCAAATACTAAAATAAATAAATCATAATAATAATAAATAAATAAGAAATAAATATCAAGAGCATGAGACGAAGAGTTTTTTAAAGTGAGTCCATTGGTTGTGGGAACATTTCAATGATTGAGCGAGTGCAGTTGTAAAGGGATTAGACAGCTATTAGCCAGTGTGGAATTGGAAACAATTAAAGTGCCAGAGTCATCAGAGATATACAGAACATATGCAAGATGAAGATGGGGTGAGCCAGAGGAGAAAGGATAAAGTTAAGATAAGATGAAATATATTCGGAAAGATGAGAGCAGGCTCAAACAATAGGTTTGCCAAGTCAGTTCTGATGAAGGGTTTTCTACCTGAAACATTATCTCTGTTTCTCTTCCTACAAAAATGTAATCTGACCTGCTGAGTATTCCCAGAATTTTAAATTTTTATACTGTAAGCCCTTGGATCACTTTGCTGATGATTGACTGAAGGACTATAATTGGCCGGATTGTACACATCCTACCTTTTATGGAAATGAAAGATGTGGATAATTTTTAACTTTGTTCTCTTGACACTAGTTTTGTATATCTGCAGATTAAAGGCATAGCATGATTTCAGCAGTACAGCTGGAGTGTTAATGAGCGATATGATGTTTGCAGTAGTTACTGTACTTAGCCATTTCTTGATGTCATGGCAAGTGAATTAAGTTGGCTGAGACATAATTTCTATGATGGCCTAAATATCATGAGGATGCTAAGATAGATCAACTACTCAGAACTTCTAGGGGATAGTTGTCTTGTCTGATGTTCCCAGATAGTGAACTCAACCATCATAAAGAATGAAGGGATCTTCATGTTTGCTGTTTAACTGGAGGTCATCATGTGTGACCAGAGGGGTACGACTGCAGGGATTTAACCTGTTTATAAGCTCTGAGGTCATTTAGCTCTCTTCACAAGTGTTGCTTGAAGCAGCAGAGCCTGTTGTTCGGATGGAGAGTTAAGCGACAGGCCAGATTGAAAGTTCAGCATGTCAGTGCCCGAGGTGAGGTACACGCCGACTCGGATTGCTGCTCCAAGAACTTTCCACGACTCCGCACTGAACTTCGGAACCCATTTATGAACTTCAGTTCAGAAACACTATTTTCTTGCGGTTACTGATGCATGGCTTTTCTCATTGTCTTTTTTATGGCTTATTTTATTTTGTTTTTTATGGGCTTGAAGTGTTTTTTTATTCTCTGCACATAGGATGCTAGACAGTCATTTTAATATACATTATTCTATAATATAATATATTATAATTTTACATGATATAATATTCTTGGTTCATGTCTGCCTCTTAGGAAATGAATCTCAAGGTTGTACAGTGGATACATACTTCGATAATAAATACACTTTGAACTTTGCTCTAATGTAGAGCATGACGGTCAGCTGCTTGACATCAGCAAAACGTTGGCATGCATAATGGTAGAAGTTACAACAGGGCAATCAGAAAATGAGGATAAGATTAGGCAGAGGCAATACAGATTTATGAAAGGGAAATTATATTTGATATATCTGCTAGACTTGTAGCTACCAGAATATTTATGGGAGACTATGTGTGAGTTGGAGTTTCAGAAGGTCTTTAGTAAGATGTCATACTAATGGCATGACAACAGGAAAGAGAGCACATGAAGCTGAAAAAGTAGTAAAGTTAGAGAAGATTAATGGACAGAAAACAAAGCAGAGCGACCAATGGCTTATTTTCTGGTCGAGAGGTTGTAACCAGTAAGATACCAGAAACATTGTCCCATCTGTTTGTCATCTACATCAAGAGTGAGACAATCAGATGTGATATGTCCAAGTTTGCAAATTAAATAAAACAGGGTGTCAGGGTATAAGGGTGAGGAGGGTATAAGGAGGCTGGTCTGGGTACAGACAGTTTAAATGAAGGGGAAACAACATGACTGCAGCAACTAGAAATGCAAAAATAATTTCCAAAGCATCAATGCTTTGTGGGATCCAAGTTCCTGTACACAAACCACTTTAAAATTTAGCATGAGTGAATAACAAGCTACAAGGAGGGCAAACAGTAGTTTGGCCTTAAATGTAGGAGGATTTAAGTACAAGATTAAAAACAAATTTTTTAGGAACCTGTGGTGAGATAACATCCAGAATATTATCAAATGGATACCATACCTAAAGAAGAAGATACAGTGGATCCCAGTTAATTGAGACCATATTGAGACTAGTATGTTTTAGCCCGATTAAGTGGCTGCCACAATTAACTGAAGTTTTATGAAAATAGTTAAGAAGATATAAAAAAGACAAAATACCATTAAACTGAGTAAAAAATTATGTATTTAAATGAAATACAGAACAAATTAGAACACTACCAACACCTTTACAGTACTATCAAACTGTGTATTAGTTCCTAATAGTTATTGATGAAGGAATTCATCCACTGTACATTGCCATGTACTTTTGATTGATTGTAAATGAACAAAATCAGCACAGATTTTCTTTAATGATTTTGACAATTCTATCCTCCAAATCTTCATTTTCATTATTACATTCAAGATGATTGTCCATCTCTTCAAATTTTTGTCGTTCCTAACTTTTGAAGTACCGAAATAATTTCATTTTCACTTCCGGCTGTTTCTAGCATCTTCAAGTCTGAATGCTTGAAACCACAGTGAGCAGAAGAGTTCTGAATTGTCTTACTCCTTATATCTCGCTAACTATCAGTGACAAAAGTCACTGCTTTCTAAACACAAGCACACTCAACTGATGCTATTTAAAAGCTATTTGCTCTAAACATGGTGTAGTGTCTGATGGTCATGCAAGTGCACGCAACCGCCGCTAGTTTGTAACTATTTGGCAACAGTCTCCTGTCCCAATAACACGGTATAGTGAGCCAAATAAACGAAGGAAATTCAGGCTATTTTCTAGATCAGTCTTTGTGCTTTAGAGTTGTCCCATATAAGCGTCTGTCCAAATCAACCAATGACACACTTAAGAGGAATCCACTGAGTATGAAGAGGAATTGAACAAACATTACTAAAAGTTTACAGGTACATCAGAAAGCTATGTGCTTAGCCCCCTGTTCTACTCGCTTTGTACTGTGAGCCTAAGCACAGCTCCAGTGCCACTTCTAAGTTTGCTGATGACACCACTGTCATTGGCCAAATCTAAGGTGAAGATGAATCAGCATATAGGAGGGAGATAAACAATATGGCTGAGTCATGCCACAACGATAACATCTCACCCAATGACAGCAAGACCAAGGAGCTGATTATTGACTACAAGAGGAAGAAACTGGGGGCCAATGAGTCAGTTCTCATTGGGGATCAGAGGTAGAGAGGAGCAGCGACTTTGAATTGCTTGGCATTATAATTTCAGAGGATCTGTTCTGGGCCAGCATGTAAGTACCATCACAAAGAAAGCACAGTAGCACCTCTGCTTTCTTAGAAGTTTACAAAGATTCAACACGTCATCTAAATCTATGGCAAACCTCCATAGGTGTGTGATGGAGAGTATACTGACTGGTTGCATCCAAATTTGGTATAGAAGCACTAATGCCCTTGAATGTAAAACCCTACAAAAGGTAATGGTTAGCCTATCCTGGGTAAAGCCCTTGCCACCATTGAGCACACCTACTTGAAACACCATTGCAGGAAAGCAGTATCCATCATCAGGGACTTCCATCACCCAGTCCATGCTCTCTTCTCACTGTTGCCATCTGGAGGAAGGTACAGGAGCTCAGAACCCACACCACCAGGTTCAGGAACAGTTAATACCTCTCAACTATCAGGCTCTTGAACTAGAGGGGATAACATCACTCAAGTTCATTCACCCACAACTCTGAACTGTGGACAGACTTTCCACAATCCAGAATCTATGGACTCACTTTCAAGGGCTCTTCATCTCATGTTCAAGATATTTATTACATTATATATTTTTTATTTTTTCATATTTGTATAGTTTGTTGTCTTTTGCACAAGGATTGTTTGTCCATCTTGCTGTGTGTGGATTTTCATTGATTCTATGAAGTTTCTTTTCTACCATGAGTGCCCACAAGAAAATGAATCTCAGGGCTGTATATGGTGACATATATCTAGTCGGATAATAAATTTACTTTGAACTTCAATCATAGAACTTTTAAATTAGTCCTAAGGATGTAGGAGATTATGCAAACTGGATTTATACTCCTTTAAATTTAAGCTCAAAGGGGTCTAGTTAACATAATCCCTTCACATTGTTGGAATCAATTTTGTATTCTCACCGAAACAAAATTCTCAGATAGATGTCCAACCTAGCTGAGGAGTCTGGTACTAGACACCAGAGTCTTCAACCAGAAGGACGTGAATCTGTAGAATTCATAACCACAAAGGGCTGTGGAAGCCAGGTCTTTAAGGCAGAGATTGATAGGTTCTTGAGTAGTTAAGGCTGATGGGAATAATTCACGAGAATTGAATGATAGAGCAGACTTGATGGGCTGAATGGCATAATTCTGCCCCTATGTTTTATGGTCTTGTGCACAAGGGAACCCAATTTTAGAAAAAGAGATCAGCTCATGGATGAAGAGACATTTCTTCCCTTAACAAGTAATGAACCTGTGGAATTCTCTACAAAACTGTCTGGAGGATCAGTCAATATTGTCAGTATTATCAATTCACAGAGCAATGGATTTTTCGATATTACCAGAACCAAGTCAAATGGAGTCAATACTAGAAAATACTGCTGAGATAAAAGATGGTTCGGGAATGACAGAGCAGCTGAAAGGTGCACTTAAGCATCTGTTTCTTTTTAATGTTCTTGCATCATGTCCAAATTTACTGTCAGAGTCAATATTGGTTTATTATATTGGCCTTTTTCTGTTTTGCCACTGGCAATCTCACAGCTCATTATGCGTCATTTCCAATATGTAATTACTGAAGATCCCTAGAATGGATGAAAATCATTGAGTTCTTTCTTCAAAGAGATATTACTTTTAAAGATGACCAAAACAAGTGCTCAACAGCTGTGATTCTCCAGGAGTTTCGAACCACAGTTATGTCATTTTATAAACATCAAC
This sequence comes from Hemitrygon akajei, assembly GCF_048418815.1. NCBI lineage: Eukaryota > Metazoa > Chordata > Chondrichthyes > Myliobatiformes > Dasyatidae > Hemitrygon > Hemitrygon akajei. The sequence goes on from NC_133145.1 coordinate 31,367,145, forward strand.
CTCACGCGAGAGAATTTTGCTCTGGATGATGGGAATATCAGAAGAAGACCCCATGAGCTATTTGGAATCATTTCCAGATATTTATTAGAAGAGACTCAGGAACATATAGCCGGTACGATCTTTCATCTCAGAACAGTGCAGATTTCATTGAAGGCCAGCAGGTTAGTACAGAAGGTACAGAAGTCAAGATCACACTGAAATTCACTTAGTGATGAAGCTGAGCTCTTTTTCATTCTCTGGACTTATTGCTGGATTGCTAAGCTGAGAGCAACCTTTTATTCCTAGTGTAACTGGCACATGTAGTATAGATCCATTTATTTGAATAGTTTTGCTGACTTTAAAATAAACCCTAAATATAAGTAAGCTCTTTCTCCTGTTAATTCAAAGTTCATCCCTTTCCAAATATCTGGCTGATGGTGTAGTGGCATCAGTATTGGACTTCAAGGCGGATGGTCCTGAGTTCAAATCCGGCCGGGTCCCAAACTGGGCAGCAGCAGTATCTGCATAGATAAAAGGCCATATCTTTGGATCCTACTCACAAAGATTCGGATTCAACTTAACAACTGATAAATATCTGATCAGGGACAGAAGCTATACAAGGATACTGACAAGAAGTGAGGGTCTAAGTCATAGGAGAAGTTGGCAGGCTAAGACTACTCATTAAAGTGAAGGAGACTGAGGAGTGACCTTAAGATCATGAGAGGAATAGATAGAGTGAATGTATATTTTCTTTTTCCCTGGAAGTGGAACTTAAAAGTAGGGAGCATAGTTTTAAGTTGAGGGTGAAATATTTAAAAGGGATCTGAAGGGCAACAAATTCACACAGAGAGTTGTGGGGAATGAGCTGCTTGAGGAAGTGGTTGAGGCAGATACATTAACAGCATTTAAAAGACATTTGGATAAGTCCATGGATAAGAGGAAGATATGGTTGTAATCAAGACAAACGGGACAGGTTGCTGGACGCCGTGGTTAACAAGGACAAGTAGGTCTGAACAGCCTATGTCCATGTTGTATTATTCTATGACCAAGTATGGAAACATTCAAAAGGCACTTAAACAGTCTGCAGGCAGACCTTACCTTCCATGACCCATGTCCTCGAACATGCTCACAGCACACTGACACTGGCCGGTCCTCAGAAGTGGCAAAACTGCAAAAGCTCAATTAGGCCATGGGGCTAGTCCACACCAAACTGCCAAGCATGCGGCAGGATTGCAACAGTCTGCTCTAGGGTTTCACACAAGAACGAGATTATGTGGAAAAAGGGGGAAATCGCATCCAGAATCTCCACTGGATGAGTATAAGGGAGCTGTATTTACTGCGGTGGAAGGAACTGATCTGTTTCTTGTTGATTCTAGTGCAACCCAAAGAATGAGAAAGATGCAGTGGGTCAAAAATCATTTTAATTTTGTCCCACTGCATCAAGATTCTGTTAGTGCCTGATTGCAAGTGGACAATTTTCACACATTTTTTCAATAGAGTATGTGCTGTCTGGTTTTCTTCTTCTAGGTGTGCAAGTTGCTGGAATTATTGAGGAGTTATGGAACTACATGAGTATATTGTATCAGATATTAATTCAAATGAGAATCAGTCTTTCAGTTCTTAATGTAAACTGTAAGCAGTAATCAATTTGATGGACGTTTTTCCAAATAAACAGTAATGTCTGGCGCATAGCAGAGGGCTGACTGCTAAGAGATCTGGTTTGCAAAGCAAAGTGGCCATGAGACATTGCCATATGCATTAGATGATCATTAGACAGTGGGATTACATTAATTAGCCTGCATCAAACCAGGAAACTATGGTCTTAAATGATTATTGTACAATCGGTCCATGGTAAACAAGCTCCAAGGCCCTTGTAGACCAAACTGATATTATCAATTACCACATCAAATAGCTGATCTATCTGTAGTTGGGAGATTTTTGTACTCAAGAATCAGCCCTCACAACACTAATCATAGACATCTATTCCTTTATCCTCAGAAGTTTTCAGAAATTTGTGAACTGGCAATAGCATTTCAGCCCAGCAGTGGTGTTTTATCAATTACTATCTGCTTCCACTAATGCATCTACCTCAAAGGAACTATTTGTCTGACACAAAGTATTGAAGTAAACATTGTCATTGCAACTATAGAAATTACATTCAATCACCTTGCTGTAGTTTGATCTTAAGAGTGAAAGACTGTGACATACAGCACTTTCAGTTTGGGAGACTCTATTGAGAGGGTCTCCAAGAAAATGTTTGTTTGTTGCGATGAATGAAGATTTTCATGTTCTCCAACATCTTCAGTTTCTCCAGTGACTCAGTCATGACACAGGAGATTGGCACAGACTCAGTCCTGTGGCCTGAGCAGGCGAGGTTTTGGATCAGAAGTCTCAAAAAAATCACTGGGCTTTCCTTGACATTCTGGCAATCTTCGAGTAGTGTACACATGCATTGTGTGTGTGTGTGTGTGTGTGTGTGTGTGTGTGTGTGTGTGTGTGTGTGTGTGTGTGTGTGTGTGTGTGTGTGTGTGTGTGTGTGTGTGTGTGTGTGTGTGTGTGTGTGTGTGTGTGTGTGTGTGTGTGTGTGTGTGTGTGTGTGGCAAAACTTTTATAATGTTTAAGGAGATTTAGCGAATGGAGCTGGCAAGATCAGCTTCGAATCCATATAGGGATTATGCAGTTGAGACACACATTGAGAAGGTCTTCTGACAATTGGGTTCATTTAACTGCTGGGGATTGTGTGATGTAGAACTTTACCAACCTACAGGCTTCGTAGACCGGTGTGATAATACAATAATATGGGACCAGCAGTGCCCAATGACGAATATTGCCATGAACAGATGACCCAGGCTTCCTTATGATGATTCTAACGGAATATTACATGTGAAATGACATTATCCTAAATGTTCCTCAGATTAAAATGAAGTCAGGGTTCACAAAAGGAACTCACCTGTGAGGCAAGCTGACCTGAAAGTGGCCAATAATGGGAAAAAAAATCCTGGTTGTATTACACTGAACAAATAATCAAGCTATTGAATTTCCAGACCCTTAGTTTTTAATGTCAGGATGATAAACAGCAGCAAGTAAAATCTGTATCAATAAAAAATATCAAACTTTAAAAAATGAATTCCAGTTAGATACTTAGCTTCAAATCTTAGAGAAAAACCAATCAATTCCTCTGGTAACGTCTCTGAAATGCAAAAATTTAATTGCCACTTTGGTAGTTTTGGATCAGGAACTTCAAAAGCTGTTTTTTTTTACAGAACAAACAAGTTGGAGCTTCTGAAGGAAAGGGTCCAAGAAACAATCAGCTGAAAGCCTCATTTAATAACATGGGGTATCTTTTTCATAAAAGAGCTGAAGACTGAACCAGATAAAGCACATTAGAAGTGAAAATCACTTTTTACAAAGTCCTTAAGAAGTCATAAGCTTTGTGGCTCTTCCCTGATAAAGAGAAAAGAGTTGGAAGTATTCATCACAAAAAAAAATTCATCACTTCAATTGGTATCATTTTAAACAAATTATTATTTATTATTCAAAATATTTATTTCTTTTTTAGCTGTTGCTTTATCCAAATGCTTTGAGAAAAATTACTTGTATCTCTGGTGTGTAATTAAGTAATAGTTAACTGGAAACCAAAGGCAAGTTGCATTTGTTACTGGATATGCAGATCATAATTATTTCTGATTTCCTTGCACTGTATGGCTGGGCTGGGACTAACCAAACCTTAATACCAATTGCTTTTGTTACAACTGACTGATTTTATACTTTTTGAGAGGCCTGTATTATTTTGAGGTGCTTTTCACTGTCTACTCAGACAAACCTGAGAAATAAGTAATTTTCAACACGTTTGTCTAACTGAGAATTTGCCAAAAAGCCCACAGTCCATCTGCCCTTGCAGACTTTTATGCCAAGTACACAACTTTTTGCCTCTAAATTAATTTTGTTGTTCTTGCCTGTTCAATAATCTGTATCTTAACCTCTCAAATATGTTTCAACATTTCATGCAAACATACATCAGAATCAAAATCAGGTTTAATATCACTTGCATACTGTGCGTCATGAGATTTGTGTTGTTTTGTGGCAGCAGTACAATGTAATACATAATAATAAAAACTATAAATTAAAATCTTTAAAAAAAGAAAATTAAATTAAGTAAGTAGTCAAAAACAGAGGGAAGATACTGAGGTAGTATTCATGGATCTATTGTCCATTCTGAAATCTGATGGTGATAGAGAAGAAGCTGTTCCTGAAACTTTCAGTTTGTATCTTCAGGCTCCTGTACTTCCTCCTTCATGGCAGCAATGAGAAAAGAGCATGTCTTGAGTGACAGGGGTCCTACATGATAGATGCTGCCTTTTTGACACATTGCCTTTTGAAGGTGTCCAGAACGCTGGGGAGACTAGTGCCCGTGATGGGGCAGGCAGAGTTTACAACCCTGATCCTGTGCAGTGGCCCCTCCGTACCAGACAGTGACCCAACCAGTCAGAATGCTCTCCATGGTACATCTGTAGAAACTTGCTAGAGTCTTTGGAGACATACCAATTCTCCCCAAGTTCCTTATGAAATATAGCCACTCTCATGCCTTCTTGGTAATTGCATCAAGATTCAAGATTCAAGATTCAAAAACCTTATTGTCATTCTAACCGTACATCAGCTCTGCAGGGCAGAATGAGACAGCGTTTCCCAGAAGCAGTGCAATCATAACATAACAAACGCAACACTAAATAATAAACATAACAATAAATAGTAAAACACAACAGCCACATGTCAGTTAAAAACAAGTTATAAGTGTCCAGTGCAAGTTAAAAGTGTCCAAGGCAGAGTCGGGTAGAGCAGCTATTTAGGAGTCTGACTGCCTGTGGGAGGAAGCTGTTTAGTAGCCTTGTGGTTTTAGTTTTGATGCTCCTGTAACTTTTACCTGATGGCAGAAGAACAAACGGTTCATGGAGAGGGTGTGAGGGGTCTTTAGTGATGTACCATGTCTTCTGGAGGCATCGACTCTGAAAGAGGTCCTGGACAGAAGGTAGGGAGACCCCAATAACCTTCTCTGCTCCCCTAACCACCCTTGGCAAGGCTTTTTTGTCAGCAGCACTGCAGCTGGAGTACCAGGTTGTGATTGAAAAGGTCAGCACACTCTCAACCACTCCTCTGTAGAATGTAGTTAAGACGTTAGTGGGGAGTGATGCTTGTTTAAGCTTCCTCAAAAAGTGCAATCTCTGCTGGGCTCGTTTCACAATCCCAGTGGTGTTCCTGGACCAGGTGAGATTGTCCGCGATCTGCACCCCAAGGAACTTGATGTTTTCCACTCTCTCCACTGTGGAAAATATGTTAGGCTGAGGAAAGATCCTCAGAGGTGCTGACACCCAGGAACGTGAAATTGTTCATTATTTCTACTTCTGATCCCTCGATGAGGACTGGTGTGTGTTCCCGCGACTCCCATCCTGAAGTCCACAATCAATTCTTTGATCTTACTAATGTTGGGCACAAGGTTGTTGCTGCAACTCCACTCAACCAGCAGATCTATCTTTCTAATGTCCGCCTTCTCACCACCATCTGACATTCTGCCAACAATGGTTGTGTCAACAGCAAATTTGTAGATTGTGTTTAATCTGTGCCTAGCCAGACAGCCGTGGGTTCAGAGAGAGTAGAGCAGTGGGGTAAGAACACATCTTTGAGTTGTGCCTGTGTTGATTGTCAGCGAGGAGGAGATGTTATTTCTGATCCACACAGACTGAAGTCTCCCATTGGGGAAGTCAAGGATCCAGTTGCAGAGGGAAGTACAGAGGCCAAGGTTTTGGATCTTGTTGATTAGAACTGAGGGTATGATTGTGTTGAATGCTGAGCTTTAGTTAATAAACAGCAGCCTGATGTAGGTATTACTATTGTCCAGGTGATCCAAGGACAAGTGGAGAGCCAGTGAGACAGAATCCACAGTAACTTATTGTGGCGATAGGCAGATTGCAGTGGTTCCAGGTCATAGCTTAGGCAGGAGTTGATTCAACCCTTGATCAACCTCTTAAAGCACTTTACCACAGTAGATGTGAGCCAACTGGGCAATAGTCATTGAGGCAGCTCACCTGCTACTCTTCAGAACTGGCATGATTGTCACCCTTTTGAAGCAGGTAGGAGCATCTGACTGCAGCAATGAGAGGCTGAAGATGCCTTTGAATACTCCTGCCACTTTCAGGCCTCACCAAGTACACCATTAGGGCCTTAAACCTTGCTAGGGTTCGCCCTCTTGAAAGATGTTCTGACTTCAGCATCTGAGACAGAGATCACAGGGGTCACCAGAAGCTGCAGGGATTCGCACAGATGTAGCTTTATTTAAGCATGCTTAAAATATGTCGAGCTCATCTGGGAGTAAAGCATCACAGCCATTCACGACATTAGGTTTTGCTTTGCAGGAAGTAACGGCCTGCAAATGCTCCCAGAGCTGACATGCATCCAATTCCATTTCTAACTTCCATCAGAATTGTTTTCTTGCCCTTAAAATAGCCTTCCATAGGTTGTACCTGGACTTCTCGTATAGTTCTGGATCACCGGTCTTGAAAGCCACAGATCTAGCCCTCAATAGACTGCAAATCTCTTGGTTTATCCATGGTTTTTGGTTTGGGTATGTCTGCTATGTTCTCAAAGGCACACACTCATCCACACAGGTCTTTATGAAGTTGGTAACAACTGTGACAAGTTCATTCAGAGTCAAAGATGAATCCCTGAATATTGACAACTCCACCGACTCAAAGCAGTCCTGTAAGTGCTCCTCCACCTTCCTAGACCATACCATCTTTGTCCTCACCAACTGATTCTGCAGTCTTTAGTTTCTGGCTATATACTGGCAGTAGAAATACAGCCAGATAATTGGACCTTCCAAAGTGTGGGTGTGGGATGGCACTGTAAGTGCCCTTGATGGAGGTATAACTGTCATTATGTGTGTTGGCTTCTGTGGTTCCACAGGTGATATGTTGGTGTTAGCTGTTTGGAGACTTTTTCAGGCTGACCTGGTTGAAATCCCCCGCAATGACAGGGAAGGCATCAGGGTACATAGTTTCATGCCTGCTGATTACATTTCTGTGTGATTATGGCCATGGTTTGCCATTGTTCTCTTTTCATGATGAAAAGCTAGAATTTCCTCCGATTAAATGTTGGGAAGAGCAGAGACATTATCCTGACCACAATGGCTCAGATCCAAAGGCACCAATTCTATCCTCCCCACGTAAGTGTCTGATAGTGATTATTTTGCTACTTGTTTGACACCATATATTGCCCCCTTTGTAATATCATCTGTCTCTGCCCTGTGCACATTCTTCTGTAGCTGAATCCCTCATCTTTTGTTTCGTTACCGTCGGACTCAAATTTTCAGTTCCTCTGGTTGATCTTCCATTATTACTCTTCTGAATTTATTCAAAACTTTTGTCTGGTCTAACTTAGATGATATTGGAAGATGAAAATGCTTAATACTTTTCCAGGTTTTAGATTACATATTAGTAACACAAAGTCTGGCCATTGAGACAGTTATCCTATGTTGGTGTTCATGATCAATAAAAGCTTCCACAAGCTTTGATAAAATTATTTGTATTGGTTCCAAGGTACTTTGGATGGATGTATGATTGTCCAGTAATAATTTTATCTACAAGTCGTTCATTCTTTGGAACATGGAAACAAGACCGGAATTGATACAGGGTTACAAATTCTCATCACGTGCACCAGTATAATCCTTAGATTAATGTGGATTGGTGTGGTGAGAATTTGAGAAAGGATTCATTTATTTGATGCTAAAGGTGGGAGCTATTGAAAAGTATAAGGCTCTTCAGGAAAGAGTCATTCCTTGAATTAGCGAGTGAATAAGCAACGTTGTCGCAGGGCAGGAGCCATTTGAGAAAAGCAAGTCTCATCAGGAGTGGGTTTTATTTGAACCAATTAAAAGAAGAGAGGTGCAAGTCAAGTGGCCATTGTTGGAGTGGGCCAGTTTGGAGTGGTCAAGCTTTGGCTCAATGGGCTCAGGAAGAGCAAGTGAGGCTAAGGGTGCTGAGGTCTTGGTTATCATTTCTTCTGATCGTGGATCATAGTATTGAGATGTTGGCATCAAAGGTCTAACAAGCTCAGTGAGAACAAGCTGAGTAAGTGTCCTAGGTAAGAGGAAACTCAAAGGTTTCAGGGAGAAGGCACAGGTAAGAACAGGTAAGCTTTCTTTATTGTCTGTAAATCCTTGGTCTTTAGTTCAGTGTAGCCAGGATTGTTCAGGTGGTCGGATTCTCCTCCTGTGAGATGTGGGATTTCAGGCTACCTAACAGCCTCCCTGATGACTACATCTGTAGGAAGTGCATCCAACTTCCGCTCCTGACTAACAAGGTCAAGGAACTGGAGCTGGAGCTGGATGTACTTAGGACCATTCAGGAGGCTGAATACCTCATAGATAAAACATTTACTGAAGTGGCCACACCAAGAGTGCAGGTTCAGCTACTAGATGGGTGACCTTCAGGAGAAGTAAAACGAGTAAGTGGTAGTGCAGGGTTCCCCAGTGACTATTCCCATCAGTAGCAAGTATAGTCCTTTGGCAGGCCAGTGGCTGGCTCTGAGTTTCATCAGGGAAGGGTAAATTCCAGCAGATCAACAGTGATAGGAGACTTGATAGTTAGGAGATGGACAGTAGATTCTGTGGCCTCAAAAGACATGCCAGAATGGATTTTTGCCTCTCAGGTGCCAGGGTCCGGGATGTCTCAAAGTGGCTGCAAAATATTCTCAAGGGGATGAGTGAATAGCCAGAGATCAGTATACACATTGGTTTCAAAGATGTAGATAGAGGTCCCGCATAGGGAGAGAAGGGAGTTAGGAAAGAGGCTGAAGAACAGACTGTTCATGGTAGTGATCCCTGGATTACTCCCAGTGCCACATGCTTGTTAGGGCAGGAACAGGATGACAGTACAGATGAATGAGCGGCTGAGGAACTGTTGCAGGGCACAGTGCTTCATGGTCTCGGATCATTGGAACCTCTTCTGGGGCAGGGGTGACATATGCAAGAGGCTCGGGTTGCACCTAAACTGAAGGGGAACCTGGCTGGGAGTTTTGTTAGTGCTATCTGGGAGTGTTTAAACTAGTTTGGCGGGGGATGAGAACCAGAGCACCATGTAAGAAAGTGGAGGGATGGAGAGGAAGATAGATGTCAGGGCCAGTAAAAACAGACAGGAGCAAAGTTATAGATATGATAGGACAGAAAGTTTGATATGTGGGTATTATTAGCAGTATTATGGGTAAAGGTGATGAACTTTCAGCATGGATCAGTACATGGAGCTATGACTTTGTGGCCATTACAGAGACTCAGTTGAGAGAGGAACATGATTTAGTACTTATTGTCCTGGGGTTTTAATGCTTTAGAAAAGATGGAGAGGGAGGTAAAAGAGAGGTGGTCACTGGCGGGGTGGATAATGTTACTACTGAACTCAGAGGAGATATAATGGAGGATTTGTCCACTGAGTCTAAGTGGGTAGAACGCAAAGGAAGGGTGCAATCACTCTGATGGGGTTGTACTACAGGCACCCCAATACCCATTGGGACACTGAGGAACAGATATGCAGGCAGGTTACGGAAGGGTAAAATCAATAGGATTGTTGTCATGGGGGAAATTAACTTCCCTAATATAAACTGGAACCTTCTTAGTGCAAGTGGATTAGATGGGGCAGAATTTGTAGGTGCATCCAGGAGGGTCTCTTAAATCAATATGTAGATATTTCAACAAGAAAAGGGGCTGTACTGGATCTGGTGTTGAGTAATGGGCCTGGCAAGGTAGCCAACCTTTCAGTGCATGAACAGTTAGGAACTGTGACCACAAATCCTTACATTTTAAGGTAGCTATAGATAAGGTCATGTATGGACCTTGTGGGCGAGTATTAAACTGGAGCAGGGCCAATTACGAGAGCGTTAAGCAGGAACGATGGAGAGTTAATTGGGAACAGCTGTTTTTTTGGGGCAAGTGCATAGCCAACAGGTGGAGGGTGTTTACAAATCAACTGTAGAGTACAGGGCAGTTATGTTCCAGTCAGAAGGGAGGACAAGGATGGCAAGGTAAAGGAATCTTGGATGTTGAGGGAGGTGATGGATTTACTTAAAAAGAGAAAGGAAAAGTATGGAATGCTTAGGAAGCTAGAATGAAACAGAGCCTTTGAGGATTATAAAAGAAGCCAAAAAAGAACTCGAGGGGAATTATGAAAGGAAGAGGCCATGAAAAGTGTTTGGCAAGAGTATTAAAGAGAAGCCTAAGGCATTTGATACATACATCAAGAGCAAGAGGAGAACTAGGGAGAGGGTGGGACCACTCAAGGATGAAGGGAGGAATGTTTGCTTGAATGCAAAGGATGTGGGTGAGGTTCTTAATACTTTGATTCGGTATTTACCAAGGAGAAGGATGTGAAGGATAGGGAGATCAGTATTAATATGCTTGGCCATTTTGAGGTAAAGGAGGAAGTAGTGTTGGGTCTCTTAAAGATCATTAATGTGGGTAAGTGTCTAGGGCCTGATAGGATATACCTGCAGGTTATTGAGGAAGGCAAATGAAGAGATTGCTGGGGCCTTGACCAATATATTTATGTCCTCTCTAGCCACGGATGATGTCCCAGATGACTGGTGAGTAGCTAATGCTGTTCCGTTGTTCAAGAAGGAAACCAGGGATAATCCAAGAAGCTATAGACCTGGTAGGAAAGTTACTGGAGTGAATTTTTCTGGATAAGATTTATTAGCATTTGGAAACCCGTGGTCTAATTATGGAGAGCCAGCATGGCTTTGTACAGGGCAAGTCATGTCTTACTAACTTGATTGAGTTCTTGATGAGCTGACAAGAGTGCTGTGGATGTGTCTATGTAGAATTTAGTAAGGTATTTGGCAAGATCTCTCATGGTAGGCTCATCTAGAAGATCTAGATGGGGTCAGTTGTGCTGTGAGGATTACATTCCTTGATTTCTCTAGTGCCTTTAACACCATCCAGCCCAAGATCTTAAGGCACAAACTAACGGAGATGGGAGTAGACTCTCACATGGTGGATTTGATAGTGGACTACTTGACAGATAGACCTCAGTATGTGCGGTTGGGAGACTGTAGGTCTGACACGGTGGTCAGCAGCACAGGAACGCCGCAGGGAACCGTACTCTCTCCGGTCCTGTTCACCCTGTACACATCAGACTTCCAATATAACTCAGAGTCCTGCCACGTGCAGAAGTTCGCTGATGACACGGCCATAGTGGGGTGTGTCAGGAATGGACAGGAGGAGGAGTATAGGAAACTGATACAGGACTTTGTGATATGGTGCAACTCAAACTACCTGCGTCTCAATATCACCAAGACCAAGGAGATGGTGGTGGACTTTAGGAGATCTAGGCCTCATATGGAGCCAGTGATCATTAATGGAGAATGTGTGGAGCAGGTTAAGACCTACAAGTATCTGGGAGTACAGTTAGATGAGAAGCTAGACTGGACTGCCAACACAGATGCCTTGTGCAGGAAGGCACAGAGTCGACTGTACTTCCTTAGAAGGTTGGCGTCATTCAATGTCTGTAGTGAGATGCTGAAGATGTTCTATAGGTCAGTTGTGGAGAGCGCCCTCTTCTTTGTGGTGGCGTGTTGGGGAGGAAGCATTAAGAAGAGGGACGCCTCACGTCTTAATAAACTGGTAAGGAAGGCGGGCTCTGTCGTGGGCAAAGTACTGGAGAGTTTAACATCAGTAGCTGAGCGAAGGGCGCTGAGTAGGCTACGGTCAATTATGGAAAACTCTGAACATCCTCTACATAGCACCATCCAGAGACAGAGAAGCAGTTTCAGCGACAGGTTACTATCGATGCAATGCTCCTTAGACAGGATGAAGAGGTCAATACTCCCCAATGCCATTAGGCTTTACAATTCAACCACCAGGACTTAAGAACTTTTTAAAAGCTATTATTAATGCTTTTTGAGATAGTGATTTAGATGCATATCATATTTTTTTACTGAGTTAAGTATTGTATGTAATTAGTTTTGCTACAACAAGTGTATGGGACATTGGAAAAAAAAGTTGAATTTCCCCATGGGGATGAATAAAGTATCTATCTATCTATCTATCTATCTAAAGTGCATGGAATTAATGGTAAATAGGCCATTTGGATACAGAACTGGCTTGCCCGTAGAAGTCAGAGATTGGTGGTTGAAGGGCCTTATTCTAGCTGGAGGTCTGTGATTAGTGGTGTTCCACTGGAATCTGTAGTGGGACCTCTGCTATTTGTGGTGTATATAAATGACCTGGATGAAAATGTAGATGAGTGAGTTAGTATGTTTGCAGATGATATGAAGATTGGTAGTATTCTGGATATTGTAGGTGACTGGCAAAGATCAGTTGCAGATATGGCAGAGAAATGGCAGTTATGGGGTATAACCTGGTGAAAGGCAAGACCCTTAATCATGTCGATGAGCAGAGGGATCTTGGGATCCCAGTTCATAGCTGAGAGGGCATGTGCTATACAGAGAGCAGACAAACTTGGGTTGTGTTCTTTGGAGCAATGGAAGCTCGGGAGAGATTATTTGGTAGTTATAAAAAAAAACTGCTAAGAACTTGTAGGCAATGCTGATGCTGTATCCATTCATTGAAACTCTCTCCATGTCCAATCTTTTTCATAGATGCTGCCTGGCCTGCTGAGTTCCTCCAGCATTTTGTGTGCAGTCCATTAATTGAAAGCCTCTACCAATTAATACTGCCTGTGGCTGATTGTTATGATGGGAATTGTAGGCATTCAGTAGATCCCAGATAAATCACTCAGGATTTACGTAGACTCACCATAGAACCCAGGCATGGTGGAATTTCACAGCATTACACCAGAAGACACACACTCAGTGATTCTGGAACAGCTTCTTTCCCTCTGCATCTGAGTTCCAAATGGACATTGAACCCATGAACACCACTTCACTTCTTTTCTGTTTTTGCACTACCTTTTATTTAACATGCATATACAGTACATACTTACCGTAAATTTTTTTTCTATATTTATCATGTATTGCATTGTATTGTTGCTGTTTAAGTTTATAAATATCGCGGCATATGCTAGTGATATTAAATCTGATTCTGAACTCTACTTCTCCAGTGCAGAAACAATCAAATCTAGTATAGGACTGTAGTGCCCATTTGTTTCAATGAGGATTCCTGATGCAAGCACAAAGGAAACAGTAAGTTATTTACTCTTCATTTATTTAAATGTCTTTAAAGTTTCATTTGTTTACTGTTTAATAATTTTTTAATAATTATGCATAGCAATATTAATAGTTTTTAAATCTCTCTTAATAGCAGATGCATCTAAAAACACTTTGAAATAACTCCCAGTAGTGATGGATGACAAGATGATCTGTAGCATTGCCCCTGATAAAGATAGTCCTGGTGTTCAGAGGAATAGGGCTTCAATCTACTGATGTTTTTTCCTTGTATATAAATGCTGTATATGTTACATGTTGGCTACAGAAGGTAATGTTCATTGTTTCCACTAATGGCAACTTACAACCATTATATCGACCTGGTGGCATTCTTAAACCGTGACCAGTGTTACAGAGTGGAAAATGTGAGGAGTTGGTATTACTGTACCTAATCGATTTTCTTTCTGTTGCATGATTTGACTGTTTTGATTTCTGTTTTGCCTCTTATTGCCACTGTAAATGACATTCACAAGACTCAGGCTGGTGTTTTCTCTGACCAGTGATAGCCCCTGGGGAAACACGGCAGGGCCACACCATCAGAGAGGATACAGCAGTATCTCATACCCTGCCAATCTGTAGTACATGCTATACTGTACATTTCCACCCAACAGATGGTTCAAAATATTTCAGTTAGGGGCTCTCAAAATCAAATGAATCTTATAAAAGCAAATTTGTTCCGTCAAATATCATTACTTTTAGGAAGAGAAGCCAGCCATAAGATGTTCAAGAGGATGGAAAATTATGCTAATTTCCATGTATACAATGGAGTGAAAAAATATTTACCCCGCTTAATGCAAAAGAATTGCCTCAAGTAATACATTACTGCATTATGTGAATCATTATGATGTGGACCTTGTTCATCTTTCCCCACAGTGAGTTCTCAGGCATCTGCGTAGAAAAGTAACAGGAACATTAGACATGGGGTCAATGTACCTCTTAACAACAGCTCCCTAATGATATAAACAACAGGCTGGAAGTAAACTGCTTTCTCAGTCGGGAAATGGAAATTGTTCTTGTGTAATTGGAATAACAGGAAAAGGCAATTGTATAAACAATTAATTAAGACCTTCAAAGAGCTGTTAAATTAACAACAGCAGATTAGGATCTAAGTGCAAACCATGCATTAGTTACATTGAAATGTTGAATCTTTCTATGTACTTAGGAGACATTACTCATATTTTAGTATAACAGATAACCAATCGTGTCTTAGAGATACTTGATTGCAACACTGGTAAAAATGCACAATTTTAGCTGCAGCTCTCTCAAGTAGACTTGATCTCCAGTATTTATCCAGACACTTTGCTTTATGAGCTCTAGGAAAACTACATAAAGGCCTAATTTAAGCTGAAGTGATCATGGTAGATTCCAGAATGGTGAATGCTGACTAAGATGCTTTCTACTAATCTTTATGACAAAATAATTATCACTACATCAGTACATTCTACAAAAGCTATGATTTTTGTAAGTCTAATACCAAGGGTTAGAACTCTTACCATACTGCACAAGAATCCCATATGGAACTGCTACAACTTACCTCTTTTTTTTAAAAAATGCAGATTTTAGGACTCCTCCTTAAGTAATGTCACCCATGAATTCTTCGCAACTAATCATTGAATTGCAACAAGCCATTCATTTGAATTGAGCGGAATGGCTGCACCCAAAATGTAGACTATCCCTTTGCAACCCCAGATGCTATCTGACTTGCTGAGTTCTTCCAGCTGGGAGATGGAGCAAAACTAAACAGCATCTGCAGCCTTTTTTGTGTCTCTAAGGACAAAGGTGCTAGAAGTGGGAGTAATTTGCCACATACGCACGAGTCGGATAGTGGTGCTTGCCATGGCACCCATGTTTTCTACCTTGGCTCATGTTTTCCCTCCAGAGAGCAAAGCTACAGTGGTATTCCCAACAGGAAACTTACTACCTTTTCTTAGTTTAAAAATGGGAGT
The DNA here is from genome assembly GCF_048418815.1 of Hemitrygon akajei. Taxonomy (NCBI): domain Eukaryota; kingdom Metazoa; phylum Chordata; class Chondrichthyes; order Myliobatiformes; family Dasyatidae; genus Hemitrygon; species Hemitrygon akajei. The sequence continues at coordinate 31,382,270 of NC_133145.1, forward strand.
CTGATGGCAAACAATAATTGTCTTTTAATGAATGCTTTCAAAAAAGCAGCTGGCCCACTAAATACATTTCTGCAAGTAACTTAACAGATAGCAAAAGTGGACATCTGTTTTATATTGGTATGATAAACATACAGTGTTAAGTGAAGCAGTAACACAGAAATTTGTTTATATAACAACAGCACATCATTGTTACCTCATTTAAATAAGCTTGCCCATTTTTTGATGTTGCACCGAATTATCAGCAAGGTAACCTGATGGGCAAAATTTTAGCTTTCTGAATCCCTGCCTCAGTAGAGAGAGTATGGGATACCTGTATAATGGTCTAGATAAAAGAATATTGGCACCTCCATTACCATCACAGCTTGCCTGTGGTGCAATTTTAACAGCTAATCGTTGCAGATGTGCAATTTACCTCAGGAATTGATCTAATTCTGCCAGGGAAATAATTCAATGTCATTCAAGTCGATGTGATATTTAAGATAATGTTTTAATTTCCTGAGTATGTAGAGTTCACAAGCAATTCAGCTGCAGGCATTGCATTTGGAAGATGTCCTAATTAGCTAAAATCTGCAAACGGAATACAGCGAAGTATCATTTTCCAAAGCAGCTATATAATGAGCGGCATCAAGATGCTCACAAGTAACACAGTACCAGATGTGGGTGAGCCCAGCGTGGACTGTGCTCACGTTGAAACTGAGACATGCACGTTCTCTACAGTAACTGGTAAACTTTTATCCTCTGAAAACTTTAGATCTGCCCAAAGAAAAAACGTAGCTTCCTGGCAGGGCTCAGTTGCTGATTCAGAGCTGGTGTCAAATACCTGCGTTCAGCAATATGTGTAACATAAGAATTGATGTGCAGTAAATTACAAGGTACTTCACTAAATGGTACATTGATTGAATAAGTGCAAAGAGAGCCAAAAACGACAAAAGAGAAAATTTGCTCTTTAGCATGGGGGATTGATGAAGAGATAATTAAAGAAGTGCATATTTTTATAATTAAATATCACTAAAATGATCTCAAGACTCATTATTGAAATTCACTTGGGTTTGGCATTTGCATTTTCCTGAAAATTTTATAGTATCATTTAGTATGGACTGGGGTGTTCTGAGGATTAGACAATCCAAGGGAACACAGATTTGGTTCCACTCTTCCCTGCTGTTTTGATGAAACTGGTGGCAGGTGTGTTGTACTTAATCTCTGCATCCCATTCCCTGGACGCCGGCCAGTCTGAATTAGTCAGACCTTGCAGCTGCCCAGTCTCTTCAGAAGTCTTGGACACTGCAAGGTAAGGCCCTGTCAGCTATGTGGAGAGACAGTACAACTGCATTATCTATAATCCCAGCTAATTCCTCTACAGTAACACGATATTAATAGGGCAGCAGTTGCGTCAGTTTCCTATTAAACAAACAGCTGATTTGGAAACTAATGTAACTTATTTTTGCCTAGCAGACATCTGTGCTATCGTTTACAGCCACTGCAGACTTAATTACCTTTTATTATCCTGGGAAAGGTAAATAATGGAATTTGTGGAATCTGTTAATTTGTTATGGATTCCATTGTGGTTTAGAAAATGCCATTTTTTTTTAAATGGGAAAGTGTTTTTTAGTAATAAAGACTTGTTCAGTACTTGCTCCCTAAACTGGTTGTGTTATAAGTTAATGTGTGAAGGTACATGAAATGTTGATTACTTTTTAAAATTTAAACATTTGTTCCACAGCATTGGAATTTTTTTTTTAATCAATTGTGTGTGATCAAGTTTTGGAGAAATCAAACTGAAATTGAGAATTATTGATGTCTTTGCCCAGTACAGCGTCAGAGACAGGAGTTTAGGAATGAGGTTGGAAGAATGTTCTGCAGCTAATGAGTGGAATGGTACTCTAATGCTGGCACAGCTGGGGTGATGTTTTGAGGCTGGGATTAAGAAACATGGTGGGGGATGGGGTGGGATGATGTTTTTTGAAATGCATCTTCGCTCAATCTGCACTCTATTCAGCTTCTGGGAATGCTTCACCACACCACTGGACAAATATTCTATTTCAGACGAGTTCAGTACAAATGTTTGGCCAAATGCTAATGTAAATTGCAGATCTTATTTTTTAAAAATTCCTGCAGTGTGCCTTAATTATCAAGACTAGTTGAAGAGGGGAAAATGTATAGAATTAGTGTCTGGTCAGTGTGACCCCAATGACTTACTGTAAAGACATTTCCATTGTATAAATGCTAGATTTTTAAAAATCCACTGATTTTAAAAACTGCAGCCAACGCAAGTGAAGTAATTAATTCTGAGAAGACAACATGAGATACAGAAGACACACAAAATGCTAGAGGAACTCAGCAGGTCAGGTAGTATCTATGGAAAGAAGTACTGTCAACGTTTCAGACCCAGAGCCTTCGGCAGGACTTGAGTCTTGCCCCAAAACGTCGACTTTTTTCCACAGATGCTGCCTGGCCTGCTGAGTTCCTCCAGCATTTTGTGTGTGTGTGTGTGTGTTGCTTTGATTTCCAACATCTGCCGATTTTCTCTTGTTTGTGAAGAGGTACACAAAATTAGTTACACAAAATAGGAAAGTATGAAGCATACAAGGACAAACCTAAAGTAGCGTATACAAAACTGAAAATGAGCATGCTTTCATTTTATTTTCCCAACTTTCCCATTTACCCCTCCCACCCCCCAAGTCCTACCACTGATCTACACTCTCGAGGCAATTTACAGTGGCCAATTAACCTACAAATCTACACATTCTTGGGATGTGGAAGCCAGAGCACCCCGAGGAAGACCTGCAGTCACAGTGAGAACTTTAAAACTCCACAAAGACAGCACTCTACATTAGGATTGAACCTGGGTCTCTGGAACTCTGAGGTGTAACTACTTCAGGTGGAAATATCAACTGGGAGAGAAGAATTCAATCCAAAATAATAATTTGCTGCTTTCTTCACAAACTGGCCAATTATGTGTTTCCAACTTGTGGAATGGCAGCTCTGGTTCCAGTAAAGGTACGCTTGTGTCACTTTTATTGTAAAAAAATAATTGAAACTAGGTGACGCATATGGCTTGTTAGTAAAGTTAAATCTACATACACAAAACAAAACCATGATAAAATTAACAATTGTTAACATAATTCATTGCATATTGAAGCTGAGCTTGAGGCATAAAAGCACGTGCTTTGAAGGTTTGAGTTTCTTTTCATGTCATTTTTAGAAATTAAATGTCATCAGCACATTAGTTTGAGAACATGTTTGACCAATTTAGATTTTTTGTGTACACTTACGTGTCTTTCAGTTATCAACATTTTACCTGTTACCAATTTGTCTTGTTTATCTCAAGTTTGATTGAATTAATCATCTTGGAGATAATTATCTCATCCTTCACAATTTTTTTGCATAATGAACTATGTATATTTATATCATGCCAGTGACCCTCATGATTCCTCTCCTTGAAGGCAAGTCTGCTAATTCTCAAGTCTAACATTCCTCCATTTGTCTCTGCATCTCCCATTGTCCAGGTGAACTCTCAAGCTGGTGGTTCAGAAAACTGTGTGGATGTCTAATTCAGCGAATGGCTTATGATTCTGATGTGTTTAGGTATCACAGACTGTGACTCGATTGTCAAATATAAGGACAGTATGGGTGAAAATATTCTGATATATTTTATTTTATCTTTTAGGCCTTTCAGCCGGATAAGCCCATGCTACCCAATACACTCATTGACCAATTAACTTACTAACCATATGTCTTTGGACTGTGAGAGGAAACCAGAGCATCTGGAGGAAACCCATGTAGTCACAGGAAGAACGTACAAACTCCTCACAGACAGTGAACCCAGGTCACTGACTGTGTAATAGTGATGTGCTAACTGCTGCACTATTGATTTGAAATGTTCCACAAATGGCTGCCAAGTATTGCCAATTATTTCTATTTTTACTTCAGATTTCCATTTTCTGCAATTTCATGCTTTTGTAAATGTGATTATATCTTCACCATTTTTCATTTCCTATGAAAGTCATAGAGACAAGCAGCATGAAAAGAAACTTATCGTCTCATCATTCCCATGCAAATCCTTCAGTCCCATTTCCTGGCAGTCGTCTGCAGCCTTTCATTTCTCGGCATTTCAAATGTTCAAATAAATATTTTTTTGTCTCTTATGAGAGTGCCATTCTTCTCTATCCTCCAAGGTAGAATGTTCTAGATTTCAAGCTCCATCTGAATGAAAAAATAATCTTCAAACTCCTTTAAAATTTCCTATAATTACTTAAAAATGATTTCCTCTGGTAACAGAACTTTTGCTAAGAAGAAAAGCTTTTCCATTAACTTCTCAATTTATACCCCTCATGTTTATTTTTATATACCTCATTTAGGTCAGTATTTAACCTCCTTTACTTCATAGAAAGCAAACCCAATCTACGGAGTCTCTCCTTGTGATTGAAACATTCCATCCCAGGCAACATCCAAATGAACAACCTCTGAAAACACATCAATGTAACTACTTTCTTGCTAATAATGTGATAAACAAAACAGTGAATACAATTCCAGCTGTGGACAAGTTGATATAGTACTGAAGAGAGGAAGCTCACCAGCTTTGTTCATTTGAGTCTCTCAAAATTCAATATGAGTTTGAGTTCCTGTCAGCCTAATTCACTCTTATCTGACTGAAGAACGTGTTCATTAGATTTCTCAAGTGTGCTTTAGAATGTAGGAAATCTGCTTAGATCAAATATTGACTGCTTCATCAACAAGATAGTTTAGGAAAAAAATGGATAACATTAAAACGAAACAGCATTCCCAAAGAGTTCTGATGCTGTATTCTGAGGTTGTGGTTCAGCCTGCCCGGACTGGTATCCAGCTGTTCATCTCCTACCTCCCACTGATTATTACAGCACCACCTTGAGTGGCAATTTTGTAAACATAGGCATGTCCAGAAGAAGCTTCCATGTGCTTATGAAATGTTTACCTTGTTTGAATGATTCCTCCATTAAAATCCACCAATTGACACCTGAAAACTTGACCCCAATAAATTAAAGTCTCAAAGCATTCAGCACCAAAAGACAATACAGAGCATCAGACTAGACTGAGCACATCCTTTGTCAATGTGCAATCACATTCCCACTGCAAATTCCAGGCAAAATTTTGTCAACTTTGATTTATTTTCCAAATATTTGATCAGACCTATTTGCATATAAGTGAGCATAGAGTATAAACTGCTTCAAACAAGTGCAATTTGAGTTGTCTCCAATATTTATATATTTTAATTAAAAAGACTTAAACACTTATTACAATTCCACAGAATTTTTTATTTTGTTACTTTCTTCAAAGAGTAAAATATAAAATGATTGTAATTGTCTTTGTTCATATCGTATTTATTTTCAGTTTTAGAGAAAACATGCATTATATAGATACTTTATTGATCCCAAAGGAAATTACCGTGTCACACTAGCATTACAAGTGCACAGATATACAAATATTAGAAAAGAAGTAATAAAAAAATTAAGTTATCTCAAAGTCTAACAAAAGGTGGTCATCACTTCCCCAGCCATAGGTTGACTCAATATAGAGCCTAATGGCTGAGGATATAGAATATTCTGTTTTACAAGGATGCAATCGCAATCTACACAGTAAAAGTGTCTTTGTAGAAATCATTAAAGGCTAATTTTTCTAAAAACCATATTTATTTAAGCATAGTCTATTTCACAAGATCTTGTTAGTGTTGGGACTCTATATCATGGGCATTTGACCTGCATAGCTGTGCATGGTAGGGAAAAAAACCCCACAGGTTTTCAACCAAACTTCTTGTTTCTTAACACACATCATCTCTTCTGCATGATATCTTTCAGTAAGCTGGTTCCTAGTGATAAGCCAGTGGCATTTTTCGCAGCCAGTCCCTAATCAGGAATTATCATAAGAAAGTGCAGGCATCCATCAACCTTTTACCACAGTGATTTATGTTCAAAGTTAGGATTATTTATTCAGCTGAAAATCCCTTCAAACAACAAACTGGATAAAAGAGCATCGCTCTCTGGATTAGGTTGCTCACATAATAAATTGAGAAAATAGGTTCCGGCAGCAAAATGACAGGCTGTCTTTATCTTTGAACTGCTTCAGCTGTTTAATTTGTTGGTGTCTGTTCTTTTATCCTTCCTGACTGTGAGCACATGGAAACTCTTTGACTGTCTTAAATGACATACCAGCACAACGCAACATGCCTGCCTGGCTTTTGGCTGTGCTACATAAAGCCCGAGGTTTTAATTTTGAGTTGAAAACTGTGAGATAAAATTGTACGTTTAGCAGGCTAAACAACTGGAATCTGATTAAAATCCCGAATGGGAAATGAGCCACAACAAAACATTAAGGAGCCTTTGAGAAATGCTCAGGGACCTGACCTGCTCTTCTTGAATGAGATGGAGTCTGCAGTATTCGTTGTTGTTCAAAACTTACAACACAGTATTATCCTTTAAAAGTGCTCCCAAGCTACAGAAACTTGTTTCAGTGAATTACTTTAGGGGTTTTCTGCACTTTGCCACTGCAGAGAAATTCAAATGTAAAAATAACTTGTATTAAAATGCTACCATCAGGAATTATAAGAATGTACAGTATATGATGAATGCAAGGAGAGGAAGAAGGAATTGATTTACACACATAATAGAAACTTATATAGTTTAAAATGCTTCAAATATAATATTACTCAGCATACTCATACTTTGAAAGATACAACAAATGAATCAGTAAGCATTGTGGCTAAATCAGAAAACAATGGCTCTTAAATCTTTTACGTCTTATAAATGTAAGCATGCCAACTGTTTGATATGTGCAAGGATCCCTCAGTTAGCAAGGAGACAAATCAATTATCACATAGTTTTCACTAAGCTGAGAATATTTGTCTAGATACCAAAGAATCCCGTTCTTAAAAGGTTTTCCAAAGTATTTATTATCGTTTTTGCTCTTGTGTTTAGAAATATGAGAAACTTGGTACCTTCAGCATTGCAGCATTTTGCAATAACTAACATCTACACACCATGTGAAATGCTCTAATTGTGTTTCTTTGGTGCTTAAATATATTATAACAGTTTATTTCCAAGTCATTGACATTTATGAAACCTAGTTATTATATTCACCTCTCCTTTGATCACTCATGTTTTTTTAAATGAACATATTAATTCTTTTGTGTTGCTGCTCATGGTACTGATCTTTTTTTTTTGAAAAGAGGTCATGGGTTCAGGTCCTGTTCCAGAAACCTGAGCATAAAATCTAAGCTGACACCTGAGTGCAGATCTGTTACACTGATGGAATGCTACGCCTATGAAGAGGCTTTCTCTAACTCGAGGGAATTAAATCAAGGTCCTACCTACCCTTTTAGTTCCCACCATACCACTTTGATCGGCGTTCTCTCCAGCGTCACAGCCAGTCGTTGTCCCTCAACCAATACACCTGATAATGGCCTGGTGGAGGAAACTTGTGAGTGACAATTAAATCCAACATAATTTAACAGTGTTACACATAAAGCCATCTAAACTGTATTGAACATACTAAAGTTGTATAGTGTGTATAAGTACACATGACTCCTTTCTTTGGTTTATTACATTCTCTGATCATATTGACCCTAAACACATAGCCCAGAGATGATCAGTTTTTTTTTAAAGTTCTTAACAGAAGATGCCGCCAGATGAAATTCATGAGATTTTCCAATCATCGTGATGCCAACAACTACTTCTTTCATGTTTATAACCATATAACCATATAACAATCACAGCACGGAAACAGGCCATTCCGGCCCTCCTAGTCCGTGCCGAACTCTTAATCTCACCTAGTCCCACCTACCCGCACTCAGCCCATAACCCTCCACTCCTTTCCTATCCATATACCTATCCAATTTTACCTTAAATGACACAACTGATCTGGCCTCTACTACTTCTACAGGAAGCTCATTCCACACAGCTATCACTCTCTGAGTAAAGAAATACCCCCTCGTGTTTCCCTTAAACTTTTGCCCCCTAACTCTCAAATCATGTCCTCTCGTTTGAATCTCCCCTACTCTCAATGGAAACAGCCTATTCACGTCAACTCTATCTATCCCTCTCAACATTTTAAATACCTCGATCAAATCCCCCCTCAACCTTCTACGCTCCAATGAATAGAGACCTAACTTGTTCAACCTTTCTCTGTAACTTAAGTGCTGAAACCCTGGTAACATCCTAGTAAATCGTCTCTGCACTCTCTCTAATTTATTGATATCTTTCCTATAATTCGGTGACCAGAATTATACCATCATTAAAGGGTTATCAGTTAGAAAATCTAAGCCTTTAGAAATTTGAGTAGGTGACAAAGAGGGTGAAGAAAGAATAATGATTAGATGTGGTCTATTTGAATTTCCAGAAGGCAATCAATACAATGCTACATAAAATGTTTCTTTTTTGCACAAGGCAAGAACACCCAGGGTTCAACTGGCCTGGAGAGGAAATTGGCCAACGACCAAGAAAAAAAGTTGGGATAAAGCCTCCTGAAAACGGAAGTCAACGCCTTATGAGGAGCCACACAGTCCTGTGGCTTAATTATTTATATTCTAAACTTCAGCTATGATCTTATGAAAGGGTATCAGAATCAGGTTTATTACCACCGGCGTGTGTCTTGAAATTTGTTAATTTAGCAGCAGCAGTTCAATGTAATACATAATCTAGAAGAAGAGAAAAAAGCAATAATAATAGTAATAAATAAATAAGTAAATCAATTACAGTATATGTATATTGAATAGATTAAACATCATGCAAAAATACAGAAATAATATATATTTAAAAAGTGAGGTAGTGTTCAATATCCAATCACAAATCCTATGGCAGAGGGGAAGAAGCTGTCCCTGAATCGCTGAATGTGTGCCTTCAGGTTTCTGTACCTCCTACCTGATGGTAACAGTGAGAAAAAGGCATGCCCTGGGTGCTGGATGTCCTTAATAATGGACTCTACCTTTCTGAGACATCGCTCCTTGAAGATGTCCCGAGTACTTTGTAGGTTAGTACCCAAGATGGAGCTGACTAAATTTACAACCCTCTGCAGCTTCTTTCGGTGCTAGGCAGTAACCCACCGCCCCCTGCCCTGCTCCCCATACCAGACAGTGATCCAGCCTGTCAGAGTGCTCTCTATAGTACATTAATAGAAGTTTTTGAGTGAATGATCTTAATAACTTATTGGTCTCATTAAATGACTTTTATTGACTTACTCGCCCACCTCAATGCAACCAATGGAGGTTCCCACTGCTTCAAAGGGGCATCCATCATACTGGTGCCCAAGAAGAGAAGGTGAGCTACCTCAACAAGTTCTGACGAGTTACACACACATCTACTCCGATATAGTGCATTGAGAGGTTGGTCATGGCTAGAACTGACTTCTGCCTAAACAAGGACCTGGATCCGCTGCAATTTGTCAACTGCCACTATAGGTTTGCAGCAGAAGCACTCCCATTGGTTCTCCACTCTGCCTTGGACCAGCTAGGCAACATCGATACCTACATCAGACTTCTTTTTATTGTTTACATCTCAGCATTCACCGCTATCTTACCTTCAGTTCTAATCAACAAGCTTCAAAATTTAAGCCTCCGTACCTCCCTTTGCAACTGTATCCTTGACTTCCTCCTTAGGAGACCATAGTAAGTGTGGACCTGAAATAACATCTCTTCTTCACTGACAGTCAACACAGGCACACCTCAAGGATGCGTGCTCTACTCTCTCTACAGCCATGACTGTGTGGCTAGGCACAGCTCAAATGGCATCTAGAAATTCACCATTGACAATTGCTGTTGGCAGAAATTCAGATCGCGACGAGAAGGCAAGTAGGAGTGAGCTAGATCTGTTGGTTGAGTGGTGTCACAACACGACCTTGCACTCAACATCGGTAAGACCAAGGAATTGAGTGTGGACCAGGGAAGGGGAAGTTGAGAGAACACACCAGTCCTCATCGTGGGATCAGCAGTGGAAAGGGTGGGCAGTTTCAAGTTCCTGGGTGCCAACGTCTTTGAAGATCAATTCTGGGCCCAACATACTGATGCAATTACAAAAAAGGCAAACAAGTGTCTATACTTCATTAGGAGTTTGAGAATACTCAGCATGTCATCAAATACTCTTAACAAATTTCAGCAAGTGTACTTTTGAGAGCATTCTATCCGGTTGCATTACCATCAGGTATGGAGATGCTAGAAAAAGCTACAGAGGTTTGTAGACCTCCACCAGTTCCACCTCTAACCTCTCTGCTGTCTGCATCACTGCCTGGTATGGAGGCTGTAAAGCACAAGATCATAAGAGACTTCAGAGAACTATAGACTCAACCAGCCCCATCATGACCTTAAGTCACCCCATCACTGAGGACATCTTCAAAAGGTAATGCCTCTAGAAGGTGGCATCCATCATTAAGAACTCCCATCACCCAAGATGTGCTCTCTTCTCATTGCTGCCATCAGAGAGAACGTACAGGAGTCTGAAGACACACACCAAATGTCTTAGGAACAGCTTCTTCCCCTCCACCATCAGATTTATAAATGGTCCATAAATCCATGGACGTTTTATCAGTATTTTCCTCTCTTCATTTGCTCTCTTTATTTCTACATTTCTTATTGTAACAAAATATATTTTTGTGTTACCCTGTGCTGCTGCCACAAACAGTAAACTTCACAACATATATCCTGGATAATAAACCTAATTCTGATTCTGATTATTAGATTATTCCATCCTCTTTCCTTCTTCATATACATCACATTTTAAATTATGGATTGAATACAGGAGCAGAGACAGCTTGCTGCAATTAAGTAGAGCCCTACTGAGATCATACATTGAATACTGTGTGCACATCTTGCGTACCCAAGGAAGGGTATATTTGTGACAATTTGCCAGGTTGATTCCAGGGTTGGTAGGTTTGTCATATGTGGTGAAATGAAGCAGAATGAGCCACAAGTTCAGGAGAATGGCAGTGGAAGCAGCGGGAGGAAGGGTGTTGGGCTCTCACTGAAACAAACAAAATCTTTATGATGCTTGACAAGATAGGAGATGGGTTGATGAACTGATGTTTTCCTGGCTGGGGTCACAATCTTAAAATAAGGGGTCAGTCATTCAGGACAGAGATGAGATAATATCTCTACAGCCAAAGGGTGAAAAATTCTCGAACAAGATGTCTGCAACTTTAGTGACTGAGTACAATTAAGACAGGGATCAATACTGCATCAAGGGACGTGAGGTTAATGCATGAAATTGGTACCTGATAGAAGATGAGCCATAATTGTATTGGAATATAGAGAAGGCACAAGGGCCAAATGGCCAACTCTAGCATTTATTTCCCATGTTATTAAGCATGTTAGATATAAATAAGGTAAGACTTTTGGCTCTACACCAAAACAAAAATCTTGAATCCCCAGCTATGCTTGAAAGGGTATTATTTTTACATTGTCTTCATAAAATACAATTGCATATTAATTATCATTGAAGTATCATTTTTAGTTCCATCAACAACAACATTTTAGATTTAATTATAATGCTCTTTGCATATCAATATATTTTATAAGTACATGTTCAAAAGCTAGATGGCAAGTCAGACAAGAAACTATGAGAAAGATTGACCTTTAAGTTGTCTTGGAAGTTCTTAGAAAGTTACTTGAAGAAAAGATGTAATGGGCATGAATGGATAATGGCAATGAGAGAGGATGGACAATGTTAGAGGAGTACTGAGTTCAGTGATGGGGAAGACATGAAACCCTTAAATATGAATTTGCTTCTGTGTTCTTGGGTAGCTGGGAACAAATAAAGCTCAAAAGGAACAGATCCAATACAGGTGCCCCCCCCCCCCCCCTTTACAAAGGTAGATCGTTCCTATGAAACCTTTCTTAAGCTGAAATGGTGTAAATCGAAGAACCATTAACTTATATGGGAAAAATATTCATAAAAGCGAAAATCCTATTTGTAATGCAAAAACAGGTTACTAATGTTGGTCTTTTGTAAAAGCAAAGTGGCATAAAGTGAACATTCGTAAAGCAGGGAACACCTGTATGTATGAAAATGATGGGCCGTAAAACACAGACATCAGATTTTTAATCCGCAGAAATGCCCCAGTATCAGCTTCATGGTTGAACCTTGTATCCTTGTGATAAAGCTCTGCTTTAACATGAAATTGTGTTCCAGATTAACCTCAGCTATGCAATTTAAGGTCCTAAAATATGTGTAATATTCCCTCTCGGCTCTTTCTATACAAGGCTAATGAGCTGTACTTTCTGCAGTTCTTTTCATAATCAAATTTATTAGTAACTCTGAAGAATGAAATATAAGGAATAGTGACTGGTTTCATAAAGCTTTAGTTTTATAACCCAGAGGATTTTGAAAAGAACAAAAAAATGCGAAAGGGAAAGAGATGCCATGTTTCTATAAACAAAAATTGATTAGGTGTGAGAGTTCTACTAAAAAAAGAGGATAACTTTAAAGAACAGAAATCCTTTTAGTGTTCGTGGAATAGAAAAAGATGAAAATAGATTAGTTTTAATCTGAGCTGCTGACAACTATTGTTGGACATAATATTACAAAGGGCTGCTGAGATAAGCAGCTTGGTCAGAAAGATGTCCATTAATTGTGGATGGTAGCAGTCTTTTTCCTAGGTAGAGGACTTCAAAACTAAACAGCATAGATTTAGCATGAGAGGGGAAAGATTTAAAATGGACTTCAGACATTCGGGAATGGGACCAACTCTCAGAGCCTCAGAACCAGCCACCTTTTGATATCCTAAGGATGCGGCCCAGAAAGTGAGCGTGCCTTCACGGTTCTGGATTTTCGTGGCTCTGGGGACGTGCTGATTCTAGGCCGGTGCCCCTGAATGAGGCGTCGCAGGAGAACATGGAACATCAGGAGCAGCGGATTAACTGCCGGGGATTGTGTGTCCAGAGAGCTGCCCCTTTTTGGTGCCGACTCTCTGGGCGCAGAGCTCAGAAAAAGCAATGCAACAGACTTTAAACATTACAAATCAGTGAGTTGTTTGTCACGTCTCCCCTTCACTGTGAAAAGGAGACACCTCTTTTCCCCTTATTAGGGAGAGAGAGAGAGAGAGAGAAAGCCTATGGTATATTGAATGACCGGGTGAACGAGTAGTTTTTGGGGTACTGTAAGTCTGTGTTTATATTGATGCTTTGCTGCATGCTTGAATGCTCGGTGGAGGGTGCCGATGATTTTTTGCTGGTGGGGGGTGGGGGGCAGTCATTGCCTTGCTGCTGTTTGTGTATGGGAGGGGGAGTTGGGGGGGGGCTTTGGTGTTCTAATGTTTTAACTGTCATTCGTTCTTTGGAGCACTCCTCTGTTTTTGAGGATGTCTGTGAAGAAAAAGAATTTCAGGATGTATATTGTATACATTTCTCTGATATTAGATGTACCTATTGAAACCTATTGAGACGCAACTTTTTCCATGAGAGGAGGGCGAGTATATGGAATGAACTGCCGGAGGAAGTATTTGAGCCAGGTCCAATGGTATCATTCAAGAAGCACTTGGATTGGGACGTGGAAGCCAGGGCTTAGAGTCTGTGGAGTGAACACAGGAAAGCAGGACGAAATGGATGAGCACCATGGCTGACATGGGCTCATTGGGTCAAAGGGCCAGTATCCATGCTGTATTGCTCTATGGCTCTTTGACTCTAAATTGAAGATCAATAGAAAGAATCTTCCTGGAAGAAGCTGAATATTTTAATTTAATGGATACTCCATTATTTCCATCAAAGTTAGCATGCATGTTTTGCTGGAAATGATTGAAAAAATCTGTTTTATCATTATTTTTAGGGATTTGTTCCATAGCATCAATCAAGAATTTTAAGTCAAGATTTTCAGCCTATCGTTGCCTCTAATTTATTCACTTGCTGCATTAGAAAATGTAACAGCTGCTGAGGTTTCAACTTAAGTTTGCTTTACACATGCTGTTAACCCTGTAATGAGTCACCACAGGATCTAAACAGCAACTCTACTAAATCATGGATTATCAAATGAGATGTTAGTTCCTAATTGCTCTTAAAGAGAGGAACAGTTTGCCATAAATTTGTGAACAAATACACAGTTTAGAATCTCAAAATTAATGTTGAACGCAAGGTTCCCATTGTTCTTTGAGTGCTTCTAGCAATCTGCTGAATGGCTGAAATCAAGCATTTGAAATTCATACACAGATATAACCTGCAGACAAGCTAAAATTAGAAATGTTGATCACTATGTGACATCTTAAAATATCTCATATATTGTGTTGATAATATTAATCAAAAATGTGAGTTCAGAAGAGAGTTTGAGAGCCCACAGCTAACTCAGAGATCTTATGCTCCAGGTGTTCACGCCCGCAGGAATCAGAGGCTGGAAAATTAATAATGAATCTTGTTAAAAACAGAAAATGCTGGAAAAGCTCAGCACATCAGGCTGCTTCTATATAGAAGGGAACAATTAACATTCTTTTGTCAGATCCGCTCAGCTCGCCTCCTCCCTCTGCATTTGCTTGCTTGAATATCGCTAGCATGTATCGCCATCTCATAAAGGTGAGTGTGGAGAAGACAGGAGCAGAGAGTAATATTTTCCACCATTTTATGAGACTGTGCAGGATTCCTCCATTCTCTTCTGGCTGCAGAAGCATTGACTGAACTCATAGATAAGTTGCTTCATCAAAAGACAATTGGATTTCGTGGCATACATGCTGACCATACGTATATGGATCCTGTAGTTATCAATTATATTAGTGTATTGGCTTTGTCATATATTAGCCACCTTTTATATCTGTTGCGATGGCTCAAACATTAGTAGCACAATGGACTAGAATGAATCAAGACAGTACGATCCTTGACACGACTATCAATATTATGGAGTCACATTGAAATTACAATTGCTACAAGAACAGACCAGAGGCTGGGTTTCACCACTGAATAGACCACACCCTTTTCCACAGTACCCAAGACTTGTCAATAGTGTGAAAGAATGCTGTCTATTTGCCTGGTTCAGTGTAGTTACCACAACTTGTAGAATAAAGTAGCCCACCTAAATGCCACCCTATACATCACTCTGAATATTCATTCCCCTACACCTTTCCTCCTCATCTCTGTTCTAAATGGACATCCCTCTTTACTGGCCCTAGATTCACTCACAAAAAGAAACATCCTCGCCACATCAACTCTATCTGGGCACTTCAGCATGCATTAGGTTGCAATGAGATTCGCACCATCCCCCTTATTCTTCTAAACTTCAATGAGTACAGGCCCAGAGCCATCAAACCTTCCTTACGTGGGTTAACCCTTTCACTCCTGGAATCATTTTTGTGAACTTCCTCTGAACGCTCTCCAATGCAGGCACACCATCTCTGTCGACTATCTCAAATTAAAAATTTCAGCCTAGCTTTGTCTAACTTACTCACTTACCATCTCCAAGATACACTGCAATTCTCTGCATGGGCTACTCTGAAACCATCTCCCAAATCTGCAAACTCTACCACTGAAGAGGAGAAGGGTAGCAAATGCATGGGAACATCAACACCTTCAAGTTACCCACCATACTGTCCTGATTTGGAAATATAAAAGTATCCTTTTGTTGTCACTGAAGCTCCAAATTCAAGAGCACTGTGGGAGTATCTTCACCTGAAAGGCTGCGAGGGATCATGAAAATAGTTCACCTCCACCTTCTCCGGGGCAATCAGGATTGAGCAATAAATGCTGGCCTCATCAAGGATACCCATATTCTCAAAATGTCTGTGACTACATTCAAATTACACATTGATGGAGTTGAAATTGTCTTGGTTCAAATCAAAGACTCTTGAATGTACAAATAAATTTCCCTGCATTTTACAACATCTAACACCCCGGAAAACAAAGTGATTCTACCAAAACTACATGTTTTCTACCTGCTGGTTCCTGTTAAATGCATGCTTGCATACTTTCCACCTTCCTTCTCCCCTCGGAACAATCAGCAGAACACGAAAACCTTGGGAAATCTTACCAGCAAAGCCATTTGCTTCCCATTTGAAATCAATCATTATTAGATATTTGGGGGCGTATGACTCTGATGAAAAATTAGTCATTTCTCATTCAACATTAAAGCATCTACCATTAAATTATTTTCCCTGGGGCCTTTTAAATTAGAAGCACCACAATTGCATGCAACATTTGAGAAGCCCATCTGGTTTGAAGAACAGTGAATAAGGTTCATGATATCATGCAGGATGTGAACAATTTAACTAATGTCCTATAGACTGAAGTTTATTGAATGTGACTGATACAGCTTCTCTTTAATGTACGTTCCAAGAACAATAGAGCAGAATATTTTTAAGTGTTGAATGATCAATATCAGGGTGATAGAGGAAAGCAGGTGCAAAATCGCAGTTTTGGTAGACGTCCTTGGCAAGTACTGTCAAGTTATCTGTGGGCTTCCTCTGTATGCTCTAAGTGATCTAGAAAGAGAATGGTGTCAAGCTGGCAGGCATTACCCAGGATTCCCTACAGGTTAACTTGTAGGTTGAGTCAGTGGTAAGGGAGGTAAATGCAATGTTAACATTCATTTTGAGAGGATGAGAATATAACAGCAAAAATGTAAAGCTGAGGCTTTATAAGGCATTTACCAGGCCACTCTGGGAGTATTGTGAACAGATTTGGGTCCCTGATCTCAGAAAGGATGTGCTGGCATTGGAGAGAGTCCAGAGGAGGTTCAGAAGAATGATTCCGGAAATGAAAGAGTTAACATATGAGGAGTGTTTGAGGGCTCTAGGCCTGTACTAGCTTGAGTTTAGAAGAATAAGGAAACCAATCGAATGTTGAAAGGCCTGGAGAGAGTTGATGTGGAGAGGATGTTTCCTATAGTACCAGAGGGACCAGAGAGCACAGACTTAGAATTTCTTTAGCTGTAGGATGTTGACTCTGTGGAATTCATTGCCACAGATGGCTGTGGTCCCCATGCCATTCAATATATTTAAGTTGATAGGTCAATATATTTGGAAGTTGATAGGTTATTGATTATTAAGGGTTTCCAACATTATGGAGAGAAGGCAGGAGAATGTGGTTGAGAGGGATAATAATTCAGCCATGATGGAATGGGCTGAATAGCCCCATATTGCTGCTATGTCTTTTGGTCATATGGACTTACGGTTAGAGACTCCAGTCATGTCAGATCTGGTGGGACACACAAATGCAGCTGCACGAACAACTGATCTGCTATTACAGTTGGAGGGAAAGAAATTTCAGTAAATGCGCTATCCAGGACACTGAAGGGCTGAATACATAAGGGTGCAATTTTTATGAAGTTGCTACACCCCCTACGCATCCCCCAAAGGTTGTTGAAGTATAATCAGGACCAGCTGGTTCTTGATCGTTATTGGCTTACTTGAGATTGTAATCTCTGAGGCGAGATACACAGCTGCAGGAGACCCAATCCACAATTTAACTGTCTGCTTCATGCTCCGCATATAAAAAGAATCAAAGAAAAAATTAAAAGGAAAAAAAATTATGGAACTACCAAGATACTAATCAAAACATTATTTTCAGAACAAGAGAACGAGCATAGCATTTAAAATTTGCTTCTGTTTCTTGTTTCAAAATATGAATGTGGATTAGATTTAAATCTAGAACTGCCTTTTATATAAATTGAGTTATGCAACATGGTAGTGCAGTGATTAGCACAACGCTTTATAGTAGAGACAACCCGGGTTCAATTCCCGCTGCTGACTCTAAAGAGTTTGTACATTCTCCCCACGATCACGGGGGTTTCCTTCAACTGCTCCGGTTTCCTCCCACAGTCCAATGGTGGACCGACCAGTTGGTAGGTTAATTGGTCATTGTAAATTGTCCTGAGATTAGGCTAAGGTTAAATTGGGAACATAAAGTACACTGCAGATGCTGTGATCAAAGCAACACGTACAAACAAACTGGAGGAACTCAGCAGGACAGGCAGCATCTGTGGAAACGAGCAGTCAACGTTTCAGGCCAAGACCCTTCGTCAGGACTGAAGAGGGAGGCCCCTGCTCCCTCCCTCTTCAGGTTAAATTGGGAAATTGTTGAGTGGCATTCCTCAAAAGGCCAGAAGGGTGTTTTCTGCACTGTATCTTAACAAATAAATAAACAAACAAACAAACGTTGCCAGTCTGAATTATTCCATACAAGGGTTGCACTGGATAGGGGTTAAACTCCTTGGCCATTACCACACTCAATAAGCAGTTGTTAAACACATATTTTTTAAACAAAAGTCAGCATATTTTTTGCTGATTTTTGATTGGCCAAATTTGTGTCAGTAAAGTCTCTACATTGACATAATTAGCTTTATTTCTAGTTATTGACTTGAGAATGAACAACAGCTCAGCTTCTATAACATGCATTTCCACATCTAACAAAGATCCATAAAACACTCATCTGTAGAGAAAAGCAGACATTGTTGTGGAGTATTTAAAACATATCAAGATATACGTATCAGGTCAGTATCATTACAAAGGTGAAGCATTAGTAAAGGGTAAGTGAATAGAGCTACAATTCCTTTGTGATGAATGATTTATTTGTGTACATTTTAGTAACCCTTTAATTCCATTGCTTGTTGACACTGCCCTAGGCTTAAGTAATTACCACCCACCCAGACTTGTGAATAGGTCTTACAGATACTTCAACAAACATCATTTTACCATCACCTGCATTTATCACACCCAGTCTAAGTGTCATGAAGGTTTGCATGTTGGTTCTTGATAACTTGTGTCATAAATCAGAAAAAGCATTTCAGTTGTCAATTCAGACACATGAATGAGAAATTCTAAAAATGAGTGTTTGCTCAAGCAAGTCTACAGCGGAGATAAGTATTAATGTCACTCAAAGTTGTTTATGGAGTAGTGGTAACATTAGTAACTGGACTATATAAGCCCGAGTATTATCAAAAAACTTGAATTTCACATGATTCACGTTCAGAACAAGATCATCAACAGGCAATGTCAGTGCGATTAACTAAAATAAGAAGCAGCTTATATTTCGATGATAAGTATTCAGCAGGTCTTAACATCTCAGCATGAAGTTCTTAAAGCCTATGGATCTATCTGTCTGAAAGCCACCTTTCCTCTTGTTAACCATGTGTCCATCTGTAGATCGAACATCTTTGCAGTTTACCACAATTCCAAGAAGAAAGCCTATTAACTAATAAGGCTTTAGGGGAGCCATGACACACATTTCACTGTACATTGTTGGAAATATTATGCTTCTGGGCAAAATAAATAGTTTTAAACCACTATATAAATTGAAGCAAGTAGGATTCTAATATTCCCCAGTCAGCACATTCTCAAAATTGCATTTTAATCCTTTTAGAAGCTTTGCAAAGATCATCATTTCAAAAGTAACTGGGTTAGGACTTTTAATTTGTTCGTAGGTTATTAAAACTTCAAAATTCATTTGCTGCTTGCAGTGTTATTTTAAAGTTAATACTAATATTTAGCCTCAGGCATTTAATGAAATTTATCTTACACTATAATGTAGTTTGGAAGTTACAGAATTAATCTGTTCAGTCCATTTTATTTAAGTGCATCATTTTTCAAAAGCCAATATCCCTTCCTACTCACTTAGTTTCAAACTTGTTATATTCTGTTTAGAACTTGGTAATAAGGGTAATTTTTCATTTGAAAGTACAATTTCAGAGAACAGGGGCAATGCATATTTAAGTAGGACTCTAAGCCAATTCACAGCGTTATATAAATAGGCATCATTGCTTATGTCTAGGTTCCAGCAGATTCTTGCAGAGGCTTGAAGGAGAGCACCTAATCACATAAGCCTCAGAAAATGATTATTCCTTTTAAATTTTTTTATTGATTTGACCAGTTTATTCCTGCTTATATTTGATTTTTTCTTGTGATCATAGTAATCTTGTAAAATGCCTGAGGTGTGAGATGTGGTCAAAAAACTGCTTCCCAGCAAATTGTTTTTGATAAACTGAGTTCTTGGCTCAAAATATTTTTGGTTAAAATACCGGAGAGGTTAAATCTATTAGAATTGTTTTCTATGAATTCCATGCAAGTGTAAATCATGGAGTTAGAGAGTGTTCTTCTGTAAGACTCTGTTTATACTACTGTCTGGTAGCTTGTTCCATCGGTGATCAATTGTGATTGCAGATGAGCACATATGGATAATTTGTACTATAATCTAGGTGTTACTTTGGCGATTAGGCTGCTTACCAAATTATACAAGAGACGTGAAACCATTTTTTGGAAACAGTCTGCAGTCTACCTTAACTGGATTCTATCATAAACCTATATTCACAATGCTCCTGGCTGATCCATATTGCATAAAACTTTCCAGCATGAAAACTTCGAGAAGCTCAGGGTAGTGATCTGGATCTGTGACCATTTCATGTTATGGACAAACTGTTCAACCCCTTAATATTCTTTAAAGTGGTATGTTATGTATTAGATAGATAATTTTATCAGTGAGGCAAGTTAGCCTTGTTGGCTTTGCAACATGTCCTCAATAATTCAGAGCAAGACATTTTGGCTGTTCTAGTAGTGACAACTACACTTAACATGGAAAGTTTAAGGATCTATCTCTCGGTTGTATGTGGAACGTGTCAGTAGGAATTACCATCCTGACATTGTCAGCTTTCTCCTTTATTTACTAAATTCCTTTTGTTGCTAGTTTGACTTGCAGACTCCTTTCCAAGGTTCAAAGTAATGATCAAAGTAATATGTATTATCAGAGTACATACATGTTACCACGTACAACCCTGCGATTCTTTCCCCACAGGCATTGTTAATCTATAGAATAGTAACTGTAAAGAGGATCAACGAACAACTAACTGTGCAAATGCAAATATAAGTAAATAGCAATAAATAATGCACATGAAATAACAAGAAAAGTCCTTAAAGTGAGCCCATCGGTTGTGGGAACACCAGAAACAGAATGACTGTAATTATCCTCTTTTGTTCAAGACCCTGATGGTTGAAGGTAGTAACTGTTCCTGAACCTGGTGTGCAAGTCCTGAGGCTCCTTTACTTTCTACCTGATGGCAGTGGCAAGTAAAAAGCATGGCCTTGGTGGTGAGGATCTTTGATAATGGATATTGCTTTTCTACGGCAACGTTTCATGTAGATGTGCTCAATGGTTGGGAAGGTTTTATCCATGACGTACTGGGCTGAATCCATTACATTTTATAGGATTTTCTGCTCAAAGGCATTGGTGTTCCCTTACCAGGATATAACGCAGCCAGTCAGCACACTTTCCACACACATCTATAGAAGTTTGTCAAGGTTTTTGATGCCATGCCGAATCTCCGTAGACTCCTGAGGAAGTAGAGGCACCGTTGTGCTCTCTTTGCAATTATATTTATATGATGGGTCCAGGACAGGTCTTCCAAAATAGTGACTCCCAGGAATTTAAAGTTACTGACCCTCTTTACCTCTGATTCTCCGATGAGTACTGGCTCATGAACCTCTGTTTTCCCTCTCCTGAAGTCGACAATCATTTCCTTGGTCTTTTGACATTGAGTGAGAGGTTGTTGTTATTACGCCACTCAGCAAGATCTGCAATTTCCTTCCTGTATGCTGATTCATCACCACTTTTGATACAGCCCAGAACAGCGGTGTCATCAGCAAACTTGATTATGGTGTTGGAGCTGTACTTAGCCACAGCCATAGGTGTAAAGTGAGTAGAGCAGGGGGCTAAGCACACAACCCTGTGATGCTCTTGTGCTGACAGAAAATGTGAAGGAAATGTTTTTGCAAATCTGAACTGACTGGGGATGCAGGTGAGGAAATCCAGGATCCAATTGCACAAGGTGATATTGAGGCCCAGGTCTTGGAGCATACTTATTAGTTTTCAGGGATGATGGTATTAAATGCTGAGCTGTAATCAATAAAGAGCATCCTGATGTATGCATCTTTGCTGTCCAGCTGTTCCAGGGTTGTGTGAAGAGCCAATGAGATGGCATCTGCTGTGGCTCTGTTGCTTCGTTAGGGAAATTGGAGCAGATCCAAGTTGCCACTCAGACAGCAGTTGATATGCTTCTCAAACACTTCATCACTGTGGATGTAAGTGCCACTTGGCGATAGTCATTGCAGCAGGTTACCACCCTCCTCTTGGGCACTGATATGATTGAAGTCTGCTTGAAGCAGGTGGGTACCACACAGTGCCAGAGTGAGATGTTGAAGATATCCGTGAACACACCAGCACAGGTCTTCAGTACTTGGCCAGGTACTCTGTCCGGACTGGGTGCTTTCTTTGGATTCACTGTCTTGAAAGCAGTGACTGTTTGACTGTTCAGCAACTCTTTGACTGTTCAAATTAGAGTTACTCAACTGAGTAAGGAACAACTGTTGATTGTCCGCACATTATCTTCAGATGAGACCAAAGGATCATCAGGAGACATGGGGGGGTACACGACGATTTCTCCCTGCTCTGGTGGTTAAAGCGAGCATAGAAGGCATTGAGCTCATCTAGAAGTAAAGTTCTTTTTGGAGCCTAGACAAAGATATGAAGATAGCTTAACATAGGAATAACTCAAACATCTTGCTTCTATGAATTATAAAATCAGTTTCATCATAAAATTCATTAAATCTAACAGATTAATTTTAAAAAATGTGTGGGTGCAGTATGCTGGCTTCTTTTATATAATTTTTCGATATTTATTGACATATTTCAGTCGCTCACAAATATTGGATGTATATTGTACTTATGAGCCCAGTAGTTTGATAAAAATATCTTCACTCCAGCAGTGAGATGAGAGCAATGTGAGGTCCATGGTTGGAGAAGGGCAGAGACCTTTGCTTGAGTCACAGCTGGTAAAGCTGGGCACAGCTTTTCCTGCTGTTAAATCTGAAAGGCATTTTAAGAATTTATAAATGTGTCTGACTTTCAGAAATGTTCAAAAGGATTTATAAATAAGGTAAGTAAATAAATGTGAACCATTTTGCAAAAAAATGAATAGACCGTTTAAAATATTGATTATGAAATAATTTTATTGAAAAATATCCAAATCCATACATTCAGAATTCTCATGAAATCCATAGAACCAGACCAAGTACTCAAGAGGCAATTTCATACACATGATGACAGGGAATTTTAGACAGACTGCAGCCTTTCACAGGCAGGATATAATGACAGATGTCATTCTGATTCTACATACTTCATTATAATTCTGAGTGTGTGTGGATTTGGAGGTAAAGAAGGATATTTTTATGTTAATATTTTTCATTTTAAGAGTTTTCTATATTTTAAATAGTTACCACCTGTCCATTATTGACCTAGGCCTCGCAGCTTAATCTCAAGGATATTGAACTGTTCAGCACATTAAAAGTGACCTTATATTACACTTTTTAATATTTCCTAGACATTTTTTTATTAAGTGAAATCATATTGAAGCTCAAAACAAAAAAAAAACTCCTTGACTGTTCAGATGAGAATTATTCAATTGGGTAAGGAAGAGCTGTTTTGATTGACTGTTGGGAGAGGAAGATGGGGCAATGATGGTCTAGTCAGCTAGTGACAGTACAGTTAGAAACATACAACAATATCATCCAAAATTGGCAAATCCAACCCTCAAGTGCTGACACAGGAAGATCACTCTTGAAATGAAGAAAGAATCCCGGTTATTTTGTTTCCTATTTTCTAACTGCTGCACGACAACACTTCACAAATTTTTTTATTTATTTTGAAGAGTACTTGCTCACTTTAGAAACCCAGAATAAAAGTAAAAAGATATACGAATGGAACTAATTCTACTGTATTTCTTTTGACCATTATGATATTGTAAGTCAATAGAGTACATCATTGCCTTTAAAACTTGCCATCAGTTTCTTAATGATATAACCATGCAAAAGTTCCACTGCTGCTTTGAAATGAAATTGACCATGGGCTAACATTCTAGAGGGAGGATTTAAGTAATAGACACTTTTCTTGAGGTTATAACTATATTTTCAGTTTAATGAAAGTTCTCAATTTGATATATGTCAGAATCCTTTGTAATTCCTCTGGAATGTTCTCTGATCCTGTTAACAGGCAAAGGTTTATTTCCTGTTAACGGGCCATTTTGTCATGCTTATGTCTGTAACCCCTATGTGACCCAACATTCCAAGGGTCAGGCTGAGGTTAAGTAAAGGGAATAGAGATCAAAGTGGAAGGAATGAAGGTACCTGTTCTAAACTTTCATTGCTCAAATAGCTTGTGCCACACACATTAGGTGCTTCAGGATATTTCAGGCTAGGGGAGTTACTTCCGCCTGATAATGTAAAACCTGAGATCTTTTTTTTTAGGGGAATCACCAATTTCAGGATTCATAATCTGTGAGGGTACAAGTTTATGCATATACAAAAACAAAAATAATATTTTGGAAGTACATCTTATCAAAAAGCAAGATTACTATGGAACACTCTTCAACTGTCAATTTTAAATATTTTAATGTCTTTCCTAATTAGTGAGGTTGAGAAGAAAACCATAAAAAAAAGGTTTAAAGCTGCTGAGTCTGTTGTTGTTCATCATCTGCATTAATGACTTAGATGATAATGTGGTAACCTGGACCAGTAAGTTTGCAGATGACACCAAGACTGTGGGAAGGCATAGAGGACAGCAGAGGAATGATATTGAAGCTTTCAGTATGGGCTGGACCAGCTGGGAAAATGGGCTGAAAAATGTCAGATGGTATTTAGTGTGAAGAGTTGCACTTTGGGAGGACAAACCATGCTGGGATTTACACAGTGAACACTAGGGCTCTGCGGTGCATGGTAGGACAAAGGGACAACGATTCTTGAAAGTGGTATCAGAAGCAGATAAAATCATAAAGAGAGTTTTAGGCACATTGGCTTTCATAAATCAGGGCAATGAGTACAGGAATTGGGATGTTATGTTGAAGTTGGTACAAGGTGTTAGTGAGGTTGGACTTAGAGCATTGTGTGCAGTCCTGGTCATCTGACTACTGGAAAGGTATCGACAAGCTGGAAAAATTGTAGAGAAATTTTAGAAGGATGTCGCCAGGACTCGAGGACCTGAGTTATAGCAAGCAATTGAATAGGTTAGGAGTTTGTTCTTTGGAGCACAGGAGAATGAGGAAGGATTTATTGATGGGTATGGATAGGGTGAAATCATGCAGGCTTTTTCACCACTGGTTGGGTGAGACTAGAATTAACGATCATAGGTTTAGGGTGAAAGTTAAAATACTTAAGAGGAGTCTAACAGCAAACTTCATCATTCAGAAGATGGTGCAAGTGTGAAACAAGCTGCCAGCAGAAGTGGTAACTGAACAGGTTCATTTATGAGAAGTTTGTATAGGTTCAAAGGTTCAAAGATTCATTTATTACCAAAGTATGTATCTATATTCAACTCAGAGATTCTTCTTCTCCAGATAGCCACATAGAAGAATGGCATCTCAATCATCAACCCCGAAACCCCCTCCGCTTGCACAAAGAAAAAAAAAGATCGGGCAAAATCACAGAATATACAAACCATAAGTCTGAGAAAGTTTACAGTCCATAAATGCAATATTCCAATCCATAAATGCAGAACCACAATCACATCCTCCTTCATCGATGAAAGAGAGAGACACCACTTGAAGCAGAGGCCTAGCTCCAGCCACATCGAGCCACTCAGCAACAGGCCTCTCACAGATTCCTTTTCCAGCAGCGATCTAAAGGAAGGCATTTGGTGCTGAACTGTTGCTCTCCTTTGGCATTTGCCTTGACGTCTTAATCTTCCTTGACACTTTCGTTGGCAATTAATGGACCCTTTAATCAGTGAAATGAAGTGGAACATCGGCTTACACCCTGTCTCAAAGTCTCTTCACTTCGAGGCTGTCTGAGTACATGTTCGCTTCCTGAAAAGTTCTCGGAGACAACGAGATCACTCGAGTCAATCTCCATACTGAAAATCACAGGCTCGAGCAACATTTTAGTTGAAAAACAGGGATAAAAGAAGTAAAATAGACATTTTTGTGAGCTACCTGGAAGATGTCGACTGAGGGAGCATTGAAAGCTGGTGCCTTCTTGATCGGAAGTCAACATAGGTACGTGGATGGAAAGGATTTGAAGGGATATGGTCTAGGTGTGGTATTGGGACTAGGCAGAAGATCAGCTCAGCAGGCAATAGCTGGGCCAAAGGGCCTGTTCCTATGCTGTAGGACTCCATGACACTCCTATTACAACCTAACTCAGACTTTGCGGGGTGAACGGCATGTTCCCCTGTTGTACTGTTCTATGTTCTTTTATTTAACCTCATCACCTTGCTCTCTCCACAGAGTACTTGAGACAAAGAACACCATAACTTTCAATTGTTTAAAATAGACAAAGATATTTTCCTCTATTTTAAACAGTTATCAAACTTCCTTTTAAAAATTATGGTGTTCTTTGTCTCGACTACACTATCAGA
This sequence comes from Hemitrygon akajei, assembly GCF_048418815.1. Taxonomy (NCBI): domain Eukaryota; kingdom Metazoa; phylum Chordata; class Chondrichthyes; order Myliobatiformes; family Dasyatidae; genus Hemitrygon; species Hemitrygon akajei. The sequence goes on from NC_133145.1 coordinate 31,408,587, forward strand.
ATCATTTTTCTCACCTCTGGTCGTAGTTTCCTAAATGAAATACGAATAGCTGCTTTGTGGTTATTATTGTCACTGATAAAGTCACCAGAGAAACTGGAGAAGTTACGGATTTAAAAGCCGTATTCATCACAAAAAACAGACATTCGCTTGGGGACCCCCTTGGAAAAGAGTCTCACAAATTCAAAAGTTCATCACATTTTTACACCCTTCAGATCAAAGCTAACAGTAGGTAATTGAATACAATTTTAATGGTTATGTTGATATTGTTTACTTCAATAATTTGGGTAGACAATGCTTTCTTTACATTCACATACCTACAGTGGTTGACATCTCTGAAAGTTCAAATACATTTGCTAGAACCAAATAATTCACATAGATATTGTAAAAATTTAGAGAACAGAAAGCCAGACACCCAAGATTAATGTTGTTAGAGCTGACTTTCTGAGAATACAAAAACTATTGATAGATCAGCTATTTGATGTGCTAAGTAGTTTTGCAGGCATCTTTTAACTTATTTACAATGTTGCAATTTACTTAAACCTATAGTTGCCTGGATTGATGCAAGCCAGTTAACATAACTCCATTGTCTTAATGTTTGGCTGATGCATATGCATAGTCACCATTTTGTAAACCATATTCCTTAGTCTATGGACCAATCTGTGCTCCCTGATGTTACTGTTTATTTGAAATTGCAATTCACCACTTACAATTTACAATTTACGCGATGAACTGAAGACTGGTTCTTGCTTGAATTGATATCTGATATATTCACCTAATTCCAGAATGCTGGCCAAGAATTCTCTTAAAACCCATTGATTATGCTCAAAGTAAAGTTTTATTTGTTCAGGTAATTTCTGTATCTATAAAGTGGCCTCTGAGTGTATTCTTATGGTCTTCTGCTGCTGTAGTCCATCTGCTTCAAAATTCAAAGTGTTGTGTGTTCAGGGATTTTCCTCTGCACACCATTGTTGTAACACATGGTTATTTGAGTTAACGTTGTCTTCCTTTCAGCCTGAACCAGTCTGGCCATTCTTCTCTGACCTCTCTCAATAACAAGGCATTTTGCCCATGAAACTGCCACTCACTGGATGGTTTTTTTTTTTGTTTTTACATACTTCTCTATAATTTTAGAGCCTGTTGAGTGTGAAAATCCAGGCGGTCAGCAGTTTCTCAGATATTCAAACCACCCCATCTGGCACCAACAAAAATTCCATGGTCAAAGTCACTTGTTACATTTCTTCTCCATTCTGATGATTTTTCTGACCAAAACTGAACCTCTTGACCATGACTACACAATTTTATGCATTGAGTTGCTGCCACATGATTGGCTGATTAGATATTTGAATTAATGATCAGGTGTACATGTATACCTAATAAAGTATCCACTGAGTGCATGTTCATTGCTTATCCTTTGTCCATAGGATTGAATCCCACCAAGTCAAAATGGGCGAGGTAGAATCATCCATTCCCCAAATCATTTTTCAAATAATTAACTTTTAATAACGATCTGGTATTTTTATAATCATTATCCTGATTGATTTATTTTGATGTCATAACTAATTATGATGGGATTTGAACTCGTGACCTTGAAGTTTCATTAACTTAACCATTATTCTACTTGGATAAGGAAGAATTAAATACGTAAGGGTTCAACAAAACAGTGAACTTTAGGGTCATTTTTCTTAGATAAGAACTTCAGAAATAGGAGCAGATCGGCATTCTAGCTTATCAAGCTTGCTTCCCCATTCAGTAAGACCATGACTGATCTGGCCGTGGACTCCATTCCATCCACCTGCCTTTTCCCCATTGCCCTTAATTCTCCTGCTAAGCAAAACTCTATCTAACTGTGTCTTAAATATAGTTAATGAGGTAGCCTCTACTGGGCAGAGAATTTCAGATTCATTTCTCTTTGGCAAAAGCAGTTTCTCCTCATTCCCATCCTAAATCCATTCTCCTTAGTCTAATCCCCTAATTCTAGTCTCATCTACCAGTGGAAGCAACTTTCCTGTCCCTATCTTATCTGTCCCTTTCATAATTTTATATGTTTCTCTAAAATCCCCATTCAGTCTTCTCTATTCCAGTGAGTATATTCCCAGGCTGCTCCATCTCTCCTTGTAAGCTAACCCCCTCATCTCTAACATCAACCTAGTGAAACTCCTCTGCACTGTCTCCAGAGCCAGTATATCTTTCCTTAGGAAGGAGACCAGAACTGCATACTTGAAATACAAATTTATATTGAGGCATTTGATGATGTCAGCAGCACAAGAAAATGTTCACATGTTGTCTTAATTCAGATCTGGAAACCTGATATAAATTTTGTGGAAAACAGAAGCAGGGTGGCACTGGAACTTAGAATGAAAATGCTCTAACTTTTTGGTCGGTGCTGATGCCAGTTTAAATGCAAGCAGCCACATTGATCTATAATGACATGAATGTATTCAGCATTGTACTGGATTTCAGAAACTCAGTGACAGATGTTATAATTCAACAGTGCTTGCAAGCTCTCTCTTTCTCTGATGGATCTCCACAGAATCTATTTGTTCACCCTGTTGGATAATATTACTCTCAGTAGGTTTGTGCACTTCATATAAGCAGGCCAGCAGAGCAGACCTATAAATTATATCCAGGGCAGCGACTCAACAGAGCAAACTACTGTGTTGTTGTCAATCTTTTTCTTTCACTTTTCCGAACAATGCCCAGGGTTCACTGGGAGCAAAACTCAATTCAACAACAATTATCTATTGTTACTTTCCATTAATACATCATAGGAAAAACTCTTTGTTTTAGAGCCCACTATCATGTCAGTAATGTGAAGCCATGATTTATGTGTGTATTGATCTGACATACTAACACTTAAGGCTTGACTGTAAAGAGCTATTAGGAACATGCAGCCAATATTTACTGAAGCTCAGTCTGGTCCTCTGCTTTTAATGTCTCCTAAATGATTCCTCAAGTTAGCACCCGGGGGTAATTGGGAATTGTATCTGTTTGACTTCGCTGACCTCTTTTTATTTTGGCTACCTCATATTCATTAATATAGTTTGATGCCTAGCCTGAAACAGGAACTTCGTGTGTAAAGCAAGTCGTCCATTTTCACTTTCTTTTCCTCTTATTATGTGCTGGTGCCCTGTTTATGCAATGATGTAAGATTTTAAATAGAACCCTTTTCAAATATCTCTCTGTTTGAAGTCCTCTTTCAGCCGCATTGCCAGATTCTCTTGCCAATGCTGCAAGTTACAACATGGTTTAAAGCACATTTAGAGGGAAAAAAACTATATGTATATAATTACATGTGATATTTTGATACAGGCTTAATTGACATGTGACAGAGTGAGAAACCTTTCACGTCTATGGCAGCTAGTAAACTCAATCAAATAATCTTTCAACACGGACCAGCCCAGATTTTTGTGTAAAAGAATTTGCAGGGGTTATATAGCTTTCTATTCCTTTTACATCCAACATCAGTGTGTACACATTTCCAGCAGCATTCACTTTGGTTAATAATCAAGAGCAATAATTCAAGTTTAACTTGAACTGCTTCTGTTTAATTATCTTAGGCTTTTGAAGCTTGCTCCAGTGGCCCATCACCATCATCATGGTACAGACAGTTCACTGAAACCAAAGCATACAATTTCAGCCTGGGACTTGCTTGGGCCAATAACAACATAGCCTGAATCAACACCGATTATCTCCAGCACTTCTCTGGTGTGAAACAGCTGGATGGGAACACCTGCTAGTTCTACTCTTATCTTTCTAATGCAGGAAAAGTTTCACGTTTCTTCTCCCCCTGCTCCCACGCCAATATCATGATTGTGAAAGAGGCCAAACTATTAAAACCACAGGTAGAAATGGGGCAGGTGCTTCAAATCTAGAGGGTATGCATTTAAGATGAGAGGTGGAAAGTAAAACAGAGATATGTGGGGCATTTTTTTTGTTTACACAGAGAATGGTATGTGACTGGAATGGACTACTTGGAGTAATGATGGAAGCAGATTTAATTGTGGTGTTTAAGAGGCCTTTGGGTAGACGCATGACCGTGCAGGGAATGAAGGGATATGGATCACGAGCCAGCAAAAGAGATATAAGTTAATTTGGCCTTATGTCCAATCCAGACCTTGTGAGGGAAAGGGCCTGTTCCTGTGCTCTACTGTTCAAAGTTCCATGTGCTCACCATTACATGACAGCTAATGAAGATTTTGTCAACAGAATAACCTAGGTAAAGTCTGAGCAACACATACAAAATGCTGGAGGAACTCAGCAGGCCAGGCAGCATCTATGGAAAATAGTACAGTTTACATTTCAGGCCGAAACCTTTCGGCAGGACTGTTTGTGAAAGTAAAGACTGATCTTTAATTGTTAGTGTTGCCAATATTGATTTAGTTATGTCACATGGGAAGCTGATACATCTCTCAATTTTTTAAAAACAGAAAATACTTGCCTTTTCCCCCAAAATGGAAATACCATGAAAACAAATGATATCAAAATCTGACAAACTATTAAAACAAACAAACATTTCAAACCCTCCATAAAATTGACCTGCTTTATAATTGTTTTGACATTTCTATGGAAGAACAGTTAGATTCTCTCAGACTGCTTCTTTTACAATAATAATACAAAATATTTAAAAAAAAATCTGTTCCCCTAGTCCTGTACCATTCTGTCCCAGGCTCCTACACCACACTTAGTAAGTCTGTGGGGAGTTGAAGAAGCTTCTTACTCTTGCAAATAGAATTAAGTAATAGAGTAATAGTGTTAGAGACTCTCTAACTTTTGTCGGGGATGCAAGTTTTCCAGCGGGTTGCTGTGATTATTTAGTTAATGGCTAAACCCTTAATTTACTGGTCTGCTGACAGTTTATCCACTATTTAGTCATAATTCAAATGAACTGATGCATTAATATATTGCACTCCTATCACCAACTGTTAGAATTGGTGAAAAGTGCCAAAAAGAAAATATCTATTTACTATATGTTTGTTTAACATTGTGCTAATCCAGTCCTTATCCTAGATTTATTGGGGAATTATTCAATGTCTCTTCTCTTTGGTTTCTCAACAATTATGTGCTCCTTATGTTCATTTCACCAGTTTTAAATAACTTAGCAAATATGTCCACATTGTAGTGCATTTTTAATTTAGTTATTTCGGCTGAGATTTAATGCAGACTATTGGTTTAAGATTCATGAGGTACAGGGTTTAACTGAAATAAATCAGAAGAATGTTATGTAGATTCCTTTACAGAGACAAGGTATTTGCAAAGTTAAAGCAAATTCTGAATATTGGCTTTTTGTACTGTTCTATGTCACTGAAATGGAATGTCAGAAATATTTCATTTTTATTCATTTATCTATTGTGATATCGTGTGCAATAGGACCTTCCGGCCCTTCGAGCCTCACCGACCAGAAACCCCAGATACGTGTGGGGGCACCGTCATTTTGTGTGGCTGTACTGACATTGTGAATGGGTGTACTGACATTGTGAGTGGGTGTACTGACATTGTGTGTAGGTGTACTGTCATTGTGTGTGGCTCTACTGTCATTGTGTGTGGGTGTACTGACATTGTGAGTGGGTGTACTGTCATTGTTTGTGGGTGTCCTGACATTGTGTGTGGGTGTACCGTCATTGTTTGTGGGTGTACTGACATTGTGAGTGGGTGTACTGACACCTTGAGTGGGTGTATCGTCATTGTGAGTGGATGTACTGACATTGTGAGTGGGTGTACTGACACCTTGAGTGGGTGTATCGTCATTGTGAGTGGGTGTACTGACATTGTGTGTGGTGTACTGTCATTGTGTGTGGTTGTACTGACACTGTGAGTGGGTGTACTGTCATTGTTTCTGGGTGTACTGTCATTGTGTGTGGGTGTACTGACATTGTGAGTGGGTGTACTGACATTGTGTGTGGGTGTACTGTCATTGTTTGTGGGTGTACTGTCATTGTGTGTGGGTGTACTGACATTGTGAGTGGGTGTACTGTCATTGTGAGTGGGTGTACTGTCATTGTTTCTGGGTGTACTGTCATTGTGTGTGGGTGTACTGACATTGTGTGTGGGTGTACTGTCATTGTTTGTGGGTGTACTGTCATTGTCTGTGGGTGTACTGACATTGTGAGTAGGTGTACTGACACCTTGAGTGGGTGGATCATCATTGTTTCTGGGTGTACTGACATCGTGAGTGGGTGTATCGTCATTGTGTGTTGTTGTACTGACATTGTGAGTGGGTGTACTGTCATTGTCTGTGGATGTACTGACATTGTGAGTGGGTGTACTGACACCTTGAGTGGGTGTATCGTCATTGTGAGTGGGTGTACTGACATTGTGTGTGGGTGTACTGTCATTGTGTGTGGGTGTACTGACATTGTGAGTGGGTGTACTGTCATTGTGAGTGGGTGTACTGACATTGTGTGTGGGTGTACTGTCATTGTTTGTGGGTGTACTGTCATTGTGTGTGGGTGTACTGACATTGTGAGTGGGTGTACTGTCATTGTGAGTGGGTGTACTGACATTGTTTGTGGGTGTACTGTCATTGTCTGTGGGTGAACTGACATTGTGAGTAGGTGTATCATCATTGTTTCTGGGTGTACTGACATCGTGAGTGGGTGTACTGACATTGTGAGTGGGTGTAGATAGATAGATAGATACTTTATTCATCCCCATGGGGAAATTCAACTTTTTTCCAATGTCCCATACACTTGTTGTAGCAAAAGTAATTACATACAATACTTAACTCAGTAAAAAAATATGATATGCATCTAAATCACTATCTCAAAAAGCATTAATAATAGCTTTTAAAAAGTTCTTAAGTCCTGGCGGTAGAATTGTAAAGCCTAATGGCATTGGGGAGTATTGACCTCTTCATCCTGTCTGAGGAGCATTGCATCGATAGTAACCTGTCGCTGAAACTGCTTCTCTGTCTCTGGATGGTGCTATGTAGAGGATGTTCAGAGTTATCCATAATTGACCGTAGCCTACTCAGCGCCCTTCGCTCAGCTACCGATGTTAAACTCTCCAGTACTTTGCCCACGACAGAGCCCGCCTTCCTTACCAGCTTATTAAGACGTGAGGCGTCCCTCTTCTTAATGCTTCCTCCCCAACACGCCACCACAAAGAAGAGGGCGCTCTCCACAACTGACCTATAGAACATCTTCAGCATCTCACTACAGACATTGAATGACGCCAACCTTCTTAGGAAGTACAGTCGACTCTGTGCCTTCCTGCACAAGGCATCTGTGTTGGCAGTCCAGTCTAGCTTCTCGTCTAACTGTACTCCCAGATACTTGTAGGTCTTAACCTGCTCCACACATTCTCCATTAATGATCACTGGCTCCATATGAGGCCTAGATCTCCTAAAGTCCACCATCATCTCCTTGGTCTTGGTGATATTGAGACGCAGGTAGTTTGAGTTGCACCATATCACAAAGTCCTGTATCAGTTTCCTATACTCCTCCTCCTGTCCATTCCTGACACACCCCACTATGGCCATGTCATCAGCGAACTTCTGCACATGGCAGGACGTCATTGTGTGTTGTTGTACTGACATTGTGAGTGGGTGTACTGTCATTGTCTGTGGATGTACTGACATTGTGAGTGGGTGTACTGACACCTTGAGTGGGTGTATCGTCATTGTCTGTGGGTGTACTGACATTGTGAGTGGGTGTAATGACACCTTGAGTGGGTGTATCGTCATTGTGAGTGGGTGTACTGACATTGTTTGTGGGTGTACTGACACTGTGTGTGTGTATACCATCATTGCTTGTGGGTGTACTGGCATTGTGAGTGGGTGTACTGTCATTGTTTGTGGGTGTACTGACATTGTGAGTGGGTGTACTGACACCTTGAGTGGGTGTATCGTCATTGTGAGTGGGTGTACTGACATTGTGTGTGGTGTACTGTCATTGTGTGTGGTTGTACTGACACTGTGAGTGGGTGTACTGTCATTGTTTCTGGGTGTACTGTCATTGTGTGTGGGTGTACTGACATTGTGAGTGGGTGTACTGACATTGTGTGTGGGTGTACTGTCATTGTTTCTGGGTGTACTGTCATTGTGTGTGGGTGTACTGACATTGTGAGTGGGTGTACTGTCATTGTGAGTGGGTGTACTGACATTGTGTGTGGGTGTACTGTCATTGTTTGTGGGTGTACTGTCATTGTCTGTGGGTGTACTGACATTGTGAGTAGGTGTACTGACACCTTGAGTGGGTGGATCATCATTGTTTCTGGGTGTACTGACATCGTGAGTGGGTGTATCGTCATTGTGTGTTGTTGTACTGACATTGTGAGTGGGTGTACTGTCATTGTCTGTGGATGTACTGACATTGTGAGTGGGTGTACTGACACCTTGAGTGGGTGTATCGTCATTGTCTGTGGGTGTACTGACATTGTGAGTGGGTGTACTGACACCTTGAGTGGGTGTATCGTCATTGTGAGTGGGTGTACTGACATTGTGTGTGGGTGTACTGTCATTGTGTGTGGTTGTACTGACATTGTGAGTGGGTGTACTGTCATTGTGTGTGGGTGTACTGACATTGTGTGTGGGTGTACTGTCATTGTTTGTGGGTGTACTGTCATTGTGTGTGGGTGTACTGACATTGTGAGTGGGTGTACTGTCATTGTGAGTGGGTGTACTGACATTGTGTGTGGGTGTACTGTCATTGTTTGTGGGTGTACTGTCATTGTCTGTGGGTGAACTGACATTGTGAGTAGGTGTATCATCATTGTTTCTGGGTGTACTGACATCGTGAGTGGGTGTACTGACATTGTGAGTGGGTGTAGATAGATAGATAGATAGATACTTTATTCATCCCCATGGGGAAATTCAACTTTTTTCCAATGTCCCATACACTTGTTGTAGCAAAAGTAATTACATACAATACTTAACTCAGTAAAAAAATATGATATGCATCTAAATCACTATCTCAAAAAGCATTAATAATAGCTTTTAAAAAGTTCTTAAGTCCTGGCGGTAGAATTGTAAAGCCTAATGGCATTGGGGAGTATTGACCTCTTCATCCTGTCTGAGGAGCATTGCATCGATAGTAACCTGTCGCTGAAACTGCTTCTCTGTCTCTGGATGGTGCTATGTAGAGGATGTTCAGAGTTATCCATAATTGACCGTAGCCTACTCAGCGCCCTTCGCTCAGCTACCGATGTTAAACTCTCCAGTACTTAGCCCACGACAGAGCCCGCCTTCCTTACCAGCTTATTAAGACGTGAGGCGTCCCTCTTCTTAATGCTTCCTCCCCAACACGCCACCACAAAGAAGAGGGCGCTCTCCACAACTGACCTATAGAACATCTTCAGCATCTCACTACAGACATTGAATGACGCCAACCTTCTTAGGAAGTACAGTCGACTCTGTGCCTTCCTGCACAAGGCATCTGTGTTGGCAGTCCAGTCTAGCTTCTCGTCTAACTGTACTCCCAGATACTTGTAGGTCTTAACCTGCTCCACACATTCTCCATTAATGATCACTGGCTCCATATGAGGCCTAGATCTCCTAAAGTCCACCACCATCTCCTTGGTCTTGGTGATATTGAGACGCAGGTAGTTTGAGTTGCACCATATCACAAAGTCCTGTATCAGTTTCCTATACTCCTCCTCCTGTCCATTCCTGACACACCCCACTATGGCCGTGTCATCAGCGAACTTCTGCACATGGCAGGACGTCATTGTGTGTTGTTGTACTGACATTGTGAGTGGGTGTACTGTCATTGTCTGTGGATGTACTGACATTGTGAGTGGGTGTACTGACACCTTGAGTGGGTGTATCGTCATTGTCTGTGGGTGTACTGACATTGTGAGTGGGTGTACTGACACCTTGAGTGGGTGTATCGTCATTGTGAGTGGGTGTACTGACATTGTTTGTGGGTGTACTGACACTGTGTGTGTGTATACCATCATTGCTTGTGGGTGTACTGGCATTGTTTGTGGGTGTACTGACATTGTGAGTGGGTGTACTGACACCTTGAGTGGGTGTATCGTCATTGTGAGTGGGTGTACTGACACTGTGTGTGTGTATACCATCATTGCTTGTGGGTGTACTGGCATTGTGAGTGGGTGTACTGTCATTGTTTGTGGGTGTACTGACACCTTGAGTGGGTGTACTGTCATTGTGTGCAGGTGAACTCTCATTTTGTATGGGTGTACTCTCATTATGTGTTGATGTACTGTCATTTTTAATGTATTTGTTTATTTTTATTTGTTGCAATACAGCACGGAATAGGCCATTCTGGCCCTTCGACCACGCTGCCCATCATCTCCCAAGCCTATCACAGGACAATTGACAATGACCAATTAGCCTTCCAACCAATCTGACTTTGGACTGTGGGAGGAATCCAGAGCACCAGCAGGAAACTCACGCCATCATCGGGAGAGCGTGCAAACTCATCACAGACAGTGGCGTGAATTGAACCCGGATTGCCTGTATTGTGAAGCGTTGTGCTAACCACTACACTACCACGCTACTCCTTCCATTAACAGACTTTAGAATAAATCAAGAAGCACCACTAGCAACACCCAGGTCTGGCAGCATCTGTGAAATGAGAACCATAGTTAATTTTGCAACTCTGAGACTCCTCACTAACTATTATTTCAAATTTACAACATCTTCAATATTTTTCAATTTGATTTACCTTGGAATCATATTATACCTTATAGTTTCAATTAGCATGTGCCAAGAAGTTACTCTGTCTGTTGCCTGGTCATAAGTAAATGGCCAGTTTGAGAAAGAAATGTTCAACCAAGTTGCGGACAGATGACATAGCTGAGTAGCAACTTGCACTAATGTAATGCTTGTAAAGGAAGCACTTGGAATTATACAACGCCTTATCCAAAGTCAGAACTTGCTGAAAATCTCTGCAGAAAATAAGTAGGAATAACAATATTGTTTTACACAGGGCTAAGTGGAAGCACAAATACCAAAAATGCTTAAGTAAACATGGGCCAAGTAATCCTTTGATGGTGTGCATTGCCTCAAAAGAAAGCAGCGTCCGTCATAAGGACTCCCATCACCCAGGATTTGCCTACTTAACATTGCTACAGTCAGGGAGGAGATACAGGAGGCTGAAGACACGTACTCAGAGTTTTAGGAACAGCTTCTTCTCTCTGCCATCAGATTTCTGAATAGACAATGAACCTATATATACTACCTCACTTTTTTTTTCTTTTTTTGGTCTCTTTTTGAACTGCTTATTTAATTTATTTTTAAATTTTCTTTTTTTATTTTTATTTGTATTGTATTATTATTATTAATTATAATACACTGTGCTGCTGCTGCAAAGTAACAAATTTCACAACATATGCCAGTGATATTAAACCTGATTCTGATCCTGACAGAGAAAGGTGTAAATCTTCCCATTCGTTTACAGGTAAGAATGGTATGGCAAGATCTGGTAAATGAATCAGAATCAGAATCAGGTTTATTATCACCGGCATGTAACAAGAAATTTGTTAACTTAGCAGCAACAGTTTAATGTAATACATAATCTAGCAGAAAGAAAAATAATAATAAGAAGAAATAAAGTAAAACATAATAAATAAACAAGTAAATCAATTACGTATATTGAATAGCTTAATTTAAAATGTGCAAAAACAGAAATACTGTATATTAAAAAAGTGAGGTAGAAAGGCAGAGAGATGGCAGAGAGGAAGAAGCTGTTCCTGAATCACTGAGTGTGTGCCTTCAGGCTTCTGTACCTCCTCCCTGATGGTAACAGTGAGAAAAGGGCATGCCCTGGGTGCTGGAGGTCCTTAATAATGAACGCTGCCTTTCTGAGATACCGCTCCCTAAAGATGTCCTGGGTACTTTGCAGGCTAGTGCCCAAGATGGAGCTGACTAGATTTACAACCTCCATACCAGACAGTGATGCAGCCTGTCAGAATGCTCTCCAGGATACAACTAGAGAAATTTTTGAGTGTATTTGTTGACATGCCAAATCAATTCAAACTCCTAATAAAGTATAGCCACTGTCTTGCCTTCTTTATGACAACAGCAATATGTTGGGACCAGGTTAGATCCTCAAAGATCTTGACACCCAGGAACTTGAAGCTGCTCACTCTCTCCACTTCTGATCCCTCTATGAGGATTGCTATGTGTTCCTTCATCTTACCCTTCCTGAAGTCCACAATCAGCTCTTTCGTCTTACTGACGTTGAGTGCCAGGTTGTTGCTGCGGCACCATTCCACTAGTTGGCATATCTCACTCCTGTACACCCTCTCATCACCACCTGAGATTCTACCAACAATGGTTGTATCGTCAGCAAATTTGTAGATGATATTTGAGCTATGCCTAGCCACACAGTCATGTGTGATATCCAGGAATGTCGTCTTCATTCTTAAAATGTAAAAGAAATATTTTGGACGACAAAGTAAGTGAAAAAGAAATACTGCTGAGCTTTTCTTAGAGTCTCATGAAGTTTTTAAATAATTTTGAAACATTTATTTAAAAAAATATTCAGCTGCACCATTGGAAAGAACAAACTCTGAATCATAGTGATTATCAATAGCTCCCTCTTGGCCTTTTTCCATTTCACTTACATTCCTTTGATGAGCAATCATGAACTATGTAGAAAAGACGTATTGAAAACCAGCATCAGCTTAAAAATAAATTTCTATGAATCACCAAATAGAAATTCAGTGAACTATTTAGAAATGATTTTAATTCTGTCTCTGCATTTATATCACTGTTTTAATTCAGAAAACTGAATATCAAATGGTGTCATAAATCATTATTGAGTGAAAATGTTTAAATAATGCTTCATAATCTGTCTATCTCAGCAGATTCCTCAGTTTTGTGAATAGTTAAAATAAGTTTAACAATTAAAAACTCCATATATGACATTTTTCCCTTTAAAGAATATAGATCTGCCATTTTGCAGAAAAATGTATGCGGTAATTATATAGCACGGAACCCTGAATTAATCTCAAGCAAATGTAATTATGTGGTACACTTTGATAACTAGAATACACAATTCAAGAAATATTCATCATGGATAATTGGAGCTTCAGCCTTGAACTGGAATCAGTCTGATAAAGGTATTGTCCCATCGAGTTGTTAGTCAAAGTGAAGGCTGGCAAATCACAATAAAACACCAATTAAAGGTTCTTTTATAGCTCATGTTATGCCATCCAGTTCAGTTACTGAATCAATGACCTTGTTTTATTTTCTTACTCTGACCTAGTGGCTGCCCTTCATGTTTCTATTGCTGAGTATTTAATGACCTCTTTTGTTTCAGATTGGAGTGATTTGTTGGCATTAATACTGATGGGCTGAATCCTTTGAGCATCTTTGAAGCTATAAATAAGGATTGTGATATTATTAAGATTACTCCAGGGGTCTGAAGTCACTGAACTGTGTGGCCACGTTCATACAGAACACTTCACCAACACATTGGAGAAACAAAACAATTAAAGGGAACATCTAAACAGCTAATCATGTGATATTTTTCGGCAGCATTTCCTGAACGCGTGAATTCAGTAAGTTATGTTTCAGGAAATACAGCTTGATTTGACTTCATTCCAAAAGTTGAAAACAAAATCATCTAGTTATCTACTAATTTGACAAGATTTGCGTTAGCAAATTCTTCAACACGCTCACTGCCTGGACTAATACAAAGCTGAACTATTCATTCACATGATTTTAATGTGAAGTTGGAAATTTGTGGTTTGTTACAGCATGCAAGGTAGGAGCCTCACAGATATGTTGCTGTACACACCCTCTCTGCAAAATGCAACATAGCTTCCTCCCCAACCCCTCTGAACTTGCACTGGGATTGTGGAACGCAGGTGAGTGGAGGAAGAGGATGAAATATGTAAGCAAAGTATTGAACAATGCTGTGAAAAATTAAGAGGAAAGCATTGTGTTGAATATTTGTAAGAACATCACATAAAATCCATTACCTTAAACAAATAGAGGATTTTTTTCAAGTATTTTATCCAGTATCAGCATAGTGGATAGCACAGCAACTTACCAGGCAACCTGGTTCATTTCCTGCACTGCCAGTAAGGAGTTTGTACGCTCCCCCTGTGAATGCAGGGGGTTTCTTCTGTGCGCTCTGGTTTTCTCCCACAGTCCAATGACGTACCTGTTGGGAGGTTAATTGCAAATTGTCCTGTGACTAGGCTAGGGTTAAATTATGATTTGCTGCACGGAACGGCTCGAAGAGCCGAAAGGAGCCACTCTACTCCGAATCTAAATGCATTTGGGAAGTGACTGTCTCGATTTTCAAGGAAAGATGAACAGACGGCTTGCTAAATTCTTTGAAAACTGGCTTGATTCTACATTTATAGAGTCATGTCCAATTACCTAGACATTTACTAACCTTGTGTGGTTTATGGTGACCTGAATTACTTAACTTAATCCATTAATGATCTTTAATCTACATCTGACTTCTGTTTCCGTGCATGCCTTCCCCTCCTCACTGCAATTTACTCAGGTAATGCTCAATGAAATGTTTCAGATGTATTGTGTCACTGTGAGGCCAGATCGCCACTCACCTCTCCAATGGGAAATCATTTATCAAGGTAAGCAAACTGGGGATAATAAGCTGTTTATCTGCTCGAGGAATACACATTACTGGATTGCTTTATATCCTTTGTCATATACTAAGCCTTACTAAGGTTATTAAAAAAGCTTTTTTTTGGGAAGTGTACAACCAATTTTTAAGCTCACAAGGATCTGAAACATTAGTGTGGGTTGCAAAATTTTGAAACAAATAAATAAATTGGTGTTTACACTCTTATAGTGAACTGCAATCTCTGCTCTAGGAAAAAACTGCTCATTTTTTTTTACAATCTGCACGTATAAATCAAACATTGTAAAAGGCTTCAGAATAGAACAATATAGATTGGCCTATGCAATTGATGCAAAAGGAAATAAGATTATTTCTGTGAAGGGAACAAATAAACCCTGAGACACATTAAATAGTTAGAACATTAAAAGAATAGTCTGTTATCAGAAATGAGTTTCAAAGTAGATAGGAATCAAAATTAGTTTATTGCTTCATGCCCTCTGATACACTTTGAACTCCACCTGAGATAGCAAATCAGCTTTTGTACTTTTGAAATTATTAATCTCTTCAGCTCTCTGTATTTCAGGCGAGTGTGAAGTTTGTTCATACTGGCTCAATAACTTTCTGAATGTAATTTTATGTTCTTCCTTTGTCGCAATTATTAATTTTAATTGAATCAAGATACAGAAATATTGAAGGCAGAACAGTTTGGGCATGGTGTTAATAAAAATCTCTGAATTCACTAAACTGATTCTGTTCATATCGTGGGCTGAGACCCTTTATCTAGTCCAGATGAAGACTGTTGATCCAAACCTGCAAACCTACAATTCCAGCTGCAGATACCAGGTGACCCGTGGAGTTAGTCCAGCAATTTGCCCTTTGGAGATTTGAATGCGGATGGTTTTTATTACACTGCCAGGTTCAATCTTGTATATAAGCTCATGGGCAAACGTACTTGTAAAAATACATAATATGTCCATTTAATTGATGGCAACTTCATACTCAATAACTCAAATGCCCCAAGGCTATCCAGAAAGACAAGTGAACCCAGGGACATCTGAAGAGCTTGTCAAGTGGGCAAACAAAAGTTGGAACCATGTTGGCTCCAAGTATAGAAGTAACACACTACACAGAAAGGATTGTAACATTGGTTCTTATCCATGCAGAACTTCTTGACTTCAGGCTTTTGCTGGGTTTCTGATTTTCAATTTTCCACATCTCATACCTCAATTATATTGCCATAGTTGATTATAAGAGAGGTAAATTTTAATGTTGTCTGCTGTGTTTATTGTTTCAAAGTCTCTGATAGTTAGCATTTGATCTTTTGCTAAATTTGAAACACTTGCGTTTTACTTAGTTACTTTATCAGATAGCAGAATCTGAATTGCATAAAACAGATGAATTCAAATGCTTGCACTGTATTGGAACTGCTAATTCTTCAACAACGTTAGAACATATGTTTACTTCCCCTTACCTCTGCTGATGTAGTAAACTGAGTGATACTGCTACTAGAAACCACAAAAGATGCATAGGATTTCATTACTTGGGTTGGGAAGAGGGGGCAGCCAATAGGATCATTTTACTGGGGCAAATTTACTTATCTATTAATCACCAATATTGGCATGGGAGACAGTCACATGTTTTCAAAATATAAGATCGGTGCAGAGCCGGATAACAATCTAAAGTTAACTGAACGCATCTTAGGATAACCTTTCTTTGTATGTTTCAAAGTTCAAAAACTTCTAAGTAAAATGTCACCACATACAACATACATTCTTTCTCCTGCAGCTATGCTTAGCAAATCTATAGAACAGTATCTGTTAACAGGATCAATGAAGAACAAACTGTACAATTGCAGATATAAATAAATAATTGGCAATAAATAACAAGATAATGTACACAACGCTGGAAGAACTCAGCAGGTCAGGCAGCATCTGTGAGAAAAGTGTAGCCAACGTTTCGGGCCGAGACCCTTCATCAGGAATGGGGAGATAACAAGATAAATAGTCCATAAAGTGAGATCATTGGTTGTGGGAACACCAGAACTAGAATAAGTGTAGTTGAATTGACTTTATTACTTACATCCTTCATATACACAAGGAGTAAAAATCTTTACGTTACTTCTCAGTCTAAATGTGCAATGTGCATTTTATAGTAATTTATAATAAATAGAATGTACAACAAGATAGTCAATATAACATAGAAATAAAGTTGTGTCAGCATGAATTAAGCAGTCTGGTGGCCTGGTGGAAGAAGCTGTCCCAGAGCCTGTTGGTCTGGCTTTTACGCTGCAGTACCGTTTCCCGGATGGTAGCAGCTGGAACAGTTTGTGGTTGGGTTGACTTGGGTCACCAATGATCCTTTGGGCCCTTTTTACACACCTGTCTTTGCAAATACCATGAATAGTGGGAAGTTCACATCTACAGATGTGCTGGGCTGTCCGCACCACTCTCTGCAGAGTCCTGCGATTGAGGGAAGTACAGTTCCCATACTGCAGCCAGTCAGGATGCTCTCAATCTTGCCCCTGTAGAAAGTTCTTAGGATCTGGGGACTCATGCCAAACTTCTTCAACTGCTTGAGGTGAAAGAGGTGCTGTTTTGCCTTTTTCACCACACAGCTGGTACGTACAGACTGTATGAGATCCTCAGTGATGTTTATGCCAAGGAACTTAAAGCTGTTCACCCTCTCAACCCCAGATCCATTTACGTCAATAGGAGCTAGCCTGTCTCCATTCCTCCTTTAGTCCACAAACAGCTACTTTGTTTTTGCATCATTGAGGGAGAGGTTGTTTTCTTGACACCACTGTGTAAGGGTGATGACTTCTTCTCTAATGGCTGCCTCATTATTATTTGAGATCAGGCCCATCAGTATAGTGTCGTCAGCAAATTTAAGTGTCCTGTTATGTTCAAGAGCCTGATTGTTGAGGAGTAGTAGCTGTTCTTGAACCTGGTAGTGTGAGTCCTGAGGCACCTGTACCATCTACCTGATGGCAGCAGCAAGAAAAGAGAAAGGCCTGGGTGGTGATGATGATGGGTGCTGTGGAAATGTTTCATGTAGATGAGCTCAGTGGTTGGGAGTGAACTGTGATGTACTGGGCTAAGTCCATTTATTTTTGTTGGGATTTTCCACTCAAAGACATTGATGTTCCCATACCAGGCCATAATGCAGCCAGTCAGCACTCCTTCTGCCACACAACTATAGAAGTCAGCCAAGGTTCCTGATGACACGCCAAATTTCCGCAGACCCTGGAGGAGTAGAGGCGCAGTTGTGCTATCTTTGTAATTATGTTTATATGATGGGTCTAGGACAGGTCCTCTGAGATAGTGACACCCAAGAGTTACTGACAATATCCACTTCTGATCCTCCGATGAGTACTGGCTCATGGACTTCTCCTGAAGTCTACAATATCAAGCCCTGTTAACATAGTCATCTACTGGGTTTATCCAGGGAGTTCTTGATGTAGCAGTTTATCCCTGTTAATGATTTCATCATTGTTGAACAAAGATAATTTTTAAATTACATTTTATTGAGATATGGTCTCTATCCTGTTCAAGTTTCTTTGACTTTGATGGATATGAGAAATAGGAGCAGGTCAAATCTGGGTTTTGTTTCAATAATGGACTGCAGTTGACAGGAAGTTCATGGCAGTTATACCAAGCTGGCAATATAGTTTCCCCAAGCAACTCCACGGTCTCCCTCCCTTACCAAGCTCAAATTCTCTCTCCTCGCAAGTCCAAATTGAACCAGAAATCTACCCAACATTTTGGTATGAAACTCCCATCAGCAGGCCACATGTGCTGAACATTGTTGGCAGTGCCTGGGCTAATGTTGAGAGAGCAGCCTTCTGATACTTTGTCATAGACACCATTAATAATGGGCTGACATACCCTCCAGTGGATAGGTTCACCTGATCAGATGCTGGCTTCCAATAAGGAGTCCGATGCCCTTTTCCTGCCTTGCAGATGACCTTTTGGGTGATAAGGAGTCAGAGTCAGGGAAAAGATTCTTTCCCCATATTATAGAGTCATAGAACCCTGCAGCACAGAAACAGGCCCTTCAGCCATTCTAGTCTATGGTGATCTATTCATCTCCTTAGTCCCACCAAACTGCACCCAGACCATAGCCCTTAAAATTTCAAAAAAGGTTCAAAGATTCATCTATCATCGAAGTACGCAACCCTGAAGTTCTACTCCATACAGCTTCCATTCCCAAATTCTCTTAAATATTCAAATCCACTTTGCATCTGCCATCTCTGCTAGCAGCTTGTTCCTACTCTCATCACCCTCTGAGTGAAGAAGTTTCCCTCTCATGTTCCTCTTAAACATTTCATCTTTCACCCTTAACCTCTAGTTCACTCTCCAGCTCCAGTCTCACGCATCCTCACAGTGAATCTGCTCGCTTGGATTTACCCTATCTATACCCCTCAAGATTTTGTATACCTCTATCAAATCTCTCCTCATTCTTCTATGCTCTAGGCAACAAAGTCCTAACCTATTGAACTTTTCCCATTAGCTCAGGTCCTCAAGTCCTGGCAATATCCTTGTAAATTTTCTCTGCACATTTTCAATTTTATACAATTCAAGTCAAGTCACTTGTTATTGTCGTTTCGACCATAATTGCTGGTACAGTACACAGTAAAAATGAGACAATGTTTTTCAGGACCATGGTGCTACATGAAACAATATAAAAACTACACTGAACTACGTAAAACAACACAAAAACTACACTAGACTACAGACCTAACCAGGGCTGCATAAAGTGCACAAAACAGTGCAGGCATTACAATAATGCTCCAAATTAGGCCTCAACACCATGTTATACAATTTCGACATAATATCCCAACTCCTGTACTCAATACTTAGATTTATGGAGACCAATATGCCACAAGCTTTCTTTATGACCTTATCTACCTATGACGCAACTTCCAAGCAATCATGGAACTATATTTTCAGACTGAGTGCTTGGATCCCATGCGCCTTGATCCCAGTCCTTTAAGTGAATTCGTGGTCATGTGACATTAAGAACAGCCACCGATTTGGTGAAAAGAATGCAATTCTTTTGTTTCCTTTGGCACTTTTAACGTTGTCACGGTAAGTCAGTACTGCACTGGAGCGTCAGCTTAGATATGTGTGTTCTGTAATGGCTCTTGAACCCACAACCTCACTATCTTCTAGCTCAGAGACCACTGTACTTCAATCTTTTCAAAAGTAAGGCATCAGCAAGTATAGAATAAAGGAAACTACTGCTTGACTGAGTACTTTAAAACTCTAAGTGACACGATCTCCAGAGCTGCATGTGTCAAGTAGAGCCGAGGTTAATGACCACTCAAACGCAGTCTCATCCTTTTTCTTTCCAAATGGATACCTCTTAACTCTTTCTGTTTTGTCTTTCCTGTCTTTTATTGTCTCATTTTGTTGCCATGGGTGTTCAAAAGATTCAATTCTGTATTTATTGCAAGAAAATAAATTTAAACTCCCTCCTCACTGCCCCCCTGTCTCACCAGTCCTTTTATCCTGACAGGACTCTTTGTTAACACAGTGCAACTTGGGCTTTGTTTTCCTCACTGCAGATTTTGTTTTCCCTGTAGTGCAAAGTTTTAAAGTTTGTGGAAGAGTTATTGTCACTGGAGAGTCTTAAAATTGGTTTAGTTAAGACTGCCCCTTTTAAAATCAGCCTTCACGGTGGAAGCTTCCTGCACTATTTCAAACTGTGTAAAATAATTCACCAAGGGAAATTCTTCCTTTTCCTTAAAAGGAAATCCACTTGGCAAGAAAGAATAAATTATCTGGGATTTCTACAGATGTTGACCCTCTCTAATTGTTTCCTGTGGGACTAAATCTTTAATTCTTAGAGATTATTTTGTCGTGAGTGCACAGTTAGTTGGAACAAGTATTCAAATGCACATTCTATGACTGAATTAAATTAGTAACTTGATTTTTGACACCAAATTAGAGGAAACCTTGGCTGTTTACTTTGTGCTTAATATCTTATCACAAGAAAGGGAAATGGATAAGATTACAAAAATGAAGCTCAATGTTCAAAAAAGGATTAGTTATTGGAATATGAATCGTTAACTGTGAAAAGGAACAGGAAGGAGAAAGGGCTATGTGTTAAGCCCTTTATTCAAGTGTAACACAAAATCACAGTTTATTACGATTGACATATGTCATGAAATTTGCTGTTTTGTGACAGCAGTACAGTGTTGGCACATGGCCTAGTGGTTAAGGCGTTAGTCTAGTTGCCTGTAGGTCGCTAGTTCGAGCCTTGGCTGAGGCTTGCGTGTGTGTCCTTGAGCAAGGCACTAAACCACACATTGCTCTGCGACAACACTGGTGCCAAGCTGTATGGGTCCTAATGCCCTTCCCTTGAACAAAATCGGTGGCGTGGAGAGGGGAGACTTGCAGCTTGGGCGACTGCCGGTCTTCCATAAAAAAAACCTTGCCCAGGCTTGCGCCCTGGAAACTTTCAAAGGCGCAAATCCATGGTCTATCGAGACTAACGGACACACAGTGTACAAAATAAAACAATTACTACTATTTACAATAAGAAAAAAAATAAGTAAGTAGTTCAGAAGAGGCTTAATGACTTATTGTTCATGGGTTTATGGACCATTCAGAAATCTGATGGCCTCCATTGATGCAACCAGTCAGAAGGCTCTCCACAGTACATTTTACTTGTACAGGAGAATCACAGAACAATAGAACATGGACACCATAGTCAGCCCAATGATACCAGGCCAATCATAGGGTCCATCCAGCCTGTCCAAATTTCCTGTGCTCTGTCCATACCCCTCTAAGCCCTGCTCCTCCAAGTGCTTCTTAAGTGATACCTGCCTAAACCACTTCCTCTCGCAGCTTGTTCCATATTACTCACCATTCTCTGGATGAAAATGTTGCCCTTCCAGTCCCTTTTCATTTTTGCCTTTCTCACTCTAAACTTATGTCTGCTACTTTTGGACTCCCAGACCCCGGGGAAAAAATTGTCACCCTCCACCTTACCTATGCCTCTTAGAAATTTAAATATTTCTGTACGGTTGCCCCTGATTCTCCTTTCTTGCAATAAATAAAGACCCAGAGTGGCCAATTTCTCCTTATAACTCGCCTTCTTGTCTTGGTAAATGATGAGAAAATGGCGACGCGACGGCAGCACGCGCGGCCACTCCAGGAAGGAATATCTGTTATCTGTAAGCAGGGGCTGTGTACAATCCTGATTTGATGGGGGACGGACGTGAGAAGCACGGAGGAACATCTGGTGAAACTTCTGACATGGCTGTTTCGCTGCCGCTGCTACTGTGCGATCGGAAAATCTCTGGAGAGGAAGGCCCCGAATCCTCAGCTTTGCCTGTTGCTTGGCGGCCGGGGCCGAGGTTGAAGCGCTCGGCAGAGATGCTGCTCGATGCTTGGTGTCGGAGGGCTGGTCGGAGGCTTGAAGTTTTTCAGACGGACTCAGAGTTGGCTGTGGTCAGATGCTTCCAGAAGCTACACTGGGAAGCTTTGCGGCGCTGGAGGTTCATGGCAGGAAGAGTTCTTCTGCCTTCTACCGTCTACGTGAGATGATGGGCTATTGAGGACTTTGAGACTTTCTTTTACCGTGTCCACGGTCTGCCCTTATCAAATTACGGCATTGCTTTGCACTGTTATAACTGTATTTTATAATTATGTGGTTTCTGTAAGTTAGTCTTGGTCTGTCTGGTGTTTTTGTGATATCATACTGGAGGGACATTGTATCATTTCTTAATGCATGCATTACTAAATGACAATAAACGAGGACTGAGTGTCCTCACAATCTAATCTAATCTAATCCTTACAGATCTTTTCTGCATTCTTTCCAGTTCAATTAAATCTTTCCTATTGGGTGACCAAAACATGCACAATACTCCAAGTGCAGCCCCACCAATGACTTATACAACTGGAACATAATGTCCCAACCCCAATACACAATGCCAGCATGCTAAATGCCTGTTTCACCACCCTGTCTACCTGTAATGCCGCTTTCAACAAACTGTGCACTTGTACTCCTAAATCTCTCTATTCCATTACACTCCCTAGTGCCCTACCCCTCATAGCAAAAGGCTACGTTGGTTTGACTTTCCAACATACATTACACATACTGAAATCCTTAGACACATTGAAATCTAATTGCTCCTTCCATAACTGATCAAATTTGGAGATGTTCTTGATAGTGATTAAGGTTATTGTAGATTACCATTGTAATTTCATGTCATCTGCAAAATTATGAATCAAGCCCCATGTATCCAAATCTTCTCAAAATCCAAATGAAGTTTAACTACTGATGAACCTTCATCATGATAGCATCAATACGTTGGGCTCAGGATAGATTCCTTGTGACGTCGACACCCAGGAACTCAAAGCTGCTCATCCGTTCCACAGCTGATTCCTCACTGCGGATTGACGTGTGTTTTCCTGACTTCCTCCTCTGAAGTCCACAATCAATTCCTTGGTTTCACAGGGACGGCACGGTAGCGTAGCGGTGAGCACAATGCTTTACAATACAGGTGCTGTTTTAATTCCTCCGCTGCCTGTAAGGAGTTTGTATGTTCAGCCCGTGACTGCGCGAGTTTCCCCTTGGTGCTCCGGTTCCCTTACACAGTCCAAAGACGTACTGGTTGGTAGGTTGATGGTCATTATAATTTGTCCCTTGTTTAGTCTAGGATTAAATCAGCCGATTGCTGGGTGGTGTGGCTCAAAGGACCGGAAGGGTCTATTCTATGATTTATTTAAATAGAAAGATAGATAGATAGATAGACAGACAGATAGATTCTTGTTGCAGACAATCCATCTCTCTTCTATACACCTCCTCATCCTGATTTAAAACAAACTATATTTGCAACAGGATACAATATGCCAAAAATAATTAAGTTAGAAAATTTTCTATTCTTCTCTTAAACTCAAAAACTTCTATAGTTGCACTGTGGAGAGCATTCTGACAGGCTGCATCACTATCTGGTATGGAGGGGCTACTGCACAGGACCAAAAGAAGCTGCAGAAGGTTGTAAATCTAGTCAGTTCATCTTGGGTACTAGCCTACAAAGTACCCAGGACATCTTCAGGAGGCGATGCCTCAGAAAGGCAGTGTCAATTATTAAGGACCTCCAGCACCCAGGGCATGCCCTTTTCTCACTGTTACCATCAGGAAGGAGGTACAGAAGCCTGAAGGCACACATTCACCGATTCAGGGACAGCTTCTTCCCCTCTGCCATCCAATTCCTAAATGGACATTGAAGCTTTGGATACTACATCACTCTTTTTAAAATATACAGTATTTCTGTTTTTGCACATTTTTAAAATAATCTATTTTGATCTACTTGTTTATTTATTATGTTTTATTTTATTTATTGTTATTTTTGTTCTCTCTCTCTGCTAGATTATGTATTGTATTGAACTGCTGCTGCTAAGTTAACAAATTTCACGTCACATGCGGATGATAATAAACCTGATTCTGATTCTGAATTATTTGTTTCTGATGTCTTGTTTTAAATTTAATTCAACCAACTTCTTCTGATTGTTTCAATCCTATTAAAGCTTTGAATAAAGAGAAAACTTAGATTAATAGGTATAACCTTCAATGGAAATTCCTGCCAAGCCTTGTCATTAACTTGGAATATGCAATGGTCTCAGGTTAGGCCAGGTATTCCCTACACTGAGAGAACAAACTCACAAACCCATAAGAAATGAAACTTGTAAAGAAGGTGCACCACCTGGTATATTTGTTTAATGTAAATACATCATGTCGTCAGAGGGCATAGCGATGTAAACACATATACAGTACTTTGAAGAAAGTGCCAGATGTAGAGTTCCTTGGTGTTACAAGTTGAAAATGAATATTTTATGAACCCCTGTAACTTGTAACAGCTGTTGTCAACAGACTTTACAAGCACTTCCAACAACAACCCATCTAAGCCCATGTTAGAGATAGATTATGTGTGGGGTAACATAAAGTTGAAAGCAAGCCCCACTAATAATCAACTCAGGTGCCAATAACGTTCTTCAATATCTCCCAATGTGTGGGCATGGTATGCTGGTAGTGCTTGGGAGGTGCACACGGCACATCCTCTGAAAGTGTTGGTCATTCCACCGTATGTTTCAATGTTTTGATGTATGTACATGGACAAATAAAACTAATCTTTAGAGTCTTTATCTTTTAACAGTTCCCCGACTGCCCGTACTTTCCAGAACTTTAACTCTCACCATCTCCCCTCCATCCTTTTCTCATTAACACCTGTCACCCTTCTTGATCCTAGCTAAGTGGTTGTGTGAAGTTAGCATATTTTATGTGTCTCTGCATGGGTTTCCTATGGGTGGCATGTTTCTAGGTTAATTAACCACCATAATGTGCATCCAGTGTGTGGGTGAGTGGTACAATCTGGGTGGTGGGGAAGTAACTGGAAAACTAATGAGAATGAAGGGAGAACAATAATTGGAGTGCTGTTAAATAGTATAAATGGACTCTCAATGGTTAGCATGGACTCAATGCTTCTGATTTATGACTGGTTACCAGTGGAAGTGATCAGGCAACCAGATATGCTCATAATGACAGCTCATTGTTACAAATTAATGCCACAAAATAACAGACAGCACACTGCATATGATTAAAGGAATTATATTTATGAATCTTAACTAAAGGGTTAGAATAGAATAACAAAAAGAAACAGGCCCTTTCTAATTAAACAGTCAAATGTGCACAAGTTGGAGCTCATCTTGAACTCCTCTGTCGTTCATGCACTGGGCCCTCGGTGGAAACACGCACCACCTTCTGAATGTCATTCATAATCTATCTCAAACAAACGGGTCTCCCAATGCTATGACCGGTTCTCCCCAGGGTCCTCTCTCTTCATTTCCTCTTGAACAAAAGTCCCAAGCCCAGCTTTAGTGTCCCTCACCAGAGAAACTTCCCTTAATCCGACCATCCTAACTGGATGGTACACATTTCCTCTGTCTCTTCAATAGTAACCCAACATAAGCTGAAAACAAGCAGCTTGCACAGAACAGCACATAATGAAATACATACAGCATAACAGTAAAAAATATCAACCAGGGCATTATATAAAGATAACGAAAGGATGTTTCATCAGAATTTAGGATACTTGGAGAGCTGATTATAAGATTCATTCTCCTGCAAGAATATTGATTGATTGGTTTTAGGGTATAATGTGTTCAGGTGTGGCGCGTGGCCAAGTGGCTAAGGTGTTGGTTTAGTGATCTGAAGGTCGCTAGTTCGAGCCTCAGCTGAGGCAGTGTGTTGTGTTCTTGAGCAAGGCACATAACCACACATGGATCTGCGCCGACACCGGTGCCAAGCTGTATGGGTCCTAATGCCCTTCCCTTGGACAACATCGGTGGAGTGGAGAGGGGAGACTGCAGGTCTTCCATACCACCTTGCCCAGGCCTCAGTCATCATTGAAAATCGATGGACAGCCAAAGAAGAAGAAAATGTGTTGGGGATTGGTTAAAATAACAAATGCTGCACTGTACTTGGGTGTGATTTTATAAACAATTATAAAGAACAGGCTTTCTCATCTCATTCAAAAATTAAAAGAATTATAAGTGTATTTTTGATATACTTTTGCACATTGTGAAATATTGAAGGAATCGTTCAGGGTAGCAGGATGCAAGTCTAAGCTGTTTTAATAATTCTTGAGTCCACAAAGTTCTACGTTGTGCCCTGCTCCTGATATAAATGAAATCAATGATGTGGTTGAACAATCATCCTTACATTTCATCACTGCGTCACCCTAGCCAATCAGCCTGTTGACATTCTTGAAACAGAGGTTCTTACTAACAATATAAAAATCAGCTGACCTTTCCATTTGCTGCAAAAAGAAGCTTAATTCTGTCAAGTTACCTCCAAGAAGCACTCACACAGGTGAAGTATTACTATTTTAAACTAGAAGAAGCACTCTAGAAAGACCCAAAAAATGGGAAAACTAAAACTCTATTCTTTTGCTCCTTAGTTTTCTAACCTGTTAATAGACATCTCCTTCAGCTCCCACAACTGTGTACAATTGTATGATCACTGAACCCTTTTGAAATAGGCTGTCAATGAAATAGCACCAACAAGTCAGTGTGTACATAACAGATTTATTTATTAGTTGATGTACTTTTCTCCCACAACCTCTTTTCAATGTTTTAAGTTTACAATGTGCTGAGATCTTTTTAACTGATCTTGCATTACAAGCGCAAAGACAGTCTGCAAACAGGCTAAAGTTATTGTTGCGTGATTAAGAAAAATTGCTGATGCAGATTAAGTGACTGTGAGAGTATATAATGGCAATTTACCAGAAACAGTTAACTTTGCTGGCAAGCTTAAAAAGAGCTTTTGACGGTGGCAATTAAATGTCACACTTAAAATAGGAAGCCACTGAACTGGAAAGCAGTAGGCAGTAGCAACTCTGAAACAAAAGCCAACTGAGGCCAGCAATTTTGGGAAAGAATACAGAATCTCCCTATACTGCTTGATTTATTGCTTGTGATATTATGCATTCGACTGTAACAACCCACAGTGTGAGGCGGCGCTGAGCTGTGTGACCTGCAAAAATAAGTCAATTAACCTTAATCAATCTCCCATTATCCTCTTTCACCCACAATTTAGCTGGTACAGAACAGCTGTGTCCTGCTGCTCTGCTCCAAACAATCCTATTGTCTTACCCCTGCTCAGCCTCCACGAATAGGAAGTGGCTTCTTCACAGCAGTGAAATTACTACTGGTTTAAAAACACTTTCATCTTCTAATGAGAAATGGAGGATTGTTTTCAGTGTGAATTACAGACGCTAATTGAGGCTGGGTACTGGTATAGAATGCCGTGCATTTCAGGTCTAGCTCAGAATGGTTCCCAGAACATCTGACAGGAATCACCCAGCAGTTGGCCAATGGTTTTACAATACTTCCTGTTGTAATTAATCAGCACATCCATTCAGCTTAAGTAGTTTAGTACAGCACCTAATTATTCACTTAATCGAGGTTTTATTTGCCCATTTTGTGCCTAGAAGCATTGTGTTTGTGTATTCTTTTTTCTTATTACTGGGTGAGAGAATCTTGATATAGCCACAACTAATTAATATACATTGAAGTCAGGATTAATGTCTTATAATGAAGTAGACTTCCAAGTATTTACATGAGAATTTGTAATTCATCCAAGAAAAGAAATAGCTTTTAATACATCATATGCTTAATAATGTGCCCAAGACATTTTGTGCCCATTTCTTTTCTTCCTCCTTTTTGCCTTTAAACTTTTTACAAAGTTTGAACTGCTGTTTGAGAGACTATACATCTACTGTTCAATGTTTCCAAATTTTTAAAATAAATATCAATGGCCAAAGCAAACTAGGAGCACACAAGAGAAGGGGAATTTGAATGTGGTTTCCTTTTAGCATTATGCAACTGAAATAGGCTGCACCCAGATTAAAACATGGTCAAATCATATTCTGTGTTGTTCTGTATCAGTATAAGAAATAACCAGACACTTTCCTGAGTCATACACAATTTCATGCCTCACGGGGTTTCATGTGAAGAAATTTGACCACATTTTTTTCCAGGAGTAACTATAACCAAGACAAGCAAGTATAGAAAAATTTGAAGGGTAATTGACATAACTGTTTCTTTCTCCATAGATGCCTTTGATCTGCTGAGTGTTTCTAATATTTTCTGGTTTTAATCTTAATACTGCATCACCAAATTAATCTCCATACCGACCTTTACCTGTTTAATTACCACCAAACATCAAACTCCCCTCCCCTGACAGTTTTTAATTCCTGATCCATCAAGACCCAGACCCAATCCTTTTAATGTCAGATCCTCAGCCTATCCCCCCATTATCTTCTCCAATCACATTCAACATGCCACTCAACCTCGTAACAGATTATCAGACAGAAACATTGCCAAAATTACAGCAGCTTTTCATCATTCTCTTGAATTCACAGCCAAATATTCCAATGTAGTGAAACAATCATCACTACTTGAAGCAATCATTATTACTTGAAGCAATTATTACTACTTGAACCAGCTCTCTCACTGACTGGCAGCAGGTATTATTGATCAGAACCCTATTGACCAAGAACATGTGGACTGAGCAGTGGGCAAGGCACCAGGGTGAATGCAGCTCAGACTCATGCACATACTGAAAGGAGATGTCTTTGGAGGTATGGAGGCAACAGAAAAGTAGAGCGAGGATGTTGGAGGAAGTGGGGAGTGTGCAGGGTTTGGCAGAGCAAAAGGCTGTGTAGGTTTAAGGTGTATTTGCATCCATGAGTCTGTGTTTGTAAAAGGGTAGGGTTTTTCATGACAGACGCTGGGAAGCATGAGATTCATTTTGCTATGTTCCACTATACCAGGACTGTCACTCTGGAATGATGCATTCCAAGGGCAAGTTCAGCCAAGTTCTTATAGGAGCACTGAGCACACTGAGCGCAGAGGAGATCACATTGTGAATAACAAATGCAGTGCAACTGAGAGAAGTAATACAACTTAATCACTGCCTGCTTGTGTCCCTGGATGGCAGGCTTGGGGTGGGGGGAGGTTTGTAGGTGAGCCATGAAACAACAGCTGGTGCAAATCCTGTGACTGTTCTGGAGCAGAAGTTTAGACTAAGGAACCACAAGAGTTACCCTGAACTTCCTGTGACCTGCAACCCTAATTCACAATTTCATTCCATTTTGGCCTGTTGGTCTGTGACCTCCTGCACGGTCACAATGAGGGTCAATGTAAACCTGAGGAAAAACCCTCCAGTTTCTGTCTGGAAGAAGACCAGAGCAAATCCTACTTATGAAGCTGCAGGAAGACAGAACCAGTCCCAATTTTGCCACCTCTTCTGCTGTCATGTATTTGAAATGTTTTTAAATGTCCCTGACATTCAAAAAATGTTAAGAATTATATGTAACAATGCAATAACCTAAAACAGTTTTAAACAGGAATAAACATTATTGCAGATGCAAACAGTTAAGCAGATAGAATAATAGAGAGTGATGCAGCATAGAATCACGTCTTTTCGGCTAACAACTCTTCTCCAAACATCATCCATCCTTTTACACTCATTCAGCAAGAATACCATTCTTTTATTCTCCCATATTCTTCTCAAATCTCCTGAGATATGACAATTCATATACAGGCTTAAGGCAATTACAAATGGCCAATTAACCCATCAATCCGCAAGTGTTTGGGACATGAGAACAAATTAAAGTGCCCAGGAGGATCGCACATGTTGATAGGGAGAGCATGCAATCTTCATAAAGACCAAAGCAAGGATTTGACATGGGTTTTTAACCATTCTTCCTCAAAAATATAACAGCTTCATCAAGGTGATCAGATTGTGGACCAAGCCTAACTTGGGCAGGATCATCGAGTAGGTTCCTCAGCGAAATTATTGGAGAGCTTTGGTAAGTCTGCTCTCCACTGCTGCCTTCATGCAGAGGCCTGCAGTGCAGCTGGAATCTTTCAGCAAGATTGGGAATTCGGCACAGGACTATCAGCATTTACCACCTGAACTCAACCTTCCACTGCTCTGTTACTCAGTCAATAAGAATTTGGCTCCTTTGGGAACCCTTAGGAAATGGATACCGTTCAGGTGTGTCATCAATTCTCAGAGTTTAATAAAACCACACATATAGTTGATGTTAATTATAATTTGTAGTTGGTGTTTTAAAACCAGCCCCGACTACAAATTCACTATAATTCATTTACTTTTTCGCACATTTGCTTCTAGGAGAAATATTAGACTGCAGGATTTTTATTTTCCTCAATTCGTATTCTCTTTGTTTCTTTTTCAATATTTTTATTGATTTCTTACATAAAATAATACAGACTACAGTAGGATATATAATATATATCGATTACAATATATTGGAATCACAAATATAGTCTCATTACCCCATATCCATATAAATTAAATTTAAATATAATACTGAAAAAAAATTATTATACAAAAAACTGTAAACACACTACCAGAAAAAAAAACCAGCTGTTTGGTTAAAAAAAGAGAAAAGTAAAAATCCTTAACATATAGTAAAACATGTGTTTGCCAACATCTGTGCTTAGTAGCAAATCAAAGATTTTGAAACTAATTCAAAAAAGGTCCCCACAATGTTAAAAAATCTTGTCTAGGTTCAGAAATTGAACAGTGAATCTCTAAATTTAAACATGACATAACATCATGTAACCAATGAGTATGCGTAGGCAGAGTGGCATCCTTCTACTTAAGCGGCAATGCCCTCCTGGCTATAAGAGAAATAAAGGCCAAAATGTGCAAATCATGTGCCTCCAAAATAATATCTTTTCCTCCAACAATACCAAATAAGGCAGTCAAAGGATTAGGTTTAAAATGTACTTTAGAAAGCACCGAGAATGTTTGGAATACTGCCTACCAATATTTTTCAAGACTCGGACAAGTCCAAAACATATGAATTAGTGAAGCTTCGCCATTGTTACATCTATCACAATAGGGAGATATATCAGAATAAAAACGAGCCAGCTTATCTTTAGTCATGTGAGCCCTACGAACCACTTTAAATTGTAGAAGGGAATGACAGGCACATAACGATGAGGTATTAAACAATTTTAAAATTTCATTCCAAGTATCCTCAGAAACTGGAATCTGTAAATCTTGTTCCCAGAGTTTTTAAATTTTGTCTAAAGGAATATTCCCAACAATATAGCATAAATATTAGATATAGATCCATTATGGAAGGGTTTCAAATTTAAAATTGTTACAAGTAAATTCTTATCTGGACTTTTAGGAAATGTATGTACTTGAGAACGCAAGAAGTCACTAGTTTGTAAATATCGAAAAAGTGGGTTTTGGGTAGGCTATACTTAGCTGACAGTTGTTCAATGAAGAGAGACTATCTCCAACAAACAAATCCTGAAAACATTTAATACCCAATCTATTCCACTCTTTAAAAACTACATCAGTCGTAGAAGGTTTAACAAAATAGTTAGAAAAAATGGGACTTGAAAGTGAAAAACTCAATAAAACAAAATATTTTCTAAATGTTACCCAAATCCTCAAAGTGGGTTTAACTACAAAATCATCAGTTAAATTATTTAAAGATAAAGGAATTGAGGATCCAAGAAGAGAAATGATAGAAAATTTATTAACAGAATTAGCTTCTAAAGAAACCCAGACTGAACAGTCCGCCCGATTAATATAATATAACCAAAGCGTAAGA
The DNA here is from genome assembly GCF_048418815.1 of Hemitrygon akajei. NCBI lineage: Eukaryota > Metazoa > Chordata > Chondrichthyes > Myliobatiformes > Dasyatidae > Hemitrygon > Hemitrygon akajei. The sequence goes on from NC_133145.1 coordinate 31,440,264, forward strand.
TTCTGTGTATTGACTGCCCAGCAATAAAACCTAAAATTGGGTAAGGCTAAACCTCCAATCTTTTTAGGCTTTTGAAGATGAACTTTATTTAATCGAGAAATTTTATTTTTCCATATATAAGAACGTGTAATAGAATCCAGAGAATCAAAAAAGGATTTAGAAATAAAAACTGGTACAGCCTGAAATAAATATAAAAATTTAGGCAAAATATTCATTTTAATAGAATTAATTTGGCCAATCAACGATATAGAGAGTGGTGACCAATTTGATAGTGCCTTCTTAACATAATTCAGAAGTGTAAAAAAAATTCTTTAAAAAGGAATTTATAATTCCTAGTAATTGTTACGCCCAAATAAGTAAATTGATTTCTTACAATTTTAAAAGGAAGGTTAGTATTAACTAATGTCCATTCGTATTCTACTTTAGCCTCCAAGTGAATGAATATAAGAAGTGCAGATATCTAAATGCACCACCAAACAGCACTGAGATTCTTCAACCATCATTTCAAATCATGTGAAGATTTGAGCATAAGGGAAGCAATCAAGGTACAGTATTTGTTTACTTCATTTAGCTGCAGTTGCCTCAACCTACAAATTGAAACAAGCATTTTCCAGTTCCTGCTGATTTTTAATCCCAGTTTTATTATACCATCACCCTTCTCCAGGCAGTTTGCCAGAATGAAAGCTGTTCCAGCTCAGGGGTTTAGGATGGAGAATGTTATCATTATGCTGCTTTCTTATAGGCCTGAAGGAGCCCTCAGTTCAGACTTGTAAATATGCTGCATTAGTTTTATATCAATCTTCACATCAAGAAAAATAATAGGACAGAAATCTGATTTTAATTATTTTAGAAATATATATTGAAAAATCCAGTTTTGCCATAATTTGCAGATGTGAGTATCTGTCTTTTTGAACAAAATGCTAGTATGTATGTGCTCAGATATACGGCTATTGCTCTAGGAGCTGCTTTTATTTGTTTTGTTTGCAAAAGGGGAAGTTAGAACACTGTGGTAGTCCTGTGACCATGTAATCCTCAGAAGAATATAAGGACGTGGTCATTATGTGAGTTGTACTCCACAAGATCTATCCTTGAACTTTTTGCCTTCTGCTTGAGTAGAAATTCTTTAAGGCATGCTTCTGAATGAAGATTTCTGTATGACGTATGGTGATAAGCTGTTACTCCCTTTCAATGAACTGGTTTCTTGGTTTATTTCTGCTTTGACTCCACCATTAGAAGGACCTACTTGGCGTAGAGTCATAGAATGATGCAGCATGGAAACAGGCTCTTCAACCTAACCAAGATGACCATGTAAGCTGGTCCGACTTGCAGGTGCTTGGTCCGTATCTCTCCAAAGCTTTCATTTCCAAGTACAGTACCTGTCCAAATGTCTTTTAAATGGTCTTATGGTAGCTGTCTCAACCATTTTCCCTGGCAGCTCATTGAATATGCACACCAACTTCTGCATGAAGAAGTTACACTTTATGTCCATTTGAAAACTTTCCACTCTCACTTTAAACCTACGCTCTCTAGTTTCTTGGGGAAAGAAACACAGTGTGCGTTCACCCTACCTCTGTTCCTAATGATTTTATACACCTCTCTACATGTGAACATGCACCTTGGAATCAGTTGGGATTAGAAAACTGAGTACATTTTCCTGTGTCTTCTATTGTAGGCATAAATGTTTAATAGATTGATAAATTCAAAAATCGTAAGTTTAGCTAATAAGTGGCAATTGTATTTTTAAATCACAGTTTTTATTTTTGAACAACATCCCCTCCAGCTGCCTCTGCACAGTGATGCTTAGTTTATATCCATTCCACATCATCAATATATAGTATACTTCCTATATTTTCTGAGGATAATATCCAAAGTCAAGTCATAAGGACATTGTTGTCTGTTTATGACATAGGACCAGAATTGGCCGTTCAGCCCTTCAAGTCCACTTTGTCATTCCATCATGGCTGATTTATTATCCCTCTCAAACTCAATCTCTTGCCTTCTCCCCAAAACCTTTGATACCCTTACTAATGAAGAGCCTATCAACTTACACTTTAAATAAACCCAATGACTTGGTCTCCCAGCTATTTATGGAATGAATTCCACAGATTCACCTCCCTCTGACTAAAGAAATTCTCCTCATCTCTGTTCTAAAGGGACATCTCTCTATTCTGAGACTCACCAGCAAAGGGACCATCCTCTCCACATCCATTGCTGCCACCCACACTGGACCCCTACAATTCACCTACCGTCACAACCGATCAACAGACGACACAATAACCACAGCACTGCACACCGTCCTTACACATCTGGAGAAGAAGGATGCTTAAGTGAGAATGCTGTTCTTGGACTAGAGTTCAGCATTCAACACCATAATTCCCTGCAGGCTCGACAAGAAGCTGAGAGACCTTGACCTTCACCCTGCTTTTTGTAGCTGGATCTTGGACTTCCTGTCACATCGCCGGCAGGTGGTAAGAGTGGGGTCTCTGACCTCTGCCCCTTTGACCTCAACACAAGTGCCCCTCAGGGATGTGTACTAAGCCCCCTCCTTTACTCTCTGTATACCCATGACTGTGTCGCCACCCACAGCTCCAATCTGCTAATTAAATTTGTTGATGGCACTACACTGATCGGCCTAATTTCAAATAATAATGAGGCAGCCTACAGAGAGGAAGTCATCACCCTGACACAGTGGTGTCAAAAAGACAACATCTCCCTCAAAGTTGCAAAAACTAAGGAGCTGGTTGTGGACTACAGGAGAAATGGACACAGTCTAATCCTTATAGACATCAATGGATCTGGGGTTGAGAGGGTGAACAGTTTTAAGTTCCTTGACATAAACATCACCGAGGATCTCACGTGGTCTGTACATACTGGCTGTGTGGTGAAAAAGGCACAACAGTGCCACTTTCACCTCAGATGGTTGAAGAAGTTTTGTATGACACCCCAAATTCTAAAAACTTTCTATAGGGGCATGATTGAGAGCATCCTGACTGGCTGCATGGTAGGTGAACTGTACTTCCCTTAGTCGCAGAACTCTGCAGAGAGTGGTGCGGACAGCCCAGCGCATCTGTAGATGCGAACTTTCCACTATTCAGGACATTTACAAAGACAGGTGTGTAAAAAGGGCCCGAAGGATCATTGGAGACCTGAGTCACCCCAACCACAAACTGCTCCAGCTGCTGCCATCCGGGAAACAGTACCACAGCATAAAAGCCAGACCAACAGGCTCTGGGACAGCTTCCTCCACCAGGCCATCAGACTGGTTAATTCATGCTGATGCAACTGTATTTCTATGTTATATTGACTATCGTGTTATACATTATATTTATTATAAATTACTATAGTTGCACATTGCACATTTAGATGGAGAGGTAATGTAAAGAGTTTTACTCCTCATGTATATGAAGGATGCAAGTAGTAAAGTCAATTCAATTCAATTCACTGTACCTAAACCTTTCAATATTCAATAGGTTTCGAAGACATCCCTCCTCATTCCTTAAAATTTTAGCGAGTGGAGGCCCAGAATCATTAAACACTCCTCATACATTAACTCCTTTATTCCCAGAATTCTTCTTCTGATCTTCCTCTGGACTCTTCAATATCATCACATCCTCTCTCAGATAAGCAGCCCAAAATTGCTTGCAATATTCCAAGTACGGCGTGAGTAATATATTATAAAGCCTCAGTATTACGTTCCTGCTTTTATATTCTAGTCCTCACGAAATCACTGCTAAAATTGCATTTGTCTTCTTCAGCACTGACACAACCTGCAGGTTAACCTTTAGGATATCCTGCATGAAGATTCCCAATTCCCTTTGCACCTCAGTTTTCTGAATGTTTTCCTCAGCTAGAAAATAGTCACAACTTTATCACTACTAATGACTCCACAGTCTCTTCCCCTACCTCTTTCAGAACCCTGCTGTATAAATTTCTAAATATAGATAACAGTAATTGGAAACTCAATCCAGGACATGAGCTCATAACAGTAACTTGTACAAAGTTTTATGTATTAATTTTTTAGCCTTGATAATAAACCATTGTTCTTCAATATTCATCATGTTCACTTGTATATGTTAGTGCCACATAGAAAAGACTTCATAAATTGGTGCTAAATTAGATTAAATTGTGTGGAAGGTTGATTAGTTAGACTGAAGTTCTTTAGTATCTTATGAATGTCGTATAGTTGGGCTTTGCGAATGTCCTGAATGGTGGGAAGTTCACATCTACAGATGTGGTGGGCTGTCCACACCACTCTCTGCAGAGTCCTGCAATTGACAGAAGTACAGTTCCCATACCAGGCAGTGATGTAGCCAGTCAGGATGCTTTCAATCGTGCCCCTATAGAAAGATCTTAGATGTCCGGTTGATGCTACTATTGTAATCATACTTGTAAAAGATATAGGTCATGTTTAAATGCAAGTCTCTAGTACTACATTGAATGCTGCCTGGACCCATTGCCTTTCATAATCGTATCCTCTCACCCTTTTCATAGAGTGCATTAAATTGGTTTGAAGTCTGACTTCTGCGATGTTGAGAATCTCAGGAAGAAAACACAGTGATCATCTACTCTGCATTTCTAGCTGAGCATAGCTGTGAATGCTTGTGATTGAAAATGCACAATTGTTGCTAATTATGGTTCTCATTCCATTAGCTAAGAAAATCAAGATCCTACACAGGATACTAATCAAGGAATGTCCATGGTCAAACTAACACAGTTGTGTTCCACCACCTGCATTCTCACCACTACTACAATCAACAGAGCATTCAACTGTGGATGCAATAGTACAGTTATCAGTGAGTCAGACAACCCAGCAATGCCTGTTCAACGTGCAAAGAATATCAGGCAGGGTTGGTGAACCTTTTTGAGACCATGTGCCAAAATTGGTGATATTCTTTGAAAATATTCTCTTGCGTGTCATTATAATTTTGAGCAGAAATTATCATTGATTAATTAATTGGTAACAATAATTATGGATATTTTAAGGAAAAAGGATAAGTCTTGTGATTATTTATGTGTATTTGTTGCTTTGCTGTTTAAAAAAAGTATAATAGAAACAGATTGAAATAAACTAAGCATCTTAGAAAACCATTCAGAAACTTAGTTCTAAATTTTAAAAAGAGAATTGAGAAATAACATTTCTAAATAGTATGGTTATTGTACCTCATATATAATGTCCTTTAACATCTGCCAGACGATGCTGAGGATGTTCTACGAGTCTGTGGTGGCCAGTGCTATCATGTTTGCTGTTGTGTGCTGGGGCAGCAGGCTGAAGGTAGCAGACACCAACAGAATCAACAAACTCATTCGTAAGGCCAGTGATGTTGTTGGGGTGGAACTGGACTCTCTGACGCTGGTGTCTGAAAAGAGGATGCTGTCCAAATTGCATGCCATCTTGGACAATGTCTCCCATCCACTCCGTAATGTACTGGTTAGGCATAGGAGTACATTCAGCCAGAGACTTATTCCATCGAGATGCAACACTGAGTGTCATAGGAAGTCATTCCTGCCTGTGGCCATCAAACTTTACAACTCCTCCCTCAGAGTGTCAGACACCCTGAGCCAATAGACTGGTCCTGGACTTATTTCCACTTGGCATAATTTACCTATTATTATTTAATTATTTATGGTTTTATATTGCTATATTTCTACACTATTCTTCGTTGGTGCGACTGTAATGAAACCCAATTTCCCTCGGGATCAATAAAGTATGTCTGTCTGCCTGTAATAGAAGTATGTATGTGAAATTATAAACTTTAATGCATATTCTTAAAAGACCAAGGAGATGAAAATAAACATACTCTCAGTGAGACTTCAATTGCTTCATGACCAGTGACGAATATGTTATATCTGGCTTGTATTCGGTTGTTTTGAGAGCTATGCACACAGCACTAGTTTCATCAGTAACCCTACTCCTATAGCTAGACTTGACCAAGTTCATTACTAAAGACAATGATTCACATTAATATTTGTAGAGGCACTAAACTACGTACGGTATTTGCCGTTAGTTCATTGAATGTCCAGTGTTCACTCACAAATATCAGAAGAATTAAATATAAACAGCAAAGCCAATGCCAGCTGGCTCAATTACCATGCAATACTATTGCATACGTAGGGTCTGCAAGGATTTTAACATATATCATCCAACGGCCCATGTTTTGCATCTGTCTAGCTGGCACCAAGCTGGTGCAAGGCGTTTCCTGCCTTTGAGTTGTAAAAAATAATTTGCTGCCTCATTTGCTAATAGAGATAATCATTATGTATCGTTTTTTATTGTGGCTGGGTTTTAAAGAATTGGGAGGGCAGCATTTTATGTCACCTGCCAACAAAAATACACGTGCCATAGATTTGCCACCCCTGAATAGGCGCTCCAAAGGATGAGTCTGTTGTTTACAGTCGTTTAGTTAAGTTCAGAAGTGAGAATCTTTTGAGAATGGGTGTGGAAAGGATGTGTTAAAATATACCAGATGTTCTAAACCTACTCTAAGAATGAATTTGGCATCTAACAGAATGGCTGAACAAACTATCAGATTTGTCAAAGATGTCTTTATTAGTTTGATGCTTATATAGTGTCTGAATTCATATTACTTCTAAGTGCTACCTTGATAATAATTTGTCATTTGTGAAGGGAAACAGGACCTTCAGCCCATCTTGTCTATGCTGATCAAGTTATCTATGAGATAGTCCCATTAAACCTATTAAACATATCCTAAACCATCTCAATAAACCTTTCATAAACACGTACCTATCCAATTTTTTTTAAATGTTCTGATTGTACCAATAGTAATGTAGAATGGCTGTAAAGATAAGAGACAGGGAAGAGTTCTGTTAATTTTTCTTTTCTTTTTATTAATTTTCATTCCATAATTTTTTTGTTATCTTTCTTCATTTTCACAATATTCAAATGATTTATATTTACTTTAATGCATTTAGTCATTTTTAAATGATTGTGAGTATCAGAAAAAGAGCCTATATTTGTAAAAGACTGTCAGGACAGGTGGGGGGGGGGGGTGGGGATTAGGGCTCAGGATTACCACCTGAGGTCTAGTGGCAACATCGAAAGGTCATGGCAATGAAGACTGAAGTTCCATTAGTGCTGCAGACCTGCAAAATTTATGCAGCTATGGGATCCCATGGGATGGCGAGAAGCAACAATGTAGTATCAACCCTTGGCACAAGCTGGTGCAAACACGATCTGGCCCATTTAGATCCACACTTGAAGCATTCTGAAATTCAGTGAAACTTGACTAAAGCATGATAGGAACAGAAGAAAATCAATCATAATCTTATTATGGCTTAGCCTAATCTGAACCTTAACCCTATTGTCTGATACTAGCCCCTGTAGCTACTAAAGTGGCCATTTCAAGTTTCAATGTGCTGTACGTTCTCCTGCACACCACTGTTGTAATGTCTGAACTACTGTTCCCTTCCTGTCAGCTTGAACCAGTCTGACAGTTCCCTCCGACCTCTCTCATTAATAAGGTGTTTTTGCCCATGGAACTCACTGGATTTTTTTTTTGTTTCTCACACTATTCTCTAAAAACTCTGGATATTGTTGTACATGAAAATCTCGGGAGATCCAATTTCTGAGATACTCAAAAAATCCCATCTTGCATCAACAATCGTTTGATGGTCAAAGTCACTTAGATCACATTTCTTCCCCATTTTGATGTCTTATCTGAACAACAACTGAACCTTTTGACCATGTCTGCATACTTGTATGCACTGAGTTGCTACCACATGATTCGCTGACTAAATATTTGCTCTTACAAGTGCACAGATGTACCCAATAAAGTGGCTTCTGAGTGTATATCATACTATGACAAAAGAAAATGATGCCTCTGGTACACTAATTGTATCTGTTAGGAGAGATTGCTGAGTGCCATTTCTGGTTAATCCCACTGGAAGACGACTTCATTAAGTTTCAAAATTAAGAATAAAAAGAGTACAGATTGTCAGTGGCTTTCTTTAATTTCCTGATCTTAGAAGCAGGATGACAGTCAGAGACCTTGCATTTAAGAAGACTCTCCTTGGGTTTAAATCCAGTTTGTTTGTGCTGTGGTATGCCATGTTTACTAAAGATTTTAAGATCATGATGTTTCCATGATGCAAGTTCTCATTTTCACTATGTACCCCACAGCTGGGAAGCACATTAAACCCCATTTTACAGATTGATTCATGTTAACAACGGGTGTAAAGGCGGCTCAATAGAAGTTCAGGGATTCAAAACAAATTCTTTACCTGGAATGATGGTTAAACGTGGTCATGACGAATGGGGAAAAAAAATCAAAGCAGGAGTTGCAAAATGCTTGGACTCATTTGTTAGTTTCCAGGCCTGAAAAGTGAAGACAGCAAGAATGAAACTGCATGAGGGGTTATGGCAACGTGAATCACATGTTATACTTTTAAAATGTCAAAACTACTGCTGAGAATAAAATAACTTCAGGTAGAGTTCAGAGCAGCAATAAGCCCTGTGATAGAACTCAAGAGTGACTCCAAATCTGAGGCTGAAACTATATCTGTGCCATTAGCAGCAACTGATGGTGCTGATATCAACATTAATCTCCCGGATTTAAGTGATATCAAAGCTTTAAATTACTAAATCAAGTGGAGGAATATAACCATATCATGTCAACAGCAGTTAATTAGGAATTGCCATTAAAGCAACCAAGAAGATTACTTAAATGAATATAGCATTACCAAAATACATGCAGAAACCAAAATTAAAAGTAAAATGCAGTCTGTATGATGACCATATTAAAATGCTCAGAGGAAATTTTTGTAGCCCTTCAGACAAATTTTACAGAATGCACTGAAATTCTAAAAAATTAGATTAAACCTATTGAGTTTGGGCTTATTCTCTAAAACAGAATTTTCAGAGGTTTCAAAGGGTGAGATTCAATAGTCATCAGAGTAGGATGGGGATTCCTTATAATGAATTCCGCTTCTCCAAACCTCAAAGGGATGTAACATTGGCAGTTAGATGTCTGAATCTGATTAAATTAGGTGCACCAGGCCATCAAATGAGCAGAATAGCTTGAGGCTCGAGGAGTGGATAAAGATTTTCTTGTTAAAAAAGAACATATGAAGAGGTAACAGGAAACATATTATAATTCATCTGAGGGAAACAACAACACGCTTACAGAAGTAATTTCTTTAAAACATGTAACTTGCACACAGTGGGACAGATAGATGCTTGGGAGGCTATTCTTCTGGTACATGGATCTCCCAGTGATAAAATAAATCTAAGAGATTTACCTCAAAGCTTACAGGCGTACTCAGACTTCTTGATAGAATTTTTGGGTATGGGTCTTCCAACACTCATGGATGGCCTCCTGTAAATGTTGAGGTCAGGGTGTTTAAGTACATAACTGAGTTTAGCATTTCTAGTTTGATTATAAAATTATTTTATTTTTTATTTCAACATTACTCATCCAGAATTAAGTCTGCTACAGTCTACAAGTAAACTGCTAAGACAGGGAAGAAAACTTTCCATTGACTAGGAGTAATGGAAAGAAAATTTATGGCCTGCCTATAACTGCACAGTGTTTAAATAAAACCCCGCCGTCTAAACTGATGGAACAATATTTTAGGTGATACCTGGAAAGAACCATTCCACTTTCTGTCCTTCAATGATGAAATCAAATTGCACCATACAAGATTCTGAGAGGGGTTTCTGATAGGTACAAAAAGATTGTATCCTTCATCTAGGAAGACTATAATTCGGAGGCATAATTCCAGACAAGGGTCTGTTTAGTACAGAGAAGAATTAAAATTTCTTTGATCAGAGGACTATAGATCTTTGGAAATTTTCATTGCAGACGGTTGCGTCTGATCAGACATTGAGTGCCTTCAGGGATAGGTCTGATTTTGTTTGGACGATAATGAAAAGTCTATGGATGTGGTTTGGTAAAATGGAAGAGACACACGATCAGTATTATCCACTGGTGCAGCAGGAATGTATAGAGTTCTCCTGTCTTTCTTTTATATCTATACTATAATTTCTTCATAATCTTGTTGTCAGTGTGTTGCTCATGCAACAGTCATAGATGGGTGCTGAGATAAAGCCTTGCTTTATGTACTGTCTCTTCCTTCAATAAAATTCAACTTCCACTTCAGTAGGAATTAACAGTTGTTTCTTACCACTTGTGATTGCCCCCTGAAGCTAGCAAAGAAAAAAGAAGTCATCAAGGACAAAAAGTTAACAGTTGTAGAGCAATGTTCCTCTAATTTTTAGTAGTCAGTGTGCGCAAAAATCTTAAGTTGTGCAAATTTTTTTCCTGTGACAAAAGTATGTGCGCTCTGAATGCACACATGGCACAGTTTATGTAGGTTTACAAAATATCTGGCATAAAACCGCACAGAATAACAACAAAATAACATACATATTTAAGTCACTCAGTTATTTTTTCTCTCTCCTGTCTTTGGCATTTACCCATTCTTTGTAAACTCTATCTAGACTAGTAGAACTTCCATCAAATTGATTGAATTTTTTCTTGCACAGATAATTTGAAATCATTAAACTGTCTAACTATTACAGTATTTTCAGCTAGAAAATCATATTTTAGACATTGTAGACTTTGATCTCCTCTGGGTTTGATCATTTTCGCTCTTGCTCATCTGTACTCAACCGTAACATGTGTAGCACTCCTGTAATGGGTAATGACGGGTTCTGTTGCCTGAGCTTTTGTACACTGTCCAAATGTGATTTACTGGCCAAATGATGCTTCAAAAAGTCAAGTTTCCAAATATCCTCCCACTCCTTTCCACTAGCAAATTCTCCAGCAACTTTCGCATCACAACAATACAAACAGCTAACTCCAGTTTCCAAATCATACATAAATATTTTTCATAGCGGAACATTCATGACCTCATGAGCTTTTGGTGTAGCAGTTTCTACTATTTTGTTAAGTCATTCAACTTCAAACAAATTTGCAGTTCTTTTGCACTTCACGCCCTTCGCTTCTTTTGAATTCAACATAGTGAATCAATATCTTTTTCAATAAAAACTTAGTAAGCTATCTACAGGATTTGAAACAGACCTTTGTAAACTTTACGATATGAACACTGTCCGCCAAAGATGGCTGCTGCCGTGATGCAGCTGTACAAACTGGAACAGGAAAGGTGAGGTGACGTAAATTAGTGACGTGCATTGTGGTATTTGAAAAACCGACTAACTAGTTTACAGAAACATTTAGCTAAAAGATTAATTTCAATAAGTATAATTATTAATTACTGCATTATTTTAGGTAACTAACCTTTTGTGCACACATTAATTTCCTTTGTGCAGTGGTTGAAAAACGTGTGTGTGTGCGCACACATGCAAAGCTTAGAGGGAACATAGTTGCAGAGTATCCTTAAGAATCATCTAGGTGTGTTATAATAAATTAAATGTGTATAAAACTCATCCTTGCTAATATATAAATGGTATAAATACAGAGGAAGATTCAAATGGAGAAAAGAAAGATAATGTGGATGGAATATTGAAGAGTGAATGTTGTAATTAGAACACCCCAAAGCTTACTCTTGAGTTATTGAAATAGCATAACCATTTTCAAAGATTTTGAAAGGAACAGAAAATGCCTGAACAGGTTACGACTTTTCCAAAGTACCTGCAAAAAAAATATTGATGTCAAGTTGTTAAAAGCAAATATTTAGGTAGCAACAGAATGTAATTTCTTGCCGTTGCCTCTCAACCTTGAAACAAAATGAATGGCATATTTTGTACTGCACCGACCTGTCAAAATATAATTACAACAGGAACAAAACTTGCATTGCATTCCAATTATGTTACAAATCATCTACAACGAACAGATGTATCAAGCAACCAATGAGCAGAGCAAACCGATACAAGTTACTGTGATATTTAGTTCAGGCATGTACAGTGTATGGCTGAGCTAACAAAGCAATGGGACTAGAAAGTCATAACCTTCCGCAAGTTTTCAGTCATATATAATTGACTCTATTTTGCTAAACCTTCTCTGAAGCGTAAAATAGTCAAGATGCAACAACTATTGATTCTTATGTGATAGGAATGGAAAATGAGGAAACGCTGCATGGATGCTGCCTGACCAGCTGAAACTGAAAGATAGCATTTCAAGTCTAACATTATCTCTGTTTCTCTCTCCACAGATGCTGCCTGATCTGCTGTACATTTCAAGAATTCTCTCTTTTTATTTCACCCTTCAGTCATCCACAGCTCTTTGTTTTCTGATTTTCTTTATTTCATTTGTCTATAGTTCTTCAATATTGACCAACTAGATTCAATGATATGCTGATAAATACTGATTCTTTAAACCTCTGTAGGCAAAAATATATGTGTCTTGAAATTCAATCAAATTATTTCTGATTTTTTTTTACATTTGAAACAATTAAAAAACGTTTTCTACAAGGTGATATTAAAACAACCATTCCTCGACATTCCTCATCAATCCTGAATTTTGAGTGCTCCCCCTTAACTCCATATCAAAGTTAATTAGATATCAATTGAATACAATATAATGTCATTGTTTTGCGCAGTGTTCCCTTTACAGCACCTTGCAGGAGAACCACCATAACTGACTCTTGGGTTAACTATGTCTTCACAGTACTGTGCTTGATGTAGGATGAGGCCCACTATGTATCCATTTTGCAACCAATGACATCCTGAAAGATCAGAACTGTGATCTCCCCACCACAAAGCCCATCCCCCTATAAACTGGAAACACAGGGTCCCTCCAAACCTCCAACACCATTCTCAGACCTATTTTAAAGGATCTGATATCCAGCTGCACCTTCCTCATAAACCCATCAGCCACTCGCCTGATTGCAATGTCTGACCCTGGAAATCAGCCTCAAATCTTGGCCCCTGATCATCATCCCCAGCACAAGGCAGCAAGTAGTCCAGAATTACACTCTTTTGAACAAACCACTCTCTCAGCGTCTCTGGCACTTTGACCCTAATAACACCGTTGGAAGTTGGCCTTGATTCTGACCGGTACATTTTCTTAAATGAAATTATGCATTTCCAGTTAATTGTACAAGAACTTTGACATCAGGCGCTTCTGAAATGTGTGGTGAAGTGCTCACTTCCAAATCAGTCATTAACACCCCGTTAGAAAAACCGTTTGGATGCACTGAAATTCCGTGGCAATGTAAACACTAATGGGAGTGAAATGACTCCAAATTTCAACGGAGTAGTAGTTACTAGATAATCCAAGGGATTTGTATTAAAATATATTCAAGCTTTTGACAATGATAATTTCCTTATCTTAATGACTGTACACAGCCATCTGGGAGTCCAATCATAATCCATTTAATTTTTATACCATAACTTTACACCTGATATTGTTAATCTCCTATGCAGAAATATAGCACCGTTTGACCCACTCTCTACCAAGTAAACCTAAAGTTTACCTTGTGTCATGTAGTGTTACTTTCTACTTTTAAATCAGAACTTTGTGAGTTTAAATCTGAGTACAGGATTGAGGCACTCAAGAATTCAGTGTGCTACGACAGAAGTGCTGGAATCATTTAAATGGCACTATAGATTGAGCTTCAAACAGGCAATGCTCCATGAGTGGAAATTTAAGGTTTAATAGCACAGTTCAAAGAAGAGCCTAAAGTCATAGCATGATATAACACAGAAACAAACCCTTCAGCCCATCAAATCTATATTGACCATCAAGCTTAAATTAATACTCACTCCATTTTATTCTCCCAATAGCTCCTACAAGATGATATCTAGATAATAGAAGCAATTACCATGGATAATGGTCTACTATTCTATGTCTTTGTAATGTGTGAGGAAAGCAGAACATCTGGAGAAAGACCACACTATCTAGGCTCATCCTCTGCAGTATTGGCCAAAGATGATCCATGGAAACAATTGTATTTTTAGTCCATACCTGAAATCCAATTCCATTGTAGTCAGCAGAACTGAACTTTCAAAGTGAAAACCAACATTACTGAATACTTACACTCAATGGCCTCTATTATTTATACCTGCGCACTTGCTTGTTAAAGCAAATATTTAATCAGCCAGTCATGGGGCAGCAACTCAATGCGTAAAGCCATACAAGAGATTCAGTTGTTGTCAGAGTAAACATCAGAATGAGGAAGAAATGTGATCGAAATGGCTTTGACTGTGGAATGATCATTGGTGCCAGATGGGGTGGTTTGAGTATCTCAGAAATGGCTGATCTCCTGGGATTTTCATACACAACATTCTCTAGGGTTCACAGAGAATGGTGTGACAAACAAAAAATAAAACACAGTGAGTGGCAGTTCTGTGAGTGAGGATGCCTTGTTAATGAGAGAGCTCAGAGGAGAATAGCCAGACTGACTGGAAGGCAATAATAACTTAAATAGCCATGTGTTACAGTTGTGGTGTGCAGATAAGCATCTCTGAACATGCAACACATCAAACCTTAGAGTGGACACGCAACCACAGCAAAAGACGCACACTCAGGAAGTACCTAATAAAGTGGCCACTTAGTGCATTTAGTGTATACAATAGAGGCCAGACTTCTAATTCTTTTCACTCTGAAGCAAACTTGTACAAAGTCATGTTGAAGCTGTTTGAAGAGATTTTAAAGCTTTATGATTACAGCTGTAGACTGTGAAATTGATGAGTGAGGATTACTATTAAACGCTTTCACTCACCATTCTGCCAGAACTCAAACAACTTCAAACACAGCTCTAGCAAACTGAGTAACTTTAAATCTACTGAGTCATTGTTCCCAAAATACAGATGCCTTGATGTGGGTGAAAATCATGTCTCAAGTCTTACACATTTGTAGATACATGGTGTTGGTGCTTGCTTTAATGGACAGCACTATAGAATGAAAGAATTTTGAGCCTTTTAAGAGAACAGGCAGATGAAGACTGATGTATAAGAGCTATAATTTCAGAGGCATAATCATTACTTATGACTACATTTTACAGCTGTGTGTAACTTAATTGTTGGTTTTACTGTAGCATTCTATCACCAACTATTTCTACAATTTTGACAGTGATATTTGTGTTGTAGAATGTCTTGATAGTCAGATTAAAAGATTATATGCCCTTATCTTCAGCAAGAGCTCTTGGAAAGTTTTTGGAAAATATAGGTAGTTTCCAATTCCCTTTAATGGTGTACAAAATTTTGGAAAGTCTACCATTAAATACTGGTACCTCCAGCTCAAAATTATGGCAACATTGGCATGTACACAATCAGGGCTTTGTAAATGTTCCTTGCTGTCCTGATCAACAATTGAAATGTTGTTTGAATGTAAATTCTGCATTACTGAATGTGCATTCAAATATACCTCACTGGGCCTTTGTAGTCCTTTCCACACAGTTAAAGTAAAACACAAGAGATTCTGCAGATGCTGGAAATCCAGAGCAACACACACATAATGCTGATGGAACTCAGCAGGCCAGGTAGCGGCTATGAAAAAGT
Organism: Hemitrygon akajei; assembly: GCF_048418815.1. NCBI lineage: Eukaryota > Metazoa > Chordata > Chondrichthyes > Myliobatiformes > Dasyatidae > Hemitrygon > Hemitrygon akajei. The sequence continues at coordinate 31,455,682 of NC_133145.1, forward strand.
CAATGTTTCGGGCTGAGTTCCATCATCAAAACTGGAAAGGAAGGGGGAAGCTGCCAGAATAAGAGGTGGGGGTGGGGAGAGAGGAAGGAGGACAAGCAGAAGGTGAAGCCAGGTGGGTGGAAAAGTTAAAGAGCTGAAGAAGAAAAACCTGATAGGAGAGGAGAGAGGATCATGGGAGAAAGGGACGAAGGAGCACCGGGGGAGGTGATAGGCAGGTGAAGAGAAGAGAGAAGGGGCCAGAGTGGGGAATAGAAGAAAAAAGAAGGGAAGGGCAGGGAAAAAGTAGAAAAGAGAAAAAAATTACCCGGAGGAGAAAGCGATGTTCATACCATCAGGTTGGAAGCCACCTAGATGGAATATGAGGCATTTCTCCTCTACATTGTGAGTGGTCTCATGAGAGAAAAAGAGGCCATGGACCAACATGTCAGTGTGAGAATGGGGACAAGTATTAAAGTAGCTGGCCACCGGAAAACTCCATTTTTGGAACAGAGGTGCTCACAACAAAGCAGTCCCCCAGTTTACATCAGTTCTCACCAGTGTAGAGGAAGCCACATCAGGAGCACCGGATGCAATTGACAACTCCAACAGATTCGCAGGTGAAGTGTTGCCTCACCTTGAAGGACTGTTTGGAGCACTGAATGGAGGTGAGAGAGGAGGTAAATGGGCAGGTGTAGCGTTTCTGTCACTTGCAGTGGTATGTGCCAGGTGGGAGAGTAGTGGGGAGGGTCAAATGGACAAGGAAATCATGGAGGGTGTGATCCCTGTGGAAAGCGGAGAGTTGGGGGGTGGGGGGAGTAAATACGAGTTAGTTGGTAGGATCCCTTTGAAGATGGTGGAAGTTAAACTTTGTTCAAGATACTTTGAATGATTTAAAATTTGGAAATGTTAGAAAAGAATTTCTTGTAAATGCAAATCATTGTGAATAGATCAATTCTTGGGAAAAATTTAAATACTCAAGCAGTAATACATCAATGCAACTGGGTTTGCTGTGTTGTCTGGAACATACTTTGCCACTCATCTGAGAGGCTTCTTCAGCTCTAATACATGGTGGGTAGTTTTCCAGCTTGTAAACTCTGTGAGTTGTTTAAAGGTATAGCAATCATATGAGGGTTGTTAAGAGTCACAGAGGTAATGAGAAGGTCACTAGTCTTATCTTTAACTGTTATGAAGATGCCAGGGTAGAGATGTTAGGACTACATTGTAAGTAGCCGATAGGTGGTGTTGTACCCCACCCTGTTCAGCAATGGGTTTTCCAGATTGACAAAGAGGGCATCTTTAACCCCTCTTTCAAACCACCTGTCCTCCCTGTCGAAAATGTGCACATTGTTATCATCATCGAAGCACGACTGCGCAAGCACATGGATGTCAGCGAGTTAGACCAGAGAGAAGGACTTAAAAGAAGACAGTTTTTTCCTCAAACACAAGGAAATCTGCAGATGCTGGAAATTCAAGTAACACACACAAAATGCTGGTGGAACACAGCAAGCCAGGCAGCATCCATAGGGAGAAGCGCTGTCGACGTTTTGGGCCGAGTTTTTTCCTCAGCGGTTTGATGGAGGCACGACTGTGCAAGCGCGTGGACATCAGTGAGGTAGATCGGCGGGAAAGATTTAAAAGAAGACAGCTTTATACAGCTTTGAGTGTCCTATGGATTCGGACACCAAGATCCTTCTGACACAATATGTAGATAAGTCTACAAGTGGAGTCTACAAGAGTACTTGATCTAGTATTGGGAAATGATCCTGATCAGGTGTTAGCTCTCTCAGCGGGAGAGCATTTTGGAGATAGTGATCACAATCCTATCTCCTTTACCATAGCATTGGAGATGGATAGGAACAGACAAGTTAGGAAAGTGTTTTACTGGAGTAAGGGGAAATAGGAAGCTCTCAGCAGGAACTTGGAAGCATAAATTGGGAACAGATGTTCACAGGGAAACGTACAGCAGAAATATGGAAAACGTTCAGGGAATATTTGCATGGCGTTCTGCATAGAGATGTTCCAATGAGATGGGAAGGATGGTAGGGTGCAGGAACCATGGTGTACAAAGGCTGTTAAAAATCTAGTCAAGAAGAAAAGAAAAGCTTACAAAAGGTTCAAAAAACTAGGTAATGAAAGAAATGTAGAAGATTATAAGGCTAGCAGGAAGGAGCTTAAGAATGAAATTAGGAGAGCCAGAAGGGGCCACGAGAAGGCCGTGGTGAGCAGGATTAAGGAAAACCCCAAGGCATTCTACAAGTATGTGAAGAGCAAGAGGATAAGACGTAAGAGAATAGGACTAATCAAGTGTGACAGTAGAATAGTGTGTATGGTACTGGAGGAGACAGCAGAGGTACTTAATGAGTACTTTGCTTCAGTATTCAACTCAGAAAATGATCTTTGCAATTGTAGGGATGACTTACAGCAGATTGAAAAGCTTCAGCATATGGACATTAAGAAAAAGGATGTGCTGGAGCTTTTGAAAAGCACCAAGTTGGATAAGTCACTGGGACCGGACAAGATATACCCCAGGTTGCTGTGGGAGGTGAGGGAGGAGATTGCTGAGCCCATGGCAATGATCTTTGCATCATCAATGGGGATGGGAGAGGTTCCAGAGGATTAGAGGGTTGCAGATGTTGTTCCCTTATTCAAGAAAGGGAGTAGAGTTAGCCGAGGAAAGTATAGACCTGTGAGTCTTAATTCAGTGGTTGGTAAGCTGATGGAGAAGATCCTGAGAGGTAGGATTTATGAATATTTGGAGAGGCATAATATGATTAGGAATAGTCGGCATGGCTTTGTCAAAGGCGGGTCATGCCTTACGAGCCTGATTGAACTTTTTGAGAATGTGTCTAAACACATTGAAGAAGGTACAGCAGTAGATGTAGTGTATATGGATTTCAGCAAGGCATTTGATAAGGTACCCCATGCAAGGCTTATTGAGAAAGTAAGGAGGCATGGGATCCAATGGGACATTGCTTTGTGGATCCAGAACTGGCTTGCCCACAGAAGGCAAAGAGTGTTTGTAGTTGGGTCATATTCTGCCTGGAGGTCAATAACTAGCGGTGTGCCTCAGGGACCTCTTCTCTTGGTGATTTTTATAAATGACCTGGATGAGGAAGTGGACGGGTTAGTAAGTTTGCTGATGACACAAAGGTTGGAGGTGTTGTGGATAGTGTGGAGGGCTGTCAGAGGTCACAGCAGGACATTGATAGGATACAAAACAGCGCTGCAAAGTGGTAGATGGAGTTCAACCCAGATAAGTGCGAGGTGGTTCATTTTGGTAGGTCAAATATGATGGCAGAATATAGTATTAATGGTAAGACTCTTGGCAGTGTGGAGGATCAGAGGGATCTTGGGGTCTGAGTCCACTGGACACTCAAAACTACTGTGCAGGTTGACTGTGGTTAAGAAGGCATACGATACATTGGCCTTCATCAACTGTGGGATTGAGTTTAAGAGCCTAGAGGTAATGTTGCAGCTTTATAGGACCCTGTTCAGACTCCACTAGGAGTACTGTGCTCACTTCTGGTCACCTCACTACATGAAAGATGTGGAAACTATAGAAAGGGTGCAGAGGAGATTTACAAGGATGTTGCCTGGATTGGGGAGCATGCCTTATGAGAATAGGTTGAGTGAACCCGGCCTTTTCTCCTTGGAGTGGCGGATGACGAGAGGTGACCTGATAGAGGTGTATAAATTGATGAAAGGCATTGATTATGTGGATAGTCAGAGACTTTTTCCCAGGGCTGAAATGGCTAGCATGAGAGGGTACAATTTTAAGGTGCTTGGAAGTAGGTACAGAGGAGATGTCAAGGGTAAGTTATTTACACAGAGACTGGTGAGTGCATGGAATGGGCTGCCGGCGACGGTGGTGGAGGCGGATATGATAGGGTCTTTTAAGAGACTCGGTAACCCAAGGTAATTTCTAAAGTAAGTACATGTTCGGCACAGCATTGCGGGCCTTAGGGCCTGTATTGTGCTGTAGGTTTTCTATGTCTCTATGTAAAGCAGTGCCCCTTGTCCTTTAAATGTATATATACAGCTGAGTCTTGACTTGAGTTGTGAGCCCCCAAATATGGGCCATCCATTTTTGAAGTGGTTGTTCTGTCTCACTGATATACAGATCTGTGCAGTTCTCATTGCTTTGGTTAACACGTACAATATTGCTCCGTGTATGTTTGGGTGTAGTATCCGGGTGGATGAGCTTTTGTCTAAGTATGATTGTAAGTTTGGATAATACACTACCCACCATGGATTAGAACTGAAGAAACCTATCAAATGAGTGGCAATATGTCTTCTAGACAACACAGCAAGTCCAGTTGCCTTCATGTACTATTTCTTGATATACAATGATCTGGATGACTGACAACCTTTATGAAAACTTAAATACTCAAATTGTTATCAGATTGATAACTTCCCTAAATTCTCTTGGGTATAAACTTTTAAATATTGGCCCGTAATAAAAATCATAAAAAATTTAGAAGCTCTCAACTATTAGCATAGACTTCATTCAATAATGTTTTTGGTACATGTGTACTTCCTTGCTTTTTAGACATTAAGATAAAGGAACAGAATTATACCATTTGGCCCTTCAAGTCTGCTCCATCATCTCGTCATTGACAATTTATTTCCCCTCTCAGCCGCAATCTCCTACCTTCTCCCCGTATCCCATCATGCCCTGACTAACCAAGAATTTATCAACCTCTGCCTTAAATACACCCAATGACTTGGTTGTTGTGGCAACAAATTCCACTTATTCACCACTCTATGGCTAAAGAAATTCTTCCTTATCTCCATTCTAAAAGAATGTCTCTCTATTCTGAGGCTGTGCCCTCTGGTCCTAGACTCCCCCACCATAAGAAATATCCCTCTACATGAACTCTATCGAGGCCTTTCAACATTAGATTTTTTTCTCTGAACTACTTTATGAACCTGATTTATGGAAACTGACTATTTTACCGTTACTCTTTCTGATACTACCTTTTTACATTTTAAATTCTATGTGTCTAATTAATTACATTTAAAATTTGCTGCCATTTTAGTGGGACATGAACTCTTAACTTTGGTCCAGGCCTCCGGATACTACTTCACAATGCTAAAAAAAAATCAGCCTTCGAGGGGTGAGGAGGGATTTGAGCAAGGATATCAAATGCAGTTTTGCTGCAAATAGAAATTGAACGTAAACACTTATACCACCAGTGCCTCTAATTTCTGAGGAGGCTGAAGACTATACACCTCAAAACTCATAACCTTCCACAGATGTACAGTTCAGAGCATACTAACATGTTGTTTACTACGTGTATAGCAGGTTTACCACATCAAGGAGCTGCTCATTGTTCAGAATAGTCAGCCGTCATGTTGTAAGATCCGGCCGGCAGTTTAGAGAAGCTGAATCATGCTATCAGGCCAGGCAAGTTGAGTTAAGCCATTGGGCCAAGGGATTCTAGTCAGCCTGTTGGGCCGCTGGATTCGAGTCAGGTCACTGGGCCATAGGAGTAGCTGGACTGTGCTCAGAAGAGCTGACCTTGATGCAGACCATGCTGCTGCCCTCTATCCCAAGACACCAGAGATGGTATCTTTGAGCTAGCACGAAGGAGGCACATAATGAAACTGTGAGCATCTATCTTGGATGTTTCTTTTGCGATCGCAAGACCCTGTTAGACATTGTTTACTACAGGCCTGCTTCCCTTGTTTGGTGATGCGCAGGAGGCAAGGCAGCGGTGTTGCCTCGGATGCTGAGAGGACTAGGCCTCAAGCTGCAGACTTGTGTATCTGGGCTCGATAGAGGGTGGCCTCTCCCGTAGGTACTGCCCTCCAGTGATGGATCGGTGGAGTAACAGGCTGGACTGCCGGGAACCATCAAATTGTGGGATTTGTTGCTCAGGGTCTTGGACTAAAAATGTGTTTTCTTACGTAATTATGATCTCTTTTTCCCCTTTCTCTCTATTTTGAATTCTCACATGTGCTTTTGCACCTTGGCCCCAGAGGAACATTGTCTCATTTGGCTGTATCCACGTATGGTTTGAATGACAATTAAACTTGATTTGATTTGATTTGCATCACTGCATGGTTATGAAACTGCACTGTGCTAGACAGGAGGGCTCTACAATGGGTAGTTAAAACTGGCAACGCATCACTGGCACCAGTCTACCTGCCAAATAGGGCATATATACAGAAAAGTGCCAGAAAAAGGCCAGCAATATCATATGGATTTGACCCACTCTGCTTATGGACAGCTTGTTCCACTTCCATCAGGGAAGAGACAACACAGCATCCATGCCAGGTCGGAGCCACAATTAATTCCCCAAGCCATTAGGCTGATCAATACCTCCACTCATTAACCCACCCCGGCACCACCCACCACCACTACACGTACATCACCTAGTTCATGTATTTAACAGTCACCTGTACCACTACTTTATCATTTCCTGTCAGTCAGTCATCTTATGTACAGACATTCCTGTGCTTAGTACCACTCTATGGACATACAATCAATCTGTAGAATCTATCTTATATTACATTATTGTTTTGTGTATTATTGTGTTCTTTATCTGATTGTGTTTTTTGTTCTACATCAGATTCAGAGTAACAATTATTTTGTTCTCCTTTACACTTGGGTACCATAAATGACATTAAACCATCCTGAATCTTGAACTTGAAGTTTGTCTCGTAGGATTGCTTTTTTAGATTTATACGCATGGTGGTCGTTTTTTTATTGTGTTCACTACGTTTTTTAGTTTCTTTTTATGCTGCATCAGATCCAGACTAACAATCATTTCATCCTCCTTTACATTCACATATTGAAGAATGACAAGAAACAACCTTTGAATCTCAAATAACAAATTAGATAGATCAGCTCCTTAAACATCCAAAAAAAAATCAAGATGCTGGTGAATTTCTTCATGGTCGTGTTTATGTGTTGTGTCCTGACAAGCTGAAGATTCAAGATGGTTTAATGTAATTTCCAATACCCAAAGGACAAAGAACACAATACTACATAAAACAATAATGAATGTAAATATGTAAGATAGCTAACATACATAGATGGATTGTATGTCCATAAGGTGACACTAGGCACAGGGGTGTCTGTACATAATCTTTATTGCCATCCTTCAGTATGTGAATGTAAAGGAGAATGAAATGATTGTCCTGACAAAATACTCTGTGATGTCAACACTGAAACTCCTCTCCCTTTCCTTGTGTGATAGCTACAGATGAAAAATGTTGTAGATTCTTATTTGAAGAGTAAAGGCATGTCAATAACTCAAATGTTGATAGCAATGCTATCTTCTAAAGTACATAAATCATGAAACACTGTGACAAGCCTATTTAAGTGTAGTTTCGTAATCCCAAATGTACTGTATATACAGAAAAATCTCTCAAAGGTAATTGATTAAACAATATTTGTGTCCAGTCTTGTCAAGGGAATGCCATGTTATGAAACGATATTCTTTCAGATACGTTAAAATCGAATATAAAGAGTATTTGCACACTATATATATAATATTTTTGAGCTTGCATTTTTTCCTGTAAAACTTACTACAGTATTTCTCTTAAGCACTAACACATATTGCATATGGGATCTTTTCTATTCTTGCCAGTCTCTGGTCACATATCAAGCTTCAATAATTTCAGTAAATTGGGCATCAACAACTTACGTTGAGCCCTCAGTGCATTACTTTTACTTGACCCCAACGTTACTCTCTGATAACTATGCAACAAGGGTACATCACTGAAGGAAGACAATGAAAATGAGATTGTGGTGGGTAGTCCAAGAAGCAAGTCAGATATCTGGGCCTCAGATTCAAATCTCACTGTGACACAGTTATTGGCACAATCAAAGATGTGCAGGAGGTGTGCAGGATTGACCCAGTACAGAAATGCAACCATGAAAAAGTGCATCAGCATCCCAACTTCCTTAGATGTTTAAGAAGACTCTGACAAACTTGTATAGTTATATGGTAGAAAACATTCCGACTGGTCGCATTACAGCCTGGTATGGAAACTCTAATGCACAGAGGCTACAGAGAACGGTAGGCAGGCAGTTTTATCACGGGTATAACTCTTCCCATCATCGAGGACGTCTGCAAGTGGTGATATCTCAAGAAGCCAACAGTGATTATTAAAGATAGCTTGCCCTCTTCCCGGTGCTGCTCTGCTGTTATGGAGGAGATACGAGAACACAAGAGATTCTGCAGATGCTGGAAATCTTGTAGGATACACACCAAATGCTGGTGAAACACAGGCAGCATCTATAGTGGGGGTGGGGTTGGGGGGGAATAAACAGTCAATGTTTTGGCCCAAGATACAGCAGTCTGAAGGGACACACTTTCAATGTTCATCAACAGCTTCTCCCTACTGCCATCAGGTTCTCAAACTGATTTGGAAAGTCCAACACAGCTCGAGATTATATTTGATTTTTTTCTCTCAAATTGTGCTAATATTGTTATGATTATTTTAGTTTATTTTGACATGCAATTTATATATAATTTACATTAATTTAAGTCTATGTTAACTTATAATGTACATTATTGCTGCATTTATGGCATTTATACCCTGGGGATTTATGCCCAACATATTCATTTTATCTTAAACTTCAGCCAGAAAACAAAGAAGAGAATTGAACAGTAGTTTATAGGACCCAGGGCAATATACACTGATATTTCCTTGGTGTTATCACTGAGATCACAGATTTTTCTTGATTAGTGCAGATTATAGATGGGTTTGATATATGCAAAGTATAAATTACAAAATTATCAGGTAACACAAAAATTTAATGTATTTAAAAAGTGAGGAAGGCTTCAGAAGGTCAAAGTCAAGCTTGATGAGATGGAGACTCACAAGGCAGATGAAATTTAATGCAGAGAAGTCAAAAGCAATACAGTTTTATAGGTAGAAATAGGGAAGGCAATAAAGAATAAGGTTTAAATTCTAGCCATTGAATTCAACAATTTCATAAAAAAATCAGCTTTCTGGTTAACATCAGGGTTGGCCAGTTCTGAAGAATGATCATGAACCTCTAAAGTTAACTCAGTCTCTCCACAGGCACTACCTGACCAGTTCGGTATTTGTGCTATACTCTTGTTTTTATTTTGTATTTATTATTTCCAGCATCTGCAGTGTTTTTGTCCTCCGGCATGAAATCCACATTTCTGTTCATTTGTTTTTCCACTGTCCCTTGTTTTTGTTTGTCTGTTTCTATTCACATCTCTTCCAGAAAGAGCATTTATGACTTACTAGCATTCATAATCTTCACTCAACTGGCAGCATCATCTCTTGTGTCATTCAATCTCTCTTGGTTACCATCTTTCAATGGACCAAATAAGTGAATACAAATTACATTAGCAGAAGGGGTGACAATTGGAAGGTTTTTTTGCTGGAAAATGGTACTGGTGTAGATAAGATCCTTAAGGTCAGAATCTACATGGTGGTCGAGGGCCAGTTTTAGTTGTACAGCTCTTTGTTAGGATAAGAAATGAAAGGGCAAAAGAACCAGAGGTGTGGAAAAAGCTTATCACAAAACAACACCTTTGATTTGGAATGTATCGCTTGATAGGGCATCAGATCCAAATTCAACTATGACTCTCAGAAAGAAATTAAGTAAGCATAAAGAGAAAATTTGCGGTTGGGTGAAAACTGGGAAGTGGGACGAAATGCATTGACCTTAAAACAATTTATATCGTCTCAGTAGTTCAGATGGTCTCCTTTAATGCTGCAACAGTTCACTGATAAGAAATAACTGCTGTGAGTGTAACCCCAGACATAACTTTCATCAACATATGTAAATGAAGTTTTAATACTGCTAACAGTTTTAGTCACCTTTTTTATTAATGAAATGTTGCAAAACATTGGAAGAAATTTTGAAAGTTTGCTGTAGAATGAGGGTCAATTTCCACCCCCAAACTAACAATTAGAATGTCCAGGAGCGCCAACAAACGATTTGACAAAGTTGGGAGAACACAGCAGAATATAACCTCATTTTCACGTTATGTATTTCTTCAACACATATCACTATTAAGTTGGGACAAAAAAGCCTGGATGATTTGTTTACCATATGTAGCTACTGTAAGACTAGATACAAGCAGCTAGTTCAGCACAAGGCACGGTTTGAACTGTTCTTTATCCTCATACAGCACCACCTCTGGTGGTGGAGGGCACGCCACATTACTGTCCGGTAATGCAGTTTCCAGTCCGTCACTGCAGCAATGCAGCTTCAGCACACACTGTAGCCTCATTAGGAGGGTAAATCCTGTTCTCCTAGTAGCCAACATGTACAATTTCAGTAGATAATGCAGTAGATATTCTTTTTAGACAAACTTTTCAGTTTGATTGCAAGATCATCGATTTCTCTAACTTCCAGTAATTTCTCCCCTCCTCTCTTTTTCTATTCCCCATTCTCGTTATCCCTTCTCTTCTCCTCACCTGTCCATCACCTGCCTCTAGTTCCCCTCCTCCTTCCCCTGATTCCATGTTCAGCTGTCCTCTCCCATTATTTTCCTTTCTCTTCAGCCCTTTACCTCTTCCAATTACCACCTCCCAGCTTTGCTATTCATCTCCCATCTTCTTCCCATCCACCCACCTTCCCCCTCAACTAGGTTCAGCTTTCACCCACCAGCTTGCACTGCTTCCCCTACCCTCACCACCTTATTCTAGTCTCTGCCCCTTTCCTTTCCAGTCCTGGTGAAGGGTCTCAGCCTGAACTTTGCCTGTTTATTCCCCTCCATAGAAGCTGCCTAACTTGCTGAGCTCCTCCAGCATCTTGTCTGTGTTATTTCAGCATCTGCAGAATCTCTTGTGTTCATGACATTATTTTTGATTTATTTCCCATGGTATAGATTTCATATTTCGATCAACGCCTTGTGGCTTTACTGAATAGGCTACTGCATTATGCAGTGCTTTAAATACCAATGATCCAGGTTTACTTCCCAGCACTGCCTGTAAGGAGTTAGTATTTTCTCCCCATGACCATATGGAGTTCCTCCTGGTGCTGCAGTTTTCTCCCACAGTCCAAAGATGTACTGCTCAGTGGGTTAATTTTTCATTGTAAGTTGTCCCATGATTAGGCTAGGGTTAAGTCAAAGGTTGCTGGGCAGCCTGACTTGAAAATCTGCAAGAGCCTATTCCGCATTGTTTTGGAATGAATAAAAAAATAAATTTGCAAATACTCAGATTCTAACACCAGGTCTGAAGGACACTCAGTACTATCTACCTTCCCAATGCCATGTCTACTGCCGTTGTCTCTGCTTTTACTCAGTGCTCACTCCATTACTGGAATAAAACTCCATATCAGGTCTTCTCCCTGTTCTCATCAAGATTATCATTAGACTTGCTAACTATCTGACCGCCGATGTGTCCAGAGCTCTTCACAGCCTCGGAATAAAACAGTTTCAATCTAATTCACTAAATGAAATGGCACATTTATTCCATGTCAGTTGGAATGAGATGGAAACTATAAATTCTCTAACACTGCTTACTCTAACTCTCATTCCTAACTGTTCGTATCCTGACCTTTAAATAACTCACTAACACGAGTAACGTTTGAGAGGAACCTCTTATAAAAATGCCTTTGTATTCTTTAACATAAACATCATTTCCTATTGCTGGTGCCTGCAGGAATTCAGTGCTGCAACACATAACCGGGCTTCCTGTTCTCCAAATAAACAAATAAAAATCCATCCCTCCAAGTCATATATATCTGTAAAGTGATAAAAATCTATTTTTACTTGCTTTCATGTCAGTACATTTGTAAGGGTAATGTGAATTACAAGCTTCTTATTTATCTTTTCAAATGGAAAAAAAATGTGGATGGACCTATCATATAATCTTGCAGAGTAGTGGGAAATAAAACTTGACTTTTACCCTTCATTGACCTACAGGCTGGCCACGTTTTGTTCACAATGTAACCTTACAACTGGAGACGGAGAGCTCATTTCAGAGGGTTAGTTTCAAAGGCCTATATTTCGATATACAGTGATGAGAAAAAAGGTGACAAATTCAATCTTGATGCTAAAAGTAATGTAGTGTGTGTCCAAATTTAAGCCCAGAAATATAGAGGATGGCATGCTGTATATTTACAGTAGATATGGATTTCTAATTAGCAAATACTGCAAATTGATCAAAGCATGGAAAACCATATGGCTTAAATTACGTCAGTATACATACATGTAAGTATAAATATGATATCGCAAACATCACAACATCAGCTATGTCAAAGATCTAATATGTCTGATTAAGATTACTCTTCATTATTCTAAATTCTAAGGAATAAAAACCCAAACTATATAGCCTCTATTGATAGGAAAACCTTCACTTCACAGGAATTATACTGGCGTATCTACTTTGGATTGCTTCCAATACCTTTTTTTTTTAATTTTAAGTAAGGGGACAAAGCTATCCACAGTATTTCAGGTGTGGCCTCACCAAGGCACATAAAAGTTTCAAAGGTTCAAAAGTCCATTTATAATCAAAGTATGCATGCAATATACAACTCTCAGATTCTCCTTCTCCAGATTAGCCACGAAACAAAGAAAAACCATGGAAGTTATTTTGAAAAGAAACAGCAACCCCCCCCCCCCACAAAAAAGGGAATAGCTACATGATCATCAACTTCCCTCCCCCTCCCCCACAAATGTATCAAATACCCCCCCCCCCCATCTTCAACTCCAGTCCTTTATAATAAAGGTCTACTTCTAACTTCTAGTGGAACCTACCTGTTAAATGTTGGTGATTCATGCTCTATCGTGCTCTAGGTCTATATATCCTGAACGTCACACAGTTGCAATGTCTCTACATTTAGATCATGATTCGCCTTTTGACTTCTCTTACTGAAATGCGTGATCTCATGCTTCCCCACATTAAACTCCATTTGCCAGGTTTTCACCCAGTCACTCAAACTATCTATATAACATTGCAGAATTATGGAGTCCTCATCACCACGTGTATTTTCATATCACATTCTTTCTGTCTGTGACTTCATGAGTTTCCTCCAGGTATACTAGTTTCTTTCTACATCCTCAAAACAGGCAGGTTTGGAGGTAAATTGGCCACTGCAAATTGACCTTGAGTATGGGTGAGTGGTGGAATTTTGAGTAGTTACTATTACGGCTATATTTCATTAGGAGTTTGCGGAGATTTGGTAGGTCACCAAAGACTAGCAAATTTCTACAGATGTACCGTGGAGAACATTCTAACTGGTTACATCAGCACCTAGTATGGAGGGGCCATTGCACAGGACCAGAAAAACGCTGCAGGAGGTTACAAGTTCAGCCAGGGCACTAGCCTCCCCATTGAGGACACTGAGGACATCTCAGAAGGTGAGGCATCAAAAGAGCGGCATCCATCATTAAGGACCCCGATCACCCAGGACATGCCCTCTTCTCATTAATACCATCAGGAAAGAAGCCTGACACACACTCAACATGTTAGGAACAGCTTCTTCCCCTCCGCCGTCAGATTTCCGAACAGACAATGGACCCATAAAAACTACCACACAATTTTTGCTCTGCTTATTTATTTCATATACACATATGTTTTTCTCACCCCTCACGGGTAGAGTGCATGAGTAGTTTTCCCTCAAACTCAGGTTCTTTACCAGAGGCCTGGGAGCTTGACTTGTTCAGCACAATACCCCTGCTGTTCCTAGTCGTGCGCTCTTCTGGACCAAGATCTCAGATGTTGCTCCTGGGATTTGTTAGAGCTACTCTCCCGGTTCAGGTGTCACAGCTCCAAGAGCTCCTCTCGTCTACTCTAGCTTTAACATTCCATTCTATCTGGTATTTCTCCAGCTTCACATATTCTTTCTTCCTGACGTTACTGTCATTCGGGATTGCCACATCTATTACTACTGATTTCTTCTGTTCCTTGACCAGTATTACTATGTCTGGTTGGTTGGCCAGTACCTGCTTATTAGTCTGTATTTGAAAGTCCCCCAGGACCTTAGCTCTGTCTTTCTCTGCTACCTTCACGGGTGTTTCCCATTTGGACTTGGGACTGTCCAATGCATACTCAGCGGAGAAGCTCCTGCACACATTTCCTGCAACTTGTTTGTGCAGTGTTTGCTGTCCTTGCCTGCATCTTGCACCCTGCTACTGTGTGCTGGATGGTTTCAATGGATTCCTTGCACAGCCTGCTGAATGAATGGAAGCAACGAATTTCATGTGAAGTCAGTGATAATAAACCTGATGCTGATTTGACGAATATGGAGAGAATAGGTTACAGGGAATAATAATGGAGAAATGGGTAGAATAGAATCAGTTTAAATTGGTGCTTTGATGGCCAGGGCCAACACAATGGGGCAAGGAGTATGTTTATGTGCTGCATGACACGGTGACCTCTCAAGTGTCTTGAGATATTTTCCCATGGAGAAACTGCGATCCAAATCTGAGTTGTGTCATATGCTGTTCACTGGAAGGTTTGTTTCAATTTACTCCTTCCTATCATTTTGTAATTGAAAACACCTTTATTAAATCATCATTTTTTTTTTCCCTGTTCTAATATAGTACCACAATGTTTACGGCTACTTTTGCTTCTGATTCCTCACAGCACACAACAAATCCAAAACACTATGTCATTTAAAAAACATGATCCAGATACATTTTGACATGACCAGAAATAAAGCCAGTTATCTCTCTGATGCTAGTAATACACTGACACTCTAATGTTGATTAAGAGCCTAGTGTCTTGGGTTAAACGTGTTAGCACACATTAGGAATTGGCTGTCACATTTTAGTCCTGGGTGATGTAACTATTCCAGGGATTGGTTCTTGGTTCTCAGTTGTTCAACATTTACATTACAGATCTGGAGGAGGGGATGTAAGTGTGGGACATGTGCATTCGAGGTAAGTATTGAATCCACATTGCTGGAGCTATTGGCTCTCAATTGTTTAAGATTTACGTTCAAGATCTGGAGGAGGGGATGTAAGTGTTGGACTTGTGCTTTGGAGCTTAGTATTGAACCCACATTGCTGGAGCTGTGATGTAACAGATCTATTTGCAATGACACTGTACCACATAATCCCACCACTGTGCTAAACGTAGGTAATGTAAACAGATAATGAATTAAAGTTGGAGATGAGCAACCAAAACCTCTAGGACAGTTTAAAAGGAGAGGTGGAGAAGTCTAGAAGCCGAATGACAGAGATGAATACCAACAGTGGTGCAAGTGAAGGGTGACACCAGCGTTTGGACAAAGCCAGCTTCCAAAGGGACATGTTTGAAAAGCTGGAGAAGGTTATAGACCTCCTTTAAAATTTTGTGGTGTTCATGCGGACACCAAGAAGAGGGGTGGTAGGTGAAAACAGTTTGAAGTGAGATTGACTTTTAAAACAGTTGACCATTAGATGCGCTGTAGTTAATGGAATGAGAAAATTAGAAGACCTGTCAGGAAAGCATTAGAATAGTTGAATCTGAAAATGGAAAATTGCAGATTGTCTGTAATTTTCTGAGGAACAAGAGCAGAGGCAGGCAGTGTTACAGCAGTGAGGCTGGGTGAGGAGAACATTGGATGGAGCAGAACATCAAGTGTTAGGCAGGTAGACGTCACTTCTTCACATTATTCTTTCTGATTTGACCATTGCCTCTTGCAAAACACCTTACTGATATGAAAAGAGTGCATTTAATGCATTTACTGCATCTCTTAGAGACTTCTAAAGGTTGAAGATGATTCATTCCTATTATAGTTTTATGGGTTCTGAGGTGACTGATGAGTCTAAGGCATGATCTGCCATTTCTCGTGAAGCCAAGTTAAAATAGATGAGGCGGTAAGCTGGGTTGATTGAGCTACTGCCTACTGCTTCAGCAAGAAAATATTTATTTGTTGTCTAAAGTAGATACAATACATGAACTGAAATTCAACATAAATTATTATCTAATGCTGAGAATATGGCAAAGTTCTAACTTTCTGCTCTTTTTGCTAAGTAGAATCTCATTCTGCAATAAGATGATGGAAGCACTTTACCAGATTGATATTTGTTGTAATTTGCAGTCACTTGTTAATTTATCTGTTCCAAATGTAAACACTCCAGCAATTTTGCCCTATCCTTCTGTGGCAGTATCCATTCCTCCTCTTGTTTCAAAAAGTCAGACATTACAAACACAGGAGAGACTGAGAACATTTATGAACTGGAAACAAGAAAAACAGCTTAGCTGTGCACATAAATAAAGTGAGTAATAATGTTCCATAAACGTTGCCACATAAAATAACGATGTGTTATTGTTGGGGAGTTCATAAAAAGAGAAGTATATGTAAGATTTCTGCATGGTTTCTAAAGTTGATTGAGTGAAGAAATCTTGCTCTTCAAGAGTAATATACCCTGAGGAAGTGTAGTCTGAAAATTTCTTTAGATTTATCTTCCAAGTTCTCACAATCAGTGGGATACATGCTAAGATTCATTATCAAAAGCTTTGACTCACCGTGTGAGCTATCAACTAGAATTATGTCCTTTGCCACTGTCAATCAAATGGACCAAATAAAATAATTTGATAAACATGTCCGTATTTATCTAGACTAAATAAAATTAACTTCTGACTTCTGCACTGCATGGATCGAAGTCAGAAGTGTGTAAGTTTTATTGAGCAAGTTGGCAAACCTGTGACAAATGGAGTTCAATCTAGAAGAATGTGAGGCTATCTCCTTCAAACCTAAAAAAAAGACAAAGCTGAGCAAATTCTAAATTTGAATAGTAACTGTCTGAAATTATGAGGTGGACATTTATATTTATCATTCAAATGTGATTGAGAGGTACAGAAAGTATTGTATAAACATGGAAAACCTACAGTACAATACATGCCCTTCAGCCCACAAAACTGTGCCAAACATGTCCTTACCTTAGAAATTACCTAGGGTTGCCCTTAGCCCTCTGTTTTTCTGAGCTCCATGTCCCTGTCCGGAAGTGTCTTAAAAGACCCTACCGTATCTGCCTCCACCACCGTCGCCAGCAGCCCATTCCATGCACTCACCACTCTCTGCTGTATCTACTTCCAAGTACCTTAAAACTGTGCCCTCTCACGCTAGCCATTCCAGCTCCGGGAAAAAGCCTCTGACTATCCACATGATCAATGCCTCTCATCATCTTATACACCTCTATCAGGTCATCTCTCATCCTCCCACACTCCAAGGAGAAAAGGCCGAGTTCACTCAAACTATTCTCATAAGTCATGCTCCCCAGTCTGGGCAACATTCTTGTAAATCTCCTCTGCACCCTTTCTATGGTTTCCACATCCTTCCCTGTAGTGAGGCGACCAGAACTGAGCACAGTACTCCAAGTGGGGTCTGACCAGGGTCCTATATAGCTGCAACATTACCTCTCGGCTCCTAAATTGTACTTTAAAATAAATCCATAAAATACAATTGATGTAAAATAGTTCATTTTAATTTTAAGATTCGTAAGATATTGATAAACTCATATTTAAAGGAGACATAAGTGCTGTTTAATCCACACACAATAGTTTTTGTTAAGGACTAGTCTGATATTATGAAATCATGGATAATGAATATTAATTAAAGTGAAAACTAGTCTTCAAAAATCAACCTGTTTACAATTTTACTTCCACTGATACCTTAAGGCTATTGAAACCAATCATTGGGTGTGTGACATTCTGATTCTGTACCATTGAAATTATCTGGAAAAAGCAGTAACAAAAAGCTCATGTTAATTGCTCGTCATTGAAAACTTCAGGAAGAGATCAGGGAAGGTGTGATCTGGCATCATTAAAGGAGTTAACCCTGCCTCTTAATGCGCAGATGAGGACAGGTCTGTTTGACCACTGGTTAGTTGTATATTCAACACTTTAACAAAGAGGTATGTTTTGGACATCTGGAATTTATACTGAGGCTGCGTCCACACTACACCGAATAAATCCGTAACCGAAGCTTTTTCTCTTCGTTTTTACCCTCTGTCCACACTAAAACGGCGTTTTCGTCCCCCGAAACCAGAGCTTTTCAGAAACAATTTCCAGGGTGGGTATTTTTGAAAATGTTGCTCGGGCAGGTCAGTGTGGACGGGGTAACTGGAGAAATCTGAAAATGCTGTCAGATGACAGCGCGCTATTTCATTGTTTTCTTGAACGCAACCTAACAACTTCAGAACAGACGGCAATGAGACTGAAGCCAGAAGAGTTAGAAATGTACTCATGAAATACTTTGACCCATAACTTACTGAATAAATAAGTATTCTCACTTTGCCCTGTTTTCTGTCCTTGCTCGTATGAAGGTGGTTTACCTATTCATGCAAGTACTTCTCTGACAATAAATGTGTAACAGCCTACTGAAACATTGTATGGAAATACAAGATAACACTGATGCAGACATAAAATCATTCATATATTTAACAAGGTGCAACAGAGTTAGTCAGTTTTTCAATGTTCGTCGTCAGCCAGGTCAATCTGTCTGTGAACTCCCTGTCGGTTGCCTCCATATGCTCCAGTATTTATTTATTTTTACTTTTAAGTTCTCCTGTGCGAGAGCCAACAGCTGTCCATCGTTTTAAGTTTTTCTAGACTGTAACTACACAAACATGGACTTTCATGGCGAGATTCGACACCAAACATGTCGCTTGTTTTCGGTAGATGTGTCCTGCGCGTGCCCAGTAGGAGGAGATTCGCCAAAATCTCTGTTTCAATGTGGATAAAGATATTTTCAAAAACGCATAGTGTGGATGCCTATTGTTTTTACGCGAAACCAGCGTTTTCAAAATTATCCGGTCTAGTGTGGATGTAGCCTGAGTAGCTTTTGGACCAGCCAGGAGTACTGAATATTCAAAGTGTTCTGGGGCTACCATAGTAAATACGTAATTCTGCAAAATTGCCTGTCTGCATTCAAAATGTTAAAGTTAAGTAAGTAATTATAGCCATTAAAAGTTTAGTTATTTGTTTATTGTTGGCTTTGTGCTTAAAAAGTATAAAGCATTGTGTTGTGAGAAATTATAGCTTCTCTCCAGAATATCTGCTGATGGAATAAAGACATTTAGATTTTCCAATCACAGCTTCAATGTGTTCCAGTTCAGTTAGTCACAACAGTATGATTCAATTAAACTATTATTTGACTAAGGAAAGGGGTCCTACTTAAAAGTTCAGTTTTGTATTGTGATTAAATTCTGACATAATAGACAAGAATTGAGATATCACGAGCACAAGAGATTTTTCAGATGTTGGAAATCTTAAGCAATGCACTCAAAATGCTGGAAGAACTCAGCTAGTTAGGCAGCATCTATGGAGGGGAAAAACAGTCCATATGATGGGGGGGAAGGACTATAAGCTTACAGGTTATGAGACAAGGCGAAGGGAAAAATTAGTATGTGGGGACAGGGTGTTTGAAGTAAGAAGCTGAGAGGTGATAGGTAGAAGAGGTAGAAGGCTGAAGAAGGAAGTATCTAATAGGAGAGGACAGCAGACAACGAAGAAAGGGAAGGTGGAAGGGCACCAGAGGGAGGTGATGGACAGGTGAGGAGAAAAGAAGGGATGAGGGAGAGGGACCAAATGGGGAATGGAAAAAGAGAATATTACCTCAATATTCTTCCCTCAATCAATATCACAAGTAACTGGTCACTTCCCTCAATGCTATTGTGAGACTTTGCTGGATCTAAATTACTTCCTGGAAGCACCTGAAAACTAACAGTGGCTTCACTTCAAAGTAATCAGTTGCCTGCCTGTGAGATGTGTTAAACTGATATATAAATGAAAATTTTATTTTGTTAAAGAAAAAGCTCAATACTTGTGCAGTCAATTTAAAAAAATATATTACACTGTCTTGCTAAGTTAGTTCCTGATTGCCCGTATATGTCACAAGGCAGTTAAATTGATGCATTGCTTAGTAGTTTTCAAAGTTACATTTTATGACTAGCAGTCTTTGCAGTACAAAGATTTGAGTTGATAATCATTTGTTGCAAGGAATAAACTTTTTGTTTACTGTCTTGGGTACACTTAGTGGTTAAAATTGCTCTTGGAATTTACAGCAGTAGAGTTTTAGTACCTTAGATGCAGTCAAATCTCCATCCATCATAATATGTAAGCTTGCCTTTTGTTTGTATTGATTTTAGAGGATTCACGTTACAAACAGGAAAAAGCTTGTTCTTTAACTAAACCCAGGAAAATATTTGTTCTGGTCATTATCAATCCCAGATCCTGCCCTGGATAATTGCAAGTCATGCACTTAGTGGAAGACCCTGATTCCAATCAGCATTGTCCTCGTTGGACACTCATTTTTCTTTTTAAATTAGTGTTCTATGAATTAGTCAGGTATAGACAAAATCTGAAAGCCACTGCTGGAGACTTCATGGCGGTGAACAGCTTGCAAGATGCACTGATTAACTAACTGGTGACAGAAAATTGGGCGAGGGGTGGTGCTGAGGAGGGGGCTGTGCATTTTTGTCATATAATGCAAGAGTTGAGGAAATTAGATGCATTCACCTGAAGAAAATCTGGTAGTGAGAAACCACTGAAGGGAAGTTGGGTGGTTTCTACAGTCCAAGCATAGTAGAGAAATATTGGGGATAGTCAGAGATTATTCATGGAGAATGCAAATCTATTCTACACAGAAGTAAGGGATACGAAGAAAGGAGACTGACTTAATTGCAACAGAAAGGCTTTCAGCCATTTGTTCTAAATTTGCCATTCACCACTTACCCTCACCGCCACCACAATCCTAGATTCTCTTAATATCTAAAACTGATCAAACTGTGTGTTGAGTTTGCTTGGTGCCTGAGATTCTACATCCAGTTTGGGAAGAGAATTAGAAAGACACATTACCCCTAGGTAAAGGAATTTCTTCTCAACTCAGTTCGGTGAATCTTAGCCAAGGGAAATATTATCCTGCCAAGGTGTCTCAGAATTTTGAAGGTTTAATTGAAATCCTCTCTAATCTTCTAAAGTAGGGTGGCATTTGCTTAATCTTTCTTCATATAATACTTATATACTTAAATTGTCTTATTACACTGAAGTCTCTGCAATTTTTCACTTCTATCACTAACTACATGTATAACACTGGCAAACCTAGATGTATGATGTCTGTCAACTTAGCCAAAGCATTAATTTAGACTATGAACAGCTGGCACCCCAGCATTAATTCCTGCAATGCTGCACAAGTCAATAGCTCCCAATCAGAAAGTAGTCAATTTATTCCTATTCCTTTCTGTCTATCAACTAATCCTCAATTGTTAACAATGTATTGTCCCCAATCTCCATACTCATAATATTGTTTAATTACTTCATGAGTGGCATCTCGTTGAAGGTCACTTAAGTGTCTAAATACACCACATCAACTAATTCCCACTTATTGATTCTGCTAGATTCTACCTCTAAGAACTCAAATAACAGATTTGTTAACAGAGGGTTCTCTTTCATGGATCCACATTTACCAATATTGTCTTGTCCAGGTACATTATTATTTTTTAAGTGTCAATTGCCAGCCCAATAATAGATTCTAGCATTTCCCCTACTAATAAAGCTGAGCTAATTAGTCTGCAGACCAATTTTCTGTGTTCCTCCTTTCTTACTAGAGGGTTTCCATTTGTTTCCTTCCAGTCTATGCGAACTGATCTAAAATGTATGGAATGTTGGAAGTTCACGGGCAGAGTATCCATTATCTCCATCATCACCTCTTTCATTGGATCCTGGAGAATTATTAGTATTTTGTTCTTTTAATTTCTCCATTAAAAAAAGTGTTGAACATATTTCACCAACTCATTCAGTCTACCAATAGTGTATTCCATTCTTTCTGGGAGTCTTATTTATTTAATTTCTCCACCATTTCCTTCTTCCCCACTATAACTTCATCTGCCTCCGCCTTTTTCCTATATAATTGTTCTTCTCATTTATTATGAAAACTCTTGTCTCTTCTGGTAACTGAGAGCAAGAAGTTGGAAGTAGTCAGCAGGTTAGAAAGAGGAACAGAGTTAACCAAAGAATCAGTGAAAACTTAAGAAATGGCAAATGCTGGAAATCTAAAATGAAACAGAAATTGATGCAGCATCAGAATCAAAATGATGTTTATTCTCACTGATATATGTCGTGAAATTTGTTGTTTTGCGTAAGCAGTACAGTACAATACATAAAACTTGTTATCAATTACAAGAACAAATAAAAATTAAAAAACCAGGTAGTGCCAAAAGAGAGCAAAAATAGTGACGTAGTCTTGATGCGTTCATTGTCCATTCAGAAATCTGATAGTGGAGGGGAATAAGCTGATCTTAAAATGTCTACTGTGTGACTTTAGGCTCCTGTACCTCCTCTCTGATGATAGTAATGAGAAGAGGGCAGGCCTTGGGTGGTGGGGAGTCCCAAATGATGGACGCCACCTTTTTGAAGCATTGCATTTTGAAGATGTCGGCGGTGAAGGGGAGACTAGTGCCCTTGATGGAAATGGCTGAGTTTACAACCCTCTGCAGCTTTTTCTGTTTCTATACAGTGGCCCCTCCATATCGGACTATAATACAACCAGTTAGAATGTTATCCATGTTACATTTGTAGAAATGTGCTGGAGTCTTTTGTGACATAACAAATTTCCTCAAACTCCTAACTAAGTATAGCAACTGACATACCTTCTTTGTAATTGCATCAATATGTTGGCCCCAGGTTTAATCATCAGAGATGTTGACACCCAGCGACCTGAAACTGCTCGACATTTCCACTGTTCATCCCTCATTGAGGACTGGTTCGTGTTGCCACGTCTTCCCCTTCCTGAAGTCTACAGTCAATTCCTTGGTCTTACTGATGTGGAGTACAAGGTTGTGGTTGCAACACAACTCAACCAGTTGATCTACAACACTCTTGTATGCCTCCTTTTCACCATCTGAGAATCCGTCATCCACAGTTGTGTCATCAGTGTACTTACGAGTGACACTTGCTCTTTGCCTAGCCATACAGTTGTGGACGTAGAGAGCAAGGAGTGGGCTAGGCACACATTCTTGAGGTACTCTGGTGTTGTCAGCGAGGAGGAAATGTTATTTCCAGTCCAGACTGATTGTGGTCTCCCAGCGAGGAAGTCAAGGATCCAGATGCAAAGTAAGGTACAGAGGCCCAGGATTTGAAGCTTATTGATTAGTACTGGGGAGGATGATAGTTCGTTTTTTTGTCTTTCCAAACTGATTTGCAGTTTGGACATTGTTTGGGTGTTTCAGTGCTCGGCAGTCTCCCAGAGGATTCTGGGAGGCAGAGGCAATGTGAGCGAACTATGTGGTGAGAAAGCTGTGGGATGGGGCATGAGTTGATGTTCAACTTCACTTCGCCAATTAAAGTTTTCATTGTATGCCGATTAAAGGAACGAGAGAAATTGAATCATTGAGGTGAATACCAATGGTGAGCACTAGCTATCTGCCTTTTTATCACCGGTGGGATCGTTCTGCTAGGGAGAGGGGAGACTGCCTTTTTATCAGGGGGGTTGATCTGCCTAGGAGAGGAGACACTGCTTTTTGAACACTGGTGGGGTCTCTCTGCTACAGAGAAGGAAAGGCCTGCCACTGGGCCCGGAGAATGCTACCCAGGTTTTCTGTGTTTTGGATATGGACTTGGACTATCGACTTTTTTTTAGTCTAATGACTTTTTTTATATTCTGTGCTTTCCACCCGATCTTTAACGCTTTTTTGTTTGTGGGGGAGGAGGATTTGGGGGTTGATGTGCCTATTCTGTTTTTGTTCATTTTATTTATGCAAGGAGGAGGGAATTGGGGGTTGAAGATCATGCTGCCATTCTTGTCTTTTCTTTCTTGGTTTTGTGGCTATCTGGAGAAGAATAATTTCAGAGTTGTACACATTGATAATAAATTAACCTTTGAACCTTTGAAAGCTAAGTTGCAATCAGCCTGATGTAGGTATTGCTGTTGTCCAGGTGATCCAAGGCTGCAAAGTGTGCCAATGAGATTATATCCGCCGTAGACCTGTTCTGGCGATAGACAAATTCCAGCAGGTTCAGATTCTTGTTTAGGCAGGAGTCAATTCTAGCCATGATCGACCTCTCGCAACACTTCATTACAGTAGATATGTAGTCACCGAAGCAGCTCACACTACTCTTCTTGTGCACGGGTATGATTGATGTCCTTTGGAAGCAGGTGGGGACCTCAGTCTGCAGCAGCGAGTGACTGACGTTGGCCTTGACCATTCCTCTGTGGTATGCTGCAAATACATAGCAGGACAGGTTGCCTTGATAGAACAGAAACAGGGTTAACTATTCAGGTCAGAGCATTTCCCTTCCACAGAGGGTGATGTGGAAGGGAAGGTTAGGCTGATCTTGGAAGGGAAGGGTTTGATTGACCTCAGGTTAAAAGGGTAGCACGACACTGTGGCCTGTACTGCTTTGTACAGTTCTATATTCTTTGCACAGGTGTAGCCTGGCCTGCTGAGCATTTCCAGCAGTTTTTATTAACTTTTCTGGTTGATGAAAACTTGGCCCTTCTCTCTCTCTACACAGATACTGACTAAGCTTTAACGTGTTTACTGCATGTTCTGTTTTTTAAATTTAAGATTTACAACATTTCAGTTTTCTGTTTTTTGATTGTTATTTGTCATGAGTTTAATTGGGAAAATGTCTATATTCCAATATGTAATCAATATAATATAGCTGGGTATTGTCGATGTGATATTGCTGATTTAGCTACAAACGTTGGCTGTGGTCTGTGGCTAATGTAAATAGTCTGCTTAAGAGCAAGCGATAAATCCCTTTCACTCCAAAGACTATCCCGAAAGCCACTTTCTTCTCCAAATCATCCTCAATGTAACAAAGGTAAATAATGTATTGAACACTGTTAGGCTGCTCAGCACCGTAAGCCTGTTCTATCATTCAATAAGATTATTGGTTGTCTAAGCTTACTTGTCTTTAATTTAGGTGCTTTTTTGTTAAATTCTCTTCCTTTGTAGCATATTGTTATTGTATGCTTAATTTTGCACTGTATTAATGCTCCTCATTGGGATTTGGGGTTTTTAATTTGTAAAATGTTTTGAAAAACTAATTAAAAAATTAAAAAAAAAGATTATTGGTTGTCTAATTGTAACCTCAACACCATATTCCTGCATAATAAGACCATAAGATCATATGACATAGAATTAAGCCATTCAGCCCATCGAGTCTGCTCCACCATTTGATCATAGCTGATTTATGTTTTGCCTCTCAAACCCATTCTCCTGCCTCCTCCCTCATTAATCAAACATCTCTCAATCTCTGCTTTAAATATACCCAATGACTTGGCCTCCTCACCTGTTTGCAGCAATAATTCACCACTCAAGGCTAAAGAAATTCCGCTCTCATCTCTGTTGTAAAGGGATGTCCTTCCGTTCTGAAGATGTGCCCCTTGGTCCTTGACTGTCCCAGTATTGGAAGCATCCTCTCCATTTCCACTCTATTCAGGCCTTTCAATAATCAGTAAGTTTCAATTAGATCTCCCCTCATTCTTCTAAACTGTAGTCCAGAGCCATCAAATGTTCCTCATATGTTAAACTCTTTATCCCCAGGATCACTCTTGTAAGCCTCCACTGAACTCTCCAATGCCAACACATCCTTCCTTAGATATAGGGCCCAAATTTATTCATAATGCTCCGAATGTGGTCTGAGCAATGCATTATAAAAGATTAGCATTACATCTTTGCTTTTATGTTCTACTCCTCTTGAAATGAATGCTAAACAATGCATTTGCCTTGAACTTTTTTTTTCCTGGATTATAAACCCAGCTCTCTGGATTGACCATTCAATATTGTGATTATAATAATATTTCCTCAGTGATATCTCAGCTCCTGACTTAAGGCTAAATTCAGAAAGGTAGCTGTGAAAAAAAAAGGAAACCATAACACGGGATGCGAAGTTTGATCACTGTATTATTTGCATATGCTGAAAACAACTTGCCTCAAGTAAAAATAATAACATTAGTACAAAATGTTACCATGCCCTGTCCTCGCATGTCATAACTACTCATTTTAGATTTTACATCTTTACATGCAGAATTTAATTTAGATTCTTTTCTTCTAGCTACAGGATGGGATTTTCAGAAAGGTATTAATTTTAATTACTATTTCTGTGTTCCGTTCATTGTATTTAAACACCATTGGCATACCATAAATAAAGGATCATACTTTGTGCACATTCATCAGTTGGCTAAAGTGAAGGACAAATAATAAGGCCACTCTCCCTACAAATATATTGAACTCTTTGAGAATTTATTAGAAGAACACGATGCATTGTCTATATTGATGAATGCTCATTTCCTAATCAAAGTTGCTCGTGGATAAAGTAAAAGGAAGGAGAGTGCAAAGGAGGTTACTGAAGTCTCTGGGCTAAAGAAAAAGGCAGGAAGTATAGAAATGGATAAGGATTTAACTTCAGGCAACATGGAGACATATTTGAGAAGAAGAGCACTGAATAGTGTTATATTTGAATGCACACAGTATACGTAAATAGGTGAGCAGTTAGAAATTGGCAGGTATGACAAAATAAGCACACAGAGCCATGATTGAAAGAAGATCACAGCTGGGAGCTTAACATCCAAGGACACACATACTTTTGAAAAAAGAGACAGGTTGGCAAAGGGGTTGTAGTGGCAGTGTTGGTAAAAATTGAAATCAAATCCTTAGAAAGAAGTGACAAATGAAGCTTTGTGGGTAGAGTTACGGAATTGCAAGGGTAAAAGACACTCATGGGAGTTATATATGAGTTTCAAAAGAGTGGACAGGATGTGGAGTACAAATTATAATGCGAGACAGAAAAAGCTTGTAAAATGGGTAATGTTACGATAGTCATGAGGGATTTCAATATTGCAAATAGATTGAGAAAACCATGTTGGATCCCAAGGGAAGGAATTTGCAGAATGCACACAAGATGACATTTTATAGCAGCTTCTAGTCAAGCCCACTAGGGAAAAAGCAATTCTAGTTATGGTGTGGTGTAATGGTCCAGCTTCAATTAGCAAGTTTAAGGTAAAGGAACCCTTAGGAGACAGTGATCATAAGACAATAGTATTCAACCAGCAGTTTGAGAGGGAGAAGCTAAAATCAGCATGAAAGCAAAAAAGAGCGCATGCAATTTAACAAAAATTAGTGGGATGCTAGAGGATTGGAAAATTTTAAAAACCAACAGAAAGCAAATAAAAAAATACAATAAGGATTGAAAAGACTAAATATGAGGTTAAGCTAGCCAATAACACACAGAGGAAGCATATTTTTTTCAGATATATATAAGTTTAAAAGAGAGGGAACTTCACTTTCACTATCACTGAACTGTTTCAATAATCTATGGGCTCAATTTCAAGGATTCTTCATATCATGTTTTGATATCTTTTGCTTATTTATTTTTTATTATTATTTATTTTTCTTTTGTATTTGCAGCTTGTTGTCTTTTGCACATTGGTTGTTTGTCTGCCCTGTAGGATGTGGTTTTTAATTGATTCAATTATGGTTCTTGGATTTACTGAATATGACCACAAGAAAACAAATCTCAGGATTGTATACGAAGACATATATGTACTTTGATAATAAACTTACTTTGAACTTTGAGATTGGACCACTGGAAAGTGATGTAAGAGAGGTAGTAATGGGGAACAAAGAAATAGCAGATGAACCGAATAAGTGTTTTGATACAGGCTTTACTGTAGAAGATATCAGCAGCATGTCAGAAATTCGAGAGAGTCAGGGCCCAGAAATTAGTGCTGTCTCTATTATTAAGGAAAAGGCTGAAGGTGGATAAGTCAGCTGGATCAAATGGACCAGAAACCCTGGGTTCTGAAAGACATAGCTGAAGACATGGTGATGGTATTATTAGCCATCTGTCAAGAATCACTAGATTCTGGAATTGTTCCAGAGGACGTGAAAATTACAAATGTCACTCCACTCTTTTAAAAGGGAGGAAGACAAAAGACAGAACCTATAGGGCAGTTAGACTGACTTCAGTGGCTGTTAAGATGTTAGAGTCCATTATTAAGGGTGGGGTTTTGGGGTATTTGGACTCTTGTGATAAAAAAAAGGCCAAAGTCAGCATGACTTCTTGAAGAGGAGATCTTGCCTGACAAATTTGTTGGAATTCTTAGAGGGGATAACAAGCAAGGTAAATGAAAAAGGATCAGTGGATGTTGCCTACTTGGATTTTAAGAAGACCTTTGACAAGGCGCTGCACCTGAGGCTGTTTAACAAGATAAGGGCCCATGGTAATACAGGAAAGATATGATCATGGATAGAAGATTGGCAAACTGACAGGAAGCAAAGAGTGGAAATAAAGGGGCACCATTATTGGTCGGGTGTCTGTGACTACTGATGTTCCTCAGGGATCAGTGTTTGGTCCACTACTTTTCACATTATATGTTAATGATCTGGATGACAAAATCAATGGCTTTGTGGCCAAGTTTCTGGACAATACAAAGATTGGTGAAGGGGTAGGTGGTGTTAAGGAAACAAGAAGTCTACAGAAGGACTTGGATAGATAAGGGAATGGGCAAAGGAGTGACAGGTGGAATACAGTGTAGAACATATTTGGTAGGAGGAATAAAGGCATAGAGTACTTTCAACAGGAAGTGAATTCAGAATTGAGAGGTGCAAAGGATCCTGTGATTCCTAAAAGTTAACTTGCATGGTGAGACAATAGTAACAAAGGCAAATGCAATGTTAGCATTCATTTTGAGAAGATTAGAATATAAGATCAAGGACGTAATACTGAAGCTTTATGAAGTGTTTGTTAGATCATATTTTGAATATTCTGAGCAGTGCGGGGCCCAATATGTAAGGAAGGATGTGTTGGCATTGGAGAGGATCCAGAGGAGGTTCACGAGAATGATCCCGGGAGTTAAAAGGGTTAAGGTATAAGGATAATTTAGGCCTTTACTCACTGAAGTTTTGAAGAATGAGGGAGATATCATTGAACCCTATCAAATATTAAAAGGCCAGATAGAGTGAGGATGTTTCCTGTGGTAGAGTCTAGAACCAGAACCATACCCTCAGAATAGAAGGACATCTATTTAGAACAGTGATGAGGAGGAATTCCTTTAGCCAGAGGGTAGAATTCATTACCACTGATTAGACAGAGGCCTAATGAGTTGATATATTTAAAGTGGTAGTTGATAGCTTCTTGATCAGTAAGGGTGTCAAGAGGTTACAGAGAGAAGGCACAAGCATGTGGTTGATAGGAAAAATAAACCAGTCATTATCAAACGGTGGAACAGATTCAATGAGCCAGACAGCCTAATTCTGCTCCTATGTCTTATGGTCTATGGTCTAGATCAGCACTTCCCAGACCAACCTGGCACATGCAAAGATTTTGTGTTTCTCAACTTACATAAGCTCCAATATTAAAACTTGACTTTGCAAGATCTACAAGATAAAGAAAAACATGCCGAGAAAGGATAGGAAAGAAAATATTCAGAATAGCAATGCAATATAATTAAAATTACATTAAATGAGGAAAAAAGTAAATGAAAACCGAAGGGGCTGAGTTAAAGTATATATATGTTATTATGTAACACAAAAAAAAACAAGAACTAGGATGGATTTCTTTTTACACAAATATATACACACACACACACACACACACACAAACATCTGGTACATATTGGAATCAGAGAGTGTTTCATGATAGAGTTTTCACAAGAATGAGTTGCACAGCCTTCTTTTATCGATTTTTAGTCTCAATCAAAATGGCAGGTGCCGCAAACTTGGCTGTGGGCAGTTTCATATAACATGAGTTTGCCGGTGCAGGGAAAGAAAATGATCAAATCACAGTTTTTGTAATAGTTACTATTTCATGCTTTTCAAGCAACTAGTAACCCAGATATAAGTGACACAAATTATGAAAGATGCTGTCAAATACAAAAAGAGCGGACTTGGGAAATGAGTGGCAACGTTCAATAGTTTGCACTTGATAATCCTTGTGGACTGTATTGCAAAGTAATAAGATGATATTTGATCAATTAACAGGTCATAACATGGTAAAAAGCCAAACTGGATGATGGACAACTAAACCATGGTAATTCAATATTGGATACAATGGAAGCTGAGGTATAAATGCAGGAAACCATAGTAAAAATGCAACTGTAATTCTGCAAAGAACAACCAAGGGGAAGAAATTAAATGTTCCAGATAAAGCTAAAGCTTGCACAAAAGTTAATAAATATTAAGAAGCAAACACAAGATTTTAAAAGTGAGCAGGGCCTGTTAGAACTTTCGACAGAGATCGCACAACCCATGACTTGTGGTGAGTAAGTGCGAGAGGTGTCCAGCTGGGACTTTCAGCGGAGCTTGAGATTGCACAGGTTACTAGACACTTACAAGAGCCTATAAAAAGAAATCAGCTTTAAGCAGAGTGTCCATTGTAGGAATGGCCTTAGTGTGTGTGGGCCAGTGTTGTTCTGGGAAGCAGAGTCTTCAGCTCAGCAGGATTTACCAAGGAAAGGCAGAGGCTAAGCTAAGTTTCAGGTGAGTTTCTTTTTTTTCCCTATTGCACAGATAGGACAGTGTGAATTGTAGTCAGGAGAGTGGAGTGCTCCTTTTGTGAGTTGTGGGAATACGGGTAGACCTCCATTGTTACCAGCAAGAAGTGCATCCAGCTGAAGCTATTTTCGAACTGTGTTAGGGTGGAGCTAGATGGACTTTGCAGTTACTTGGGAGGCTGAGAGGTTGATTGCCACAAGATACAGGGAGGTGGTTACATCTAAGGTTCAGGACGTGGTTAATTGTGTAATCACCAGGAGAGGGAAAGGGGATAGGCAAAGGTGGAGATACCAAAGGAGGTGTAGGTACTCCTTCTCTCCGTTAGCCTGCAGGTCACCCTTGGGCAGGGGATAGCACCTACTGAGCACCGCCCCCACTCTCCCCTTCCTGGCACAGGATCACAGGAGCAGGTGGTGGATGGATGTATGAGCAGCTGATGCAAATCTCAAGTCTGACACCAGGCAGACAATCTCCGAAGAGTATTGATCATCGCTGGGGTCACCCGTCTTGTAAAGACACTGCCTAGAAGAAAGTAATGGCAAACCATTTTGTGGAAAATTTGCCAAGAACAAACATGGTCATGGAAAGACCAGGATCACTGACGTCATACGGCGTGTCACATAAGGAATGAGTAAGTGGTAGGGAGGAAATGGTTCTGATACTTCGACTTTGCTAAGGATGAAGCTCTGTGCTGGATTACATCATGGCGGAGTGCAACTGGAATGCCAAAGTGCTGCTGGCCTATTACAATCACGGCCGCTCAGAGCTCTTGGGAGGTGAGCTGTCTGCGTGGGAGATGAAGTGAGCTGTCTACGTGGGAGATGAGGTGAGCTGTCTACGTGGGAGACGAGGTGAGCTGTCTACATGGGAGACGAGGTGAGCTGTCTACGTGGGAGACGAGGTGAGCTGTCTACGTGGGAGATGAAGTGAGCTGTCTACGTGGGAGACGAGGTGAGCTGTCTACGTGGGAGATGAGGTGAGCTGTCTACGTGGGAGACGAGGTGAGCTGTCTACATGGGAGACGAGGTGAGCTGTCTACGTGGGAGACAAGGTGAGCTGTCTACGTGGGAGATGAAGTGAGCTGTCTGCGTGGGAGACGAGGTGAGCTGTCTACGTGGGAGACGAGGTGAGCTGTCTACGTGGGAGACGAGGTGAGCTGTCTACGTGGGAGACGAGGTGAGCTGTCTACATGGGAGACGAGGTGAGCTGTCTACGTGGGAGACGAGGTGAGCTGTCTACGTGGGAGATGAAGTGAGCTGTCTACGTGGGAGACAAGGTGAGCTGTCTACGTGGGAGAAGAGGTGAGCTGTCTACGTGGGAGACGAGGTGAGCTGTCTACGTGGGAGATGAAGTGAGCTGTCTACGTGGGAGACAAGGTGAGCTGTCTACGTGGGAGATGAAGTGAGCTGTCTACATGGGAGACGAGGTGAGCAGTCTACGTGGGAGATGAAGTGAGCTGTCTACGTGGGAGATTAAGTGAGCTGTCTGCGTGGGAGAAGAGGTGAGCTGTCTACGTGGGAGACGAGGTGAGCTGTCTACGTGGGAGAAGAGGTGAGCTGTCTACGTGGGAGAAGAGGTGAGCTGTCTACGTGGGAGATGAAGTGAGCTGTCTACGTGGGAGAAGAGGTGAGCTGTCTACGAGGGAGACGAGGTGAGCTGTCTACGTGGGAGAAGAGGTGAGCTGTCTACATGGGAGAAGAGGTGAGCTGTCTACGTGGGAGAAGAGGTGAGCTGTCTACGTGGGAGACGAGGTGAGCTGTCTACGTGGGAGAAGAGGTGAGCTGTCTACGTGGGAGACGAGGTGAGCTGTCTACGTGGGAGAAGAGGTGAGCTGTCTACGTGGGAGAAGAGGTGAGCTGTCTACGTGGGAGACGAGGTGAGCTGTCTGCGTGGGAGATGAAGTGAGCTGTCTACGTGGGAGATGAGGTGAGCTGTCTACATGGGAGAAGATGTGAGCTGTCTACGTGGGAGACGAGGTGAGCTGTCTACATGGGAGACGAGGTGAGCTGTCTACATGGGAGATGAAGTGAGCTGTCTACGTGGGAGATGAAGTGAGCTGTCTACGTGGGAGACGAGGTGAGCTGTCTACATGGGAGATGAAGTGAGCTGTCTACGTGGGAGATGAAGTGAGCTGTCTACATGGGAGATGAAGTGAGCTGTCTACGTGGGAGACGAGGTGAGCTGTCTACATGGGAGACGAGGTGAGCTGTCTACATGGGAGATGAAGTGAGCTGTCTACGTGGGAGATGAAGTGAGCTGTCTGCGTGGGAGACAAGGTGAGCTGTCTACGTGGGAGAAGAGGTGACCTGTCTACGTGGGAGACGAGGTGAGCTGTCTACGTGGGAGATGAGGTGAGCTGTCTACGTGGGAGAAGAGGTGAGCTGTCTACGTGGGAGACGAGGTGAGCTGTCTACGTGGGAGACGAGGTGAGCTGTCTACATGGGAGACGAGGTGAGCTGTCTACATGGGAGATGAAGTGAGCTGTCTACGTGGGAGATGAAGTGAGCTGTCTACATGGGAGACGAGGTGAGCTGTCTACATGGGAGATGAAGTGAGCTGTCTACATGGGAGATGAAGTGAGCTGTCTACGTGGGAGAAAAGGTGAGCTGCCTACGTGGGAGACGAGGTGAGCTGTCTACATGGGAGATGAAGTGAGCTGTCTACGTGGGAGATGAAGTGAGCTGTCTATGTGGGAGACGAGGTGAGCTGTCTACGTGGGAGATGAAGTGAGCTGTCTACGTGGGAGACGAGGTGAGCTGTCTACGTGGGAGACGAGGTGAGCTGTCTACATGGGAGACGAGGTGAGCTGTCTACGTGGGAGATGAAGTGAGCTGTCTACGTGGGAGACAAGGTGAGCTGTCTATGTGGGAGACGAGGTGACCTGTCTACGTGGGAGACGAGGTGAGCTGTCTACGTGGGAGAAGAGGTGAGCTGTCTACGTGGGAGAAGAGGTGAGCTGTCTACGTGGGAGACGAGGTGAGCTGTCTACGTGGGAGATGAAGTGAGCTGTCTACATGGGAGACGAGGTGAGCTGTCTACGTGGGAGACGAGGTGAGCTGTCTACATGGGAGACGAGGTGAGCTGTCTACATGGGAGATGAAGTGAGCTGTCTACATGGGAGATGAAGTGAGCTGTCTGCGTGGGAGAAAAGGTGAGCTGTCTACGTGGGAGATGAAGTGAGCTGTCTACGTGGGAGACAAGGTGAGCTGTCTATGTGGGAGACGAGGTGACCTGTCTACGTGGGAGACGAGGTGAGCTGTCTACGTGGGAGACGAGGTGAGCTGTCTACGTGGGAGACGAGGTGAGCTGTCTACGTGGGAGACGAGGTGAGCTGTCTACGTGGGAGACGAGGTGAGCTGTCTACGTGGGAGACGAGGTGAGCTGTCTATGTGGGAGACGAGGTGAGCTGTCTACGTGGGAGACGAGGTGAGCTGTCTACGTGGGAGACGAGGTGAGCTGTCTACGTGGGAGACGAGGTGAGCTGTCTACGTGGGAGAAGAGGTGACCTGTCTACGTGGGAGATGAAGTGAGCTGTCTACATGGGAGATGCCAACCAATCTAGAAAGCATCATCACTCTGTATTCTAAGCTCTCTGTATTGTCAAGCATTTTATGGAATAATCCTCCAGATCATCAGTAATGCCTCCAGACTCAGGTAGTTAGGGAGAGCTTCCTTAACCCCCTAAAAGCACTAGTGTCGGTATAGGAAAAAGCTTCTGCACATATTGCGGAGCAGCCAGTTACCAATGCGTCAAATACCCACTGTATTCAGGTAGAGACGAGAGGCCTCTTATTCAGAATGCCTTCCCTGTCCCCTTGTCCCGGCACCATGGCCCATCTCACTCTCTCTGTCCTCCTCCTCACTTTGTCAGCTGTATACGCACAGGAGGCTCTGGGATTCCGGCACAGCCGACAGCTTTCTGGATTGGTCACTACATGTGCAGCTTGGGCTCCCTACTGAACCAGTCCTTCAACATCACGACCATTGACAGCGCGTACATGGCCTGTGCACATGAGCATCCATCTAATGCCTCCTGATGGACTCACACAACGCTCCCCTCATCCCAGATTACCTTCAGTAAAAGGGAAGGCAGCATCCTGCCACCTCACAGATCACATGACCGCACGATTGAATTCCTCTCAGGCACCATCCCTCCCCGAGGCCATCTGTTCTCTTTCTCTTCTCCTGACACCCAAGCCACGAATGACTACGTTGCTGAAGCGATACAGCATGGCTTCACTCAACCACCCCAGTCCCCAATCAGTGCAGGATTCTTCTACATCAAAAAAAAAATGATGGGGGTCATCTTCCCTGTGTTGACCACCATGGAGTCAAGAAAATCAGCATTGTGCCACTAATCCCTTCCCCTTTCCTCTGATGGATAGCACATTTGAAACACTCAACGGGGCCAAGGTCTTCACCAAACTGGAGTACGAGTGCATACAAACTGATCGGCATCTACTGGGGGGAGGGGTTGAGTGGAAGATGGTATTTACAACACTCACATGCCATTACAAACACTTGGTGATGCCTTTCAAACTTACCAACAGTCCAGACGTTCTCCAAGTCTTCATTAACAAGATCCTTTAAGACTTGTTGCATAGGTATATGTTCTCCTACCTTAACGACATCCTCTGCTTTTCCAAAAACCCGCAAGACCATATCTGTCATATCCATCCAGTCCTTCTGTGTCTCCTCAAAAACCAACTGTACAGCAAATTAGAAAAATTGCGCTTCCACATTCAAGTCATCTTCTTCCTGAGTTATATCTCATCAACCTAAGGCATAACTATGGACCAAGAGAAAGAGTGCACTGCCATTTAATGGCCCTGATGACTTAGCCTTAAACAACTTCCTGGGCTTTTCCAACTATCGTTGCATCAGAAACTCACTCCTCCTCTCACCTCTCTCACCAAGTCACCTAGCTTATGGATAACCCGGCTTGCTGCCGCAGACCACACTTTTGAGGAGTTCAAGAGATGCTTCAGCAATGCTCTGTTCTCCACCATGTGAACCCCTCTAGATCTTTCTTTGGTAGAAGAGGATACATGTGACTTGGGTGCTGGGGCCATTATCTCCCAACGAGGACTGGACGGGAAGGCACTCCTTTATGTCTTCTGGCACATGTTCAATCCTACACAGTGCTGTCATGGAGTAGGAGACAGGGAGCTACTCGAAATTAAATGAGCTTAGGAGGAATGGAGACATGGGTGATGGGGAAACACTGAGCCCTTCCTGATCTGGACTGACCACCAGAGCCTCCGATCTATACGACAGACCCGCCAACTCAGCTGACATCAGGCTCGCTGGGCCCTCTTCTTCGACCAACTCAAATATGCCCTCTCCTACTGACCAGGTTCCCAGAACATAAAGGCGGACATCCTGCCATGGCAGTTTGACCTAACCAAAATGGAAATTGGTCCTCAGTCCATCATTCCACTCTCTCAGATCCTCACCCTGATCATCTAGGATCTTGAGAACCAGATCCACCAGTTCCTACTGCCCGAGTCTACTCCAGCCAACACAACTGACCACCGGATGTACATGCCAGTGGCTGTGCAGTCTGAGGCATTTCAGGGGACCCACTCCTCACCCCTCTCTGGTCATCCAAGCACACAATGGACTCTGGATTTTCTGCAACAACAGTTCTGGCAGCCTGCCATGATTGCAGGTGTACATCAGTTCTTCACTGCCTAGCCTCAATCTGTCCAATCCAGTTCTTCCAATCAGCAGCCTTCTGGGTTCCTGCGGCCCCCCCCCACCAGTCTCCCGACGCTCACGGTCTCACATCGCCATGGATTTCAGCGTGGGCTTGTCACCTTCTGATGGAGCCACAGTGGTGGACCAGATCTCCAAAGCAGCCCACTTCATTGAGCTCCCATGAGATGGCAGACCTGGTTCTCTAACATATAGTTCACTTCCATGGCTTCCCTCAGGACATTGTGCTGGTCCAGGGCTCACAATTTGTCTCCTGCTTTGAGCAATGCTTCTGCTCTCTCTTACGTATCACATTGAGTTTGTCTTCTGGCTATCATTCGTAGACCAATGGTCAGTCAGTAAGAACAAATCAACAAGTGGGAAGTTTCTGTGACGCTTCCCTGCCTCTAACCCTTCTGCATGAAAGAAGTATCTGCTCTGGGCATGGAGGACCATCCTAGCTGCCAGTTGTGCCTACTGTTGCCAGATCAACCAACATCTTTATCCAGCCAGACTTCTTCGGCCTGGAGAACATGTCTGACTGTCCATCTGAGAGCACCCCTGCACACCACTGCCACAAGCTCTCACCCCAGTTAATTGGTCTCTTCTAGATCACCCATCACATCCATTCAGTCACTTACAATATCCAGCTGTCACCATCCCTCAAGATCTCACCTACGTTTCAAATGTCCTGCCTCAAGCACTTTGTCAAACCATTCAACCCACCTAAACCTGCACCTCTGGAACCTAGTATGGTAGATGTGAAAGTGATCCTGCTTGATGGATTTATGTCGCTGTGGTTGGGGTGTGCGTTACTTAGTTAAATGGGAAGTGTATGGTAAGGAGGAGAGGTCGTTGGGTGTCATCTGAGTTACATATTGGATCCATCACTCATTGATGAGTTACATAGGACCCATCCAGATTGTCTTGGTCTGTCAGGGACTGGTCATGGGTGGCGGTTGGTTTTGTCAGGCCTGCTCACCCCTCCCCACACCTCCAGCCTGTGCACCTCCAAATCTCCACCCAGCTAATAGGATTCACATGCTGTTCATTCCAGCCTCATCACGTGTAGCCTACTTAACCCCAGTTCTCATCTACAGTCCTTGTTCACTTATCAAACTAGACAGGCTCAAACAATTGCTCTAGCTTTCACTCTCCTTGTTGCCTGTTGTGGTTAGTTTCTGTTTTCTCTTGTTTCATGCCCTCTAATGGCTTATTATTTTGCAATCTATTATTAAAGTTATAGTTCACTGCTGGATCATCTCCACTGCTTTGCTTCTGGATCAAGCCTAATCTACATTTCCTGAAAACAAAAATACAAACTGCTGGCAGAACTCAGCAGGCCAGACAACATCTATGGGAGGAGGTAGTGACAACGTTTTGGGACGAAACCCTTCATCAGGAGCGATGAAGGGTTTCGTCCCAAAACGTTGTCACTACCTCCTCCCATAGATGTTGTCTGGCCTGCTGAGTTCTGCCAGCATTTTGTGTTTTTGTTTTTATTTATTTCCAGCATCTGCAGATTCACTCATGTCTACATTTCCTGACAAGGTTGTGATAGTAGATGATTTTCCCTTTCCACATATTGACAGGGACTTCCATACTGTAAAAGAACTGAATGGGATAGGGTTTGTCAAATGTGTTCTGGAAAGTTTCCTTAATAATACACACTAAAGAGAGCATGATACTGAATCACTTATTAGGTAACAAGACGGTGCAGGGGACAAAAAAGTGCGTAGGGGAACACTTTGGATCCAGCGAGCATGATTCCATTAATTTAAGTTAATTATGGAGAAGGATAGTTCTGATCCTCAGTCTGATATTCTAAATTGGAGAAGGGCCAATTTTGATGGCATCAGAAATGATCCGGCAAGTGTGGAATTTGATAGGTTGTTTTCTGTCAAAAAGCATGCTTGCTAGGTTTGAGGCCTTATAAAGTGAAATTTTGAGAGTACAGAGTTCATATATTCCCGTCAGAATAAAAGCCAAGGCTAACATGTTCAAGGAACCATGGTTTTCATGAGATATTGAGGCCTGAGTTAGGAAGAAGGTGCAGAGGAAGTATAGACAGCAAGGAACACATGGATTGTTTGAGAAGTATAAGAAATATATGGTATATATATATATATATATATCTATATATACAGCAAGTGTAGGCTGAGCAAGCTAGGGCTTTTCTCCTTAGAGCATAGGAGGATGAAAGTGACTTAATAGAGCTGTACAAGATGATATGAGGCATAGATCAAAAGGATAGACAGAGACCTTTTATCAGAGAAGAAATGGCAAATAATTTTAAGGTCCTTGAAGAGAAGTATAGGGGAGATAGAGGTATGATTTTTTGACAGAGGATGGAAGGTGCATGGAGGCAGACCAGGGTTATTGATAGGGGCAAATACATTAGGGACTTCTAAGAAATATAGATAGGTACATGGATGGTAGAAAACTGGAGGGCGATATGGGAGGGAAAGGCTAGATTGATCTAAGAGTAGGTCATAAGGTTGCCACAATATTGTGAGCCAAAGGCCTTTAAACTAGTGAACCCCCCTCCCCCCCCCACCCCTGGTTTCCTTGGGCTATGTAAATCTAGGGAATACACACTCCGCTCCTGCCAAATCCGTGAGATTTTGAGATGGCTCTCCCACCCCAATCTTCGATGTGTGTGGATGCTGTGTAATTTGTTACGCTGTTACAACTCAGTGCCAAGAAGAAACAGACAGCATACTGATTACAATTAAAGGAATTATATTTATGAATTTTAACTTAACTAAAGGGTTAGTAAAGAAAGGAAAGAAAAAGAAACAAAACGGGCCCATTATAGTTAAACAGTCAAATGTGCACACGTTCCAGCTCAAAACCAATCCTCAGTAGATTCCAGCACCTTGCTGCATTGAATCACGGTCCCCCACCGGGTTGAATCCCATGATGGAGTCTCTCCAATGTCTTCTCTCTTCATCTCCCACCAAACAAAGACCCCCTCTCACACCAGAGTCTGGCACACAAAGAAAAACCCACTCCCCAGATTGGTGGTTCACGTTCCAAAGTACCTGTTATCTCTAACCATAACCCAAACATTGCTTCTACAGAAAGACCATGACGTTAGCAGTGAAAACTTTACCAGGGTGTTGCACTAGATTTGCGGGGGGTGGGGGGGAACCGAAGTGAAGAGGCAGAGGATGGGATGGTAGGAACACAAGGAATGACAGCTTGTAGCTAATTCAAAATATTATTTGCAGTTCTGGTGACCTACCTACAGGAAAATTATCAATGACATTGAAAGAATGTAGAGTGCAAATTTTGAGAGGTTTAGATAGGGTTGAGTAGTCTCTACTAAATGGGGTGTAAGGCACTCCTTCCCTCCGCTAGCCTGAAGGTCACTCTTGGGAAAGGTGTAGCACCTGCTTAGCCCCCGATCAGGGTCGTGTGAAGCCAAGGAAGCAGGTGGTGGGCGGCTGTATGAGCAGCTGGTGCACATCACAAGTCCTGGTTATGCAACCACTGACACCATGCACACAGACTCGGAAGAGTATTGATAATGGCTGGGGTCACCTGTCTTGTAAAGACATTGCCCAGAAGAAGGCAATAGCAATGTTGTTGCGTGAATGAAGTCACCAAGAAAAGTAATGGTACAGACAAAGCAGCTTCTTTATTTGACAAAACAAGGTACAGCAGGCATCATATGGAGACGCTTTCAGTTGAAGGGTCTCACTAGCCCAATCTGGGACTCGATATTTTATCTGCCAAATATCAAAAAAGCAACTCCATATTTACAACGTTTAGACAATGCTTCTTTGAAACTACATGCAACCTTCATACCTCCTGATTCACATCCACACGCCTGGACTGGGATTCACAGCTTTTTGGAACCCATTGTTCAGAGCTGCATTCCAAATTAAATCTACAATACATATTAAGATGTGAAGACTGATAGCCAAAGTCAAATGCTAAATGTATATGTCCTAAACCCAAAATCACCCTCAATGGCAAAACACTTCTGTGGAAAATATTGCTAAGGACAATCATGGTTCTTGAACAATCATATGACACGGCACATAACGAACAAATAAATAGATGGGTAAATGCAGGCTGGCTTTTTCCAAAGAGATTGGATGAGACTAGAACTAGAGCTGATAGGTTAAGTGTGAATGGTGATATATTTAAGGGGAGTCTAAATGAGCTGGCAGTGGAAGTGGTGTTAGTGAGTTCAATTGCAATATTCAAGGGAAGCTTAGATAGGTATATGGATGAGAGAGGGATGGAGGGTTATGGTCCAGTTGCGGGTTTATGGGACCAGGCAGAATAACAGTTTGGCATGGACTAGATATACAAAAGGCCATTTTCTGTGTTATAGTGCTCTACTACTCTATGAATCTCAGAGTTATATAAGAAAATAATATAAATGCAAATAAGAGAAATTCTGCGTTTGCTGGAGATCCGAGCAACACACACAAGATGTTGGAGGAACTCAGCAGGCCAGGCAACATCTAGGAAAAGAGAACAGTTGAAATTTTGGTCCAAAACCCGAAACGTCGACTGTACTCTTTTCCTAGATGCTGCCTGGCCAGCTGAGTTCCTGTAGCATTTTGTTGTGTTTAATATAAATGCTGTGTAATTAACATAGTAGAATTTATCCAAGGCATTTCACCAGACAGTATCATGCAGACTTTAATGCTAGACAATAGGAAATAATTAAAATCTTAGTGAAAGAGATAGGATAAAGAACACTTAAGACAGAAAGATGATACAGGGTCCTGGAGAGAGTATTTAAAGATTAGCACTTTGGTATCAAAAGGTACTGATGGAGCAATTAAGATCAAGGATATTCAAGAGGTCAGAATTGAGGACTGCAAAGGTCTCAGAGGGTTGTAGGGATCAAAAAGATTAATGGCATTAGGGGGAGAGCAATAGATGAGAGAAATTTGCAAGCAATTTTTAAATTCAAGGCATTGCTTAACTGATAGTCAATATGGGTCACCATATTTTTACTAAAAGTAAAAATAAGAGGAGAATATAAATTACATCAAATGCTCATGACAGTATTGAGAATTCTCTGCAGGGAAACAATTTCATTAGGCAAATAGCCTGTTTGCTCTTGGTTTTGAAAGGGAAAATTTGCAAATAGCAAAGGTCTGAGAAGCACCCCTTTTGGAGGAGCCTCCAAGGCAAAGACTTTAACTGGATAAACATGAAGTGTACAGCAAATAGGACTCTCAGAGGGGTTGGGATTAAGATATTTGGATCAGGGATCTCAGCAACAATTACATGCCATGTCAGCACTTGCAATATAACTGACACCATATCCATGTGAAGAAGTGCTTTGTAGATCATGGAGATTATGGAATTGTAATCCAGGCTCTGGTGTATTTAATCACTGCTGGGAATAGACTCACTGACCTTACATATTAACTAAGAAACCATGTTCAAAGGAAGTATTGATTGGATATTAGAGAACAGGGCTTTTGCATATTATGCTCCTTCATTTTACTTGAGCCTCACTCTGGAAAATCATTGCTATAGCCTATTATTATGAGTAACAGGCTTTGACACACCTCTTTATTCCCAGTAGAACAGTTTCAAATGCACTTATTTACCTTGTATTTAAATATCTACCACTGCTCTACAGTTTTGCAGATTACTGGTGTTCCTGTGACCTCTGAGACCTAACCTTCATACGATCAGCTGCCGTCTATTCAACCACCTGTTATGCAGTTCAGTGCCTCCACAGAAATGTGTAACAGGCATTTGTGTGGCTATGTCAGTCTGATCAGGTGCTGCTTGATCCATACCTGCGAGTTAATAAGGCAGAAGGAACAATGAGCCCCCTGGAGACACTTACGCATGCACTTACTCTGGACCTGCTTCAGCATCATAAAAAGCCCAAGGAACTAATCCCAAACTGGAAAACTACCTTTGACCACTAATGTATTCCCCTGTGCCAGTGTCCAGTACCACCTGCAGTACAACTGCCTTGCTAAGCCAAAGTACCATGGATATCGACAATGAGTAACGACTCCTGCCTGACCTGAAACACTGGTCGTACATTGGTTTGTAGTTCAGTAATTTCTCCCAAACGATAAATTAAAAAAATAAGATGGCAAACTCCAAGCCAAAGGCATTTTGCATTTAATATATTTAATTTCCTGTCTAGAAGTCCATAATGGAATCTATAGAGTCAGAGTTGTACTGCAGGGAATCAGGTCATTCGGCCCAACTAGTCCATGCCGACCAAAATGTCTATCCAGAACTGTTCCATTTGCCTGTACTTGCCTCTCTAGACCAGGGGTTCCCAACCTTTTTAAATCCATGGACCCTTACCATTAACCAAGGTGTCCTCAGACCTCAGGTTGGGAACCCCTACTCTAGACCATTTTTATCCATGTACTTTACTAAATACCTTTTAAAGACTAATTGTACTTGACTCTGCAGTTCTCTCTTCATTCCACATAGCTTCTGTATGAAAAAAAATTCCACTCCAGATACTTTAATACCTTTCTCCTCTCACCTCAAACTTAAACTCTGTTGTTCAGACTCCACAAACCTGGGAAAAAAAGATTGTGACCATTTACCTGATCTATACTTCTCAAGATTTTATGTACCTATGTTCTAGAGGAAAGTATTTGCAGTCTATCCAGCCTCTACTCAAGCCCTCCAGTCCCAGTAACATCCTTGTGAATCTTCTCTTCACTCTTCCCAGCTTAATGACCTTCTTCCTAGAGCTGAGCGACTAGAACTATCCACAAGGATAATAATTTGTACAGTTGCAACATAACATCTCAGCTTCTGCACAGTGCTTCGCCTGATGTGTTTTTTAATTGATTGATTGAGATACAGCACTTCTGGCCCTTCGAGACACAGTGCTGGCAATGCCTGATCTAAACCTAGCCTAATCATCAGACAATTTAAAATGACCAATCAACCGGATCGTCTTTGGACTGTGGGAGGAAACAGGAGCACCCAGAGGAAACCCACGCGGTCAAGGGGAAAAACATACAAACTCCTTACAGGCAGCGGTGGGAATTGAACCCGGTTTGCTGGTAGGATAAGGTGTTGTACTAACCACTATGTTACGGTGCTGCCCCATACGTACGCAAGCTTTCTTCACCACACTGTCTAGCTGCATGGCCATTTTGTGTGAACTATGAACTTGTATCTATCAGTCTCCATGTTCTACAACGTTTGCCAGGGCCTTACCATTTACAGTGTAAGTCAACTTATAAACACCTCGCACTTGTCGGACTAAAATTCAATCTGCCCTTCCTTGGTCCACTTCTAGATGTATCTATAAACTTAGATACCCCTCTTCACTGTCCACTATGCCACCAATTCTGCTGTAGGGGCATAATTATTAGCATATTCGTTGTATGAAGCTCGAATCTGCAGTGAAGTGGTCAATTCATCTGTTGCAAAATGACTTGCTATAATTGCCTTAGCACATTGAAACCGTGAGTTGCAAAAGCACTATGAAGTATTGGGAAATTACAATGATGTATTGGTCATTGATGTACGGAAAACAACAGCAAGGTCGATGACTTTGAGATCTGATGGAAGTGAAGTGACGTCTCTCCCACAGCCCACTTGGATAATAAATGAGCATTCATGAGGTGGCCATAGGATTAGGCCTTAATGCTTTGCCAGTTGAAAATTATTTCAGAGAATTCCCACATATTCCAGTGCAACAATGATCTCCAGAATTGGTGCTGACTGTTTTAAATAAACTATTCGATGTTTAGCTCAGGATTTAAGAAAAATAGAAAAAAACAGGAAAAGCCCTATGGGATCTACAAGGTCAAAGTTCCA
The DNA here is from genome assembly GCF_048418815.1 of Hemitrygon akajei. NCBI lineage: Eukaryota > Metazoa > Chordata > Chondrichthyes > Myliobatiformes > Dasyatidae > Hemitrygon > Hemitrygon akajei. The sequence goes on from NC_133145.1 coordinate 31,499,532, forward strand.
AACTGTGCAGTTGAACTGGAGCTCCGTAAAGTGGTGTACCTATGCTCTTAGCTTTGAAGGGCAAACCAAGATTGCAGCTGACTATTGTAAATAAACTGTTTAACTTCTGCTACTATGTCTTATGCTCCGCCTGAACTCAAGGAAATGGTAATGTATAATCCCCAGAGAATCCTAGACAAATATTATTAGTTTATGTTCATACTATAATCATATCACCCATTGTAATACTGGGAGTTATTACATCAACCATGTCTAAAGTCATTTAACTGAATGGAAATGAACTCACCCTCCATATACCTGTGAGCCATTATTCTACATTGACAATATTTCCACTTAATAACTAAGGTAACATGTACATTTTTAGTTTGATATATAAAAATTTTTCATATTTGGATTAGATGGTTCAAAATGACTCCTGTTGAATTAATCACTTTCCAATCAATCTGTAAGCAAAATATCAGAATTTGTAGAAGCGGTTGGTATGTTGGTGAAATTCTTCATTTTTGCCTTTCAACAGGAAGTAGCATTCTGTATTTGCTCCGTAGACCAAGTATGGGGATTCAGAACTTCTAGCTTGTTGTAGTAATACAATTTCCTTCCATTTGGTACTTGTAGAATATTCAATGATATCAAGTTACATTGAAGTAACAACTGTTTGTTCAAAAATGAGGGTATTGTCCTTGGGACATCTGGAGTATACAGTACAGTGATGACAACATCACCAATGTCTGTGAGACTGGCAGTATCAATCCTGTGCATCCATTATCCAGCTGAAGCTTTACCAGCCAACACACATAAATGCTGGAGGAACTCAGCAGGTCAGGCAACATCTGTAGAGAGGAAATCCTGATGAAGTTCTAATGAAGAGTCTCGGCCTGAAATATGGACAGTTTATTCCTCTCCACAGATGTTGCCTGATCTGCTGAGTCCCTCCAGCATTTTGTGTGTGTTGCTCTGAAATTCCAGCATCTGCAGAATCGCTAGGGTTTAAACTTTACTAGCCCTCACCCACAAGAACAGTATTTCCTTCCCTCCACTATTGATGCTGCCATCACCCGCATCTCCTTCATTTCCCATACATCCATGCTCACTCCATCATCCCGTCTCCTTAATAGTGATAGAGTTCTTCTTGTCCTTACCTGTTACCCCACTAGCCTCTACATCCATCACATTATCCTCTGCCACTTCCACCATATTAAGGGGATGCTACCCCTAAACATATCTTTACCTCTCCACCCTCTGCTTTCCACAGAGATTATTCCCACCACAATTCCCTTGTCCATTTGTCCCTCCACACTAATCTTCCTCCAGACATTTACCCTTGCAAGATGCCTAAGTGCTACACCTGCCCATTCACCTCCTCGCTCACCTACGTTCAGGGCCATGGGCAGTCCTTCCAGGTGAGGCAACACTTCACCTGCAAATCTGCTGGGATCATCCACTATGTACATTGCTCCCAATGTGGCATCCTCTACATTGGTGAGACCCATCATCAATTGAGGAACCGCTTCTTCGAGTACCTCTGCACCATCCGCCACAAGCAGGAATTCCCGGCGGTCAAAATTATAATTGTGATTCTCATTCCCGTTCTGACATGCCAAGGTGAGGCCACCCTCACGGAAGAGGAGCAACACCTTATCTTCCACCTCAAACGTGATGGCATGAAAATCGATTTTTTCTTCTGGTAAACTATTTCCCCCACCCTCCCCTTCTTCTATTCCCCACTCTGACCTTTAACCTTTATCACCTGCCTATTACTTCCCCCTGGGTCCTCTCCTCCTTCCCTTTCTCCTACAGTCCACTCTCCTCTCCTATCAGATTCCTTCTCCTCCAGCCCCTTACCTTTCCCACCCACCTGGCTTCACCTATCACCTTCCACCAAGCTTCCTTCCTCTCCCACTACCTTTTCAATGTGGCATCTTCCCCCTTCCTTCTCAGTCCTGAAGAAGGCTCTCGGCCTGACTCATCGACTAATGAATCCTTTCCAGCAACTCTGCCTGACCTGCTGAGATCCGCCAGCATTTTGTGTGTGTTGCTTTGGATTTCCAGCATCTGCAGACTTCCTCGTGTTTATGATTTACCGGCAACTGCCTTTGTTGAAGCTTATACAATTGAAGCAAACGAGCATTATTCATATTTGTACCTGAACATAAGTAAGTTGTAACTTGTTACCCAAAGAGTCATAGCTGACATTTCTAAGTTGCATTTAGCTCATGTTACAGTAGAGATTTACCAGAAGTTCAATAAAAGTGTCATTCACTCAGCTGCAGGTGATTAAATTTCTCTTAACACTGAGCATTGGTCATATTGAAGACATTAAAGGGAGACGGAAATATTTCTGTCCCTTAGTAACCTTTCAGCCGGCCTTTCTCAGATCCACTGAGACTAAATACAAGGTGACAGAGTTTAAAGCAGGGCAGTGTAAACTGTACATAGGCCATTGATTAAAAACATATGTCCAACAATAGACTGATTCTTAGACTTACAATTAACCTTTTAAGCAACTAAATAGAGCTTGTGTGCCTCTTAAAAGCTTTTTGCTGCTTGTAAACGATAAAACAGAAACAGCTGTAAAATTGTAATGAAGAAAGTGCTTACAAATTGTTGGAATTTTACAAGGTACAGTACTTCTTGTTTTCAGCTATGAATTTGTAAAGTACAGTTGCCACAAAGAAGTACACAGTCTGTTCAAATTATGAAACCTAATTATTTTTTGTTCCGAGCAAATAGACAATTCTCCACTTGGGAGAAGCATTGCATTTGAGAAACTTTTACCTTTTCTTGAGCAAGTTGTACAACATTGGTTGAAAATATAATTTGTGGGCACAATGATTATTTACAAATGTTGATCCATATGATTTAAAGATAAAAATTCACTCATCTGTCTTATCATTCCATTGGCAAAGACCACATGTAGCATTCCACAAATAATTTACACTCTCAAGTCCTGCACAGGAATATGTAACCTGGGGCAGGCTTTATAAAGCCCTAGTCTTGTATAATATTGCCAGAACTGAAATACTCAGCTGTGCAGGTGAATCGTGGCTCAGTGTTACTAAACATTGCTCAGACTTCGAGATACCTTTCTTACACTTTGAGTGGCAGAATAGCGTTGCAGCAGGGTTGTTATGTGCCAGTGACCCGGTACCAGTACAAGTACTAGTGACCCTGGTTTTATCCTGCTCTCAGATGCTGTCAGTTTGGAGTTTGCACTTTCTTCCTCTGACCCCATTGGTTTCTTCCTACACCCTAAAGACATATAGGATGGCTAACTGGCTATACTGTAAATTACCCCTAGCCTAGCTGGGCATTGATGATAAGCATGTGAGAGAATTGGTTACACTGAAGTAAAAGGGGGAATGGGACTGATCGGAATGGTCTGAGAGCCAGCACAGATTTGATAGGGCAACACAACACAAAATGCTGGAGGATCTCAGCAGGCAGGCAGAGTACAGTTGACATTTTGGGCCAAAACCTTTCAGCAGGACTGGAGAAAAGAAGCTACTCGAGTGTGCTTTTTTCCATAGATACTGCCCGGCCTGCTGAGTTCCTCCAGCACTTTGTGTGTGTCGCTCAGATTTCCAGCAACTGCAGATTTTCTCTTGTTTGTGGATAGACTTGATAACCTCCTTCTGTGAGCAAGAAAATATGAATCAGAATCAGGTTTAATATCACTGGTGTATGTCACGAAATTTGTTATTTGTGTGGCAGAAGTACAATTCAATAAGTAATGATAAAAAAATAACTGGATTACAGTATATATGTATATAATGCAAAAAAAAGTAGTGAGGTCGTGTTCATGTGTCAAATGTCCTTTCAGTAATCAGATGGCAGAGGGGAAGAAGCTGTTCCTGAATCATTGTGCATGCGCCTTCAGGCTCCTGTACCTCCTCTCTGATGGTAGAAGTGGGAAGAGGGCATGTCCTGAGTGATGGGCCTCCTTAACGATGGAGCCGTCTTTTTGGGGCAGCGCTCCTTGAAGATGTCCTGGATGCTACGGAGGCTAGTGCCCATGATGGAGCTGACTGAGATCATAACATTCTGAAGCTTCTGTCAATCCTGTGCAATTGCTCCCCCCCCCACCCCACAGCCTCCCCCATGCCAGATGGTGATGCAACCAGCTAGAATTGTCTGCACAGTACATCTGAAGTAATTTGCAAGTATCTCTGGTGATACACCAAATCTCCTCAAGCTCCTAATGAAATATAGCCGTTGTTGTGCATTGTTTGTAGCTGCATCAAGATGTCGGACCCAGGATAGACCCTCTGAGATGTTGACACACAGGAACTTGAAATTGCTCACTCTTTTCCAAATTTGATGTGTGTTCCCTCATCTTACCCTTTCTGAAGTCCACAATCAGTTTGTTGGTCTTACTGATGTCGAGTGCAAGGTTGTTCTCCATTAGAAATTCTGCAAACAATAGTTGAGAATGGGATTACCTCATTCATAACTTCAAATCAGATGATTTAATTAATATACTTGAAAATCAAACTTTGCATGTAACTCTTTGATTATATTTGGAATAAATATTTAACAAGATTTGCTATTCAAAATTATTCTTATTAGTTTATATTTTACATAAAAGTACCAGGATTCTGATCAGAATAGTTGGAATTTTCTTGATGAATTGCGAGAAAGGTCAGGATAGATATATACATGCATGAACACAGGTCGCAGACATCCTGGCAGCTGATTGACAACCATTTCAATGGTTATTTTCTGGCCCATGGAATCCAGTTTGAAAGCTCAAAATTCTGGGCAGTTCTGACCCTTATGCTGAGGAATCAGTTAAATTATTCCAGGGCAACAATTGATTTTGTTAAATTATTTGACTGCTTTAATTATTTCCAAGTGTTTTAGTTCCATGCTGAATTGTCAATATTTTTAAAATTCTTTTCAGTAACTTTTATCTCTTCAATATTTTAGCAGCTATGTGAATATACAGCAGAAGCAAAGCTTGTGTCTTCTAACCATTGAATGTTTCACTTGTTCAAGTTTTAATAGATTTTGAATATCATTTTATTTTCTTGTCAGTGACTTAAAGAAATTATGTCAGATGATTAAGGCAAGTGCCTCACTTAGACATCTGTCAAAGACTTTTCATCAGTTATCTGGACAGGGTTTCTCTGCCTCTTCCAACTCTGCCTGACTGAAGTATTTATATTGTGGTAGGCCTCACCCCACAACATTGGCAGCAATAATTATTAGGGTGGCTACATCAAGCAAGCTACCTGCAGGAGGTCCACGCAAGGTAACTGAGAACTCAGTCGGTGTTGATAGCAGGGAGCACAAGTGGCTCATTGGTGTTCCAGCCAATTGCTTTTTAAAGATTGGCTTAAATTCCACAGAAAAACAGATTCTGGATTTTAAAATTATCATCTTATTGTAAAAAAAAGTTTCAGAATAATTTGTTTTTTCGTAAATTCTGAAGTAAAATTTATGTTATATCAATCTGTGTTCTAATCTCCTTCATCAGCTTACAAAGTTGAAAGGTCGTCAATGTTTCTAACAATGTAAGCATCTACAGATCTGCATTTTGCTCACAACTCATGTATAATATGTAATATGTAATATAATATAATATGTAATATGTATAATATGTGTAATATGTACAAACGTATAATATTTTCTCTCCGAATTCAGGGTCACTCCACTTCCTCGTTTTGTATTAATTAGTAATTGGTTTATTATTGTCACATTACTGAGATACAGCCAATTCCAATGCCATTTGGTAAGGAGTTTCTGGATGTCTTCCCCATAGAATGCTTGGGTTTTCCCTGAGTGCTCCAGTTTCCTCCCACAGTCCAAAGGCATATCAGGTAGGTTAATTGGTCATTGTAAATTGTCTCCTGATTAGGATAGGAATAATCAGCATTGTGGAGCTGCTGGGGCACCGTGGCTGGAAGGGCCTACTTCAATCTGTATCGATAAATAAATAAATAATAAGATAAAGCTTTGTTTTGCATATCATCCAGGCAGATCTTGCCAAAGGGATGTACATCAGGGTAGTACAAAGGGAAAATCAGTAACAGAATGTGAAACAACAAACGATCTGCTGGAGGACCTTGGTGATTTGATCAGTATTTGTGGGAGGAAAGGAATCGCCAATGTTTCAAGTTGAAACTCTGTATCAGGACGACTGATGGAACTCTTGAGTCCCAGTGCAGAATTTTGGCCTGAAATACTGACAATTCCTTTCCTTCCACAGATACTGCTTGACCCACTGAGTTCCCTCAGAAGATAATCTATTGCTCCAGATTCCTGCATCTGCAACCTTTTGTGTCTCAACAGAATGTAGAATGTAGTGGTACAGTTACAGAGAAAGTGCAGTGCAGATACTCAAACACGGTGCAGGGGCTATGAGGATGTACACTATGAGATCAACAGTTCATCTTTATCACACAAAAGGTTTGTTCAGCTTAGACCACATCTGATCTCTTCCAGCATTTTGCCAATCCTCTGCCCACATTCTGGAATCTCCACAATATCCATCACTTTTATACAATTTATCTCCTTTATGTTTCAGGGTAGATTCTGTTTTTTCTTCTCCATTGTTGTAAGTTTCAGCCCAATTCGAAATCTTAATTCCCTTGAGCTAAATACATGCTGCAGCACTCTGAGACAACATAAATAAAATGGCAGATGCTGGACTTTAACTTGACTTTTCAGAGTATCAAATGCTGTGTTGTATTTGTGCATTTTGAGTGGGCAGGCAATATTGCATTTAACCACAGCCCCCAGCATTCAGTTCGAACACAGATAAGGTCCAGACTCATATTTTATGCCTCTGTCTCCTTTGCATAGAATATTTTTAAGATATTGTCTTCCTCTCACTGAAATGAATACTCAAGCGTTTCCCCTCCAATGTCAGTCATTATTGGCTCCAGAATCAAACACAAAAATTATTCAACCTATTACATTAGAAAGGCTGGCTCTGTTATAGGAGTCAAACTGGACACCCTGGAGACTGTGGTAGAACAAAGGACCCACTGGAAAATCCTGGCAATTCTGGACAATGTTTCTTACCCTTTACATGCAACCTTGGCTGAACAGAGGAGCACGTTCAGAATAGACTAAGACATCTGCACTGCTCCAAGAACACTATATGAGGTCATTCTTACCCTCGACCATTAGGCTCGATAATGAGTCAACCTATAGTCGGGGAAATGATCACCACCTTCTGTTAGACAGTATGTGGTAACTTATCTTTTATTCCTTCCACTTCTCTTCCAATATTTATATCTGTGCAGTTGTAATGCTGCTGTAATTTCCTTTGGGATCAATAAAGGATCTATCTATCCATCTATGTATCTATCTAGATCAAAGGTTGCTAAACTAATTGGAAACCTTTTTTTAATTACAGCATTCAAAACATAAAAAGGAAAAAATCAGAAATGAGATAGTTGTTTTCAACTGCAAAAAGCAGTTAACCCCTTCCAACTGCAACATGATAGTTGCAACATCATGTTCATAGGGTTGTTAAGAAGGCATATAGAGTGTTGGCCTGCATTAATCAGGTGATTGAGTTCAAGAACCACAAGGTGATGTTGCAGCTCTGTAAAGCCCTGCTTAGACCACACTTGGAATATTGTGCTCAGTTCTGGCCACCTCATTATAGGAAGGCTGTGAACATTTTAGAGAGGGTGCAGAAGAGATTTACCAGGATGCTGCCTGGATTAGACAACATGTCTTACAAGGATAGATTGAGTGAGTTAGGGTTTTTCTCTTTGGAGCAAAGAAGGATAAGAGGAGACTTGATAGAAGTGTAAAAAATGATAAGAGGCATAGATCAGGATAGCCAGAGATAGTTTTCCGGGATGGAAATGGCTAATACAAAGAGGCATAGTTTTAAGGTAATTGGAGGAAAGTATAGGGATTATGTAAGAGGTATGGCATTTACACAGGGAATGGTGACTGCGTGGAATGTGATGTCAAGGGTGATGGTAGAGTCAGATGCCACTCAGTGGCCACTTTATTAGGTACACCAGCTCATTAATGCAAGTATCTAATCAGCCAGTCATGTGGCAGTAACTCTGCATGAAAGCATACAGATATGGTCAAGAAGTGCAGTTGTTGTTCAGACCAAACATTGGAATGGGGAACAAATCTAGGTGACTTTGATCGTGGAATGCTTGTTGGTGCCAGGCAGGGTGGTTTGAATATTTCAGAAACTGCTGATCCTTCATGCACAACAGTCTCTAGAGTTTACAGAGAATGGTGCAAATAAAATCCAGTGAGTGGCAGTTCTGTGGGTGAAAATGCCTTGTTAATGAAGAGATCAGAGGAGAATGGCAAAACTGGTTCAATCTCACAGGAACTTAAATAACCACGCATTACAAGACTGGTGTGCAGAAGTGTATCTCTGAATGCAGAACATGCTGAACTTTGAGATGGATGGGCTACAGCAGCAGAAGACCCCTAACATAGACTCATAGGCCACTTTATTAGGTACAGGAGGTACCTAATAAAGTTGCTACTGAGTGTATATTATGGGCCATTAAGAAACTCCTAAACACACAAATGGATGATGGATAAACGGAGGTCTATGTAGGATTAGATTCATCTCAGAGTCAAGGAAAAGGTATGCATGACATCATGGGTCAAAGGGCATCATGGGTCAAAGTGCTGTAATGTTATATGGCTTTGTTTTATGATTTCATGAGGACCAATCATTCTTCAGTACTTTGTCCACTTTGTAAATGGGAGGCTGGTCATTGAGCCCAAAGGTCTCCTTTGCTCCCACAATCAAATTATAATCACAGAAATGTCAGAGAGTATGTTTTTAAAGTCATCTACATATTGTGTCTTGTTGCCCTTGAAAAGCAATCTATTTCATCCTGTTGTCATGATTTGTCCACATCTCGACAGCTTTTTCTCCCTTTTTTAAGTATGTATCCAATCACTTTGAAGGCTGCTATTGAATCTCTATCCAGCTCCCTGTCACACAAGATATTCCAAATCCCAGCTACCTGCTGTATAAAAAATCTATTTACTCAAATCAACTTTGATTCTTTTGCCAATCAACTTATATCTGAGCTCACAGTTAAGAAAAAGTTAGCCCGCCAACGAAAATCATCTATCTTAAGCTAATGTAAGTGCTTTAAAATGTAAGTAGCTCTATCAGATTTAATCTTTGCCTTGTCTGCTCTAGTTTCTGTTGTACATTCATATACAGTAATTGTAAATCCTAATTCCTGGAAATTATTCTAATCAATATCTTCCAAACGTGTCTTCAAAGCAACATCCAATAATAGAACAGCAAATAGGAATAGTTAGTGCTTCCTTCCCTTTCATCTTAAATTATGGATGCACATGTAGGATCATTTTACCTCTAATGAAGCTTTTTCAATTTTGGACCAATTTCATCTTGCTCTATAATTTCGTACCAGCCCTATTTTACTACCTCTAAATATGGATCAAACACTTGTTGCTTCACTGTATACTAACTGTACAACAAAATGTGCGATAGATGTACAAATTCACCATTTGTGTTGCTCAGTTTCAGCAATAATAATATTTAAAATTTATAAAACATTATCAAGGGAGGAAGTTAACCAATAGTTTTGTTGAAAAGATAGATTCATTCTAGCTTTATGTTGGGTAAGAATATAAAAAATAGATCCTGAGAGAGAAAAAAAAATTACAGGCCACTCAGCCCTTTGTGTTTGTTCTAGCCTTCAGTAAGATCCTGGCTTATCTTTCAGTTTATATACTATATCATTCCCTTGCTCCAACATTATATTCTTTGATACCCTCAGTGTCCAAAAGTCTCCTGACTTGAATATATTCTGTGACTGTATCTCAGCATCCCACTTGGCTACAGAATTCAGAAGATTCACCACCCTCAGATGAAAAAAACAAATTCTCTCATCTAAGTTCTCAATGGTCAACTCTGTATTGCAAGATAATGGCCCTTAATTTTGGTCACAAGGGAAAAAAATCATCCATATACAGTACAAACTCAGCCAAACCTTCATGCAATTGTAGATGTTTCAACTGAACATCCTTTCATTCTTTTGAACTCAAGAGAGTACAGGCCCAATTTGTTTGATCTCCTCATGGGACAACTTCCATGCATTAACAGGACAGAGTTGATCCAGTGAATGAACTTTTGTTGCACTCCTAATCTTGCACATATATCCTTACTTAGGAAGATAAGATGTGTATTCAATACTCCTGATGTAGTCTTATCAATGCCCTATCTAAAATCCGTCCTGACTAAGGGTCTCAGCTCAAAACACCAACTGTTTACTCTTTTCCATAGGTACTGCCTTGCTTGCTGAGTTCCTCCAGCATTTTGTGTGCGACACTAATTGATGTACCATCAATAACTCTCGGAGACGGGAGGTGAACAATAGGCTTTTATTAGCAGCAAAACGGAGCACGACATCTCGGAGACTGAGGGGGGAGCAGTATACAGCCTTTATACAGGGGTCTGTGTGAGGAGCCACAGGAGCAGTCAGCAGAGTGGCGTGTCCAGACAGGTATACATAGTTACCACACTAATATCAATAAACTATCTTTACTTCCCAAATCCTTTGCAATGACGATCACAACTTTGCCTTTTTTAATATCATCATGTACCTCCATGTTGTCCTTCCATGATTCATGTTCAAAGACACCCTTGTCTGTCTAAGCACCTACAGCAATACTATTTCACAATTTAAAATCTGCTTTTCTATTTCTTAACTCACATTTACTCACTTTCTATTGTGTATTGAAGATTCACCAGACTGGTTGTAGATTTGGCTTGATTGCCATATGAGAAAAGATTAAGAAGACTGGGCCTGGTTGCTCCAGTCTAGAGGCATGAGAGAAGATCTCACCAAACTTTCAAAATCCTTACAGTGCTCTTTGGACCGGATGCAGGATTGTTATCCTGACTGAGGTGTTCAGGAATGTGTGGGTAGTCGGGGGGCGGGGGGAGGGAATTATAAAGGAGACAGTGTGAACAGATTGAGAGAAGACTCGACTGAGTTGAACAGAAAAAGAGAAATTTCTTATTTCTTCACAGAGATGCTGGTTAAACTTAACATTTCTCAACCTCAGACAGCTGTTGAACTGAGTTCATTCAAAATAGAGAACAGTGCATTGAGGGAATCTAAAGGTAGATCATTTATGATCATGCTGGATGACAGCGCAGTTTCAAAGACCATATGATTTATGCACTTTTCAATTTCTTTTGCTTACTTGCCATATCATTCAATTAGTCTGTCTATCCCCTGAAGCTTCTCTGCACCTTACCCACAACTCACTCTGTTATCTAGCTTTGCATTATCTGTAACCTGTATTACGTTTGGCCCCCTCATCCAAATCATTGATATGGACTGCGAAAAGTGGTGCCACAGCACCAATCTCCATAGCAACCAGCTAGTCACAATCTTGTAACCCAGAAAATGATCATATATTCTGGCCCTGTAAAATTCAGGCTAGAACATTACCCCTATCCCAGGTGATAGAGCATTTTTTATGAATTATCTGGTGCTATTATTTCAAAGATCTGTCCTGGGTCCAGCTTACAAAGCAGGCACAGCAATGCCTCTACCTTCTTAGAAGTTTGTGAATATTTGGCAAGTTTTCTAAAACTTTGACAAACTTCTATAGATGCACAGTGGAGAGTATACTGACTGGTTGCCTCATAGCCTGGTTTGAAAACATTGTGGACTTCAGGAAGGTGCAGATGAACCACCTGCCTCTGTGAATACACATATGGCTCCTCTGTGAAGAGGGTTAAGTGTACCAAGTCCCTGGAAGTTCACATCACAGATGGCCTCACCTCATCCCTTAATATCACTTCCCTAAACAAGAAGGTACAGCAGTGCCTCCACTTCCTGAGGAGACTGAGGCAAGCGAGGCTCTCTACCCCCATCTTAATTGCATTTTACAGGAGCACCATTGAGAGCATGCTGACAAGTTGCATCTCCATCTGATATGGGAGCAGCTGAGCACTGGATCAGAAGTTCAACAAAGTACTGTGAGATCAGCTGAGTGGATCATCGGGATCTCCCTACCATCCACTGGGGAAATTTAACAGGAGCACTGTGTATGCAGGGCCCTTGGTGTCTTAAAGGATCTCACCCATCTGTTCAGCATCCTCTTTGACTTTCTATGGCAGGAGGCTACGATGCATAAAAACGAGAATGTTGGGATGGGAAACAGTTTCTTCCCCCAGGCCATTAGGCTTCAGAATGCCCAGCTGCATTGCATTCAGATTGTCACTGGTTAATCTGTTCCACACCTTACAATATTTAATTTATGTATTTTAGTTTGTTATTTATGCATAGTTCATCTGTAGATGTTATCCTTACCTTCTTTAGTTATTGTCTGCAATGTGTGTTATGTTTACTAATATGCTTTGCACCATGGTTCAGAGAAACATTGTCTAGTTCCTATATACATTATATAGTTTAGTACGATAGATACAGTACGTGTACTACAATTAAATTACAATAAACCTGAAACTTGAAACCAATGCCCTTGAATAGAAAAGCCTACAAAAATTAGTGGATCAAGCCCAGTCCAACACAGGTAAAACCCTCCCACCATTGAGCTCATCTACAAGGAGTGCTGTCACAGGAAAGCAACGTCCATCAGCAAGGACCTCCACCATCCAGGCAAGGTTCTCTCCTCACTCCTACCATCAGGAAGGAGGTACTGGTGCTTCAAGTACCACAAACCATGCTCAGGAATAGTTATTAGCCCTCAACCATTAGGCTCCTGAACTTATTCCATAAGACCATAAGACATAGGAGCAGAAATAGGCCATCTGGCCCATCAAGTCTGCTCTGCCATTCAATCATGGCTGTTGCTTTTATTTTAATCTCCTCCTCAACCCCAGTTCTCATCCTTTTCCCCATAACTTTTGGTGCCATGTCCAATCAAGAACCTATCAAGCTCTGCCTTAAATACACCCATCGACATGGCCTCCACAGCTGCACGTGGCAACAAATTCCACAAATTCACCACCCTTTGGCTAAAGTAATTTCTCCACATCTCTGTTTTGAAAGGGCATCACTCTATCCTGAGGCAGTGCCCTCTCGTCCTAAACTCTCCCACCATGGGAAACATGCTTTTCACATCTACAAGGTCTAGGCCTTTCAGTATTTGAAAGGTTTCAATGAGATCCCCCCTCATCCTTCTGATTTCCCACAAGTACATACCTAAAGCCATCAAATGTTCCTCGTATGATAACTCTTTCATACCTGGAATCATCCTTGTGAACCTCCTCTGGGCTCTTTCCAATGGTAGCACATCTTTTCTAAGATGAGGGGCCCAAAACTATTCACAATACTCAAGGTAAGGCCCCACCAGTGCCTTATAAAGCCTCAGCTTGCTCTTGTATTCTAGACCTCTTGAAATGAATGCTAGTATGGCATTTGCCTTCCTCACCACTGACTCAACCTGCAAGTTAACCTTCAGGTTTTTCTGCACAAGGACTCCTAAGTCCCTCTGCATCTCAGATTCCAGGATTTTCTCCCTGTTTAGAAAATAGTCCACACATTTATTTCTACTACCAAAGTGCATGACCATGCATTTTCCAACATTGTATTTCATATGCCACTTACTTGCCCATTCTCCTAATCTGTCTAACTTCTTCTGCATCCTACCTGTTTCCTCAACACTACCTGCTCCTCCACCAATCTCTGTATCATCTGCAAACCTGGCAACAAAGCCATCTATTCCATCATCTAAATCATTTATATACAGCATAAAGAGAAGTGGTCCCAACACCGACCCCTGTGGAACACCTCTGGTCACTGGCAGCCAACCAGAAAAGGATCCTTTTATTCCCATTTGCTGCCTCCTACCAATCACCCAATGCTCTAACCATGTTAGTAACTTTCCTGTAATACCCTGGGCTCTTAACTTGGTAAGCAGCCTCATGTGTGTCACCTTATCAAAAGCCTTCTAAAAGTCCAAATATGTTCAGGAATGTGTGGGGTGGCGGGGTGTGGGAATTATAAAGGAGATGGTGGGAACAAATTGAGAGAAGGTTTGATTGAGTTGAATAGAAACTCATCCGCTGCATCCCCTTTATCTATCCTACCTGTAATCTCCTCAAAGAATTCCAATACGTTCGTCAGGCAGGATTTTTCCTGAAGGAAACCATGCTGACTTTGTGCTTGATTGTCCTGTGTCACCAAGTGCTCCATCACCTCATCCTTAACAATTGACTCTAACATCTTCCCAGCCACTGAGGACAGGCCAACTGGTCTATAATTTCATTTCTGCTGCCTTCCTCCTTTCTTAAAGAGTGGAGTAATATTTGCAATCTTCCAGTCCTCTGGCACCATGACAGAGTCCAATGATTTTTGAAAGATCATTTCTAATGTCATCACAATCTCTAATGCTGCCTCTTCCAGAACCTTAGGGTGCAGTTCCTCTGGTCTGGGTGACTTATATACCTTTAGGTCTTTCAGCTTTTTGAGCACCTTCTCTCTTGTAACAGTGTGGTGAACTACATATACCTGTCTGGACTGCTCCTGTGGCTCCTCCCACAGACCCCTGCTGACTGCTCCTGTGGCTCCTCCCACAGACCCCTGTATAAAGGCGATTGAGGCCTGAGCCCGGCCTCATTCTCCAGGATGTAGTGTTGTTCATTCTTCCAGTCAATAAAAGCTGATATCTCGCTTCTTACGTCTCAGAGTGAGTTATTGATGGTGCATCAAACAGTAACTGCACCCACTTCTCTTCCTTCACACACTACAACATCAGGCACACTGCTAGTGTCTTCCACAGTGAAGATGAACACTGGCTCAAAATACTCATTTAGTTCATCAGCTATCTCCTTGTCCCTATTATTATTTCTCCTGCCTCATTTTCTAGCAGTCCTATATCTACTTTCATTTCTGTTTTATTTTTAACATACTTGGAAAAAAAACTTTTACTATCTTCTTCGATATTATTTGCTAGCTTGCTTTCATATTTCATCTTTTCCCTTCTAATGCTTTTTTTAGTTGCTCTCTGTAGGTTTTTAAAAACTTCCCAATCTTCATCTTCCCACTAATTTTTGCTTTGTTGTATGCCCTTTCTTTTGCTTTTACAATAGTTTTGACTTCCCTTGTCAGCCACTATTTTACCATTTGAGTATTTCTTCATTTTTGGAATACATATGTGCTGCACCTTCCTCAATTTTCCCAGAAACGCACGCCATCGCGGCTCTGCTGACATCCCCTGGCGGCAGATTCCACAACCTATGGAGTCACCTTCAAGGACTCTGCAACTCATGTGCTCAATATTATTTATTATTTATTTATTTATTATTATTACTTTGCTTTTGCTGTTGATAGTTGCCTGATTTGTTGTCTTTTGCACACTGATTGACCATCTTTGTGAATAGTTTTTCATTGATTCTATTATGTTTCTTTGTATCTATTGTGAATGCCCACTGGCAAATGAATCTCGGGATAGTGTATGTACTTTGATGATAAGTTGACTTTGAATTTGAAACTCATGTATGGCACATTATTGAAGGCTTTCTGAAGATCCTAATCACTGGTTTCCCTGCACTTCCCATTGATTTTCATCTTAGTACTTCTGAAGGTTAATGAAGAAACAGTAAATATGTTTTTAAAGCTTAATTTAAATGTTTTTACCTGGGCAAACCTATTATTAGTTTTTATTTGAGAAAAATATCTGCTAATACAATTTTAAAACTCATAAGATTTGATCTCTACTCTGTGGTACGTTGTCTTGTTCCAAACAGGCTAAAAGTGGGAGTAATAGTCATGCTTATCACTAGAGGTGAATTACTGTATAATTCCCATTCTTGATCAAAAAATCCTGACATCCTTAAAGGGAAGTCCAACTATATCATTATGCACTGAAGACCGCCCAGAAGTTAAATACGATAGCACATACTGTATAATTAAAGAGTTGAAGTATTAATTTTTAAATTGATCATCTGCCGTGAAGAGCCAACACATTTCAAAAAACTTCTTTTTTTGCAAGTGATTGTGTCTTGAAGGCAGGCAGTGGTGAACTTTGCTTGGCTAAAAAATCAAAACATATAAAGTTCTGCACAAAATATACTGTACACAGACAAAAAGAAGTGATTTCTTTTGGAAGGGAAAGTGATGCACTTCAATACCTGTCTAAAAGCAGCAGAGGAATTCAAGTACCTGGGGACCACCCAGACAAAGAAATTGAGATCAGATGCACACAGGAAAACTAAATAAAGGGCTAAGTGCTGGCAATTCTGCAACATCAATCAATAGCCATCAGCTCTTAGAAGAAGCTGATATGAGTAACCATCCTTTATTATCAGTGTCAGACCTGGACTTAAGGGAACAAGAGAGGTGTCACTTAAGAAACATTGAGGGCATGTAGGAGTGCACTGGGAGACCACATAAAACTTGACAATGAGATAATATCAGAGCAATAATACAGTCAAGAGGTTTTATCCTACAACAAGGAGTCAAACAAAATTCCAAACATATACGCTCAACATCAATAGGTTGAAGAGAAAGGAGGAGAGGCTATTTTTCATTGTTCACCTTGTAAAGGTTATCAAAGGAATGCTGCTTGCATTTATAAAAGCTAACTTGAGTGTGAGGGTCACGTCTCTCTGGTGAGGCCAAGGGATAAAGGAAAATACTAAGAGGTGTAATGATTTTGTTTTACAATTTACAGTTCATAACATCATTTATTATTTCGTAGTATTACATACTCATTTAAACCACTGATTAAATAAATATTTAAATACTATTATTACCATCCAAATAGAGATTTGAAGAGGCATGGCTGTCAGACTTGGAGCAGAGTGTATTAAAACATCCTTCTCAAGAACACATCATTAGCAGAGCTCTGAACTATCTTAAAATGATGAAGAAAGACCAGTACTTTAGCAGCAAGACTTGTGCACATCACTACTGTACAGCTTGCTCATGTTCACCTTAGCTGTTGGGATACCACTGCCCCCTTTGAGGGTACCCTACATTTAATCCGCTTGCTTGCAATAACATAGAGTGGCGGTTTTTTGAACTGTCGCAGTCTGCAATGCACATATGTTTTTTGATTCGGCTAATTGTTCAAAACCAATAACCGTCACCCCAGTGAACATTACACAGCCAGTTTTATTTATTTTTCGAAAGTCACTAAAAGTGTCATTCGTGGGCTGATTTAGTGCAATAATCAAGGGTTGTAATAGTCCCCCTGTGATTAATACTGGCCATTTATTTATGAGCTACAATCTTCATATGGCAGCTTGAGATAAATTAACACCCACAATGTATGTTAAAACAAACATTATAAGACTGCACTATTGTAATTTATGGTACCAATATATATTAATTCACTGCCTAATAAGATACTAATGATCGATGTATTATGTGGACTAAATTTGTTAGTATTGCTCATAGTTGCTTCCTGGTCCCTTAGATAAATCTTTCTGGAAAATTTCCATTCTTTGTTATCTATTTATCAATCGTTTTGTACCCTCACATGCTGATAAATCATACTTAGCTTTTTTTTTTACAGACACTGAAGGGAAAAGCAATAGTTGTAATCTCTTTATGAAACGACAAACAGAGTAGGTCTCAGTGAAGATAAATCATAACAAAAGGCTTATAAAATAACAGGAAAAAGTCAATTTGTTGCTCCATCAAAAATGAGGTCATAATTTGAAGAATATGTCTGAGTCGGAGCAATTCCAAGAGGTTCATGTGGTAAAGTGGAGGAAGGGTAATTATAAAGGACAAAAATCTATTCAGC
The DNA here is from genome assembly GCF_048418815.1 of Hemitrygon akajei. Classification (NCBI taxonomy): domain Eukaryota; kingdom Metazoa; phylum Chordata; class Chondrichthyes; order Myliobatiformes; family Dasyatidae; genus Hemitrygon; species Hemitrygon akajei. The sequence goes on from NC_133145.1 coordinate 31,517,244, forward strand.
TGAAGGTGTCAACAAGATGATTGAAAAAGACCTTGAAGATTTTTGCATGGTGTTATTATGTGTGTAGCATATTTACAGTCAATGTTCTGCATCATTTAAGTCAGGTATGAGATACAAAAGGCAATTGTACATGTGTTTTGTTGCAAATATGCAGGAAGTTCCAGCCATAGATCATGTGGTCTACTGAAAAATTTCAGACTTTTCTAATAGCTTTTGTTAAGGGAAAGAGCAAAAAACGGCAAGCTTTTTTACAACATATAAATAGGCCATTCAGCCCAAAAGTCCATAGAGGTTCAAATCTTCCGCCTCGGCCTCCAGCCATCTGAATTTACTTAATTCCTTCAATAATGTTTCCATTCCTTTCTCCCAGATGTACATACATGTTTTCCCTTAAATGCATCTGTGTTATTTGGCCAAACAACTCCGTGCAGTTGTGAGTTCTCATTTTAAACACATTCTGGACAAAATAAACATGGTTCTCATGGTTGGATTTCTTAGTTATTATCACATACATAGAGCTCCTAGTTCCAGTTTTACTCAGAACTGAAAAGAACTTCTCTATATCGAACCTAGTAAATTATTTCATAATGTGAAGCCTACTATGCGCAAATGAGAAAAAGCCCAGCCTCTTTACTTCCCTTTAAAAGGTACAACCTTTCAATTCTGGGACCATGTTTTCGTGCATATTTATTTACAGTTCTCCATTGAACTGTTAAGCTGAAAAAGAGTTCTTCAAGTCTTTGTTCATACACTTAATGCAATCTCTACTTTCCATCTCACCCTCTACAAAGAAACTGGAGTATTTTGTTTCCTTTTTTCAATAAGCTGTGTGATTTATTTTTCTTTGTGTCCGGATCTCCTCATCCTATGCCTCATTTGGGGAAAAAATTTTCAAGAGGTTCTTGGCCTTGTTATATATCCTACCAGAATGAATGGCCGTATTATTAACTTGAAATTTGTTTACCAGTAACACATCCTTTTGACATTTATTATCTCCTTCCTGTATATCATCACAGTTGTGCTCCATGATCATATTAGCTATTGTATTTTGGAAATACTGAACAACAGTCATAAAGTGCAGCACAACGTCTCACTACTTGGAAATCTCGGTTAGTATATTTAATTCCTACTCTCCATTCCCTGCATTGAAAACGCAATCCATTCAACTGGCTATCCCATAACTTTGCAAATCTCAGATCTGCATTTTGAAAACAATTACAATTTATTTCAATCCAGATATCAAAAATGGAACAAAATAAATCCCTTTTGCAATGAATTAGGTCATCTTTTTTTATTTCTCTTCCTTTGACTCAGTTGAAATTTCTTAAAACAAACCTCTTTCAATATGTTAGTCTTCATGAAAATAAACTAGATTTAAAAAGATGTCTTTGTAGGGGTGTATTAATTAATGAAGCATTTCTGTAATGAATTTGTTAAGAGAGTTCACATGAAGATGGATTTTTTTTCAACCCATACTCACTGGTATCTGTCACTTGCTCATGAGTAAATTCCATCTCATTCACTGAAAGCAATGGTGAACTGTGGCAAATAAGATAATTAATTTACTCAAGTTTGAATTCTCGGCTCAGCATACAGAATTGAAAATTTGTGTATAAGTATTAATTGCTAGTGTGATATGTTACTACCATTTGAATATAAGATGCATCCTCACACTGAGGATTAATTAGCTGCCACCTGAAGATGATTTATTATGTTTCTAAATTAAAATATTTTGTACCATTCAATGTCTTCTGCCAATGTGCCCTTTTATCTTATTTCCGATGTTATTAATCACCTTTAATGACTGTGTCTTTAATGCTAATAATCTATTCTTCAACGGTATGAAGACATCATTTACACTATAGATAAGAGTTAATTTCTTACACCACGATATGGTAAGCCAGTATTGAATCTAATCTATTTTTATTTAATATGCACTCATTTGACTGGAAATATCACAGAATTCAAATGAATTGTTTATTTCATTTTTTAACCTGGTATATTTTGGAACTTGTAAGCAGGAATGGCACAAGTCTTTGGTGAATCATAGGTGTGGAACTTGGACCAGATCTCAGAACTCATTCTCTTCTCTATAAAACAGACTTGTTTATTTGCGTCTGTAATTTACAACCATCTAACAAAGTCACAGCAACGTGCGATATTTAGTTTCAGTTTCCTGAAAATAAAATTTCATTAGTAGTCACAAAGAAATTGAAAGTAATTTAAAATATCCTCTCGAATAATTACTTAAATTTCCTGAAGCAGCTGACAACTCATTGGAAATTTCCTCTCATTATTGCTGATGTGAACTGTATCACTTTATATTCAAGAAGGTAAAAATGTCAAAGGATTGGGAGAGTGAAGGTGAGGTACATTTGGCAGTGGTTGGTACAATCCAATTATAATAAAAGTTGAGGCAGTGCAGCAATAAATCACCTCAATGTGTTAAGTGGTTTCCAACTACAGTACTGGAATCTTGTCAAAACGGTTCCTCTTCAAGAAATGCTCAGAGATAAGGCTTGAATATAAGGGCTGAATCATAGCATAAGTGGAAAATAGCAATTTTAAATATAATACATGTAAATGACCAGTTCTGGCATAGTCAGAACAGTAAAGGTCAAGACACTGGGCATTTCTTTAACATGCCACCAGCTTGTCCAACACTTAACAAAATCTAAGTGAAATATTCCCATGAGTTCCATGCTTCTACCAGCTGCATTTTGCATCCTGACCATTACTGGAAAGGACAAAGGCTATTGCAGGTGATATAAACAGTGTGTGTTCCTTTTGTAGCAAAACACCTGTGACTGTTTATGAAACCATATGAGAGAAACGAACAGCTAGAACAGCTTGAACAATCATTCAATGTGATTGTCAGGGGGAAATTATGTACTGAGAATTTCCAGCAGGATAATAGGTGAACTGCAACCACTTTGGTTTTTGAAGAAAATACTTGTGGTGGAATTTGCTTTCAAATTCAATGTTCTTGGTTGTATGATGCAGGTATCTCAAACAGTTCTTAAAGCTGTTATGTTGATATATTGGGTGCTGAGATCAGTGGCCTGCTGCACCTTGTTTGTACATTCACACAGCAAATTTTCCTTTCACCTTACATTGCATTGGAAACTAACGTGCATGAAGATTAAGAACCCTTTGTGTTTCAGGGCATCATTTTCCTTCTTTATGAATGTCAGGAGTATTTTCCCGAATCTACTTGAGATGATGCAAGCCAACTTTAGAAGCAAATGCTAAAGGAAGATGGATAGCAGCAAATTTGGACATGTAGAGTGAAAATACTTCCAATTTTCCAATGAACTTTGAATACTGAGTTGATCTGAATTCCTAATAAGAGTCTGTGATTTTTTTTTTTGGTTAACTTTGGAAGAGATTGATTGATTTAAGTAGTTAAGAAGGTGGTGATGAAATCCCAGTTTTTCTAAAGCTCTTATGAAGGAAACTGATACCTTGGAAGTAAATTGACAATGAAAAGAGTTATCTCAGAAATAAAGATTCAAAGTACATTTATTATCAAAGTATATATACGGAATACAACTCTGAGATGTGTCCTCTTGCAGACAGCCATGGAACAAAGAAACACTATGGAACCTGTTCAAAGAAAACAAACACCCACGCATGAAAATAGAACAGATTGCACAAATGGAAAAAAGCAAGCGAACAGCACATAGAATATCAAATGTCAAATCAGGAGTCCAGGAATATTTAGCTTAGTTCATATCAGTTCAATTCAGCGCCACGCTGCTTGCCAATGTCAAGCTACAGAGCCAGTCTTCCCCTAAGTGCCTCAATCAAATTGCGTAAAATCAGCAAGAAAAAGTAACCAGATTCCAGAAACACATGCAACATGAACCAAAAAGTCCCACAACCTTGCCGATCACAACATGCAACATGGAACCCAAGGCTCGTGCTCTTTCCTCCAACAGCAGCTAACGAGAGGGAGAGGAACGCAAACACAAGGAAATCTGCAGATGCTGGAAATTCAAGCAACACACACGAAATGCTGGTGGAATGCAGCAGGCCAGGAAGCATCTATAGGAAGAAGTACAGTTGACGTTTCTGGCTGAGACCCTTCGTCAGGACTAACTGAAAGAAGAGATAGTAAGAGATTTGAAAGTGGGAGGGGGAGTGGGAGATCCGAAATGATAGGAGAAGACAGGAGAGGGAGGGATGAAGCTAAGAGCTGGAAAGTTGATCGGCAAAAGGGATATACAGCTGGAGAAGGGAAAGGATCATGGGATGGAGGCCTAGGGAGAAAGAAAGGGGGAGGGGAGCACCAGAGGAAAATGGAGAGCAGGCAAGGAGAGATGGGCAGAGAGAGAAAAAATAGAAAAAAGGCAGGGAAATAAATAAATAGATAGACAGATAGATAGATATATAGATAGATAAATGAATGAATGAATGAATAAATAAGGAATGGGGTAAGAAGGGGAGGAGGGGCATTAATGGAAGTTAGAGAAATCAATGTTCATGCCATCAGGTTGAAGGCTACCCAGACGGTATATAAGGTGTTGTTCCTTCAACCTGAGTGTGACTTCATCTTGGCAGTAGAGGAGGCCATGGATAGACATATCAGAATGGGAATGGGACGTGGAATTAAAATGTGTGGCCACTGGGAGATCCTGATTTTTCTGGCGGACCGAGCGTAGGTGTTCAGCGAAACGGTCTCCCAGTCTGCGTCGGGTCTCACCAATATATAAAAGGCCACACCGGGAGCACCGGATGCAGTATACCACACCAGCCAACTCACAGGTGAAGTGTCTCCTCACCTGGAAGGACTGTCTGGGGTCCTGAATGGTGCTGAGGGAGGAAATGTAAGGGCAGGTGTAGCACTTGTTCCGCTTACCAGAGTGTTCAGAGAAACCATCTCCCAGTCTGCGTGGTGTTCAGTGAAACGGTCTCCCAGTCTGAGGGAGAGGAAAGCTGGTCAAACACAGGTAGGTGACGCTGAACACCCACCTTCCCTCCTTTCCCATCTTCAGCCTCAATCAAAGAGAAGAAATGGAGTGGATCATGAGTTTGCCTCCAGGCTTTGAGGTGGCACCCTCCACTCCCAAACTCACTGAACTCCTTTGGAGACGACAAAGTGCAAGATCACTCCACTGACCCAAAAGCACACTGTCAAAATGTAAATCGCAGGTCCCTATTGCTCACAGCTTAGTAGTTGGATCATATTTGAAAGAAGTAAATGAAGTAAGTAAGTTATCTTGTTAACAGTCTGCGGGACATAACCGTTGGTCATGTTGGTCGCTGATGCCATCTTGTATTCTTGAATGTCAGGTGTACTTTCACAACCACAGTCTATCAAAGAAATATGGGTCATTGAATATCAAGCTACCAGTGAAGAGAGAATATACATGCTGTATGCATAGCATCTGTTTCAAACTTAAGTGCTTTGGACAATTGTAGAAATTGACTTTACTACAACTTAATCACCAGATCGTCATGAGATATAGAAATTACCTGATCAATCTTCTCCAACTCCAGGCACGACAATTTCAGTATTAAAGAATACATTCTCTACTGCAATCTTTCCTGCATCATTCAACGTTAGCTTTGTGTATGTAGATTGCCCAGAACAAAAATCTCAAAAATATACCTTTATAAATTATATTTTTAAAGTAATTAAACATGTGTGGCAATTTAGAAAAAAATTGGGAGAGTCATGTCGAATTCAAACAAAGCTTTAGAGCATAAGTTTCTTCCTGTCAAGATTCAAAACAAAGAACCTTATTCTGCATCTTTGAACTTTACTGGTGAGACTCACTGAAACTCCCAAAATTTTGTGAATCATTTGAACACGGAGTTAGAAAATGTGGATGAAGTTTCCATGGATCTTACTTCAGAGTGGAGCTTGTAATCTGATTTTCTGTTTACACAATATCTCACCTTCGAATCCTTGACAAGTGCCACTTTATTGTTAGGGTGACACCAGAGCTTCTTCTTCTTGTAGGTGGTACATCCTGGCCAGCAAAGGCTGAGTTGAGATGTTAGATGTCAATGTACTGCTTTTGTTGCTTTGTGTTTCCTTGATGTGTGATTGACAGCAGTGTAAGTTTACCAATATGTTTTCAGCAGTCAACTACCAGACCATAAATCAGAGCTCTAAGTGTAGATGGAGTGCAATATCTTTATGGCAAATCAATTGAACACAACATTTACTGCCGCAACAAGACCATATTAATCATTAACTTGTGTTCGCAAATACCTTCCTCCATGTCCCTCTGCAAAGATATAATACCAAACACCTGCAAGAAAAATCTGTGGTTCCTTCAAGAAGAGTGAAATTCCACATACATACTATTTATTATTCATTTGTAGTGATTTACAGATGTGGTAAAAAGTTTAAATGCAAAACCTATTTTAATTTTTAGTAGGTCATCTCTCAGCTTCCTTCAGACCATAAAGCAGTTTGCCTGACAGTTTGAGGAGGAATAAACAAGGGAAGAACTCAATATGAGCTCTTTCAAATGACATTTGACAATTTTTATTGGCTTTTAGACAAATGCATTAGTCAAAGGCAAACATGTTTACCTTTGGAACAACTGTCTTATTTAGAAACTGGATTTCACCTATTTTTGGTTGACATGGTTGTACTTGCCATGGTATCCAAACTGAGACCCAAGAAAGTCAGAAAACACATTTTAATCAGCATGGGGTGAATTATACACAGAAAAAAAGTCTTCAGAGGGAAGGGAGAATGCTCTACTGTCTGCATAGATGAACATCATCCTGTACTGAATGCTAGCAAAGACACCTTTGTGAAGAGCTCAAGGGTATTGGGCAAGAATGTTGAAATAAGTCCTAAAGAATATCAGAATTTCCTGACAGAAGATTTGACCACATGAGCCCTTTCTAGAACACGAACACGTGACTTGTGTACAACCCATACATACGATCGAGCATTTGGAAGAAAAGCATGAAGGATTTTCTGGCTGCTGTGAGGCAGCAGGCATCTTCTATTCTGTAGAGACTAGGATTGTGACCACATTTCTGACTTGGAAGCTGTTTGGGTTACAAACAGGCCATAGGAATGGAGCCCTGGCCTAACATGGGAAGGACCTGTGGTATCCTGCAGGGTTGAGGATTTTGAACAAAAGGTTGTCATTTCACAAGGTGTATCAAGGTGAGCTGTGCATCGGTAGACATCCTGCTTTCTTACACTGACGTACACAAAATGTACATCCTTCTTCAGCAGTCCATTGGAATTGGGGATCATTTGTTCCAGTCGAGTGTGTGGTTCTAAAGTAGTTGGTGAAGGTAGTGTGGCAACCCTGGACTCTCCTACAGATGGGAAAAGAAATCTCTGACTGAGCAGTTTCTGAGGTGGTGCTCTTTCATTTCTCATGTAGTGATTATCTGTATTATTTATTAATTCATTAAGCATCACCCTGAATTTGCATTCCCTTCTTTGAGTGGCCACATGCCAGAGATGCCTAGAATACAGTAGGGATGTTGCATGTCTTTAAGGAGGCTTTCAGCATATTCTTGAATTGTATCTTCAATCCATCTGGCAATTTCGTACTGTCTCACAGTATCTGTTTCAGGAGTCTGGTGTTGGAAAATGAATGACATATCTGTCCAACTTAGGTGAACGTGGGAATGTTGTTGAGTTAGAGTTTAATCATTGATTTTGGTTTCCTGCCATTCCAAAGAAGCTAGACAATATTGCTGAGATAAACTTTCCAGTACATTATTGTGGCTGCTGTAGGTAATCAGGTCTCGGAACGATATGGAGTGTAGATATCACTGCTGCCCGGTAGACCAAGAGGCCTTGCACTTCAAATAAGTTTCTCTCTAATTGACCAAAATCTGTGTCAGTGTATTGAAAGTGGTGACAAATCCCATTATCAATGTCTCCTTTCACTGAGAATTGGTTCCTGAAAAATGAGAATTGGAGCTTATTTTCCAGGTCCTTATCATGACATCTATTATTGGGGAATAGGGTGATACAGCAAGGACCAAGGTGGGAAAAGAACTTTTCCCCATGGATGTTAAACATAAGGCCCATTCTTTAAGTCAATGAAAGCTTCCAGCTTGGCATCTCAGCATGAATAAACGTAAGCATTGTCTGCAGACAATGTCTGAGGTGCAGGTAACTTTGGTTCTGGAATTTAGTTGCTGTTGGTCAGCATTTCTCAATAGCTTGGAAGATTTCCCAATTCCATGGGAAGTTTGTTAGAGATAGGGTGCAACACTATAGCAAAAAGTTCTGTGGAAATGTCCCAATTTTGTTTGACACGTGTCATCACTGTTATTCTGTTGTTGCCCATTGGTTGCATGCCAATATGATGCAAACTAAATGGAGATAGTTTCTTTGGATAGTTGAAAAAGGCCTTGATGTTGCTCTGTGCTCTTCTCTTGAAGTTGTTTTACAGGGAAGATCAAGCCTACTGAACTTCAAGCTGGACAGAGGTCACCCTGTGATTCAGCAAACAGCTCTTCAGCCACTGGGAGGAGAGAGAATTGTCTCTTTGTGTTTGTCTTTTAATGCTGGGTAGCTTTTGCATTGCAGCTAATGTGTCTTGTTGGTTTGACAGAGCAAGGTCTTGATCCAGTGGTAAAGAGAAACCAAAATAACGAGAGCCTGACCTCTGGTATGTGGTTTGAAAGCTTGCACTATCTTACCTAGCCTATTTACGTGTGCATGCAAGACCATAGATGTATGTATATCAGGTGGCACGTATACATGTTCTTGCTCCATAGCACACAGGCCCAAAACACCCCAATCTCCCAAACTCTAATCCCTCTCCTTCACATTGACATTTTAGTTAACTGCCCCAGTCCCCCGCCCCCTCCATGTAGGAGATGGGCGGCACTGACTTCAGAGCAAAACTGCCTTGATCTTATAGAGGACGTTCCACAAACCTCCTGAAAGATTAAGTCTTCTATAGGAAAATGCTTTGCCTAGATTTTCTCATCAAAACAATTTGTACACCAAATCATCCAGCGCCACTTAATCTGGAAGGACTTTTTGTCAGTGTTTGTAACCTGTTCACATTTCAATTTCCTAATTCCTTACTCTTGTTAACTGCCTTGTTGAAGGCATCAGCACAGATGAATTTTAGGCAATAACTGTAATGTATGGATCTATTTCTTTTAGAACAATGATACCCCCCCACCCCGCCAGCACTACATATTGATCTGTTGTCCACATATGCACATTGTTTACACTCACTCTCTCTCACTGCAATGAGCTAAAGCCATCTCCCATGTGTGGTGCTTTTATTTAATCAATATGTAGTTTTGCACAGACACAACAGTAACATACTTAAGTTGCGCAGAGCTGTGGGGCAGTTCTGTACACCTCACTCTTCTTCATCAAGTAAAGGTTTTTAATGTGATGGGTTCACTTCAAAGCACTGGAACTAAACTGAGTGCTCATTAGACACTCAGAAATATTTTCCCTTAAGAATTACCGACTCAATGCAGTGGACCACATGACAAGAAAATATAGGGCCTTGTGCTCTAGGCACAAATTTTACTTGTAATAATATCATGCCCTAACAAAGTTGAAGCTATGCAAGACAGAAAGACAAGAGTCTGCAGAATCACTGTTCCCTCTAAACTGTGTGGGTGCACAGCCACGTAGTCACTGAAATGCTTGCACCCACGTGGCCTTTGTTGCCATGTCGCACAGCTAGAATTTTCTTTTACATAATGTTTTATTAAAGTGCTGTGTAGCTTTCAGGCCGGGTAAAGATTTCTCGCTTAGAGCAATGGTTGGTCCATGCAGCTGTAAAAATAAATTATTTGGAACATTGCTGCAGATGCTGGAATCTGCAACACAAAAATGGTGGAGGAACTGAACAGACCAAGCAGTATCTATTCAGAGAAATTGACAGTGTTTTCTTTTGTTATCTGGACAGATAAACAGTCCTAACTCAAAATGAAAAATGTCCATTTCTCTCCATAGATGCTGCCTGACCTGTTTATTTCCTCCAGAGACTTTTGTGTTGCTTAAAGATCTGTAGATTGTCTCCATTTCAATGAGTTTCATTTGAGCCATGAGGCCACTGACTGCATCCTCTGCACAGCTGAAAGAGGAAGCCATGGATGCTGGGTCATATCAATTTGTTAACTGCTTTATTCTTCCTGCTTCTCCTGACCTTCTGCTCTCCAAGCTCTGCCTCATGGCCTCAATTTTTGGGATCATTGGCCCTCTTCTACAAAATTCTAATCTTTGATTGACAACATTTCAGAGCAGAAGCACGTGGCAATGTCTACACATCAGACTGGAAAAAAACAAAACCTCATCTACAAGGGATCTATGGTGTCTTCCAGTGTGTTTTTTCTCCTTCTCTTATCAGTTACTTAGTTATGGAGCTGGGGTAGCAACGGGTATGGTGTCCCCAAGGATCCATTCTTTCTGAATTATGAAAATATTGCTCAAAAATCTAGAACTAACCTTAAAGTTGCTGTAAACAATCTTATTTCATTCAGGTAACAAAAATAGTGAGAAGGACATACTACTAGCATGTAAATTAATGGAGAGAGTGAGAAATTTCAAGTTACTGGTTTTCAATATATCTCTGAGGATCTAACCTGCTCCCAACATATTGATGCATCTATAAAGAAGGGGAGACAGCTGCTGTATTTCATTAGGACTTTGGGAAGATTTGGTTCGTCATCTAAAACTTCTACAGATGCTCCATGGAGAGCTTTCTGAGTGGCTTCATCATTGTCTGGTATGGAGGGGGCTTCTCCACAGTATCAAAAGAAGCTACAGAAATTTGTAAAATTAGTCAGCTCCATCATAGCCTCTGTGGTATCCAAGACATCTTTAAGGAGCGATGCCCTGGAAAGCTGGCATCCTTATTAAGGACTCCCATCACCCAGGAATATTACTTCACTTTCTTATTTCTGCATTACTATTCTCAGTTTAACTATTTAACATGTACATATATACCTACTGTAATTCATATTTTTTCTATACTTATCATGTATTGCATTGCACTGCTGCCACTAAGTTAACAGATTTTGTGACATCTGCCGATGATATTAAACTTGATCCTGGTACTGTAGCACAGCAACTTTGATAAAGGTTAGTATTCTTTCAAAGAAAAAGAGCATATGTGGAGAAAATAAATGGCATTTTGCAGTTTGAATATGGGAAGTACTTCCAGTCCTTTAATCAAATATTCAACATAATTACCAATCCCTATAAATATTTGAGTTGGAACTTGCTTAGTTTTTTTTTCCTCCAGATAGCCGGGCTAGAAGTGATACACACACGTTCACAAGACTTCCATGCTCCCTGACACACAGTCAACAAAAGTTAGAGATACCATGTTAGATAAATGTAAATAGTTGTGCCATAAAACTTAATGACTCAAGGATTCCAGCAGATAAAAAACACATTAAGTACTAAAATTGAACTAAACTTGGAATTTCCTTGTAGGTCCTGTTTAAGAAATCCTTTTAATCCATGTAGTAAAATTCTGCCTTTCAGAATGTCCAAGGAGTTTTCTTTTCCCTCGCTGACAGCCTGAACTGAATAAATCTGTATCTTTCAGGGGCAGAGGACGGAGTTACAAAGCCTTTTACTTTGTTGCTTCTGGGAAAGAGATTTAAATGTTCATAATTACAAACAATATCATTAATATTTCAGCTAACGTAATGTGGCCGTTGAATGGCACTTGTCCTTCCCCTAGTTATGAACCTCAGTTCATGAGTGATGTTAAGGTTCAGAATACATTAGAAAAGTTTTATCCAAAATTCAAGTTCTTTTTAAATTTTCCTCTGATCTTTAAACAGTTTGCTCAGAGGTTATCTTGCACTGAGATTTACTTTAAAAATGTCAGCTAGTAAATGGGAACAAGGTTCAGTCATTGCAAATGGCCAAACTGGAATGATGCTGAGTTCTTTCTGTTCTGCCTCACTCTTGGCCACAAGAGTCTTCACCTCTGAAAGCGAACTCTTTCCCTTGTCTCCAAAATTCTTGATTCACCTGGATCACCCACAATATTATCATCTTATCTCCTAACAGGTGCATTGCTGTTGTTCTTTTGTAAACAGATCTCTACCTTGCAGAGAATATCCTTAATCTGACACTTTGTCATAGTTTCCATCGGACATGATCCTATCGCATCACTTGATTGTGTGACAATCAATAACCTATACTGGAGATGTTCCCTTTGCAGTCTTTACTCACTGATGCACCATCAATAACTCACTCTGAGACATAAGAAACGAGATATCGGCTCTTATTGACTGGAAGAATGAACAACACTACATCCTGGAGAATGAGGCCGGGCTCAGGCCTCAATCGCCTTTATACAGGGGTCTGTGGGAGGAGCCACAGGAGCAGTCCAGACAGGGGGTCTGTGGGAGGAGCCACGGGAGCAGTCCAGACAGGTATATGTAGTTCACCACACTCACAAAGTTCTGACAGCTTGCTTCTACCTCTTCCATAGCATTGTGGTTAGCGTAACACTTTACAGTACAGATGAGCAGGGTTCAATTCCCGCTGCTGCCTGTAAGGAGCTTGTATGTTTTCCTTGTGACTTCATGGCTTTCCTCCCACACTCCAAAGACATGCTGGTTGGTAGGTTAAATTAGTCATTGTAAATTGTCCTGTGATTAGGGGTGGATTAAATTGGGAGATTACTGGGCAGCACGGCTTGAGGAGCTTATTCTATGCTGTATCTCAATAAATAAACGAAAGAATACACAACACTTAAAAGTTACTTAGACAGGTACATGGAGAGAGAAGGGGTAAGTGGGAAATGGGCCAAATTTGGGCACACTGAAGTTCCTAAGGCAGCACCTTCCAGACCCATCCATCTAGAAGGATGAGAACAGCAGTTACCTGGGGACACCACCACTTGGAAATCCCCCTCCAAGTCACTCACCACCCTGACTTGGAAACATATTGCCATTCCTTCATTGTCACTGGCTCGAAATCATGGAATTCCCTTCCTAACAGCACTGTGGGTGTACCTACAACTCGGGAACTGCAGTGGTTCAAGAAGGCAGCTCATCACCACCTTCTCTAGGGCAACTAGGGATGGGCAATAAATGCTGGCTTAGCTGGCAAAGCCCACATCCTGTAAGTGAATAAATACAAAAAAAGAACCAGTTGAGATGAGAATTTTGATTGGCATGGGCCAGTTAGGCCAAAAAGCCTGTTTCCATGCCGTTTGAAACTATGACTCAATTTCTTTTCCCTTTGCCCCATCTTTCCCCTTTTATATCTATAACAGCCCTTGCATCTTTCACTGATTTTACCATTTTCAGAACCCTGATCCCAGCCGGCTCAGTTTGATCAGGTGCATTTGAGGCATGAAAGGTATACATAGAGCAATCGGCTCTGGAGACTATTAACATCCTTGATCTTCAAAACTATCAAAATCCAGAACAAGCCCTTGTCCTACACCTGGGGGATACATTGATGGAATTCAGGCATGAAGTAGGTCAGTCATTAAACTTTAACACCAAAAGCAGTAAGGTATAGTACTTCTTATAAAACACTTCTATAATAAATCTTTAGTACTCAAAACCGACCTGAGTTATCCTTCAAGCATTCAATTCTCCATGTACAACAATTAAAGTTTAATCATCTTTACTTTACTACCGTGCTCTCACTTTCATATCTGCAGCCCCTTTCTTTCTGGACCTCTCCCTCCACCCCCCCGCCCGATCAGATAGCCCATTATCCATTTCCAATATCACTGGCCTTCAGAGTCGATGAATTATGCTTTATCATTTCTGCCATGTGGCCTGATACTGCCACAAAACGTAAATCGTCATCTCTCATCTCTTTACACCATTCCTAAGGGACTGCTTCCTCTGGAGGTCCATAGTTCACTGTCCCATGCCTTCGATACCCACTCCCCTTCTCTCTGCACCCTCCCACATAACAATAGTACCTTCTCCTGTACTTGCTCCCTTGCCAGCATGGAGAGATTCAGACACTCTTTCCAGATGAAGCAATTCTTCCAGTGCAGTGTTCAGCATTCATTCCTTATAATGTTGTCGCCTCATCAATGAATAAACCAGAACATGTTGAGTAACAACTAAAGACTCATTATTAGTTATCTGAAATTACTGAGTGCACTGCCCAGTTTGAGTCAGAACTGACAATTTCTGGTGAAATGTCATCAATCTGTAATTTAGTTTTTCTTCCTCTAGAGATGCAGACTGATTTTCAGCCTTTTTTTAACTTCAGATTTCTAGCAACGGCACTATTCTGTATCTCACAGCTCCAATATGTTATTATTTTCTCTTTCTCCTTTATCCATGTTCATCTTCCTTTCTTTACGTCTTCTTCAGACAGATCAGCCGTGAATAACACACATCCATCAGCCCGCTCTCAGCCAGCAACACTGTAGTTCAGTCTGGCAACACTATAATTCCACCAGTCAGTCTGTCTTGATTTTCATCCTATCACAGATATTCCCGACATTCCCTTTGCCTGCTCATCTCCTCCCACCAACCAACCCTCCTTCTCCTTCCTATTTATCCCCTTCTGCCATTTAAAACATACCTGTTTCCTAAGTTTTCCCAGTTCTGATGAAAGGTCATCAACCTGAAACATTAACTGTTTCTCTCTGCACAAATGCTGCCCGATCTGATGAGTGTTTTGAGCATTTTCTGATTTTCAATCAGTGCGAGGTTTTAAAGCTGCATTGTTCTACACTGGTGGCACACACACATGTGCACACAGCTGACAAATGTACAACGTAATGTGGGTGAATATCAGTTCTCCTTTCAAAATTATTAAAACCTGAAACAACTTGAAACAATTTGCCATGTGTAGGAGAAAGGGAACGTCCCCCTTCTGTTCCAACCTCCATCACGGTTCATAACCTCCGGTGATAATTTCCATTCTGAACACCATTTACATTTACTAGACTATGATTTGATGGTGCATAAATTGCAAGTCTGAAGTACTCCCTTAGGAACTGTGGGCAAACATAATTTAAAAGGAATAAAATGTGTCTCTTATGTAAGCAGTAAGATTTCCCTATATATATGAAGACATGGAGGAAAAATATCCATAAATGTATTTCAAAATGTAAAAAAATATTGCTTCAAATGTCAGTGATGCAAACTAGGAAAGAGAATTGATCCAAATCTGGACTGATTTCCCTGAGAAAATGGGCCTCTTTGCAAAAAAGCGATAAATAGGTGATTTTTTTTTTTACAAATTAGATTTTGAAGTCTCCAACTGTCACATAATAAAACAAGTCAATGCAACAGAAGACGTTGACTAGAAGCTTTGTTGAAAGATATGGTCAGGTTCCTGGCACCAGTAATGAATATCAGCCAAAACACTCCTATAGTAAAACAGAGACAAATTACACAGCGTGGCTTAGTAAAAAAACAATGTTTCACATTGGGCAAAACCTGTATTTCTCTGACCCTGCGTAATTCCTATCATGTTCGATATGAATGAAGGATTCAGTTGTGGTGATGTAGTCACGTAGACAAAGGACAGATGATTCTTAGGGTCCAAGTTTAACGATGTCCTAGAACAGGGTTTGCAAATAACAATGAATAAGTTACATGTATCCCATTAATTCTTGCAAATTAGTCCACTGCGTGACTTACTACATTTTGTGCTCATATTTTAAAATAGTTGTCTAATATGAATTTGAGAGACTTTGGACTTTCACTCATGTTAGTACATGTGTCTATTTTTTTTTGCAGGCAACAACTTGAGATACATGTATATTTATGGAAAAATTAAGGGCAATTGTCTTTATGCCATACTGCCCAGCACAAGTGAAGATTCAAAGAATCAAAGTACTTTTATTATCAAAGTATGAACAACCTTGAGATCTGTCTACTTACAAACAGCCACAGAATGTGAAAACTGAAAGAACCCAATTAAAAAAAAGAAAGACCAACACCCAATACCTAATGAAGGAAGGGAAAAACACACATCATTCAAACAATAGAAGCAAGCAACTGCATTCTAAACCAAATGGAGTCCAGAGACCCGACTCCTCGGAGCAACTGGAGTAGGCCTGAAGTCCGTCTCAAGTCATCGTATAACTGGGCAAGCTGCCACGAAGCTCGCAGACACGAAGCGTGGAACAGTGGGAGCAGACACACAGCCTAAGCACTGTGGAGAGAGGAGTAAACATCGTGACAGAGTGAGCAAAATCGGCCTGACCTTCACCTCTGGTCCTGCCACCCTGCCTTTCCAGTCTATCTGGGCCGGCATTTAGATCATCCAAACACTGGGCCGTGCCCCAATGGGCCCCAGTGCAGGGTCTAGGCTTTGCTGCCCAGCCCAAAGCCGATATCAATCCCTACAAATTGGCTCAGCGCTTAGAGTGATCCAACCTTGCACCTGATTTAGGTGGATGGGCACCAAAACTTCCCTGCCTCTACCCCTCCTTCGAATCACTCACTCCAACTCCATCTCCATCGCGGAAACCACCTCGAACACGTTCTGCTCTGACTTTACAATGCACCAGCAAGGCTTAACCCTCACCTCTTCATTGTTTGCAGTGATCATATACCACAATTTACCTCAAAAATGTGCTAGTAATGGTGTTTTTATACATATTATTTGCTGTCTGGACCACCAGTAAGCTATCACACAACTTCAGTAGCACCATCTTAAACTGGGAGAGCAGGTTAAAAATCACACTGCATTTCCTGCCCTATTTAGGATGTAGTTCCTACTACTGAACCAGGGAGTGTGTCTGTGGTACTGAGGCATTTGTAATGGGAAGATCTTTTGGAGTGCACATCAGAATCCCATGTTGGGAGTAGGACCTAGAATAAGGTAGACTTAGATTATCCATTCTACAAGCTCCAATCATTTGTCAAAATTTTAGCTCTACTTGTAATTTTTTTTGTGTGGTGCCTGAAGGTGACGGTTTCCTCATTGATATTGTGAATCTCTGGGGTTCTAAGGTAGCCTGCCTGCCCTTTCTGCTCTGTGTGGTTGCTTCCTGTTCCAGGCCTACCTGCCTTCCTCGTGCGCGTCTTGGCTAAACTTCCACAGCGTTACCAAATTGTACTGGCCACAATTATTTCTGAAGTTCACCAGCTTGTACAAGATTAATTGTGTACCTAAAAGATTGTTTTTAGATCTCGTGTTCAATTGAAATCAGACTTAGCCTGGGTCAAGTGTTAAACAAAACTTCCAAAGCTTGAAGAGGCCTGAAAAACACAGTGAACTGGTGGTGGGGATAAATCCCAGAAATGAATGGGGACAGGGTCTTGAAATCCATGCCCATTTAGTGCATGGTAATTCATGCATCTGTAGAATACACACATGAGCCAGAGCGGTCCCTGCTGTTTTCAGACTACTTGAATGAACAGGGCATTCTAATGTCACTAGCGGCTGCTGGTTAATGGAGACAACCTTTTAAAGGGACAGTGCAGAGTGGCTGTATGAGATAGTGGCAGGCAGTGAAATGTGGGTCGGAACTTAATCTGGCTACTCTTTTACAAAATTTCACACTTACTAAACATGATGCACAGAGACACATTTTGATTTTCCATTGCACAGCTATTCAGAGCAATATGTATCTGTAATAAAAGGCATTCTTCCACCAGAGCCTCTTCAAAAATCAATATTTGAGGTTGGAGGTCAATGAGATACATTCCACTAATTAGTGGGAGAACCTCATTGAATCCATGACTACTACCTCACTTTTTGAAAATAAGTTTTTGTTTTTGCACTATTTTTAATTTAACTATTATATACTGTTGCCACTAGGTTAACAAATTTCTTGAACTCTGTATTCTTCTATGTAGAAATTAATAAAAATATTGAAAAAGAAGACAAATTTCACGTGCAGGTGATATTAAACCTGATTCTGATTCTTGATTAGTGTTAGCTGAAGGATTTAAAAGTAATTCCTTTGTGATTTCCATAAACCCTTTAAAATGCAAGTCACAATCATTTGATCCAATCAGAATACACTCACAGTTACTTTGGCTACCATTTTACATGGACTTTGTTGTTCTAGTATTTTTTGAAAACTTACTGTACACTCACAGAATTTAAACTTTTGACCTCTCTCCATTGTTCTTTTTGCTAAAACACTTTTTTTTATATGAAGACCAAGAATAGAAAATAGTAGTCCTTTCTTCATGACTGCTGGCAGCATCTATCTGAAGCATATTATTTTAATCAGGACGTCCTGATATTAAATGTGATCACTGAGACAAACACTCAGAGCTTGTGCTGCTCCTGAAGCAGAAAAGTCAGATGACTCAGTCATTCCTGCGAGAAACATTCTCCTAGTCCAGATGTTTATCCAAATTAACACATTATTAGTTCAGTATTCCTGACCGTCCAGTGGCCGAAACATATCCATTTTACTTGGCAATCCATGAGAAGATCGGAACTTGCTTGTATTATTTTGATGTACTTCTATTCTGTAACAGTTTAGGAACTTGTTCCAAGGCATGAGAAGTTTTTCTGAGAGTCAATAGTAATATTGGTAGAAGTGGAATTATTAAATACTTAGTGGAATGTTAGGTGCAGGGATATTGTAAGAATAACGTGAATTACTGAGTGCATTTATTCTCAGTGCAGAGGTACACAGTGACTCAATTCTGGAATGTATTTTTTGACGCTTGGACTTCTGCAAGATGCTAGAAATGCAGGGACACACACGCGCAAAATGCTGGAGGAACACAACAGGTCAAGAAGCATCTTGGAGGGGAATGAATGGTCATTGTTTCAGACTGTGACCCATCATCAAGACTGGAAAAGAATGGGGAAAAGCCAGAATATGTAGGTGGGGAAGGGGTGGTGGGGGGAAGGAGTGCAAGTTCACATGTAATAGGAGAAGCTGGGTGGGGGGGTAAGGTAGGTGGGTGGGGATGGATAGGCATTTTTGATATAGGTATTGCAGAATTGTAATTCTCAAAGACTCTAATAATACCATATTTACAACCTAATGAGTATCTATACACATCAAAAAAGAGCAGATGCATATATTTGTTACAGAGTCATAGAACAGTACAGCACAGAGACAGGCCCTTTGGCCCATCTAGTCCATGGCAAAACCTTTTAAACTGCCTACTCTTATCAATCTGTACCAGGACCATAGCCCTCCATACCCCTACCATCCATGTACCTATCCAAACTTTGCTTAAACACTGAAATTGAGCTCACCCATGCTGGCAGCTCATTGCACACTCCCACGATCCTCTGAGTGAAGACGCTTCCCCTCATGTTCCCCTGAAACTTTCACCTTTCACCCTTAACCCATGGCCTCTGATTGTAGTCCCACCCAACTTCAGTGGAAAAAGCCCACTTGCATTTACCCTATCTATACACCTCATAATTTTGAATACCTCTATCAAAACTCCTCTCAATCTTCTATGTCCTAAGGAATAATGTCCTGACCTATTCAACCTTTCCTTATAACTCAGGTCCTCAGACCCTGCAATGTCCATCTACATTTTCTCTGCACTCTTTCAAACTTATTTACTTTTTCCTGTAGGTAGGTGGCCAAAACTGCACACAGTACTCCAAATTAGGCCTCATACAACTTCAACATTGCATCCCATCTCCCCTACTCAATACATTGATTTATGAAGATAAAAAGCTTTCCTTATCACCCTATATACCTGTGACACCACTTTCAATAAATAATGGACCTGTATTCCCAGATCCCTTTGTTCTACCACACTCCTCAGTTCCCTACTGTTCACTGTGTAAGACCTACCCTGGTTGGTCCTACCGAAGTACAAAACCTCACACTTGTCTGCATTAAGTTCCACTTGCCATTTTTCTGCCCATTTTTCCAGCTGATGCAGATCCCTCTGCAAACCATGATAGCCTTCCTCACTGTCCACTACAATCCCAATCTTGGTGTAATCTGCAAATTTGCTGATCCATTTAACCACATTATCATCCAGATTATTGATACAGATGCCAAACAGCAATAGATCCAGCACCGATTCCTGTGACACGCCACTAGTCACAGGCCTCCAGTCAAAGAGGCAACCCTCTTTCTACCACTCTCTAGCTTCTCCCACAAAGCCAATGTCTAATCCAATTTATTACCTCATCCTGAATGCTGAGCAACTGAACCTTCTTGGCCAACCTCACATGCAGGACCTAGTCAAAACCCTTGCTAAAGACAATGTGGACAACATCCACTGCCTTGCCTTCATCCACTTTCCTGACAACTTTCTCGAAAAACTATAAGATTGGTTAGACGTGACATAGCATGCTCAAAACCATGCTGACTACCCTTGTTTAGTCCATGTCTATCCAAATACTTGTATATCCAGTCTCTTGGAATACCTTCCAATAACCTTTCCACAGCTGATGTCAGACACTCTGGCCTATATTTTTCCTAGTTTATGTTTAGAGCCTTTCGTAAACAGGGGAACAACATTGCCTATCCTCCAGTACTCCGGTATCTCTCCTGTTGCTAAGGATGTTTCAAATATCTCTGCTAGGTCCCTGATAATTTCTGAACTTGCCTCCCGTAGAGTCCATGGGAACTCCTTGTCAGGCCCTGGGAATCTATCCACCCTGATTTTCCTCAGGACAGCAAACACATCCTCCTCTCTGATCTGTATAAGGTCCCTGAAGATGATGCCACTTTGCCTCACCTCTATAGACTCTGTTTCTGTCTCCTGAGTAAATATAGATGCAAACAATTTATTTAAGATCCTCCCCCATCTGTTTTGGCTTCACACATGGATTATCATTTTGATCTTCCAGAGGACTAATTTTGTCCCTTACAATCCTTTGCACTTAACATATCTGTAGAATCCCTTAGGATTCTCCTTCACTTTGTCTGACAGGGAAACCCCATGTCTTCTTTTAGCCCTCCTGACTTCTTTCTTAAGTATTCACTTGTATTTCTCATACTCTGTAAGCATCTCATTTATCCCTACTTGCCTATACCTGCTCTGCCCTCCTTTTTCTCTTAACCAGTGCCACAATATGTCTTGAAAACCAAGGTTCCCTACACTTGCTATTTTCACTTTTTATTCTGACAGACTTTGTATCTCAAAATTTCACTTTTGGAGGCCTCCCACTTACCAAGTACACCTTTGCCAGAAAGCAGTCTGTCCCAATCCACACTTGCCAAATCATTTCTGATACCGTCAATTTGGCCTTCCTCCAATTTAGAATCTCAATCCATGGACCAGACTATAAGCAAGAGAAAAATCAGCAGATGCTAGAAATCCGAGCAACACACACAGAATGTTGGAGGAACTCAGCAGGCCAGGCAGCATCTAGATGTGTTTCCCTACACAAACTTCTGTTACTTGCCCTGTCTTATTCCCTAGTAGCAGATCAAGTATTGCACAGTGTCTCATTGTAACTTCTACATACTGATTAAGGAAACTTTCCTGAACACATTTGACAAACTCTATCCCATCTAGTCCTTTTATAGTATGGGTGTCCCAGTCAACAAGTGCACAGTTAAAATCACCCACTACAACAGCCTTGTGTTTCTTGCAACAGTCTGCGATCGCTCTACAAATTTGTTCCACTGCTCGGCAGGCAGTCATATAGCCCCACTGACATGGTCATACCTTTCTTATTTTGCAATTCAACCTGTGACGCCTCATTAGTCGAGTTTTCCACTCTGCTCTGATGGAACACTGCTGTGACATTTTCTCTGATTAGTAATGCCACTCCTCCTCCTTTAATCCCTCCTGCTCTGTCCTTCATGTGTTACCAGATCTGGCTGGACCACTTTGACTAATGAAATACCATTAGTTCCCACTGGTAATCATGGAAATCTCATTGTGAGGTTCACTTTGACTTCATTTTCACAAAACATTTTGGCAGATAATTATTCTTCAAGACCTCATACTAGTTATGAGTGGAAATGGCACCCCGCCCATTCCCCATCACAAAATCCATCTTCAGTCCTGCCCCAACTCTAAAGTTCTCAAGGATCATTAGTGTGATATCCAGCATACATGCTTGTGAGGAACAAAATGAGTTAGAGAGCTGGTGACTTTAGCACTATTCAGCATCTCTGTTTATGTAGTGAAATGTCCTAAGGCACTTCAAAGAACCTTTAGGCCACAAGATGAGAGGCACTCTAAGAGGCTTTGCATAATTAAGTATTTGATGGTACTTCCATTGCTATCTTTAGCAGCAGTTGAATTTTGGGTACCATAAAACAACCTTCATGTGCTTGGAGTCCAGGAAAACATGGCATCTATGATAAAGATGATATCTGAGAATTCAGGACTGATGATTGGGGGGTGGTTATTTGAAATCAGATGCTGTAAAGGGATGACTGGGCTGAGACGTTGTGTTAAAAGGGGTGGGGCTCACCTGCTGGAGTACCGGCTGGACTGGTGGAAGCATTGGAAGGAGTGATGGAGGAGTCATCAGGAGGAATATCAGGGTCTTAGTGAACTTGGGGATCAAGCTGCTGGGATGTCTTGTCATGAGATCGAAAGGGCCTGTGAAGATGGATTGTGACGTAAGATCAGTGTGGTAAACCTGGTGGTGTGGGTATTAAGGGTCCTGTACCATTCTGCTGGTGGCAGTAGTATGAGGAGAGCGTGGCCTGTGTGGTGGGTGTCCTTGATGATGGATGCTGCTTTCCTGCAACAGCACTCTGTACAGATGTGCTCAATGCTGGGGAGGGCTTCACCTGTGATGGACTGGACTGTAGCCTCTAATTTTTGTAGGATTTTCTGTTTAAGAGCTTTGGTGTTTCCTTCTATGCATGGATCTTTGCTGTAAAAACATAGACTCTTATCCTGTTGAGCAGCCCCATGTGTGGCACCTTGTTAAAGGCTTTCTGAAAATCCAAGCAAACAACATCCACTGACTCTCCTTTGTCTATCCTTCCGCTTGGGGCCTGTATACAACGCCCATTAGGGTCTTTTAACTCTTGCAGTTTCTTAACTCTACCCACAAGGTTTCTATATCTTTCCTTCCTATTCCTAAGGATTTGATTTAATTTTTTTCAACCAAAAGAACCACCCCATCCTCTCCCTACCTGCATGACTTTTTGATACAATGTGTATCCTTGGATATTAGGCTCCCAACTATGACCTTCTTTCAGCCATGTCTCAATGATGCCCACAATGTCATACCCGCCAATCACTAACTGTGCTACAAGATCATCTAACTTATTCAATATACTATGTGCATTCAAATATAACATTCCTCTATTCATCACCCTTTTGGTTTTCCCCAATGTTACACTTCAACGCTTAACACTGACTGCAATTTTGCTCAATCCTCTGTCTGCCCTTCCTGACAGCCTCACTACACACTGAATCAGCTTTTTATACCAACTGCCCCATCCTCAGTCCCTTCACTGTGGTTCCCAAGTTAGCTAGCAAGACCTCTAACAAGTTAGCTTAAGACCTCCCCAACAGCTCCAGCAAACCTGCCTGCAACAATAATGGTTCCCCTTGGGTTCCAGTGTAACCCGTCTGTTTTTGTAAACATCATACCTTCTCCAGAGTTTAAGAACTTTGCAGCTAAAGGTGTGACAGCCAGGAATGAAAAGGATAAATTCAAGGATAGGAAGAAGCCAGTATAATGGAAAATCAGGTCATTTTTTAAACAGGAGCCAAAGCAGATCAGCAAGCATAGAGGTGATGGGTCAGGACTCCGGCAACAGAGTTATGTATGAGTTTATTTCATGGATGAAGGTTTTAGCAGCAGATAACGTGGGACAAGAGCAGTTTTAGATAATTGTGCTGACATGGAAACAAATATGTCTTGTAACATTCCATAGAGTTCTAAGCTCATTTTAGGGTAAAACTATTACCAGAATTGTGAGTTCCCAACAATTTCCAGGGAAAAAGATACAATAAGGACTGAAAACTTTGATTTTCCTATCTTTTAGATGAATGAAACTTCAGTTCAATCTACGTTTTTCAAAGCTCCCCAAAGCATTTCCTTACTTTATATCTGAGAGATTGAGTCCAATATTTTTTTCCAGATATACAAAGGTGTATCAGAAGGTTTCTGGTATAGTGGAAAATAATCCAAGGTTGCCTCCACTCTTGTTAAGCCAACAGTTCACCATTCTTATTCAATTGTTGGATGAGTTAAGAATAGAATATCTAATTTCCTCTACACAGCACTATCACGGAGCTGAGAAAAAATTCCAAGCTGAAGTAATCAGTTTTGACAAGTATCCCTGAAAATTGAACTTACAACCTTCTGGTTAAGAGTTAACCACCTCAGTTACCAGGCCACCCAAATCTAAGAGCTCTGTTCTTCATTACCTAAATCCTGGACAAGGAACTGAGCACCCTGTTTACACAAAGAAATCAAATTCAATTTGAATCTGCTCAATCCGGTCTCTTGAAAATTTACCTCACCTTTGCCCTTTGCACTGGACAATACAAAACAATCTGTGAGACATATGCATTATCATATCAGCCAAAAACTGGAGGCCAGTGGCTATTTGCATACAAGACTCTTTCAAAGAAACTTGCTTCAAAGTCATTGCATTAGCAAAAGCCAAAGGTTTTACCCTGATCAGACTTCAGAGGAAATTAATTGGCACTATTTACACTGTGCCTTTTAATTTAAAACAGCTGCAAAATCAGAATAGATTGGAAAGTGCAGATTTAGTGTAAAGAGTTGATTATTCATACGTCTAGGAAGCTTTAGAGGTCCATTGATTTAATCACTGATGTGGCTAAATGACACTATAATATCAAATAACATTATTCTGAATTAAAACCTATTTTATTTACATGATCTTAACTATTATATCTCATTTCTAGACCTTTTATAAAAGCTTACATTAAAATATGTAACATAAGACAATTACTCCACCCTCTGCTCTCCTTCCAATTTAAATTCAGTAATTTTCCCTTAATTTACATTTGATTACTGAAGCCATTTTACTGTTGCTAATTGGAGACCAGATGGAGTTAATAGGTTGACTCATTTTGAAGATATCACATTGACAATCATTCTGCTTGAGAAGGTATCTGACTGTGAAGCCACATTGGCATGTTCAGGAAATCAAAAACAAGTATCTTAGAACATGGCAGATTTAAACCAGGTTTTAACATTCCAATATACACTCTTTCATGCTTTATTTCAATTTGTTTGTATCACTCTCACAGCATATTCCAGTTCAGCAGAGAGTTGGATATTCACTACCAGATGGTGTAATGTCAAGGGGTACAAAATTACATTATAGCAATATTAACTAGGTTGAGAGATGAATATAACACTTTTCCATTTGTGCTTGAGCCCTAGAGAGCAGTATATAAGCAGAAACCTATGAACTCTAAGTGCTGCTCTCCCCTTTTACTGTACCTGTGTTCAGCCAGTCCCTATTGAAGGATCAGTAGGCAGAGACCCAGGTTTCCTAGATTTTCTTTCCTGCTTTGGGAATCTACAAAAAGCCATCAGAACATAGCCTCCGCCTCTTTTAAATGATCCTGTGTCATTCAATAAACTTGTATTTGAAATTCACACAGATTTCCCAACCAAATCCGTAGCAGCAAATATTAGTGAGTTATTTAAACAGAGTTCAGAAATGGAATCCCGTAGCTTTTGGAAACAATCTTGGAGAATGCCATTGCGTAGTGTGAGCTGACTGCGTGTAAAAAGCAAAACAAATGTACTCACACTGATACTGTGTGCTTCAGGTTCCACTAATGCATTTTAAAAATACAGTAAGTGCTTGCGGCCACATCAAGTCAATCAAAAATTGTACGGATGCGCCATATTGGGTTAGTCATTCAGCAATGTGGTCTTGATCAGCATTATAAGATGCCTATTGAAATCTAATTTAAAAAGCCAGAATATCTATTCATTATTTATTACATTTTAAGGACCTAGTTATCCAAAGTAAAAACAAAATAAAAGGTTACAGCTATATCTAGTCAACACCAAGAAAGATCACAGGAAAATTGATAAACATTGTAACCATTTATGTCCGTGGACAGACACCAGGCATATTCCCCATTCTCTGCCTATTTCAACAAAGCTGTGAATTCATATAAGAAGGTTAATGAGATGTGTTTCCTTCAGCTAGTGGTGTAGAACTTAAGAAAGATAGACTAGTTCAAATGCTTGGGCAACATTTTATGCATATTCTCGCTATCCACTTTTATCCTAATGATCCCTTCCTTAACTCTACTGAGTCCAATCTCTTCATCATTTTAACACTCTCAATCCTGAGCACTGTGGGTTTCTCCTAAGCAAAAAGCTGTAACATTTGAAGTCTGTCATCCTAAAAAAATGTTAACTAATAAATAGGCTTTATTCTAGTCTCTCCTTCCACCTTCTTCATAATCCCATCACTTTTCTCATTATACATGGACTAAGCTAGTACACAGTTCTCCAGATGCAGACTTACTAGAGGTTTATTTAACCCCTGAGTCCACTTGACATTTTGCACTGTGGTCCAGCAATTCTCTAATTGACTTTCTGAACACAAAATGGGTGAATGACTCTGCTTAACAAAATGCAGATAAAATAAATGCCAGAAGTGTTCGAGGAATTTTTTCGGAGGGCCAGCAATGTAGTGAAAGATAAATACATGTGCATTTTATCCCTGCAGGTCTCCTCATGCTACAAGATGTAACAAGAAAAGAAATGGAACACCAGGTTCAGTCACAAAGCAAACTAAAAGTTAATCATGATTGCCAGGATTCCCTTGTATTGCAATAAATGAAAAATAAATGCAGGCATGACCTCAGCCTGTTTAGCACATTTCGTGGCTGCAGTGAATACCAAACTTATTTGAAAACCGAGTTTTTAAGGTTATGTGCAGATCTGTGATCAGGGTGCTTAAGACATCTTACTGGTGAGGTTATGCCTGAGCACAAGAGTTATGCAGCGTGCAAATCGTGATGTCAACCAATAAACAACATTGACAAGTGTGAGCTCAGAGCTCCAGTAAAAAAAAAGCCTCTCTTCATCTCACAAATCTGAACACACATTCAGTGGCAAATACCTCCTCATCAATGTTTTCAAAGGCGTTATCAACCACTCTGGGGTAATTTCTGTTTGATTCTTAATAGATTTTTGATGACTGGAACGCACTTGTAGTTTCTTCAGTCAATAAAGTCTACAAGGACAGCATGCCATCTGTGGAAGGACATTGTATTGAATAAAAGATTCCTGCATTTTCTCAGAGATGAGTACAATGGTGGGCTTGGAGTTTGACACAACAGGGAGAAAGAGAGCGTGCAGGCAGAAGAGCTTGCTGGAGGAGGAAAGAGAAAGTGATTCAGAATTGTAGGGAGCTTCATATCCAGGGAGCTATTCTAGCCAAACAATAGGGAGGAGCAATATGTAAAGAGTTTGCATCTCTCAAGATCTTTCCTGGGCCCAACATATTGATGCAATTACACAGAAGGCAAAACAGTAGCTATATTTCATTAAAAGTTTGAGGAGATTTTGCATGTCACCAAGACTCTAGCAAATTTCAGTAGATGTACTGGTTGCATCACCATCTGGTATGGAGGGGCCATTGCACAGAATTGGGAAAACCTGCAGGAAGTTGCAAACTCAGGTAGCTCCATCATCATTACTATCCCCCACAACACCAAGGACATCTTCAAAAGGCAACGCTTCAAAAAGGGGGCATCCATCATTAAGGAACCCCATCATCTAGGACACTAGTTCTTCAACATTTTAGGAGCAGCTTCTTCCCCTCCTCCATCAGATATCTGAATGGATAATGAACCCATGTACACAACACTTGCTCTGGATCTTTTCAATAATTTCAAGTTACCTGGCCCCGAGTACCTTATTTTCACCATGGATGTCCAGTCGCTGTGCACCTCCATCAGCCACCAGGAAGGCTTCAAAGCTCTCTGTTTCTTTCAGGACACCAGACCAAATCAGTTCCCCTCCACCACCAATCTTCTCCATCTAGTGGAACTTGTCTTCACTCTCGATAATTTCTCCTTTGGCTCCCCCCACTTCCTTCAAACAAAAGGTGTAGCCATGGAGACTTGCATGGGTCCTAGCTACGCCTGCCTTTTTGTCAGCTACATGGAACAGTTTATCTTCCAAGCCTACACTGGTGTCACTCCCGCACTTTTCCTACGCTACCTCGACGACTGCAATGGTGCTGCTTCCTGCACCTATGAGAAGCTCGTCAACTTCTTCAACTTTGCCTCCAACTTCCACCTTCCTCCATTTCTTACAACTCCCTCCACTTTCTTGATCTCTCTGTCCCTATCTCTGGAGACAGTTTATCTACTGATATCTATTATAAACCCACTGACTGTCATAGCTACCTCGCCTATACCTCTTCACCTACATCTGCTATCAGGATGAGGCTTTCCATTCCAGAACGGAGATGTCCTCTCTTCAAAGAAAGGGGCTTCCTTTCCTCCATCATCAACTCTACCCTCAACCACATCTCTTCCATTTCACACATGTATGCCCTCACCCTATCGTCCCGCCACCCCATGTCAGTAATAGGGTTCCTCTTGTCCTCACTTACCATCCCACCAGTCTTCATGTATGGCACATAATTCCCCGTAACTTCTGCCATCTCCAGCAGGACCTCACCACCAAGTACATCTTTCCCACCCCCCCTCTTTCTGCTTTCCAGTAATGGCCACTCAACCCTTCACCATCCCCCATCCTGCACTTTCTGCTGCTCCTCCCACTTTTCATTTTTCCATGACCTTCTGACCTCTCCTGTTAGATTCCTCCTCCTCCAGCAATCAACTTCCCAGCTCTTTACTTCACCTTCCCCCCCCCCCCACCCCCCGGTCTCACCTATCACCCTGTCTTTCTTTCTCCCCTCCCCCCACCTTCTAACTTTGACTCCTCATCTTGTTTCTCTCCAGTCCTGAGGAAGGGTCTCAGCCTGAAACATCAACTGTACTCTTTTTCATAGACGCTGCCCGGCCAGCTGAGTACCTCCAGCATTTTGAGTGTGTTGCTTGGATTTCCAGCATCTGCAGATTTTCTCTTGTTTGTGATTACACTACCTCACTATTACTTTTTCTCTCTTTTTGTCTTACTTATTTAATTGAATTTATATGCAGTGGATTCCACTTCATTGGGCCATCAGTTAATTGGGGCAGCCACTTATTTGGGACAACTGTTAAGGAACAGAAACTAATCCTGAAAATTGCCAGGATTCCTTTTGTTTATTTGGGAGAGAATGCCACTTACTTGGGGGAGACTCTTGCTGAACAGGTTCTAACTAGCATCAGTGTACACACTTGTGTGGTTATTAGACGCTACACCATATTTAGCATGAATAGCTTTTAAATAGTGTCAGTTGTCTCTGTCTGTGTTCAAAAAGCAGTGCTTTTTGTCACTGATAGTTGGCAAGAAATAAGCAATGAGACAATTCCAAACAGCTTTGCTCACTGTGATTTCAAGCATTCAGGCTTGGAGATGCCAGAAATGATCAGCCGGCAGTGAAAATTAAAGGACTGCACAATTTCAATGAATTAGGAACTATGAAGAATTTGAAGGTATCAACAATCGTCTTGAATGTTACAATGAAAATGAAGATTTGGAGGACGTAATCATTGATAGCATTGTATGGAGGCAGTCCATTAGAGTCATAGAAAAGTACAGCACAGAAACAGGCCCTTTGGTCCATCTAGTCTGTGCCAAACTATTTAAACTGCCTACTCCTATTGACCTGCACTGGGACCATGGCCCTCAAAAGCCCTATCACACATGTACCTATCCAAATAATGCACACAAAAATGTTGGAGAAACTCAGCAGGCCAGGCAGCATCTCTTGAAAAGAGTAAACAGTTGACGTTTTGTGCCAAAACCCTTCATAAACTTCTCTTAAACATTGAAATCAAGCTTGCATGCACCCTCTGCACTGGCAACTTGTTCCACACTCTCACAACCCTCTGAGTGAAGAAGTTTTCCCTCATGTTTCCTTTAAACTTTTCACATTTCATCCTTAACCCATGACCTCTAGTTATAGCCCCATGCAACCTCAGTGGAAAAAGCCTGCTTGCATTTACCCTATCTATACCCCTCATAATTTTGTATCTCTTTCAAATCTCCCCACAATCTTCTATATTTCAAGGAATAAAGTCCTAATCTATTCAATCTTTCATTATAACTCAGGTCCCCCAGACCTGGCAACATCCTTGTAAATTTTCTCCATACTCTTTCAACCTTATTTACACCTTTCCTGCAGGTAAGTGAACAAAACTGCACTCTCAATACTGCAGATTAGGTCTCACCAATGTCTTATACAACTTCAACACAAGATCCCATCTCCTATACTCAATACTTTGATATATGAAGGGCAATGTGCTGAAATCTTTCATTATGACACTACCTACCTGTGATGCCAATGAATTACAGACCTCTATTCCCAGATCTCTTTGCCCTGCACCACTCCTCAGTGTCCTACCATTCACTCTGTAAAACCTACCCTGATTAGTCCTACCAAAGTGCAACACCTCGTACTTGTCTGCATTAAGTTCCATTTGCCATTTTAAAGCCTATTTTTTCATCTGAGTCAGATCCCAGTGCAAGCTTTGATAGTCATCCTTGGTGTCTACTATACCCCAATCTCGGTGTCACCCACAAATTTTCTGATCCTGTTAGCCACAATATCATCCAGATCATTGATATAGATGACAAACAGTAAAAGACCTGGCACTGATCATTGCAGAATTTCATTAGTCACAGGTTTCCAGTCAGACAAACAACTATCTACTACCACTCTCTGGCTTCTTCCACAAATCCAATGTCTAATCCAATTTACTACCTCATCTTGAATGCCAAGCGACTGAATTTTCTTGACTAGCCTTGTCAAATGCCTTGCTAAAATCTATGTGGACAACATCAACTGCCATGCCTTCATCAACTTTCCTGGTAACTTCCTTGGAAAACTCTATAAAACTGGTTAGACTCGACCTACCTTTCACGAAGCCCTGCTGACCATCCTTAATCAGTCCATGTCCATCCAAATACTCATATATTCAGTCCCTTAGAATACCTTCCAGTTACTTACCCACTCCTGATGTAAGGCTCACCAGCCTATAATGTCCTTGTTTATTCTTAGACCCTTTCTTTAATAACAGAACAGCATTAGCTATTCTCCAGTCATCTGGTACCTCACCTGCCACCAAGGATGATCTAAATATCTTTGCTTGGACCCCTGCAATTTCTGTACTTGCCCCCATAGGGTCACCTTATCAGGCCCTGGGGATTTGTCCACATTAATTTGCTTCTAGACAATGAACACCTCCTCCTCTGTAATCTGTATGGGATCCATGAAGATGATGCTGCTTTGCCTCACTCCGGTAGACTCTGTGTCCATCTCCTGAGTAAATATATGCAAAAAAATCCACTTAAAGTTTCCCCCTTCTCTTTTGGCTCCACACATGGATTACCATTCTAATCTCCCAGAGGACCAATTTTCTCCCTCCAATCATCTTGCATTTAGCATATCAGTAGAATCCAATAGAATTAACTCTCACCTTGTTTTAGCAACCCCCCCCCCAATTTCTTTCTTAAGTGTTCTCTTGCATTTCATATACTCCATAAGTACTTCATTTAACTGTTACACACCTTTTTTTCTTAATCAGAGCCTCAATCTCTCTTGGAAAACCAAGATTCCCTAAACCTGTTATCTTTTCCTTTTATTATTATCAGTACAGACATGCTTTGTACTCTCAATATTTCACTTTTGAAGGCCTCCCACTTACCAAGTACACCTTTGCAAGGAAACAGCCTGTCTAAATCCACGCTTATCATTATCGGCACTAGGTGTAATCACTAGGTGCTGATTTTGTTAATTGTGTACACTGGATGCATTCCTCCATCGATAACTATTAGGAACTAATACAAGTTTTATGATACTGTTGTACTATAGGTGGTGTTCGAAGTTGTTCTGTATTTCATTTAAATACACAATTTGTTATTCAGTTTGCCTGTTTTGTACCTTTTTAACTATCTCCATGAAAATTTGGCTAATTGGACAACTGCTTAATTGGGCCACAATGGACTGGTCCTGATGTGTCCCAGTTAACCGGAATTTTGTGTGTGTGTGTGTGTGTGTGTGTGTGTGTGTGTGTGTGTGTGTGTGTGTGTGTGTGTGTGTGTGTGTGTGTGTGTGTGTGTGTGTGTGTGTGTGTGTGTGTGTGTGTGTGTGTGTGTGTGTGTGTGTGTGTGGTTGTAATTTGTAGGGTTTTTTTTTAACGTATTGAGCTCTACTACTGCCACAAAACAACAAATTTCATGACATATACCAGTAATTTTAAACCTGATTCTGATTCTTTGGATATAATATCCTCAGCAAAGTCTTCCACAATACAAAAGTAAAACAATACACTGACCGCACTGACAGTGAGAGTCAAGAATTTCATTGCATTTTACTCCTGTCAGCTACAGTTGCAGATGTTGGCTTCATTTTGCAGGCTGATGCTATTTGTTAAGACAGCCACTAGTGCTCAATGCCCAAAGCCTGCTGCCCTCTTTTCACCCTCTCCTGCAGGAGATTAGTGGGCACCGTCAGCATATGATTTTACCAAGGTTTTCATCTTCCTTTACTCCCTTCATGGCACAGGTATCATTTATCTTAAAAGCGTCTTTGATAATTTGATAAAATTGGATCAGCCATGATGAAATGGAGCAGACCTCTATAATAGGCCAAATTACCTAATTCTTTGCCTATATCTTATGGTGTTATGGTCTTATAGTCGAATGCAACTCCAGAACCAAAAGGAATCAGGGTATCACAACGGATGGGTCTCACACATCAAGCTGGACAATGCCCAATATCCTGGCCCCAGTCACTACAGAAGACTGTTCCATTTGTATTTGGACCAGTAAGGCTAAAAGTAAACTGGGGTGATGTGGGCTAATTGCTGACAACATGGTTCACAGATTCTGATGCGTAATTGAGCAGGATGTAAACAACAAACGCTATGCTATTACATAAATGTGATAGAACAGATCATTGATATTGTTGAAACAGTGTTTTGGTTCTCTGGTTGTGTTGGGTAGAGCACTGCCAAACTCAGCAGGTTTGGAGGTTGCCTGGCCTTGTGTTGGACATCAAGAGGCCTGGTCCATTGGTAGTCACCCAACAGAGTCACAGCTCAGGTTACCTTTTGCAAAATCTTGATCAATACTCAACGTGTGTAGGTTCGCTACACCCGTACAATCTTCAGGAATACACCTTGCAACCTGCACAGTCAGTCAACTACTTTTGCTCTCAGGAAGTATCAACAAATATCACATCGGCCCTGCCATTCAATATAAATACAGCAGATATTTTACTTCAGTAACACGCACAAAATGCTGGAGGAACTCAGTAGGTCAGGCAGCTGTTGATTTTTGTACATTTGGGCTATGTAAGTATTTAATTGATATGTGCACTTTCCCTTGTTAGGGGCATCCGGGTGAGAGGGGAAGGGGGCATATTGTGGGTATAAAGATGGCGGCCTTCATGTATTGAAGTGAAATGATGAAAACCAAGTTGTTTAAACAAAAGAGAAACTTGTCTTTGTTGTTTGAGCGTTATTAGCAGCATTATTGTGTACAGTTCTGGTCACCGAATTATAGGAGAGATGTCAACAAAATAGAGAGAGTACAGAGAAGATTTACTAGAATGTTACCTGGGTTTCACCTAAGTTACAGGGAAAGGTTGAACAAGTTAGGTCTTTATTCTTTGGAGCGTTGAAGGTTGAGGGGGGACTTGATAGAGGTATTTAAAATTATGAGGGGGTTAGATAGAGTTGACGTGGATAGGCTTTTTCCATTGAGAGTAGGGGAGATTCAAACAAGAGGACATGAGTTTAGAGTTAGGAGGCAAAAGTTTAAGGATAACACGAGGGGGTATTTCTTTACTCAGAGAGTGGTAGCTGTGTGGAATGAGCTTCCAGTAGAAGTGGTAGAGGCAGGTTCGGTATTGTCATTTAAAGTAAAATTGGATAGGTATATGGACAGGATAGGAATGGAGGGTTATGGGCTGAGTGCGGGTCAGTGGGACTAAGTGAGAGTATGCGTTTGGCATGGACTAGAAGGGCCGAGATGGCCTGTTTCCATGCTGTAATTGTTATATGGTTATATTCATGAAGGGTAAAGAACAGTCAACGTTTTGGGCTGAGAACCCCTATCAGCACTTATATATCATTGACAAATTCCTGAACCAATTCCATATGCCCAGATTTTCTTAGTTCATAAGGTTATCTGTCTTTAACATTTTCAACAACTGAATCCCTACAGCTGAGTTCCATCACAAATTCCAAATCTCCCCCACCCTACAGGTAGTCCTATTGGTTGATCCCTTACCTTCTATATTTTTATTTTGCAAAGTGAGATGACAGTAGCATCTACAGTATCTCCAAAAGCTAAAAAAAAATCTTTATACCACAAGAGGATAAGTTGATGTCTTGTTCCCATATAAAAAAGTGGACATTGCAAACAAATAAGACTGGCCTGGTTAGGCATCTTAGTCAGCATGGACAAGTCAGGCCAAAAGGCTTGTTTCTGAGCTGCCTGACTCTAACATTCCATGGCTTTCCCAACTCTTTGTGAGTAAGATGCAGAACCTGATTTTCTGTGATATTATTATCCATTATGGCTGGATTGAAGGACATATTTTAAACAGCATATTTACTGACAGTGTTCTGTCAATACTTGTTGGCCCCATAGGAACAGGGGAAACTTCAGCAACTTATTCCAATGTAAGTGTGGTAATTTCTCTGGGAAAGTGCCGTGAGTGGAAGGTAGCTATAAATAATGTGAGCATGGTAGCATAGTTGTTAGCACAATGCTTTACAGTACAGGCGACCTGGGTTCAATTCCCGCCACTTCCTGTAAGGAGTCTGTACGTTCTCCTTCTGACTGCGTGGGGTTCTTTCGGCTGTTGTGGATTCCTCCCACAGTCTAAAGACATACCAGTTGGTAGGACCATTGGTCATTGTAAATTGCCCCGTGATTAGGCTAGGATTAAATTGGGGGATTGCTTGGTGGCATGGCTCAAAGGGCCAGAAGGCTGCATCTCAACAAAATAAAATAAAATAAAAAGTATAGTCACGTCAGTATGCACCATACACTGATTCTCTAGGCAGTTGTTACAACATGCAGTCTGCTTTAAAAACATGTCCTGCTTTTGTATGATGCAACTTACAATACACATAATTTCAGAACAAAATTCAAGAGGAGGAGAGGGTTGGTGCTTTTGGGGTAGAAAGTGTGAAAGGGGAGAGGAGGGGGAGCTGATGATTTTGCTGCTGTTTGTGTAGGGTGGAGGAGAGTGGCTTTGGGGTTCTGACATATCTAACATTCATTCTTTGGGGTTTTTCTGTTTCGTGGATGCCTGCAAAGAGTAAGAATATCAGGTTGTGTACTGTAAACATTTTCTGACATTAAATTGAACCATTGATTGAACATAACCATTGTAGGTTATTTGTAAGACCACAATCTCCTTTCAGAAGGCATAAAACACCGAGGAGTAAAGTCCCCCCTCTATCTCCACCCTAAAACATAGTCAACATTAGAGCGATGCAGAAATTCAGGACCTGCGTTTTCCTGATTTTGTTTCTGCTGATCATATCCACCTTGGCATCTACCTCACTAGCACACAGAAGTCGATTGCCTGAATCCCAAATGAGTGCTGAAGCAATCCACGTGATTTTGTAACATATTAGAGCATCCCTGAAAGTGCTCAGGATTGAAGTATTCAATTTAACTCTTCCTTTCCAGAGAGCCCTGCTTGAAGTTTTAACTGACTGGTTTTCCCACAGCAGCTTCCATGATTTTGGAGGCTCCCTGATATTCCGTTTGCCTCCATGCAACAGCAAGAGAGGTTGTTTAACAGCGCTGTTGGGTTTAATTCTCTGTGTAGTATGCTGGCTCATGTACTTTCATATAATTCTTTTGTGCACTATTTCAACCGAACCATTAAAGTGTTTATTATAAACAGGTTAATGACTGCATTAATATAGCGCTCAAAAATTTTATGCAAACATTAACTAGTGTATGGCCAAACACAGTTGAACTATTACATTGTGTCAAAAATAAAAGGAATATTATTGGCTTAATATTGAAATATCGTCATAGAAGACCACGGTGCTTATTACAACATTACCGTAAGGGGGAATAGTGGGGATAAGCTCCTACTACATAATGAATGCTCCCAAAGCAAATAACCTCTGACAACTTAGTCCAGCCCTTCATGTGTGAACTAGCTACTAACCCTGGCAGAAGCATTTCTACTGATAAGAGAAGGTCCAAAGGCCAATAACAAGCACCTTAAAACCAGCCACTTAGGGCAGACGAGGGTCATCAGCCATGTCTGGCAGTTCATCTAGGAGTAGGAAAACTAATCTCAAACCCTCCGCTGCTTTACGGCTATACCCACTTGTGGAGATGGCTTCAGGAGTAAACTGGGAGGAAAACTCCAGAGCTGGAATCCCTAAGACAGTCCTACTCTGAGCTGAACGCTGACTGGCAACACCCACAATGCCGCTGGTGCCAAACTGTATCTGTCTCTGCCGTTCCATTGGACTCATCATTTGCGTGGAGTCGGGGAACCTGCTGCAGGGGCAACAGCTTGCTCTCCATGTAATACTGTCCTGGCTTGCATACTGACTCATGTAGATGCACCATCCCTGGAGGGCCTACTAAGTAATATTTAAAGACCTAAAAGTTACTTGCGCTTCCTTAATTTTTCAAACATCATAAGTCAATAAGACATAGGAGCTGAATTAGGTCATTTGGCCCATTGAGTGTTCTCTGTCATTCCATCATGACTGATTTATTATCTCTCTCACCCTCATTTTCTTGCTGTCTCTCCATAATCTTTGATGCCCTGACTAATCAAGAACCCATCAACCTCTGCTTTAAATATATCCAGTGACTTGACCTCCACAGCTGTCTGCCAATGAATTCCACAGGTTCACTGCCATCTAGGTAAAGAAATACCTTCCTCTTCGCTGTTCTAAAGGAATGTCATATTCTGAGGCTGCGCCTTCTGGTCCCAGACTCCCCCACTTAGGACACATCCTCTCCATGTCCACTCTATTTAGGCTTTTTCAACATTCGATAGGTTTCAATGAAATATTCCCTTGTTCTTCTAAACTCCTTCAGCAGACTGTTGCCCTTCAAATCCAGCCCGTCTTTCCAACTACATCATGCTCATGCCTGCCCAATCATCAATCAGTTCAGCTCTTGTCAAAACCACAAGAATTAGCCTATGCCAGTCAATCCTAAGCTATTTCTTATCCTTAAAAGAGTCACTTTCCCACTGACTCTCCGCCCTTTACATCTGGGAGGGACTGTGGATGCCTGCTTCAATTCTTTTCTATTTCATCCCCTGCAATAACTTCTCATCCAGCACCCCAAGTGTGGCCTCTGTTGTCCTCAAGGATCAGCCCTTGACCCTTTCCTAGTCCCTAATTAAATGCTGACCTTTAATGACATAATCCAACAAAAATTCCTAAAATCATATGTGTTTAGTAAGGTGGTAAGGCACCTGTACTGTGCTTCTGAAATTCAATTCTATTGGAAATATTGGAACTACCCTTGGAACCCAAGATGCAGTCACATTTCAATAGATGTACATTGTGACTGGTTGTGTCACAGCCTGGTGTGGAGACTCCAATTTACAAGATCACAGGATACTTCAAAGTTGTGGACTCATCTATCTCCATCACAGGCACAACCTTCACCATCCGGACCATGCCTCCTTCTTGCTTCTATCATCACAGGAGAGGTACAGAAGCCAGTAGTGTTGGCGTGTGGCCAAGTGGTTAAGGCATTTGTCTAGTGATCTGAAGGTCGCTAGTTCGAGCCCTGGCTGAGGCTGCATGTGTGTCCTTGAGCAAGGCACTTAACCACACATTGCTCTGCGATGACACCGGTTCCAAGCTGTATGGGTCCTAATGCCCTTCCCTTGGACAACATCGGTGCCGTGGAGAGGGGAGACTTGCAGCTTGGGCAACTGCCGGTCTTCCATTAAAAAAACCTTGCCCAGGCTTGCGCCCTGGAAACTTTCCAAGGCGCAAATCTATGATCTATCAAGACTAACGGAGGCCTACACAGGAGCGAGTAGATTTCTGAATGATCCATAAACACTACCTCATTATTCCTTTTTCTGCATTATTCATTTAGTTTTGTAATTCACAGCAAATTTAAAGATAAAAAAGATCAGTTTTTTATCAGGTGTACATCAAAACATTGAAGCTTGGAGTGATATTCTTATTTCATAAGAGGAAGTACTGCCTCCTTGTCAGTGTACATCTATAGGCTGACAATGATTATTACTCTTTCAACGCTCTCTGAACTTCAGCATTGTCACAGATTTTTTAGTCAGTTCAACCGTAAGGATTAAATGTTCAGATTTTCTTCCAATTAAATATTGCTGAGACCAAAGCGCTTGTTACTGGTCACCTATCTTCTGATTCCCACCGTCACCAGAGCAACTGGCCAAAACAGAACATTCAATATTCATCTCCAAGAGTATCAAAGAGTTGTACATGACCCTTGCCTCAACTAATTAGGCAATGAAACTTTCATCCATCCCTCTATTACTAGATAACTTAGTTATTGCAATATCACCTTCCATTAGCTTCAACACATCCACAAACTCAGTTGAGAATATCCAAATCCCAGTGAGTTTCTCTCCTAAACTTCCAAAACTCCCTTTTGACCAGGTTTTTGACATCTGACCCTTTTCTTGCTTATGTCAAACTTCATTTGATAACACTCCAAAAAAAAAACTTCATACTTTTTAGCTTGGTGCCTTAGAATGCAAGTTTGCTATGTTTTCTGTTACTTCAATATATATTTTATATATTCTTTGAATTATAGAAGAGTTCAATTTGCATGATGAACTACAGGGTCAAAAGCACGCTGCTTCCAAAGGCAGTTTAATTAGATGCAGCAGCCAAGTAGCAGCAGTTCAATTGAACTGCACAATATTTGCAAAGGAGGTGGCTCTCTACCGCCACCCTGTGGTAATATTATAATAACTCAGCTAGAATGGGAAAATGTGTAGTAGCCTTATAATCTTGAACTGGGGTATGAGTTAATCCATATTCCTGACCCTATTTTTCCAAACAAGACATTTACTAATGGGACAGCAGGATCACTGTCAAAGACATATCTTGCCTAAGTTTAAATTTCAGCTACATTATGAAATAGAATGAGCTCAAATTCCACATCATATAAAAACCTGTATTCTACTTTTCAAATATAAGAATTCAGAGTGTAGTGAAAAGTCAGCTGACATGTTTACTGTTTCTTCCATCTCAGATACTGCCTGACCAGATAAATATTTCCTGCGTTTTGTGGTTTTGTTTCAAAATGATAATGTGCTGTGGAATGTATACTGACTGGT
Organism: Hemitrygon akajei; assembly: GCF_048418815.1. Classification (NCBI taxonomy): domain Eukaryota; kingdom Metazoa; phylum Chordata; class Chondrichthyes; order Myliobatiformes; family Dasyatidae; genus Hemitrygon; species Hemitrygon akajei. Next base: position 31,556,474 of record NC_133145.1, read on the forward strand.
CACATCACGGCCTGGTATTGAAATGCCAACGCTCTTGAATGGAAGAGCTTACAAAAAGTATTAGATACATCCCAGTCCATCACAAGCAAAGCCTTCTCCACCATGAGCACACCTACAAGGAGCCCTTTTGCAGGAAAGCAGCATTCATCAAGGACCCCCGCCATCCAGGCCATGCTCTCTTCCCACCACTGCTATGAGGTAGAAGGTACAGGAGCCTCAGGACTAAATCCACAGGGTTCAGGAACAGCTATTTCCCCCTCAGCCATCAGGCTCTTGAACCAGAGTGGTAACTTCTCTCAACCCAACCCTGAACTGTTTCCACAACCTATGGACACAATTTCAAGGATGTTACAACTCATATTTTTGATATTTTGCACTTATTTATTATTATTTTGCTTTTTTCTCTCTGTGTTTGAACATTTTGAAATTTATTGCACCTTGGTTGTTGTCTATGCAGACTTTCATTAATTCTATTCTGTTTCTTTGTATTTAGACCACAAGGAGCAGAGCTAGACCATTTGTCCCATGGAGTCTGCTCCACCATTCCATCATGGCTGATTTATCATCCCTCTCAACCCCGTTCCCCATAACCTTTGGTGCCCAGACTAATCAAGAACCTATCAACATCCACTTTAAATATTCCCGATGACTTGACCCCCACAGCTCTCTGTGGCAATGAATTCCGCAGATTCACAACACACCGGCTAAAGAAATTCCTCCTCATTCTAAATTGATTGTCCTCCATTCTGAGATTGTGCTCTCTAGTCATAGACTTCCCTGCTATAGGAAACATCCTCTCCACATCCACTCTATGCAGACATTTCAATATTCAATAGGTTCAATGAAATACCCCCTCATTTTTCTAAATTACAGGAAGTACAGGCCCAGAGTCATCGAACGCTCCAAATCAGTTAAACCTTTCATTCACGGAATCATTCTCATGAACCTCCTGTGAAGCCTTTCCAATGCCTTCATGTAAGGGGCCAATACTGCTCACAACACTCCAAGTGTAGTCTAACTAATGCCTTATAAAGCCTCAGCATCACATCCCTGCTCTTGTCTTCTAGACCTCTTGAAATGAATGCTAACATTGCATTTGCCTTCCTCACCACTTTTTCAATCTGTAAGTTAAACTTTAGAGGAACCTGCACAAGGACTCCAAATCCCTTTGCACCTCTGATTTTTGTATTTTCTCCCCATTTATAAAATAGTCTATGACTTTATTCCATCTACCAAAGTGCATGATCATACACTTCCCTATGCTGTATCCCGTCTTTGCCCATTCTACCAATCTGTTTAAGTCCTTCCTCAGACACTGCTTCCTCAATACCACCTACACCTACACTTTTCATGTATCGTCTGAAAACTACGCCATAAAATCGACAACCTTGTCATGCAAATCATTGACTTAGAGCATAGAAAGAAGTGGTCCCACTACCGACCCCTGTAGAACACCACTAGTCTCCAGCAGCCAACTAGAAAAGGCTACTTTTAGTTCCAACCCTTGCCTTTTGCCAGTCAACCAATCTTCTATCCATGCTAATATCTTTCCTGCAATACCATGGGCTTTTAACTTGTTAAGCAGCCTCATGTGCAACACCTCTTCAAAGGCCTTTTGAAAAATCCAAGTAAACATCATCCACTGACTATCCTGCTTGTTGTTTCTTCAAAGAATTCAAACAGATTTGTCAGGTGAGTTGTCCCCTTAAGAACACTATGCTGTCTTTGGCCTATTTTATCATGTGCCTCCACATATCCTGAAACCTCATCCTTAATTAGGACTCCAACATCTTGCCAACCACTGAAGTCAGGTTAACTGGTCTATAATTTCCTTTCTTCTGCCTCCTTCCATTCTTAAAACTAGAGTGATGTTAGCAATTTTCTAGTCCTCTGAAACCATTCCCAAATCCAGTGATTCTCCACAATCTTTTCACAATCTCTTCAGCTGCCTCTTTCTGGGATGTAGTTAATCTGGTCCAAGTAACTTATCCACATCAGACCTTTCAACTTCCCTAGTACATTCTCCTTAGTATTAGCAACTAAGCTCACTCCTGCTTCTGATACTCTTTATTTTCTGGTATACTGCCAGTGTCTTCCATTATGAAGTCTGACAAAAAGTACTTATTAAGTTTGTCCACCACTACTTTGTCCCTCATTACTACCTCTCCAGTGTCATTTTCCAACAGTCTGATATCAACTCTCACCCTTTTTTACTCTTTATATATCAAAAACAAAAGTATGGTATCCTATTTTATATTATTGGCTAACTTACCTTCATTTTTTCCTCTCTTTTTTGTTGACTTTTGTTGTTTTTTTTTAAAGTTTTCCAATCCTCTAACTCCCCACTAATTTGTACTGTATTGTATTCCTTTTTTTTTGCCTTTATGCTGTCTTTGACTTCCTTGTCAGCCACAATTGTGTCATCCTCTCTTTGGAATACTTCTTCAAGTATCAATAAACTCCAGATATTGCTGCCCTGCCATCATCCCTGCTAGTGTTCCCTTACATTCAATTTTGGCCAGCTCCTCACTCAAACCTCTTTAATTCCTTTTTCTTCACTGTAACACAGATTTATCTGACTTCAGCTTCTCCCTTTCAAACTGCAGGGAAATTTATTTTACAATCACTGCCTTCTAAGGTTTTCTTTACCCTAAGCACCCTCATCAAATCTGGTTTATTACACAACACCCACCTAACTTACCTTGAATGCCCGCATGGAAATAAATCTCAGAGTAGTATATGGTGAAATATATGCACTTAATAATAAATTTACTTTGAACTTCAAGTTTAATCTTATCACTATGGATAGCAGTGTAGTGTAGCTAAAAGGCCTGCTACATCACGATTCCTGTGTGTTATTTATGCCCAAATCACAAAGACGTGCAGGTTTGTAGTTGAAGTAGGGAATTGTTAATTGCCGCTAATGTGCAGCTGAGAATTGGAAGCTGGTGGAGTTGAGAGGAATATTGGAAGAAAGAAGTTTGAATAGTATCGGATTGACATAAAGATGTGGTCAGTGATCAGCATGGTCAGTGGATTATGGGGCACATTTCCACACTGTGTAATTCTGTTCCTGTAACTCTTCATCTTGTACATTAGCTATATGTTAAAGAACCAAATATATTGAATAATATTAAAAGCATACAATTTTTTTTTCCCGGACTATTCATGATTACAGCCCAAGTAAATTCTACAAGTCAATGTCTAGTTTAGGTTGCAGCAGTGAAACAACGAAGTATGCATTCAAAGGTGATGTGCACCACTGATTGTGCTAGATGATCATAGGCACACAGTTCTTTGATTCACTCTTTGAGGTGTATTTGTCTTCATTCCTGTGAAAGTCCTGATGCACTTTGGTCTGAATTAATATTTCCAATACTCATTAATATTTCCAACTACTAATCTACTCCTTGCATAAAACTCCAGTGTGGTATGAAGCATGGCATAGGAATTTAGTCAAGATATTGTGGTGTAATGCATCCTAATGGTGACAGTCTGGCTTTGTCGATATCGCTCTCATCCACAGATCAGAAATCTGCAGGAGATCCCAAGCTACGATCTGAGGAAGTACAAGCAGATTGTCTAAGTGTCCTGCCAACACCTTTCCTTTGATAACTCAATTAAGTGCTCCACTGAACAATTTCCAGTCTTGACTTTCTGATTAACTGGTCACTCATTTAATTTGTTTGCAAGGCTCGGATAAAATGCTTGATCTGCTTACACCACATGCTCTTTAAAGGAAATTTATTGACTTTAAAGCACTTATGGTATCAGCCTTATAAATGGAAGGTCATTTCCTTTAAGAATTTCTGGCAGTTGCCACTTTTAACTAGCATAAACAAGCTTCTGAGTTGAATTTGCACATGATAACCAATCAACGATTCTTGCAGGTTTGTTCATTCCATAACCATTAAGCTGTTTTAGTTGAACATTTATCATCTACAGTGGATTCTTGTTAATTGGGACACATCAGGACGAGTACATTTTGGCCCAATTAAGTGGCTGCTCAAATTAGCCAAAGTTTCATGGAAGTAGTTAAAAAGGTAGATAAAAGACAAATTATTATTTAACTGAATAACAAATTGTGTATTTAAGTGAAATACAGATCAGAACACTACCAATACCTCTACAATACTATAAATCTGACTTTTAGTTCCTAATAGTTATTGACAGAGGAATTCATCTGCCGTTTTCTTTTCATTGATTGTAAATGAACAAAGTCAACACAGGCACCTAGTGCAAGTAATGGACTGTCTTCATACAATGCTTTAGATGATTACGTCACCTACATCTTCATTTTCATTGTAATCTTCAAGGTGATTGCCAATAACGTCATAATTCTGAACTAGTTGAAGTGGTGAAATCATTTCATTTTCACTCCCAGCTGTTTCTGGCATCTCCAAGCCTGAATGCTTGAAACTGCTGTGAGCAAATCAGTTCCAACTTGTCTTACAACTTATTTCTCGCCAACCATCAGTAACAAAAAAGGCAGATTTTTGAAGACAAGCACATGCAACTGACACTATTTAAAAACTGATTTCTCTAAGCACAGTGTAAGGTCTAGCAGCCATGCAAGTGCCCACCACTGACGCTAGATAGAAACTGTTTGGCAACAGTTTCCTGCCCCAATTAAGCGGCATATTGTCCCAAATAAATGAAGGGGATTGTGGTTATTTTCTTAATATAGTTTTTTGTGCATTAAGAGCTGTTCTAAATATGTGGATGGGTACCATGATTAACTGACGGCACAATTAGCTGGAATCCTCTTAATTAAATTTATCTCATTATTCATTTGCAAAAGCAAATTGAAAATATGGTAGAGACAAGTGTAGTGACCATTGTGTGAGTGGTCCCATGTTAGAGTAGGGGGTCTTTGTCTCAACAGACTTGGACAGATAGATAATTGGGCAAAATTGCTGCCAGTGGGATCAGTTGCAGTGTAATATGGGGACAAAATCAAAGAGAATGGTGAATACAGAACTGAATGTGTCAAATTTGAATGAGCGCAGTGTATGGAATATGGTGGATGATATTGTAGTGCATTTAGAAATTGGTAGGTATGACATTATGGGCATCACTGAGTCATAGAAGATTGAGGGGGGATCTTATTGAAACGTATAAAATTCTAAAGGGATTGGACAGGCTAGATGCAGGAAGATTGTTTCCGATGTTGGGGAAGTCCAGAACGAGGGGTCACAGTTTAAGGATAAAGGGGAAGCCATTTAGGACCGAGATGAGGAAAAACTTCTTCACACAGAGAGTGGTGAATCTGTGGAATTCTCTGCCACTTGAAACAGTTGGGGCCGGTTCATTGGCTATATTTAAGAGGAAGTTAGATATGGCCCTTGTGGCTAAAGGGATCAGGGGGTATGGAGAGAAAGCGGTACAGGGTTCTGAGTTGGATGATCAGCCATGATCATACTGAATGGCGGTGCAGGCTCGAAGGGCCAAATGGCCTACTCCTGCACCTATTTTCTATGTTTCTATGTTTCTATAGCTGAAATAAGATCATGGTCATTAAGATCAAAAACATTCAAGGATACACATTGTATTGAAAGGACAGGTGGGTAGTCAGAGGGGGTAGGGTTGCTCTGTTGGTAAAACATAAAATCAAATCCTTAGAAAATGGTGGCATAGGATTGGAAGATGTAGAATCCCTTGTGTGTGGAGCTAAGAAACTGCAAGAGTAAAAAGAACATGATTCAAATTATTAACAGGGCTCCAAACAGTAGCCAGGATGTGAGCTCCAAATTACAATGGGAGATAGAAAATGCATGTCGAAGGGCATGTTGCAATAGTCATGGGGGATTTCAACATGCAGGTGGATTGTAAAAATTGGGTTGGTGCTGGATCCTAAGAGAGAGAATTTGTAGAATGCCCAAGATAGCTTTTTAGAGCAGCTTGTGATTGAGCCCACAAGGGAACGGTGTCATGTTATGATCTGGATTTGATTAATGAGTTTAAGGTAAAGGAGCCCTTAGGAGTCAGAGATCATAATATGACTACACCAAGCAACTTGAGAGGGAACCCTAAAGTCAGCATTACAGTGGATTAAAGGGAATTATAAAGCATGAAAGAGAAGCTGACTGAAGTTAATTGGAAAGGGACACTAGCAGGGATGACAGCAGAACAACAGATGCTGAAGTTTCTGGGAGAAATTCAGAAGGCACAGGATAGAAATATCACAAAGAAGTATTATTCTAAAGGCAGGATGACACAACCATGTCTGACAAGGGGAGTCAAAAACAACAAAAATCAAAATTTAAGGCATATAATAGAGCAAAAATTAGTGGGAAGTTAGAGGATTGGAAAGCTTTTAAAAATCAAAAGAAGGGAAATTAAAAAAGCCATGAGGATGGAGAAGATGAAATATGAATGCAAGCTAGCCAATAATTTCAAAGAGGATACCAAAACTTTTTTCAGATATACTGTATAAAGCGTAAAAGAGAGATGTGAATAGATATTGGACTGCTCAAAAATGAAACTGGAAAGATAGTAATAGAGGATGGATGGTAGACAAGCTGTACAAGTATTTTGCATCATCTTCATTGTGGAAGACACTAAGAGTATGCTGGAAGGAAGGAAGCTGCGGGGGACTTTGGGGTTCTTATGTTTAACTGTTGCTCATTCTTTGGGGCACTTCTCTGTTTTCATGGATGTTTGTGAAGAAAAAGCATTTCAGGATGAATATTGTATACATTTCACTGACACTAAATTGGACCTTTGAACCTTTGAACTGAGAGTTCTAACGTTGGGTAAGTCACCTGGACCAGATGGACTACACCACAGTTTTCTGAAGATACCTTTCAAGAATCACTGGGCTCGGGCATGGCTCTAGATGACTAGAAAATTGCAAGTGTCACTCCACTCTTCAAAAAAGGGAGGGAGGCAGAAGAAAGGAAACTATAGGCCAGTTAGCATGTCTTCAGTGGTTGGGGAGATGTTGGAGTTGATTGTGAATGATGAGTTCTCAGGGTACTTGGAAGCACATGATAAAATAGGCTAAAGTCAGCATGGTTTCCTTAAGGGGAAATCATGCCTGACAAACAGGCTGGGATTCTTTGAGGAAATAACAAGTAGGATAAACAGGAGCATCAGTGGATATTGTGTCCTTGGATTTTCAGAAGCATGTGGCAGGAGTAGTTGGGTACCAAGAGCCCATGGTATTATAGGAAAGATACTAGCATGAATGGAGAATTGGCTCATTGGCAAGAGTGGGAGTATAAGGAACCTTTTCTGGTTGGTTGCCAGTAACTCATGGTGTTCCACAGAGTTCGGTGTTGGAACCGTTTGTTTTTACGTTGTACGTCAATGATTTGGCTGATGAAATTGATGGCTTTATAGCCAGGTTTGTGGATGATATGAAGATAGGTGTAGGGGCAGGCAGTGTTGAGGAAGCAGGGAAGTTGCAGAAGGATTTAGACAGATTAGGAGTATAGGCAAAAATGTGGCACATTAAATATAGTGTCAGAACTGTATGGACGTGCACTTTGGTAGAAGGAACAAAATCATAGTGCAAAGTGATTTGGGAGTCTTTGTGCAGGATTCCCTAATAGTTAACTTGCAGGTTGAGACAGTGTTGAAGAAGGCAAATTCAATGTTAGGATTAATTTCAAGAGGATTAGAATATAAAAAACAAGGATGAAAATGCTGAAGATTTATAAAACACTCGTGAGGCGTCACTTGGAGTATTGTGAGCAGTTCTGGGCCCCTTATCTAACAAAGGATGTGCTGACACTGGAGAGGGTTCAGAGGAGGTTCACAGGAATTATTCTAGGAATGGATGTGTTATCATATGAGGAGTGTTTCATGGCTCTGAACCTGTACTCACTAGGATTTAGAAGAATGGTGAGGGGGGGATCTGATTGAAACCTATCAAATGTTGAAAGGCCTAGATGGAGTTGATTTGAAGAGGATGTTTCTTGTAGTTGGGGATGAAGGGATGATCTCACAATGACAGAATGTTGCATTCATACTACATGCTCATTACCTATATTGAGATTTTCATTCTCTACGGTACAGAAGAATCTTACTTCAAGCCAGTTCTCCTTTATCCTGGACATCAAGATAACATTGAGGACAGGATACACTTCAGATGCTGGAATCTGGAGCAACTGGATGAACTCAGTGGGTTGAACAGCATCTGTGGGAGAAAAGAAATTGTCAACGTCTTAGGTCAAAATCCTGCAACATGGCCAACACTGGGAGGTGAAAGGGCATGTGAAGAATGGATTCTGGGATAATTGGTGGACTAAGGATGATATAAGAAGATGGGTAGTGTTAGGGTTAATGTTAGGGTTAATTCGAGACTGCCATTACAGGTCAGGAGTGGCTCACGTAATGAGAGGGTGGGGGGAGCGAAACTGGGGACCCCGCTACACCGAAACTAACAGTGTCACACGATTCAGTAAACAAAAGAAACAGGTAACTCGTGAGCATATGGCTGCGGGCCAATAAGATGGACACAAGTGCCCGATATTACCTAATATGTAGCGGGGGGTTGTGCTGGGGGGAAAAGGGATATAAATAAGAGCAGATTGTAAGGGGAGGTCGGAACGCGCCTTCTCCAGCGATTCCGTCGATTCGCTGTACCAGTTACGAATTCTGCAATAAACCTAAGTTTTGTAATATTCCGGTGTTGGTTGTCTCTCTTCCTAAACGAACACAGGGCAGAATTTCAAGCCCAACAGTAGGTAATGCCATTAGGAAAGGCAAGAAGAGGTCAGACTAAAGATTGCGGCAGGTGAAGGATTAATGAAGGCATACAGTGAAAGGAGAAAAGATCAGGAGGAGCAAGGTGTGAAGATGGGAGATAAGTAACAAAACACTACTAGAGCTGGATTTGGTTCAGTAAACAAAGTGAAAATTGGAATCATTAGAGTATTAGAAGAGAAGCAAGAGTGAAGGAGAGATGAACTAGATGTGGGGAGTGTTGTAGCAGGTGGAGCCAAGAGGAGGAAGGAGACAAAGAGTAAAGTGAGGTGGGTCTGGCAGAGGGTGAGAACGGGTACAATAATGAGGGCAGCACACACAAAATGCTGGAGGAACTCAGGTCAGGCAGTATCCATGAAAAAAAAACAGTCAACATCTCGGGCCAAGATGCTTCTTAAGGATTGAAAAGGAAGGGAGAGGATGCCAGAATAAAAAAGTAGGGGAAGTGAAGAAGGATAGCTAGGAGGTGATAGGTGAAGCCAGGTAAGTGGGACGGGTAAAGGGCTGGAGAGGAAGGAATCTGACAGGAGATGAGAGTGGACCATAGGAGAAAAGGAAGGAGGAGGGATGCCAGGGGGTGAGAAGGGGTAAGAGGCCAGTGTGGGGAATAAATGAAGATTGGAGTGGGAGGGAATTGTTTTGTACTGATAGGAGGAATCAATATTCATGCAATCAGGTTAGAGGCTACCAAAATGGAATACAAGGTGTTGCTTCTCCACCCCGAGGGTGGTCTCATCATGGCACAAGAGGAGGCCATGGAATATGTCAGAATGGGAATCGGAATTAAAATGTGTTGGCCACTGTGAAGTTCCACTTTTGACGGATGGAGCATAGGTGTTCGACAAAGGGTTCCCCCAGTTTACAAAAGATCTCATCTAAGCAGTGAAGGCAGCATTGGGTGCAACATATGATGAGAGCACTGGAGTACATCTGGGAGTCAGATCTTGGTATATTAATGCTATTGGGTTGTACAATACCCAGGTTGGATATAAGGAGATATTCCCTCAGTTTGCTTTGGGTTTCACATTAACATTGAGAACTCGCTATGTGAGAAGTGATAGATACACATTGAGCACCTCACTACTGTTGGAAGAACACAATTCATTGCTGAACACACTGTTTATCAAAGATTAGATCACTATGCCCTCAAAAACTGCACTCAAAGGAAAATCAGGTCTTAAAATAAAGTGAATAGCCCCACTCTTATGTCTGACTCACACTTTTATTGGGCATGATTTGCCTCTGGGAAAATAAGGCTGATGAATTTTACTTTATGGAAAGCAAATCCTGACACCAATACTTTATTTTCTACTTTGAACTTGTATTTATTACTAATTAGGGTAGTTATTAGATGACTTAATCACAGTGAAAGCAAATCTATTTAAGCAAATGTTTGTTAAGTGCTGATTTGTTTATTTAGAAATTGCTACTAATGTGTAATGCTCACAGTGCTTTCTTGTAAATTTGATTACTAAGGATTCTTGTCCTTTTGGATCTGTCACATTTAATTTAGTTCAAGTTCAAGTTTAATTATCATTCAACCATATATGAATCCCCATGAATACTGCCAAATGAAACAGTGTTACTCTGGAGTCAAGATGTAAAGCACAGTATCAACAGTCATACGCAGCACAAGCACATATAGTAGACACAAGATAGCAAGCACATATAAGCAGTAAAATACAGTTGCACACAAACAAAATATAGCCCAAGTCCCTGAGTTCACGAATGCTGCAGCAATCTGCAGGCAGTCACAGTACGGTGTGTATTCTGCTGTGCGAACACTGGGATCAGCACCGACTCCAGCATAGACACTGTACCACAATGCCTCTGGCACTTCGGTGCAGCACACGAACTCTGACCCCTCTGGCTCTGCTGGGCAACTGTAAACAGGCAAGACCGTGGCTTGAGGCCTAATCTTCACTATGACTGAGGCCACACAGCTCCCCTGCTCCCCACCACTGCCGCTCACTAATAAATCAGGGAATTGGAATTACAGTATTTCACATTAATAATGTCTCACAGGGTCTTGTGATCACAAGAAAAGTGACCTAGACAATGACTCAACGTTAGACTACACACAGCCTTCGTGCATCAATTCCTCCAATACCTCTCTGACACAGGCAGCAGCATGATCCTTCAGTTACTCCACCATTGAACAACTCACCAATGAGGAATGCCTGCAGAACCCTAAGCTCTTAATGTCCAGCAGCATCTTCCGATCGTTAAAACAAACTATTAGAAAAGCTAACAATGCCTTTGTTTGGCCCGTAAAAGCCGTTACATCTGAGCACGTCGCTATAATACTAGATCCCAATGACTCAAGTTTGGTGTAGTTAAGTGCATTTTGACAACAGTACTGGAGTTTCATGCCATCACTTGGTTAGAACGAGCACTGCACTATCAGCTTTAATATTTTTCTTACCTCCAGTATCTCTCCGGGAAGAAGTGGAAATCTAGCGACATATTCAACACTGTCATTAGTGGTTAACCCGAGCTGACAATATCTCTGAACCCTAACTGAGCAATAAAAATGGTTAACAGATGTAATAGTGGAGAGGCTTCATTAATTCATATGCTTTGGTCATGTTCGAGCCTTGAAAAATATTGGAAAGATGTATTCCAAACTTTTTCTGTACATTTTAAAGTTAATTTTAAGCCCAATCCTTTGACTGCCTTATTTGGTATCGTTGAGGAAAGAGCTATAATTTTGGAGCCTTCTCATTTGCGGGTACTGGCTTTTATTTCTCTTATGACTAGGAGGGCAATCTTCCTTAAATGGAAGGAGATTGCCCCCCTCCACACGTGCTCAATTGTTATGCGATGTTACGTCATGTTCAAACTTAGAGAAGATTCGTTGTTTGATTTCTGATTCTAACCAAGATTTTCAAGTGCTATGGGGACCCTTTCTGAAATATTTTAAGTCTTTGAATTGTTATTGTTATTAAAATATAGATCCGGGCTATTATTATAAAACACTATATGGTAAAGTACTCTTTTTTTTCTCATTTTTTTTAACCAGCCAGCTTTGTCTTGGTAGAGCGTGTAGATTTTTAAAATAATATAATTAACCATATTATTATTGTATTTCATAATTCAATTTATTTTATTTGATTGATCATGAATATGGGATACCGTGATTGTATCAGTGTGATTTATATATAGTGCATTTTGTGCTATCTTACTTTGATTTATAATAAGTATCCTTATGAATTCTGTATTTGTGTATATGAAATTTAATAAAATATATTGGAAAAAGAAAATAAAATACGGATTAATTCTGTTTTCAAGGTCTGTCCTTCCCCAAAGCAGTGAGACTGCAGACGAGCAACTCGGGAAAGACTATGGCTCTAACATTCTCACAGACATTACCACATGAGGAAGCCACGGAAGAGTGAACACTCTGTTTTCCTGAAGGAGTGGCATTTCAGGAGCCAGTTTATCAAACACACTTGTCAGTCAGGAGTCAGCCCGGGTGCTTCCTCTAAAATACCATCCATATGACTGCTGGTTTGAAAACACCAGCTGGTTTTTATCACCCAATTAGTTAATGAGGTTATAATGATGAGGTGATAAAATAGCAGAGCAACGACTGAAGCAACAAGCCATTCCAATGTCCCTGTTATACTAGGAGTCATCTGTTGTGCATTTAATATTTCAAGAATAGTTGAATAAAATTGTAAATGTTTTAGTTGATTAAGCATTTTTTGTTTGTTTAAATAATTCAATATGCCAAAGAAACGTGAATGGCGTATGTTATTATGTCACCACGTCATAAGTGAGCACCTCACTGAAATAAAGCTAGACATATACAAGTTATCCCCAGCCTCCATGTTTTTCTTTCAATTAATTTTATCTGTTGGAATTACGAAATATAACAGTGGCAATGAGGAAGTTTTAATATGAACTCAGAATGACTACCTACCTGTTGAAACGCAGCATGCTTTTTCCTTTGGAATTGGAGAAAGACGGTCAATTTAAAAGAAAGCAGAAAATGGACAAAATTCACGAGTGCATAAACAATGGGTTCTGGATGATAATTTTTTTTAAAGCAGAAATGCTAGCTAAATTGGAAAGAGAGACATGTTTAATTGCTCAACAGATAATTGGGGAATGAATACAAAACAAATTGAGCAGTATTTTGAGGCAAATGAAATAACCAATGAAAAATGAGTGTCAGTTTTACTAGGTGCAATAGGTGGAAGCACTTTTAGGTTGCGTAGAAGTTTAAATGCTCCATCTAATCCAGCCGAAATGCGAAATGAGTTGTGCTGATATTATGAAAGGACTTCAGGAACATTTAGAACCCAAACTATTGTTGATTGCAGAACACTTTAGGTTTCATAAGTGGAATCAAAAGGAAGGGGAGTCAATTTCAGCTTAATTGAAGAAATTAAGTGGCTGAATTGAAGAAATTGTCTGGGCATTGTGAGTTCAGTAATGGGATAAATGATGCCCTGAGAGATAGTTTAGTTTGTTGAATGTTACAAGAAAGCATTCAAAAGAGCTTCTTACTGAAGCACAGCTCACATTTAAAAGATCTGTTGAAATTGCAGAGTCAATGGAAACAGCAGCCAGAGCTGCAATTGAGTTGCAGACAGGAATGAAATTGAATGCGAACGAAATTGCAACATCTAAACAGAAACCGGCCTGGCCAAGCAAATTGTGTTAATGCTATGACTGGGGCTCACATACAGGCCAAGATTAGAGTAACCATCAACTCAATACTGAAAGTAGATCAATACCCTGTCCTAGGATAGAGGACATCTTTGCAAACCTTTCTAGAAGGAAACACTTCAGCAACGTGGGCTTTGCTGAAGTCTACCTACAGATGGAGATGGAAGAAAAGTCCAAAGTGTTTCTCACCGTAAAAATCCACAAAGGGCCTCACTACTATAATCGACTTATTTTTGGAGTAGCATCTGTACCTTCACTCTGCAGAAAGCTATGAACCAAGACTTCTCGCGGTGTCAGGTCTACATGACAACCCAAAATGGCTGGAACCCAAAAGAGTAGCAGAAATTCCAGTTTCCCCATTGTTACCAGCACCAGGCTGAACTTGCCTTTGACAGGGGTTGCCTTTTGTGGAGATTGAGAGTTGTGGTACTATCCAAGCTGAGAGCTGAAGTGTGAAGCAGTCACACGCTTGTCACCTAGGCGCGCTCAAAGTGAAAGTGTTGGCTCAAAGGTTTACCTGGTGGCCTGGAATAGATCAGCAGATCAAACATGCTCAGAAGGTGCCAGGAGCAGTATCTCCCATCCCTGGGAGTGATCTGCATTGTCCTGTCAGAGGATTTATGTGGATTTTGTCGGAACATTCATCGGCACAAATTTCTTGTTAGTAGTGGATATAGCTAGAAAGTGGCCAGAAGAGTTCCCAAATAGCCTCCACTACAGCCTCACACACTATTGATATGTTGAGAAGTCCTTTCTCAAGCACTGGTGTTCCATCCAGCTGCAAATGGCTTGTTGGAAAGATTGACCAGACTCTAAAGAATGCACTGCAAGCAATGTCAGCAGAACACACTATACTGACACTGAATCAGAAGCTCACTAATTTCCTCCTTGCATATCGGGATATGCATATCTTTCCTATCAATCCGGGATTGTGCCGGAGGATTGGCGTATTGCTCATGTGGTTCCATTGTTTAAAAAGGGTTCTAGAAGTAAGCCTAGCAATTATAGACCTGTCAGTTTGACATCAGTAGTGGGTAAATTAATGGAAACTATTCTTAGAGATAGTATTTATAATTATCTGGATAGACAGGATCTGATTAGGAGTAGCCAGCATGGATTTGTGCGTGGAAGGTCATGTTTGACAAACCTTATTGAATTTTTTGAAGAAGTTACGAGGAATGTTGATGAGGGTAAGGCAGTGGATGTAGTCTAAATGGACTTCAGCAAGGCCTTTGACAAAATTCCACATGGAAGGTTAGTTAAGAAGGTTCAGTCGTTAGGTATTAATGCTGGAGTAATAAAATGGATTCAACAGTGGCTAGATGGGAGATGCCAGAGAGTAGTGGTGGATAATTGTTTATCGGGATGGAGGCCAGTGACTAGTGGGGTGCCTCAGGGATCTGTTTTGGGCCCAATGTTGTTTGTAATATACATAAATGATCTGGATGATGGGGTGGTAAATTGGATTAGTAAGTATGCCGATGATACTAAGGTAGGAGGTGTTGTGGATAATGAGGTGGGTTTTCAAAGCTTGCAGGGAGATTTATGCCGGTTAGAAGAATGGGCTGAATGTTGGCAGATGGAGTTTAATGCTGAGAAGTGTGAGGTTCTACATTTTGGCAGGAATAATCCAAATAGAACATACAGGGTAAATGGTAGGGCATTGAGGAATGCAGTGGAACAGAGAGATCTAGGAATAACAGTGCATAGTTCCCTGAAGGTGGAGTCTCATGTAGATAGGGTGGTGAAGAAGGCTTTTGGAATGCTGGCCTTTATAAATCAGAGCATTGAGTACAGAAGTTGGGATGTAATGTTAAAATTGTGCAAGGCATTGGTAAGGCCAAATTTGGAATATTGTGTACAGTTCTGGTCACCGAATTATAGGAAAGATATCAATAAATTAGAGAGAGTGCAGAGAGAATCTACTAGGATGTTACCTGGGTTTCAGCACTTAAGTTACAGAGAAAGGTTGAACAAGTTAGGTCTCTATTCATTGGAGCGTAGAAGGTTGAGGGGGGATTTGATCGAGCTATTTAAAATCTTGAGAGGGATAGCTAGAGTTGACGTGAATAGGCTGTTTCCATTGAGAGTAGGGGAGATTCAAACGAGAGAACATGATTTGAGAGTTAGGGGGCAAAAGTTTAAGGGAAACACGAGGGGGTATTTCTTTACTCAGAGAGTGGAAGCTGTGTGGAATGAGCTTCCTGTAGAAGTAGTAGAGGCCAGTTCAGTTGTGTCATTTAAGGTAAAATTGGATAGGTATATGGACAGAAAAGGAGTGGAGGGTTATGGGCTGAGTGCGGGTATGTGGGACTAGGTGAGAGTATGCGTTCAGCATGGACTTGAAGGGCCGAGATGGCCTGTTTCCATGCTGTGATTGTTATATGATTATATGATTATATATATCGCAATATATCACACTCCACAACCAGCACCTCACCAGCTATGCTGTTCCTGAGTCGTCCCTGGCACTCACGCTTGGATCTGCTCAAACCCCATCTCAGGAGTATGCAGGGTAAACAGCTGAGACAAATGGGGAGTTCCTCAAACAAGGAGATTTGATGTTTCACCCCTGGAAAAGCAGTTCTGGCAAGGGACTACAGAGGTGACCAAAAGTGGGTACTTGGAAAGATTAATGATAGAACTGGACCACTCTCCTACACAGTGGAGACTGTGTCTAATGTTATCTAGAGACAACACATTGATCAGTTGAGGAGAGCGGGGTCAATTGTGAAAGAAGCATCATGTCCAGAACTGTCAGAACCATTTCCTGCAGTCCCAGAGTCAACTCCTACGGAAGCCCCAGAACCTAAGATTGCTTCACAGCCGCAAATCTCTTCTGCCAAGCACAGTGACCTCCTTTGTCAGGAAAGATGGTATTCTACAAGAGTATGAAATTCTCCACAGCAATTAAATCAGACTTGAATGTGAAAAATTGAAATTTACTATGCTGTGGATGTCTATATATTAGTTGTATTATATATTCCGATGTATACTGTATATATGTTGAGATGCATTCTATATTGAGTTGGAGTTTATAGCTAAAATTTGAAGAGTGTTGTGCATTTAATATTTCAATAATATTTGAGAGATATTGTGAATATTTTGTTTGATTAAGCCTTCTTTGGTTAAAGAATATTTTAGGGTCATATGTAGCAGTGTATGAATGGCATAAGTCATTATGCCAGCATAACGTAAGTGAGCGCCTCACTGAAGTAAAACTAAAGGTACACAAGTTATCCCTGCTCCTGTGTTTTTGAGTTACAAAAAATAACATTATCTTAATCCCTTGATAGATTATTGCTCCCTAATTATTCTTTGTTTTCAAAGATGAGACAAAACTTATATTCAATGGTAACTTTCAGCAGTGACTCCAATAGCAGTCAGTTTGTGAACACTTGGAAATCTGACATTTGTGAAGAGGGAAAACGGAAGTTTTGTTTTTAATTTAACTTTCTCCAGAGGGAGGTACATCTCATCTCATTTGGGATTGCAGCTTCCAAACTTACTCTCCTACCTCGATTAGGGTGTGGAAAATATGCACATTTACTTTCATTCCTTGTGGCTGTGCAGTGCACAGTCAGGAACGCCCAAAATGGTCTGGGTCCTGGCCTGTCCACGGAGCAGCCTATATCCAGAAAAGCTCAATAACTCTGTTGTGAATTGTTGCACAATGATAATTTGTGAATGGAGATAACCAAAACGTTACTACATTGAGAATGGATTGGAATATGGCATTCGTCCTCCGTAGCAGTGGACTGGCAAACCCAAGTTCAACCCACATTAACTCTAAGAGGGTGTCTTTGCTGTAGTCTCATCTAGTGAAGAATGTGGCAGATAAACACAGGTTAATTCCTCATCTGAGAAAAGGAAGAAGAATAAGAGGGGTATTCTTCCACTTGTCCTGTTGGTCTTGTCCGTGAATAGAAAAGGCAAAATGGGGGGGAGGGGGGTAAAAAAAATAGGCAAAATATGAGTTGTGATAATGCTGATCTGGTGTGACACAAATATAAGTAGACATTCTTAGTGTTTCGGAGTGTTGGTGACATAAAAATTGTGGACATCTGATCACCGTTTCCCATGAGCTTATAAATCTTTTCTAAAACTTTTCTCAGGAACACAACATAGTAAATCACAAACATAATACAAAGTTTTGTTCTGACACACATCTACATAAAAGGACCCTTCTGCTCAATTAATTCCAAAGTTAATTTTGATGAATAATAACAATTTTGTATTATTTGCATCGCTTGGGATCATCACGATGACATGAAAACAATTGATTTCTTAGATTGTCAAAATTCAGGAAAGAATAATCTCAGATATGTTAATTGTTATGTAGATCCTCTAATATAATTAAGCAGCACATTCTCAATCTTTCATTTTAAAACATTTCTTTTATAAAACACTTTTGTAATGTTTTGTAACTTCCAAACGTTAAATTAATTCAAAGGAAGATGCAAGAGTATAACTGTGAGTCTAACTTTGAGTTTCAGGCAGACGTGTATCATGTTGTAGTGTGATGATGCATGCAATTCACATACTTATACATAAAATCCATAATGAATTATTTAAATGAACAAGAATACTTAATTAAATATATTTACGATTACTCAAATATTATTGAAATATTAAATACACAATGCTCCTCTTTTCTTAGCTATAAACTCTGGATCAATAATGAATGCATCTTGTTTAAGGAGCTTTCAATTTATCTCAGCTGTTTGTCCTGTATCCTGCTTCTGAGATTTGTGCTGAGGAGATCCAAGTGTGAACACCAGATATGACCCAGCAACAGCATAGCCAGTGAGTTGTTGGCTGTGGAGTGTGTTGCATTACAACATGCAAGGAGGAAATTGATGAGCTTCTGTTCAGTGTTAATTGTTCTGCTGACATTGCTCTCAGTGCTTTCTTTAAACTCCGGACAAACCTTTCCATCAGCCATTAGTAGCTGGGAGGTACAGTGCAGATGTAATAAGTTTTCTTCCATTCATTTTTAGGAATGATTGAAACTGTTCTCCCACAAAGACTAGTCCATTGTCACTGACTAAGTGTTCTGGAACAACATTTCTTGCGAAGAGGCTTCTCGATGAGTCAACAGTGTGCGAGGCTGTAGTGGAGGTTATTGAGAACACTTCAGACCACTTTGTACCTGCCATTACTACCATGAAATTTGTGCCCAATAGCAGTCTGAACACATGAATCCTCTGCCAGGTCAAGGCAGGCCATTCCCAGAGACGGAGAGGTGCTTCTCTTGACATCTTCTGGACATGTTGGCATCCCATACAGTGTACAGCAAGCTTCTTGATCTGCTGGTCTATCCGAGACCATCAGACAAAGCTTCAAGCCAGCACTTTCATTTCAACCATACCTAGATGACCGTCATGCAGCTACTCCAACACTTTAGCTCTTAGCTTGGATGGTACAACAACTTTAAATCCCCACATAAGACAGCCCTCGTCAAAGGCAAGTTCACATCGGCCCTCTAAACAATGGGAAAACTAGAGTTTCTGAAGAATGTTCCAGCCATTTTTGATGGCCAAGAAGATCCAAGAGAGTAAGGGTTCTTTTCTAGTTTCCCTTTCGATCATCTCTGTCGTAAAAGGAAGATTTTCAATTGGCGTTAGGGAGAATATGTAAAGAGTGTTCTTTTTTTGTAAATTTTTCTGGTATTTCCATTTCCAGGGGTAAACAGGATAATACATCAGCATTTTCTGATTAGTCATCCTCCTAAACTCAATCTTACAATTGTGTTCTCCACGAAACAGAACCCATCTCTGCATTCACGCTGTTGCTGTTAGTGGAACACCCTTCTGTGGTCTGGAAATGGACACTAGTGGTTGCTGATTTCTAATGAGGGTAAACTCTCTCTCATACAAGTACTGGTTGAAGCATTTTACACCCCAAACCACACTCAAGTCTTCTCTGTCAATCTGTGCGTAATTTTTCTCTGAAGTGGTAAGGGAACGTGATGTAGGTCTATGGGGCATTCACTGCCATCGCTCATAACATGTGACCTTACTGTGCCTATGCCATAGGTTGAGATGTCATAGGCAAACGTGACTGGAAAATGTGAATCATAATGTGTGAGTACAGAGTCTGATGTTATCATTTCCTTTATCCTTTTGAAAGCCACCTCACACTGCTTTGCCCATTACCATCGCTTCCCAATCTGCAGTAACGAGTTTATGGGGTGGAGCACAGTCGCCAGGTTTGACAAGAACCTGTTACAGTAGTTGACAAATCCTCAAAAGGATCACAACTGTGACACATCCCCAGGACTTAGGGCATCCACTGCTTATTGAATTTTCTCAGCGCACTTGTGTAATCCTGGTGTATCAATCATATTGACCAGAGTAAATATTTCACACCTGTAGCATCGTGCTGTGCACCCACAATTTTCTAATCTTATTAATACTGCCTTGAGTTTTTGAAGATGTTCCTTGTCATCCTTACTAGGAACAATGATCATCCAGCTAACACTGTGTGCCTGGGCAGCCTTTCAGTGCCGATGCTCCTCCAGAAATGTTAAATGCAAGCTTTGTTTCAGTTAGGAGCTTTCTTGTAAGATTCTGCAAACTAAATGATCTCTCGGTACATCATTAAGACAATCATTGTATTGACAATGCTCAGCAAACTTCAAATCAGTCACGTTTGCAGAAATGGACTCCCTTCCTTTTCATTCTGTTTATGAAACCTAAAGTGTTCTGCAATTAAGAATAGCTTTGGTTCTAAATGATTCTGCACTACTTTAAGAATAACAGCAAAACTCATTTCTGCTGGTTTGGTTGGAGCAGTCAACTTCAAAGAAAACTATGCCTTTAAACCATAAACCAAAAGAACTCAGCAAAGTTTGTATTGTTTCTCATTGGCTGTTTCGTTTACTTCAAATTCTGTTGAATTTGCTCAGTTAATCTGTTGTGTAATCAAATGTGCCAATCTTTCTGATGTAGACAGCCATTTATGCTCTTTTTCATGATGATTAACATCTGGAACTCACTGTTTATGAACCCATAAATTTTGCTCTTTTTTAAAAACTTGACTGCCTGCACGCACTGGGCTATTTTTTTTTTAAATTGGCTATTCCCCACTGCGTTTGTTTTAGTTCAAATATCTTGCTGCATTTCAACAGGTTGATAGCTGTCCAGGTTTCATTTTGAAAGTACCTTGTTGCCAATATTATGTTTTGTAACTTCCAATCTTTAAACTAATTTTAAAAAAGACACTGGAGTCCAAAATGTGAAGCTAACTTCAGGTTTTCCTTTAAGTGAGGTGCGCACATATCATGTGGTAATGTAATGATATATACATTGTATTTTATATATAATCTAATGGATTATTTAAATGAACAAGAATGCTTAATCAAAAATATTTACACAAGATTACTCAAATATTACTGAAATATTAAATACACACTTTACTTATTGTCTGTTAAGGAAAATATATACATAGGCCTACCCCTATGCTTGTTATGCATTTTGAGAGCTTTGTTAGTTTTCATCTGTGCAACATATTGTACAATAATTCTCAAAGAAGTAGCAATCTCTCTTTTTAACTAGCCAGTCTATGAAGCATTCGCAATTACAAATAGCTTGCAATAAGCTTACTTTGTTTATCTCAGTCATGGCTCAGCTCGGAGTTCTCTCACCTCTGAGTCAGAAGGTTGAGAATTCAGGCCGTACTCTGGAGACTTGAGCACATATTCAATGCAGAGTACAAGTGTTCTATAGTGTTGAAGGAGACATGAAGCCAAAGTTTTCTCTGTTGCATCCCATACCATTCCTAAGAAGAACATAAGTGATTCCAAAATGTCCCTAACAATATTTGCACCACAAGGATTACTACTTAATCAAAATGATCAAGTCATTATGGGAAATGCTATATAAAAGTAATCTGGTTTGTTACTAAATTACAACAATAACAGTGGTTCAGAAGTATTTCATTGGTTACAATACATTTTCAAATTTGTAAAAGGTATTCTAATATGTGCTTGTACCACTTGAATGTTTTAACATAACAGTGAACCAAGTCAACCAAGTTAAAGCGATGATCTTTTTTTAATCAGAAATTAAAGTAATACTGTGGCTTTGATTGGACTAATATCACAAAAACAGCCAAATTCACCTCAGCGTCTATACTGTGTGTTAAATTATGACACATTATGTGCATCTCTTGCAAGTTTCCCAAGGTACTGTTGGTGTGAGTGAAGTCATGTGGCTCAATGCTTTCTGGCAATCCAGAAATATCACAGGAAAACATCAAAACCCTTGACAGGAGAACAGCTGGGAAAACAGAGTATACGTTTCCTAACTAGGGAAAAAAGAATCTAACATTTTGTTTCTTTGCTTTATTGTTCCCTTGGCACTTCTAACACCTGCTAATCAAATCTCCATTTAATGCATGGTCCTGCAGCTCTTCTGGGAACAAGAGTACAGTGTATGAGATTATACCAAGAATACTTCACACCAAAATCCCACAAGCACAGCCTGAAAACATTAGAAACAGCACCAGTGCTAAACTCAATAGGGAATTTGGCATTTGTTAAATTGTTCATCAGAAATATTTAATGACTATTAATTAACTAAGTACTTTTTCAAAGAAATAGGTGTAGTTTTTGAAAATGCATTAAATTCTGCCATTTCCTTTGTTTCAAAGAATAGCAAATGGATGTAGCTTTAGGCGTTAGTGGAGGCTCACGCTCTGATAACAGACAGATGGCATAATACAATCAAAAGCCCTGCATTTGACCACCTCATCCTTTTATGAACATTTATTCTGTCAATTTTTCATTTTCTAGTATTTCATGGTTGTCAGGGACTTCTATGTCTATACCCTGACACCCGTAATTTATGGAAAATAGGAAATTTAAACTGGGAACAAAGTAAAGAGAAACTAGACAGCTTCAAAAACAATGCATTGTTTCATTGTTTTTATATTTATTATTATTTTATTTAACAAAAATGTGCAATATAAATCCCATTTAGAAAAGA
Source organism: Hemitrygon akajei (assembly GCF_048418815.1). Classification (NCBI taxonomy): domain Eukaryota; kingdom Metazoa; phylum Chordata; class Chondrichthyes; order Myliobatiformes; family Dasyatidae; genus Hemitrygon; species Hemitrygon akajei. The sequence goes on from NC_133145.1 coordinate 31,578,853, forward strand.
AATCATGCTGTTAATACTTTTGTAAAAAATCAATGTTAGTAAGGAACTGTTGTCAAAGTATTATCCCTTTCTAATGAAAAGTGGGAAGAGCATAAATTAACACATCATCTCTAAACAGAAAGAAGTGCAGTGTTGAACCCTTTTTCATTTCTCTGTATTTAGTTAGTAGTTTTATTGAATTAGTGACTCACAGCATAAACGCTTTATAAAATTGATGTCAATTCGAATACAATCTAAACTTGTATTAAAATGCAATCTGATGCTGCAGGACATGTTATTAATTCTGTGAGTTATGGTAATTTTTAACCAAAAATCTTCCATATATTCTGCCAATCTCTGAGAACAAAATTTGTAGAGTGTGAAACACTACATCAAAGTATTGTTTAAAATTATACATTGATAATTGCATTTGCTAACTGATAGAGAATACGCTGAGGCAATGGAAGGATTCGATCTTTCAAGCTTGGCATATGGACAAAGAACGGGAAACAGCTGGAAGCAGTATGAAAAGACTGACTCCAGAAAGCATGAGGACAAGATAGTTCAGGGTAAAAGAAGTAAATCAGCTTTGGCTAAGCAGGCACCAGAGAACGAGCATGAGCCAAAGTGCCATGAAGCAAGGCTAATTGTCTTTTAGCATGATTACAGAGAGTGCATCTGCCAATAAACTATCAAAATGAGGATTCAGCAGCAAGAAAGCAATAGAAAAAAATCAATAATTGCCTTCACGTTGTTAAGGTTTCTACTTAAAATATCAGTTGGCTTAATGGTATTCAATCAGCATTGAACTGTTTTAATACATTTATTCGATGTGGAAGTAATATCTTCTGATGGTTTAATCCTGCAATGTGAAATGACAGCAAGATTAACAAAAATAACAAAAATTTTAATTATTATTTAAGATCCAAAATGATTGGCTTCAACATCAGTCAGGGCAACAACTAGGACAAGTTCTGTTCTGCAAGAACTGGAGTCCAGTTTTCCCTCTGCATTCTGTGTTTTAGCTCTACAATATGTGACATCTTTATCAAATTGGTTCCTTGTCCAGAAGTTGAGCTAATTTTCCGATGGGTATGAACGATGCAAAGGAGATCCCAGCCTCAGGCGCTTCTTGCAAGACTGCAGCTGTGATAGCAGCAGTTCAGGTGGTGGGGAGATGCACAGGTTGGGGAAGAGGGGAGTTTGTGCAAGGTGGTGTCCAAACTCTTGAAGGGATACACTGTACCTAATCCTTCGGTTTGGGATCAGATCCCATAAACCAGATTCTAAATCCACCTGATGTCCAATTCCTCAACCTATGATCCTGATGTTGAGGTTGAAAATCCAGTGCCTGAGATATTTAATTCCAAGAGCTGTCTGACCCTAGGAGAAAGCAGTTTCTAATCACAGACCTTAGGCAACAATATCGGAGGAGTGTGCATGTCTGGAGCCAGAGAGGTACTTGAGGTGACAGGGATATTCTGAGGTCAGGGATAAAGTATTTTTGCTTACTAGGAAGGAGCTCATTGAGTCTATGCTTGAATTTTGTAAAATAATCCAGCCAGTCCCATTTAATTGTTCAAATTATCCATCCGTGTCCATCAAATTCTCTCTTGAAAACACTGACTGAGTCTTTTCCCACTACCCCTAAAGTCAGGGATTTCCAGATCAAAATCTTATAACCTGCATTTTTTTAAAAAATACCCTTACATTTCACACTCCACCCCCATAATGTAATGTTTTACCTTTAAACTTATGTTCCAAACTGATTGGACAATCAGTTAATGGTACCAGTCTTTCTGTATTGGTCCTGTTCAAATCAATTGCAGTCCTGTCCATCTCCATCAAATCTCCCTCAGCCTTTACTAAGCCAAAGAGCATGACCACAGTTTCCATAAATTAACCTTATGACCAATTTCTTCCCCTACAACCATCCTAGCAGCTACTTCCTGCACCTTTTCTATGTCTTTCATATTCTTCACATATTAAAGTGACCTGATCTGCAATCTCTTTTTAAAACCGTTTCATAGCTTAACACCTGACAGAATCCCCATTGTTTTTATATCTTTTTAATCTCCTAGACATGGTGATGATCTTCCCCAAAACCTCAGCTTTATCTTTATAATTCCTTTCATATCCAGGAACATAAGACTGCTCCAAGTGTTAGAAATCAGCATGGCAATCTTCAAATTATCGAGATTGGTTTCAAGCTTACTAAGTTGATGGCGGTATGAGAACCTCATATTTGTTCTCAGTGATCCTTGTAAAATATAGCCCTGGTGACAGCTTGGGTGGCTGTGTTTCTACTACGGCAGGTGTAAGGTGCTCTGCTAGCCTACAGGTCAGACAAGGTGTAGCACCTGCTTAGCCCTCCAATCAGGGTCATCTGAAGCCATGGGAGCAGATGGTGGATGGTCATATAAGCAGCTGGTGCAAATCACAAGTCCCGGTTATGTGACCACTGACGCCAGGCAGACAATCTCTGAAGAGTATTGACATTGGCTGTGGTCACCCATCTTGTAAAGACTCTGCCCAGAAGTCAATGGGAAAACACTTCTGTAGAACATGCCAAGAATAATCATGGTCATAGGTCATAACTACCCACGTCATATACGATGATGATGACGACGACGATGACGGACTGCTTTCATGCGTCAGATCCACAAGCTGCGGCCTATGATTTTGTCTGTTTAAAAATAACCCACATATTTGACTGCAAACAAGAGAAAATGTGCAGATGCTGGAAATCCAAGCAACACACATAAAATGCTGGTGAAGGGTCTCAGCCCGAAATGTCGACTGTACTCTTTTCCATGGATGCTACCTGGCCTGCTGAGTTCCTCCAGCATTTTGTGTGCATTTCCTATATTTGATAGAGCAGTTTCAATAAGCGGACTAAACATTATTGCTTCATTGTTAATTTTACACCATATCTTTTACAGCTGACAATAATCTACATGGATAAAATTTTACTCTTTGGCATAGTCAGCATAATCCATTTGTCAAAGCCATTGAACTATTGAACATATCGGTAACAAAGAAAGTCAACCACTTAGTTAACAACACTAGTGCCTCTCAGTGTGGTTTATGGTCATGGCAGGTTAAGATGATAGAATTATTACAGAACAGCAAGTAGCCTATTTGATCCATTCCCTGCTCATTCCCATAATCTGCATTTTTAGTTTCAAATATTTACTCTACTTCCCTTTAAAAACTACCATAAGATCTGTGAGCACCTTACTATTCCAAATAATAACTGTCTGTGATGTTACATATCTTCCCTCCAATCACCCCTGCATCTTCTGCCAAGGGGTTTAAATTTGTATGCTTTGCCCCCTGGCCCCTACTCTAATAGGAACAGTTTCTTTCTATTCATGTCAAGTAAATCTTTTATGACCCTGTGCATACCTGTCAAATCTCTTCTCAACAGATTTTGCCCTCACAACTAAGACTTTCTAGTCCATCTTCATGAGTGGAAGCCCTCAACCCTGTTAGACTTCAAGTAAATCTGTTTTCAAATCACTCCTGGACTTTCTCACCCTTCTAGTCACCAATAGTTTGATACACAACTCTTTACGTATCCTAACCAGTATTTTATAACATTCAAATAACCTTGCTTCTATACTCATTGCCTCTATTATAACCATAAAATAACCATATAGCAATTACAGCACAGAAACAGGCCATCTCGGCCCTTTTAGTCCGTGCCAAACACTTACTCTCACCTAGTCCCACTGACCTGCACTCAGCCCATAACCCTCCATACCTTTCCTGTCCATATACCTATCCAATTTTGTTTTTATGACAAAATCAAACCTGCCTCTACCACTATTAGGAAGTAATTAGGATAGTGCTTTGCTTTTATCAACCTACCATCAACAATAATTTAGATGTTCTTATAGTTCATTTAGAATTGTACCACCTAGTCCATATTATCTCTCCTCACTCTTCACATATATCTTTCACATCTGTCCATTTCTGCTTCCAAATATTTGTACATAATGCATTGTAAATTGAAGTTGCTCTGTTAATTAACTGGACAATAATAATGGCATTTTATGAATATGCATTATGCAGTGAATGGCATCAAGTATTTAAAACATGTCACAACATGTTTTCAATGTAAAGTGAAGCACAGCTTCAGGGAACTAGGTTTGATCCTGACCTTGGCATTCCCTTTGTGAAGTTTGTATGCTTTCCCTGTGAATATGTGGGTGTTCTGTTTCCATTCTACACAAGTCTAACACATAGGAGCACAGACACGGCATTCAGCACATCGAGTCTGCTCCATCATTTGATCATAGCTGATTTATTTTCCCTTTCAACCCTATTGTAATGCCTTTACCCACAACCTTTAATGTCCTTCCTAATCAAGAACTTATTAGTCTCCACTTCTTATTCTAGACTTCCTAGATATGTTCACACATCCAAAGAAATGTTGGTAATTAGCTGCCATAAATCATCCCTTAGTGTAGTTAAGTGGTAAAAGAACCAAAGGAGAGTTGGTGGGGGAAATGTTGTAGAGCTGTTAAGAAACGAGTTTAGGGGTAATAAAACCTTAAGACAGAAGAGTAGACCATTCAGCCCCTTTGAATCTGCTCTGCCATTTCATCATGGCTGATCCATTTCCCTCTTAACCCCATTCTCCTACTTTCTCCCCATAACATTTCATGCCCTGTTTAATCAAGAACCTTCCAATTACCCTTAAATGCACCCAATGACTTGGCCTCCACAGCTACCTGTGGCAACTAATTCCACAGATTCACCACCCGCTGACTAAAGAAATTTCTCCTCATCTCTGTCCTAAATGAACATCCCCCTATTCTGAGGTTGTGCCCTCTGGTCTTAGACACACTCACTACAGGAATCATCCTCTCCATGTGCACTCTATCTAGAACTTTCAACATTCGATAGGTTTCAATGAGATTCCTCCCCATTCTTCTAAATTCTAGCAAATACAGGCCCAGAGCCATCAAACAGTCCACATATGATAACCCTTTCAATCCCAGAATCATTCTCGTGAACCACCTCGGAACCCTTTCCAATGTCAGCACATCCTTCCTTAGAAAAGGGGCCCAAAACTGTTCACAATATTCACCAGTGCCTTATTCACTCTTTCTGCAACTGGATCCTCAGCTTCTGCGCAGATTGGAAATAACATCTCCACCTCACTGACAATCAGCGCTGGCGCACCTCAGGGATGTGTGCTAAGCCCACTGCTCTACTCTCTCTACACCCATCACTGTGTGGCTAGGCATAGTTCAAACGCCATCTGTAAATTTGCTGATGATGCAATCATTATTGGCAGGATATCAGTTGGTGACAAAAGGGCCTACAGGAGCAAGATATACCAGTTAGTGAGTGGTGTTGCGACAACAACGTTGCTCTCAACATCGGCAAGATCAAAGACCAGATCGTGAACTTCAGAAACGGCAAGACGAGGGAACACAAACCAATCCTCAGAGGGATCAGAGGTGAAGAGAGTGAGCAACTTCAAGTTTCTGTGTCAATATCTCTGCGGATCTAAACTGGAGGCAACATATTGATGCGGCTATAAAGAAGGCAGGATAGCGGCTGTATTTCATTAGGAGTTTGTGGACATTTGGTTTGTCAACTAACACACTTGAAAACTTAAACAAATGTACCATGCAGAGCATTCTGACTGGCTGCATCACTGTCTGGTATGGGGAGGATGGGTCTACTGCACATGATCGAAATAAGTTGCAGAAGCTTGTAAAATTAGTCAGCTCCATCATGGGTACCATCCTCTGAATTACCTAAGACTCCTTCAAAGCTCTATCCTTTTGGAAGGCAGTATCCATCATTAAGGACTCCCACCACACAGGACATGCTCTCTTCACACTGTTACCATCAGGAAAGAAGTGCAGAAGCCTGAAGGCACATACTCACCAATTCAGTAAAAGCTTCCCGTCTGCCATCCAATTTCTAAATGAACATTGAACCCATGAACACCACCCCGTTATTTTTTTTTGCAATACTTATTTTAAGTTAACTACTTAATAGACATGTATATATTTACTGTAATTCAGTTTTTTCTCTGTATTTATCATAGATTTCATTGTACTGCTTCCGTAAAGTTAGCAAATTCCAAGACATATGCCAGTGATATTAAACCTGATTCTGATTAAGCCTCAGAATTATATCCATGCTTTTATATTCCAGTCCTCCCAATGTGAAAGCTAACGTTGCATTTGCCTTCTTCACCAACAATCCATCCTGCAAGTTAACCTTTAGGGTATCCTGCACAAGGACTCCCAAATCCCTTTGCATTTTGGATATCTGAATTTTCTCCCTGTTATAAAATTGTCTATACTTATATTCTTTCTACTAAAGTACATGACCATATACTACCTGGCACTGTATTCCTTCTGCCATTTCTTTGGATTTTGTTAATCTAAGTCTTACAGTAGTCTCCCTGCTTCTTCAACACTACCTGCTCCTCCACAAAATTGACCACAAAGTTATCAAATCCATCATCCAAATCATTGACACACAACATACAAAGAAACGGCCCCAACATCATCTCCTGTGGAATGTCACTAATCACTGGCAGCCAATCAGAAAAGGTTTCTTTTATTCCCACTCTTTGCCTCCCAGCAATCAGCCAATACTCCTTTGATGCTAGTATCTTTCCTGTAATCCCATGAGCTCTTATCTTGCTAAACCATCTGAAAATCCAAGTACACAACATCCACTGATTCTCCTTTGTCTATCCTGCTTGTTATTTCCTCAAAAAATTCCAACAGATTTTTCAGGCAAGGTTTTACCTTAAGGAAACCATGCTTACTTCGACCAATGCTATCAAATTCTTCCAAGTACCCTGAAATCTAATTGTTAACAATTGACTCACACAGCTTCCCAGCCACTGAGGTCAGGCTAAATGGCCTACAATTTCCTCTCTTCTGTCTTACCCCCTTCCTGAAGAATGGAGTGACATTTGCAAATTTCCAGTCCACTGAAACCATGCCAGACTCTCTTGATTCTAATGCTCCCACAATCCCTTCATCTACCTCTTTCAGAATCCTGTTAGTGTTTTCCACAGTGAAGACTGATGCAAAGTACTTATTCAGTTAGTGCACCATTTCCTTGTTTCCCATTACTACCTCTCAGCATCACTTTTTCAGCGATTTGATATCTACTCTCAGATGTATACAATACATCCGAAAAAACTTTTGATATTCCCCTTTGATATTATTGGCTACATATATCAACTTTGCCCTCTTTATAGTTTTTTAATTGCCTTCCATTGGTATTTAAAAGCTTCCCAATCCTCTAACTTCCCTTTAATTTTGCTCTAATATACAACATCCCTTTTACTTTTATGTTGGCGTTGACTTCCGTTGTTAGCCACATTGCATCATTCTGCCTTTAGAATATTTCTTTAGAATGTGTTTACCCTGTGCCTTCCAAATTGCTCCCAGAAACTCCAGTGATTGCTGCTCTGCAGTCATCCCTGCTAGTGTCCCCTTCCAATCAACTTTGGCCAGCTCCTCTTAGAACTCTGTATTTCCATTTACTCCACTGTAATACTTACACATTTGACTTTAGCTTCTCCGTCACAACTTGCAGGGTGAATTCTGTTATGTTATGAACACTGCCTCCTAATGGTGCATGTACCTTAACCTCTCTAATCAAGTCGAGTTCAATACAAAACACCCAGCTGACTCCCAAGTGAGCTCATTCACAAGCCACTCTAAAAAGCCATCTCATAGGCACTCAACATTGCAACATTGCCTTTTTTAAATAGGTCTTGAGACCGATTCTCATCTTTAATCATGAAAATTGTGCCTTTATTCTCTAATACTTCTCTTGACAGTTCTAATTGGGACTTGGATATTACTCAGCTCAGTGTCAATGACTCCTTCCGAGTCATAATAGGTTAGTAAATATGTGGTAATGTCATGAAAAACAGTTCTTCTTCCATTCTCCAGCTGAGAGCATAGGGAAGGACTTTTGTCAGATACTTCATGGAGGTTATGTACATTCCACTGATTGTAGCCTAACTGTTGACCTTCTGTTTTCCCAATGATCTGAAATAATCATACTCTATCTAACCAAATGCAAGTGGATCCAGAATGTCTTTTTCACCCTTTTCCACCATTTTCCACCCTCCCCCCACCTTCTTTATAGGGCCCCTCCCCCTCCTTCTTTAGTCCTGACGAAGGGTCTTGACCTGAAACGTTGACTGCTTCTTTCAACGGATGCTGCCCGACCTGCTGAGTTCATCCAGCTTTTTTGCGCGTCTTGATTTGACCACAGCATCTGCAGTGTACTTTGTGTTTACAGAATGTCTTTGATGTCCAGAAAGATAAACAATTCAGAAAAAAAAAGCTGAGCAACTAATAACGTGTTTCAAGTGCTGAATTTTCAGCTGAAGGACCAGGTTACCATTGCACAGTCTTTACAGAGTTAACAAGGTGCTTGCATGAAAGAAAACAAGGTGACTGGTCTGGTTCAGTGGAGAGGCCTAGGAGTAAGACAAACCAGGATATCCATCATTTCATGATTAGCATCTCAAAAGAAATAGGTGGGGTTGGAGCTGTAATCATCTGCTTGGTTGAGGTAAGATTACAATTAGATGAGAATTGGTGGTTACATTTATATTAGGAGTGAGAAGGAAAGTTAAGAGTCTCTACCAGAGTGGATGGGGAACCCAAGGGAGGGTCATTATAAAAAACAGCTGCTTAAATACAAGATGTCTTACTAGCAGCAGACTTCAGTATTTGGGACATGTGTTTATGAAGGCCTGCCTCTGTTATTGGTCCCTCACTGTCCATAAGCTATACAAGAAAAAGGCTATGGTTATGCCTTGGTGTACATTTTCTGCCACTAGACTCAATATACCAGCCCAAGCCCCTTGTCTGTTAATACATCAGATATATGGAGGAATGTGAATGAAAATTGTGGTTCATAGAGTAATTGTCATAACAGGGGCACTGGGAGCAGACCCAAATGCAAGACACAGACACTGAAGTACTAGGAACTGGACTGGACTAGAGTTAGGAACAGGCAGGACACAGACTAGGAGCTGGGACAGGAACACAGACTTGGGCTAGGGCTTTGGCAAGGAAAGCAGGACCAGGACAAGGAACTGGGAACTAGGAGCCTGGGCTTGGACTCGGAGCCAGGGACTGGACAAGGACCCAGAACCTGGGTCTTGACTCAGGCTCAGTACCCCAGAACTAGGCAAGGACATGACGTGACTACAGGACTAGGCAAGGCTTGGGTTCTTCAAGGCTTGGCTGCAGGGCTAGACATGGAGCTGCTGCACAGGACAAGGCACATGGACAGAACAAGAACCCAAAGCCTTAACTGGATCTTGGGACACCTGAACACAGAGCCTTGGTCTTGAGAGAGACAGGAACACAGATCTGTGGCCCCTCCTTAGGAAGGGGACTTGAGGCCAGGGCTCTACACAGAGTCAGGACCCCTCCTAGGGAGCAGGACGTAGGGCCAGGACTCATACACAGAACAGGGAGACAGTTCCCAACACAAGGTAGAGGCAAACAGCCAGACCTACCTAGCAAAGGCATGGACACAGAGACAGTTCCAAACAACAATAGACAGTTCCTTATCTAGACATAGCAAGGCTCCAGTCTTGCTCCTGCAGTAGAACTTGACAACAATACAGTCAAGGTTGTAGAGGAAAGGGAAGGGAACAGTCCAGCAAATGAAGCTAAACCCAGGAGCTATTTATGTTGCCAGCCCAAAATGTGAATCAGGTGCCTCAATTAGAGCACCCAACAGAACAATGGAAAACCGGACAACTTGGAACAATAAATAATGGACCAGACCGTGAACTGAAATGTGGACTTCATGGACCAGACCATGATAGTAATACATCAATTACAATTTCTTGTAACTAGTTTCTTCGGGGAACTTGTATCACATAATAAACAGAAGCATCATCTGATTCAATAATCAAGTCTTTCGTCTGAGAGATTTGTCATAGCTAGAAGCAACTCCTGCTTAAGCAAGGACCTAGACCCACTGCAATTTACTTATCACCACAGTAGGTCTTCAGCAGATGCAGTTTCACTGGCTTTCCACTTGGCCTTGGATCACCTGGACAAGAGCAATACGTATGTCAGGCTGCTGATATTGATCATATCTAGCATTCAACACAATCATACCATTAGTTTTTAATCAACAAGCTCCAAAACTTGAGGCTCTGCACCTCCCTCTGCAAATGAATCTTAGACTTCCTCACTGGGAGACCACAGTCTGTGCAGATCGGACATAATACCTCCTCCTCACTGACAGTCAACACTGGCACACCTGAAGAATTAATAGATAGATAGATATTGTATTGATCCCAAAGGAAATGACAGTGTCACAGGAGCATTATGAGTGCACAGATTTACAAATATACAAATATTAGAAAATAAGAAAGAATAAAAAATAAGTTAACACCAACAGTCTAACAGGAGGGGGTCATCACTTCCCTGGCTATAGGTTGACTCATTATAGACTCTAAAAGCCGAGGGAAAAAAATGACCTCATATAGCACTCTTTGGAGCAGCATAGTTGTCTTAGTCTATGACTAAAAGTGCTCCTCTGTTCAGCCAAGGTGGTAAGCAGAGGGTGAGAAACATTGTCCAGAATTGCCAAGATTCTCCATATGATCCTTTATTCTACCACGGCCTCCAATGTGTCCAGTTTGACTTCTATAACAGAGCCAGCCTTTCTAATCAGTTTATTGAGCCTGTTGGCATCACCTGTGTTGATACCATTGTCCCAGCACACCACCCCATAGAAGATTGTTCTTGCAACAACAGACTGGTAGAACATGTGAAGGAGAGGCCTGCATACTCCAAAGGACCTCAGTCTCCTCAGGAAGTAGAGGTGACTCTGGCCATTCTTGGTCACAGACTCTGTCTTGGTGCTCCACTCAAGTCTATCATCCATGTGCACCCCCAGGTACTTGTAGGTCCTCACCACATCCATGTCTTCACCATTAAGAGCAGGCTTAGACTTCCTAAAGACCACGACCATCTTACTGACGTTGAGCTGCAGATGATTCAGCTTGCACAGTTTGACAAAGTCATCCACCAGGGTCCTGGATTCATCCTCCCATCCTTCCTTTATACACCCAACCATTGCTGAGTCATCAGAGAATTTCTGCAGATGACATGACTCCGTGTTGTATCTAAAGTCCAAGGTATACAGGGCAAACGGGAAGGGAGCTAATACAGTCCCTTGTGGGCCCCCACTACTGCTTATAGCCATGTCTGACACACAGCTCTGAAGCTGCACCGACTGTGGTCTGCCAGTCAGGTAGCCTATTATCCAGGATACAATGGAAGTGCCAACCTGTATTGAATGGAGATATCCCCCCAGCAGCGAGGGCTGTACAGTACTGAAAGCACTTGAGAAGTCAAACAACATGATCCTCACCATGCTGCCCTGCATGTCCAAATGGGAGTAGGCTCTGTTCAGCAGGTAGATGACACCATCGTTGACTCCAGTGTGCTGCAGTTAGGCAAACTGCAGGGGACCGAGGGCTGATCTGACCGGGGGTGGAGGTGAGCCAGGACCAGCCTCTCTAGGATCTTCATGATGTGTGAGGTCAGGGCCAATGGACAGTAGTCATTCAAGACTTTCAGTTGGCCCTTCTTGGGTACTGGGACCACACATGATGTTTCCCATAGTTGGGACTCTTTCCAGGCTGAGACTCAGATTGAAAATGCACTAGAGAACTCCACATGGCTGCTCATCACACTCCTTCAGGACCTTGGGGTTCACACCATCTGGTCCCAATGCTTTGCCGTGTCTAAGTTTCCCCAATGAGTGCTTAGTCCACTGCTCTACTCTCTCTACACCTGAAATTGTGTGACTAGGCACAGCTAAAAATCCATCTATAAATTTGCCAATGATAAAACTATTGTTGACAGAATTTGATATGGTGACAAGGAGGCATACAGGAGTGAGATAGATCAGCTGGTTGTGTGGTGCCACAGCAACTTTTTGCACTCATTGTCAGTAAGACCAAGGAACTGATTTTGGACTTCAGTAAGGGTATTTCGAGGGAACACATACCAGTCCTCATCGAGGGATCAGAAGTGGAAAAGAGCAATTTCAAGCTCCTGGGTGTCAACATCTCTGAAAATCTATTCTGAGTCCAACATATTGACGTAATTGCAAAGAATGTAGGCTAGCGGCTATATTTCATTAGGAGTTTGAGGAGATTTGGTACGTCCCCAAAGACACTCATAAATTTCTACAGATGTACCAGGGAGAGCATTCTAATTGGTTGCATCAACATCTGGTATGGAGGGGCCACTGCACAGGATTGGAAAACTCTTCCAGCTCCATCATGAGTGCTAGCCTCCCCAGCATCCAAGACATCTTCAAAAGGTGATGCCTCACAAATGTAACATTTATCATTAAGGACACCCATCACCCAGAACATACACTCTTCTCATTGCTACCATCTAGGATCCACACCGCCAGGTTCAGGAATAGCTATTACCCCTCAACCACCAGGCTCTTGAACCAGAGGACATGCTGTAACTTTACTCAACTCTATTCGCCTCACTCAGCCTATGGACTCACTTTCAAGGACTCTTCATCTTATGTTCTTGATATTTTTTGCTTTGATCTCTTTTGTATTTGCACCATTGGTTGTCTTTTGCACATATTGTCCTGTTGGGTGCGGTCTTTCATTAACTCTGTTGTGCTTCTTGGATTCACTGTACATGCACACAAGGAAGTGAATGTCAGAGCTGTATATTCTGATATATATGTACTTTGATAATGAATTTACTTTGAACTTTGTACCACCGTCTGGCACTGAAAGTCATTCCACAGTCAAAGTCACTTGGATCATATTTCATTCCCATTCTGATTTTTAATGTAAAGAACAACTAACCCCCCCTGACCATGTCTCTATGCTTTATGCATCGATTTGCTGCCACGTGATGATCAGGTTTACATGATCATGTAAGTAATCATGGAGTGTAGAATTAGATCATAAATCAACTTAATAAAAATTAAACATTAGTTTTCTCTCTTTCTCTCTCTCCTCCCCCCCCCCCCCCACCATTCTCCTATCAGCTTTCTTTCCTTTCTACCTTTCATATGAAAAGCTGAGAAGTGTCACGAAGCAAGTTATCCCATCACCATGTCCTACACTTCTCATCAGGTTTTCCATGTTGCAATAGGAATGAGTGAATTCTCCACCCTCTTTGATACAGCAGAAAACAGCAGCCTAATCAACAGTAGACCAAGGATAGAGGCTAAGACTTCCCTGATGTGCGTGACTCAGTAGCCAGATGAATCAGCAGAGGGATTGTGGTCACTTTTTTTAATCAGCAAATGCACTCTGTGTATTCACTGTTCAAGAGATGGCTTCTGGCTTTTCTCACTGTTAGATATCTGTGAGTAACACAGATCTAAAAATAAAGCAGCTGGAATTATAATGACTGGAACTGAATCAACATGTATCTCTGTGGGAAGGTCAGTAGAAGTTTTTAGAGTGTCCTTTAGGTTATATATTATGAAATAAAATTTTATTGATGTAACTTTAGAATTTGTTGCATGGTTCCATAGCTGCATTTATATTAATTGTGGATTGGTATACATATAAAATAAAATTTCTAATTGTGCTTAAACAAGGTGAGCTTTGCTTTTACAATATCAATGATCATACTAACAGACATCAATCGAATTCAAGACAGGAAATTACCCATTCTATTGCTTATTTGACCTTCCAAAGTATTAATACCACGCAGTTAATTTTCTGAATAATGGGCACTCTGGGACACTCCAGAAAAACGAGGGCAGCTGTTTGACCATTGTAACGCCCTGGAGCAATTCATGGTCAATTAGAGGGACACTCTACGAGGCCAAAGGTTATAGAATAAAAAAGCAATGTGAGGGATTGGGTTACACATAGAAACACTTCTCAGATTGTCTGTACAGAAGGCACTTACTTTGTATAATTAACTTCAGGGGAGACACAGATGTAAACTTCCACAGTGACAAGAGGGAAGAAATGGGACCAGGCAAAATGGTCATGTGAAGGCAAGTCAGTCATGGCCTGCAGCAAGTAAAGTATTTCTCATTGGAAAATGGAATTCTCAATGGAGAGAAATGCATCTGAGCTAGAAATCTCAGGCATTCCCAGTAACAGATTAATTATGGTAGCCCCTGTTTCCAATTGCTTGTAAAATAGTGGATTCTCCATTGCAAGAATCTTAACCACGAGCCAACCAAAATAAAATAGAGTGGAACTGAGTTCCGTTAGAATTTTCTTCTAAAGTGATTAGTATTTCCAAAAGTCTTTTTTTTTGCTGATTCCTGTATTTGCTTTATGCAGGGATGTAGCCAAACACGTATGTTATCCACAGCCAGATATATCATCTCATTAATGTTCATGCTGATAGTAATGAGTTACTGCTAAATTTATTTTATTTCAGGCCCAAGGACTTACTGCAACACCTTAGTATTTTATAAGGAAGATTAGAAGTTACTGAAGATCAATAAAAGAACTGGATGGTTGAAAATTTGAGTACCTTTGTACCTTTTCCTAGAATAGTTCACTTCTGACTGAAGTAATGATTTGAGTCATTAGATTACACTATTATCAGTGTAATAATACAAAATGCAGGAAGAACTCAGCAGGTCAGGCACATCTATCTAATGGAATAAACAGTCAACGTTTCAGATCGAGACCCTTCGGGACAACGATTCAGGTCTTGGCTCAAAAAGTCGATTGTTTATTCTTTTCCATAGATGCTGCCTGACTTGCTAAGTTCCTCTAGCATATTGTGTGTGTTACGATGGATTTCTAGCATCTGCAGAAGCTCGTGGTTATTGTCAGTGGGCAGGTTTAAATAAATGCTATTTGAAGGGGAATTACGTTAGAACATAGAACAGTACAGCACAAGAACAGCCCCTTCAGCCCACAATGTTGTGCCAAACCAAATAAATTAGTAATTGAATAGCCAACTAAACTAATCCCTTATGCCTACACAATGACCATATCGCTCTATTTTCAACCCTGGGAAACAGATACTCTCTGTCCACTATCTATGCCTCTCATAATCTTGTAAACATCTATCAGATCTCCCTTCAGCCCTTGGTGCTCCAGAGTAAATAGCTCAAATTTATCCAGCCTCTCATGAGAGCACACACCCTCTAAACCAGGCAGCATCCTGGTAAACCCCTTCAGCACCCTCTCCAAAGCTTCAACATCCTTCTTATAGTGGCACAACCAGAACTGTAGGCAATTCTCCAGATGTGGCCTAACCAGAGTTTTATAAAGTTGGAACATAACCTCTTGACTTTTGAACTCAATGCCTCAACTAATAAAAGCAAGCATTCCATAAGCCTTCTTGACCGACCATATCAACCTGTGTAGCCAACTTCAAGGAGCTATGAACTTGGACTCCAAGATCTTTCTGCTCAGCAACACTGATGATGATCTTGCGCTTAAAGGTATACTGTCTCCTTGCATTTTCCCTACCAAACCTGCTGTTGTCCACAGTTTAAAAGAAGATAACTAAGGAAAGGGTGGGACCACTCAAAGACAGGAGAGGGGGAACGTTTGCTTGGATGTGAAGTATGTGGGTTAGTTAGGAAGTTTGTGGACAACAGCAAGTTTGGTGGAGTTGTGGATAGTGTAGAAGACTGGCATAGAATATGACACAATATAGATCAGTTATAGATATGGGCAGAGAAATGGCAGATGGAGTTTAACCCAGATAACTGTGAGGTGTTGTACCTTGGTAGGGAAAATGCAAGGACACAGTACACCATTCAGGGCAAGATCTTTATCAGTGTTGCTGAGCAGAGAGATCTTGGCATCCAAGTTCATAGCTCCTTGAAGTTGGCTACACAGGTTGATACATGCTTGTTATCTTATACTGTATGCACTATATGTGCCTTAGGTTGTGTATGACAACTGGTATTGTGTTTTGCACTTTGACCCTGGAGCAACATTGTTTCATTTGGCTGTATTCATGGGTATTCAAGTATGGTTGAATGACAGTTCATCTTGAACTTGATCTCTTGTTCCTGATAAATGTATTGAATGCATTGGATTCTTTTTTGTCCTGCTTGCCAAGGACTTTCCCTGGTCTCTCCTGGCTTTCCTACTTCCTTTTTTGAGTTCTTTACTGATGTCTTTATAATCATCCAGGACGTTGATCAAGTCTTCAAATCTGCCATTGCAGTTACTATCTGCACCATTATTTTGGTTGAGTTACTGTCTGCATTATCATTAGAATGCCAGAAGGTTGAGATTTAGTTCTTTCAGTGTAGGCTTCTTATCAACAAAGAGAAGTGTCACTACAGTAAAAACTCATATTCACTGCTGGTGGAGGAAGACATGTTCACCAGAGGAAACTATATCTCCTTGTGTATGCTATTGCAGCAGGTGATGAGGAAAGAAATATTTCCCCTTTAGTTTACTTGCATCATAGAAGGAGCCATTTGCTGCAGTGATTCTATCCCAGCTCCCAGCGCAATCCGATTCCCAACACATTTTCCCTGTAATCTACTACATTCCCATTAATTCCCCCAGATTCTTCTACTCATCCACAGGTTGTGGGCAATTCACGGTCGCCGATTAACCTACCAACCCGCAGGTCTTTGAACAGCCAGGGGAAACAGTGACAACAAGAGTATATGCACGTGCCATTCAGTCAGCTGCAGAGGTCAGGATTGAACCTACATCACTGGATCTGTCAGGCAGCGGCAACACCAGCTGCATCTCTGTGCCATCCTTTGCCTTTCCCTGGAGAACAATTAACGTAAATCGATAAGTAAATCTTTAATTTTACTGCTTGAGAAGAGTTTTGGATTCCCTGCTAGTATTCTCATCCATTGACTTTGTAGCTTCAAGCCAATGAACTGGCAGAGTGTCTCAGGTTTCAGCTCTCCAGAAACATCAGAGACTGGGCTCTTCCCTGACTTCACCTTCTGTCTGCACTGATGTTCCAGACCCATGGGGAGATTTCCCTCCATTGTTTATCTGTTTTCAGGATACTTGCAGGAACCATCCTATGAAATCTGAGGCAGAAAGCCCAAAATCTCTGCCACAAAGAACATTTCCACTGACTCAGTGGCATCACAGATTACAGGGTGGGGAGAAAGGCACTTAGCACATCGGCCTTCATCAGTCAGAGCGTTTGAGCATTGAAGTTGGGACATTTTGTTGCAGGTGTGTAAGTCATTGGTGAGGCTGCACTTGCACACGGTTATTGGAAAGTATAGAAAAGATTTACAAGGATGTGCCCATGACTAGAGGCCCTGAGTTACAAGGAAAGTTTGTGCAGACTAGGCTCTTATTCCTTTGAAAGTAGGAGAATGAGGGGCGACCACAAAAAATGTTCACAATAATGAGAAACGTAGATAAGATGGATGCTATCAGTCTTTTCCCTAGGATAGGGGGATCCAAAACTAGGGGGCATAGACTTGGGGTGAAGGGGGAATGATTTTAAAAGGGATCTGAGGAGTAATTTCTTCATGAACAGGGTGGTGAATATAGGGAAAGAGCTGCCAGAAGAAGTGCTTGAGGTAGATACAACAGTATCATTTGATAAGCACTTGGATAGGTACATGGAGAGGCAAGGCTTAGAGGGATTTGTGCCGAATTCAGAAAGTAGCTGTGCAGACACCATGGTAGTCAGGGTTTTATTGGGCAGAAGGGTCTGAGTCACTGTTGTATCACTCTATGACTTCCCTTCTGAGAAAAAAATTAAACCTTTCTCACAAATTTAATACACATTTGACAAGCAATTATTCATTGTAACTTTTTCATTGTTCTGGAGCATGAGAAATAACCAAACTCCTGGTCTTGAAAGTGGATCACAAAAGAATTCAGATATTCCATAACTGCAATCCACATTTTTAAAGGAACTGCACGGTTGTAAAGTCCTTGGGAATTCTGAAATGTAGTGCAGATTATTTTTTCTCAAGCTTTGCTATTAATGATCACGTTAAAACAAAGTTTTACAAATACTCATCTTATCACACAGCATTTGTCCAGAGGGAAACAGTTAACATTTCAGATTGATAATCTTCCATCAGAATTTACATGTTGAAAACTTGGTGATTAAACAACTTTTTTGTTGTAGGGTAAAGGTGGGAGTAGATTTGCAACAGGATGTTGGGTACAGAAGGGCCAGCAAATTAGGTAATGCCAGGAGTTTCTTTCCCACATCTTTTGATGGAGTGAGTAGCCTTTTATGTTCTTAATTGACTTTGAGAAACTGAAAGGTTTGGGCTTCCAGCGGCATATAGCAATTTCTTGAACTAGCTGTTGTACTTTAATTTTTTTATTACAGTGGTTAAACAGTCACGTGCATCCTGTTTATTGAAGCCTTTCATTTATGCAAGAGCCTGAAGCTAGCTGATAATGGATTAGATTTATAATTCTATCTTTGACAAGTCATGCTCGTGTTGTTAATGTATTTTAAAATTCTCATGCTATCTGTTATGAAGCAACTCGTACAAAATGCTGGAGGAACTCAGCACGCCGGGCAGCAATGTGTGCTTTTCTCAAGATTTCCAGCTGAATCTGTTGCATTTATGTTTATGAACCAATTTGTCTACTTATAACAATGTTAAATTTATTGACTCATAGATAACTAGCAAGCTGAGAAACATTTGAAATTAATGAGGAGATCTTCGAAAAGTGTAACTGCAATCTTGTGTATTAGTTATGTCTGTCCAGAACCAGAAATAGATCTGGGAGACCGTTTCGCAGAACACCTACGCTCGGTCCGCCAGAAAAAGCAGGATCTCCCAGTGGCCACACATTTTAATTCCACGTCCCATTCCCATTCTGATATGTCTATCCATGGCCTCCTCTATTGTCAAAATGAATCCAAACTCAGGTTTCAGGAACAACACCTTATATACCGGCTGGGTAGCTTCCAACCTGATGGCATGAACATTGACTTCTCTAATTTCCGTTAATGCCCCTCCTCCTCTTCTTACCCCATCCCTGACATATTTAGTTGTTTGCCTGCTCTCCATCTCCCTCTGGTGCTCCCCCCGCTCCTTTCTTTCTCCTGAGGCCTCCCGTCCCATGATCCTTTCCCTTCTCCAGCTCTGTATCACTTTCGCCAATCACCTTTCCAGCTCTTAGCTTCATCTATCATTTCAGGCCTCCGGACTTCTTCTATCATTTTGCATTTTCCCCTCCCTCCACTACTTTCAAATCTCTTACTATCTTTCCTTTTGGTTAGTCCCGACGAAGGGTCTCGGCCTGAAACGTAGACAGCACTTTGTGGTGAACTACATATACCTGTCTGGACACGTCCCCCCGCTGACTGCTCCTGTGGCTCCTCCCACGGACCCCGGTATAAAGGCGATTGGGGACTCCGCCCCGGTCTCAGTCTCCAGGATGCAGTGTGGTGGTCAATTGCTGCTTGTTCTTTCTTCCAGCCAATAAAAGCCTATATCTCTCCTCACGTCTCAGAGAGTTATTGATGGTGCATCACACTTCTCCCTATAGATGCTGCCTAGCCTGTTGTGTTCCACCAGCATTTTGTGTGTGTTGTTGTTTGAATTTCCAGCATCTGCAGATTTCCTCATGATAGATATAGTCTAATTTTTTTCCACATAAGCATCTACATAGGCGAGATTAGCTAGGAATATCTCCCCAAAAATCAAACACATCAAGTTTTAAGCATTTTAGATCTAATGCATGTGATGTGTCTAATACATGAGATGTGATTGGCAGCTCAGCTGCCCAGGTAGACATTTGGAACTTTACGTGGTCTTAAGCGGAGGTCTAAGACACAGAGCGCGTGTTTCAATGGTGCAAAATAGCTTTACTCAAAACATCTTGTGATTCCATTTGTCCTTTGTTTCACTGTATCAACGGCTGTTCTCAAACATATGGTATATTTCAACCACCCCCCCCCCCCCATGTACATGGATCTCTCTTATCCTGATTTATCAGCATGTCATAGTTTAAAGTGTGTCTCAAGTAGCTGATTGGAATCCAATCAACATAGCCCTTTCTCTCAATTGATTCCACATGGACCACAGAGTTCCCTCTGCTTTTGGTAAGCCATCCCCGAATTTCTTATGGCCATGCTAATATTGAATGAGTGTATCTATATATGTGTACACATTGTGGAATCAATGAATGTCTGTATAAATTTCCAGACCACTCATATCAGGTGGCTGCCTGCTGTAACAATGCAGCTGCTATTTCTCATTGAGAATGGTCTCTGTTTACACAGCTGCATCTTATGGTTTCAAAACCAATCACTGCTTCCTAATACCCATATGTTTAATGGGAGAATTTCAAAATTTCCAGCAGATCATCTATAGTTTCTTGCTGGAAGCTCATCAATTGCAGTTAATCCCTTTCTTCATGAATTAATTGTCTCTTGCACCTATTGACAATGCAGAAGTAAATTCATGTTCCCTCTGACCATGAACATCTCTGACAACCATGAAGCCTCTTAGGAGTAAGTGCTAAATACTGGCCTTGCAGAGATAACCAAGTCCTTTATAGCAACAGCACATTTTACTGCATCTCTAAAATTCGGTTCAATTAAAATCAATGGATTCAACTTCAGATCCTGTATCTGACATTCTATCACTGCTGTGCATTGCCATTGACACAGGATAAAACTCCAGACAATCTAAATTTTCATTAATTATAATGAATAAGCTGTTCTAGTGTTACCTGTCTCAGTATACAATTCAACAACAATTAGTCAGCTACTTAATAGCATTTACTAAATTATCATAGGAGGCTTTGATAACCTTTTCACACAGTGAAGCAAACCATTGCTTTCAGTACAGATACACATTGGTTTAGTGTGGACTGTCTCTTCTATATGATTCGAGTGGGAGCGTCCCTGGCTTTGTAGAGCATCAGTGTGCTTTCCCCTCTCAAGAAGGTGCCATTTGCCCTCCCACTCAACCAGTGTCCTTGTGGTTGGCTAGCTACGAGGAAGCCCAGAAAAATAGTAAAAAAAGATAGCTTAGCTTTATTTGTCACATGTAGGCCAAAATGTCATTTTGCATCGAATCAAATTAGCAAGGTTTGTGCTGAGCAGCCCGCAAGCATTACCCCGCTTTCAGCGCCAACATAGCGCCCACAACTCAGTAACCCTAACCACATATCCTTGGAATGTGGGAGGAAGCTCCACGGTCACGGGTAAAACGTACAAACTCCTTACAGATAATAGTGGGAATTGAACCCCACATGTTGATCGCTGGCCGGCACTGTGAAGCTATTGTGCTAACCCATGCCACTCAAATGAGGAGGGACTGAGATCGCATTATTTGCATCAAAGTTCGTGAAGTTGCGACCTGAAGCTAAGCCCTAAAGTTGCTGGTGGACGTCCTCCTTTGAGGTCGTCTGGACTCTGCTTCACCACAAGTCAATGGCCTTCCATCAGTTACAAACAAGCTGGAGGAACTCAGCAAGTCAGGCAGCATCCGTTGAAATGAGCAGTCAACGTTTCAGGCCGAGACCCTTCGTCAGGACTGAAGGGGGAGGGGGCAGGGTCCCTATAAAGAAGGTGAGGGGAGGGTGGGAAGGAGAAGGCTGGTGGGTGTCAGGTTAAAAACCAATCAGAGAAAAAATGCAACTCTGCTTCACATTCCCATTCGGATATGTCCATACATGACCTCCTCTACTACCATGATGAGGCCAAACTCAGGTTGGAGAAGCAACACCTCATTTACCATCTGGGTAGCCTCCAGTCCCTTGGCATGAACATTGAATTCTCCAACTTCCAGTAATTCCCTCCGTCTCCCTTCCCCCATCCCAGCTTCACTCTGCCTCCTCTTCCAGCTGCCTATCACCTCTCTCATGACTTTGTCTCCTTCTACTACACAATGCTATCACCTTACATTCCTTCTTCACCTTTCCTGACTATCCCCTCCCTGCTTCCCCTCCCCCACCCCTTGATCTTTCCATTGATTGGTTTTTAACCTGACACCCACCAGCCTTCTCCTTCCCACCCTCCCCCCACCTTCTTTATAGGGCCCCTGCCCCTCCCCCTTCAGTCCTGACGAAGGGTCTCGGCCTGAAATGTTGACTGCTCATTTCAACGGATGCTGCCCGACCTGCTGAGTTCCTCCAGCGTGTTGTGCGTGTTGCTTTGACCACAGCATCTGCAGAGTATTTTGTGTTTGCCTTCCATCAGTTGTACTGTATCTGCTGAGGAAGCACTGCATAGGAGCACAAGACAGACACATGCAGATAATGAGCATAGCAGGAACGCGCAAGTGGGATTAATCGACGGGTCTATGAACGTTAGAGTTCTTTGATTTGTATATTTGATTCAAAATGTTTATTTTGTTTTGACTTTTAATTGTGTAGCATTTACGAAGAGCAACAACAGGGAAAGTTAAACAATGAGACGGTTGCATGAAAGTGGGATTGAGGTCAAGTTATTTTATATGACCTCTCTTCTGCTTTAATGCTGTTTATGACTTCCCTTGTCAGGCATGGTTGTCTCATCTTCCATTTAGAAAACTATCTATCCTGTGTCTTCTGAATTGTTCTCAGAAACTCCAGCCATTGCTATTCTCCCATCATCCCTGTTAGTGCCCCCTTCCAATCAACCTTACCCAGCTCCTCTTTAATGCCTCTGTAACTCCCATTACTCCACTGAAACACTGATACATACAATTTTTGCTTCTCTCTCAAACTGCAGGGTATATTCTATCACACTATGATCATTGCCTCCGCAGGGTTCATTTCCCTTAAGATCCCTAATCAAATTTGGTTCAATACACAACACCCAATCCAGAATTGTCTTTCGCCTAATAGGGTCAACCACAAGCTGCTCTAAAAAGTCAACCTAGGCATTCTACAAATTCCCCCCCTTAGGATCCAGCACCAACCTAATTTTCCTAATCTAACAGCATATTGAAATCCCCATGACTATTATGAATTTGTCCTTTTTACATGCATTTTCGATCTCTCGTTGAATTTGTATCCCATATCCTGGCTCCTGTTCGAGGCTCGGATATAACTCCCATCAGGGTCTTTTTACCCTTGTAGTATCTTAACCCTACCCACAAGAATTCTACATCTTCTGATCAGCAGGCAGCAGGTAGTGAAGAAAGCTAATGGCATGTTGACCTTCATAACAAGGGGAGTTGAGTATAGGAGCAAAGAGGTCCTTCTGCAGTTGTACAGGGCCCTGGTGAGACCGCACCTGGAATATTGTGTTCAGTTTTGGTCTCCAAATTTGAGGAAAGACATTCTTGCTATTGAGGGAGTGCAGCGTAGGTTCACGAGGTTGATTCCCGGGATAGTGGGACTGTCATATGTTGAAAGATTGGAGCGACTGGGCTTGTATACACTGGAATTTAGAAGGATGAGAGGGGATCTGATTGAAATGTGTAAGATTATTAAGGGATTGGACACACTAGAGGCAGGAAACATGTTCCCAAAGTTGGGGGAGTCCAGAACCAGAGGCCACAGTTTAAGAATAAGGGGTAGGCCATTTAGAACAGAGTTGAGGAAAAAACTTATTCACCCAGAGAGTTGTGGATCTCTGGAATGCTCTGCCCCAGAAGGCAGTGGAGGCCAATTCTCTGGATGCTTTCAAGAAAGAGTTAGATAGAGCTCTTAAAGATAGCGGAGTCAAGGGATATGGGGAGAAGGCAGGAACAGGGTACTGATGGTGGATGGTCAGCCATGATCACATTGAATGGCGGTGCTGGCTCAAAGGGCCGAATGGCCTACTCCTGCACGTATTGTCTATTATCCTATGTCGCCTCTTTCTAAGGATTTGATTTCATTTTTTACCAACAGGGCCACCCTAACCTCTCTGCCTACCTGCCTGTCCTTTTGGTACAATGTGTATCCTTGGATGTTACACTCCCAACTATGATCTTCTTTTAGCCTCGAATCAGTGATGCCCACAATGTCATACCTGCCAATTTCAAACAGTACTACAAGATTATCTATCTTATTTGGTATACTATGTGTATTTAAATGCAACACCTTCAGTTTTGTATTCATCACCATTTTCAATTTTTCCTGGTGTAACATGCCAACTTATCCGACTTGACAGTAATTTTGACCTATCATCGGCCTGTTCCTCCTCACAGTCTCACTACGTATTGCATTTACGTATACCAACTGCCCTTTCCTCAGCCCTATCACTCCCTTCCCCTCACCAAATTAGTTTGAACATGATGGCACGTTTGTGCAGGATGGAACAAACTGAGGGTCTTGACAACTGTTCCAGTTCTGTAGGGCTCCATCCAGTGCAACCTAAGCAACAGGATCATTGTTAGACTGTGCCCCCAGTCATAGATCACAGGGCAGCACGATATACACATTGACCTTGTGTGCTTGGCCTGAAGAACAGGATCCTGAGCCACAATACCTGCAGGGTATCTAGTTAAAGAATATACTTGACATTTACCAGCAATTGTCACTTTATTTGATGTACTATATACTACTTGCATATTGTGGATGTCGAGTCACTTTTCTTTTATATATAAGTGCAATTTCAGAAAATAGAATTCCAGCATCATCAACTGATGGCATCCCAAGTAAACTTTGGAAAGCTGTGCCTACGCCCAAGCAAGAATGAAAAGTAGACATCTCTTTTTAAAAGGAGAGGATTAGTAAATTGTGCAACATTAAAGGACAGAGTATACAATGTTGCAAAGCTCCAAGCACCAGTATGGGATGGTCACAACTTCAATGATGTTGACACCGTACACAATGACATCCAAGAAGAGCAATTCAACACCCCTTTGGCACCCCTTCATCTGCTGTCCCTTTTAGAACCAAACCCTTCTCATCTCATCTGTCCCAACTATCTCTTCGCTCACTGCACCATACCCAGGAGTAAGTTGTTTCAGTAGATGTCTTAAATGTAAATTTAAGTTCTTTTGCACATGTACACTATTCTACATTGAATTATTGCAATGCAATAACTGTAAAATATATAATTTATAGTATCAATGACAAG
Source organism: Hemitrygon akajei (assembly GCF_048418815.1). Taxonomy (NCBI): domain Eukaryota; kingdom Metazoa; phylum Chordata; class Chondrichthyes; order Myliobatiformes; family Dasyatidae; genus Hemitrygon; species Hemitrygon akajei. Next base: position 31,603,779 of record NC_133145.1, read on the forward strand.
CAGCTTTTAAATAGATTAGATTAGATTCAACTTTATTGTCATTGTGCGGAGTACAGATACAAAGCCAATGAAATTAAAGGGTGTAAAATTCTTACGTGTTTAATCATGTACATAGAACATAGACCAGTACGGCACAGAACAGCCCCTTCAGCCCACAATGTTGTGCTGGTCCAATTAAATTAGTAATAGAATGGTCAACGAAACTGATTTTCCCTGCCTACACAATGTCCATCTCCTTCCACTTTCCTCATTCAGATGCCTATCTAAACATCTCTTATAATTCTTTAATGTATCTGCCATTGCTACCACCCCAGGCATCACATTCCTGGCACCCACCACTCTCTGTGTAAAATACTTGCCCCTCATATCTCCTTTGAAATAATGACCTCTGGTGTTAGACATTTCAACAGTGGAAAAATGATACTGTCTGTCTACTCTATGTTTACCATAATCTTATAAATCTATATCAGATGTCCACACAGCTTCTGCCACCCTAGAGAAAACAACCCAAGTTTGTTCTGTCTCTCTTTATAGCAATGCTCTCTGACCCGGGCATCATCCTGGTAAAGCTCTTCTGCACCCTCTCCAAAACTTTGACATCCTTCCTATAATGGGGCAATGAGAAGTGTAAGCAATACTCCAGATCTGGCCTAATTAGAGATTTATAAAGCTGCAATATAACTTCCTGCTTTTAGAACTCAATGCCTTGATTAATAAAGGCAAGCATGCCATATGCCTTCTTAACCACCCTATCAACCTGTGTAGTCACTTCCAGGGAGCTATGAAATTGGACCCCAAGTTCCCTCTGCTCATCAATACTGTTAAGGGTCTCTTTGCACTTAACCTGGCATTTGTCAGGGTTATACTCCATTTGCCATTTCTTCACCCAAATCTGCAATAGATCTTAATTCCACTGTATTTTCTGCCAGCCTTCTAAACAATCTGCAACACCACCAATCTTCATATCAACTGCAAACTTATTAATCTACCCATTTACATTTTCATCCGGGTCATTTATATATATTACAAACAGCAGAAGTCCCAGTACAAATCCCTGCAGCCCGCCAACCACTTCAGACCTCCAGCTAGAATAAATCTCTTCAACCACCAACCTCTATCTTCTATGGGCAAGCCACGTCTGATTCCAAATGGCCAATTCACTATGGATCCCATGCATCTTAATCTTCTGGATGAGCCTTCCATGAGGGAACTTATCAAACACCTTACTAAAATCCATGAACACAATATCCACTGTTCTACCTTCATTAGTCACACTCGTAACATCGCCAAAAAACTTAATCAAGTTATTAAGACATGACTTGTCCTGCACAAAGCCATATTGACTCTCTCTAATCCATTCATTCATTTATTATGCGTCATGTCGCATGACATGGGTGATCATGGTCTTTCTATGAGCACGATTGTAATGACAAATTTTTCTACAGAAGTGGTTTGCCATTACCTTCTTCCGAGCAGTGTCTTTCTAAGACAGGTGACCCCAGCCATTATCAGTACTCTTGAGAGTTTCTGCCTGGTGTCAGTGGTAGCATAACCACAACTTGTGATTTGCTCCAGCTGCTCAAGAAAACAACTTCTCCCTCAAGGTCGAAAAAACAAAGGAACTGATTGTGGATTACAGGAAGAATGGAGATAGGCTAACCCCTATTGACATCAATGGATCTGGGGTTGAGAGGATGTACAACTTCAAGTTCCTTGGCATAAACATCACCGAGGATCTCACGTGGTCTGTACAAACTGGCTGCATGGTGAAAAAGGCACAACAGCACCTCTTTCACCTCAGATGTGAGCCCCCAAATCCTAAGAATTTTCTGCAGGGGCACAATTGAGAGCATCCTGACTGGCTGCATCACTGCCTGGTATGGGAACTGTACTTCCCTCAATCGCAGGACTCTGCCGAGAGTGGTGCAGACAGCCCAGCCCACCTGTAGATGTGAACTTCCCACGATTCAGGACACTTACAGAGAAGGGTGTGTACAAACAGCCTGAAGGATCAATAAAGTCAATTCAATTCAATTCGATTCATATGACTATCCACCACCAGCTCCCATGGCTTGACGTGACCCTGATTGGGTGGGCTAAGCAGGTGCTACACCTTGCCCAAGGTTGACCTGCAGGCTAGCAGAGGGAAGGAGTGCCTGACACCTCCTTTGACACCTATCTTCCTAATTCGTCCATGGTTTCCCAAGTGCTTATAAAACCTATCCATAAGAATTCTCTCCAGTAACTTCCTGCTGAAGCAATGAAGTCCACATTGGCAAAGTCAGTGTTGTACATAGTTCGCTGTCAAGAGTTGCCCACTCTGCACAGTTCTTTCTTGTGTTTGTGCTAAAGTGCTCACCAGAGGAACATGTCTGCCCCGTTGTTACAGAATCAGAGTCAGGTTTATTATCACCGGCATGTGACGTGAAATTTGTTAACTTAGCAGCAGCAGTTCAATGCAATACAAAATCTAGCAGAGAAAAAAATACTAATAATAATAAATAAATTACATATATTGAATAGATTTTTAAAAGTGCAAAAACAGAAATACTGTATATTAAAAAAAATGAGTTAGTGTCCAAAGATTCAGTGTCCATTTAGGAATCAGATGGCAGAGGGGAAGAAGCTGTTCCTGAATCGCTGAGTGTGTGCCTTCAGGTTTCTGTACCTCTACCTGAAGGTAACAGTTAGAAAGGGATATACTCTGGGTGCTGGAGGTCCTTAATAAGGGATGCTGCCTTTCTGAGACACCGCTCCTTGAAGATGTCCTGGATACCAGCCACCATTTTGGTCATTAAAACCAAGCCCCTCAGCACCATATATGCCACTCTGTGTAGCTATAAGATAAGATAAGATATAGGAGCAGAATTAGGCCATTTGGCCCATCGAGTCTGCTCTGCCAATTTTCCTCTCAGCCCCAATCTCCCGCCTTAAACAGCAACATAAGGAGCAACAACTCAGGGATGTGCAAATCGCATTTCATCATTTTATCATCCAAACAAGGAGCCCAATGGGACTGAATCTGTGGCACATCACTTTAAATCTTCCATTTTTGAAATATATGGCAGCAGCTAGGTGCCCAATCAGTTTATTTGATTAGATACAAAGCCAATGCCATAGGGAAATGTAGCGGAAACTCGTTAATAAAATTTTAATCTGTCCTTTAAGTATTTTATTTAGTATCAATATTTAATACAAATTTTCCATAAATTATGTGAATCAATGTGAATAAAATTGACTATCATGTTACACTGATGTTTGTATCTTTAACCAAAATGTAACTTATTTTTAATGTTTTAAATAGCAGAGTGGGAATAACATCACTAATTTCTGATAGGTGTTCTGATAAAGTTATAAAATATGTAAGATCAGCTGAAATTGATTATCCCATTAGACCTCTGACCTTGAACTATTGCTTTTATCTCCCATCACATCATTAATATATTATCTGTACTTGTAAATTTCAAAGAAAATATAAATCAAATATTACCATCACAATTTCACTGCTATAGAGCATGGCATTGGAGGAAATTGTGAAGAAGGGTCATGATTATTAATGACATTTCTTTCCTCAGAGCATTTTTCCAGATTGTGATGATGGTGGAATATTATTTTACGAGCCTAATCAGGTGACAAATAAATTAATTTTCTTAGCAGCTAAAAGAATCATGATGCAATTAGTGTTTACTGGGATACAATTGTTGCAGAAACAAAGACTGGAAATTTATCACTAGTATTTAATAGCTTGGAAACAAAAAAAATGATTGTAGAATAGACAATTCTATTCATAGAATTCATAGAATAGACAAATTCACTTTATTTTTTGGGTGATTTCATTGCAATTGGTGGTGTTTATGTGAGTTTATTCAATAAAAGATTTTTTATTTCATTTAGAAAATCCTTGCCGTAAGATATTAATTAAAAAGTAATGCAGTATTTAAATTGTGTAGAGCTCATCAAAAAGGTATGTGTGTTCACTAGAAAATCTTTTTAAAATCAGTACAGTCAGGGGAACAACTCACCAATTCTATGTCAATGATTAATATTTTAACCCTTCTAAATTTCAGAACTGAAATTGTTGGAAAAATGATTGATTGCAAAAACAAGTACACACCAGTCTGCAGTACAACCAGGATCTAAATAACATTTCAGCTGCTCAAGATGAGCAGAGGCAGCCAAAGGATGACAAGAAAAGGAAAAGAGTTTGGAGATGAGTAATGGACCTACCTATCCATTATTTTCCACCGTATCTACAATTACATTCCAGCAGTTTCTGAGGATGAAACTGGAAATACTGTGCTCTTAGTTTTTTAAAAGAGTGATTTGCACACTGGTTTTAAAAGAAAATGTTATTTCCCTTGGGGAGGCTCATAAGCTCACCCCTTATTGCAGCCTTCTCAGCTAGCCCCTGTAATGGCTGCCACCTATCACCCTGAATGGATTTAGAGCTAAGGAGAGCCTATTTGTAGCTCTTCTTTGATTGATATATAAATAGAGATTTTGTTTTAAAGAACAAAGTGGTTGTCTTCTGTCCCATAAAGTGGAAAATATATATGGCATTCAGTGTCCCATGACAACTTTCTCATTAGCTGATATGTCACAGCAACACTATCTTCCTCATTTTGGTTCCAAGTAGAGCATGAATTGGGGAAAGATGGCGATATGTTAATGTGTTATAATCTTTAACAACTCATCACAGCTGAAAGTTTAAACTTATAATAGCATAACAAATAGTAAAAAACCTACAGCAATTTTTCACCCTTTGGGTAACAATTTGGAGCAAGCAAAACCATGAATGTACAATACATAATTCAAATACAATCTTGTAAGAACTTTTCTTGTGCATTTCTACCATCCTTTTCTAATATCTCTCAATCATAGTTTATGTGGTACAAGGGGGTAGGGGTGAGGAGGTGTTGGAGTTTTGGACTAGTAATTTTATTTTATTACTTGTGGGTCTTCTTTTCCTACAAATATAAACTATACTTTATATATCTAAACATAACTTGTAAATTATTTCAAAAGATCTAGTGTTCTACAAGTTAGTTCAATATATTATACAGTATGTTTCAATAAGTAAAATTCTTCATTAAGTTAACATTTGTACAGATAATAGTTTATTAAACTAATAAAAATACTAATTGGAATTGTAGTTTTATATGATAACAGAAAAATCACTGTGGCCCAACTCCAGCTTCACCCATAACCCTGTTCTAGATATCGCCAGGACTATATTTTTGGCTGTGTTTTACAATCAGAAGTGGGTTTAGATAACTCTTCCTCAGCTGCTTGTGGATATGGGTGAGTGAATGGGCTTTGGGTAAAACAATGAATCATTTTGAGTAAATACATCTGTGAGTTCCAGAATTCATTCTTTTGTTTTCATTCGAACAGTTACTGGTGGAGCAGCATTTTAAATCGCCCGTGGGAAAGTGACAATGCGGTGTATTCTTGAACTGCTGTTTCCTTCTGGTTATTTTGCCTCCACTCCACTATTGTGCGAAGAATTTGACAAATGACAATGATGAAATAGTGATTTTCGTTTCCAACACAGGTAGGAGTAGTTTGGTGGAAAACTTGAAAGTGACGGTACATATGAAAGCATGTTAGTGAAAGACGCCCAGATTCTCTCCCAACACATCAAGATGTCCATAGAAGACTGCCATGTTCAAAGTTGCAAGAGTTTGAGCTGAGGAACAGACTGAAGCTTAGTGCGGCCTACGCAAGGGCTCATAGGGAAAGACCACAGTCTCAGGTTCTTCCACTACTGGACAAGGAGGAGTTAGACTGGGAGGTAAAGCTCATTAAACACATTAGCATTAGATGTCTTTTTAAATATATTAGTCAGTATTAGCTTAGCTAGGTGATGCACCATCAATAACTCACTCTGAGACGTAAGAAGCGAGATATCGGCTTTTATTGACTGAAAGAATGAACAACATTACATCCTGGAGAATGAGGCCGGGCTCAGGCCTCAATCGCCTTTATACAGGGGTCTGTGGGAGGAGCCACAGGAGCAGTCCAGACAGGTATATGTAGTTCACCACACTAGGTGTCACTTGAGTAACAACAGTTCTATCAGTTCTAAAAATGTAAGTTAATTCTTATTAATACATTGTCCTTAAATGAAAAGGCTTTGTTGATTTATTCTTGCATATTTTTATTATGAATAAAATTTATTTGGATATAAAATAATTGTGTTCCCTGTTTGGGAAAATTTAGGCCCATTTTATATTTATTGGATCTGCAAGTTAGAACATTTCACAGAGGTCAATCGCGTTATCAGTTCACTGGGACTCAGTGGATGGTCAGAGTGGTGAGTGGTTTAAGACAAAGTGCTGCAGGCCCAGACCTCTTACCAGGTGGATCCTGTGGTTCGTACTTAGCCTAACAATTTATATATCCTGATCTTATGTCCTTAATCCATACAAAAAGGCTACTAGTTTATAAAGACATTGGAAAATTGTATTGGTAAGAGGTTTCATTGTCTTAATCCCATTTCTGAAGAGCGTCAGTTGAGGAATGAGAAGAGTAGTTCATAGACCTGTCAAGGTTGCTCTATAATTCAATAAGATCGTGGCAGATCCAGCTCCTCATCCACTTTACTCCCAGTAATCCTCCGATTCTCTTGGAAAATCTATTGGATTTCAGCCTTGAACATTGATTGGTAATGGAGTATATGCAGCTCTTTGGGGTAAAGGAAATTTCTACATTTTCAGTCCTAAAGAGCTGACATTTTTATCCTGAGACTAGCTCTCAATTCAAGACTCTCCAGTTAAAGTAAACAACCCCTCAGCCAGCCAGCTACTCTCATCATCTTGCACATCACGATGTAATTACCCTTCATTCTTGTAAGCACCGGTGAGTAAATTTCAGTCTTAGACAATCACTTTTTTGTCCCAGGAACTGATATTGAAAACCTAAACCATATTGACTCCAAAGAAAGTATCTCAACTTTTAGGTAAGTGGGTCTGAAGTATACAGAATCCTACACTAGACAACACATACAAATGCTGGCAGAGTTCACCAAGTCAGGCAGCAATGGTGGACAGAAATGAACAGTTGATGTTTCAGGCCAAGACCCTTCATTAAGACTCATAGTGAATCATAGAGCACAGACAGGCCCTTCAGCCAAGCATCTCCATTCTGACCTTTTTGCCCATCTACACTAACCTCATTTGCCTGCACTAGGCCTGCATCCTTACATGCCTTATCTATTTAAGTGTCCGGCTACATGTAATGCCTGAATCTGATTCCTCCACCTTCTCTGGCAATGAATTTCAGATATACTCTGAAATATATATTTCAAATACACTCTGCATATTAAAAACAACTTTCCCCTTGAATACCCTTTAAACGTCTCACTAGCATATAGCACATCATGTAATCCTGAGATTCTTCTTTCTGGCCTTCTGCTGAACTTCATCTCTCTCTCTACAGCGTGCGCCTTCCCCATTAGAATGTTCTGCAGCCAACCTGAGGTATTTGTGAGCCAGACACCAACAAGTCATTCTGGAGTTGCACGCGTGGCACCAGAAGAATTGGTCTGTTCCCCTCACTAAGGAATTCCCTACCTCTGTTTCTCACCTACACTCTTCGCTCCATCAGACCCAACCACAGTGCTGATGACCTAGCTGTTTCTGCCACTTTCCTCTGTGAAGCCATTCCCACCCCACCATGGTACCCAAAACAATCCCTATTGCCCTTCCTGGAGACCGCTTACCTGCTTTCTTTCTGTACCTGTGCTATGGCCAATCCAATAAACGTACTCTCAGTGGCATTCTACATCCTGGGTACTCCATAGCCCGTTCGGCTACAGCTCCTAGTGCTCCATGTGATTGACAGGAGTGCAGTTGGACCCACTGCATGCAGGTGCAGTCTACAAACACCTTCACCATTTCAAAATGATTTTATTACCTTCACATTCCAATCTCCTTGCAAGATACCATTTCTCTTTCAAATTACTCACGTACTGTATCTGAATGTTTATTTTCTGTATATAAAGAACCAACATATGAAATATTTATATTTACCAGTATTTGGTAGTTTTTTACTATCTCAATAAGTATTCTATTTCTCTGTTCATCATACTGATGTGCATCACCTCACAATTTTCAAATTTTGTTCCTTCTGCATTCTGCCCTCTTATTGATACAAAATTAAGGTTTTTTTACAGCCATGTCTTGGGTATTTAACTGCAGTAATTTCTTGGCTGTTAACTTCTGTGACTGTGGTTACAGTACTATGCCACAGTCTTGAGCACATATCTATCTATATCTAGGATGCCTAAGACACAGTAGTGTATTTGTCACCGTGGTGCGGACAGCAAGTTTGGAAATCTTGTGGGAGCAAAGGATGTTGGGAATGTTGAGTGTGGAGCACTGTGGAAGGGATGTGGGACAGGTGGAAGAGAGGGGTGTCAGGGGAAGGGAGTGGTGTGGGCTTAGGTACACCCAGCCCTGAGACAGCAAGCTAGGTCATTTGATTCCGAACAATTGGTTTATTGTCCATTACTGAATGTATTTCTGGAGCTTCCTGCTTCCACCCCTCTCCTTTCCTCCTTTCCCAACCATGATTCCCCTCTCCCTGCCTCTTTCCCACTCCACCCACAATAGAGACTGATATCCGAATCAGATTTATCACCACTCACATATGTCACGAATTCTTTTTTACTATGTCAGCAGTACAGTGCAATTCATCAAATTACTACAGTACTATGCAAAAGTCTTAGGCAACCTGGCTATATATGCAGTACGTGCCTAAGACTTTTACACAGTAGTATACTTATATAAGAGCCTCATTATATTAGTTCCAAGATTTTTAATAACTTTGGCTTTTCAGATATGAACCAAGCTACCATACATTCCAGCAGCTTCTAATTCACACTAAAAGATCCATTCTGTGTCTACTGCTGTGATGGCAGATACAAAATAACCACTTAGCACATATACGTCAAACTCAAGGCCCGCGGGCCAAATCCAGCCCGCGGTGGAATTATCTTTGGCCCGCGAGATAATATCTAATTACTATTAAAGCTGGCCCAGTAATCGAAGCGCCTATGGCGTATGATATGGCTAATGCTGAGTTTATTCAGGTACCAGGTTTTCAGGGTTTTTAGTGTTTATTCAGCAGTCTTCTTCATAAGAAACGGAATTTGTAAAGTGAAACACTTTGTAGTTATAGCAGAGACTGAGACACATGAGAGCAGGTTGAAAAAACGGAGGCAACGAAAGCTGCGTTCGCACGCGTCCGACTGATCCGGCCCGCATGAAGCTGCATTTTGCTCAATCCGGCCCGTGACCTAAAATGAGTTTGACACCCCTGATTTAGCATCTCATTGTACCTATGAAAGCAATACTTATTTTTGCAACTCCCTTTTCACATCGATGTAGAAGCTCTTACATTTTTATATATCTGATAAAAATTTGCTGTCTTCATTTACTTGATCAATTTTCATTCATCTTGGAAAATTCTAATACGCTTTTTTTTGTTCTAAAGATAGCTTTAATTGCTTTAGATCCCCATTGACGGATTGTTTGTGGATTTTCAATTCTCAGTGAAATGCATTACATTGGAATTTTGATTTTTTTTAAAAATCGTATGTTATTGTTTATCTGCAAGCAAACAGTTTTCAATAATTTTATAATGAAGCACTTAACTACATAATTGACTTTATTTAGGACTTTAGATTCTGAATGATCTGTGACTCTCAATCTGCATGGAAACTTCTATCAAAGATTATGGAATTGTGGATGTTTTATGACCAAAATATCTGTGAAAGGATCAGAAATTAAAATATAATGAGAGGACTACACACGAGGTCTAATGTAGATCATTTCTATTTTTAAATTAAAGTGATTATGTCAATTTATTTAAATTCTAGGCTTTTAAAATGTCACCTAAGTTGAACAGAGATGTAACAACACAATGCCTAACATATCTGTGATTTTTTAAACTTCCTTACTTAGTGTCAGAGAAGTTATTTTATCTTCATGTGGCCTGCTGCAACTGAATTAAGTTTTCTTTAAATGAATATAGGTCCAATTTCTAAAATTATGTTAGGCTTATGAAACTTATACATTGATTAAGCAACTGGAAGTACTGAAATATTAGAACGTTCTTGAAAAAATCTTACCCCTCTTACTGATCAGGGTTATGCTAAACTTATCCTTTCACTGGAAATATGTTTTTCATCTAAACCAATGAACAAAAATAAGGAATTCAAATATAAGCAGATTGTTTCATGACCAAAATGTCTGCGAAAGGATCAGAAATTAAAATATAATGAGATCATCTGGACCTAGGCTTGTGGAATTCTCCTTTGCTCTTTAGTACTGACGTGTAAATGCCACCATGTCTTTAATCTGGACATCTGGAATAGGAGAACAATTTCTCACCTCATGATATCCAAAGTGTAGGTTTGGCTCTCACACACAAATATATATTGTTTGTAACTCATGTAATTAGTTTGTAGTTGAACTCTCAATGGGGAGCTCACCATGAGTCATTTATTTTTGTTTCTTTTGGCAATGGTCCCCTTTCGAAAGAACTGGAGTCTGGCAAGCGGCATCTGGCATTCAGCCAAGTTGTCCCTTCTTCAAGAATGATCCTCGGCTGTGGGAGGCATTGGACAACCTATCACGGAAGCATTGCAGCTAAGCATGATTCTGTACTTGCTTCCACCCAGAATCCATTCACTTCTCCACATATCCTCAGGGAAATCTGGCTGACATTTCCACCTCAACCCAAGATAACTGAGGAATATCTTAACACAAAAGTAACCACACAACTAAATCAAAAGAAACTGTGAATTTAAATTGTAGTTTTAAAGTCTAAAGGGCTCAGATGAGGCTTTGGGGCAGCAATAATGTGGTGTTTGAAACAAGAGAACCTCTCTCTGCTACAGACAAGGCAGCAGCAACATTACTATGTATATTTTTACTTATTTTTGAGAAATAGCATCAAGCCTTTCAGTCCTTCGAGCTGTGCTGTCCAGCAATTACCTGAATTAGCCCCAGACAAATCACGGGGCAATTTACAATGACCAATTACCCTGCTAACCAGTATGTCTTTGGACTGTGGGAGGAAACCAGAGCACCTGGAGGAAACCCACGCAGTCACTGGAAGAATGTCAGTGGCGGGAATTGAACCCGGGTCACCTATACTGTAAAGTGTTGCGCTAACTACTACACTACTAATATAAAAGATCACTCTGAGGCATTTCCAGATGATGTAATAATCCTTAATCTTCAATTGTTGGATTGTAGTTTTTATCACCAGGATTCATGCCAGTAATTGGGGGACGATCTTTCTTTAGATTTAATAGTAATCCAATTTCTGAATTAGAATAAAGCATTAATCTGTTTTCAGTTAACTCAGAACAAAAGAGAATTTAAGCAGTTCAACTACTTTTGATTCATTTTAACTTTAGAGATAATGAATTGAACAAGAAAATGAATAAATATCCTTCATATATAGCTTTCTATATCCATCAGTGGTTTTCCATTATTACATTGAGTTATGGACATCTGGTTGCCACATCCACCTACATTTTATTTTGTCTGTAGATTGGTTTTGGGGAGGGAGAGCTGTGGTAGAAAATGACCTTGGGACAGTAGTATGGCTCTTAAACTGCATAGACCATCCCTTGGTTATTTTGTAATTTTGTCAAAGAATTCTACAACACACAAACTGGTGACTTGGCTATTCCCTTTGTTCTCTCCGCTCCTTCCATAATTTTATGTCACTCAATTGCACCTTCCCCGAGTCTCATTTATTGTTAAAAAACAAGTCCAACCTGGGCAGTCTCTCCCGATGGTGGGAACTCTCCAGCCATAGCCACATCCTTATAAATCTTCTCTGCTCTCTCTCTGCTGCTATAACATTCCATAACAGTGAGAGCCTTGACAGTGGGTTGGCCTGAGCATGCAGCCTCATGACCATTCTGTGAACAAAGCTGGTCATCAACAGCTAGACAAGCCAATGGAGCAACTTAAGGAGGAAGCCGATCACTGAACTTAAACCTGTTGTGTTAAAATACGAAAAGCCAGAGAACTCGGCCCAGTGTGACGAAGGAGACGCTACAGCTTAGGGACGGGCACCCAATGATTTCAGAACGGGGGAAGAACAGGGGCACTGTGATAGCAGAGCAATTAGTGTGGTGCTATTACAGCTCAAGTATTGGAGTTTGGTGTTCAATCCTAGTGTCCTCTGTAAGGAGTTTGTATGTACGTGTTTCCTCCAGATGTTCTGGTTTCCTCCCATAGTCCAAAGACGTACGAGTTAGTAGGTTAATTGATCATTGTAAATTGTCCCGTCATTAGACTAGGGTTAAATTGGTGGGTTGCTGGCAGCGTGGCTCAAAGCCTACTCCATACTGTATCTCTAAATAAATAAATAGATCTGCTCTTTTGTACCTCTTACTCAAAATGTCTGTACTACTCAAAGATGACTACTGAGCATTTTCAGGCAGGTCTGTGACTGCCCTTAACAACATGATGTGGCCATAAGCAAAATACCAGTGTAGAAGAGTCTCAAATTTCCACTTGGAAATGAAATCATTTCCACTTTTATTTTACATCTTTCTTTTTACATTAAAATAAACCTTTAAACTTTAAGGGATCAACGTGTATGCTACAAGCAACATGATGAATTTAAGTATTCCTGAAATCGCTCTACTTTAAGGCTCTGAATCTTGATTTTACTGTATCACGGTGGCAGAAGCGTAAAGCAGCAAACCCCAGCTATACGAGCAATTTCTGTTTCTGCGGAGCTTTAAACTTGCACAACTTGTCAGAGGTGAAGTAGACATATTTAGAGGGGAAGCCCTTCTAGTTTTTCTGCTGAACAAGAAATGCGGAAAGAACATTCAACTCTTCTGTAAAACGTCCTTTACTTCCCCTAGACCTTACCTTCCTGAAGGCAGCAATCCCCTGTGAACCATTCTAAGTGGAAACAAATAAACTATGAGGCAATCTGTTGCAATCAAATATTCATACCAGCGTTCTATCCCCTGAAGGCCATTTGTTTGCAACTCCCATCATTCATCTGTTAAAACAAGAAATAGACATGTTTGAGGTTTTTTTTTTACTTATTATCACCCCCATTGTCATAATGTGTATGATGTATGTAGGAGTATAGCAATGTCCATAATTTATGCAGAGTAATAACGTATACTCAGTGGCAACTTTATTAGGTACTCCTGAACACTTGCTCGTTAATGCAAATATCTAATCAGTCAATCATGTGGCAGCAACTCAACGCATAAAAGCATGCAGACTTGGTCAAGAGGTTGAGTTGTTCCTCAGACCAAACATCAAAATGGGGAAGAAATGTGATCTAAGTGACCTTGATTGTTGGCACCAGACAGGGTGGTCTGAGTATCTCAGAAACTGTTGACCTCCTGGGATTTTCACACACAAATCTCTAGAGTTTACACAGAATCGTGCAAATTAAAAAGCCAAAACATCCAGTGAATGGCAGTTTGGTGGGTGAAGACTCCTTGTTAATGAGAGAGGTCAGAGGAGAATGCCTATCTGGTTCAAGCCAACAGGAAGACAACAGTATCTCAAATAAGAACACGTTACAACAATGGTGGGCAGAAGAGCATCTCTGAATACACATCATACCAAATCTTGAAGTAGATGAGCTACAGCAGAAGAAGACCATGAACATACAGTCAGTGGCCACAATATTAGGTACCTGAATGTATAAGAGAATACCATATAGTTGACACAAAAACAGAAAATGTTGGAACTAAACCTAACACCAAACATCTTTACTTCTGTTCCCCCACACTTTCCACCGGGAATACTCACTCCGTGATTCCCTTGTCCATTTGTCCCTCACTAGTCATCTCCTTCCCAGCACATATCCCTGCAAGCAAGAGAAATGCTAGACCTGCCCATTCACCTCCCCCCTCACCTCCATTCATGGCCCCAAAAGATCTTCCAAATGAGGCAACACTTTACCTGTGAATCTGGTGGGGCCCTTCTGCCACCATGAGGCCATTCTCAAGGGGGAGGAGAAATGCCTCATATTCCATCAAAGTAGCCTACAAATGATGGCATGGACACCAATTTTGCCTGATTGGTTTGTTCAGGGTTGATGTGCCTGTTCTGTTTTTGTTCATTTTTTGTGGGAAGGAGGGATTTGGGGGTTGATGATAGTGCTGCCTTTCCTTTCTTTCTTGGTTCATGGCTACCTGGAAAACTGAAAAATTTCAGAGTTGTATACTTTGATAATAAATGAATCTTTGAACCTTCTTCCAGTAATCTTCTTTTTCTCTTTTTTTTCCTTTACTCTTACCCTTCCCTATTCTTCAATTCCCCATTCTGACCTCTTACATTTTTTCTTCACTGCCTATCACTTCCCTCTGGTGTCACTTCTCCTTCCCCTTCTCCCATAGCCACTCTCCTCTCCTATCAAATTCCTTCTTCTCTAGTCTATTACCTTTCGCACACACCTGGCTTCACCTGTCACCTTCTAGCTTGTCTTCCTTCCCCTCCCTCCAACTGTTTTATTGTGGGGTCTTTCCCCTTCCTTTTCAGTCCTGACGAAGGGTCTCGGCCTGATACATTGACTGCTTATTCACTTTCATAGATGAAGCCTGACCTGCTGAATTCCTCTAGTGTTTTGAGTGTGTTGCTGGAAAACAGTACATCAAGCAACATATGCAGAAGGAAAATCAGTTAATATTTCAGATTGAAGTCCCTTTATCAGAAATCTCAAAGGCGAGCCCCACGTACACCATCAATCCTTCTCAGAATTTTAACGATATCTATCAGGTGATACTTCAAACTTCTGCTTTCTAAGAAGAAGACCTCCAGCTTAGAGGTATAACTTTCTCATGTTGGTTCTCAAGTTCAAGTTTAATTGTCATTCAACCACACACATGCATGTAGCCAAACAAAACAATGTTCCTCTCAGGTCAAGGTACAAAACACAGAACCAACAGTCACACACAGCACACAGCAATATAACATATATACTAATGATAGCAGAAAAACATAGTTACTAAAATATTACAAACGGTAATAGTAATAATGATAATAGCATTCCAAACACACATGACATACAGAAATCAATAAGCGAAAAACACCAGAAAATATGCTGAATTAAAAGAGGAAATTGAAAGACTATGGAACATGAACAGGGTATACACTGTCCTGATAGTAATGTCATCCCAAAGGCACTACACAATAGCATTAAACAAATAGGGCTACACAGCTATATCTATGTAAATTTTCAAAATGCCACAATATTGAACGCCTCTAGAATAGTCCAAAAGTTCCTAGCATTTGACAGATGAGTGTGCTTGGCTATGGCTGTACCTCAGCTTTTACCAGTGGTCAAATATAGCCCAAGTGGCTGAGTGACACAGCCTGCAGGGATGTTGCCCTGGAGTCAATTTTCTGCAAGAACATCCCACAGCAGTTCCTCATATCGCACAGTGTAACAACAGTTGTCTAGATTGCCTTCCACTGAGTGAACTCTGGAGGACTGCACTGACATGAAGAGCCATCCTTCAACCGCACACAGAATCCAGCGGCACACAGCCAACTCCAGTATCTCCTTCTCGGGCAGCCTCAACAGGCGACCCTGAGGCATGAATGAGGCCTGGTCCGCTCCACAGCTGAGGCTAAGCAGCTCCACACCATTAGTCTCACTAATGAAACAGTAAACTGGACTTACAGTATTCTACATTACCAATGTCCAGCAGGGTCTTATGATCACAACAAAAACGAACGAGCCGGACTGCACCCTCACTCTGAAGCTTTCAGAGATAGAATGAAAAGACAGGGAGTCAGGATCTGAGGTGAGGGTCAAATTTTGCTTGCTCTCCAGGATGGTCACTCCTCTCTCCATGGTGTTGAGGCTATGAAGACTTCCTGGCTGCTGTGCTCCGCGCCTGCTAACATGACGAACTGATAATTGAGGCTGCTCCAGGGTTCGGATCTGAGGACTCAATTTGGTTCAGAATGTTGCTGTTTTTTCAATTGTTTGCATGATTTGTGGTTTTTTTTCCCTTTCTCTTGCACACCAGTTATTAGCCCTTTTTTTCCCTCTTTAATTGGGTTCTTTCAGGTTTCTTGCTTTGTGGCTTCCTGTGAGCAAACAAATCTCAAGGTTGTATAATTTATCCATTCTTTGATAATAAATGACTTTGAACTTCTGAATAGCTGAAGCAAGCTGCCAAGAGTTACGCAACGAGTTCAGCTCTGCCGCTATCCAGCAACTCACTAGTAGGGTTGACCTGAAGTGTCTGATGTTCTTGATAACCAGCAGTGACCTATAATCAGGAAAAAGATTTAAAGGATGAACAATCGCACCTATGGATAGACCCAGAGACGCCATTGCGTCCAAGCATGCTGCGATCTTACTGGAAGTACGATGTCCCTTCTCCTGTCCATTCAACACATTAATGAGATCCTTCCATTTCTGCCCACAATGTTATTTATGTACTGACGAGTGTGATAGCAAGATAATCAGGCAGAAAAATTCCCGGGTTATGGCATGAGCATTCCTGCTGTGTCTTCCCAGGCTGATATTATGCTTGTAAACCTTTTTCATATCTTTCCCATGACCTCTTAATATACAACTATTAGACAAGTAAGGTGCAAATCCATTAACTTAATTAAACAAGTAAAAACATTAGAAGCAGGTTGGAAGTTATATGAGGTGAATGATGATTCACCACATTTATCCAACCACATGATAACTCACAATTCATGTGGTAACACATCCCACCACAAACTAATTTTTCTACTTATAAACAAATAATAATGAACACCATTAAACATTATCTCTTGTTATCTGGGCAAATATGATCTTCAATACAATGCATATGAAAACTTAAAAATACAAGCCATTGAAGCTATTATTGAGAATAGAACAGGTCGTGAATATCTTGAAAAAATAAGTATTACATTGGTAGTATTGCCTTAGCCTGCAATAGGTTTTGGATTTGTGTTTTACTTCATCAAATCTCATTCCCGCAATGTTCTCCCAACAGTGTCACATTAATTTGATTTTATATAAAGGAAAAGTGAATTAAACTTGGAGCTCTGTTTATATTGCGTGCTGCACTGTGAGTCATTTGCTTAGTAACTTGATAGCTGTAACTTAAAACGCATTTCACATTCAAGTTTATGTAGTTTATATTTTTATTTTCTGTATATTTTTCTAGTTTATCCATCCCATTGTCAATGATTCCCTTCATGTAATTGGTCAAAATTGTGAAGACAACTTTGCTTTGCAATGGCACATCTTTAAAATTACAGGGCACTAAGATGGGCAAATAACAACTAGAATAGCAAAGGTATTTTTTACATTCTTGCAGGTATTGCAGAATGTACTGAAATATTCACCCCAGAATACCTCTCTCTTTCTCTTTTTACACCCAATGCATTTGCCATTACTTTCTAGTTTAAGACATCAGCTCTCTCATGGTACATTCTGTTTTGTCAAAAATGAAGAATCTATGTGGGAGCTTTTAACAAAGAAAAACTCTATGTGATATATTATTCATTAGAATGATGATTAATTGTACATTTTCATCAATATATTTTTGGGGACTGCGACATCAGCCGTTGATCAGCAGCCCCACCATGTGGCTGAAATACTATGCTACAGTTCTCAAGCTGAAAATTCAAGCTAATTTTTTGGGTGCATAAACACCAAAGATTCTGCAGATGCTGGAAATCTTGAGCAACACATACAAAATGCTGGAGGAACTCCTGCATCTATGGAGGGAATAATCAATACTCATTTCGGGCCAAGACCCTACAACCTGATATGTGTCACTGAAAACTTAGATTATTTAATGAGACCATGTACTGCTGATCTATAACCTGAACTATATGTAGCAAATTTAGTTCATATTCAATATCCAAATGCAGCAACTTCACAGCATCCAAAAAAAATGCTGATGCAAACATAGGAGTACTGGAGCTCAGATAGAAACTGTTATAAGATATCAGGGTTTTGCTGCATATCAATCCCCTGTCCAAAGCTATAGCAAATCTGCATAAATAGTGGTGGCATCATGAAACATAATTATTTTGACAGCAAAACTGGGTTCACTAACCTTTCCCTGGAGTTGACGATTTTATTTTTAGGTCTGGACACATTCTGAAAATGGATCTTTAGAGTGAGGAATAGTGACCAATCTCACGGGCTCTCAGAATCTATGAAGGGTACTGTGAAGTTCGTCCTGAGAGCTGGGAAACGTGAGGAAGCCTGAGCTAAACCATGAGGATCCACCAGCCCAGTGCAAGTGTCCCGTGGACATCCACTTACCTGGAGCAGAAAACTGGACTCCAGCCCGCATTGGACTCCAAGCTTCCACTCAGTTACGTTTGCCAAAGCCAGCAGATACAAGAGGATGTGCCAGTTTTTCAGAGGAGGATCAACCCTTGGATTAAGAGAGCAGGTTTGTGTCCCAGACCGTACACTAGATGGCGACCAAGCACCGATTTACAATCATGGTCTTTACTGCGACTGAAATCTCAAATCCATCCATAACGTGCTGAGAGTTCATGGTTGCTTAATTCCAATGAACTGATAATAGATTTACTTTAGAGTGTCTAAATTTTCACTTTGATGTGTTCTTTCCATTGATTAAATTTATCACAGAATCTATTTTTAGTACAAAGTTACCACTTAAATTTACATTTGCTTCAATATAATTGCATTCTTTATCCTGTGCAAACATTACCACCACAATCAGTTTTATAAAGAGGTTTCTTCATCAGAACAGGGTTTAGTTGTACATTATTTAAAAAACATATATCTCCTATAATTCAAATTCCATCTCCAAATGCAAGGAAGCTTAAGTGCAATAGGAATTAGAGCTATCATCCACCTTACAATTATAATGCTCATTTATAAGATTTAATGATGCAGTTATTCAGTTGCAGATCTATGATAACTGTTCTAAATCCGTTCTCCTGAAAGCTATTTATTTGAAGTTACTGGCACTCTACAATATTACATTGATGTTCATATATGGATGCATTTGGGTTGCTTAATTTATTGGAACATCATTCCTTTCAAGTTTTTGAGTCAATCATTTGTGAAGCTAAGTCCATCCTGCTCCTCTTGAACTTCTAAATTGGTTTAATATTATCTGTGCAATACTGAGTGATAACTGCATTGACAAAGGTCGGGTTTTCAGATGAGGCTTATCCTGATGGAAAGAAGGATCCCACCAAACGAGTTCTTAAAGAAATAAAAATCAATTAAGAAATCAATAAACTTAAAGCTTAATATGCTGTAAATTTTTTAAACTAACTAAATAAATTACTCCAACTCTTAAACATACTTACAAATAATTAAAACTGAATGAAAACAATTAACAGAAGTGTGACTGAACTTGATACTATTTTTCTTTCCAATCGTAGTAAAATCAACTTTCAAATGAATAGGTTTGTGTTCCTGTTCCAGATTCTCATCATAAACATTTAGAAATGAAGCAGGTCTGTACTCAATCATTGGGATTCCATGTGAAGTCCATCATAACTCGACCAAGATGTGGGTGACTTTGCAAGCACTTGAATTCCAAGAGTTCACCACAAAGCTGCCAGCATTTTCTAACAAGATCTGGTTCATTATATGCAACTGTGAGCTGCTTGTTTATTGTTACCTACTTATTATAACACAAAACGAGTCCAGGGATGCGTCATCAGGTCAATGCCATTTCCCAGCCAAACATCCCATCAGCATAACAACCTGTCAATTTCTCTCTCTCTCTCTCTCTCTCTCTCTCTCTCTCTCTCTCTCTCTCTCTCTCTCTCTCTCTCTCTCAGTAGAAAGATGAAGATTAGCTTTATTTCTCACATGTACATTGAAGCATACAGCAACATGCATCATTTGTGTCAAATCAAATAAGCAAGGATGTGGTGGGCAGCCCACAATTTTTGCCATGCTTCTGGCACCAACGTAGCATACCCACAACACACTAACCCTAACGGTACATCTTTGGAACGTAGGTGGCAAACCAGAGCACCTGGAGGAAACCCATATGATCACGGGGAGAACATACAAACTCCTTACAGACTGCAGCAGAATTGGAATTAGGGTTACACTAATCACTACAGTAAAAGTTAATTCATAATCTGAAAGTACTGTGCTCAATGGTTCTATTTTTTTGATCACTGGTTCCATACTAATTAAGACAGAAAAACATTTATAGACTCAGACTATCTTGTCATTATTCAAATCTCAGCTGGTTTAAGTGCTGATATCGTGTAACTATAGAGGAGCATTTAATGCATAAGGATTGCTGAAGGTTAGCATTAAACAATTACCTCACTAAAATCAATTTCTATTAACTTGCAATCAAAATAAATGTTGTTAGGTTCAGTTTTCCGTTCTATCAGTCTTACCCTTGTAATAGTGTGCCCATGTATAGGAGCAAAAAGATGTATTTCATTAAGCATCCACCAACGTATGCCATCAGGCAAGCTGCAAATATATGTCACCTGCCCTGAATGGACTGTCCCAACAACTTGTTTGAAATTTGTGGATTGTAGTACAATTTTAGCTACCCACATGACTAATGTCCAGCAATACAAATCGTCCCCTGTCCATCAGTCACCTAGCTGCCACAACTTTGCATAGACTACATGATGAAACTTAGCTCAATCCTCAATGTTAGCATTAAATACCTTTTGAGTCCCATCTGGTTTCGACATCTAAAGACTGTCAGTGGCCCAGTGGATGTTATTTACTGAAATAAGCAAAATGAGAATAAAGGGAGAGATTTTTTTTAATTCAGAAAGAAACTGCAATAGAGCCAGAGGTGATTTAGTACAACTGAACAAAATATCATCACCTGGAAGTTGAATGATGTAAATATGGTTGCAGAGCTGAAATGTAAAAAGGAGTAATCCAGAGGGCATCAACAAGCATAAAACATGTACTGGAAAATTTAGTTAAAATGGCTAAATGCAAAGTTGACCCAATGTCTGAACTATCAAGATTGGGAGAGTGAATTACATCCCATCCCCTCCTTCCTGCCAGTTTCTGTTATTTCGCTCTGTATCCCTGTGAGCCATGGGAATGCTTAATTGATCTTTTATGACTGATTGCTTTTACTCCAAATTGTTTTTGAACAAATGCTTCTGCTCCCCTCGGCCTAGGCCATGTTATCTCGAGATGGGTGCTCTTCCAATATTGCAACAAGTGCAATTAGCTGTACTTTGTGACATCTCAAGGTTGGGAAATGATGTAAATATAAGTCTTTCTTTCTTTCACAAACCTGCAGCCAAGCTCCTTCACAGACTTTCTCTGAAAAGCCCATATCATAGGTACTGAATATTTTTCTTTCCAATAGTAGTAAAAATATCATAGGTACTGAAATTTGAAGACACAAAAATACTGATCAAAATACCAACCAAGCCAGTTAACATTTGGATGGAGGTGCAAAATTAATGTTTCAAGTCAGTGATTTCCTTCACATCCAATCACATTAAAAGTCAATTCACCAACATTAATTCAGTAAAAAGAGTTTGTTTTTGCCTTGTACTTGCTGCGTTGCAGTAAAGGATGTTACTGAAGGAGTTGTAACAAGCATATTACCCCAAAAGATCTTTGAAGATTCTGCCATGAAAACAGAATGGAAAATATTGTATGTGAAATTGCTGGCCGGTGCTTCTGACGCAGAAAGCAATGATCATTCCCAATGATTGGGAATTTTTTACCTATTTTATCCCAATAGGTAAGACTATGCTGTGCAGAGCCACGCAGGAAGAGGAATTCTTTGAAAAACATTTCTGCATGTATCTTGCATTGAACCTTTGGATTGCTGGAAATTTTGAGATGTAGCTGTCTGCTTTGGACCAGTGCCACAACCACTTTGATGAGTCATTTAATAAAAGACTTTAACAGAACCTTTCAACTGTCAAGAAGTAAATTAATGTCACTAATGAAATAGCCGATTGAAAAGTATCCCTTTAATCATTTGAGATCAGAGGGAGCGGTTTTGCACAAAACATTCTTGAGTTAACCACTACACAGCATAACAGTGAGCAAACAGACAAGGATGATACTAGGTTTGATCGTTAACCTGTGTAAGATTAATTGATCTCAGTCCCAGTGTTAAATGAGAGTGGAATAAATTTCAAAAAAACAATGAACAGATAGTATTATCTCTCTTTTACTTTATCCTAAACATCAAACGTTCATTTACATTGAACAACAGTTTCAAGTCAAAATTTCTCTTGAAATATTTAATTGGACTTCAGAATTTGAAATACATTATTCGAAATTATAATTGGCCTCATAAAAGTTGTAATAAAGTGTAGACATACTTTCTATATTTCATGTTAAAAATGCTCTACCTGCCGGTGTACTGTGCCTCCAATCCCACTGATGAAAAGAAGAGTTAATCTTGTTGAAGCTCAAGTTTGATCTTTTATAACTGGAGATATGGCATAAATAACTAAGGATGAATTTGGACCCCATCGTTTGTGGGATTAAGGCACTGGCCTAATACTGATTGACATTTGGCTAATAGATATGCAATGGAACGGTATTGTAGTGGTTACAGTCTTGATGAGGTGTCTCAGCTGGAAATATTAACTGTTTATTCCCCTCCATAGATAGTGCTTGACCAACTGGGCTACAGCTGAATGCATTCTGCGTGCATTGCACAGGTACTGCACCGTAAGAATAAAACACACAAATTTGCATAAATAGAAGCAGGATTCTGTCAAGGCGATCTGTAAACTTGTTCTGCCGTGCAGTGGCATGACTAATCCTCCATGTCATCCTCGTGCTCCTACAGGATTACCATGCTACCAGATTTCCTGGGCCCATAATATCTGTAGAATTTGAACAGAGAATTTCAAAGATTCACAATTCTCTCCTTACTTCACCAGAGTAGAATGGGTCTACGTTCACTGGAGTGTAGAACAATGGGACGCCATCTCAGTGAACTTCTGTTAAATTCACAGTAGACATAAACAGAAACAGAAAATGTGGGAAACACTCAGTAGGTCAGGTAGCATCTGTGAAAGGAAAAATAGAGTTAATGTTTCAATATGAAGACCCTTTATCAAAACTCAAAAGACTTGACAGGGTAGATGCTGAATTGTTGGTCTGTTCAGCTGAGTCCACATCTATAAAACATAATCTCAGGATTAGTCATTTATGACTGAGATTATCAGAAATATCTTCACTTACAGGACAGTGAATCTTTGCACTTCCCTCTCTACTGGGGATACAGTGGCACAGCTAGTGGGGCTATAGCATCGCAGCGGTACTGTCCTGGGTTTGATTTTGATGTCTGGTGCTATCTGTGTGGATTTCCTCCAAGTGCCCTGGTATCCTCCCACGTCCCAAATACGTAATTTACCCATTGGGTGTAGGTAATCAGGAAGAAGTTGACAGAAACCTGGTGACAATAGGATACAGGGAATATGAATAGGGTAATGGAATACGGGTTTCCCCCGCTATCCGGAAGTACAGCATTCCTATGAAACCTTTCATAAGCTGAAATGGCACAAAGCAAAGAAGTAATTACCATTAATTTACATGGGAAAATTTTTTGAGCATTCCCAGACCCAAAAAATAACCTACCAAATCATACCAAATAACACATAAAACCTAAAATACCACCAACATATAGTAAAAGCAGGAATGATGCCGACTAAAAGAGACCACTTTGCTACCAGCAGAATCAATAGTAACATCGGCAGCTTTCAAGATTCTTTCTCTCTGCGTGTAAATAGTACGAATGGTGGACGCAGGCAAGTTCAATGCACACACAATTTCTTTATTTCGTTCACCACGATCGAAACGTTTAATTACGTCCAGTTTTACGCTAAGCGTAACACCCTTATGAGCTCTCTTAGGCTTTTCTGATACCTTAGGACACATCTTGCTAACAGATGCACAAAATAAATCGAGATAAAGCACAGATGCTCACAGACATCAGTTCAAAGCTATGGCGGCTTGATGCTGAGATGCTGAGTGTAGTTCCCGGGGAAGGAGCTTGGCGGGGCCACTCTCGCTGCTCAGGATACGCACTGCCTCTATACAGTAACGCTCGCTGCAAAACAAACTCAGAACTCTATTTTCGCTTTCCGCCTTTTTTCGTAAAAGCGAAAATTCTCTTTGGATTTCTTTCGGTTAGCGAAAACAGGTACTAATGTAGGTCTTTCGTAAAAGCAAAGAGGCATAAAGCAAACTTTTGAAAAGCGGGCTATACCTGTAATAAGTTTGTTTGGAGAGTAATTATGGACTTGATGGGCTGAATAGCCATTTTCTGTAACAAAATCTCTCATAAAGTTATCTTGCATACAAAAGGGTCTTTTGGTTCAACATTTTCACATCGACCATATAATCCACCTGAGCTAGATCCACTTGGGCTGCATTTGGCCCATATCACTCTCAACATTCACAATTCTTGTACCTGTCTAAATGTCTTAGCAACATTACGCTTGCCTCTCACTCACTTCCTCAGGTAGCTCATTCCATATACCCACCAACCTCTGCGTGAAAATTCTGCCCCTTAGGTCATGAGTGTTCTGTTTCTTTTTTCAGTTAGCAAACTCAATGGGAATGATAGAATACTCAGGAATCACGGAAGTTAGTCTTGGCTCACAGACCACATAGGAAAGTCCCTTTCTCCCACATTCCTTCTCAGAAATTTTAATTTGTCCCGCAGCATTTAAGTAATCATGGAGTTCAGCTATGCAAAAAAAAATACTGTTAAACATGTGTACTTCACACCTTCCAAATTAAGTAGTTATTCTTTTACTAGACTGAACAAATTAAAAATTATTTATCTGAGATGAAGCACATATATTTAAGATAATCTAAATGTGATTGTCAATTGGCAGCATGGTCTTTGCCCTCTGATCCGATGGGTTGTGCTCATGTTTCCAATCATTTCCAAATTCCAAGAAATGAACCAAGTATTTTTTTTCCTATTTTCTGCATCTCTAAGTTACTAGCTGATCACACCCTGAGGAACTGAACAAGCTACAGATTGAAGCCACAGATTCTAGATTTACTTTGAAGTGGGTAAAGCTAATTGGATACTATTATTGAATGTTGGAAATGAACTTCATATAACGATAAAACTGAATCCATGCTGATGTTGAGGCTACATATAACAGTCCTCCATTGTTCTTTATTGAATTCTATCTAAATAACTTTGCCTGCTCATTCATACACTTAAATGTTTCTATATTCTTAAATTCTATCACTATATTCTCACCTGTCCTCAATTAACCAATAACAGGGTAAGGGCTTTAGAATACGGTGGAGTAGTAGATGTTATGTATCTATATTTCCAAAAGACCTTTGATAAGATACAACAAAATAGACATTGAACATTGGAACAAGAAGCAGAACAGGAGATAACTGTAACAGGATCTTGTATCTGCATATTCTATCTGATTTATTGGTCCCTAAGGTGCTCAGTTCTCATTTTGATCACAAGTGAAACTTGTCCGTGTTTACTCTCTGAAAATTGTTCCTAATTTTAAAACCTTCTATTGTGTAACTTCACAACTGGCATTTCAAGAGCCTGTCTAATTTTTTTTTCTTTCTCGTAGGTATGTCTTTGGATTTATGGAAATATCTTCCTAAATCCTCTTTCCACCTTGAGTGGTAATTCCATGTATATTTTCAAGGAAAAGCAACTAGAGCTGTATGCACTAATGTAGTATCATCTAACTGAGGTTAAATGCAGTACAACTTATGAATAGCATCATTATTTTTTTAGTTTGAGCACTCTAGAAATAAACTCCTGTGCATGGTTCACATTTTCTGTGGACTCAATAACCAGAGCAAAAATCATTTGTTCACAATCCATTTTTTCTACCTCACTTAGATTTTTGAAGTACTGACAGTCCCCGAGTTACTTAAGGGTTTTGTTCTTGAGAACTATCTAAGTCAGAAGCAAACAATTTCAATGAGGATTGACTAACAAGTTTTATTGTCTTGCACTGTGTAGTTATAATCGAAATAGCCTACATCCAATGGCTAGTTCTAATGCCCTTAAAGTATCAATGGTGTTACATTAATGAAGTAATTTGTGTTAATATGGGAGACTCAGAAATGACATGTAACATCTATGAAGCAAAATAAACAGTTGACATTTCAGGCCAAGATTCTTCATCAGGACTGGAGAGGATGGGGAAAGATGCTGGAAGAGGTGTACAAGACAGCAGATGATGGGGGAGATCAAGTGAGGGTGAAGGTGGTAGGAGGATGGGGTTGGGGGTATGAAATAAGAAGCTAGAAGGTTTTGATATATTAGTCCATGGCCTCCTCTACTGCTATAGTGAGCCACACTCAGGTTAAAGGAGCAACATCTCAAACTCTGTCTGGGTAACTTCCGACACGATGGCATGAACATTGATTCCTCTAGCTTTATGGTAATTTATCTCTGCTCTCAATTCTCTTTTTTCCATTCTGGCTTCCCTCTTATCCCTTTGCTTCTCACCTACCCATCACACCCCTCTGGTGCCCCTCCTCCTCTATCATGGTCCACCGTCTTCTCCTATCAGATTCATTCTTCTTCAGCTCTTTACCTATTCCACCAATCAAATCCCAGTTTCTTACTTAAAACCTTCAATTCAGAAGGAAGAGTTCTAGTACTGAATACTGACTGTAAAATAATTATTGGGTTTAAAGTGACAGTAGTAAGTTTACGGGGAAATTTCCCCTAGATAAGGGTTTAAATCTGGCCCTGCCCAAGGCACCAGTGGCAGCTGAGACTCTCTCAACTTCAGAGAAGCTGGAGAGCCTCGTGAATTGGTAAATAAGTTAGTTTGTTATCGTCTCATGTACCGAGGCAGTGAAAAACTTTGTTTCACATGCCATCCATACGGAACATTTCATTGCAACAATGCATTGAGGTAGTACAAGGGAAAATAACAACAGAACGCAGAATAAAGCTTAGAAGAAGGGCTGTTCCGGCAGACAATAAAGCCAATGACAAAGTAGATTGTGCGGTGAAGACTATTTGGGGATTGTCCAAGGGTTTGGAGGCCCGTCCATGCACGTGAATTGGCGGGTGTGTGGAATGGAGGCTGGGAAAGGCTGTTTTACCGTTATGTTGTTGTTTGTTACTTGTTGTTCTGCTGAATGTTGTGGGCATACTAAGTGCAGGATGCCCCCAGAGCCTCCTCAGATGCGTTGATTGTTAACACAAACAATGCATTTCCCTGTATTGTAAATGTAATAAATAAATCTGTATCCGATGTAACGTACTTAAGCTATTTTGTTTAGACTTGACATGATCATTCACATAGACTCCAGAACTATGTCCTAGCAGCCAAGGGAACAAACAGCTGGTCAGAGTTAGATGGGTATTTGACAAGCAAGTGGTGAAAGGTTGCCAGAGGTTGACAGGAATGCGGAGTTGAGGTTACAGTAAGATCAGCAACAACTTACTTACTTCCCTTAATGTCACTGGTGTTTAGGGCAGCAATGAAAGTCTTTCACCTCTGGTGGAGTTCAGGGGTTCCTTCATCGGGCCAATAGATTCCTTGTGGTTTTTGCCACTGTCTCAGGCGGAGACACAGAAATACCATTCCACTCAGATGTAAAAGTTATTTTCACTGCTGTTTCCATAAGTTTTGTTTTACCAGTGAGGGTTGCTGGTCCCCAGCTGAACCTGCAAATCCTGAGGATCGATGGACCACTTAGTCTGACCTCTACCCTTTGACCTATTTGACACAGATGACCCTACCAAAATCAAAAGCATAAAGCCTTGACTCCAGCCAACATAGCTCTGTAGTTCATTGAGGCACACAAGCCTCCAAACCTACAAGGTTGTGGTCCTCTTGTTGGAACTTTATTAACTGCAGAATAATTTTAAGGGCTGAGTGGCCTTTCACTTCCTCTGGATCTACAAGTACAGTACATACTTTCAGAAGGATTAACTTTGCCTTACTTCAAATAAGAGCTCGCAAGCACCAGGGGAAGAAAATAATTGCTGCATAATTTAATTAACTTACACTTCGTTACCTACTGCTCATCACTATTGGAGACAACTTTAAACCCTTTTTACTTCTTATTGATTTCATCCAATATTTTGAGATAACAACAGTCATATGTGGCAACAATTGGTGATGGGTGGGTCTGATGAATATGGTCTGGAGTCATTATATAAATAAATATTAAGACTGTTAAATATTCTATTAGACCAGGGGTTCCCAACCTGGGGTCCACAGACCCCTTACTTAATGCTATAAATCCACTGCTTTTAAAAAAAAGGTTGGGCACCCCTGCATTAAAATATTCAGAGTCAAGGATAAGATGGAAGGTGGTTTTCATTTGTCTCTTCATGTAGGTAACTAAAATTAAAATCAGAGCAATTTAGAATGCAACCTCAATTGTAAAATAATATTTAAATCAAACAATTTTAATTCAGGTGTGTGCTAAATATAAAGCTCCGATTCGCTGTTGTTATGGGAAATGATTGATCAACACTGCCCACACATAAAGGACTGCATGATACATATCAATGGCAGAGGTCCAAGACACCAAGAGAGGGATTCACCATTACATCTCTTTTGCCCGAGGGCATTTGAATACAACGCAAGAACCCAGTCTGAGAGGATTAACAGACCAAAGGAAGTGTAAAGAAAAATTATTTTGACATCTTGAACACCTCAGAATAGTTGATGACAAGAGAAACAACGGACAATCTGTTGCACAGATAAGCCAGTATTATTTATTTTCATCATTATTCAAGTACATCAAACATATGACTGCACTCATATGCAATAAGGCATTTTCTGTTAGCAAACATAAAAAAACAAATCGCGCAACCCACCCCCCCCCCCCAACCCCAAAACCTTACTGAAGTTGCACAACGAATTCTGCAGGGGATCTGTGCACACAGGATAAGAACTATATTATATTTCTTTATACTGCACTATGTAAACAAGAACAGATTTCAAAAGGGATAATAAATTTAGCAAACTATTTGCTTTTCATCACATCAAAGAACTATACAGCCACAAGTACATAATTTTCTTTTTGCTCGAGTAGTGCCAGAAATTTGTTTATTACCCCTCACTCTTTTAAAACAGTGGTTAACTTTGGTGTAGATTGTGGTTGTGAACCACGCTGATGAGAAGGCCTCTCTCTGGTGTTGCACAATAATAAATATCCTGCTTAAAGCTGCAGTGACCCATGAATGATCTCTCAGCAACTAACCATGAAGAAAAACATTCAGCCATTTGGCGCTGAGCATTCTTAAATTCAGTAATTTGGAACAGTGCTCAACCATTAGAGTTATCTCCAGCCTGTTAAACCATGTATTTTTCTAAAATTTCAATGGAGAAAATAAGGGAGGTGGGGAAAATACTTTGGAACTTTGCTGTAATCCAGTCATAACTACATGTTCAGTGATTTTCAGTGCAATTTCACAACATACAGTGATGGTAAAACTGCAAGTGAAATCTGCTGTAGTTATGTCATGATACCTGCAGTTTGTGCAGCCATGCCTGTCTAAAATAAAAAGGCTTCCTGTAGGTAATGTCATGTAGGCAACATTTATACATAGAACATCCAAAGTGGGGCATCTTTCCCATTGTTTCTTTCAGGGAATTATTATAGGCTTCACTTTGCATTTCCCCCTTTTTTTTTTAAAAAAAAAGGTGCCAGCTACTGATTTCAAAAGACTATCACCCCATTGAGGTCCTGCAGCTTTAGAACAGAAAAGGTAGCATATCAATTCACATTGAACATCCCCACAATCTCAACAAAAGGCCACAAATCAAGCTTGTCGTAAAGTCAGTAGCAATTTTAGACTACTGAGAAAACAGTCAAGTTGCATGCCATTTCTAATGTTATCAAACCAATCGTGAAAAAAAGCTGTTTTTAAGATGAGAATCTACTTCAGTCCCTGAAGAGCAATGCTAATGATTCTTTCAAAAGCAGAAAAATATGGTCAGTGAACTAACAGTCAAAGCTGACTACAATATACTCAACCATAACCAATCTGTGAACATGTTAACATTTAACCACTGGGTTAGGAAGATCATGGAAAGTATTCTGGGTGAATTTAGACAACGCTGTTTTCTATCAGCTCATTTTTACCATTGGATGGTAAAACGTTACCTTCTCAAGTATTTATGATCCAGAAAATTCATTCTAACCTTCCCTAGCACGGAGTAATTTCTATTCCTTCCCCCCCCACCCCCACTACACCTTTCTTTACCATTTCTTTTCATTACAGTTTTCTACTTGTGGTCCCCCTTGCATTTACGTAACTTGTGTCACTGTTCAGTAGCAGAACGCTTATCAATACAGTGAAATATTCGCATTTTGTTTCCTATTTCTAGCAAACTGTAGTTCATGTTAATTCCAGACAATATATTTGCATGTAGTGTGGCACACTTAAGATTTTCAATACATTTATAGCATTTTTCGAACATGTAAAGAACAAAGCCTATCTGTACTAGTTTTCTGATTCCTTCAGTAATAGTATAATGAAAATGAGTAACATTCAACACTACAATCAGGCAATGCCTCTGCATTTAGAAACTGAAGAGGAATATAGGAGGATGGTTCTGGGACACTGGCTTTGTCCGCTGTTGTTTGGACAGGCTGCAGTGTGGTGGTGATATCATGCACCCAGCACACTGATTTGCTGCTGTCCACTGCCCATTACTACCACCAACAAAACAGAACTGTTGCGGATATTGTCAGTATTACATGCTGTTTGAAACTTTGCACATTAGAGAAATTTTCTAGACCTCACTCAGCAATGAAACAGCGACTGTTAATAGCTGCACTTGAAGCATTATACTTTCACACTGCAATAAATCAGACCCACACAGGAAATTTCAGGTCACTGTTAACAAGACTCAGGGATGACCACAAGCCAAAGAGAATGGCTGCAGCACAGGACTGGATTACAAGATTGGACGCACATTAGAAGCCTCGTTTAGCTATAGACGCTATCTAAAGGTGGGCTTTCAAATCGCCCCTCACAACTGAAGCCTCAGAAAGCTGCAGACAGTATCTGATGGTGAGCATTCAAATCACCCCTCACATCTGTCCTAGTATTGCTGCCACTAGCTCCATTAACTTTCAAACCTTCACATTAATGCTAAAAAGAAAAAAATCCATCCATACAGAAATATTTAGACAAAGTAAATCCTGTAGAATCAAAGCATTTATTTTACCTTGTTGTAAATAGTAATTCTCCAGTGAGATGGCTATAGGTTATGACAAGGAATGGTAAATACGTAGCACCATTGAAAATTTTAAGTTTTATATCTACACGAGTAAACTATTCAAACTTGTAAGCTATTAGCAATTTACTTACTCAAGCTGTACTTTTTTTTAATTAAAAAACAGCTTACTAGCTATAATTTTACATGCGCTTTGATTAACATATTCTATTTAAAATAAAGTTTTGTCGCAGAATTTGGCTTCAGCAAAATATTCTTTTAATCGTAAACTGTTAAAAATGAATGTTCTGTAGGCACTTAATTAGCTTGCAAAACACAGCTTCTGTCAAAAAAGCAAACAATACTATGTACATATATGTAAAAAGTGTTATAAATAGGTTTTAAACCATAGATACTATATACATCTTCAAATTAAAACAGTAATGTTTTTTTTATTCCTCTAAAGATGGCATCATACGGATTGTGGTGATCTATGGTAGCTCATTCACGCTTTCTTAGAATGACATAGATGATTCCACTGCACAGCGCCAGGGGAAAAGCAATCCACGCCAAAATGTAGGCAAATCCATAGCTCCCATCGTAGCGTTCTCTGTGAATGTGCGGGTACTGCACCGTATATATGGCAGCTCCACTCATCACACAAATGCCTGAAAAATTAACAAGAGTTTTGTTTAGGGTCTTTGTAAATTTATGCCTTGGTATTAAAATTGATTAACAGCTGATTAACACACCAAAAGCATATTTAATCCTCCAAGATATGCAGGATATGACTAGAAGCCCACTGGATGGAACAAACAAGGTTTGTGTGTAGAGAGACCAGAAACTGCTGGACTCAGGCTACCATTACAATTGTAACCCCACCAAGAATAAAACCAGTTTTACAAGCTGCTCCACATATTTTGGCTTGACATCGATAGCAGCTGCTGCCTCAGAGTTCCAGTTTTATTCCTGACCTCCACTGTTGACTTTGTGGAGTTTGTAGGTCCCTCATGTTTTTCTCCAATGTTTCTCCCTTTACCCCTATATCCCAAAGACGCACCGATTGGCAGAGTAATTGGCCATTTATAGACAAAGTATAGAAAGACGATGGGGATGTGGGGAAAATAGAAGTTGATGGGGATGCGGGGTAGCAAGGTAGTTCAGCAGTTAAAACATCACTTTACCCCAGCAAGGGATCACTGATTGGGCTCAATCCCAGCCACTGCCTGTACAGAGTTTATACATTCTCCCCGTGACCATGTGGTACTCCAGGTTCCTCTCACTTTCCAAAGATGTACAGTCTGGGCCAGTGAGTTGTGGGCATACATTGGCACCAAAAGCATAGCAGCACTTGTGGGATGCCTAGTACAATCCTAGCTGACTTGATTTGACACTAACAATGCATCTCATTGTATGCTTTAACCTACATGTGAGAACTAAAAGTAATCTGATCTAAAATGGGATGCCACTCTATGGCCTAGCCTGCAGGGCATGTACCACAGTCCTTCACATTTCACAAGCAAGCCCAACCATATTTTAGCAACTATTCAATACTCAGTCATCTGGCCTCACCCTACCCAAGATATTCTCTGCATTCTACCATCCATTCCTTAACTCTTCTGCTACATAATTCTAACTTGTTCTCTCTCTTTTCCAGTCCTGAGGGAAGAAGAATCAGACTTGAAACATTAATGGTTACTCTTCTCAGAGATACAGCCTGACCCGCTGTGTTGCTAGCATTTTGTACCTTTGTTTTAGTGTTAATAGCTGCTGCAAAAGCAGAGGGACAAAGAACCTGTCTCCATGCTGTATAAAGCTGTGACTTCAAGCAAAGAAAACGGAATGATGTGTAAACCCAGCATAGAATCTGAACTTTTCTGTTTCATCAATGAATAGTTTTGGTTGAAATTATTCTCAAATCTTTGCACCAAAGATGAAGTTATTGTTAATCTGAGTCAGAACCCAAGTTTACTTCAATGAGAGTCAGCCTCTCTGATGAAGGGACTCCCGACACACTTGCTCAACATCGTCCGTGCATAAGAAGTAGCATTAGAGCAATAAAGTGGATTTAGAAATGGCTCAAGGGGTCTTCTTTATTAATTTGCATCACTGGACAGACAAAGTGCTTTTTGCACACTCCAAGTATGAAAATTTTAACCTGCTAGAGAAAATCTATGAAGGCGTGTGACATGTGGAAGATAAGATTTCTGCTGCAGCTCTTGATGCAAATTGGACACATTGTGGCTGTGTTACAGACGAAACGTAACAATGGCCTCTAACCTCAAAGAACACCGACTGTATTCCACCTAGTCCATAAAGCCATCCAGTCAGCCCTGAAGAAAAGCTGTTAACTAGATCTTTTAAAAACGCAAACACGGGGAAACCTGCAGATGCTGGAAATTCAAGCAACACACACAAAATGCAAACACCAGCATTTTGTGTGTGCAACTAAATCTTTTACTTATTTTTAGAGTACAAGCAGCAATGTTCCTCACAAACATCCTTGCACATGGCAAGAATGTACAACATAACAAATCTCTTATTAACAAATCTTCAGAAAATACACTACAGTTTCTTAGCAAATCTCCAAAAAAGGTAATACTTGTGAAAATTCAAGACCTGAGATATTAACAGAGACTGAAAGAACTCTAATGTAACAAAATGAACATTGCAACATCATGAAATCCTTTTTTTAAACTTAAGAGCATATAAAAACATGTTCAAAAGGTAATTCAATCAATCAACTACTCCCACATGCTGTGAATCATTTAGGAAGAAGTCTGTAATAAAAACAATTTAAATCTGTCCAACATTAGGTTTTCTGTTCAAATTTAAGTCTTTACATTTCCATAACAACAAAAAACATAACTGCATCATCGGAATTATTTTAATCTTGTTTGCAGCAGCTCGGCTCACCCTATTTTGTTGCTGTACTCAATTCATTATAATTTGAATTAGAATCCTAGCCTGGGATGGTATCAACAGTGTGCATTTTGCTGCGCCAGTTACTATCTTCCTGTTTGTCTGCATTATTATCAACAACAGAATGTGCAGTACCTTGAGTGCATGAACAAGATATACTTTGGGTCTGAAAAAGACCAGGGTAAATGCCATCAAGATTATTGCAAAACCAACATTAGTACCTTTTAAAGTTAATAGTGCACTTAAAAAAAGGAATTACTGTACATTGGTTATGTAAATGTAATAATACTCATCTACCTATCAATCATGTCACTGAGGTCATGCTTAAAATTCAGTATGTTGGAACATTGCTTCATAGAATTGGTTCACAATTGAAAGGAACAAAATCAAACATTTTCTAAAGGTTTTTAAGTCCTTAAGCAACACTGCTGATACAAAGAAATCTAGCACTACGATGCCTTAGATTTTTGCACAGTATTGTGTTTGTCAATGTGGAGTTGAGGGCAAGTTTGCAAATCCCGCAGGGGCAAAGGATATTGAGGGTGGAGCACCGTGGGAGGGGTGCGGAACAGGTGGCACAGAAGGAGTGCCCGGGTGGAGGCTGGTACAGGTGCAGACACAACCAGGCCCGAGGCCCTGGCTCTCCTCCTCTGCCACCTGTTCCGCACTCCTCCTACAGTGCTCCACCCTGCCAGAATAACAAACTTGCTCTCAACTCCACATTGACAAACACAATACTGGGCAAAAATATAAGGCAGCCTAGCGCTAGACTGTATCAGCAGTGCTGGTTGCAGATTTAAAAGCCTTTGTAGAAAATGTTTCTTTTTGTTCCTTTCAGTTGTGAACTGATCTTATGAGGCAATGCTCCAACATACTGGAATTTAAGCGTTAACTCAGCGACTTCATTGATAGGTAGATGGGTACTATCACATTTAAGTAACCAATGTAGAACCTTTCTCTTTTCTAAGTGCACCAGGCAAGGTCATTTGATTTCAAACAACTGGTTTATTGATCAATACAGAAAGTCTCTCTGGTGCTTCCCACTCAATCCCCTCTTTGCAACCATATTTCCCTCTCCCTGTCCCCTTCCCACCCTCAGTCTACAATAGAGACCCACATCAGAATCAGGTTTATCGTTCACATAAAATGAAATGTGTTAAATTTTGCAGCAGCAGTACAATACCTAAAATTACTATAGTCTGTGCAAATAGCTTATGCGCCCTAGCTATATATATGTGCCCAAGACTTTTGCACAGTATTGTGTATTCAGATATAATTCAACCAACTGAAATTTATTATATATCGAAGTTCAAAGTGAATTTTACTATCAAAATATATACTTGTTACCATATATTTTCTTGTGGGCATGCTCAATAAACCTATAGAATAATAACCACAACAGAATCAATGGAACGCTGCCCACCTAGAGAATGCAGAAGACAACAAACTGTGCAAGTACAAAAGAATAATAACTAAATAAGCAATAAATATTGAGAACATGAGACGAAGCATATGAAAGTGAATCTATTCATTTGGGGAACATTTCAATAATGGGGCAAGTAAGTTGAGTAAAGTTGTCCCCTTTCATCAAGAGCCTAATAGCTGAGGGGTAATAACTGTTGCTAGACCTGGTGGTGTGAGGCCTGAGGCTCCTGTGCGTCCTTCCTGATGGAGGCAGCAAGAAGAGGGCATGTCCTGGATGGTGAGGGTCACTGGTAATGGATGCTGCTCTCCTGCGACAGCGTTTCATGTAAATGTGCTCAGTGGTGGGGAGGGCTTTACTCGTGATGGACTGGGCCTTGTCCTCAACTTTTTGTAGGATTCTCCATTCAAGGGCATTGGCGTTTCCAGACCAGGCTGTGATGCAGTCAGTCTGTACACACTCCACTCCACATCTCTCGATGTCTAACTTTTAGATTTCATGCCAAATCTCCACAAACTCCTAAGGAAGTAGAGGAGCTGCTGTACTTTCTTTTTAATAACACTCACGTGCTGGGCCGAGGACAAGTCCTCCCAAATAATAACACCCAGGAATTTAAAGCTCTTAGGCTGAAATCACAAAAGACCATAAGATATAGGAGCAGAAGTAGGCCATTCCACCCATAGAGTCTGCTCCACCATTCAATCCTGGGCTGATCCATTTCCTCCAGTCATCCCCACTCCCCTGCCTTCTCCCCATAACCATTGATACCTTGGCTAATCAAGAACCTATCTATCTCTGCCTTAAAAACACCCAATGACTTGGCCTCCACAGCCACTCATAGCAACAAATTCCACAGATTTACCACCCTCTGACTAAAGTAATTTCTCATCTCTGTTCTAAATGGACGTCCTTCAATCCTGAAGTCGTGCTCTCTTGTCCTGGGCTCCCCTGCCATGGGAAATAATTTCACCATATATAAATCTGTTCAGGCCTTTTAACATTCAGCATGTTTCAATGAGATCCCCCCTCAATCTCCTGAACTCCAGGGACTACAGCCCAAGAGCTGCCAGACGTTCCTCAAACAGTAACCCTTTCCTTCCTGGGATAATTCTCATGAACCTTCTCTGAACCCTCTCCAATCTCAGTATATCCTTTCTAAAATAAGGAGCAGAAAACTGCACAGAATACTCCAAGTGTGGTCTCGTGAGTGCCTTATAGAGCCTCAACATCACATCCCTATCCTTATACTCTATACCTCTAGAAATGAATGCCAACATTGCATTTGCCTTCTTCACCACCGACTCAATCCGGAGGTTAATCCTTTAGGGTGTCCTGCACAAGGACTCCCAAAACCCTTTGTATCTCTGCATTTTGAATTCTCTCCCCGTCTAAACAATCACCTGCTCACCAAAGCTTTCTTCCACCAAAGTACATTACCATACACTTTCCAACATTGTATTTCATTTGCCACTTCTTTGTCCATTCCCCTAAACTATCTAAATCTCTCTGCAGGCTGTCTGTTTCTTCAACACTACCCGCTCCTCCACCTATCTTTGTTTTGTCGGCAAATTTAGCCACAAATCCATTAATCCCATAGTCTAAATCACTGACATACATCGTAAAAAGCAGCTGTCCCAACAGCGACCCCTGTGGAACTCCACTGGTAACCGGCAGCCAGCTAGAATAGGATCCCTTTATTCCACTGTTTTATGCCGACCAGCCAATGCTCCGTGCATGCCAGTAAATTCCCTGTAATTCCACGGGTTTTTATCTTGCTAAGCAGCCTCATGTGCGGCACCTTGTCAAAGGTCTTCTGAAAATCCAACTACACCACATCTACTGCATCTCCTTTGTCCACCCTGCTTGCAATTTCCTCAAAAAATTGCAGTTGGTTAATCAGGCAGGATTTTCCTTTCAGGAAACCATGCTGGCTTTGGCCTATCTTGTCATGTACCTCCAGGCACTCCATACTCTCATCCCTGACAATTGATTCCAGCAACTTCCCAACCACTGATGTCAGGCTAAAAGGTCTATAGTTTCCTTTCTGCTGCAGAGTAATATTTGCAATTTTCCAGACATCCGGTACAATGCCAGAATCTATCAATTCTTGAAAGATCATTGTTAATGCCTCCGCAATCTGTCCAGCTACTTCCTTCAAAACCCAAGGTTGCATTCCATCAGGTCCAGATTTATCCACCCTCAGACCATTAAGCTTCCTGAGCACCTTCTCAGTCGTAATTTTCACTGCACAAGCTTCACTTTCCTGACGCTCTTGAATGTCCAGTATACTGCAGATGTCTTCCACTGTGAAGACTAATGCAAAATATGCATTCAGTTCCTCTGCCATCTCTGCATCTCTCATTACAATATCTCCAGCGTCATTTTGTATTGGTCCTATATCTACCCTCGACTCTCTTTTACCCTTTATATACTTAAAAAAGCTTTCAGTATCTTCTTTGATATTAGTAACCAGCTTCCTCTCATAATTCATCTTTTTCTTCCTAATGACCTTATTAGTTTCCTTCTACAAGTTTTTATAAGCTTCCCAATCCTCTATCTTCCCACTGGCTTTGGCTTCCTTATATGCCCCCTCTTTAACTTTTGCTTTGGCTGCTGTCAGATGTTGTCCAATGCTGCAGGCCATTCACTCTTCTGTTTAAAAATAACTCAACTCTTTTCACTTCTACAACCAAGGTAAACATCAGTATTCAAATAATGCAGTTGTAGTTTCCAAAATATACTTTGTACAACTGAAACAATGTTTCCTTTCAATATTCTTAATAAATATAGAAACTCAATTATGTGTCAATTCTACATGTATGTGATACTAATCCATTAAAAAGCATGAAATCAAACACTACAAACCTTGATAAATTGGAGTTTAAAGATAAAGAGAGAAAGTAAACAATAGCAAATGGAATCCTTCTGATAAGATTTGCATCTCAGATCTTGTGCCCCAAGATCTTGAACAATCAGCTGCAAATGAAATCTGTGCCGTTTTACTGTGCCATTTCACAATCAGATTGTTTGAAATAATTCCAGTCTTGAAATCATTATCAATTGTTTTTTTAAACCCTCCCAATTGAAGATTTGATCTTTGCTTCTAATTAATATGGTAAGACCTCGTACGCTGTGACACTATGTTTATCATTCAAGTGAGTGAAGTGGAGACGGATTACATGAATTACGCAAAAAAAATCCAGCAGGTCTAACAAGAAGTTGAGAGCTAATGTACTTTTGCCCTTCGCTGCACAGGGGTTAGAATTAAAGGTGGGAAAATTTAGCTGCAATTCTAAAGAGGTGTGAGGCCTCCCTCAGAATACTGCATAGTTTTGGCCAATAATACCATACAGACACAGTAATATTGGAGACTGTACGAAGGACATATTCATCAGGCTAATTCCTTGTAGATTGGGTCATTTTACAAGGATAAACCAAATAATTTGACTCTGTATCCTTGGAAATAAGATGATCTTATTCAATATACATAATCCAAAGGGAGTTTGACAGAAATATTATTGAGATATTTTCACCACTAGATGTGTCATACAAGCGCACATAACTACAAGGGGCTGGTTAGTCGAAAGGACACAGAAATGTCCTCTTGCAGAGAATAGCGAATCACTTGGCATTCTCTGTCTGAGCGAGTAGTCCATGTTGGATCACTGTAAGTACTTAAGGAGAAGCTGGTTAAGTATCTGACAAACTGAACAGTAGGAAGGTATGCAGAAACAGCACAGAAGAGGAGCTGAAGCCAACATGGATTGGACATAATCACATTATATGGCATGCAGGTTAGAATGGCTTACTCCTGCTCCCATTTTCTTGAATTTTTACTTGTTCTGTTCAAAGATCCACAATGCTTGAGTTCCTACTTTCAACTCACTATCAACACAATAACTCTTGTATTTGAGAGCAGTCTTCGGTTTGTTTCTGAAGATTTCAGAATCCATATCTTCATCTATTTGTTCTTTTTTGAACACTCTCAAGACACCAAGGCTTACCCCTTGGCACTTGAAGCCATTAACTTTCCTAACTACCCAAGTTCTTCCAGCTTATCTAGTTTTTGTTTAACCTTAGCCAATCTTCATACTACTAAAACTAGGTCAGCTAACTCACAGTTAAAGCAGAATCTTGCATGCCGACCAACTAATTCTATCCCCAGTTCATTTTCTGCATATTCAAATACTTCAACTTTCAAATCTCCACAACTATAAACTTCCACTTCTTTGCAATAATTCTCATTTCAAAATAAAAGGAAACTAATTGTGTAATGTTCACAGGTGCTTCTTCAATTATTAAATTTCAGAGCAAGTGACCTTTTCCTAATAGCAGTCTCTTTCTCTAACACTCCCCATACCATCTCTCCACACATTCCACCATGCATGCCTGCACAAACTCTCCACAGCTGAGCACATTAAAAAAAAATCTCAATTTCAAAATAAATTGCTCTGGGTCTGGCTATCACAAAGTACAACAGAGTTCCTATATACTTGTTGCACTAGAACTTAAAAAATATGAGTAAGTGATATTTAGCATGTGCCCTACCATGGCACTTTGCACCATTCTGAGATCTAAAACATTAGACATCTGCTCTGCACTTATTCTACATTGTACCTCAGCTGTCAATCATGCAATTTCCAGATAAAAGAGCACCAGGCACAGAATGATTGATTTTGAGTTTAACTTCAGATGATTCCTGGAAATCTTTAAAATGTAAAAGGAAATGGCATTCATCAATTCAAACTGTCTGACCCACATTTTACTCATCTGACACAGACAGCTTTTCCCTGTTTGAGATTAGTGATTTTCAGGATCAGGCAGAACTAAAATTTCTACACTATTATTACCCAGAGCTCAGAGGAAACCAGTCTAAAAATATACAAAGAAAACTATTGTTAATGCTTTCATATCGAACACAATTTATCAAGCGCAGCTTGTTACTGTGGCAGTTTTCTAAAATGGGCACTGAAATATATGAAGAGAAAAGGGCTAAAAGCATTTACACTATTTGAGGACCTGAGTTATAGGGAAAGGTTGAATAGGTTAGGACCTTTATTCCCTCGAACATGGGAGAATGAGGGGAGATTTGATACAGGTATACAAAATCATGAGGGGTATGGACAGTCTAAATGCAAGCAGGCTTTTTCCACTGAGGGTGGGTGAAACTCAAACTATTGCTCCTAGGTTAAGGGTGAAAAGCGAAATGTAAAAGAGGAACATGAGCAGGAACTTCCTTCCTCAGTGATAAGAGTGGGAAATGAACAGCCAACAGTTGTCATGGATATGGGTTCAATTTCAGCATTTAACAGATATTTGAATAGGTACACAAATGGGAAGGATATGAAGAGCTGGTGTCCAGGTGTGTTTTGATGGGACTAAGCAGATTAATAGTTCAGCATGGACTGTATGGCCCAAGTGCCCATTTCTGTGCTATAGTGTTCTATGACTATAACTAAAATGGTGCTGAAAGGGGAACAGACTGCAATTTTTAACCTGACTCGGGGAAGTAATTTCCAATCCTTCATGCACACGTAGGATGCCACTCGTGGCTTCTTGGCACTTCCAAGAGCTCGCAGGTCTGAGTCACACGCACAGTGCTAACTTACCTGCTGGAGGTCCTCAGCTGCAACCACTGGTGAAAGCAAGCTGGTTGCTTCATGTGATCCAACGCAAGGATTGCAGAGAGATGTGGAAGCAGCTACCTTGCTTCTTCTGTGCTTGGTTAGACATCTCAATGCAAAGATGCACATCCAAAGATCAGCATGTTCTGAGCCAATATAACAAATTGGAAGGTCTCACCAGCAAAGGTCAGGGAATCCTTGCCTTTTAAAGCACTAGAGCTGTACAAATGTTCGCTTTTCATAGAACGCACCCAAACGACAGTCAGGTAAGATCCATCTTGTTAACAGGTGCTTCCTTCCATTAACGCCTGCTTTCACATCCACTCTGGAGCCACCTTATCACTTTTCAAAGGTCAAATTCCAGGGTAGCCTGTGCCGTACATGCATTGGTTGGTTATGATGTCTGTCCGTCGATTTTGACAATGACAATGGGGTTTGTGCAGGTGATCTGATGTGTGTTTGGAGGTAACTATAGAGGCCAATTCTTGAACGACATGGTCAAGGGAGTTGTCCTGATTCTGTAGGCATGGCCGTTGCTGTCGTTTCCCTCTTCCGTCAGGCTCTCTCCAGGTCCTTCTGATACCTATTTTATAAGTTGCTTTGAGAAAGTTTAACCAAAGCATGCCAACCAGTTCTCAGATCCCATGCTCCAGGTGTTGGGGAGCAATACTGGCTTTCACTCAGACTTTATAGAGGTCTGCTGCGGTTTCTGCTTCCCCATGATAACTGGCCATAATGCTGCTGCTTAGGGAGTGTGAAGTCCTCCAAGCCTTTAACATATCTGGTCCAATGAAGTTGTGCTGTCAGGATCACAGCTTCAATATTGGTCATCTTTGCCCTATTGAGTACTTTCAGGTTTGTGCTAAGGTCCAGCGGGCAGATACCCACAATGGATCTCAGGCTGCGCATGTGGAAGTGCTCCAGCAGTTTGAATTGCCTTTTGTATACAGTCCATGTTTCACAGTCATACAGGAGGACAGTGAGGACAACAGCCTTGTACATGTTGATCTTAGTGGACAACAGGTTATTGTACTAGCTTAGCACACATGACTGCAGACACTTTAAACCGGTGGAAGACTGCCACTCAAGCCCATAAGGCACTGCACAAATGAATTTCTAAGTGCACATAATTTAGACTGCAGAGGCTGTGTGCTAGTTAACCAATCTTTTAGGTATTTAAATATCCAGAACATCAGCCGTAGGCATTCAAAACACTTGAATAAATCCTCAGCTCCAGCCTCGGGCTCTTTAATTGATCGCCTCTGTGAGATGTTTTTACCCTTCCAGGAAATGTAATGGAAGCCAGTGGCCCTTAGTTGTAATTAGGGTCAGTCTTAATGGACAAACTGGTATCTTTCATCTATTACAGAACTGCACACTCCAACCAAACTCTCAAGCCCTCTGCCTTAAAGAAAACCCCAGTAGAATCTGTTTTGGCACACAATTTTTAAAATCAATCAATCTTACACTGTCTGACCAGAGCAGAGATTCCTTGCTGTCCACCACCCAATTTATTCAGGGACTTTAGCCAAAAGGATGTAGTAAGTTGCAGATGCCATGAGCCAATATTTAGCAAAGCCGATGATGTACTGATAATGTATCTGGAGTGCCAAGTGAGTGATTTGTGTGTTTCATTCTTCATAATGTACAACCCAGTAACTTAAGAGACCATGTTAAGAATTGTAGAACAATTGTACACAACCAGAAAAAATCTTCCAACAACAAAATTAGCTGCTTTACTTATCCATCAGTTACATGGACATAGTGAAAATATAAATGGTAGCTCCTGGAGCTTACCTGCAAGTAGCTGAAAGATTCCAGTGATGTAAAAACGACCGCCTTTCTGAAGCGTAAATAGCTGGCAGAAAAACAAAATCACCGACAGAAAGCTGAAGATGACGGAAAGAATCATCATTGCCTGAACAGCTTGCAGCCATTCTGAAAATACAGGGCAAAAGAAAAAACGTTACAATGCATAGAAACGGCATCACAAAATCTTTTTGTTAATTCTGAATAGTCACACTCCTTTACAATTCTACAAATATTGTGGTAAGCATAAAGATCTGTTTTAATATTAGGATAAGTATCTACATTGCAGCATGCAATATTCCACCACCGAATTATTGCAAAAATGAAACTTAAAATGGCAAATTCAGAGCAAGAATAGGGAGCTTGGCCTGTTGAGCGTACTCTATCATTCAACAAGTTCATAGCAGACCTGTGACCTAAAGTCCACAGTCTTCCCACCACTAACGTTCTACTGGCTTGCTTATCAGGAGTCCACCTAACTCTGACTAAAAATAATTCCACAACTCAGCCTCTACTGTCTTTTGTGGAAGAACAAATTAACATAAAGGCTATGACATCCATATCAGTGCCAGCTGGTACTAACTGAACTCCCAGATCAAAAAACTACTGCTTCTTTCCCATTATGTCTGATTTTCTTTGGGTTCCAATGCTTGGGCTGCACTAATGGTGACCGCAGAAATGTCACATGTTTACATTAACTGGTGCTAACTAACTACTTCATTTTCCCCCTCCAACAGCCTGTTGAGTTCTCCAAATCAGGGCACCGAAGGAGCTTGATCATCAGCACCACTCCCAACTTCAGCTGAAAACAGTTTGCCACAAGGGAACATGTTCCCAACAACAATCATTTTGGTTTTCATTTTCCGCTTCATGACCTCTAGATTTCATAATTATTGAATT
Organism: Hemitrygon akajei; assembly: GCF_048418815.1. Lineage (NCBI taxonomy): Eukaryota > Metazoa > Chordata > Chondrichthyes > Myliobatiformes > Dasyatidae > Hemitrygon > Hemitrygon akajei. The sequence continues at coordinate 31,647,608 of NC_133145.1, forward strand.
ATTTTCAAATTTCAGGAATCACTGTAGCCAATTTAAAGATAGTAATATTCCATTGCACGAAGGGAAAAATGGTGACTGGATCGTATTGCCAAGGTGGTGATGGAGATAGATACAAAGGAGACATTTAAGAGTCTCCTGCATAAACACATGAATATACAGAGAATAGAAGGATATGGACCCTGTGCAGGCAGAAGTTAGTTTAATTAGGTATCATTATGCAAGTTTGGCACAACATCGTTGGATGAAGGATCTGTTTCTGCACAAAACCAGTCCATGATCAAAGTAGGATACAGAAATTCCATAGCAAGTGCTAGAAGAATAGCTGTTTGCTAGGACTTAAATGAGACCCATCTTTTTCTTCCATTAGTTCTGTAGGACCTTTTACAAGGCAAATACCTAAGTGGGGTCTATATCCCCACCTTCAAAGTGCTTTACCACACCAGCCTAACATCTACATTTACCACCCAACATCTCTGGGGTTAGAACTTTGTGTTAAAAGAATCTACTGTGACAGAGGGGCAATAGCAGTGCCAACATTCAAAAGGCGATGCTCGCCCCATGTTGAGAATAAAATACTGCCCCAAGGTCTTTCAGTTTACTGGAGGGTGAGATTTCAAAGTTAAATTGTATTAAGGTTCCATCTACAACAGCCCTACATTTTATATTTAAAAAATGCAATCCCATGCACGAGTGTTCGGTTGCTCTTTTAGCTTCAGTCTGTTGGCTAACACAGCAGAATTTGAATACATTGCACTGTCAGAATGAAACAGGTGATTGCTCAGCAGATTTTGTTTCAATCATTTGAGTTTCAGAACCAAAACATACGTAAAAAAGTGATCAAGTTCCACTAAAATTCAACAGCTACCAATTATTGCTGCTTTAATTAAAAATGGTGCCAGATCAAATACAGATGGATTTAATTCTTTTGTTATTACACTAATTGCCACTGGTATTTTGCAACAATGGCTCGAAAAAAAAATGGATGATGAATTACAACTTAGAGCTTAGAATAACTCAAATCCAGGCCAGCATCGATCATTCCCTGGAGGAGGCAGTATGTTCAAAGTCAGATATGTATGGATTAGATAGTGATTAATGTTCTGGTGAGTAGACTCTAAACAAAATGTGAACTGGCCTTTATCAGAGCAATGACAACTTTTTTGTCATATTCTGAAATCTCTCCCTTGTTTATAACAATTGGTATTCCAAACTAGTTACAAAAATTCTCTGCTTTTAAAGGTCACAGTAGATTCTTATTTCCACCTCCGATGGTGCCAGTCTAACTCGTATAAATGTCTGGCACAGTCACTCTGCCTCCCACCCGTTCTGCGGAATAATATGCAAAGCTTCTGACAGCCAAATGAGGAGGCAGACAATGGAATGCAACCTGCAGCAAGTGACATTAAGCATGAAATTATAACCAAAACTGCTGGGATAACTGGTAATTATTCACGTAGGGCACGCAACAGAATATCTGTAATAATGTCTTTGCCACATTATTAATTATTAATGGATTTTAAGCGTCACCCTATCGTTTCCCGACAATTAAAAAGTAGGCAAATCTTAACCACTTTGCAGAATTGCACTTTTTAAACCCGTTTTCTTGAACATTGTGTTGTCAAGAAATTTTTTTCCATGTAATACTAATTACTTTAAGCCAAGTCTCAATACGATCCTGCATAATTATTTGGATATTAATCTTGGAAGAAATGGATTTAGCAATTTTTTAAATAGAAAATTTAAAATTCTAATTTTGTCAGCTCAATTTTTACAACAGACTGGTCCACTCTTCTTCTTTATTCTTAAGGAATATCAGTATATTTGTTTCTGAAACTGCATTAATTCTACAGCTGCTTCGTATCCCTCTATCACCAACCAGGCTGCATTTTTCATTCTCAAAGCAGGGAGACCGTTTGGTGTCATGAAACTAATTGAAGTCTTTGGTATAGGTTGCTTTTCCAACTCTACCTGCCACAAACTGAATCTTCAAATTATGACGCTCATAGTGGGCTGTGAAATGAACAGCAGCAAAATTGGACCCAATTTCGCTGCAAGAGCACTTTGGAAATAAAAATGACCACAATTATTTTATTTGCAGTTTATTTTTGAGTTCCATTTTAAGTGGGTGTGGTATAATTTTAACATGCTCTGTATGCACAATAATTAAAACAACTATTTTCTTAGCAAAGCTAATTGATGAAGTGGTTTGACTTTTGAGATTTCCGATTCCAAAGCCAATTGCAATCTATGGGCTTAAAACAGAAATCAAAATGGCCCTAAAATAACCATTTGACGTGTTTCTGCCAACCAGTATTAAAAGGATTTGAATTAATGAAATATTTGATTTAACAGCTAACAAAATAATTGTGAAATACAGCCATTGCATACATCAGAAATGATACCAATGAGATTGAAAGAGTGAAGAGAAAACTTACAAGATTTTTTCTGGTTCTGGAGGAGCTGAGTTATAAGGAAAGACTGAATAGGTTAAGACTTTATTCCCTAGCGTGTAGGAGAATGAGGGGAGATGTGATAGTGGTGTACAAAATTATGAAGGGTATAGTAGATAGGGTAAAAGCATGCAGACTTTTTTTTCCACTCAAGTTGGGTGAGGCTAGATCTAAAGATCATGGGTTAAGTGTGAAAGGTAAAATGTTTAAGGGGAACATGACGGTACTTCTTCCACTCAAAGGGTGGTGAGTGTGCAGAACGAGCTGCCAGCGCAAGTGGTCAATGTGTGTTTGATATCAGCATTTAAGAGAAACTTGGACAACTACATGAATAAGTATGGAGGACTAGGGTCCAGGTACAGGTCAACAGGACTAAGCAGAATAAGAGCTTTGCATGGACTGGATGAGCTAAAGGGTCTGTTTCTGTGCTGTAGTGTTCTATGATGCTATTGTTCTAGACAAATGGTCATTTTGAACATGCCAAGCCTCCAGAAATTACCATGACACAGCATCACTAAAACAAACTTCTCTTGTCATGCGGTTTATAGATATTGGCAAACTCACCCATTCTAATTTGACCAATCTTGAAAAATTATTTGCACCTACACATCACAAGCAGTAAGATCATATTCAAAACTAAACTGTTTCTATCCTCCCCATCATGTCAAGCTTAAAAAAATCTCTTAATATTCAATAAGAACAGCTTGCTCCACTTGCAAGAATTATTGACAGAAGGGCCTTTTTTTTTAATTCTCTTGAATAAAAACTAAGTGAATTATTTTTAACTGATAGATTTGACTGTCATTAATTACTTCTTCAGCAGTTAAATTTGAATAGTCAACCCCTGACTCTGGGACATCATGTCATATTGCCAAGAGTAATAAGCGAGAGTACAGAAGCAACATGTTAGGGGGAAAAAAATTAATTGGAACTGAGTGGACTTGAATGAATGAGAGAATTCTGCCTACGTTGCGCTGTTGCTAGCTAATCCCAGCCCAGCCCTCTCTCCCTGCGAGATGCTGACTCTGCAAGGCCGGGCGTTGCCAGGATTTGCACTTGCGGAGCTCGACCACTAGGCGCCCCCACACTTCGAAAACTCGCAAGACCGCGCCCACACGCTGCCTCCACTTCAAAACGCTGCCCAGGAGAGCCGAACTAACCGGTTGCAGCTGGGCTGTGTATTGCACCGTCTCGTTTTAATCACCAAGCTTTCAGCACAAACGAACGCAGAGTGATCAAGTTTGCTTCCAGTTACAATGTCTTGCCTTTACTTAAAACGAGCAGACTGTAAACGTTTACACTCGATTGGAAGAGAACACACTCACTCACCATTCGTAGTATATGGCGCGCAGTTCCAAGCTTCAAGCCATGTGCAATTCTGCCAAATATCTAAACTATGGATGTCGCTGTAATACCACCAGGACTATACAAAAAATACAAACATCACAATAGGTCAAACATGTCTTCTGCAGAAGATGAAATTCCAGTCAATTTAACGAAAGCGTTCGAGTCTATATAGATTTAATTCTGAACAGTCTGAATTCAACATATGGAAGGAACTCTTATCCATTAGACTTGGTAACTGAAAACGACTTTTAAACTAAGGTTCTACTTTACTGCAATAAGGTATTCACGTAACTACAAAATTATCTCCATTTGGAAATTGTGAGCCACTGTTGCGGGAATTAAATTTCTGAAACAAATAATCTTTAACGAAAATACACCATACTTCCCACCGCGTTTAAAATTATATTTCGAGGTAAATCGATAGTTAAATCCGATCTTCTGCATGAGTCTTAAATCGAAAACAAATTCTAAATAATAGCCTTGCCGTTCGTATACAGTGCACGAAGTGCGCTTTTGTAATATACATCTGTCAACCTAAACCAAGAGAAATTTTCGGCTGTACTTACATTAACAATAGTAGAAATAAGCAGCAGAACCAGTACGGTCAGGTGAAGCACAATGATACCCGCCAACAACACGATCATTTTGATGCTTTTTCAAGTTGAAAACTAAAAAGGAGGGAAACCGAGAAAGAGGGGAGTGAGTTGACTGCCAACTGCCCCGAAAGAGCTGCGACGATCTCTGGCGTTTTCTCTTCACTGCAGTGATCTTATTAAAACTAGGGCGTGTCGGCAAGGCAGGATACGGAATGTCCAACAGAGGACGCCCCTGATCCCACTGCGGGCACCGTTAGATTGGGAGTAGACCGTATTCACTCGCACTGTTTAAACAATTTAATCTTTACAACTATTTAGAAATGCTCACTGCGACGAATGTTTGCATCGGCTGTGGTCACGTTGCTTTTATTTAAGAATGTAAAAACCTATCCAACACAAGATGGTGCAAAAATTTCCAGGACAAGAGGGTCAATTTTTGAAAAAAAATGCTACACGTTTTCTATTTGGATATGCAATATTTCAAAACTTTATATTCCTCTAAATGCAAAACGAGATCCAACAAATTGCTACATTCCAAATACACGGCGTATCGGAATCACCAATGTAAACATGTTCCTTTCGTACAATTTCATCACAGGAATTCCAATATCTATTTTAGAATGCGTTGATGCAATTAAACGAAATAAGCCACCAGTTACGGTTAACCTAACCTTCCAAATAAATAACCGTGAGCCCTCTAAAAAAGCTGGTGGCCCTCAGTCCATACGGATGCAGAGTGAACGAAACCCAAAAAATAACCGTTGAGAGAAGGATCTCGGTGTGCCAGTTTCAGGGGCTGTGTTTTTCTTAGTCCAAAACCCAGTGCGCTATTCACAAAGGCGCCATTCAGTCAGAGAACAAGTCAATTTTTGATACCTAACTTTAGGTGCCGATTAAAACGAGCAAGAGCGGATGACCATAACCAAGAATTAAGGCAAAAGTCTCAACGGAGGGCTGTAACCTTCTGCCGCCAACCTCCAACACTTATGGCGTTTTACAATCAATAATCGATTGATGGCATGGAGCCAGCGACCAATTCGTTAAATAAACAAATCGCAACATGTGGCAAAACGCATCAACATCTGGAAAGCCGTTTCAAATTCCACTCGTGGGATGACACTGACGTCTTTGAGTTAGCCAGTAATACATGTATATTTGTTACAGAAACGAACAGACAGGAATGTTAATATATCACAAATTATGGTGCAAAACGATTGCTTGTCGCTCACACCCCGTCCTGCTCTGCACGATTACTATTAAAAGCGCGGCTATAATTAAAGTCTCGCACCAACTTCCTTGGCTTTCCGCAAAGTTGGCTTGATTAATGAAACGCATTATATATATTAAAATAAAACGGCCGATCGGCTGAAAGAAGATGAGTTACCAAACACTAAGAAAGTGTTCGGGTGTTTCACACGATCTCGACACTTACTTTCCAACAGTTGTCAAAACACAGAACGCATTCAATTTAAGAAAATAAAATATCTAGTCGTTTTCATCTGGAAAAAAAAAGAGCAGAGATCCAACTTACTCTGTGACAGATCCTTAACAATCGAGCAGTGTGTATGTGTGCGTGTGTGTGAGAGAGAGAGAGACACCTCAACGCTAACAGCAAAGTCCCGTCAAAGAAACTTGAGGCTAAGAAGTGGCCTCTTTAGTAGGGACCAACGCCCTGGTTACGCACGGCGCCTGGGGTGTGTCCACAGCCACTTTCCAATCCCCGTCAGCGTGCTGTAGGAGGGCCGGACGCCGGCTACCGGGGGCATCACCCGTCATCGTTCGCGCTGCCCTCCTGTCAAGTCATAGGTGGCGGGCCACTGTACCATCCGCGGTTGTAGGACTCGCAAACAAACTACAAATAGGAAATGCCAGAGTTGCTGCTGCCAGTTTTAGCAAGCCCTGCGAAGTCAACGCCAGCAGCGCGCGTCTTCGCCACAAACTAGATCGTAGTGCAAGGTGACTCCAATAACGGCCGCATTTCGGGATTCGGCACCACACTTCGAATATTTATTTTTGCGCATCTTCTCTGAACCTGGCCACTTGATTCATGATTTCTATCTCAGAAATAAAGCCAAAAAGGAAAAGGCCTAGAGCTTTACGAATGAGTACAGCAAACTTGTTCTTGTCCGAATTCACGGGCGGAGGTTCCCGCCCTGCTCACAGGAACACTCTCAGTTGCGATGCATCATTGCAAAGAGCGCTGTCCAGGAATTCCAGTGACTCAGTTCCCCTGGTTACAGCTCGTCTCTCCCCTCCCTGTTCGTCTCTGCGTTGTTTATAGTTACAGACGGAAACAAATCGGCAGAGGCAACAAGGGAAATCCTGCCCATTACTCAACTGAATGAAACAGCGATGTCAATGGGAACTCCCTCTGGTCAGGGCAGAAGAATGTTAGTTCCCTTCCTTAAAATTACTTCGACAATTCTTTTTTTTTCCCTCAGTAGTATGGCTCACCCTTGTATGTATACATAGTTCTTAGCATTAGGTCATTTCAACATCTATTGTCAGATAAGGTATAGAAAAAATGTAACTTCATTTAAATAAGGACAATAGGTCAGATAGCATCCGTGGAGATAAAGCAGATCAAACGCCTCAGGGTGATGACTGTTCATAACAAGAAATAATGTAAATCATCACATAAGATATGAAATAATGTTTAATCTTCAATACATTCACAGTTTTCGGTTTCTATTTCACTTTTCTAACATACGTGGTGTTTTGCACTAGTTTTACATCTATTAATAATATTAACCATCTGTGGCATTGGTCATGAGGTGCTTAACATCTGGCATTTAATTTTGATGTAAAGGAAAGTGTTCTTGGGTTTCACATAGGCAAATGTGGTTCAACTGGCATATATTGTTGAAATATAGAAATCAGTCACTTAAATCTGGCCTTTCACAACCCATTCCACACCCATTCAAAGTTCAAAGTAAACCTCATCACAAAATATGTCATCATATCCAACCCTGAGATTCATTTTCTTGCGGGCATATACAATAAATTCATAATAGAGTAATAACCATAGCAGAATCAATGAAAGATTGCACCATCTTTGGCATTCAGTCAGTGTGCATAAGACTGTGCAAATACAAAAAATTAAGTAATATAGATCGAGAACATAAGATGAAGAGTCCTTGAAAACGAAGCTATAAGTTGTGGGAACAGTTCAATGATGGGGCAAGTGAAGTAGCCCCATCACTGCCTGTAGTTTGCAAAGAGTCCCTCAAACTTGAGTTGATTACCACGAGCATACATACCCAGGGTATAAACCAATGAAAATCAGCATTTTGCAGCAATTTCCTTCTTCAACATATGATTAAGTGTTTGAAAGACCAAGTTCTTTGGGCTTCGACAGTGGGTTGTAAGTTTGGAGGACAAATGATATCTTGGGCACTGGGAGTGTGTGTGAGGATTTGGAGGTACTGCAGTTTGAGGAGAGGATATGAGAATAAGCAAAGAAAATCCATTTAAATTCATGGTGACCAGTAAAGAGTGTAGGTCAGCATGCAAGGCAATCATTGGTTGTAGACAGATCAATGAAAATACTTCTCAACCTGCCAGAACCACTTCAAAAAATTCGAATTGTTATTATAAAATTGCTGATAAATAATATCATTGTATTAAAACAATGCCGTTGATCAGCCATAAAATAATGTACAAGTCAGTTCCAAGTGGTCAAGAATTGGAGAAAATTCCACTCAGAATGTCAAGAGCAAGTGCAATAATCTTCTCAGATACGAACAGATTTGTAGCATTATCACTGACTGCAATTTATATCAGTTTACTTTTGGAAGAAGAGTTGTGAATAACAAAAGGTTAATAAATGTGGCCAAGTGGAAATGTCATAATGAAGGACAATTGACTCCTTTGGAGAGAAACAGAAGGTGTTTCAACACAAATAAATGTGTTGATTGGATACCAGCGGGATTAAACAATAGCAAGTGATAAAGAAGGAAAATGCAGAAAGGACTTGGCACTCAAGTGTTGAAACAACACATCACTGATCAGTGTATTTGATGGCTGTTGGGGTGAAGACGATTCATCAGGATAGGTTTTAAAGTGTGGCTGCTCTCTGTATGGTTCTACTAACCCATCTTTAAAGTCTGTATGTTTGTAAAAAGGAGCAGTCATGATCTTAGGCTAAATTACAGGCCCCTCATTTCTCAGGCTTGTTCGCTGGTAGCCTCACAGAAGTTAGATTGTCTGCCAACCTAGAATTTTTGACAGCTTTCCAAAATTATTGGAAAGTATAAATTGTCGAATGAAGTCAATTAGACAAGGTTGTCATCAACATAACTTCTTTTATAAGTTATTGTGTAAGGCGTGAACAGCCACCCATCAGACACTCTTAAGGTGTTTTTGCAGTTTTCTTTATGAAAAAGAAAGGCCCACCACTTTGTCTAAAAAGGTCATTAGAAAGATTTCTTGGACCATTGAATCATTCTGGAATAATTCCATTTATCCTTCTCTTATCCTGAGTATAACAATGCAGAGAATTGTCATTATTAAATATACTGATGCAGCAGAAAGTCTTGTTGTAGAAAGATGAGGCAGAAATTACAGATTCTTTGTCCTCTAAAGATCACTTCATTCAAAATGTGAAAATTTTTAAAAGCTGCAAATACTCAAAAGCTAAAATAAAAACAGAAAATGCTGGATATACTCAACAGATCAGGCTGCGTCGGCGGAAGGAGGAACAGTGTTAATCTGCCAATGAGTTGACAGCATTTTTTGGGGGTTTTACCTTCACTAAAAGATCATGGATATCAGCGTTGCTGGCTCAATTAATTCCTGGCTGGTTTGGCAGCACAGTAGCATAGTGGTTAGCATAAAGCTTACAGCGCCAGCAATCGGGATTCAATTTCTGATACCTTCTGCAAGGAGTCTGTACAGTCTCCTTGTGGCCGCATGGGTTTCCCTTGGGTGTTCTTGTATCCTCCCACATTCCAAAGACTTATTAGCTAGTAAGGATAAATAAGCTGTGGACGTGGTATGTTAGTGGCGAACACATGGTGAGACTTGCATAATGGCCCCCCCACCCCCCCACCAGCACATCCTTGGATTGTGTTGGATGTTGACACATTACACTGTATGTTTCAATAAACATGTAACACATGAAGCTAATCTTCAATCTTAAATGTCATTCAATATGTTCAGCAGGTAGGATGTGATACAACCTGGTTCACATCTAATTTTACAATCATCTGTCCTTGTTGTGCATTAAAAATTGTACTTAACAGATATCAAACTTTTTTGTCCTGTTATTTAACTTTTTATCCTTTTGTCTCCTCTGTATGGAGCAAATCATTTAATTCTGATGCTACAGCTTGTAGTTTTATTGACAATACGTTTACTTGTTTTAATGTTACTCATTTATGAACATGTAGCTTACTCCATGACAAAAATAATTCAAGGAAATCTTGACTGATTGAAATACCAAAGACCACTGGATGAGTGCCCTTTTCCTCGGCACACTGAACATTAAGCAAGTATAAGTAGAACATCGATTTGTATGCAACATGCAAAGCAAATAGTTCATGGTATTGTTTAAGTTTCTACTTGATTCAGTAATTACTTACATTTTCATTGGCAGCAGAGGCTCTACGGAGCCCTTGGTTAATGGTAGGGATCCATAGCACAAAAAAGGTTGGGAACCCTTGATCACCACTTCTTTTTAAGCACAAGTGGTTCTACCAGGAGCGACAACAGTTCCCTGAGAATCTGTTACAGTCACCTGCTGTATCTGGTTCTCCCAGTGTGGTCTTCTCTGCATCGGGGAGATCTGATGAAGATTGAAGGACTGCCTTTTCAAGAAACTTCGCTCCATATGCCACAAAAGGTGGCATTACCCAGAGGCCATCCATTTTAATTCTACTTTCCATTTCCATTCTGACATGTCGGTCCATAGCCTTCTCTGTGATCCTGATAAGGCCACTCCCAGGTTGGAGGAGTAGTAACTGATGTTCCATTTGAGTAGCCTCCAACCTAATGCTATGATTATTTATTTCTCTAACTTCTGGTAATATCTCCATTTCCCTCCTTCCCTCTTTTTACATTCCCCTCTTACTCTTTCTCTTTTGTTCGCCTGGCCATCACCTCCCTCTCGTGCCCCTCCTCCTTCCTCTTCTCCCATAGTCCACTGCCCTCTCCTATCAGATTCCTTCTTCTTTAGCCCTTTACCTCATCCACCAATCACCTCCCAGCTTCTTGTTTCATTGCCCCTCCCCCTCCCACACATTTTCTTCCTCTCCTGGTTTCAGAATCAGGATCACTTTATTGCCAATATGTGAAACATATTAATATTGATAATGGTTTGGTGCCAAGCATAAAACACAGGACAATGCCATGCAATAGATACTTTATTGATCCCAAAGGGAATTACAGTATCACAGTAGGACAGCAAGTGCATAGATATACAAATATTAGAAGAGAAGTAAGTAAGAATTTTTAAAAAGTTACCTTAAACAGTCTAACAGGAAGGGGGTGGGGGTCATCACTTCACTGGCTATTGGCTAACCCATTATAGAGCTTAATGGCTGAGGGTAAGAATGACCTTGTATAGCACTCTTGCATAGCAGTGCAGTTGTCTTATCACAACCAACAACTTACAAGACAATAGTTCAAACAGCCATGAACAATTGACAATTAGCAGAATAGCCTCACGCACAAATGTTAAATCATCAAATTTAAAATAAATATGAACATATAAACAAACTCAATAAATATCACTGGAACAAGAAGATCACCTGTCAGTTTCTACAGCCTCCATCTTCTTACTCTAGTTTGTTCTCCACTTTTTTTCCAGTCCTGATGACTGTTTATTCCTCTGCATATGTGCTGCCCGACCTGCCGAGTTCCTTCAGCCATCTGTGTGTGTTTCTGACAATTTATTTTTTTATAAACCTCTTATACCTTCCTTCTCCACACTTCGTAAACTCAATATACAATCATACAAGACTGTTTCTTCTTGATTTCCACAATAATGAAAATAAAACATTGCAGATACTGGATACCCAAGTTAAAAGCAGAGAATGCTGGAAACAATCTTTAGGGCATCTGCATAAAGACAGAGAAAAAGTTTCATGTCAATTATCTAAGTGGAATAACATGTCTTTTTCAGACTGATAATTAAAAACTCAATGAATTCTGTGTCTGATTTCTCCAACTGATTAAGTTATAACAATGCTAAGTATATTTATTTAATTAATAACATGCTTGTGAATACACATTTCAATTTCACATGCTTAAGCTTCTAAATGATTTGCTATCAGATTGTGAGTGGAACTGCTTTTTTCAGTGGGATGAGAAACTTTGAAATTCTCAACCAAGAGAACACTTTGGCTGAGTCATTGAATATGTGAGCCAAGGGTTTGGGTAATGGGTGAAAAAGTAAAGCCGTGACCAGGGTTAATTTAGATTAGTCACTGAATAGCACAGTTGGCTCAATAGGTGACATGGAGTGTTACTACTTTTTCCACTAAAACAAAGGAAATTCTTTTTTATAGTGCTTTTTAGAAATACTCAGCTAACATTTCCTGTTACTCACTTATTTCAATGAGAACATCTTATTTTAATTTAGATGTACCGCACCCTAAACCATTCTTCCTGAGATAAGATCGAATGATCTATTGTTATTCTTGAGAGAGTCACAGTTGAATGTGTATGTTGAAGGACATCTGCTGAGCGAGCCCAATGTCACCTACAGTTCGCAGAATTATATTAACTGCCGACAGAAGGCAAAGGATTATTCCTATTGTATGTCATCTTTTCCAAAAAAGCAGATTTGTTCACGCTTCCTCATGTTTAAATTTGTAGCATGGAGTAATTACATTACATATTCAAGGCTATAATTGTCAGAGAATATAGATTTTAATTTAGATTCCATATATAATTTATAATTAAACCAAATATGACCTGCGTTGAGCACAATAATCAGGCTGATGACAATAGTAACTGCCATCAGATGATGACTGAATTTGAACATTCTTTGAGGTTCCAATATTTGCCTAACATGAAATGTGATGTTGATCTAAATTGGTCAAACAATGTCCTAGTTTGTTTAAATCAACATTATATTTGCTGTAATGCTTGGAGTCAGTTAACTGCCTAAACCTAATTTCTACTTCAGTTTTAAAAAAGGCACCCAGTATTGAAAAGGAAGCAACATGCTGTTTTTGAAATGAAAGCAAAGCAAAATGAATGAGCTGAATAGAAATGAACTGCCCCAAAGCATGATGTCCCACTGTTGCATCTGTGAAGCTAAGAACTATTACTCCTGTTTTTCTGTTTGATTCTTTTAATCACATTTGGCTCTCTAACTCCCTCGCACCTAATTAGTGCTGGTCCCATGCCATCAGACCATTTTGTGGCATTGCCTCATTAAGATGTACGGTCAGTTTTAATTCTCAACAATTCAGCTCCAAATTCCATGTGGATTGCTACTGAATCTGACTATTCCTCCAAAAGAAGCCTGCCCTTCTTGTTGGTGCCTGCATAAATTATATTAGCTGGAACTTACAAATCTTTATTGACACCTAAGGCAAAAGACTAAGGAGCGTAGTGCCAGAACCCCAAACACAATAAGTGAAGACAAGGTAAATCACTACCTTGCTTTTACATTGTGCCTCTCTTTATGTTTGTCACTAATTTTAGCTTTGTATTTCAAAATAAGGTACTGTGCAACTGTCTTGAGGATATATATAGCTAGGGTGCCTAAGACTTTTGCACAGTACTGTATTTCTCAATGTGGAATGGAGAGCGCATTTGTAAATCTGGTGGGAACAAAGGATGTTGGGAACAGCGAGGGTTGAACACTGTGGGATGGGTGTGGGACAGGTGGCAGAGAAGGAGTGCCGGGGTAGGGGGTGTGGCATGGGTGCAGACACACCCAGTCCTGAGACACCAAGCCAGGTCATATGATTCCAAACATTGGGTTTATTGATCATTACAGAATGTCTCTCTGGTGCTTCCTGCTCTCTCCCCTCTCCATTCCCGTTTCCCCAACTATGATTCCCCTCTCCCTACCTCCTTCCCACTCTCAGTCCACAATGGAGACCCATATCCCGAATCAGGAAAGTACAAAAGTTGCAAAAATAAATGAATACTGCAAAACCAAACAGAGGTAGGTGTACCACACCTTAATACGTGGTGACTGACTGTGGTAAAAAGGGAGAGGCAATTGGGAGGCTGAGGGAGGAGCCGTCAGTTTGGGTGTGGAGGAGAATTGGCATCATTTAGTAAAGAAAATTGAGTATCATAACATCTCCTGGTCTTCGTGCCCACAGGCACTGTGCACAGCTTGTAAAGCTGTTGTTTTATAGCTTCAGGACCAGCATTTAATTGTATCCTCTGGTGTCTGTGCACAGATTGCATGTTCCACCGCTACTGTCTCTCAAAACCCGCCATCAACCATCCCCTCCTGGCGCAAACTGCCTGTCATCTTCTCAGTCCACCAATTACCTCAGGATTTTGCCTCACTGCTCTCACCATGTTCTTTATACTAGCCATCTCCCCTCTATATTTTCAGTCTGATGCAGGGTTTTGGCTTGAAATTTTGATGATTCCTTTCCCTCCACTGATGCTGCTCAGCCCATTGGTTTCCTCCGGTAATTTTTTTGTTGCTGTAGATACCACCATCTGCAGTCTCTTGAGTCTCCTTCTGACCAATCTTGCCAGCTGTGCCGACAAACCAGAATTAAAAGGTGATGGTGAGGTCCTTCCATTAAATTTGGGAGGACCTTGGCATTCCCATAATTTTCACGTTCAAGTTCAAGCTCTATCATCATTCAACCATACACGAATATAGCCAAACGAAACATTCCTCCAGGACCAAGGCATAAAACACATTACCAACAACACACAGCATGTAGCACATAACACATAGCACAAATAAAATATATGCCTATGTTTTCAGAAAAAAACATACAATCACAAGGAACAAAGATTATAGCCCAAGTCCCTGAGTGTCCAGCTTGTTCTTCCACTGAGTAAACACTGGAGAGCAGCACGGAGCAAACACCAGAGGGCAGCATCGAGTGAACACTACAGAGCAACACTGATGGGAGGGGCCAACTGCCAACCCAGAATGGATTCCAGCATGCCCAGAGAGACCTCTCCCACAGCCCCTCGGCATCTCTGCACCCCTGGGTGACTGCAACAGGTGCAACTGTGGCCTAGGCCTAGTCCTTGCCAAAACTGAGACAACACAGCTTGTTCATGCCAATGATCCAGCGAACCAGACATACAGTATTCTACATTACCAATGTATAACAGGGTCTTGCGATCACAATAAAAGCATCCAAGACGATCACTCACAACTTTTTTAGCACCGTGCACTGTCCAACAATACACAGCTAGTCCAGGTGACAACACAAAAATGTTACGCAATACAGCCAGCTCCATCGCTGTTGAGTAACCCGCTGAATTGATGGTCCTGTACGACTTGATGTTCTTAGTATCCAGCAATGACTTGTGATCTTAAAATAAGATGATCAAATACACCTTTGATTGCATCCAGACACACCGCCATCTTCAGGTTTACACACACATCACCCCAACTCCATCAATCACACATTTCCTATAACCACAGCAAATATGGCTGCAACTGAAAGCAGATTCCTTCAATAAATTCCTTCAAATCAGTTCTCTTCAATAAATTTGGCAAGAAGATAACAAGCAGACACATGAAGCAGGACAGCTTTTAGGATCTGCCTTTCAATTCAGCAGGATGCCTGTTCTTCAAACTTGTTCACTTTCCTGCTAATTCCCAAATGAGCACATCACCTTTTGAAACGTTTATAGTACAACAGCAAGTTTCATTGTACAGAGGGAGGATGATGTAAAGAAGCTTCAAATTAATACAGTTAAGCTGGATGGGCAATAACGTGGCAGACATAATATAATGCGAGAAAATGTGAAGATTTCTACCTGGATACGCTATTTCACATGATAAAAAATAGGTTTATTTTATCATATGCATATTAAAATATACAGTGAACTGTAACGGGAACTGTACCATCAATTTGTAGGATATGTCGCTCAGGGTCTTGGACTAGATATGTGTGCTTTTGTGTGACTATATTTGCAGAAGTGAAAATGTTGCAAGAGCTTAAGAATACGTAGCTTCATCAACTAATAAATCTGGGACACAGCTATGGAACAATAGATCTTATTCAGATTGTATTGGGCAATTGGATTGCATAATTCCAAGCTGCAGGAACTGTTCTGATTCCAGGCAAAAATCATAGGACAAGACAAAAGGAGCTGACACCCATTTACTGAAGGTTAAAAGAACAAGTAGATTATTTACTCAATTTTTCAGTCTGTAATTTATTCAGTGAGCTGTGAATATGTGATTCTATGTACAGTACCTCTATGTCTATGAATTCTGATTGGAACAACATAAATAGAATGCAGAGAAGTTATAAATAAAGGCTAAACGTGTGATGTAAGGGTGATGTAATAAAGATGCCATTCCAAAGGTTAAGCTGAAAGCTATTATGACACAATTTTATGTTTACTATGATAGGCTCATTGTAGAATTTTGTTCTGCAATTTTCTTCTTTTTGTCCAAAGTTTCCTAGGTCTCAGTGTTTCAACATTGTAGGAGCCAAGTATCTATTCTCTATTTGCTTTGTATTCTGCATTGTGCATTTAATATGGTAACTAGTTTTCATTAGTGGAGGCGTGGTAAAAGTGAAGGGAACAAGTTATGCAATCTTGCTTATTTCATGGTTTGAAATTGGTGGAGGCCATATGTTTGCTGCCTACTTAATATCACTGAATAATACTTAGCTTATATTTGAGTATGCTTAAGTTCATCTCTTCAAGTCTGTGTGTTTGCTAAATGCTAATTAAGGATCAAAATAAAGGATTTGACTCTTTGGAACAATCATTTCATTGGAGCTGAGGGTGTGTCATGCAAGTGTAACAACCTCATGGTGGTCACAGACTAGAGGCAATTGCTTTGTTTTGATCTTGGATTAGTTTTGCTGCTACAGACATGCCAGTCAATCGTCTAGAGTAATAGGCTCATTCTATCTTACACAGCATCATGTGAAATCACAGTGTACAGTATTCTAGTAGTTCTCAATTGCCTGAAAAGCAGTTGGTCTTATGTCTGTGTTTCTACTCCAGTCATCCTCATTTCTGGGAAATAATTAGCCTGCTAAGATTTTTTTTTCACATGAAGAAGTTGGGATAGAATTTGTCGTTTGCAAAAGCTTGTAATTTATGTAAAATTATTTTTGCTTGATCAAGGTGTTGGACATTTAGTATGAAATTCCATAATTTATTCTGGAAGATATGAAGAAAGACTACTTTTAAAATAACAATGACTCAATTCTGGATAAATCATGAATCACTGATAGCAATGCCAAGGACAAAACAGTGACACATAATTTGTTCAACTTCATTCATTCTGGAGTGCTTCCATTACCTGGGAAGCCAATCTAAGAACAGTGAAGATTATTCTGTATATGAAAAATGTCAATATTGAAATTACGATGTAATTTAACAGGCTTTTCTTTCTGTCTGATTGTGGTAGTATAACTTGGTTTTACACCTTACTGTAAGTAAACTATATAGTTATGTTGTGTTGGCAACAAATTACCTTTCTGCAGCTCTTGGTCATTTCCAAATTTCTAGGCTTCCAGAGACCCAGGTTCAAATCCCATCATAGTGGCTGTGAAATTTAAATTCAGCTAATAATCTAGAATTTGCAACAAAATAAAAGCATTAGTCTCAGTAATGATGACCATGAACTCTGTTGTCATAAAAATTTATGCATTTTATTCATATCTTTAAAGGCACAAAATCTGCCTGATCATACGACTCCCAACACTACCACGTGGTCGGTTCAGAGATGTCCTTTGAAGTGGCCTACAGCATTGTTTAATATAACAATCTCAGACTTGGATTGGATGCTCCAAGTTGAACTTGTAAAGTTCTCCTCACAAACATCTGGAGACTAGTGTCTAAATTGGGAGAGCTGTCCCACAGACCAGCCAAGCAGCAACTTGAAACAGCCCTTCTGCAGGATATGTGCCTCACACATACCCATCACAATCTCTAGACAAACCTTGCTCCACTGGCAACAAGGACCTGTCAGAAGTGGTGGAACACTGATTGATAGGCAAGAGGTAGTGGCATTCAGTGTCCTCAATGTTGATTCCAGATTCCGTGCATCAGGTCAAATAAGGGGCAAGCAAGCCCCCTCCAACTATCATCCCTTATCTGATGAATCAGTGTTTCTCCACATCAAACAACATCTGGAAGAATCAGTGAAAACAGCAAGGGGAGAGAATGTTCCTATCACCAGGTATTGCTTATACCCATGGTGATGAAGTGCTTTGAGAGGATGGTGATGAAACATATCAACTCCTGCCTGAAAAGCAATTTGGATCCACTCCAATTTGGCTACCATCGCAACAGATCAGCAATAGATGCCTTTTCATTGGCCCTTCTCTCAACCCTGAAACATCTAGTCAGTGAAGATGCATACATCAGGATGCTCTTCATTGAATACAGCCCACCATTCAATACTACCATCTCCTCAAAACTAAAAATATAAGCTTCAAGGTCTAGGCCACAATATCTCCTTGTGCAACTGGATCCTCAACTTCCTCACATGCAGACCCCTGTCAGTTTGGATTGGCAACAACATCTCCTCCACAATCACCATCAGCACAGTTGCACCACAAGGCTGTGCGCTTAGACCTTGCTCTACTTGCTTTATACTTATAACTGTGAGGCTAAGCACAGCTCCAATGCCATATTTAAGTTTGCTGATGATACTATTGTTGTTCTCCAAATCAAAGGTGGTAACAAATCAACATATAGGTAAGAGATTGACAATCTGGCTGAGAGGTGCCACCACAACAACCTCTCACTCAATGACAGCAAGACCGAGGAACTGATTATTGACTACAGGAGGAGGAAACCAGAGGTCCATGAGCCAGTCCTCATCGGGGATCAGAGGAGAAAAGGATTAGAAACTTTAAATTCCTTAGCATTACTATTTCAGAGGATCTGTCCTGGGTCCTCACAAAGAAAGTACAACAGTTCCTCTATTTTCTTAGAAGTTTGTGAAGATTCAGCATGAAATCTAAAACTTTGATAAAATTCTACAGAGGTATGGAGGAGAATATATTGACTGATTGCATCATGGCCTTGCATGGAAACACCAACGGCCTTGAAAGGAGAAGCCTACTAGAAGTGGATACAGCCCACCCCATCAGGAGGAAAACCCTCCTCACCACTAAGCATATATACATGGAACACTGTCTCAAGAAAGCAGCATCCATCATCAAGGACCCCCACCATCCAGGCCATGCTCTCTTCCCGTGGTTGCCATCAGGAGGGTGGTACAGGAGCTTCAAGATCCACACCACAAGGTTCACAAGTAGGCTGTTGAATAAGGGGATAATTTCACTCAATTTCACTCAACCCATCACTGAACTGTTCCCATTATCTATGGACTCATTTTCAAGGACTCGTCACCTCATGTTCTCGATATTTATTTCTTATTTATTTCTGTTATAATTTCTTCCTCATTGGTGTTTGTCCGTCTTGTAAGATGTGGTCTTTCATAGATTCTATAGTGTTTTGGCGTATTTACTGTGAAAGCCCGCAAGAAAATGAATCTCAGGGCTGTACATGGTGACATATATGCACTTTGATAATAAATTTACTTTGAACTTTGAACCTTGTACCCTGGCTTAGGGACTTCAATGCTTACCACCAAAAGTGGACTGGTAGCACTAAAACAGACCAAGCTGGCCAAATTTGGAAGAACATATCTGCCTTTGGAATGTGCAATGGAGAGTGAGTAAACCAACAGGAGAGAAAAGCCTGTTTGACTTTGTCCTCATCAGTCCACTGGTAGTAAATCACAGTAAAGGTAGACATGACCACTATATAGCCCTTGTGGCTCAGAGGCAGCAGTGCTTGCTCCTTACAAAATTCACTGCAGTTGCTCACTGAGGCCACACCAATACCTTTCTCAAATCCACATTTTCAGAAGGTCAAGGGCAGCAGGTGTGTGGGAACACCATTGGTTGCAGGTTTTCTACCAAGTTGCATAGTGTCCTGACTTACTGCTCATTACACTGCTGGCGTTTAGGGTAGCAATGAAGATCCTCCATCTGTCTGTCCTTGGCCACTCAGATACAGAAGGATTCTTCTTTGCTATTTCCATAACAATTTTGTTTTACTAATCAGGATTGTTAGCCCTGAGTCGAACCCTCAAACCTGGAGGGGTGGTGGACCACTCTTCGTCTGGCCTCTACCCTTCATCCTGTTTGTCACGGGTAACCCTATGAAGAGCCAAAGCAAAGTTCGCTCTCCGGGTCTTTGAAGTCACAAACCTCCAAACAACAACAAGGTTGTGGTCCACTTGGAGGGACTTGATACCTTATTTGCTTCTGGGCCTAAAGAATGAAATGCCCTCCTCAAAGTACTTGAGCAGCACATTCTCCAAAAGGACTGCAGGAATTCAAGAAGGTCACCCACTATCACCTTTTCAAAAGCAATTCCTTTTCAAAGGATTTTAAATGCTTTCATTAAATCCAAAGTCAAATAAAAAAAGAAACTTCTTTTTAAGTGGTTCAGCATCTCCATTTGTTGAAATGTCATTAAATTAAGGCAGCACAACAGCAATACTGAGACCATTAAACAATTGCCTTCAGCAACCAGCAAAAGGTCCACATAAGAAATTGGACCATGGAGAAGGTCAGCTCAACCCCTTCAGCCTGATACCCTACTAAATAATATTATGGTTGGTCCAATCTTGGTTTAACAACTCTTGCCCACTCTATTCCCTTATCTCTTGGCCCAAATGTCACCCAATCTACATTTTGAATCTATGTAACGATTCCACCTCTACAGCCCTCTGGAGAAGAACTTTCCAGAGGTTCATGGCCCTGCAAGAGAAGAGTTTTTTCCTCATCTCCACCTTAAATGGACAACCCTGAAACATAGTTCTAGATAACTCCATGAGGCAAAACATCCTCTAAGAATATCCCCTCTCAAAGCTACTCAGAATATATTGATTATTTCTCATTCTTATAGACTCCAGTGATATAGGCCTAATCTGCTCAACAACTTCTTTAAAGAAACCCTTTCTTCAAACAGCAGGGTTTCTATTCCTCTACCATCCGTTCCTCACTTGCATCTCCTCTATTTCCCAAAATATCTGTCCTGACCCCATCTTCCTGCCATCATAACAGGGATAGGCTTCCCCTTGTCCTTACCAATCATCCCATGAGCTTCAACACCCAGCACATAATTTTCCATAATTTCTACCATCTTCAATGGAATCCTATCAGGTTGTTCTTAATCATTTGAACAGCAGAGGTTGAATGGCTCAGAACTGAGTATGCAGTCTATTTCTAATCCTATTCCTAATGCCTTATGAATTTTAAACTAAGAAACACCACGAAAAACAAAACTACCCGTGAAAAATGTACTTTTGACTTTAGTTACAAAACAAAAAGTGACAGCTAAATTTATACTATAAATTTGGTATGAAGTAACCAAAAAAAGTACCGTGTAATATTGAAGTGGAGGAGATAGGGAAAGAGAAAGTGGGAGTATCAGTGTTTATGATTTTTAATGTTTTATTTTTAATTGCTTTTATAAAATACTTAAGTAAATTAGCCTTGCCATTTGAATGCAGCTTTATAGTGAGACCTCTTCTGTCCTCTCAGTTCAAGCACCTATTCCCCTAATCAAAATGAGACAGCGATGTCCTAGAGGACAACATTTTGTCCTCAGTCCACATTTAAAGCAGATGATTGGTTATTATTTCATTTTTGTCAATCATCAGTTCCAGTTCCTTTTTATAATGCTCTTTCACAATTTACTGTTTAATCTGCATTCATCAACAATTCATACAATGAATTTTAGAAAAAGTTAAATAGTACAGAAGAATTTGTTCTCCATTTGCATTTTTAATTACTTTAAAAGTTATTTCTTCCAATGAAAAACTAGTTCAGACTGTTTCTTCTTTCTTCAAAGTATACTAAATTCCCTTTTAAATTCTGCTCTCAGAAAAAAGTTTCAGATTTCTTGTGTCTCAACACTAACTGAAGAAGCCATCCTACCAACGTATTCATAAAAATGTTCATTACATTCTCTCCAAAACCTTGACATTTCCTCTGAAGTGCAATAGCTGGGACTAGACACAACCAATGATTTATAAATACTTCGCCTAATTTTTTTTAGTTTTACAAACAATAGTTTTGTCTATAAAGCCAAAGGTTCTGAATGTCAGTTTTAAAGATTTTCATCTGGATTGGCAGTTGTTTCAATATATCTGTGTAGATTAAAATTTTAAAAATCAATTAACTCTGCTTCCTTAGTGGTTAGATGCCTGATTACAATGACTGGCTGAGTCACATGATCAGGGAGGTTCATACTTTATTGGGATTTCAGGGCTGTGAAGCCAATTTAAGGCCAAAGTAAGACGTTAGGGAATGCAAGGATTTATTTCTTTGTAGTCACGTACGTCATCATAGTGGACTATCAATACCATTTGCACATCTTTGAACAGCTTGCCTTGGGACTTTGGTTTAACTTCCTCATTTTCTGGAGCTCATGCCATTCCGGATGGGAGGATTCAAGTGGGTAATAGGATGAACTATGGTGTGTGTATAGGATCAAGAATCACTTTCTGACTCTGCAACAATTTTTTTGGTAATTTTTTTATTGAAGTTCATCATCAAGCAAACATTTCCATAAGATGTATTTCAGATATTGTACATATATATCATACAGTCATATACGCTACAGATCTCCACATGTTATTTATCTGAGGCATACACTTATAGAAAAGAGAGGAAAGAAAGAACAAGTGAAAGGTGAAAACTATGTACAAGTAGGGAGTGATCATTTTTTACAACATATTGATTGATTTGTGAGGTTAAAATCAGGTCTATGAGGTGTTATGTAGTTTAACCATTTTTCCCAGTATGAATCAAATTGTTCCAACTTATGATTAACAGATGTTGTTATCTTCTCCATTTTGTAAACGTCCATGGTTAAAAAAAAAATCAACTGACATATTTTTGAATGACATACTTTTGCTGGAAATAGGTCTGACTGCTCTACTCCAAACAGAGTAATTGACATAAGATTAAAGGCCCTTAATGAACATAATAAAAGTCTCACCCAAGAGCCGAAAAATTGTCCCTGACCTTGAATTGGATGTCTACTGCGAAATGTGTATGCTTTCTGACTATTTTATGATTGAAAGCTAAGAAAATCTCACACCATGATGTGTCTCATTGCCTTCTGGAATAAAGAAGAACATAGAAAATTTCAGGCCCTTCTGCCCACAGTGTTGTGCTGACCAAGATCAATATGACCCTTTCTTCCCACATAGCCCACACTTTTCTTTCATTCAAATGATTCGTGATCCATGATTATTTAATATAATTTCCAGTACACAAGTATAAAGGAGAACAAATTATTGTTACTCTGGATTTAATGCAGAACAAAAAAGAACACTAAGATAATGAACAATATTAAAAAACATACAATAAATATGTAATGCCCTGATTAAGAATATGTTTTATTGTATTTCTATTGCTATGCTGTGAAATATTTTTATTTCTGCAGTTTTTCTGCAAATGCAGTGTGTCCTGTCAGTTAAGCTTTATTAACTAGTGTTTTGGCCTCAGCTAAATGTGAGGTGCAACTTGCCCAATTTAGAAATGTTGCGTCAGCCAGTCGGGGTTGTTTTGGTACCGTGTTGCAACATTCTGCCCATTGGGGTGCGCTGGAAGATTCGGGAGGGCTGGGCAGGATCAGATTTCTGCAGGACAGTAGTCTGGCTTGAGGTCTTTTGTGATGAGGTGTGGAGAAGAGAACAGGGGAAGATGCTTGGATGATCCCAGCTGAAGGGGAGACCCTACTGCAAGGAGTGTTTGGTGCAGATAAATGGTTTCAAAGAGTAGGTGCCAAAACGTCTGAGTTAGCCAGTTTGTTTGTGACGTTCTTTGAGGGAAGTTCAGCCTGTGTCGGTGATTGGAGTTCAGCACAATGAGTAAAGTGATACACCAAACTACTACAGAAAAGAGCTCCAATGCTTATGTGCACATTTAGACCATCTTAACTGTAATGGGTAGTCTTTCTTTTCATTTTCTGTTAATTGTTTGTTAAAGTTGTTAAAGTTGAAATACTGAAAAACATACTTCCACTGTAATTGTATGTCAGTGTATGATCTGTTATTTCCTGGTGAATGATAACTTTGCATGCGTCAGTAGTTACACAGTATTCACCACAATTTTTGTTCTGTCATCAGAAATTTTCAATGTTCCTATTTGGTTGAACCTGCATCATACCGGCCCTAGACATTTGTTACTTATTGAAGGTTGCCTTCTCACTGCTGAGTCATATGTCTGTTAGCAGAGTTAGCCAATGAGCCAAGTTTGTTATAAGTCATGCTGTGACAGTTACATTTGTGGGGGCCCGTCCAGGATCAAATGCTGTATAAGGATTGATTAAGAAGTTTATTTGTGAGTTTAAGCCAGTGTTTAAGCTAGTGTTTTGTGGAAAATGAAGTGCGTCATACTTAAGATATTTTATTATGGATGTCACAGAGATTAAGGTCTAGTGCAATATGCAGAGGGTATCCTCACGTAATGTTTGTGTTCAGAGTGGGATTGCCATCCAAGTTCCCCATGAACTTCTACTGTGAGTTTTCAGTTCTGTAAATGTATTGAGGAAAGCTACACTGATTGATTGGCTTTTTGATGAATGACGTTCTGTAGCCCAGACTGCCAGTGACATGACTGAAGACACGCTGCCTGATAGGATAGGGCCAACTGGAGAGGTGAGGCCAATGGCCAGTCCGCATCTTTAGAGAAGGGGGAAATGTAGCTGAGTGAGAAGATTTTAAAGACAAGTTGTTCTCTTTTCTGCGAAGTGCGTGAAAGGAGTTGTCTGATGTAAAATCGGTCCTTCAGCAGATGATTTTGTGTTGCCTTTATGGCATTTGTTTAGGTTATAATATTTTCACTTTAGTAATTCGTTTGTTATCATTTTCTAGTTAAAGTTAAGATTGTTTAAAGTAAATTCGTTGTCTGTGATATATCGCGGCATGCAATGACGTCACACCCGGTTTCGCCGCGTCTTGTGGGAAAATACCGGTTTGGAGAAACGGGAAGGAGGGGGCTCACATGTGCAGGATCAGCGCGAGAAAAGTTTTCTTTCTACGCACTAGAAACATCAGTGAAGCAATGCGGTAAGTTCATGAAATAATCGATATGTTGAATTAAAAATGTTAACGCTGATTCTGTTAAAAGTAATGACGGTTGATAAGGTTTATGTTTTTGTTAGTTAAAGAGTTGCAGATAGTTTGTGTTGAAGTGTATTTAAAGCAGTCAATGGCATAGGTAGATTCTGACTGTATGTTGCACTTTAATGTAATATAGTTGTTGTAGTTTTAATTTTGCAAGTATTTATGATGTAAATGTGATATCAAGAAGGAAACAAATACTGTATATATTTTGTATTGTTTTATCAACAGTTTTCACCATACGTTAATGTGGAAGAGTGAATAGTAAACGGTTAATCTTACTGGGACCGCCTCATTGAATGGTTTAAGCTTGGTGTTTAGTTCAGAGTTCTTTTACACCTGTGCGAGAACACTACAGATTTAAATTCTGAGCTAGTTTCAGTTAGCACATCACGGGTTGGTAAATGCCAAAGTGTACCTATGGAAAGCCAAAGTTATCGTAGGCTGAGAATGTTCTCTAGAGTCAACACCACACCTGATGTGGAAGAAGAAAAGGAGGCTTGAACATCTCAGTTGCCAGCTGTATGGCAGTGTTCAGATTAAAATGAAAAGATAGAGACTGGTAGAGCATTTGAAAGGTCTAGCTGCTGATATACTGAGGTCTTTAAGGCAGAAAACCTGTTGGTATTGTCAGTTAACTATATGCAAACTCCAGAAAATGCTTTTGGCATGATGGACAGCCCAACCAACCTTATAATGAAGTTCAGGCACACATTCCAGGAGGAAAGAGAGAAGCTTTCTGCTTACCTTTTCAGGTTAGATAAACAGCTGCATTGCTTGTGCTGTAAAGGAGCCATTCAGCTGGCTAAGATAAATCGGCTAAGGGTGGAACAAGTTCTAAGGGGCACACTGTCACATGTTGCTCAAATGACCACAAGATGTGCCTCCCCCAATCTTTTACTGAGCAGCTTAGAAAAGTAAGAGAGGAGGAGAATATGATAGAGGAGTGGAAGGTTTCTGACAGTTGGGTAATGCCTCTGTTGCTGAAGTGACCCCTGATGCCTCACAAGTAGGGTTTTGCAAAATAAAGCTGAAGTTTCTCAGTTGGCTTGTGCTGCAACAAAATGTGACTTGTCCGCTAGGAAACCCAACCCACCTGTAGGACTTACTCAGCGGAGGAATGCTGCTGAAAAGGGTCCTTTGACTGGGGAAGCGACCTGTATTTTCTCTTACAACTGCGGAGAGGATGGACATTTCAGCATGAGTGTGAAGGACAGAAAAACCTTTGGAAAGTAACCCAGCGGTTGTTTAAACAAAAAAGGAAACTTTGGAGAAACCCAATAAGGGAAACAACCTGGTGTCTCAGAGAGAACACATTCTAATCTTTGTATCGAGGGAAATAATAAAGTACAAAACACAATTCCTGAAGGTTTAGAGGGACAAGCTCTGATCTATCCATATAGATTGATGGTATTTATGCTAGAGTCATATTTGACACAGGTTCTCATGTTACTTTACTCTACAGATCCTCTTACAAATGGTATTTGAAGCAGTTACTATTGATGCAACTCAGTGCCCTTGAGATTTGGGGGCTTAATGCTTATGAGTACCTGTAAGATGGTTACTTGCTATTGAAACTGGAGTTTTTGGAAGAAGGTGGAGTAGATGAGATTATTGATCAGGAGCACAACTGAGAGCATCCTGACTGGCTGCATCACTGTCTGGTATGGGAACTGTACTTCCCTCAATCGCAGGACTCTGCAGAGAGTGGTGCGGACAGCCCAGCACATCTGTAGATCTGAACTTCCCACTATTCAGGACATTTACAAAGACAGGTGTGTAAAAAGGGCCCAAAGGATCATTGGTGACCCAAGTCACCCCAACCACAAACTGTTCCAGTTGCTACCATCCGGGAAACAGTACTGCAGCATAAAAGCCAGGACCAACAGGCTCCGGGACAGCTTCTTCCACCAGGCCATCAGACTGATTAATTCATGCTGATACAATTATATTTCTATGTTATATTGACTATGCTGTTGTACATGCTATTTATTATAAATTACTATAAACTGCATACTGTACATTTAGACGGAGGTAACATAAAGATTTTTACTCCTCAGGTATATGAAGGATGTAAGTAATATAGTCAATTCAACTAGTGTTGGTTTGCCCAAATCTGGTCAAAAAGGTGAAGCTTCCATTCTTGTGGGAACTCTGAACGCCAAGTAACAGAGCAAGAGGAACCACCATTTTGGATATTTGGCACACTGCTAAAACTGTACACAGAGTAAAGCCACTGACTACTCACCATACTATTTGATGTTCAAATGCAAAGCAAGATACCGAAAGATCTTTGTTTTGGAATTGGCAATGAAGACTTGCGGCGGAAGAAGTATTTCAAGTATGTGTTTGGCATGAGGAAAGAACTGCAAAGAGCTTATGAGCTAGCAGTGGCTTCTTCTACCAAGTCAAACCAAGGAAACAAGAGGAGATATGATTAAAAGATCAGGATCTCTCAACTGATGTCTGGAGACAGAGCTTTAATATGAAATTTGGGGCTACAAGGGAAGCATAAGTCGGCCAACCACTGGGTTTCAATGCCTTACATAGTGGAGAGTCATATGTTTAATGTGCCGGTTTTCCAGATGAAGCCAGAGGATAGGAATGTCCTGTCAAAATTCTCTATTGGAATCATCTTTTTCCCCTAAGGTAGGAAGTACATGTTGACCTAGAGTTTGACACAGAACCTACATCTAGTAGAAGAGCTCTTTGTGAAGAAGGAGAACAGAAGGCAACTAGGACAATAGTGTGGTTTCAGTGGAAAGAACTGAAAGGGAACCAGAGGATCCAACCACTGAATACTGTGCAGACTCTACTGCACTGAGAGATGAGGAAATGGGAGTGTGGTATGCTTTACATTATGCAAAATCCCCAAGAACTGGTGAAGAAATATCTGAATCTCACAATCCCGCCCCAGATATAGTGGGGATGACCACCTGTGAACAGACAGACATTATAAAAGACAGCGAAGAGAAACAGGGCTCCAACACAACTGGAGATTAAGCTGAGTTCAGTCGGGACGAGTGGGATCAGAGTCACCAGAGGGTATGAGTGATAGATGGGGAAGGGATCTCCCAGTAGACATGAACTGTCACAAGGAGTGGCTGAGGCTGAGGAAGCTGAAGATGAGATAAGGAGGTCTCAGAGATTCTGGAAACTCCCAGATTTGAAACGTATAAAATTTTGAAGGGATTGGACAGGCTAGATGCAGGAAGATTGTTTCCGATGTTGGGGAAGTCCAGAGCGAGGGGTCACAGTTTAAGGATAAAGGGGAAGCCTTTTAGGACCGAGATGAGGAAAAACTTCTTCACACAGAGAGTGGAGAATCTGTGGAATTCTCTGCCACAGGAAACAGTTGAGGCCGGTTCATTGGCTATATTTAAGAGGAAGTTAGATATGGCCCTTGTGGCTAAAGGGATCAGGGGCATGGAGAGAAAGCAGGTACAGGGTTCTGAGTTAAATGATCAGCCATGATCATACTGAATGGCAGTGCAGGCTCAAAGGGCCGAATGGCCTTACTCCTGCACCTATTTTCTATGTTTCTATGTTTCCAGCCTGACATATGATACACTGTGGAAACAGAGTGTTGCATCAATCTCAATAGTCAGATATATTACTTCCATTCTCAAATGGATTGGGGTCCTGAAATCACAAAATTTATTTGATTACTGTGTTGTTAACAATGGTTTGATAAGTTCCAAAGGTTACAAAGTACTGAGGGTGTGAGTATTTTTTGGTGGAGGGAGAATGTAATGCCCTGGTTAAAAATAGGTTTTACTGTATTTCTATTGCTATGCTGTGAAGCATTTTTATTTTAGCAGTTTTTCTGCAAATACAGTGTGTTCTGTTAGTTAAGTTTCTTAAACTAGTGTTTTGGCTTCAGCTGAAGATAAGGAGCCAATTGCCCAGTTTGGGAATGTTGTGTTACACAATCGGGTTTATGTTGGCAACGTGTTGCAACATTCTGCCTGGTGGGATGGGATGCGGTGGAAGATTCGAGAGGGCTTGGGTGGGATCAGATTTCTGAATAACAGTAGTCTGGTTTGGAGGTGAGGAGGTGCGGAGAAGAGAACAGGGGAAGATGCTCGGAGGATCCCACCTGAAGGGGGGACCCTATTGCAAGAAGTGCTTTGTGCAGGCGAACGATTTCAAAGAGGAAGTGCTAATACATCTGAGTTAGCCAGTTTGTTTGTGACATTCTTCGAGGGAAATTCAACCTGTGGCGGGGATGTGAGTTCAGCACCATGAGTAACACAATACACCCAACTACTACAGAAAACAGCTCCAACATTTATGTCACATTTAGACTGTCTTAACTATAATGATTCCCTTTTCTTTTCTCTTACTGTTAACTGTTTGTTAAAGCTGAAATATTGGGAAATATTCTTCCGCTGTAATTGTATGCCAGTGTTGCTTCCTGGCGATTGATAACTTTGCATGGGGGAGTAATTACACTGCATTCACCGCAATTTTTGTTCCCTCATTGGAACATTCCAACGTTCCTGTTTGGTTGAACCCGAATCATACCGACCCTAGACATGTGTTGCTTATTGAAGGTGGCCTTCTCACCACTGAGTCACGCGGCTATTAGCAGAGTTAGCTAACAAGCCAAGCTTGTCACTAGCCATGGTGAGAGGATTACAAATATAAATACATATGATTGCTTATATACATAAATTTATTGCATGTCCATGAAGTGATGCTAGAGTGTCTGTACATAAGATGACTGACAGGAAGTGATAAAGTAGTGGTGTTGTGGGGAGTGTAGCGGTTCAATAGTGGGTAGAGGTGTTGATCAGCCCTACTGCTTGCTGGTCCTGGCATAGATACTAAGTAGCCTCCTCCCTGATGGCAGAGGGACAAACAGTCCATGAGCAAGTGGATGTGATCCTTCATGATGTTACTGGCCCTTTTTCAACACTTTTCTGTATATACTGAATGTACTTAGTAGCAGGTAGGCTATTGCCAGTGATGTCATGAGCTGTGGCGGCCTTGCACCTGTGCTTGTTAAATGTCGTCTTATCTAGAATCGTTAAGTACTTCTGCTTTCTGTTTAATCTAGTCGAGTTTATTTTGATTGGCACGGGTTTCCCGCATGCCGTGATTACTTAAAGCGGACTCCGAATTAGTGCTCCTCGCGGGTTCCTTGTGTTTCAAGACTGATTCATCTACGCCGCCTCCACCTTGATGGGAGTGGGACAAGCAGTCCACGAGTGGGGTGGGTGGGATCCTTCATCGTTGATGGCATTTAGCTTCTACTTCCCATCACAGAGCCACCGTGCAGTTTCTGTCCCACGGAGAGATGCAGCATGTTAGGATGCTCTTTACTGCGCTCCTGTAGAAAGTCGTGAGCATAGACATGCATAGTACAGCTCTCTTCAGTCAACATGAAATGTAGAGATGAGGGTGATGTGTTCTGGGACTGTGAGAGGTTGTGCAAGCTGTGTACTCCCAGGAGTTTGAAACTGCTGCACAGCTGACATAGAGAAGGGTATAAATGGCTGAGAGCTGTCCCGAAGTCAATAACCATCACCTTTGTCTTGTCATTGAGTAAGGGAGTATCTGTCACCAGGCCTCAAGCTCGTCCACTTCCTCTCTGTAGGCAAACTATCATCTCATCGGCCAAATTGACAATGCGATTACTCAGATATTTGGCCGTGTGGTCACATGTGAGCAGTGTGTGCAGCAAAGGGCTTGTCATTCAGTACTGGGGGGGGGGGGCATCCATGTTGAGGATGATGGGGAGGCTCCAACACCCAGTTGCGCAGTGGTGTACTTAGACCGAGGAGTCGGAGTTTGTTCACCGAGGTCTGTGGGACAATAGTATTGAGTGCCATACTGAAATCCAGAAACAGCATTCTGGCATGTATCTTTGTTTTCTGGCCGTGTTAGGGCCAGATGCATGACAGATACCATAGCATCTGTCATAGAGTGGTTCTGTCGGTAATCATATTGGCGAGTGTCCAGTGTGGCAGGAGTGCCTATCTTAAAATGTCTCTAATGCAACTGCACCCCAGCAGTGTAAACATACGGAACACCTCCCCCTCCCACCACTCCCACAAACCTTTCTCCAATCGCCTTAGAATCATGTCCTCTCATATTTGGCCATTTCTTCTTTGGAGAAAAAAGAAGTAGAAAACAGCCAAAGAATATTGTAGATACTTTTCTTTTGAGTTCTCCCAGGGAAGCAAGAATGCATCCAGAGTGACAACAAATAATAACAATTCTTAGAGTAAGCTGAGTGTAGAATTAATTGTTTTCCTTAGTGTTCTGGGTTGATAACTGCAGTCATAAAACACCAAAAGAAATGATAAACAAGAAGAAATCTGCAGATGCTGGAAATTCAAGCAACACCCACAAAATGCTGGAGGAACTCAACAGGCCAGGCAGAATCAATGGAAGAAAAGTAGAGTCAACTTTTCGGGCCAAGACCCTTCAGCAGGATGGGCTGTGAATTGGAAATCGGATTAGAGCAGAATAATACAATTATGTATACATTTATGAACATTTTAGTGCCTATCAGAAAATTCTTCTCATTCTTTGGTTATACTTTTATATTTTTTTCTGGTGCAATGCAACATTGTAAAAGTTGCTTACAGTGAGATTTTCAATTCATTTCATCTATAAGTGATCATTCTTATTTATTCATTGAACAGTTGGGTCTTACCTACCTATTTTCTCTCAAGATCTATCCTACTGAATGTACCAATACTCAAACTGGATTCTTAGTTATTGTTGAAATCTGCAACTTCCTGTGACTTCAGATATAATCTCAGTTTTAAACCTTGACTGCTTTGAATGTGGATCTCAGAGTTATAGTCATTACCAATTTCCTAGCCTCACAATTATTCCAAGCTGTTTTTGCATCTCTGCTGTCATTTTAGTGTTTATTATTGCATTATAGAGTACATCCAGATTTTGTAATCATAGACAAGAATACTTCATCCTACTTCTCCTACAGGCAGAATCAGTAGGACCCTTTGCCTCCATTGTATGTTTCCCCGAAGTGGAAATCCTATGCTGTAGTCACGACCTTGCAGAAGCCCCCATGGCAATTTCTTGCCTGGAAAAGTTAATTGTAGTCCAGAAGGATCTCAAGACCACCATGCCTGTTATATAAACTATCCTTCGCCAGTGTGTCCAGTTTCCTCTGGGTACTTCTCTTCCATTATCCTCCCAATCTTTACAGTATCAATTTGAAGAGTAGCAACTTCCTCTAGGAGCTGGAAGAGCTCTGCTGGTTTATCACATTAATCCACAAATCCATAAGGAATCTCAAGTCACTGCTATGTGGATCAAAGATGACCTGGAACTTACAGGATTCCCTGTGAATGTGGAGCAGCGTATATTGGCCAGTTGGGATGCACGGTGGAAACCCGCATCTAGAAGTACAGGAGTTGTGTAGGTTTGGGTTACTCAGAGAAATCAGTGGTAGCAGAACATGGCATTCACAATGGCCATAGGATTGACTTTGATGGCACCAAACTACTGTACCATGCCAATGGTTTTTGGGACCTCCTGGTAAAACAAGCCATTAAAATAAAACTAGATTAAAAGAGTTTTAACAAAGCCAAAGGTCTCGCTCTAAGTAAGAACTGGAATTTGATTGTAAACAAGGTGGGAAAGTGGAAACTTGATTGGATGAGGACTAACCCATCAGGAGGGATGGATTATGGAGGTATAAATACCACCGGACGAGACATGACCAGGCATCATCCCTGAAGAAGGTGGCAGAGTTTGTCATTGAAACATCAGTTATAGTTGATACCTGCACCCAGCTTGAAGCCCAAGAAGAGGTTATTTGTCATATGTGCTGGAAAAGCATTAGGTCCTTTTACAAATTATAGCTTCTTATTGTATCAATTTATGTCACTTCTAGTTTTTAGTTCACAAATCTCAATGTGCTACTGTAAGTTATAACGGGCTAGGTGAATTCTAAACCCAGTGATAGGGATTCTGTGATTTATCAGCCACACATTGTGCCTTCAACTCCAGGCTATCGGGCTGATCTGCTTAGAGTCCACTTTGATAAATAGATTACAGGATGCCATAAGGGAAGTACTTCAATAGCTGCTTGTTCATTGTGGCTTCTGAGGTTTTACGTGAATGGCAGCACAACTACAGATCTGTACTCAATGGACACAACCAGAGCTACTTCTAACTAATCACACTACTCACTATTTTTAAAGCACCAAGGAAGTAAATAATGGCTCAGAGAGGGTTTTCTGATGAGAAGGACCTGCACCGTTGAGATAAATAGTTTCTCAGAAACTATCTCAGCTGAGTCATAATTTAACTGAATGACTTGTTACTCCAAAAAAACTGTCTTGATACTAGAGCTTGAGTTTTGTAAGTTTTGAGAAAATTATAAGTAAACATTGATCTAATTTTTTATTTCAAGATATAGTAACAGGCCTTCTTGGCAAATGAGCCCTTGCTGCTTAATTACATCCATATAACCAATTAACCTACTAATGCCTATGCCTTTGGACAGTGGGTGAAAATGGGAGCACTTAGAAGAAACCCACACAGTCAGGGGGAGAGTGGTCATGGGGAGCGGAATTCACTCTTGTGAAGTTATACATATACTCAAGGAAAGAGTTAGCTACATAAAATAGTGTGGTACATAATAACTCAAATATTCTTCCCTCCTCCTACTGTTCAAAAGCATTCCACATTCAGAGCAGTGGGTTCGAACCCTGTCCTTGGTTAACTCCCATGTCAAAAATCTGAAGACAGAAACAACTTAGGTGGGCTCTCCTACGCAATATCAAAGTTACACTGAAGCCTCATCTGCTAACTGAGTGTTCACATGGCATCATTTTAGAGGTGCTCTCTTCAGTGCCCTACCCAATATTTACCCGTTGGGCAACACCTTGAAAGCAGATTATATATAGGTTATCTAGTCATGCTTATGTTGTTGATGTTGGAGGCTGCTCTGTTAAAATTGGTTGACGGATTTCTAACATTGCAATAATATCTACACTCCAATATTTGTTATTGAGATTTAATATTTTATCAACATGATCAGAGTTCCTTTTATCATCTTGAAAATTGAAGAAGTCTTGCTCTGTATAAAATATGTTCAAAAACTAAGGAAGGACTTCCTTTGCTTGCTTCTCCGTCCTGTCTTTCAACCTTCAATTAGTCACTACTTTGTAATTAACAGGCTTTTCTTTGATCTTTTTTGGATTTACTAATGTTTTGTTTGATTTGGTATCTGCCCATTTAAAATGTTGCATTAATGGATTCCTAAAACATTACAATTGTGTTCTTCAATGACTCAATGCCCCAATGCCCAAGCATTTCTAACTCAACACCCTTTGAAGTCGCGTTTCCAAATATGTGGCATAATTTAAGATTCCAAATTTACCCTTCAGTGTAAAAAAAAATCTTCAATTTTATATAAATATGCACCGAGTTTCAAAATATTTTGAAGAAATTGTTTGTAACATCACAGTTATAATAAACCACATTTTCAAATCAGCTCTTAGAAGCTTTCATAAAATATACACTAAAATCTATAATTTATCAATTTATGACAACTGTTCTGGTAATGTCCATATATACAGTTGACAAGATTTAGATAGGCCTTGTCCAACCATTAAGCAAGGAATTGTCAACATTTAGGGCCTATTTATTTTTGTACTTTTCAGAAGGTATCAGGTGATACAAGTATATTGTTGCTGTAGCTAAGCAAATTTGCTTAGGTGTCTAATAAAGCTCTCTGCTTGGTAAACAGTTTACTGCAATAAATATGACAAATCTTCATTGGAAACTCAGGATCAAAGACCTCCTATAGACTGAATCCCATTGGAAACAGATGATAGTGTGTTGTTTCTTGGTTGAATACATTTTTCCACTGGGTGGGCTAGAGAATCCTTCTTACTTTATGGGCAGACAAAAGACTTCCTTTAGGTTGTGCTTCTTGAATCTGATCTTTCCAAATGAAGATATAAGAATGAGGAACTGCTCCAATTCTGTTTTTCGGTTGCAGACTTGTTCAAGAATTGGACTTCTCTCTTGAGATATTCCATCCACCCTAGTTTTCTTATACTCATGGTGCACACTATTGCTGGAGTACAGTTATGTGGTTGCCAGCCATTCACCAGTATCTTTCCTGGGTGATTAGTGCATTAGTGTTCATCCAGATAGAGGGCTTTTATTTCCAAAGTATTTATGGAGTGCATCTCAGAGCATGTGACATTGCTCTTGATTTTTGCCACTTCAGTAAGTGTTGACTTCAAAATGTTTCTATTTCCTAATGTCCTTTATCTTTTTACAAACATAAAGAATAACAAGTCACTTCAGCCAGCACTAATTTCATAAATGTTAATACAAGTTTCTGTATAAAAGAACAAACTGAAAAATTGCTGGAGTCTTTAAGCATCAGCCATAGGAAATGGAATTTACACAGATGAAGGTAAGTTTCATGGGTGTCACAAGGGCTATTTGTAAGATCATAGGGGCAGAACAAGGACAGTCAGTCCATCGATTCTGCTCTGCCATTCCATTATAGCTGATCTATTATCACTTTTAAGCCCAGCCTCCTGGCTTCTCCCTGTAATCATTGATGCTCATTGATAGTAGGCGGCAGGATAGCACGATGCTTTACAGTTCCAGCGACCTGGGTTCAATTTCCGCTGCTGCCTGCAAAGAGTTTGTACATTTTTCCCATGACCGCGTGGGTTTCCTCTGGGTGCTCTGGTTCCCTCCCATGGTCCAAAGATGTACTGGGTGGAAGGTTAATTGGTAATTGTAATTTGTCTCGTGATTAGGCTAGGATTAATTCGGGGGGGGGGGGGGTTGCTGGGCAGCACAGCCAGAAGGGCCGAAAGGGCCTATTCCACACCACATGCCAATAAATAAATAATCAATGATGGCCCCACATCCATCTGTGGCAATGAATTCCACAGATTCACCACCCTCTGCCTAAAGAACTTACTCCTCCTCTCTGTTCTAAAGAGAGGTCCTTTCACTCTGAGGCTCTGCCTTCTGGTCCTAGACACCCCTTCCTCCCTGTAGGAAACCTCCTCCTTCACATTCACTCTATCTACACTTTTCAATATTTGACAGGTTTCAATGAGATACCAACTCATTCTTCTAAACTCCAGTGAGTACAGGCCAAAGCCACCAAACACTCCTCCGATGTCAACCTTTGCATTCTTGCAATCATTCTTGTGAATATTCTCTGGACCCCTTCAACGCCAGCATATCCTTTCATAGATAAGGGGTGCAAAACTGCTCATGATACTGCAAGTGCAGTCTGACAAATGCCTTATAAAGCCTCAGCATCACAGCCTTGCTTTTATGTTCTCGTCTTCTTGAATTGCATTTGTCTTCCTGACAGGACTGGAGATTGAATTCTTGGATATATTCAAGACTGGAATAAACAGTAGTTTATTGGGAATCGAGCATTTCAGTGTACAGGCAAGAAAGTGGAACTGAGGCCAAGATTAACTTTGGCATGCTTTTATACAATGGAGAAGCACATTCCAGAGGCCATGTAGCTAAATCCTGTTCATATTTTTTTAGGTTCTTACAATCTCACGACAGAACTGATTCAGTTTTGTATAAGACTTTCCCAGCTAATTTAAATTCCCGGAAGAAAAAAATTGCTTGTCTTAACATGGCTCACAAGGACAGTACAGTGACACACCTAGTGAATCTGCTGCCTTACAGTTCCCACATCAATGGTTTGGTTGCAACCCCTGCTGCTTTCAGTGTCAGGAGATGACATGTTCCCCCTTATGGATTTCCTCCATGTATTCCAGTTTCCTAAAAGATCTCAAAAATGCATGGGTTAGTAAGTTAAATAGCTATTGTAAATTGCCCCTTGTGTTTAGTTGAGTGATTGAATCTGGTGGAGTTAATGTTGGGAGGAATTGATTATAATGGTAGGATTACATTGGCTAAGTTAGGATAGGTGTAAAAGTGGGTGCTTGATGGCTAACTTTGACTTGATGGGCTAAAATCCTTGTTTCCATGCTGTATCTTTTTATGATTTTATGATGCTTGGGATCAATTGAAACTCTGTGATATTACTTTTCAAAGTTGTTAATATCCTGGAATGAGCTCTATGTACAGACAAAGCGACATGACTGAAAACTGAAATTGTGGTTTTTTCTTTGAAACATGCTAAACCTACAACATTTTATTTCAGATTTTATTGCAGAAGCAAAGAAAACCTTCACACTCAAGCATTAATCGCAGTTGCCTGGTTCCGATCTTTTTGTTATTTCTTTGAGGAGGTCCGTCGTTTTGGGCAATTAACATGTTTGTCTGTGGCATACATGTACTATTCTGCACAGAAGAGCTACTGTTGTAGTAGCAGGCTCTGCCCAGAAGTTCCAGCCAATTTTCAGCTGGTTCATTGCAATGCAGTCCACTGAAGAGTGTGTACTGCATGTGATCTGGTCGGGAAGGGGTGCCTCCGCTGTCTGTTACATTTATGTCAGTTTGAGCAGACTTCCTTCCACATAATTGTCAACATATGAAGCATTAAACCCCATTGATACTCCTAAAATACAAAACCAAATAATCTTATGTAATGTCTTTGGGATTATAATACCTTGATTTATATTTATTCCAGTAAATAAATATCATGCAGTGGGATATCACAAAAGTATAGTTGCCTTGGAAGGTAATGGACATTTTCTATTCTATGGTTACAGAATTAATTTTTTTCCAGACATCTTGTGTGCTGCATGTATCAGGCATATTGTACAGCAGTGTTTGTTTTATAATTATTTGAGGAGGACCTCTCCCTGTCACTCTTTGCAGTGTTTTCTTTGCTGAGCGCCTTCAGGCTTCCACCACCTATGGAATCATATTCCAGTTTAAGGCACTGCTTTCAACTGAAAACTAAAGCAAATGATGAGGAAGGGGTTTAGGGATTTTCCACATTTAAAGAGAGTTTGACTTCAGCATTGAACAAAAGTTTAAGTTGAGAGAGAGGCCCAAGGAAACAATTTTTTGAGTGACTTTTTGCAAGCTTCTGGAACGACTAGCAGAAGGTAGATATTATGTCACTGGGAGTTAGAGAGTGGGAGTATGGTTACAGTGGTTGGAAATTCTGCAAATATACTTGATGTGGAGCTCCTATTAATGGCAGTGCCTTGATTATATTTCCCCCATTCTTTGATTAGCTGCCAGCCTGACTGGGAGTTGTGAGACTTGTGCTGTTGGGCCACATCTGGGAAGCAGGGAAGCAGCAGGAGAAGATTATGGATGAACTAGAAAAAAGTATATCATGAGAAATGGTAAAATGGAAGTTCATGAATTACTTTAATGGTTGGGGGCAAAGTTTGGATTGTAGAAAGGTTTGGGACTGAAGCCGATGCTAGGATGGAAACAGGTTTACTCAAGGGATTGAAAGAATGAATTACCTCACATCCTGACCTTCAAACTATGATGCAAAGGTGTTTAACTGGGGGATGTCACGTGATGACATAGGATCGAGACATGGAAATCCAGCTCCCCCATAAAAAAACAGTAAAATAATGTTTAAGTGAAGAAAAGTTAGTAAATACTTTTTAGAAATTACTTATAAACTACTCAGGATTGTCTTAAGATATGTCTCCTGAACAGAAGCAGAAGAAAACTACTACTTTGAAGACAACACAAGTTGGAAAAGAATCAAGGCCGGCAGCCATGAAAGAGCCTCGGGCTCAAGTGCATTTTACCTCCAGCAATACAGGACAGGAAACTGCGGCAACATCAACCATTTCCAAAAAAAAAAAGAGCAACAGGAATTGCGCATGCGTGAAAGAAGGGGCATGTGCAAACACGAGCAACCCAAACTACAAATCCCAGCTACGATCGGAACTGAAAGTGAAAGTGAATATGAGGTGGAATCAGATTCTCTGGATAAATCAGACGAAGATGAAGAGACAAACAAAGAAGAGCAACAGGAAGAGGTTGGAGGTGATATTGGAGACATAAAAAAACTTTGGTGCAAATAATGCATGAATTAAAAGCATTAAAAGTAATAAAAAAGATTAAAAATATGAAGATTATGTTTGATAAAATGATGAAAAGACAGGACAAAATGGACAAGAAAATTAAAAACTTGGAAGAAATAATGGGAGACACCATTGATAGAGTGAATAAAATGGAAGATAATATTTCTGCCTGGACATCAGAAAGAAAACGGTTGTTGGAAAAAGTGGATGTACTTGAAAATTTTATCAGACAAAATAATATTAAGATTGTTGGACTTAAAGAAGGTATAGAAGGAGAGGATCCAACAAATTTTTTTCAAAAATGGATTCTGGAAATTTTGGAAATGGAAGAAGGAACCCAGTTAAATGAAATTGAAAGGGCTCACAGAACCTTAAGATCAAGACCTCAAGTTGATCAAAACCCACGATCAATCTTGATAAAATGCTTAAGATATCAAGATAAAGAAAAGATCCTGAAGGCAGCTGCCCAACGTGCCAGAAAGAGAAATGGGCCATTGATGATAGAAGGGAAAACAGTTCTTTTCTATCCTGATATAAGTTATGACCTTTTGAAGAGAAAGAAAGAACTTAACCCAGTGAAAAAAGTTTTATGGGAAAAGGGTTATAAATTTATATTGCGCCACCCGGCAACCCTGATAATTTTTTTGGATGACGGAAAAAGAAGATCTTTTATTGATTATCGGGATGCGGAAGAATTTGCACAAGAACTCCCAAATATTCGCTAACCACAGCCAAAGATTTAAAAGTGAAACGGATTAAAGATGAAGACAGGGACAGTGAATGGAGTTGATGAATGTTTAAGGACAGAAGAATATTTAAATATATTCTTAATTATATGATATAGGGGGAGAAAGGTAAAAATTTGAGAAATATTAATCGAGAGTAGTGATATTATTTTTTCTTCTCTTGTATATACTTTCTTATGTTATGGGAGAGCTGGGAGAACTTCAGATCGATTGCTACGGGATTCACGTGTGTAATCATGGCGATTGCCATGACCCGCACAACGGGATGGGGGTAATGTTGTGTTTTTTCCTTATTCACAACATTAGTAGGGGGGTATTTTGTTATTTTTTTCTTTATAATCTATTTTTCTTTAATCTTTCTTTCTTTGCTGGACAATCGGGGGGGGGGGGGGCGGGGGAGAGACACGTAGCAACATGGAGAATTTTAAAAAGATTCCCCAAGGTACTACGAAAGTTGAAAAGTTAGGTATTACTATAGACTGGAGTAACCCTGTTAAAAATAATGACTAATTTACTGAATTTTTAAAGTTTTAATGTTAATGGGCTTAATGGACTGGTGAAAAGTAAAAGAATTTTAACATACATTAAGAAAATGAAAATAGATATAGCTTGTAGCTGCATTCCATTTTTAAAAATTACTTATAATTTAAGAGATAAATACAAAATATTTCTGAAAATTTGGTGCCCTTATTTACAAAAGATAGGATTACATATATAGGTGCTCCAAAGATAAAATTATTGGTTATTTGGGGAAATAAATAAATACATATACTAAAGCTATTATGAACTCCATGGAGCATGTGGAGATCTTCTGATATCCAGGCATTCTTTCTTTCTTTCTTTTTCTCTTTTTTTTCTCTTTCTATAGGGATATGTTAGGGGGGAGGGGTTAAGGGGAGGGGGGAAGGGTTGATTTTTTTTTTCCTTCTGTAACAATTTGAAAATTCAATTAAAAAAAATTTTTAAGGAGAAAAAAAAAGGTATTTAACTGTTGCATTTAGTTCTGACTTCCACACTTAAGCTGTTGAGTTTCCTGAGCTGCTGGAGCTCCTCAAACTTGTCTGTGAGTCATTAGATTTGGAGTTAGGTAAAATTCATAAATGAAAGACACCATTAATATTTCATAAAAATGTTAATTATTGCATCCAAGGACAGCTATATGTATTACTAAGATCCCAATCCAGCACATATGGAGCTATGATGGCTCTTGACAGTGACTTCTTTGAGCTCATCTGCAGGAACAGCTTAATTTCTACCTTTAATGTCTCTCTTTTTTCCTTTTCAAGCTGGATGGGCTTCATGTTGAAGATCCTGACCTAGTTCTACACTCAAATTTTCGTTCGTCGCGGTGATGGAACCCACATCTGGGCCTGACGGATCGGCTGTTTTTCAATATCGCAGGTACGCCGTCTAGAAGACGAGCGCTCCTTCAGGGTTCTGAGGCTCTGCGACCCTGTGGGCAAGCTGATGCTAATGTTGGTGCTACCGGCTGAAGCATCGTGGGAGAAAATGAAACATCAGGAAAAGTGGATCAGCCGGCGGGGGCTTGGTACTCAGATCGCACTCTCTTTATCTCATCGGTGGGGGAGAGTTTGTTGCCGAACTCAGAAAAGAAGTGAGCAATTTGTCTTTGCTGCTCTCCTCACTCGCTGTAACAGGGTGATACCTCTCTGAACCTTTATTAGGGAGAGAGAGAGAGAGCCCGTGGTATGTTGAATTGCCCGATGAATGATTAGTTTTTGCTGTACTGCTGATCATGGTCTTTCTTGGGGTCTTTGCTATTGCTTGCTTGGTGGGTGGGGGGTGCAGGTGCAGGTAAATGAGGGAGGGGAGGGTTGATGCTTTGCTGCTGCTCGTGCATGGGAGGGGGAGTCGGGGGCTTTGGGGTTCTAACGTTTTTACTGTCACTCATTCCTTGAGGAACTCTTCTGTTTCTGTGGATGTCTGTGAAGAACAAGATACATTCTCTGATTTTAAATGGAATTATTGAACATACTGTATAATACTTCTCAGGTGCTGCACCACTGCAAGGCAGTGAAGATTACATTTTGCTCATTTGTACTTTCTGTGAGACAAAATTATTATTTTTTAAAATTACTGTATCTGTGCTAAATACATGAAACTCTGTTCAGGTGTCCCCCACTTTACGAATGTTCGCTTTACGCCACTTTGCAATTGGACTGAAGGGCTCATTTCTGTGCTAAATGATTCTACGAGTCTATGACTTTATGACATGCATTTATATGGCTGCAGATTGGACTAATACGACCTTCTAAAGGATGTGGGGAAATGGAATGATTTTCTTGGCGTGCAAGGCATTGTGTGCCTAAATGCTGTAAATTTCAAATTCCATGCTTTACCACATTTTAGGAGCAAGTGATAAGCACAAACTTACGTGCATGCTCCTCTTTCACGGTGAGTACTCTTAAAGTGATTGGGAGTCATCACTTCATAATGGGCCTGAATTGTAATCTCTAAACCAGAGACAGGAGTCACCAATGGGGCAAACTTCAAGCAATGCAGTGCTCGGGACCTCCCCTCCTCTTGAGCCCAGAGACACCCACCCAATCCATTGGTGAAGATTCAATGGACAGCTTCAGTTGTAGACCCTTGCCCATTTCTCTAATAAGGATGGCTTTAGCAGGTTCAAGAAGCACTTTATTCTCTTGTAAAGACCTGCTTGAAGAGACTTTCAGCTCTATGAATGCTTTCAGCAGTTGTATTTTGTAAGTATTTTATCAGCTTCAGATAATCAGCAATTTAAACCTATATATCTCACATTCCCAGAATCTGAAGCTCTTTTACCCTCCAAATCCCTCTGTTGGAAATTAAAGAATAAAGAACATTAACATTCAATCTCTTCTAACTGGACACTCCATTGATCTAATGTCTTTAATAGTTTCTTTTACCCCGCTTAATAATGTCATCAGTCATTTACTCTCCTCTGTTCTCCAAATTATAACAAATCTCTATTTGAGTTCCCACCAAACTTAAACTTATCTATCCCTAACTTTCCTCATTTCTGGCCAGTTATTAAGCATTGCATTTTGGATTTAGGAATTCTAAAACTTTTAAATCCTGCAACAAGACCAGCAACAACAATATCTTCAAGATAATGAGCCAATGAATGCTTATTTCCCTCTACAGATGCTGCCTTGACCTGCTGAGTTCCTCCAGCATCTTGTACATGTTGCACAGGCTCTCTGATCTTTTTATACTCTGCCTCATGGACTGAGATCCAGTCAGCTACAGAGGTGCCATCTGCAACTTGTAGATGGAGTTACAACAGAATTTGGCCACACAGTCATGAGTGTATGAGTCAATTGTTGAGAATAATCATGGCCACAAAGTTTGCCGTCTATCCTTATTGATTGTGAAATAGATGCTAGGATACCCGTCATATGATAGCAGTCTTTTGCTTCATTAAGGCAAAATGTTCTTACCATCCCACATCACTTCACAGAACGTATTCAAACAAAGAATGTTAAGCTGCAGAAGGGAGTCATTAGAGAACATATGGAAAGGTGAATATGAGGAAGATATTAAGGAAGAGAGGGAGATGGACCTTTGATGAAGGAACCTATAAACATATATAGTTAAGAGATCTAATTGCCAATAATGACAGACTATACACTCAATGGCCACTTTGTTGAGTACCTCCTCAACCTAATAAAAGTGCCACTGAGTATGTGTCTGTGGTCTTCTGCTGCTGTAGCCCTTCCACTTCAAGGTTTGAAGTGTTGTGTGTTCAGAAATGCTCTTCTGCCCAATGTTGTTGTAACCCGTGAGTTACTGTCACCTTTCTGTCAGCGTGAACTAGTCTGGCGATTCTTCTCTGACCTCTCTCATTAACAAGGCATGTTTCCCCACAGACCTGCTGCTAAATGGATGTTTCTTTTTGTGTTTCTCAAACATTCTCTGCAAACACTAGAGACTGGTGTGCATAAAAATCCCAGGAGATCAGCAGTTTTTGAGATACTCAAACGACCCTTCTTGCACCAACAATCACTCCACAGTCAAAGTCACTTAGATCACATTTCTTCCCCATTCTGATGCTTGGCCTGAACAACAACTGAACCTCAAGACCATGCCTGCATACTTTTATGAATTGAGTTGCTGCCCCATGACTGGCTGATTACATATTTGTATTAATGAGCAGGTGTACAGGTGAACCTAATAAAGTGGCATCTGAGTGTATACACAAGGCCAGAAATGGAGAAAATGAGGAGTGGAATAGATTTTTAATACAACTTGATGTCACAAAGACAGGAAAGTTAAAGCCCATGAATGAACTTAAACTACAAGAGGAACAGGCCGACTGGAATAGTATAGTCCTGATGAAGGGACTTGGCCCGAAAAGTTTATTCCCCTCAATATTTACTTACTGAGTTCCTCCAGCATTTTTGTGCGTGTTGCTCAAGACTTCAAGCACCTGCAATGTTGCTTGTGTTTATTGTATTGGAATTATAGTCTGTAGCTGATCCAGCAAAGAATGGAAGTCAAGTAAATGTGGAATTTAATCAGAGAAATGCCCATCTACAATTAACTTATACATAATTTTATAAGTGTCTGTGCCCTAAATGAATAAAAAAACACTCGGATCAGGAGCTTGAACCAGTAAAGTTGGAAGCTAAGTATTTCCATCGTAATGGAACTAAATAATCTGGAAAAAAACTCAGCATTTGTGCAAAGAAAAATGGTTATCATTTCAGGCC
This sequence comes from Hemitrygon akajei, assembly GCF_048418815.1. Classification (NCBI taxonomy): domain Eukaryota; kingdom Metazoa; phylum Chordata; class Chondrichthyes; order Myliobatiformes; family Dasyatidae; genus Hemitrygon; species Hemitrygon akajei. The sequence continues at coordinate 31,691,728 of NC_133145.1, forward strand.
TAGAATCCTTCATCAGATTTTGCCTGTCCTGCTGAGCTTTTCCAGCTTTTCCTGTTTTAGTTCAGCTATCCAGCACCTGTAGATTTTTTTTTAATTGATTAACATTGTAGATGCCTGATTACAATTTCACAGGATTTAATAAATTCTAACCCAACTCAGAAATGTCAAAATAAAATCTGGTGCAGTTTGTGACGTAGAAATTTCATTTTTATATGAGGCGTCAACCATATAAATCATTGCCTGGTGCTACACAACGGAAACTTTACTACCAGTGTTTATCTCAGCAACATCGGCTCAATATAGTCAGCACAGAAGATTACAGGCAATAGTGAAGAATTGCTTTCAGAAACCATCATGAATGATTTATTTTGTATTTGATACAAGTTGCAAGATAAAGACTGCAACAACCTTAAAATTGTTAATGTTTTTTCATCAAATCTATAATGCAGTCACTTTAGGAAGCCAACTTGTTTTGAACATTAGCAAACAGTTGACATCAGTCACAGTGTAAAACAGGGGGAGATGGTTTTCACAGCATAGTTTTTTGATTATCATAAGCTTCCAGAAGGATAGAGGATCAGAAGGAGGCCATTCAATTGTTAAAAAAGAGACCAATTTCAAAATTCTTCCTTTCAAGTATATATTCAACACTCTTGTGAAAACTACAATGGATCTCTATATTAAAGCGATTATTATTTGTTAAACTGGTCGTTATGCTTTGTGTAAAAATCAAAGGTGATCAGCAATTTGTGTGAAACAATCCAGGTGAGCTGACTACATTGTACCAATATTCCTTTAAAAGATTTGATCTATGCGGTATGGAGCACCCACAAAGAAAACAATTCAGTGTTGATGTTAAATTTTAGTTTCTACTTTGTCGAAAGATCATTACTCAGTGACATCTGCAGTTGTGAGTTACACAACTTTTAAACTCAGTAAGGACCTACTGTAAGTTCCTACACCAGGGAAGCAGTCTAAATATAATTATAAGCCATTGTACTCATGGTGATGCACAGTAAATTTCATTCAGTGTAAAATAAAGTAAGTACTAATTCAATCTTCATGTGTATCCAACCAGTCTTGGAGTGCTTGGAAAATTCTTACGCATTCCCATACATTTTTCCTGATCAATAAAAAGTGAGTTTGCTTTGACAGAAAGGTCATATTCTAAGGTCGATTTTGTTTGTACCAACATTTGCAGAGTATTTTCAGCATCCTTTAACCTCTGCTGCAAGGTCTGGATAGTCGTGTCGAGCTCCCGAACTTCATTAACAAGACTATGATAAAAGATAAAGAAAATAATGACTACAAAATTGCTTCTAATATTAATTTGAAGTTTCAAAAATTGGATATTGTAGTGAAAGTATTTCTTTCTTTCCAACATTTTCTATATTATTTGTCAGATGCTTTTCATTGCTATGATATCCGTTATTTATTCCTTGTCCTGATTTATGTGTACTGTGAATACTTGAATCATTTTTATTCACAGTTTTGTCATCCTTCCAATTATTGTGCATGAATAGTACAGTACTCCCATTTCAACCATGAACTTCAGCTGTGACTATAAAACGCTGGAAAAATCTTCATAATTTTTACAAGAAGAAATATTCCATGGCCATATAGACGAAAATAAGTGAAATCTTATACTAAATGAATCACATTTCAAGATCAGCTCAGTTACTGCAAGCAAGAAGATCCATTCTATTTATCACCAACAATGTATTTCATTGAAACCTCTTTCAACTTTTATAGTCATTGAAATGTAAACTAAGATGAACAGACAGAGCTGAAATCAATGCAGGCTTGTTGACCTGTAATATCAAAACCTGTTTTTCTCTCTCTAAAGATGCTGAATATTTATTACACTTTCTGTTATACTTTAGATTCCTCGCTTTTGCAATTTCTTTAGTAACCATTAACCTGGTTATAACTTTTATCACATACAGAGCACTTAAGATAAAACACAGGTTGTCCTGAACAAGCATCCAAAGAACAAAAGAAAACAAGACTCTGGATAATAAACATTGAAATGGATTTTGCAAGAAAGTAAGCTTAGAAAAAGAACTTCATCACAAGTGGTCAGTTTTCAGTTTATCATCACTGAAAGCCCTGAAAGCTTTTCATAGAAAAAAAAAGTTCTTTTCCGTTGCACACTAAGTCAATGCTTTAACTTAATACAATCAAAATTTATTTCAAGTAAAATAATAAAAGTAATGGGGTGTTCAGTATGTAATTAAGAGATAGCTTGCTGTAGTTCTGTCGATATGTAAAATTTAGCATGTTTCTTGGATTCCAATAAACCTCATTTGCTCTCCCTCCAAGTGAAACCAAATACCATGCATGTTCATTGTACGGTTTATACAGAATAGGAAGTTCAAATTACAGAATATACTAACAACAGTAGAGATTTCATGCTCTGAGGAACTCATGAGTTATGCTCTCATATTTACTATCCTTTGTGTCCTCCACTTATTACTTGTCTGTTGGTCAAAGTGGAAAATAGAAGCACAAAGTAATTCTCAAATAATATCAGAGAGTATTTTAATGTTTACAACATTTTATGTCATAAAAATTATTTTCAGATATTAAAGGCGAAGCTAAAGTTGCTTACCCCAATGAATTTAATGAACTATTTGAAGGCACTCTTTTCCTTTCCTTCTGTCCCATGCTGCATATTTCCATCTCCAGATAGAGCAATGTTTGGAAGATAGCTGACTAAACAGGGAACCAGCTTCACTAAACAAGGGAGTCTCTCAGAGCTGTCATTAAGTATCATTTGCATGCCAAGTAGAAATAGTTCTTTTAAAGTTCACACAGGCTTCAGACTTCTGTGGAGATGCCATGTATGAGACATTCTGAAAAACTGCCAGGTTGCTGTGTTCATAGCAACAGTTTCTATGTTTGTTACAGCTACATTGCTGTTGTATCACTTTCACGCCATTTCCACATTTTTACAATAAACATTTCACAATGGACTCAGTAACAATCTACTGACTCAGATTACACAACAGGGCCAAAGCCAGGCTGCTTAAAACAATGGAAGGAAGCTGCCAGATGGAGTTGAAATTCAGGATTTATTTAGTTATTAAGGAGCAATTTGCCAATGATTAGACACCTAGAAGTATATTTTAATAGATTAGTCAGAGAAGGAACTCTGATGTCACTAATGAAGGGTGATCAGCACTCTGACTCAAAGTAAATCCCTTTGTGGTGTACCATAAATGCCTTGCATACTAAAGTTACAAAAATGATTCTGATAGATCAACAAAACAACCCCAGCATCTTATTGGAAAATATACTATTCATTAAGGCATGAAACAATGAGAGGGAGAAAGGTCTAACATCTGTCCATAGTCTAAGATTAGTTTTGCCGTATAAACATTGAAACATACAATGAAATGTGTTGTTTGCATCAAATTTGATCAACAAGTATTGCACTGGGCAGCTTGCAATGGTTTCCACATTTCCTGTGCCAACATAGCATGCCCACAATTCACTAAACCTAACCATGCATCTTTGGAATGTGGAGCATGCAGGAGAACGCGAACGCTTGTTACAGGCAGCAGTAGGATTTGAACCTCCATCCTACAGCGCCGCTGTAAAGTGTTGTGCTAACTGTTAGACTAAGGTGCCGCCTCACTAACAACCTGCTTAAGTAAACGTCAGCAGTTTTCAGCCACTTAGGTGACAATATCAGGAAGAATTTGGAATGCAACAAAATTGCATCTCACGGTGCTACTGTCTCTCTGAGGGATTAATTTTGAAGGTACGAGGAAAGTCGGTTTAAGCCTCTGTTCAATGAATGAACAGAACTGCAAAATATCAGATTATTTAGTATGCTGTTACTATTGCATTGACTCTTCCTCTCCTTATGTCAACCACAATTCACTCCCACACCCAACCAATTGAGCAATAATAACTCCGAGGTGCTACAAAACCATGCTTAATAGGGTATGATCTGACTCATCTCTGACATGTGACTTTTAGAATCAATGCACCATCAAGTGGTTTGAAGAATATTTAACTTGCTTGGTTAAAACATGATAGACATCCTTTCCTTTGCAAATATGTCTAAATTTCCGGAAGTCTGCTTAGAATATTTCTACATTATTGATTGTGGGTGACTGTGCAAACATATTCAGTATGAAATTTGAGGCTGAGTCTGACGGCCACTACTGCACAACCTGTGCTACCGCAGGCCTTCACTCACTCCTTACTTTACTGCTCCTCACCCAGCAGACTTGCGTGACAACTGGTAATAAGAGTGATCACACCCATTAGAATATCAGGCCCTAATGAATTTTCACTCTGGCCAATGAGCTGGTGTCACTGCCTGAAGGCAATGTTGTCCAAATGATTGTGCAATTTATCCCTCCTGATTGCATTACTAACAAAGGACATTCAAAATCCAGTTGAGGGCTACAAAAACTGAGGTTTCTTCATGTGATCTGTGTACAGAATGCAAAGGTACCTTCAAACATAGACCTGTAGAAAAGAACTATTCTATTCTACCCTTTTGAACTACACAAGCCATTTTATTTGTTTTCTATGTATACGGCGTATTTGATGTAAGTAAATTAATAATGACATCACCTGGGAGGTTTTCCTTTGATAAATTAATAATGTAAGTTGTGGGGGGGGGCGGGGGGAGGAATGAGATAATGAACAAATGGCAGTTGCTTTATGGTTCTTGTAACTCAATTGCCTGTCAGAATTTTTTAATTCCAGTTTTAAAGGTTTATGAACCCAGTCAATACTTTCCACAGTAATGCAGAAAATCACATGTTCGGTATGGCTAGAAAAGGTAATCTCTAATCAGTAAGATTAATTTTTTTGAGGAGGTCATTTGATAAGTTCATGATGGTGAACCGTGCAACTTCATTGGGCAGTGCCTCTGAAAAGTGTTTGAAATGAGACAGGATTATATGAAGTTAGTAGCCAACAAACATAGTGGATTGAAAGTTAGTGTTATGCTTGTACATATGAAGTAATTAAAAGGGGCAAAGGCTGGTTACTTGTGCCTTAAAACCAGTCGCTTCGGGCAGATGGAGGTCATCAGTTGTCATCCGCAGCTCATGGAAAACTCTGACCTCAAACCTCCGCTGCCTTGCGGCTAGACCCACTCATGGGGCAGGCTTCGGGAGTAAGCCCCAAAGGAAAAATCCTGAGCTGAAGTCCCTAAGGCAGACTTACACTGAGTTCACTGCTGACTGTCAATTCCTGCGATACTGCTGGTATCAAACTCGTATTGGTCTCTGCTGTTCCCTTGGGTTCATCAGATGTGTGGAGAGAGGAAGCTTGCTACATGGGCAACAACTTGCTCTCCATATCATACTGCCCAGACTTGTGTATCTAGACAGCCTGGATGCAATACCCATGGTCAACTGTGACTGATGGAGGCCTCAGAATTAGTTACTAAAGGACTTGGATCTCAATAGTGGCTGGTTACCAATATCTCTCCATCAGATTTAGCATCTGGACATATTAAATGATTTATCTATTGCATATGCTTAACCTTCTACTCCAATACTCCTTCTGATGGTCATTGTGATCTGCCTTTCTGAAATCTGTTATTTGTTAATTTAATTAAAAGCATGTGTACTAATTGGTGAAGTTATCTATATCGTGAGAGAGCTGACCATGGAAAGCTGTTGATCATTACAAGCAGATCTTTATGTTTTAGGATAGTTACCTCATGTTTGGCAAATTGTGCTTAACTTAGAAAGGTACAGTGTTGCTGTACATGTGAGTAGATTAAATCTTGAATTTTCATGGACTCTGTGTGTAGAAGTGGTTGTTATAGTGTATCATTCTGGAATGACCCAGTGCCATTACATATAAAGGTTTAGGTTGTGCTTAGAGAATAATACACCATGCAGTAATCACATCAGATCTTTGTTAGACCTAGTTCCATACCCTTCGGAGAAGTGTAGACTTTGACTGAGGCTTACAAAGTAAGATTTTCGTAGAACAACTATTCTAACAGAATTGATTAGCTTACAATAGCCCATTCACTTTTGACATTAGCACCTAGGTCAAAGTTGGGTGCATCCATGGCCATTTTGGTTGTAAACATTCCACCTTAAAATTTCGTGGTGCTCGAGGCTCGAAGCATAAATGTAATGTCTTTGTTCTGATCTGCACCAGTGCACTGGAAGAGCACTGCATGGCCAATGAAATCATTATGTGTGCATTTGTTCTCTACAAGCATGATTTGCAGCAAGAAGTGCCCGGTTAAATTTCCAGAGAAACTCAGACAGTCTGTAATCATATTCTGGTCCAGGAGTTATATCAATTTTGATAAACACAGCATATTTTAGGCATTTTTCTCACCAATGAATAGCAGAAATGTAGAACAAGAAACTCAAGAGACTACAGATGATGGAATCTGCAGCAATAAACAATCTACAGATCTATCAGCATCAGTGGAAGGAAAGGAACTATCGACATTTCAGGTCAAGACCCTTTATCAGGACTGAGAGTGGAGAGGAGAGATGGCCAGGTTAATGGGGAGAGGGGGAGTGGTGAGACAGGAGCCTGATCTGATTGGTGATCTGTAAGTTCAATCACATGAGGAGAGGAGGAGTGCAGTTAGAAATAGGTGATACTTGCAAGATGAATTCCAAATAACTATTTCATCTTAGAAAACTTTGCCATGGTTGCTATCTTGAGGATAGTAGTCGAATTTGACACTGAGACTGGAAGTTCAATACCAAATCCTATAGCTTCTGGTAACCAACTTTTTTTGCCTATATCCAGACTGGCAATTTCTGTTATGTTTTCTTTCTGCAATAGTAGCTCAATTTTCTCTCTCCACAGCCCTGCAACATGCTACTTTTATATTCCTTCTTGTTGTTCTCATTCCCTTATGCTTGATCTGATGGCTTTTGATATGATGTACAAAGTTTTCGGCAGTGGTGAAAAATGATTAAAGAGAAACAGTCAAAGAAAATTGGACAATCCTTGAAGGCAAAACAATTAACAGGGCCACAGGAGCAGGGCAGGGGCATGGGACTAATTGAACAGCTCTAATTGATAGTTATAAGCCCCTCTTCAGTGTTATACCATTTTTTCATTCCAATTGGTCTTTTCACAAAATAAAATTCCTCAAAAAGATTACATGGCTTTGTGTTCGTGGAGTTTATATAGGTTATGTTGTGTAAGGTTTCGTGAGTACAGGTCAAGGTGAATGGATCTGTAGGCATTTGTCTGTGTTTAATATTTGTCTGTTTGCAACCTTGGTAGTTATATTGCCAATGAGAGGAAAAGAGATTTTGTGGGGTAACAGATTACTTTCAAGAAAAAGAATTACTTTATTAATTGTGTTTGCTGTTCAGCTCACATATATACTGTACATTGAAACTTTATTTCTCCACTTACTGAATTTGAACTGGATCTCGGCAGAGCTCCACATTTGGTCTCCATGTACGTTCCTCGAGACGAGTTTGAGCTACCTTCAGAGGTCCTTCCTTATCCCTGATTGCTCGTTTGATGCTCTCAATTGTCATTTCAGTTTGGAAGATCTCTTGAAGAGTCTATGAAGGCAGAGAAAACACACAGGAGAAAAATCATTTATGTGATCCTTCATCATTTGCTGGGACTAGCTGTTTTAACATTGCATCATGAGAACATGTATTCAGAAACCGTAGCACTTGGTTTATTGATCATATCAGCAGTAAAACACAACAAAATCATGAGTATTTTTTCATCTGTAAGAAAAAACTAATGTTTTTGTCTGCAATTTGGGTTTCACAATATTTTTGAGAAATAATCTCCAGCTAACCTTGGGGCTACATTGTTCTATATTTGCATCTGCTCATACTTTAGATATGCAATCTACAGGTCAATATAATGAGCGATTACATTCTTTTTTTCTCTGTATACCATCTCCTTTCTAAATTTGTGAGGTTATCAAGGCACAAAGTTGTTGCAGGGTTAATGTTAGAGTAATAGGTCAATCCCCACATATATACTGGTCGCAGTGGGTAAATAATCTGTAGCTATTTTTAACAAATATGTAATACAGCCATCTCTACTGCAGTAAAATAACTTTCACTGGAAAAGCATATGCAGGCCAGTTCCAAAGGTCGAGTCTCCCATACTTTCAATGTTCAGTTAGTGCTATTAAACATTATTGGGACAATTTCCACAGACTAAAAGATGATGAGAGAGACAAAATAATACTTCCCTTTAATATTCTTTCATGCCTTATAATCTCAGAAATTTACTTTGCAATGCTTTAACTTTGTTTACAGGAGTTGCTCCTCATTGCATTCCATTATTTTTTCTTAAAAACTTTCTGAGTCTGTACAAGTGCTGGTAATAATGTCTCCCAGTTCATCTTTGAGTTGAAACTTTTCAGGACCAAGCTCTCTCGTGTCAATCGATTTAATTTTATTTACAAACAATTTTTATAAATATTATCTTGAGAACTAGATTCTCAATATCTCCCCTAGATACTTGGAGATATAAATTGCCACATTGCACAGTGTGGAATTAAAAGGTTCCATTTCAAATATGATCTGAGAGCTAAGGTTGTTGTCAAGACTAACAAGACCCGTAGAAGCACAAACATACTTAATAAAAAGGATGCAATGCTGTGACAAATTTTATAAGCAAAGTTAAGAGGTGAATAAACAAGAGATTTCACGCGGAGATAAATAAGTTTAAACCATGAAGGTACAACGTTTGAAACCTGCTAAAAATTAAACAAAATTGTTAACAAAAATAGATTTACCATTTTTAAATGTTTACTACTTGAGAAAGGAAATCTAAATAGTGAATGTAATTGAAATAAATAATAAATCTCCTATTTTTCTCCCAGCAGCAGAATCGGTTTACCCTGTTACAGGTTCAGAGAGAAGACATCTCAGCTGAGAACTACGACGTCTGTGGTAGCATGTAGTGCCCTGTTGGACTGTGCAAGGAATCTAGTACCTTAGTACAATGGCAGTTGCAGCTGGCAGCGAGAGGGTGGAATTTGGCAACACCAGCTTATGACATTCCTAATTCTGGAAACTGTGACATCTACAGGGATGTCCAGGTAATTCCCTATACAGGAGACAGGGCACATGATTGAGATGTTTTGCAACGTCAAACATCCGATACCAAAGTACATTGTCATTATCATGGAACCCCAATAAAACTAAAAGTCAGTAGAAATCCATTTATTGGAGTCTTAATTTGTTCAAATGAAAAAATAACTGCAGTTTCCTTTTTATGATATAGACTGAAATAATTTTGGCATACTTTATCTACATTGGCTCACAGATCAATCCTGCTCCCCTAAGCTAATCATGTTAGCCACCAGATAGAATTCCACAAATACCTCAGGCCAACGTTCCAAGGTTAGCAGCCTTTAGCTGCTACATCATTGACAATTCCTCCATCCAGTGTCAGAAGTGGGATGTTAGTTGATAACTGGGCAGCATTCACAACTTCTCGAACGAGGAAGCAGCCCCTATCTGCATTCAGATTTAGACAGATAAGCAAAGTGATACTGTTGCCAGGATGCAATCATCTACTGTGACAGAGAATCTAACCACACTTACTCAAATTATTATTGTTGAATCCCTACAGCCCATAACTTGCGGGTCACCACTGACCAGAAACGTAACTAAATCGGCCACATAAATACTATGCTAAAAAAGCTGTTCAGAGCCTACTAATTATGCATGACTCAACTCCAAAACCTTCACAGTTAAGTTCTCTGATATGCACCATTGTCTTCGATAATTGAGGCTCTTAAAAAATTTAAAGAATCTCAGCTCATCCCTCGATTGGGAGCTCATCTATCACAATTATCATTCACTCAGGACACTGCTGCACTCAGAGGGATGCAAGGCCTGTCATCTACAGTACGGCAGATTCTAAATACTTTCAAACAGAACCTGCCAAAACTAAACATTTCCACTTAGATCCAATTACAAAGAAACCACGGCAGCACTTCTACTTCCTTAGAAGTTTGCGAAGATTTGTCAGCACATCTAAAACTTTGACAAACTGCTATAGATGTGTGGTGGAGACTAAATTAATTGCCTGCATTACAGTCTGGTATGGAAACACCAATGCCCTTAAATGGAAAATCCTACAAAAAACAGTGGATACTTTCCCAGTCCATTGCAGTAAAAGCACTCCCCACCACTGAGCACTTCTACATGAAATGCTGTCGCAGGAAAGTAGAATTCATCATCAGGGATTCTCACCACCCAAGACATTCTCACTTCCTTCTGCTGCCATCAGGATGAAGTTACAGGAGCCTCAGATCTCACAACATCAGCTTCAGGAACAGTTATTACTCCTCAACCATCAGGCTCTTGAACCAAAGGGGATAACTTCACTTAAATTCACTTGCCCCATCAATGAACTGTTCCCACAACCAATGGACTCACTTTCAAGGACACTTTGTCTCATGTTCTCAATATTTATTGCTAATTCACTTATTATTACTTTTCTCTTTTTTATATTTACATAGTTTGTTGTCTTCTGCACTCTGGTCAAATGCCCAAGTTGGCCCGGTCTTTCAGTGGTTCTGTTATGGTTATTATTCTATAGATTTATTGAGCTTGTCCACAAGAAAATGAATCTCAGCATTGTTCATGGTGACATAAATGCTATCATGATCATTACGTGCCATGTTGTATGATCATAATTATTCTTGTCAAATTTTCCAGAAGCAGCAGCTTGCCATTGCCTTCTTCTGAGCAGTGCCTTTACGAGACAGGTGACCCCAGCCATTATCAATACTCTTCAGAGATTGTCTGGTGTCAGTGGTAGCATAACCAGGACGTGATATGCACCAGCTGCTCATCTGACCTTCCTCCACCTGCTCCCATGGTCCATGAGACCCTGACTGGGGTCTAAGCAGGTGCTACATGTTGCCCAGGGGGGTCCTTCAGACTTGCAGAGGGAAGTAGCATCTTACACCTCCTTTGGTAGAGATGTATCTTCATCCTGCTCCCATATGTACTTCCATAATAAATTTACTTTGAACTTTTTGAACAATAGATACAGGCAGCAGAACTCATGTGAGTTACCCCCCCTCCCCAAACACATAACACCCTGATGTGTAAATGTGTAAATTCCTTGATTTATGAAAGGGATATGCTCCTAGAAAACAGAATCAGGCTTATTATCACCGGCATGTGTGGTGAAATTTGTTGTTTTGCGGCTGCGGTACATTGCAATACAATAAATATATACAGTGGATTCTGGTTAATTGGTCCATCAGTTAAACAGGGCAGCTGCTTATTTGGGACAACTCTTAAAGAACAAAAACTAATCAAGAAAACACCGGGATTCCCTTTATTTATTTGGGACACTATGCCGCTTAATTGGGACAGGAGACTGCTGTCAAAGAGTTTCTAACTAGTGTCAATCTCATGAACTTGTGTGGTCAGTAGACACGACATTATGCTTAGATGGAACAGCTTTTAAATAGCATCAGTTATGGGTGTTTTTGCTTAAAAAGCAGTGATTTTTGTCAATGATGGTGTGAAATAAAGAATAAGCCAACTCAGACCTGTTTTGCTCGGCAAGGTTTCAAGCATTCAGGCTTGAAGATGTCAGAAATGGCTGGAAGCGAAATAAAATGATTTCACTACTTCAACAAGTTAGGAATTTTGAAGATGTTTTAGGATGAACTCGGCAAGTCACTTCACCAGAGGTGCTACCCATCTCTGGACACAGCAGCATACATTGTATGAATCTCTGTCAATAACTATTAGGAACTACACACAGTTTTCTAGCACTGAAGTAGTAATAGCAGTATTCTAATTTATTTTGTATTTCATTTAAATACATAATGTGTTACTCAGCTAAACAGTAGTTTGTCTTTTTTATACCTTCCTAACTATTTCCATGAAACTTCGGCTAATTGGGGCAGCCACTTAGTTGGGCCAAAATATACTGTGACATACCAATCCTCCTCACACTCCTATGGCTGCTGCCATGCCTTCTTTGTAATTGCATCAATATTTTGGGCTCAGCATGGATCTTCAGAGATTTTGACCCAGGAGCACAAACTTTTCAAGTAAGTCAAAAAAAAAACATAGCCACCCATTACGCTTCATCTAGTAAATGTCTAAAGAACTTTTTTTCCACAAAAGTAATGATATATTTATACAAAAGTATTAACCACATAATTGTCCATATACTCTTTTGGACATAATGCAAAAATGCTTTTACAAATCTTAACTTTGCTCCATGAAATTGAATAATTAGTGACTGTTATCAGAATTATTAACCCAAAGCATCAGGTTACCTTAGCAAGATGTATCTGCAACTTATTTTTGGCATCACTGGTCTCAGAGATGCGGTTTGTCAATGATACATTTAGTGTATTGAACTGGTTCCACATCTCACTGGCTGTTGAGTTTAGGAGATTTTCTATGTCATCCCGAACCTTAGCAGAAGAGACTCGTTCACTCTGTGATCGCAAAATGTTATTATCTGTGAACTTAGCCCAAGACTCTGGAACTGAAATTCTGTTTGAAATAAAAACACATTAAAAAGATTCTACCTATAGATTTTTATTGGTTACTAGAAACTCACCAAGCACTTAGAGCACCAAACAACCTTTGTCAGTTCTTTGCAATTTACTTCCAAAGTTTTTTTCCATCTTACTGTATAATCTTTGCTGTTATCATAGGTGAACAGTCTACTATCATTGGATTCCTAATATTATATATTTTGAAGAAATTTTAAGATAAAATTTTAAATCTCATTATTAAATTATTATGATAATGAATTAAGATGCATTAGATTTTGCACTAAGAGCTGAACATGACTCACTGCTATTATGCAGTAAATCGGACAAAAATATTGAGAGATAGAAGCACAGGAATCAAGGAGCTGCTTTTCAATTTTCCCTGCTCCTTCCCTTGCTTTTCCAGTCAATTGGATTGAATTGTCTTTATTCTTTCACACTGATGTTCCTCTTGAGACATTCCTCCATGGTCAGTTACAGAGAGTTGTTATGCTTACAAGAACACAAGTGAATATTCTTTTAGCTAGTCCTCATAAAAGGTATGTGTTTCAGTACTTAGGTGCAATAAATGTATAGCTATGCAAAAATTCATAGTTAAGTTTATCTAAAAAAACATGGAATTTACTTAGTAAAGAAGGTAACAATTCAGTAACTCAAAATTATTGCTTTATCTTACGTAGCATCTACACGATCCAGCCCTCTGTAGTAACCGATGCCATCAGACGTGTTTCGTAGTTGGTGACACTTTCCATCAATTCTGTAAGCTACGTTTTTATCGTTGATATCCTGCTCCAGCTCATGCTGAGCATTTCTATTTGATCTGCAAAAATGAGCAACCTTGTTGTTTCAGTAAAAATTGAAATTGAGAAAAGTTTTACCAAAGCAAAATACCACCGATGCTGGACTCTAACATGAAACAGTAAAATTCAGCATGTAATAGTAGCATGTAACATTCAGCGGGTCAAAAACGGAGTTAATGATTCAAGATGATGACATGTTATCAGTATGGTCCATTTAACTCTGATAGATTTCAGTGGAAGTAAGCATCAGGTGTTTTCTATAGTTGGAGATGGATCCACAACTGCCTTCTGCACAAATTTAGCCTACCTCAGTTTACCGTCATAAAAGATGCAAGATTTCCTACTTTTCTTTGAAAATTTAAAAATTTTTTGGAAACAAAAGCAGAAATTCCAGAAGGACTCAACAGGTGAGACAGAGTTAACCTTCCAAAACAAGTTATATTTGACAATCTGCCTGGATTTGTTGCCTGTGGACTATGCCCATCCACATTTCTCTGGGACGGGTGCAGGCTGCTAAAACCTTCAGCCCATGGGGTCCAGCTGTGAGGCCTGGGTGTTCAGTAAACTTCAGTCAGTGTGCTGCTGAGCATCTCTTCTGCCAAAGCTGAGGAATTCTCAAATGATTTTTTAAATGTTGCAGATAAACTTGCCACAATTTAAACAAAATGTCAAAAGTTATTTTTTTAAAATCATTAACATACCAAGAAATGATCAGAAATAAAACAAAAGCTCTTCAACTCAAACATCAGATTTGGAATTCACCCAAACCAGTGGGGACTCTGTTCCCATACTAGATCAGAAGATCAACCTTTTCCCAACAAAAGTATGCCCCTAGAAGTTGTTACTCAGTTCATCACCCCTTGAAGGCAATTACTGGTGATCATCAGCCCACAGCTAAGTCTTAGTCTTAAGTAGACATGACCGATTGACTTCAAAATTGCTAGCCATAGTTAAAATGTTCAATCGGCTATTACAGCAGAAGATCCGTCAACAGAAGAAATAAATAACTGAGCTAAAACATTTCTGTCTGTATAGATGCTGCCTGACGTACTGAATATTTTCATCAATCTCTGATTTTGCTCTGTGCATGTCTACAAATTTGAATACAATAGCAAACTGCAGGCATTGGATAGTGTGTGTTTTGGTGGTGACGCTTGGACAAAAATGATAAAATATAATATGACATATGTGCATAAAATAATTTGCATGATATTACAATAGGCATATTGATTATGACCAATCTCAACTTCAGACAGCTTCTCTAATCTGGCAATTTTTTGATTTCATATATCTGGAGTCAGCCAACAGGCATCAGATTACTCTTGATACAGATGGTTGTTGCCTTTGCTATGTAACGGAGCTTACTGTTACTCCTTTTATTGCCTCTTAGATACTCTCTCATCTTGTGGCATTTCCCCATAAATCAGACTAGACAGGCATTAAAATTTATCAATCACAGAAGAGTATTCTCTTTTACCCAGTTGATCTCAAATGATCGTAAACCTCAGCCTCTTGGAGAAATATATAATTTTATTAAAGAATTATAATTTTAATTAGGCCATCAGATCATACTTGTCTGTTGTATAATTGTAGTTATCAGGCTGAAAAGGTTCTTGTTTTGAAATTAGGCTTCCTTGTTCTACTAAAGGGGTTGTGGAAGTAGATAAAATATTGAAAAAACAACTGATTGACAACTCCTACTCCCCAACAGTCAAAAGAACATTAAAATGACAAGAACTCCATAAGCATCTCACCATCATTTCATCTAAGTGGTAGACATGTGTAGAATCATTCACTGAGTTAAACCTTACAATTCAGACTATATTTACAGTCATTCAATACTTTTATCCGTTTCTTGGACATTATACTGGAGCTATTGGAAAATTCAATTTTAGTGAAATAAGCATTAATATTTGAAAGGAATTGTTGATGTAACACAATCGACATAGAGCTATTTAAGTTGTGGGAAGGCATTTTTCAGTGAGTATTTAAACTCTATAGCTTTAATGTAATTTCAGTGAGCCTCAGAGATCTAATTAGTTATTAGTACAAGATGATAGGGTAGAACCCTGCAATTTACTTGGTAAAATGACTTCCCTAATATAATACTACTGCATTCAAAACAACATTAAACTTTGGCGTAGATGACTTTGTGTTGGTAAACTTCACTGCCCAATCCTGTTAACCTAAGACAGGGGTGTCAAACTCATTTTAGGTCACGGGCCGGATTGCGCAAAATGCAGCTTCATGCGGGCCGGATCAGTCGGACGCGTGTGAATGCAGCTTTCGTTGCCTCCGTTTTTTCAGCCTGCTCTCATGTGTCTCAGTCTCTGCTATAACTACAAAGTGTTTCACTTTACAAATTCCATTTCTTATGAAGAAGACTGCCAAGCAAGACTGCCGAATAAACACTAAAAACCCTGAAAACCTGGTACCTGAATAAACTCAGCATTAGCCATATCATACGCCATAGGCGCTTCGATTACTGGGGCCAGCTTTAATAGTAATTAGATATTATCTCGCGGGCCAAAGATAATTCCACCGCGGGCCAGATTTGGCCCGCGGGCCTTGAGTTTGACATATATGACCTAAGAATATAAAATATAAAAATGACATGTAGTACATTCAACTCTATTCAATATACAGAATTCAATTTGACACTGACTCTCTTCTTCCCATAATGCTGCAGCTCTGAGATCATCCCTGAAAGTTTTTAATCAATAGTCTGGCCTGTAATTGAAATTATTACTCTTACGCAAGTTGGGCAATTGCCCTGTCCAAGTGTTTTCTCATTCTTCCTTGACAGGACTTGATACAATCAACTTCCTGTGAAAAAAAAATGCAAATATTCTTCAAGGATCACACTGAAATATATCTGGAACAAATAAGGTTTGGAATTCCTGAGATTCACTAACCTTTAACAATTGCCTCTCTACGTCATCATGAACAAGGTCTATACCCATCCTCTTCTCTCTTTGATACAGGCACTCCTGTGCCACCTGTTGCATTAAAAATGTACATATAAATCAAGAACAATGTGTAAAACAAGTGGATCAGAAGCAAGACATTACGTGGCAGTTGATCTTTATCATGTTGAATCATTACAGATTCCATTTAATTTCTTACAGATGATTCAATTTAAACACAACCATTTGAAAAATAATTCAAAAATCAGGAAAACCTGAAGAATGGGTTTTTAAAAAATGACCACAAAGAAGTTTGATTATTCTTCTTCTGAAGGCAAGACGGTCACAGAGCCCTGAGGTGGTACAACACAATAAAATGGGTCCTTTGACCACTATGTCAGGCTGTGTGTTTACCCATCTACCCAAACAATTTGCCCTCATTAGGCTTGTGCTTACCCAGTTGAAATGCATGTCTGAACCTCACACTGAAATGTGGTGATTGTATGTGACCCCATCATCTCCTGTGTCCCCAAGTTCCACATATTAACCACACTGTGTAAAAAATAATCCTCTCAAATCCCTTACAAAATTTCTTTCCTCTCATCTTAAACACATGTCCCCCTGTTTGTAATACCCCTCTCATGGGAAGGGAAGATTATTTTAGCTGAATCCCACTAAGTGCAATTGAATGGAATGGCTTTGCCCTTTCCTCAAAGACGAGATTCTATTTTATCCTGTCGTGAAAGGAAAAGGAAAATCAAATGAATCTATTCTCTTTACTGTGCAGCAAAATAGGACAGTGGAATTTCATCTTTCAGGAGGGTGAAGTCTTGCAAGCCATCAGGCCCTGATGGTGTACCTGGTAGGGCTCTGAAAACTTGTGCCAACCAACTGGCTTCAGTGTTCAAGGACATCTTCAATCTGTCACTGCTGCAATCGGTAGTTCCCAACTGCTTCGAAAGGGCAACAATCATACTGGTACCCAAGAAGAGCAGGGCAAGCTGCTTCAATGACTATCGCCCAGTAACATTCATGTCTACTGTGATGAAGTGCTTTGAGGGGTTGGTCACGACTCGAATCAAGTTCTGCCTAAGCAGAGTCCTGGACCTGCTGCAATGTGCCTGTTGCTACAGTGGATGCAATCTCACTGGCTCTCCACTCAGCCTTGGATCACCTGGACAATAGTAGTGCCTACATCATGCTGCTGTTTATTGATTATAGCGCAGTGTTCAAAACAATCACACCTTCAGTTCTAATTAACAAGCTCCAAAACCTGGACATCTGTACCTTCCTCCGCAAATGGACTTTTTCTTCTCCGCTTGGAGGCCACAGTCTGAGTAGATCAGAAATAACATCTTTTCCTCATTATCAAAAGTGGCACACCTCAAAGATGCATGATTTGCCCACCGCTCTACTCCCTCTACACACACGGCTGTGTGAGTAGGCACGGTTCAAATGCCATCTATAAATCTGCCAATGACACAACTATTGTTGCTAAAACTACAGATGGCGATGAGAAGGCACACAGGAGCGGGATAGATCAACTGGTTGAATTATGCAACAGCCTTGCACTCAACATTTGTAAGACCAAGGAATTGGTTGTGCACTTCAGAAAAGGGAAGTCAAGGGAGCACTCACCAGTCCTTATTGAGAGATAAAGTTTGAGTAGTTACAAGTTCCTGGGTGCAACATGTCTGACAATCTATCCTGGGCCCAACTTATTGATACAATTACCAAGAAGACATGACATAGGTTATATTTCATCAGGAGTTTGAAGAGAATTGGTATGTCACCAAAGTCACTCGCAAATTTCTACAGATGTACCATGGAGAGCATTCTGAATGGTTGCATCACCATCTAGTGTGGAGGGGCCTCTGTACAGGATCAGAAAAATCTGCAGGAAGCTGTAAATACAGCCAACTCTGTCATGGGCATTAGACTCTCCCCTACGAGGACACCTTCAAAAGGCAATGCCTCAAGAATTTGGCATACATCATTAAGGACCCCATTACTCAGCACATGCTCTCTTTTCATTGCTACTGTTAAAGGAGGAGGTACAGGATCCTGAAGAGACACACTCAACATTTCAGGAACAGCCTCTTCTCCTCTGCCATTAGACTTCTGAATGGACAATGGATCCATGAACACTACCTCACTATTTTTTCTCCTGTCTTTTTGCACTATTTATTTGTTTTTATATTTACTTCTTATTGTAGTTTAAAATTTTTTTATGCATGCAATGTACTGCTTCCGCAAAACAACTACCGGTAATTTCATGTGATGTGCCTGTGATATTAAACCTGATTCTGATTAAGTTGGGTTATTGTTTTTCGGACAAGTATCCTACTTCACAGTTGATAAGCCTATAAGAAGTGTAGGTATGAGGGGAATGTGAAAAGTCATTCTGTAGTGGTGATCCTGATTTCAAGGTAGACTGACTTCAAGGCAGGGGGAAGGAGATTGCAACAGCTACAGCTGAGGGCCTTGCTTGCAATGAAAAAGTTTGATGGTGGTCAGAGAGACCTAACTAAAGGTAGAGGATTGATCAAAGGTGAGGAGGTCTTGTCCAACAAGAGTAACTGTGAGGTTTAACAGCGCTTGTGGGTGAGGGCAGATGGTGATGGGGAAGGGCAAATGTTGTTATGTTGTCCAATAGAGTTGGAGGTAGCACTTCACTTCTTGCCAGTCTTCAAACAGTAATGTCAAAACATTCACCTCATGAAGCCAGTCCTTGTCTTTGACTTTTAACTGCCAAGTTTCTGAGGTCTGTCACCCTTGGATACTTGTGGTTAAAGTAGACTGACTGTGAAAATGAATCCAGCTTATTTCCTTCAAGCAGATTTCTTACTTGACCATTCATACCTCTCTGTTAAAACTGGTTTCCACTCCGGTTCAGCTCCTGTTCAGTTTTTACTTCTGACACAACCCCTACCCAAATAGCTATTAAGCCAATTAAATCAAGTAACCATCTACTTTGTATGAATACTTATGAATTTTAATATGACCAAAAGAAGTGTCATAAGTTAGTATCATGAAGCATTAAAGGTGGAATGCTTTGGATTTATCGCAATAACAACCAAGGCTAATCTTCTTCCCAACTGTATCAACATTCTTCAACACATTAGCATCATACTGTGAGAGATTAGACTGTGAGGAAATAATTGGAGTGAAATCCATTTCAACTCTACTTTCCACTGATCAATAGACTTCTGTAGCTGAACAGGTGAAAATCAAGGAAGGTTATACCAGTTATTCTTTAAATAACTAAAATATCCTTAAAACAATTCTTTTTTGAATGCAGTTTTTTTTTCAGTGTACCCGACATTATCTATGCATATATCAGACATTGTATATTACTGAGCATTAAGAGATCAAAAAAATTAACTATCAGGGAGCATTTTACCTGTAGAGGACCTTCTGTTTCTATCAGGGCTCGCTCCAGTCGCTTCTTGGCCTGTATAAGAGCGTTAGTCTCTCCAATTATCTGCTCAGCCTCATGATCTAATTCAGATCGCCAAAACATAATGTCATTGACTCGTTCTCCCAAATTTTTGTTAGTTTCAAACTGTGTTTTCTTTGTAACATTGTCCTTGTTCTGGAGCAGACGAGCAGTGTCAATCCTTAGTCTCTCTGCAATGTGTCTGGTGGCCTCCGACTCCTTGTAATTGAACTGATTGAATTCATGCCAATCCTGGGGAGTGTATCTGGTAATTACTGCTGTTCTGTTTGATGGTAAATGTGCGCTTTTGGCTTCAACAGGTCCGGGGTCATTCACAGAAATAGAGCCTATATTAGGAGCAATGCTTGCTACCTTATAGTAAGTGCTAGGCCTCCAAGGCATCATTAAGCTGTGTTTATACCCGTTAAAAGGATAGTACCCCTTGTAACTTGATGCCATTGTTGAAATTGCTGGCAGAAAGTGAGCAGTAGCTGGTCTAGGACGAGTGTAAGTAGCAGTCATGCTGGTTCTAAAAGTTCAATGAAGCCTGTTCCAATGAAGTACACAAATTATTATTTTTTAAAACACAGTTTAAAATTTTTTTTCAATACGACACTGTATAATGTTTCCTGTAGTGAATTACTTTGAAAGGGTAAAAGAAAATTCATTGCAACTAAATTCATCCCCTTCAAATACAAATACAGATTTTTTAAAATATATATTTTCACTGGACTATTACATTTTATTTAGATTCATGAACTTGTTGTTATTCTTACCATTCCTAACCATCTACTCCCCTTTAAGTTAAATGTTACTTGTTGGAAGTAGCATTAATACCATCTGTTATGTTTTAGTATTTCAGTAATATTATTAATATATTGCTTGATTAAGCACTCTTTGCTGTTTATATAATTTATTACGGGTGATATGTAAAAATACATACCATTATGCCACCATATCATATATGCATACTTCGCTGATGTAAAGAATGGAGTAGATCCATTGTTTCTGGCTCCGCATGTTTTTCTTTTGATTAGTTTTATGTTTTGGCGTTATAAAACATAACACAACTCAAGAGTCCTAGTGCAGGATTCCCTAAAGATTAACATGAAGGCAAAGTCGGTATTAAGGAAGACAAATGCAATGTTGGCATTCATTTTGAGAGGACTAGAATATAAAAGCAAAGGAGTAATGGCGAGGCTCTATAGGCACTTGTCCGACCACACTGCAGGATTGGGAGCAGTTTCCGGCCTCATTTCTAAGGAAGGATGCGCTGACATTGGAGAAGGGCCAGAGGAGGTTTACGCGAGAAAGATCATGGAGAATGAAACAGTTAATGTATGAGGAGTGTTTGATGTCTCTGGGCCTATAGACGAGTTGAGAGAAGAACTGAGATATCAAACCACATGCTTTTCCTACTAACACTGATAACAGTACATCTCTGTCAAATACCTATCCGAGGACATTTGATATTTACAAGAATGTCACCTCAGAAACTGAGAACTAAAGAGGACAGCAATATAGTGCGCAAGACCATTTTGTGCAGCAGTTAATTTTAACTAGAATTATAATTAGCTGCCATTTTATTACTGCACTGTTCAATATCCAAGTTACTGGCAGACGGAGGAAAAGGAGGGAGGTGAGAGACTCTAAGGATCTTTAACAATAAAATACTGTTTATTATTGTAAATCAATGAATTTAAAGTTTTAATTCCCTCTAAGCAGTTTTTAATTTCTGAGAACTTGCATGTTTTAAATTAAGTCATTTCCTGCTGAGCTACGGTTGGTTGATGGTATTAATGCTACTCCTTGCAGGATAATATGTAATTTTAAATGTAAAAGATTATTGGGAATGGTTATAGAAATAGTGAAACCAACTGTGAATTCATAAATAACAACCCAAGGAACCAAAGTTGTGAATAATAACCTAAATAAAATGTTATAATCTAAATAAAGCATTTTAAAAGTTCAGGATTATGTACCTTCCACCTAGCAATATCTGAGGTATTATTTCAATTGCATTTGCAGGAGGTACTGGATAAATCATTAAAAGGGAAAATCAACTATGATATCCCCAGCAAGCTCTACTTATGTGTTACCTATTAGACTAGTTAATGAGAATGGTGACTTTGGATTGATTTCAGTGCTCTTCTCTCTAGAGGGTCATGTAACTGCTGTTCATGGATAAATCATCAAGTAGAGAAAAAGGGTAATCTTTCTCTATTTGTTCTCTGGGCAGATGAAGTTTGGATCACGATTTTACAAATTCAGTTTTCATAGATAGGCAAGGTCAAGTATTGAGTTACTGTTGGTATCTAGTTACTGTCGTAAGAATGCAGGCAGGGATGAAATGGCTGCATGGCCTCCACAGAGTAAATGTTTTGGCAAGTAATGCATTTGAAAATTTGGCCCTGCCATCTCTTGATTTCATAAGTGATATCCAATCGTGGAATTCATGTGGCGAGTGAAACAGCTAACCTTTCCAAATGATAAGGATAAAGATGAAGCAACTTTTATCAGTTCAGATGGAAATCATTATTATGAGACATTTGCTCTGTTTCTCGAAATGCAGATCCTACCTGACTTGCTAAGTACTTTTAACATTTTCAGTATTTGTATTAAATTCCTATTATCTGTAGCATTTTGCAGCAGATTATGAATTTTTTAAATATTAAAAAAGGCATTGGCCTGTATTCAGTGGGCTTGTATGCCAGCACTTATATTCTGAATACTTCTACAATTTAAATACTTTAGTATTGATTTTGACCATAAGACATGGGAGCATGGCTTGGCCATTTGGCCCATCGTGTCTGCTTTGCCATTCATTCATAACTGATTTATTTCATCTGTTAACTCTACTTTCCTACATTCTCCCTGCAATAATTAAGGCCCTTATCAATCTCCACTTTATATATGGCCAATGACTTACCTCCTCAGCCATCTGTGGTAATGTATTCTACAGATTCACTACACTTTGGCTAAAGAAATCCCTCCTCGTCTCCATTCTAAATGGACGAGAGTGTGCCTCAAGTACTCGACTAGACTCTCCCACTATTAGGAGTTTGAAGGGATTTGGTTTGTCACCTAAAACACATGAAAACTTCTATAGATGTACTATGGGAGCGTTCTGACAGGCTGCATCACTGTCTGGTATGGGGGTGGGGGGTGTAGGGGCTACTGCACAGGACTGAAAGAAGCTACAGAAATTTGTAAAATTAACCAGCTCCATCTTGGGAACTAGTCTCCGTAATATCCAACGTATTTTCAAGGAGCAGTGCCTCAGAAAGGTGACATCCATTATTAAGGACCCCCCTCACCCAGGCCATGCCTTCTTTTCATTGTTACCATTAGGAAGGAGGTACAGAAGCCTGAAGGCACACACTCAGCGATTCAGGAACAGCTTCTTCCCCTTTGCCATAACATCACTGAATTGACAATGAACCCATGACACTACCTCACTTTTAAAAATATATTTCAGTTTTTGCACTATTTTAAACCGATTCAATGTACATATATATACTTACTGTAATTGACTTTTTTTTAATATATTATCACGTATTGCATTGTGCTGCTGCTAAGTTAACTAATTTCACGACACATGCCAGAGATAATAAACCTGATTCTGATCCTGATTCTTAACCCAGAACCGTCTTTTTGTGACAGGGTACATATCCATCTGCAACTCATTGGTATGATCTTCTAATTTGTAAGAATTGTACTTGAGGTTGGAAATTCTTTGTATTCCTCGAAATAAATGTGTCCTATTTAAAATAAAATAGCTGTGTTAATTTGCTCTGTAGCTGAAAATATTCTCGGGATAGAGGACTATTGACAGCTAAACTTCCTCAGAAAAAAGACTAAAGAAGTGAAGAAAACTAGGTTTTGAATTTTAAGTTAATATAGTATAATCTCTCTAAAGTGAGTGGACTCATTGATACATTAAGGTCCTCTCTTAAGTTTAGGACTCTAGAACAGGTATATTCAATATCATCACAAGGATATTTGAAGATCAACATCCAAGACTTGGCATCCTGCTTTCCAATATGCTTTGAGACCAGGACTGCCTACAGAAGGCACAACAAAGCACTGAGAATATACTGCTAACTCTGTCTGCAACATTCCCTACATCATGGGCTTGGTACATCACTTGCATGTTCAACCCCAAATTCCTGAAACAAACACTATTCCAAAATGTCTTGGGAGGAGATTACCAGGTGAAGCAAGGGAAAAATTCAAGGGTTTGTTCAGAGGTCGCTTGAAAAAGTGCAATATCCCCACTTGGCCTGAGATTATTCAAAGGAGAAGGGGCACTGAAAGTGGTATTGTGAGCCTCCTAGCCTTGCATCAGGGGCACAACTGAAGGGAGTCATGGAAACAATGGAAGGAATAGCTCAGATCTCCTCACGATCTACCACTCCTATCAGTCATCTCCTGACCCCATCTGTGGAAAAGTCACCAGTTCCTACAATGGCCTAATCTGTCATTTCAGAACCCTCAAAGCTGGAATGAAAGCAAGTTATTATTCTGCTTCCCATGGGACAGCCTAGGAAGTCTCCTCCTGACTGTTGCACATTTTTAACTTTATTTCTTTCACATTTTTGCTGTGCCTTATTAATTGATGAAAATAACTGAGCAGTTTAATGGTTTGCTTTCTACTACGCATCCCCGAAAGAAAACAAAGAATTATTTTTCAATCAATCATTCACAAACTTTTAAAACGATCCAGGTTAAAATGCAAATCTACAATCTTAAAAGTTAAATTGCACATAAAAAACTTCCTACTCATTATGAAAAGTTACGCTGTTAGTCATCGTAATTAACTGACCCTAATGAAAATTCCATTACATTATACCACCTTTTAGCACAGAAAGTATCATAATTATCTACTTTCAGAAGTATCTACTTTTAAAGCCTGTTTAATTTTCATGCATTTTCTAAACGTCAATTACCCAACTCCACAAAAGATTGTGCATTTAACTTATGTACCAGTCCTTTTAAAACAAAATATTTTAATGCATCACAGAAATGCAAATTGTCGAGGAATTAGTTTCTAATTTTTTTTCTTAGAAAGACACATTACAATTCAAAGTATTATGTGTTTTACCGACCAGATAATAGGATTTTTTTCTGTGGTATGACAATGTCGTCTTCACACTGTTAAAAGTGCAGCTGAGCCAAACAGCAATAGCTGCGGACTCGCAGCCGGTGTCGGATATGTTGATTGATTGACAGCAGTGTCTGCGACCTGGCGACGGAATCTCGGGTTGGGAGCGCGTCATTTCGCGCTGATTAGCAAATGAGCGCGCGGCAGGGGCGGGACTTCATCGTCGGGTCAATCTGCGTTGTGTGTACGGAAACCCTGGAGCCCCGTTGCTATGGACGCCGTGAGTTGGCAACGACCTCCCCGGGAGGAAAGAGACTGCAGATAGAATGGGCAATGAGGATAAAAGGAGACTTGCTTCCAGGTAAACAAGTCTACACGAGCTAGGAGAGAAATAACTAACAGTTAGCACGCATCGGTGTTTCCACTGATGAACCATAAACTTAAACTATTTCAAATAATCTTGAAATGCATTCACATTCGAAGTGTCAAATTCAAACTAGTTCTTAACTTTCGTTCCACTGCAACTTTTAACACACAAATCGTTAATAGAAAGATCTGTGTTATTGCAACGTCTTTAGGACGTCCCAACCCATTTTTATAGCTAATGGATATTTTTTGAAGTGTTGCTACTGCTGCGATGCAGAAAATGCAGCCTTTAAGTTGCCTACACTTCTACAGTGCAGAAACAGACGCTTTGTCCCCTCATGTTCAAACTGACGATCAATCAACTAACTAATCCCATTCAACGGCACTTGGTTCACACCCTTCAAAGCCTCGGCAGTTCCAGAGGTTACCTAAATGTTGCAAAAGTTTCTTCAGCACAGGATTCTAGATTCCATCTACCCTTGTGCCATGTTTGGCACAACTTAGTGGGCCGAAGGGCCTGTATTGTGCTGTAGGTTTTCCATGTTTCTATGTTTCGGGTAGAAAAAGTTCCTTCTCAGATCCCATCTTACCCCTTGCACCAACTCTATGCCCTGTATTTCTGAAATTGATAATTCAATATATCCCTATCAGGGTCCCCTCAGTCTATCAAGTCTTTCCTCAACATGGCCTGTCTGGTACAGGGTGTGGTGTAAGTGGTTGTGCTTGCTGCTTTGGTCTGTAAGTGAGGCATATTTCACATAAAGCAGTGGTCTAGCTGATGTCTTGGTTCATTCTAGGCCAATACGTCACTTCCCAAGTTCTACAATTACATTTTTCCTCAGCAAGATACTCTTCATGTATCTTTTGGAACATTTCTTTGTGTAGCAACAATGGAATCACAAAACCTGTTCCCTTTGAAGACCATGTTGTCCACTACTGGCAGTTCAGCTTTGCGTGCCAGTAATCCAGAATGTACATTAGACCGTCATTCTTAGCTGCTGATCATCCTTTCTGCATTGTTTCTTTGAGTACTTTCATTGTTTCATCTGCCCCTGCTGCTCCCCTAACCTTTTCTGTTCTATTGGGAGATACTTGAATGGAGGCGACAATCATGTCAACATAGGCCTGTATATCAGCATTAATTTCTTAGTTACTGTTCTCTTTCTTGTTGACTGCTCAAGACAACACATCAGCAGCAAGCACATATTTTCCCGGTGTGCATATCATCTTCACCTCATAGTTCTGGAGCCTTATCAACATGCGCTGTATCCTCATGGGGCAGTCACTTAGTGGTTTGGAGATAATTGAGACCTGTGGTTTATAGTCTGCCTCCTCTTCAAAAGTTTGTCCATAGACGTACTGATGGAACCTTTCACATGTATATGTGCTGGCAAGAAGTTCTTTCTGTAGTTATGCATAGTTGGCTTCCGCTGTTGTTAAAGCCCTTGATACGTAGGCCACAGGTTGCCATGTGTCATCATGCTGCTGCAGTAGTACTGCTCCAGGGTCAAACCCAGACACATCAGCCAAGATCCTGGTACACTTCTCCAGATCATAAAACATCATGCAGCATGTCTCTTCAGTAAGGACTCTTTTCAGCCTCTGGAAATGCTCTTCTTGCTTGAGAGACTAAACCCACTCATTTCTCTGCTCAAGGAGTGGCCTATGTTGTGCTGACACAGTAGACAGTCGAGGGATGAACTTAGCCAGATAAGTCGCCATCCCCAAGAAACGTTTCACCTGCTCTTTGTTTTGGGGCGTCTCCATGTTTTCAATGGCTGACGTCTTTCTTGGGCCAGGCTTCACCCCCTCCTCCAAAATGATCTCCGATGAAATTTGGTGACTTTACACCAAACTCACATTTCTCTTTATTTAATCTCAGATTGACATTCTATGTCACGTCTAGCACCTGTCTCAGTCTTGTATGATTTTCATCCTTGGTGGACCCCCAGATGATGATGTCATCCATCATGGTCTCAACACCAGGTATGCCCTCAAAGATAATGTAGATGGTTTTATGGTAGACTTCTGGTGCGGACAGAATCCTGTACGGTAGACAAAGAAAGTGATATCTTTTCTGTGGTGTGTTAAAAGTTCAGAGTTTCGAACTTACCTCATCAAGCGTCATCTGCCAAAACTCAGTTGATACATCAAATTCGCTAAACCACTTGGCACCTGCAAAATGGGACATGATCTCCTCCCATGTTGGCAACTTAAAATGCTCTCTCAACATGGCTTTATTGAGATTTCTTGGGTCTAGACATATCCTCATTGCTCCATTCTTCGTTTGCACAGTGACCAGAGGGTTCACCCAATCTGTTGGCTCTTTAATTTTCTGTATGACATTTATCCATTCCACATGTGCTAGTTCTTCTTCATGTTTGTCTCGAAGTGCAAAGGAACTTTGCTACATGCATGGACAACAGGAGCCACTGTCTCATCTGTATGAATTTTGTGTACACCAGGTAAGCATCTGAGCCCTTCAAAGACATCTGCATACTCTTCCATGAGTGAAGTGAGGTCACATTTGGACTGTGAAGCCACTATGAAAACTCTTTTCACCAGGTTGAGCTTTTCACATGCACTCAGAGCTAATACTGGCTATACTCTCTTTTCTACAACCAGTAGTTGCTGCCCCTTTTGCTTGAAAGTTACTATACAGCCTCCTTTCACTGGAATGTTCTCACCAGTTTAGCCTGTCGCTTAACTTCACTGGGTAAATCTAGCTCTTTACTTTGAGAGTTTTGTAATCAAACATGGAGAACAGATTCATTTGGGCTCTGGTGTCAAGCTTGAGTGGAACTACTGTCTCATTTACAGTCGCTGGAACAATCAGCACCAGCATCAGTAGTCTGTAGAGAATCCACAAAGACTTTCTCCATTTCTTCAGCAACCATATGCACCTTACTCTCGGTAGCCCCGGCATCTTACCACATTTGGATTCTTCATAAATGATTCTTCTTCCCACATTTATTGCATGTCTTTCCATAAGCACATCACATCTTTGCAATGCGACTACCTCCACATTTGCTGTTGGAATGTGTGAGCCTTTCTCTTTGCTTTGCTTTGCTGTTGCTTTGGGAAACTCCGAGTGCTCTGCCCCTCTGTTTTCACTGCATGTCCTGCTGTGTCTGCCTTGTGCAGCACTTCCTTTAGCTTGTGGTCAAAGCTTTCTGCTGCCCTACACATACCCACCTCCTTTTCTAGCGTCAAATCTTTTTCAGTCTGAGCCCATTTTCTGGGATTCCACAACCTATTCTATCTCTAATTAATGAGTCTCTCAAATCTCCAAGCTCACGGGACTTACTCAGTATGTTAGGCTCAGTTAATTGTTGGTCAAAGGGAACACTTTGTTTCTGAAAAAGGATCTAATGCTTTCCTGGCGTATATGAAGAATAAACTCTTCTCGGGCTTCCAGCCAGGTACAGGTATCGATTTTACCTGACATTTTGATGACAAACTCTGCCATCTTCATCAGGGATGATGCTTTGGCATGTCTAGTCCAATGGTATTTATGCCCCTGTCTTCCATCCCTCCTGGTTGGTTAGTCCTTATCCAATCAGGTTTCTGCTGTCCCATCTTGTTTATAATTGAATTACATTTCTGCATTATAGAAAGACCTTCATCTTTGTTAAAATTCACTTCCTCTAGTTTTAGTTCAATGGCTCCCTTTACCAGGCGGTCCCAAAAGCCATTGGCGTAGCACAGTAGTTTTGTGCCATCGAAGTCAATCCTATGGCCTTTGCGAGTGCAATGTTCTATTACTGCCGATTTCTCCGGGTAACCCAAACGGATGCACTTCCTGTGCTCCTTGATGTGGGTTTCCACTGTATTCACTGGGAATCTCGTAAGTACCAGCCATCCTGAGTCCCAGGTCATATTTGACCTGCATACACTGTGATTTGAGCTTCCTTCTGGGTTTGTGGAAGGTATTAATTCTGCATTTCTTCAGGATCCTGGCAATCCTTCCAGGAACTGTGGAAATATAGGGAAGACAGCTGGTAGTGACAGGTTCCTCCTCAATGTTAGATTTCCTGGGTTGTCCATCAGTCCTTTTAAGGGCCCGATTGATTTTCTTCATCTTGTGGCCATTCTGAGAGAACTTTGTGCATAATCATCTTATTTCCTCGTGGAGACTCTCTGGGTCCAAAATAGTTTTTGCACGGTTAACCAAAGTAGAAAGAACTGTGCTACTTTGGGAGGCGTGACACTGGCTGTTACTGTTGAGGTGTAAGTCCGTGTGAGTGGGTTTCTGATAGATGCCATGTCCGAGGCTACCATCCAGTTTCCATCGTCTTAGAATGTCCAGAATGGGAGGCAACATTCTTCTCCATCTCCATCGTAAATTGAATGTTTTGATGTATGCTGTTCTGATGGCTGTGGAACTGGAATCCATGAGAGACACTACGAAGGTATCATCGACATATATGAAGAAGCATTTAGGGCATAAGGGTGATGAATTCAGACCCCTCTTGTCAAAGTCTCCATGTAGAAATTAGCAATAGCCTGTAAACTGCATAGGTCCAGGAGGACTTATCAGGTTATCCATGATGGGAATTTCCAGCCTCTTGCGGGACATAACGTGCTCTCTTGCCTCGCTGGCTGACTGACATCACTTGCTGCTAGCACCTTCTGTACTCATGCAGTCTTTTTCTTTGTCACTAGCATTTATTCCTCAGTAGCGCACAGTGTCCATGCACTCTCCATGTTTAGACCTCACGCCAACTTCTAAAACCATGTTTGCTCTTGGTAGAGCAAACATTGTGGGTAAAAGCTAGAACATTTTACTTACAGTAACGGATTTAGATCTACACTGAGCGTGTGCAACCAACTCACCAATGTCGTTTCCCATTCCATGTTGAACAGCCTGCATTGACCACTGGGAAATGAAGTTCTTTATTATGTATGCACATAAGAACACAAGTCGGATTAGTAATTTAATGGAATTAGGCAAATATTGGCTTGTTCCCTTTTGAAATAATGTCATGGAATTGTTTGTATTCACTATGGGGCAACAAGGTCTCAGACTGTTGTCCTACCTGAAAGGTCACAACTCCAGTGGTGTAACATTTCCTCAGTATTGCACCATTACGTCAACCTATTTTTATGTAAAAGCATTTGGAGTGGGGCTTGAACTGGCAATGTTTTCCATTTAGGGACAACTGTAATTTAATGAGGCATAGATGCCATCTCTGTGCAATTTTTAAATGGCAGACTGGATATGGATCTTATGAAAAGATCAGCAAAGATCTTGCCAAATAATGGATGTTTTGGAGATACCCCAGTTGGTATATATCCGGAAATATCTATCAGTAAAAGATGTATTAATAGCAATTTTCTGCCTTTAAAAATGAGAGAAATATGAGAGTTTACCATTCTTATCTTTCCAGTGGGAAAACCTAGCTTGCGAAGAAGGCATCTTAGGCTTGAGCTCAGAGCATAAACTTAAAGAGCCTACAGGAATGTAAATATTTGCATAATACTCAAAATTCAAGTCAAATTGAATAAAATTTAGAGGGTCACATTTACTGAACTGCAACAATTTTCCTTAATTTTTTTTTAGCCATCTTTTATATTTTTCATTCTAGCTCTGGGCTTTCTTTCTTAGTTCACACTTTGAAAGGAGAATTAATGGGAATGCACAGTCCTATACAAACTCAACATAAATACAAACAGAGATGTGAAAAATAACAAAAACCCTAGACTCACCTGGAACTCCTGAATGGTACATGCTTTAGGCTGAACACAAAACCATTGCTATTCCCCACTACTGGGGAATCTGCCCAGTAAAACGTGCCAAGTTAGACTTAATACAAGAACAGTGACTCCATTCATTTCAATGGGGATTCAAGATTGTTTAACGTCATTTCCAGTGCACAAGTGTAAAGGAGAACGAAATAATTGTTACTCTGCATCCGATGCAGCATAAAAACAAACATAAAGAACTTGATAAAAACACAATAAATATTAATATATAAGATAGCTTATACACATAAATTAATTGCATGTACATAAAGTGACCGTACATAAGGGGGCTTTGACAGGAAATTATAAAGTTGTGGTGGTGAGGTAGTGGGTAGAGCTGTTGATCAGCCTTACTGCTTGGAGAAAGTAACTACTTTTGTGTCTGTTGGTCCTGCCGTGGATGATATGTAGTCTCCTCCCTGATTGCAGTGGGACAAACAGTCCATGTGCTGGGTGGGTGGGATCTTTCGTGATACTGCTGGCCTTTTTCCACACCTCTCTGTATATACTATCTCCTTGACTGTGGAAAGGCTACTGCCAGTGATGTACCGGGCAGTTTTGCTTCTCCATTGTAGAACCTTCCTATCTGTTGCAGTGCAGGTTCTGGACCATGCAGTGAAGCAGCATGCTGGGTTGCTCTCCACCATACTTTTGTAGAAAGTTGTGACTCTTCATGTGTACAGTCCAGGTCTCTTCAGCCTCCTCAGAAAATAGAGCCATTGCTGAGCTTTTTTTTTTGATTTTGTTGAATGCGTTTTGCGACCATGAGAGGTTGTGTGAGATGTGCACTCCCAGGAGTTTGAAACTGCTCACAGCTTCCACTCTCATGCCACCGATGTAAAGGGGGGTGTGAGTGGTGCAAGTTCTCCTGAAGTCAATGACCATTACCTTTGGTTTGTTGACGTTGAGGAAGAAGTTACTTGCCTGTCAGGTAGCTGATTAAGTTATAGGTCATTTACTTTTTCTACACTAATAGAATTTATTTAAATGACTTTTCAACTTCTTAATATTTTCAAGAGATTTATTTTATTTGCTTTGAATGTCTTCATGAAGGTTCACTGTTTTCAAACAATCATCTCTCGTGCTCCAGACGGCCATTGAATGACATAATATGTTGCATTTATATAGTATCCCAAAGCTTGCAATCTTTTTTAAAATTAGTTTTAAAATCTGGCATTGTTGGCAAGGCCAACATTTATTGTGAAACCTTAATTGCCTTTGAGAAGGTGGTGGTGAGTTGCTTTCTTGAACTACTGAAGGTATTTCTACGTGTTTGTTTCATACAGATTTACAGAGCCAGGAACAACAGAGGGCTGGTGAATAAACAGAATAAGGTGAGGCTTGTAATGGATTCTTCAAGTTGAGGAGTTCACATGGATCTGGTGACCCTGTTCTTTGTGGTGGTGGAGATTGTTGTTTCAGGAGGTGCTCTCAGAGTAGCCTGGGTGAGTAAATACAGTCTATTTTCCAGGTGGAAGACACAGAGATTCCTGTGGATTAATTAGAGGGAATACACTTTTAAGGTGGTGGATGGAGTGCAAATCAATTGGGATGGTCTGTCCTGTATATTGTTGGGTTTCTGTAACTGTATTTCAGAAACTTTTGCCTGTAGCTCAGCTTTAAGTTTCTTCTTTTGCTCATAGACACATTTTAAAAGCAGTCATGCTTTCATCCATGCTCAATTGTCCACAAGTAGACTCACAAATAAGGTTTACAAAAAAAGAAATCAATTAGTTCCAAGACCTTGGCCTTGTGCAGTTGGATCCTGGATCTCCTCACTTGTAGACCCCAGTCAGTTTGGATTGGCAACAACATCTCCTCCATGATCTCCATCAGCACAGGGGCACCAGAGGGCTGTGTGTTTAGCCCCTGCTCTACTCACTTTACACCTACGACTGTGTGGCTAAGCACAGCTCCAACACAAATTTCAAGTTTGCTGATGACACCACTGTTGAGGGCTGAATCAAAGGTGGTGATGAGCCAGCATACAGAAGGGAGATTGAAAATTTGGCTGAGTGGTGTCATAACAACAATCTCTCACTCAATGTCAGCAAGACCGAGGAATGGATTGTAGACTTCTGGGGAGGGAAACCTGAGGTCCATGAGCCAGTCCTCACCGGAGGACAAAGGGGGAGAGGGTTGGCAACTTTAATTTCCTGGGTTTACTATTTCAGAGAATCTCTCCTGGACCTAGCACGTAAGTGCAATTGTGAAGAAAGCACGGCAGTGCCTCTACTTCCTTAGGAGTCTGTGGAGGTTCGGCATGACCTCTAATACTTAGACAAACTTCAATAGATGTGTAGTGGAGAGTGTACTGACTGCTGCATCACGGCCTTGTATGGAAACACCAATGCCTTTGAACAGAAAATCCTACAAAATGTAGTGGATTCTGCCCAGTACATCATGGGTAAATTATTCCAAACCATTGAGCACATGTACATGAAATGCTGTTGTAGGAAAGCAGCATCCATCATCAAAGATCCCTAACACCCAGGAAATGCTCTCTTCTCACTGCTTCCATATGGAGGAAGGCACAAGAGCCTCAGGACTCAAATCACCAGGCTCAAGAACAGTTACTAACCCCCCCCCCCCAACCATCAGGCACTCGAATATA
The DNA here is from genome assembly GCF_048418815.1 of Hemitrygon akajei. NCBI lineage: Eukaryota > Metazoa > Chordata > Chondrichthyes > Myliobatiformes > Dasyatidae > Hemitrygon > Hemitrygon akajei. Next base: position 31,725,189 of record NC_133145.1, read on the forward strand.
AGGGGTTAAATAGATTCACTTACCCCATCATTCAGATGTTTCCCACAACCAATGATCTCACTTTAAGGATTCTTTATCTCATTATCTTCTATTCTTGTTATTTGTTGCTATTTGTTTATATTTGAATTTGCAGTTGATCTTTCACTGATCCTGTAACAATTACTGTTCCATAGATTTGTTGAGTACACCCACAGGAAAATGAATCATTGGATTGTATATGGTGACATATATGTACTTTTATAAATAAAGTTTACCTTAAACTTTGAAATTTCAGCCAAGGTGAAGGCACAAATGGGATGTCGATAAATAGAAAAAGGAGGATCAAAAAGTGAGGTCTTCAAAAATTGAAATTAAATCATGAAAACATTGAAGGTGAAGCCTAAAAACTGTGCCCTTGGTAACTGTTCAAACTGAATTATTTTTGAAAAGAAAGGACCAAAAATATCTTCTGAATTTAGAAACTGGTACCTTTATTGAACCCTGAGTACATGCAATTTCAAACAGCAGCTCCATTGCTACTGTGTGAAAACTAATCCCATAATTATGATTAAATATTAATAAAGTTAGCTCTATCCAAATACTCTGAATGGAAAGTTATACCTTCCTGAGAATCAAGTTATTCATAGGGAAGCTAAAAGCTGCACTCAATGTACAGTAAATGGTATCTGAGCAAATTTAAAGAAACATTGCACCATACATTGAAATGAAATGCTTAATTAGTTGAATCCTAAAAAGAAAAGGTAAGACATCAACTCCTTTGCTTGCACTTTCGGAAACAACTCTATTTCTACCTTTAATATCTTTATTTTCCCCTTTCAGGGTTCTTTTGAAGACCCTGACCTGGAGTTACACGCAGGCTTCGGTTCTTTGCGGGAATGGGACCCGTTCTCGCGGCTCCCCGACTGGCCGTTATTCGACATGCCAAGGGTTCGGCCTGAGAGTCTCGATCGTGTTCGGAAGCCTAAGATCTCAGGGCTCTGGAGACGGGCGGATCGAGGGTCGGTGTCATGGCCGGAGACTCATGTTTCGTCAGGGAGGCCGGAAAATCTTTCGCTGTGGGCCCGAAGACCCGAGGTCTTTGCAATCTTTGGATACAGAGCTCGATAAAAGCGACAAAAAGGACTTTTGACATAGTAAACCAGTGGGTTGTTGTTACGCCTCCTGCTCACTGTGAGAATGAAGGACACCTCCCTCTCCTTTGCCAGGAAGAGAGAGAACCCGTGCTTTGACAAATGTCGGATGAAATGCGAAGCCTTTGGGGTAACTTTGGTCTGTGTCTTTCCAATTGCTTAGCACACACTTGGCTCAGTGACGGTATTGATGCATTTTTTCTGCCTGTGGGGGGGAGTGGGGTCATTGCTTGCTGCCACTTACACACAGGAGGGGGGAGCTGGGGGGGGACTTTGGGGTTCTCATGTTTAACTGTCATTCTCATGTTTAACTTCTCTGCTTTCACGGACGTTTGCGAAGAAAAAGCATCTGAGGATATATATTGTATACATTTCTCTGTCATTAAATTCGAACTTTGAAGAGTCCGGAATGAACCTAGTGATGCACCATCAATTACTCTCGGAGACGGGAGGTGAACGATAGGCTTTTATTAGCAGCAGAAGTCACCACAACATCTTGGAGACTGAGGGAGGAGCAGTGCCTCCAATCGCCTTTATACAGGGGTCTGTGGGAGGAGCCACAGGAGCAATCAGCAGAGGGGCGTGTCCAGACAGGTATACACATAGTTTACCACATTCACCACCCCCCCCCTTTGTTTTAAAAGAGAGTCCCCATGGGGCGAAGTTTCTTACAAGTATATTTACAGGTTAAGTCTATCAGGTGGTCGAGTCTGTTGCTGCGATCTACGTAGCACCGGCTGTGATTGCACAGGTGCCGGTGGTGATTGCACCGGAGACATTGGTTGTGCTGGTTCCGGCCTGACTGGAGGTGTCAGCCCACTAGGCATCAGTGATCCCTCATGCGTGTGCGAGGCGCCCGGTACGGGAGTGTCGTGAGGAGTCTGAGTAGGGCTTGGTGTGCGTGATGTCTCGTGGGTATATACATCGGTGGGTACGGGGTTCATAGTCACCGTGGAGTGTTCGAGGTAGGGGTCTGGTGCTCCTGTGGGCGCCAGGTCGCGGACGGAGACCGTGTCCTCCCGCCCATCAGGTAAGACCACGTAGGCATACTGGGGGTTCGCATATAGTAGGTGAACATTCTCGACCAGCGGGGAGTATTTATTGCTCCGCGTATGTTTCCAGAGCAGCACTGGCCCTGGGGACGTCAGCCAAGCCGGTAGGGTGGTCCCAGTGGCAGACTTCCTGGGAAAAGAAAAGAGTCGCTCATGAGGGGTGGCATTGGTGGACGTACATAACAGGGAGCGGATGGAGTGGAGTGCCTCGGGGAGGACCTCCTGCCAGTGAGAGACCGGCAATCCCTTTGACCTAAGGGCTAAGAGTGTGGCCTTCCACACAGTGGCATTCTCCCTCACCACCTGTCCATTTCCCCGGGGGATTATAGCTCGTGGTCCTACTAGTAGCAATGCCCCTAGCCAGCAGGTACTGGCGCAGCTCGTCGCTCATAAACGAGGACCCTCTAACACTGTGGATATAGCAGGGATATCCGAACAGAGTGAAGAGCTGGCACAGGGCTTTTATGACGGACGTGGCAGTGGTATCAGGGCAGGGGATGGCAAAGGGGAACCGCGAGTACTCATCGATTATGTTGAGAAAGTAGACATTGCGGTCGGTGGAGGGAAGGGGGCCCTTAAAGTCGACACTCAGTCGCTCAAAGGGGCGGGTGGCCTTGATAAGTTGCGCCTTGTCAGGACAGTAGAAGTGCGGTCTGCACTCAGCGCAGACTTGGCAGTCCCTGGTCATCGTCCTGATGTCCTCAAGGGAGTAAGGCAGGTTCCAGGCTTTCACAAAATGGTAAAGTCGGGTGACCCCCGGGTGGCAAAGATCTGCATGGAGGGTGTATAGCTGGTCGAGCTGCGCGCTGGCACACACTCCCCGGGATAGGGCATCAGGGGGCTCATTGAGCCTTCCAGGCCGGTACAGGATATCATAGTTGTAGGTGGAGAGTTCTATTCTCCACCGCAAAATTTTATCATTTTTGATTTTGCCCCGCTGTTGGTTGCTGAACATGAACACAACTGAGCGCTGGTCGGTCAGCAAGGTGAATCTTTTGCCGGCGAGATAGTGCCTCCAGTGCCTAATAGCTTCCACTATGGCCTGGGCTTCTTTCTCCACCATGGAGTGCCGAATTTCAGAGCCTTGAAGGGTACGAGAAAAAAATGCTACTGGCCTGCATGCCTGATTGAGGGTAGCAGCCAGCGCGAAGTCGGAGGTGTCACTCTCTACTTGGAAGGGAATGGTCTCGTCCACCACATGCATCGTTGCTTTGGCAATGTCCCCTTTAATGCGGCTGAAGGCCGCGCGGGCCTCGGCAGAGAGGGGAAATGTGGTAGACTTGACCAGGGAGCGGGCCTTGTCTGCGTAGTGGGGGACCCATTGGGCGTAATAGGAAAAGAAGCCCAGGCACCGTTTGAGGGCTCTGAGGGTGGTGGGAAGAGGGAGTTCCAACAGGGGGCGCATACGGTCGGGGTCAGGGGCAATGACCCCGTTCTCCATGACATACCCAAGGATAGCAAATTGGGTGGTTCCAAACACACACTTGTCCCTGTTATAGTTGAGGTTAAGAGCTTTGGCCGCTTGGAAAAATCGTTGGAGGTTGGTGTCGTGATCCTGTCAGTCGTGACCGCAGATGGTGATGTCATCCAGATATGGGAATGTGGCCTTCAGTTGGCACTGGTCCACCATCCGGTCCATTTCCCTCTGGAAGACAGAGACACCATTCATGACACCGAAGGGGACGTGCAGGAAGTGATAGAGCCTGCCGCCCGCCTCGAAGGCGGTGTAGGGGCAGTCCTCTGGGCAGATGGGGAGCTGATGGTAAGCGGATTTCAGATCTATGGTCGAGTACACCTTGTACTGAGCTATCTGGTTGACCATATCCGCGATGTGGGGTAGGGGGTACGCGTCAAGCTGCGTGAACCTATTGATGGTCTGTCTATAGTCCATGACCATCCTATTTTTCTGGCCGGTCCGAATAACGACCACCTGGGCCCTCCAAGGATTTGTGCTTGGCTCAATGATCCCCTCCCTGAGCAGCCACTGCACCTCTGACTGAATGAAGGCCCTGTCCCCTGCGCTGTACCTCCTGCTTTTAGTTGCCACAGGTTTACAGTCAGGGGTCAGGTTGGTGAATAGCGGTGGGGTGGGATCTTGAGGGTGGAGAGGCTGCAAGTGGTGTCTGTAGCGCGGCCGTTGGCATGGTGCTGGGCGGGATGTGCGGGTCAGTGTGTGTGTGTGTGTGGTCAGTAGCGGGGTATATGACGAAGTCCCACAGAACTGAGGATTTCTGACAGTGATTGGTGGGAGGGGCCCGTCATACTCCATTGTCACGCTTTTCAGGTGGCTCTGGAAGTTGAGCCCCAATAGCACAGGCGCGCACAGTTGAGGCATGACCAGTAACGCAAAGTTCCGATATTCTGTGCCCTGCACAGATGTTGCTACACAACCCCCCCGGATGTCTGTGGAATGCGACCCAGAAGCCATGGTGACCCTCTGGCTTACCGGCCGTGTCACGAGTCCGCAGCATTGCACTGGGTCCGGGTGAATAAAATTCTCAGTGCTGCCCATGTCAAACAGGCAGCTAGTCCTGTGCCCCTCCACCAGGATGTCCATCATTGACCTTGCGAGCTGGTGCGGAGTGCTCTGGTCGAGGGTCACGGAGGCCAGAGTTGCATCGCCGTCCAGGTGCCCGGTAAGCACCCGTGGGTTGGAGGCGGGGCGAGGTGGCGCCGACAAAGATGGGTGCCCCCATGCCTCGCATGCGGCAGGCAGGCAAGATGGCGGTAACCAAGATAGCTCCCCCCATGCCTCGCACAAGGCGGGCAGGCAAGATGGCGACCCCTATGCCTCGCACGCAGCACTGCTCGACCCCACTCATAGTTTGGACTTACAGACCTTGGCGAAGTGGCCCTTCTTCCCGCAGCTGGAGCAGGTAGCTTCTCGGGCCAGGCAGCGTTTTCGGGGGTGCTTTTCGAGTCCGCAGAAGTAACACTGCGCGGACTTACGACTGGCAGCAGCTGTGGTCGATTCGCCGGGTTGCGGGGACTTCACGGACTCACGACTGGCAGCAGCCGAGATCGATTCGCCGGTGGGTTGCAGGGTCTGCAGCGTCCACGGGGCCGGCGGGAGATCGTGCGCCTGGAGAGCATCAGTGTTGTGCAGAGCAGCCTCCAGCGTGTCAGCCAGCTCGATTGCCGAATGTAAGGTAAGATCGGCATTTTCCAGCAGCCGCTGGCGCACGTACACTGACCTGATCCCCGTAACGAAGGCGTCTCGTACCAGGAGCTCTGCATGCTGTTCCGCTGTCAGTCGCCTGCAGTCGCAGGCCCGCACGAGTGTCTGTAGGGCCCGGACAAACTCAGCGCTCGACTCTCCGGCCCGCTGTCGCCGCGTCACTAAGCGATGTCTTGCGTAGACGGTGTTCACCTGCCGCAGGTATTGTCTTTTGAGGGTGTCCAGTGCCCCTTGGTAGGTTGGCAGGTACCTGATTAGGGAGTAGACCCGCGGACTGACCCTGGAAAGGAGAATTTTGTGCATCGTTGCAGGCTCGGTCACATGAATCTCTTCCAGATATGATTGGAAGCATGCAAGCCAGAGTTCAAAAGCGATGCCGGCTTCCAGAGATTGAGGGTCAATATCCAATCTGTCGGGTCGTAAAATGCTCTCCATGTTTTAAAATTGCTGCTAATAAAATTGATGCACCATCAATAACTCTCGGAGACGGGAGGCGAACGATATGCTTTTATTAGCAGCAGAAGTGACCACAACATCTCGGAGACTGAGGGAGGAGCAGTGCCTCCAATCACCTTTATACAGGGGTCTGTGGGAGGAGCCACAGGAGCAGTCAGCAGAGGGGCGTGTCCAGACAGGTATACACATAGTTTACCACACCTAGACATCAATGTAGTTAAGTATTATAGCCACCCGGTATGAGAAATATCTGTAATTAATAGAGTGGAATCTGTTCATATTGTTAATATCTAATTTTCTATCAACTGTACCTGTCACCTGTTTTTCTGCCCTGCTTCAAAATGTTAAATAATGTTTGTCCTTAGATGGATAACTTACCCCATCTGTGAGGCCAGAATGAAGATTTACAAAGTGTTCGCAATGCATCGATGCTTCCTTAGCAGTTACTTTGCACTTCACCTCAAGAGCACTGCTCCATGGGCATCCCAATGTCCTTAAAGGACAGGCAAGGTGAGATGCTGATTCACTTTGCAGTTAAACATTTTAATTATGTTCCTTACTGCGGACAGCTAGTGAGCAATGCAAACAAGAATGCAATCATCTTCAATAAATCTTCAATGATAGGAGCAGAGAGATATAGAGCTAAACACTCAGCCCTTGATCTGGATCCAGATTTATGAATCTGCATTCTTGTCACATCAGCCCTAGGCCTGGTCTCAATTTTCAATATGCCTATGCTTATAGATATCCTTATTCATATATACATATATAATGAGGAACCAATCATTGTCCGTACAAATGCATTGATCAATTTCCAGACTAGTTCTATGGCACTTTGCAGCAGAGAAAAAGGCCACTCAGCCCAAAGGCCCAATGGAAGACTTCATGCTCCACGTGAATCTCTTCCCATTTTATTTCTTTCTACTTTATCAATATTTTCTATTTTTATTGGAAATGTATCTAATTACCTTCCTTCTACTTCAACTAATCACAATAAAATTCCACTCTTATCAATCTCTAAATAAATAAATTTATCATGAATTCCTTGTTGATTTGGTAATGACTATTTTATATCTTAAAATTTTGTTCCAAGGACAAATTTCCTACAGCTTTTCTGAATTTAAAAGGTCACCTTCCAGACAATCCAGCCTTTCTTGTTAGGAGTGATTGTACAGAAAATGCTACATTGTTAATGTCAACCGTCATAACGAACTATATATTCTATGTAAATTTCTCTTTTCAGTTTTTAATAATCCTCTTTCCAGTAAGTATGTTAAATGCAACACATACAAAATGCTGGAGGAACTCAACAAATTAGGCAGCATCTATGGAGATGAGTAAACAGCTGATGTTTCAGGCTGAGATTATTCTTCAGAACTGGAAAGGAAGAGGGAAGATGCCAAAATAAAAAGGTGGGGTGTGGTGGAGAGGATAGCTAGAAGCTGATAATTGAAGTCAGGTCGGTAGGAAAGATACAGGGCTGGAGGGGAAGGAATCTGATAGGAGTGCAGAGTGGACTATTGGAGGACCCAGTGATAATTATGCTGAATGCCAATTTGTAATGTATTGGTTATTGTATGACTTATTCCTTACCTACTTCTCTGACAACTATTCTTCTCCATTATATTAGGTCATGCCTTCCATATTTTGCCTTTAATCCTTATGACAATGCTTCCATCATGCTTTAGAAATGCTAAGCTGTAAGTCACATGTAATAACTTCGATTTCTTACATATTGTAATAGTAAGAATTTTTATTTAAATCATTATTTAATTCAGATTATTTCATCGGACTAATGGATGTAAGTTTTCTGACTTGTAGTGAACATAAATATTATTGTAAGTAATTTAAGTTTATAAGCTTAACATATTGAATGTTCACTGACATTATAAAACTCTGTATTACAATTTTGTTTTACTAATAAGATATTTTGTACCTGGAACTTCTGAACAGCTACTTCACTGCCACCAAATCACTTCGTGAAACAACAGACTAAACACTGAAATTTTTGCTAATCCCAGCAATGGGAAATATACCCACTGAGTCTGTACCAAGTTGGACCTGTCAAAAGAGCCATTCACTTCATTGGAGAGGAATAACTGTCAGTTAACTAGGTAATGAATATGTCAAAGGAATTAACTTGGTTTATTAAATGCATTTGAAACGTATTAATAATTGTAATTTATTACTTAATTATAATATTTTATAAAGATTTAATTTTTCCAAATTTCAGCAATATTCAGAAATGTTTTGATATTTTTGATAACCTGTTAAGGTGGCTGACAATTCTTATTCATCATGCCTATAGGTTTCCTTCAGCACTGACGGGAGATGAGATTTATATCCAAATGACTGTCCATTAGTTAGAGTCTTGCTGATGAGGATCAGTACAATTTCTACATGGAAGTTAGCATGGTCCTTTTTGTCAAAGTAAGTACAGACCTAGCAAGTAAATAGGAGGCAAGCCCAGATGACTTTAGTTGCTGGAATGTCCTTGCTAGGAATTTCTAGGCACTATATTTTAATGGAATTTTTGTTCCATTATATGATCAGTAAGACTATAACTTTGAAAACTATTTCTGTTGTTATTTTCCATGCTGCAGAGCATTTGACATTTAGTAATGAATTGTCATAAAGATCAAATAATTTCACAAGGTTTTATTGCTCTGCGTCTTCCAAAAAGTCTGATTTCATAAGGACACCTGAACTTTTAATATGTTCCAAGGGTAGATTGAAAACTTTGCATTCACTGTAAGTTCTGAAATCTAAAATGTTACTCTACAAAATAAAGCATCGCATAATCAAAAGGACAGAGTCATAGTCTCTCTCTCTCTCTCTCTCTCTCCCTCCCTCCCTCTCCCCACCCCCCCCCCCCCCCCCCGAGGCGATGCGGAACATTGTAACATCAGTATCTCCGTTCTTCTTGTTGTAGGAGCAACCTCTGTCTCTCCCTCGCTAGTGAGAGAGAGACTGTCTGAGATACCAAAGTTTTTTTGATGGAATCTAGATCACGGTCTCTTTGGGGGCTTTGCTATTGGGTGCATGATGGGGAGGGTTGTTGTTTTTGCTGCTGCAAGTGGTGGGGGGTGGGTTAGTACTTTTGCTGCTTCTTGCACATGGGGGGGGAGTCTTCTGATGTTTCTGTCATTCATTCTTTGTTTTTCTTTTGGTTCATGTTTGTCTGTGAAGAGTACGAATTTCAGGTTGTATATTGTATACATTCGCTGATATTAAATTGAACCACTGGATCATTCTGAATCAGTCAATGTGAACATTATATATGAAAGATTCACAATTGGCCTGAAGGCAAATTATATATCAGGATGAGGAAATGAGGGGTAGGGTGCTGAGACAAATCGGGGTGAAACTTATGGATCACTTGGCAAGTGATTTTGGGATAGGGATAGTGTCAGCTGGAGAGATTATCTGAGAAACTCAGTAGCAGGGGCAGTGGGTGAGAGAAAACACTAAGATTAGAACTTTAAAGAAGATCTGCCTGGAAATCCGCATGTGTCACATGCAGAAGGATCTACATTTAATTTAAGGAAGTGCAAAATAGACATTGAGAATTTTAATAAATACATTACACCAACAGTTTTAGATTTCCAAATTTACTTGATGATTACATTTTGACAAAAAGAATCATATTTTTTGTAATAAAAATACAAAATGTTGAACAGGTCAGGGAGCATCTATTAAGAGAGAAGTCAAGCTAATGCTTCTGGCCAAACTATTCCTACATCTGATAGAAGTCCATCATCCTGTTCCACCCTCCCTTCCCATAGATCCTGCCTGACTTCTTGAGTACTTGTAGGTTTTTCTGTTTGTATTTTAAATTTCCAGAAACATTTTGTTTTGGTTCACATATTATTTATTCTATTGATATAATTGGTTTCATTTTGTACATACATTCATAAACTATTTTTATCAGCATAGTGACTTTATGTTAGTCTGTAGCCTTTTCCGACAAGAGCCAACCTTGAAGGTGGAAAGTTGTCAAATATCTCCAGTTGCTGGAGAGACATGGAAGCAGCTCGACTGTGGTGGAAACTGGAAATAAGTAATCCAGCCACTCTGATATTACTTCATCAATCTAGAATATGGTTCCAATTTGAACTGAAGGAGCTTTCCTCCAGGTTTCACAAAATATTCCAGTACATTACCAAAGACCGAGGTTTTTTTCTTTTTCTTCAGCCACTGTTCTAAACCCATAACCACATCCTCCAGATGTCTTATTTATGGACTAATTATAGCAAAATCCAATTTCTACTGCAGAAAACTAGCAACATTTTGTGGAGCTCCATTCTAGCAGTCATGGTTTGTCATTAAGTAGATAATAAGTGGGTTGTGAAATCCTCCGGGTGTACCACTTGCTGAGACTCCCTGCACATTTGCTGAAAGGAGAACTTGAATGCTTGCAGCCCTACATAGTTAGAGGTTGTTTCAAGTCACTGTACATTGCCTTCCGCTATCTCTGTTATAAGAGAATGGAAAGATGCAACCAATTTGAAATAATTCTTTGAAATTTATTTTGTCCAGGACCCTGGAAGAACTTCATTTTCGAATAATGCAGTAGGATCTTTAATGTCCATCCGAGATGCTAGACTGGAGGTCACTTTAACATCACCTCCAAAAACATCACTTGTCATCTCAGACATTTTCTCAACTACTGAACAGAAGTGTGAACCTATATCAAATGATTAAATCTCTAAAATGTGGTTTGAACCTGTAAACTTTCAGAATGAGAAGCTGAAGTGCCAGTTTTGCCGATATTGCAGCAGTTTGATCACCCGTTCAAGAAAGTTCCCACATGTTCATTGTTGTGTGGAAAATTTGGGGTAGAAACAATGTGATTTAGTGTCAGCCAATGACTACTTAAACAGAAAGACAGAGAAGCAGACCGCGCAAGACATTATGGAATGGAATAAAATATGATAAAATAAATCATGATGGTTGTTGGAACATTTGTAGGATAATTTGAAATGTTATCTGTGATTCAGCATCTACATTCATTTCTTTGGGAATAAGAGAGTTGGCAGCTTACCCAGCACGTAGATGCAATCACAAAGAAGGTGTGGCAGTAACTTCATTTTCTTACAAAGTTAAGGAAGCTCAGCTGCCCTCCAAACATTTTAACAAACATTTTAATTTTACTGATGTACCATTGAACATATCCTGACCAGTTATGTCATGATCTGACATGGAATTTCAAATGTACATAAAAATAAGAAGCTGCAAAGAGTGATGGACGTGGTCTAATGCATCATGGGCACTCACTCCCTACCAGGAGTAGTATCTACAGGTGGCACTGCTTCAAGAAGGCATCATCAATGATCCTCACCATGCCATCTTCACACAGCTACTATTGGGCAGGAGGTAGCGAAGCCTGAAGACCCACACCACCACATTCAGGGACAGCTACTTCACTGGGACCAATCACTTCTTGAAACAACAGGAACAACCTTAATTACCGTAGATTCCGGACTACAGAGCGCACCTGATTTTAAGCCGCTGGCTCTAATTTTAGAAATAAAATCATTTTTTTAATTGTACAGGCCGCATCGGATTTTAGGCCGCACCAGATTTTCGGCCGCAGGTGTCCCACGTTGTAATATGAGATATTTACACAGAAAGATATTACACGTGAGGATTTTTTTAACTTTTAATTAAATCCATATGGTAACAAAAACAAATACATATTGCAAATGCTTTTTTTCGAACCGTGCCCGTACGCGGCTACTTTTAAATATACGTTGCGTATACTTCTTTACTGAACAACATTCCAATATCTCCTAACGACTGGTAAAAAATATATATACTGCAGCCTACCAGGAAAAGTTATTGATACCTTTAACTTAAAAGCAGAGTTCGCTCAGATCCAAAGCCGCTCGCGTAATGCGCTCCCTCCCTCCGTCCCGTTTCATCGCAAACGGCATTTTCCCACAAGACACCGCGAAACCGGGTGTGACGTCATAGCATCCCGCGATGTAGTACAGAAAACAAATATAGTTTAAACTAAGTAGGGTAGGTAGCACAATGCTTCGAGTGTTTTCCATGTTGATGAGGGTGAGTACAAATGACTGATTTACAATAATTTAATTGTGAAAGTGCGCTTGATTTATCGTACAATTTCATTGGACCTCTGTGAACTACTCATCAATTTTATTGGTCTACTGTTACGAGGCAAAATGTTTACGAGGCGGCATGAAAAAAATCATGCATTAGCCGCTTCGAATTATTGGCCGCAAAGTTCAAAGCTGTTCAAAATGTGGGAAAAAAGTAGCGGCTTAAAATCCGGAATCTACGGTAATTACAGTTCAGCAACTCAATGACTACTTTTGCAGTAACATGTATTTTGCTTTTTTGTGGTAATTTTATTCTATCTTGAATAGTTTATGGTTAATTTATGTTGTTTTTTTGCGAATACTACTTATATGATTCAATGTGCCTATGATGCTGCCACATGGAAGTTTTCCATTTCGCCTGTTAATAAATGTGCATATGACATTAACCCAACTTTGACTGTGATAAGGCAATGATTCTTTTGAAGAACATTATGAATACAAATATGTGTGATTCAGAAGAGACTTATTCTTCTGAAGCACATCAACAGAATTTTACTCTATTGTCATTTAGTACTTGTTAACTGAGCTGGTGATTATTATTCATTGAAACAGTTGTCAAGCAGTTAATCCCAAGTAATAAAGTGTTTGAAAGTTGACTGAACTGTTGTTCATAACTTCCATGGAAATCCAATTGGCTATGCATGGTTTAGAAGCCATATATGATACTTACCTTTATGAACCATTAGTATAAGAGCAGGAAGGTGATTGTAGAACAGTATAATGCATTAGTAAGCTACCACACTTTAGTAATGATTGTGAGGTCATGGAAAAGTTACGGGGAGATTTATCAGAATGGAATAAGGTCAAGAAGCTTTAGTTACACCCAAGACCACGGCAAAAATTAATTGGCAAGTGCTAGAAGGGGAATAAAAACCTTTTTCATAATTTTTTTCTGGAATTTGGAAGACACCTCATAAAAAGTATTGTGGAATTATGGGAATTCTCAGAGGTAATTGGATATTTCTTGAAATAGATGGATTTTTGGGGAAAAAGGTAGCGTGGGATTAGATGACATGAAACTATGTTGAATAACTATTACAAAGTGTTGACACAGGCATGAAGGGTTAAATGGCCTTGAATATTGTAAAATGGATCATTCTATAAGCCGGGACCTTAAAAACACAAAAAAGCTAAATAATTGAAAATTGTATTACAACTTAGTAAGAATAATAAGGACTTACTTTGTTCTATACACAGTATATCATCATAATATACTGTATCTATAATCCACAAACATCTGATTGATTAATACAATTGTCTGAAACAGTGAGTGATCACAGTACAGTAAATACGTTCCCTTTGAATGCTTTTGTGATTTTGTTCAAGATTCTAAGGAGTCAACAGCTTCCAAAATGTATTAATGACAAATCTCGCATAACATCCCCTTTCAGAAACTACCTCCTGAACCCCAAGGTACTCCACGCATTTTGTTTACACGACTCCACCCTGAATTCTGTCTGTGTACAATGACTCTTTGTGTCAAGGCAATCTAGCCGTGTCCAGTATTTCCATCTCACCGTCTTTCTGTGTCACTTGCAGTTATGCAGTTCCGTTACCTTATTTCGAGTCTCCAGTAACATTGTTATAAGTTTGTGGTACTTCTCTGTACACCCTCCAGTACTTAAACATCAGCCCTGTGATCATTGATAAGTGATAAACATGATTGCTATTGTTTTGCTTACACAGTTCAGCTAAGAGATAATTGCTTTACTTTGTTAACATTGTTCCTTTACTGAGTGGATTTTTTTATTCTCCCTGGAATTATATAGCTCTGCTGAGGTGGGATAGGGACAGGGATTCCTGGCTACCAATATGGGCTGCAGAGCAGACTTGATGCACCAATTAGCCTTTCCATACTGATCAGTTTTAAAGATTACCATGACTTTGCTGAGATCCCAAAATCTTCTTTTAAAAACTATTAATTGTTTCAATACTCTACTTGGAGTAGTTCAAATCATGTCAAATTTTCAATATTAGCAGTTACTTGCTCAACTGATTAATGAGATAAGCAGCATAAACTCAATTATTAATTCAAAAGAAGAATTTATACCTAAGTTCTGTATGTAGAATAACTTTACCTAAAGTTATGAAAAAATAAACACGGACTCTGTTATTGAATAGTTTGTCCAAATAACTCAGCATACTAACCAGCACTTACATACAGGGGTTGGTATTCTTACTTTGACGCATGCCAAAACCAACGAATATGACATTTTGAGGCAAAAAATGTATTTTCTTCTCATTATTGCCAGAATTATGAACCTTGCAGGAGTTTCAGTGCAGGATAGGTCCTGGAAGTATGACAACGTTTAATTAATAGCATGCTGTTAGCATATTGTTACTTTACTGTCACTCAATATCATCTGGAGACCTTAGATTGTAAAACTACAGCCTTCAGACTGCAAAAGCGTGGACTGAAAATATTTAAGATATCCAAAGAATGTTCTTGGTGAATTAAGCAAGTTTAAAAGGAGGAAGGGAAAGAACATTTATGAGAAGTGAAAAAATCAATTTCAACATTTATGAAATAGCAAATTTACATCAGTAGAATACTCAAGTAATATTTCCCTCCTTATTTTCTAGTTTTTATTCTTTTACTTCTCTTACTCTTTTCTTACACTCCTGCCTGGAGCCGAGGAGAGTGAACCGCAGGGACCTGCTATTTTGATGCCAACATTTCTTGTTGAAATTAGAATTTATATTGTGGGTCTAAAAGCAGATGAAGGAAGTTCCTCCATCTCAAAAAATAAATCTACTCAACCTAAAAGTGAGTAGATTTATTATCTTTATATAAAGAGAGAAAATACAGAAAATGTGGAAAATAAATCAACTCACTTTTACGATTTTTTTTGCTGGCCTAGAAGTTTCTATGAGCGTGTGTACCATTTTCTTTAAGTACAGTCAGCAGTGAAAGAAAAAACATCAAAATGGCAGAAGGAATGAAGTGTATTATATGTAGTGTAAATCAAATCACTCTCGCCTCTTAAACCAGTTTAAAAAAACCATTGAACTAAATGAAGCGCAGGACATATCCCCAGATTGAGTCAATCATTCTCAGGATTTTCCAGTAACTGAACACAATACTTATCCACAAAGAGAGTAACATGGTTCTTCTGAGCGCAAAACAAACAAAAGCCAAAGTTTTAAAAATCCACATGTTTATATTCTTAAAAATTTAACTTCTGTGTTTCAGCAAAAGGACAACAGAATCCATGCATTTGTAAATGAATAGATATGAAAAAAATAGAAATATATTGTTGCAAGCCCATGTGGATACCACTAACATCACTGTGAGCAGTTTAGTCAGGCAGCATCTATGGAGAGAGTACCTAAGACTTTAGTACGTGCCATCCCCGGATTACAAACAACCCTCTTATGGAGACCACTTCATACAAATGAGCTGCCATCATATTCTTTGTTATGAAACCAGTAACTGGTTTCACTTACCAGCAAAGATAGATATGTCAGTTGAAGTCCAATGGTACTATTTTCAAAAGTTTTATTAATAAAGGGGCACAAAAATTAAGGTTAATACAAACATTCAGATAACATGCGTCAATACTCAATCTAAAACGCAGGTACATTAATAATCACTCAGAAATAAGCTCTTTCGTTGTCTAGGGTATAATACTGAGTCCAATTGGAAATATAAAGAGTCACTCTGAAGTCTGCAGGCTTTTCCCTTTTGGTTTCACGTGTTGGAGAGAGAGAGAGATAAACGGAAAAACTTGCCCAAAACATCCGTGGAATCAGGGGAGCGATCTTCCCCGTTGTTAGTTAAAAGCGATCTTCCGTTGCTTCTAGCCACAAACTCCGCATTCGGAATTTAACGCACGTGGCTTCCTTCAAAATGGCTTCCCGTTCCCACGGGAAGCGGTATCGTGCTTCTTGGTGTCTCCTTGGTGCGTCTGAGGGTCGTCCTCTTTCAGACCCTTCTTTATACTGCCTCACGGGATCTCAGGTGTCAATCAGGTTGCAGGTGATGCAATCTCTCTCTCAACCAGCCCACTTTGCCCGAGGGCTTTACAATGTCCCTGCGAGTTGGCACGTCTGCAGTTCCCAGGTGTCTCCTGAGAACAATGCCACAGTCGCCAGCTTTTGTCCCAGTGGAATGCGGTATCCAGCACGTCGCTGTCTTTCCATTTCCTGTGTCCATTCGGTATGTCTCTCTCTCTCTCTCTTGCTCTCTCTCGGGTCATTGACCCCCCTTTCACTAGGGCTCTTGCAATTCTCACAAAGGAGGGGGCTGGTTTCATAACATCTTAAATTCAGAAGTCTAACATACATACAAATATCCAGTCTGACAAATGGTAAAATGAGTTTCCTCTCTCTCTCCCTCTCTCTCTCTTTCATTTTTTATAATTGTTCTTTCTTATCTGTCTCTCGTGCTTTTGATCTCATTCATTGCACTACCATCGAGGCATGGGTACCATAGTGGGTGACTTTTGTGTATTTTCAAATTTATGGCCAAAACTTGTTCATTGCCAGGGGATAGCCTATATACAGATCTGTCTTCAGAATAGTCTTCAATATTCTCATTTTTCATTCATTTTTGTGCACAAAAGCAAATCCCTGAGTCTAAATGTATTTATCTTGATGAATCAACTGCACTTTTGAAATGTATTAGTACATTAAAACTATTGATAGAAACATTTTACCTTTAATAAAAAAAATGATAATTCTAGTTAGATGTTAAAGGAGAAAATTTAGAGCAGGAGCCTTTGGCTACTTGTCAATACTCACAAGCAGGTTGTAGAACACCACAGGTTAGCTTGGATCCTGCTAGGAGATGTTGGCAGTTCTGTAGCAAATTTTTGGAGTCACACTGCAGAAATGTCTAAATTTTGAAATTTATCCAGATGGGGAACATACCTTCTGAATGTGGCCTAGGTTGGGTCTAGAGTGGGAGCAATATCTCCACTCAATCGATAGGAAACAAGTATCTATGTGGGACGAGTGAGAGGTATTGCACTTTGGTAGGACCAAACAGGGTAGGTCTTACACAATGAATGTTAAGGCACTGAGGAGTGCGGTAGAACAAAGGGATCTGGGAATACAGGTCCATAATTCATTGTAAGTGGCATCACAGGTAGATAGGGTTGGAAAGAAAGCTTTAGGCGCATTGGCCTTCATAAATCAAGGTATTGAGTATAGGAGACCAGATGCTAGGTTGAACTTGAGTAAGATATTGGTGAGGCCTAATTTAGATATTGTGTGCAGTTTTGGCCACCTACCTACAGGGAAGATGTAAATAAGTTTGAAAGAGTACAGAAAAAACTTGTGAGGGCATTGCTGTGTCTGGAGGACCTGAGCTATAAGGAAAGATTGAATAGGTTAGGACTTTATTCCTTGCAATGTAGAAGATTGAGAGGAGATTTGACAGAGGGATACAAAATTATGAGGGGTACAGATGGGTAAATGCAAGCAGGCTTTTTCCACTAAGGTTGGGTGAAATTGCAACTGGAGCTCATGGGTTAAGGGTGAAAGGTGAAAAGTTTAAGTGGAACATGAGGGGAACCTTCTTCACTCAGAGGGTCATGAGAGAGTGGAACAACCTGCCAGCGTAAGTGGTGCATGCAAACTCAATTGCAACATTTAAAAGAGGGTACATAGGTACATGGATGGTAGAGGTATGGAGTCCAGTGATCATGGTACAGGTCGACGGGAGTAATCAGTTTAAATGGTTCAGCATGGACTAGATGGGCCAAAGGACCTGTTTCTGTGCTGTTCTTTTCTATGATTCTGTGACCCAATGAGGGACAATGGTCGTGTAAGGTAGTTGTATTTATTTGTGCTGGGAGTAAAGCTGAATCAACTATGGAAATCATTAAGGATTTCAAGAGCTTTTTAAAGGCCCAACATTCAGAGACTTTGAAGAACTACTATGTATTTTTAAATAAAAATGCTATTTTAAATATTAAAAAACACAAATAATTAAAACATTACATTGAAACAAAATTACTAATCACGAACAAGAGATAATTTTCAGATGCTGGAAATCCGAGCAACACACACAAAATGCTGGAGTAACTCAACAGGCATCTGTGGAAAAGAGTACAGTTAACATTTCAGGCCAAGACCCTTCACCAGGATGGTCCTAATGAAGGGTCTTGGCCTAAAACATTGACTCTACTCTTTCCCATAGATGCTGTGTTCCTCTAGCATTTTGTGTGTATTGCAAAATTACTAAAACCCTTTTCCCTTTATCTCTTATTACATAAGTTTAGAATTACCATTGAACCCAATTGGATCACAGATCTATTGCAGTTCTGACCCCCTGCAGGATCTGAGAGGTGATTCTGAAAGGGGACATGGAGATAACCTAGCAAGTGAGTAACACATATATATATAAATTAAGTAAGTAATGCAAGAAAAGAAAAAAAATAGTGAGATAGTATTCATGGATTCATTGTCTATTCAGAAATCTGATGGTGGAGGTGAAGAAGCTGTTCCTGAAATGTTGAATATATGTCTTCAGGTTCCTGTACCTCCTCTTTAATGATAGCAAAATGAAGAAGTCATGTCCTAGGTGATGAGGTCCTTTCATGATGTATGCTGCCTTTTTGAGGCATCGCCTTTTGAAAGTGTCCTCGATGCTGGGAAGGCTAGTGCCCATGATGGCATTTACAGAGTTTATAACTTTGTGCAGCTTTTTTCGATCCTGTGCAGTGGCCCCTCCACACCAGATGGTGATGCAACCTGTTAGAATGCTCTCCGTGGCAGGTACATCTGTAGAAATTTGCGACAAACCACTGTCATGCCTGTGTTGTAATTGCATCAATACGTTTGGCCTAGGAGAGATCCTCAGAAATATTTGACACCTAGGAGCTTGAAACTGCTCACCCTTTCCACTGATGATCCCTCGATGAGGACTGGTGTGTGTTTCCTTAACGTCCCCTTCCTGAAGTCCACCATCAATTCCTTGGTCTTACTGGCGATGAGTGCAAGCTTTTACTGTGACATGCTGACCATCTAGCAATCAATAAATCCATCCTGGACTTCCATACTTGAAAACGAATGAACCAATGTCCAGGACTCACAGTCATCTATGTTGTTTTGTGTCAACCCCGCACCCCACCAAATAAAATTAGATTTATTGTAGTTGTATTCCTATCAGTCTTGATACAACTTGCAATAAACCGATACAAATGAGAATGATACATTTTTAAAATGAATGTGAATCAGTACCAAACAGGGTGTTTCAGGTAATTCAGCCAGTGAGATACACCTTGCTGCATGTTTTGGAGTCTTCACGCGATACATTATTTTCATGTTAATGTTGTGAATGTGATAATGTAACTAGACATATTCCTTTTGTTAATACAATATTTTACCTATTCAAAAATAGATATATAGAAATCGAAAAAGTTAAAAATGTAGCACACCCCAAGTAAAATTTATCTGTTAAATTGTAAATATAGACTGCTTCAGAAACAGTCTTGCACTTAATTTAGTACAAGCTAAAAATACTTTAATACACAAACATTAGCGGCTTTTGTACTTCTGGTAGTAGCTGAACATGACGCCAGTGACCTTCCAAAGACAAATTATATTGAAATTTCTTTACCCCTACTTCTGTCAAGTAAAATCACTTAGGTTAATGCAATGATCATTTATTTGATCCAACACTCTCAATTAATTTTATTTGATTAGGCTAGCTGCATTAGTGTAAAGTGGTTGCAACCTACCTTTCTGGGATGAGCTCAGTTCCTTTTGTGTATACCTTAATAGGAAGAACTGTGACACACCCATAGTCACTGTGGCCAACATTCAGTCATTCTTCAAGAAGGTGAATTCATAAAGGCATATAGTCCAAATGGTATACCTGGCCAAATACTAAATATTTTCTGACTGCATTTTTCTAGTGGAACACTGTGAAGGTGAAGTAATTTCCCAATATTTATGCTGAGGGATCAGCTCAAATACCTTACATCAGGATAGAGCTGATGCAGGAAAAAAATTTACATCTATTTGAATGAACCGCTGCAGGAGGTTGTGACAATTATTGGATAGTTTGCATATTGTTGAATTAGTTACTTTTAAATACTTAATTATGTTTATGTTTTGTGTTTTTAGTTTTTAATTCAAATAATTGGTTGATTTTTAGCGATTTTTAAAAGTATTTCAGAATTTACGTATCTTGGAGGCAACGTATCCTGCATTCACTAGATTGGTTTTTGGATTTGGGGAACGGTTCTAGCAGGGAAATTTCAATGAGATGTGTCAGTCTCTGCCCAAGTTTTCAGAAAAGTAGATCCAACTCTTATGATGTCCAGAACCACTTGATGATTGACAATTAAGTCTGGGTAAAGAAATTGTGCCACAAGAAGCCATGAATACTTAGTTGGTAAGTACATTTAGGATTAGGGGATTAGATTTATTTAACAACAAGCTAATCAAAGGATTTGTGGATCTGGTGGGAAAGTAGATGAAGTTAATGCAGAACCATAATCTTATTGAACGGAACTGTAGAACCATAAAACCCAATATGCTTCTTTCTTCCAACATTATTTTATACTCCTTGCACCCTTAAATGTTTTAAATGTCCATTTGCTGCAAATATCTCCACAGAAGTCAAATTCACTGCTTGAGAGCTCTTAATTATATTTCTGAATCAAAGGGTTTGGCATCCGCCAATCTTTTGATATTACTTCAATTTTTGCTAGATATGTGAAAACGTCAAGAAGAACTTTATATAAAACCATTGAGGTACAGTACTTCATTGGTGTAATTCAATTTGGACTTTTCAGATATAATTATCATATCTTCTATAATTTATAATTTCACAGAAAACTGGCATAGATCAGCTAGAAATTGGGCAGAACAGTGGTAGATTGACTTTAATCTAGACAAGTGTGAAGTAAATCACTTTGGATGGTCAAATTCTGGTCGAACATATAGAGTAAATGGCAGAGGCCTTTAGCGCATTAATGTACAGAGAGACATTGAGATGCAAGTACATTGCTTCTTAAAAGTGATGACGCTGTTGGGTAGGGTAGTATAAAGGGTATTTGGGAAGCTTGTATTCGTTTGCTAAACCATTGGGTATTAATTAGGACATCACATTGCATTTGATTAGATCGCATTGAGAGTAATATAGATATATATACTTCTGGTCACCACATAATTGGAAGGCTGAAGTAGTCATTGAAAGAGCACAGAGGATATTCACCAGGATTTTGTCTGGAACTGAGGGCTGTAGAGATTGTAGAGGCTGTAGAGGCTGGCTTTATTCTCAGTATAATTTAGGAAGCTGAGGGAGTGACCTTAATAGAGGTTTATAAAATTATGAGGGGCATAGATAGAATAGATCATCTGAGTCACTTATGTAGGACAGGAGAGCTAGAATTATGCCCTCTGTTTAAGGTGGGAACAGAAAAATTTAAAGGAGGTTTAAGGACATCTGGGAATGGGCTGTCAGGGGAGATGGTGGAGACAGATACAAAAAGCTTTTTGGGCAGATACTTGGATAGAAAAGATATACCGGGCTATGAAACTAACGTGGGCAAATGGGATTAGCATAGGTAGACATCATGGTCAACACAGAGCATGGCTTGTTTCTGTAGTATGCATTTCTACAATTCTTGGAATTAAATAATCTAAAAGAGACGATACAATGATTTAAATGGCTATTCACTTACATGAAATATGTTACCACAGAAAATATGCAGTAGCCAGTAAGGTTTGATATAGATTAAAGGGAACTGAAAAATAAATCATTCTATTGAACAAATTGGGGTAGGTCAAGTCAAAACTCGATTTTAAAAGAATTGAAAATAATACCTCTTCTGTTCTATCAGCTATTCCAAGCATCAACATGGTTTTTTTTCTGAACTTACACTGCATGAGTCAGAAACAATCTGTTTCACTGTCTGCTTGTTCGACTGTAACTTTTACTTCTCTGTTTCATAGTAACAGCTAAAAATGGATCTTATTCCATGAACTATTATTCCGCTCATGGAGAATAACATTGAATCAGTAGTATAAAGTAGATTTTAGTACATTAGTAGTGAACAGAAGATAAAAACAATAGATTATATAATGAAAAGCTAGCTAAACCACTTAATGTAATGAAAAAAATCTCATCTGTAAATAATTTTGACATTTTAAGCATTTTGTGCATTCCCCAAGTTCAAAGCTTCACTGGACTGGTAGTAACAATGGCAATCTTCCAACAGAGTGTAATAATACCAGGCTGGAGCCTACAATAAATACTGCCTCTACAAGGTCATTCAGAGCATTGCAGCCATGACATTGCTTCAATTAGATATAACATTCTAATGTAGAAATCTGATAGTGCAGTGATGCTGTTTGTGAGCGTGCAAATTCAATTATCTTTCAATATAGAATGCAAATATAATATTTCCATGTCAAATAGTGTCAGTCCTAAAGCCCAACCAGGCCCGTCCAACTGCAAATAACATTTCTGCCACTGATGGATTTTCCTGTTACTTGCCCACCAAATAACAACGTTTCTTTCACAGCACCATCACCAAGGAAGTTAGATCGTTGTGATTTGTCATGCACCTATTGATATGTACTTCCTTAAATGTACGGTTTTAATAGTGCTGCTGCATTTCTGCAGTGCAATTTGAAGGGCCTATTCTCACCAGGTTTCTGCCTGTTAGTGAGACCTTGACCTAGATAAGTCCCATTTAATTTAACAGAATGCTTCTCAGGCCTCACATACCTCTCCCAACATCACCCCATCCCACTGCGCCAGCAACCCAGCTCACCAAATTTACTCTTCCCCCATCTGCCAATCTATCGATGCAACCATCCAAATGCTATTGACCCTGATCCCTGATCACTCTCGGTCATTCATCAACCTCTGTTCAGACCCTTAATAGTCTCAATCCAAGACTTCTCCAGGCTCCAGTGGGGCCAGTACCTGATTCAGCTCCCAATCAGTGACCTCTCTTCCCACTCTCACCTCTGCCTCCCCCGCCATGCCGTGGGCCTGAACCTGCTTACTTGATACTTCTCTTTGTATGCTCTGCATTTGTATAATATTGAAACCAAAATGTGCAGGGCAATTTTATAGCCCCTCTGCCTTGGGCCTTGGGCACAAATAAATTTTTAAGTAGCTGGCCCATAACCAAAATAATTACTGGATCAGTGTGTAAAAATGGATTAATGAGTCCCTGTGAGATTCACAGAATTTCTAGGCCTCTTTCTTGTCTTTGTTAATATTTATACCAACAGGATGTGAACGTATTTTATATGACATTTGGCTAAATTATATAAGGTATGACTCCATTTTGTAATTAGCTATAGTGCAACAAAGTAGTTTCAGGGTTGATACATTACTTCTATGTTCTATCAGATTAGAAGTGATGGAAGCTGACTACTGTCTGTTCCTCAGTGCTGCCACTTTTCATACTTATAAGTGCGTTAAAATGTTGTTGTCTATTTGTCACAAGTATATACTCATTTCTTACCATGGAAGGTAAAATATATAACTGTAAGAGGAACACATTACTGCTCATGTTGTTCTTAAATTTAAAGCTGTGTGGAGAGTGACAAGTAAACACAAGTGATTGTAAAATCATTTAGGTTTATTCCACAGATCTCTGGTGCATGTTTGCCATCAATAATGGTGGTGCTGATCTGAATGACATACCAAAGTTCAATGAGGATTGGTAACACTACCATCACAAATGTAGAGTGGTATTAACTGCAATCACTTTTCCCAATTCAGTTGTCTCATAGTGTTGGACTTGTTAATTGGGTCCAATTAATTGTACTGAAGATATCACTGATGCTTGTTTCAAAATTTAAGTGAAAATCAGGAACTGAGTGATATTGTTAGACCAGAATAAAATATAAAATACCGAATATATGGAGAAGATCAGTTGGCCTTTGAAACTAAGATTTATGTTACCTGTTGTATGTGATCTTGTATTTGTACTCAAAGGTAGATGACACTGAGAGTGGATTTCTCCATCTCTGGAACTTACCCTCCTCACCCCTACTTCAGCTCATATGTTGAGATGAATTCCATCCATACCTCGGCCATCTTTACACACAGCTTTTCTCTTGCCTGGTCTCTGTGTTTTGACTTGTGTAAACCAGCTTATCTAAAGTTCTCCTGCTCGTGGGTTATCCAGCATCACATCTCACATTGCCTTCCTTATTGTTTCTTTTCCTTAGGTTTCTTGTACTTTCAACACCTCTGTTGTCCCACTTCTGCTTCTTCCTTCAACGCAGTCTTCTAGAATTCTCTTTTATTCCAGACCTTAGTATACCATAAAGCATGCCAGCAATTGAGCAGTAATCTAAATTACTGATTGGTGATCTTGGAGGATTACAGTACTGGAGATGAATCAGATAAGACGGTCTGAAGCAATCGAAGGGTCTGAAAAAAAATTAGAAGTTCACTCTCTGGTCAAAGAATTTCAAGGACACTATGTTATTTAATGTGCTTAATGCTTTTGACAGTGGCTAAATTTCTTGCGTCTTCCAAGAGTTATGCTTTAGTATCAGTGAAGGGATTGGCAATTCTGACTTATAGGGGGTAAGAGTGCTTTTACTTCCAAACCCACTTCTTAATCTCCTCCAGTCCACTAGTTTTTTTATCTGCTTTCCCACATGAACAACCTCCTACTTAACCCATTTTGTGCTCCTCCCCCCTCCTGGTTCCATCTATTTACTACCCACACGTTTTACTCACTGGATCCCCACCCCAATCCCCCCTCCATCCCCCCCCCCCACCTTTTGCCTACTTCTCCTCTATGGTTCCCCTTAACAACATCCTTACTCATCAGATTCCAGCACGAGCGTTGTGTTCATCCACCTAACTGTCTCCACCTTCACCCTCCCCTACACCCCTCCATCACTTGCGTCTGTCTCCCAGCTTCACCGAACTCCCTCTTGCACCTAGATCTCGCAATGCCCCCTCTTTTCTTAATGCTAGCTCAAAGTTCAAACCTCAAAAGTTCAAAGTAAATTTAAGAAGCCAGACTCTACTCTGAGATTTGTTCTTTTTGCAGGCACTTAAGGAAAAAAATAAAGAAATACACTAGAATTTATGAAAAACTATACATAAACAAGGCTGACAAACAACCAATGTGCAAAAGAAGACAAACTGTGCAAATATAAAACTTAATACAGAGGACACAAGTTATAGAGTCCTTGAAAGTGAATTTGTAGATTGTAGAATCAATTCAGAGTTGTGGTGAGTGGAATTATCTACATGGGCCCGGAACTTAATGGATGTAGGATAATAACTGTTGATGAATCTGATACTGTGGGACCTAAGGCTTCTGTACCATCTGCTCAATGGGAGTAGTGAGAAGATAGAATGTTCTGGATGGTAGAGGTCCTTGATAATGGATGCTGCTTCCTTGTGGCAACAGTCGATGGAAACGCACTTATTGGTGGAGAAGGGTTTGCTTATGTTAGACTGGGCTGTATCTTTCTGCTATCTCTTCCATTCCTGAGTATTGGTGTTTCCATACCAAGCCGTGATTCAACAGTTAGCATACTTTCCACTGTCCATCTATAGAAGGTTGTCAAAATGTTTGGTGACATGCCAATTCCAAATAAACTTCGAAGAAAGTAAAGGCAATGTTGGACGAGTCCCAGGACAGATCCTTTGATATGTTAATGTCATAGAATTTAAAGCTACTGACCCTCTCCATCCCCATACTCCTAATGAGGGCTGGCTTATGGACCTCTGGCTTCATTTTCCCGTAGTTGATAATCGGCTCTTTGGTTTTACTGATGTTGAGTGAGAGGTTGTTTTTGTGGCACCACTCAACCAGATTTTCAATCTTTCTTCTATATGCTGATTTGTCACCACCTTTGATTCAACCAACAGCTGTACTGCAGACAGCAAACTTGTTTACAGCCATTGGACCCTGTACCTAGCCATACTATCACAGATAGAAAGTGTGAGAGCTAAGTAAGGGTGCAGCTGTGCTGTGGAGGAGATGTTGTTGCTAATATGTACGAACTTGGTTCTGTCAGTGAGGAAACTAGGATCACGTTGCACATGGGGGCATCGAGGTTCAGGTCTTGGAAATAAATGATGAGTTTCGAGGGGATGCTAGTATTGAATGCTGAGCTGTAGTTAATGAAAAACATCCTGGTGTATGCCTCTTCATCCTCCAGGTACTCCAAGGCTGAGTGAAGAGCCAATTAAAATGGGATCTGCTGTTGACCTGTTGGAAGAGTAGGCAAATTTGAGCAGATTTGATATAACTCCAAGCAGGAGTTGATATGCTTCATGCCCAACCCCTTGAAGCACTTCATTATGGTGAATGTAATGGCCCTGGGCAATAGTCAAAAAATGGGTTACCACACTCTTCTTGTTGAAGCCTACTTGACGCAGGTGGATTGCCAAGGTGGAGGTTGAAGATGTCCATAAATACTACAGCCAGTTGATTTGTACAGGTTTACAGTACTCAGTCTGCTACATTGTCTGGGCCAGATGCATTCAATGGGTTTACCCTACTAAAGGATGTTCCCATGTGGGCCTGGACACTGAGCTCACAGGGTCATTAAGAGCTGTTGGGGTTCGTGAACATCCATGTTCTGTCAGTCAAAGGGAGCATAAAAGGCACTGAGGTCATCTGGGAGCAAAACCTTGTTGTCAATTATGTTGCTTAGTGTTGTTTTGTAGGAGGTGATGGTATTCAAGCCCTCTCACAGTTATCAAGCATCCTTTAGTGATTCAAGTTTTGTCTGGGATTTCCACTTCACATGCGGAATGGCTTTCCGGAGGTCATCTTTGGAATTCTTGTACTTTCCTGGTTCACCTGTCCTGAATTCCATTAATCTAGCCCTCAGCAGATTACGAAAATCTTGGTTCTTCCAGGATTTCTGGTTGGAGAACATTCTGAATGATTTTGTGGGGACAAACTCGTCCATAAGTCCCTTTATAAAGTCTGTGACAACCGTTGTATATTCATTCAGATGGTCTGATGAGTCCTTGAACATGGCCTCTCCACTGACTCTAGAGAATTTCATGGCTGTTCCTCTGCCTCCCGTGGCCAGTTGTCTATATTTCCAGTGTCCTGTTCCTTAGTCTTTGCCAAGATGCAGATTGGAGGACAGCCAAATGGTCAGATTTCATGAACTGCGGTCAGGAGATGGAATAGTAGGTAGTCTTGATGGTAGTGTAGCAGTGGTTGAGTGTGTTGGGTCTTCCCCTCTCCATTCTCTTACCTGATACAGGGTCTTGCCATGAAACATTGACAGTTCCTCTAACCCTGGTCAATGTGCTGAGTTCCTCTAGTACTAGTGGCTTCCCAAAGAAAATTACAAATAAACACAAATTCTTTCTAACCTCTTAATAAACAACAAATTGAACAAATTTGTAGTGGCTATCATTTATAAAAGGGAAAGTGTTCAAAGACAAATGTGTGAAAGCACAGATTTAGGCTTGTGATAAAATGGTTAATTATTATCAATAGCTGTGGAATGCTCAGTGTTTAGCATTTCTCAACCTCCATGACCTGTTGTGTTGGAGTGTGGATGTGATCATCTAGGCTACCTATTGTTCATTGTACAGCTCAGCTGCTTTGCTGCTATTATCGTCATTGTATGAAATAGAATTAATGTGGGTTGGCATGTAAGTTTTATCATGCATTATTTCTAATTATATTGTATCAATTTAGTAAATTGGTATGAAGCAGCAGAAAGCATTAGCTATTAAAATACTGCAATCTCATTTTGTTTTTTGTTACATTTTGTTCTTTATATCTAATTTTGGTCTAGATTTAAATGCTGAATTTTTGTTTTCAAAAAAAAACACAAGAGATTCTCAAAATGCTGAAAATCCAGAGTAACGCAAATAAAATGCTGGAAAATCCTGATGAAGGGTCTTGGCCGGAAACGACAACTTTTTATTCCTTTCCACAGATCCTGCCTGACATGCCGAGTTCCTCCTGCATTTTGCATGTATTACTCTCTTTTTTTCTAGATTCCCAACTTTGCAAACATTACATTCAAATATGAAGTATTACATTCTGCAAATAGAAATAAATTTTTAGACTTGCCATTGTTGTTCAGATGGAATAATTTAAAAGTTGATGAAGCAAGAGTGAAAAATATTACCCTACTAAATGGGAGCAAAGCAATTGGAAAATCTGTACAGATTAGAGATGACATGGGTGTATAAAGAAAAGATGGGAAAGATACATTTTGCAGGCAGGATGTTTGGTTCTCCCTTTGCTATATTATGGTTGAGGAGAAATTAAAATATAGAACAATAGTCATTGAGAGGTGGGGAGATACTAGATATGAACTGAAGCACTTGAAGCTCCATCTAATGGATGGTATGTAGAGTGGTAAAGCCCAGGTAATGACAAGGCAATATGTATGACCAGTTTTGAGCAGCAAATAGATATTTAGTCTTAGGAAACTGAAATATTCTAAACTAACCAATTGTAAATGTGTCTTACAGATCATGTCAAAATTTTATCAAATACTCTTTTAATTTAAAAAAAATCAACAATAGTTTTTCTCAAAAAATATTGTTTTCTCCAAGTTAAGAGCTATGATTGCTCAACCAAAAATAAGCAATCATTGAACTTTAATAAAACTGAATAGTTTCTTCAATAATGAAACACATGCTGAACAATTTTATTGTAAGAGTTTTAGAAGATAATTCATTAACATTATGGCATTATTTTGGGGAAAATGGAATTATTTGAGGTTGAGGGGGTTGAGAGCTTAAAGTCCCAACTCCTGCGCTGCCCTGTCCTAGTCCAATCACATTAACATCATGGCCAAGAAAGCTCACCAATAACTCAATTTCCTCAGGATTTTAAAGAAATTTGACAAGTTCCTTGCCACTTTGTGCATCCTACCTGGAGGCATGACAGCTTGGTATGGCAACGACTACGTCTGTGACTGATAGAAACTTTAGAGAGTTGTGCACACAGCTTAGCACATCACGAAAGTCAAAATCCCCTCGAGGAACTCTGTCTATACTTCTTCCTGCCTCATTAAAGAGGCCAGCATAATCGCCCATTCCAGGTATTCTCTCTTCTCCCCTCGCCCCTCAGGCAGAAGATAGAGAGGTCTGAAAGCATGTACCACCAGGCTGAAGAACAGCTTCTACCTTGCTGATATAACACTAATGAACAGTAACTTAGTACGATAAAATGGAGCCCTGACCTCACAATCTACCTGTTATGACCTTGCATTTTAATGTCTACCTGCACTGCCCTTTCTCTGTAGCTTTTGTAATTTATTCCGTGTTCTTCTACTGTTTTATTTTCGTCTACCTCAATGCACTATATAATGATTTGATATGTATGAACAGTATGCAAGACAGACGAGCTTTTCACTGTATCTTAGTAGACGTGACAATAATAAACCCAATTTGAATATCAATTCCATTTCAGAGTGAGCAATGGACAAGAACTCACGGAAGTGCCAGGGAAGCACATTCAGTGTCAGTCATGTGACAGGTTCAAATTCCAACTTTTACGAATATTCTTCTCATCTTGGGTTTGAAATGCTGCCCTCTGATTGCAAACACTGGATCTAGTCAAACAACACACACAAAATGCTGGATGGAACACAGCAGGCTAGGCAGCATCTGTAGGAAGAAGCGCTGTCGACATTTCGGGCTGAGACCCTTCGTCAGGACCTAGTCATGGATCTTTGTCATTGGATACTTGGGGATCATTTGGCCTATTCTCTTCAGAGAGGATCAATCCACTCTCCCAGGAAGAGAACCGGAATCAGTTTCCATCATTCACATTATTAGATGGTGAAGCAGGTTAGATCCATTAGCAGTCTGCATTTGCCAGTACTCCAGTTTCCCTTGCATTTGTTATGCAAAAGTAATTCAGCAGCATAGATGAAGAAAAGGACAAATAATCTTCACATTTTGCTGTCCTTTGCTAAGTAGGCAAAGCAAGGAGTCAGAAACAGCTAGTATCACCTCTTCTCACTACTGCCATTGGGCAGGAGCTACAGAAGGCTTAGTTCCAACACCATCATTTTCAGGAACAGATATCACCCGAAAGCCATAAGATTCCTGATTCAGCATGGTTCTGTTCAATCACACTACTCTGAACTCATTCTATGACCTACAGGCTCACTTTCAAGGATTCTTCTGTTGTGTATTTAATATTTCAGTAATCTTTGAGTAATATTGTAAATATATTGTTTGATTAAGCATTCTTTGTTGTTTACATAATTCTTTACAGGTTATATGTACAAAGTATGTGAATGGGATTTGCCATTTTGCCTCTACGTCATAAGTGTACACCTCACCAAAATAAAAACGAAGCATATGTATTTATCTCTGGCTGCATGTTTTAGCTCATGTAACACTGACAATGAGCAACTATTAAAACAAACCTGAGATGACTCCCTTCCTTTTGAAATGCAGCATGTTTTTCTTCACAAGGGGAGAGTGATAAGTTCGAGATTTAAAAACTGTACATCATGTTTTCTTTCTGAACTAAAAATTAATCGTACACGTTTATCCCCGGCTCTGTGTTTTTCTGTCAATTAGTTTTATGTTTTGGAGTTACAAAACATAACAGTCTACAACTCATGTTCTCAGAATTATTTTTCTATTTACACAGTTTTTATTCTTTTGCCCATTGGTTGTTTGTCAATCTTTATGCATACTTTTTTTGTTTCCTGTAAATGCCTGCAAGAAAATGAATCTCAGGGTGGTATATGGTGACACATAGGTACTTAGATGATATATTTACTTTGAATTTTAAAAGATCAAATGATCTGTAGATAGAAACAAACCTCAGTAGCCCTGCTACATCTAGTTAAGAATGTCAATGGATCTCCAGGGAAAGATATCCAATGTATCCCAACATAGTTCCCAATAGAGTTATAGAGTCAGAGAAATCTATAGCAGAAACAAGGCTTTTGGCCCATCTAGTCCATGCCAAACCATTTAAACTGCCTAGTCCCCAAATGTATGGATCTTCATCCATGTGAGATTAAAAAGTCCCCAAATCTGAACCTCATTAATACAATGCAACAGAATTAACGAGGTAACTAACATTTTATGCAGTATGTCAGTGAGAACCAGTCAGTTTGCTCGGATAGGTTCTATTTCAAGACAAGGAAAATATTACAAGTTTCGCATTTACCAAGTAGTGATGCAGCCTGCCCGGGTGCTTTCTACCATGCATCTGCAGAATGCCGTGAGAACAGATGTGCCCAGCTCTCTTCAGCCGCCTCAGAAAGTAGAGGTATTGGTGAGCTTTTGGTTCTTTAAGCTTGTTATAGCCAGGGCTGGCAATAAGGGCAAGCTCCCACTATCTATTAAGTGCTCCCAATGGTGTGCCACTCAAATAGCCTCTGCCAACTAAGTCAGGCACCTGGCCTTCATGTGTGGCTTAGCTACTAAGCCCGTTGGAACCATTTCTACTGACAGGAGAAGGGGCTAAGATGGATTACTGGCACCTTAAAACCAGTTGCTTTGGGCAGATTGGGCTCGTCAACCGTGGTTGGCAGCTCATCAAGGGAAGGAAAACTCTGATCTCAAACCTCTGCTGCCTCTCAGCTATACCCACTCATGGGTAAACCCCGAGGGAAATCTCCAGAGCTGGAGTCCCTAAGGCAGTCCTCCAATAAGTTCAATGCTGAATGGCAGCTCCTGCGATGCTCCTGGTACCAAACTGTATCGGTCTCTGCAGTTCCTTTGGATTCATCGGATGCATAGAGAGGAGGAGCTTGCTACATGGGCAATAGCTTGCTTTCCATATCATACTACCCAGGCTTTCATATCTAATCAGCCAAGATGCAACACGATCAACGGAGGCTTCATTCACTCACAGTGAGCTTTCCTGACAGTGCACACTGTGCTCCCGATATGCACTCACAGGAGTCTGAAACAGTTCTGCAGTTTCTACTCCTACGCAGCCAATGTAAGGGAGTGTGTGAGTGGTGTGAGTTCACTTGAAGTCGGTAACTGTCTCATATGTCTTGTTGCCATTGAGGAAGGGGTTATTTGCCTGGCACCTGGCCTGGAGCTCTTCTACCTCCTCTCTGTCGGCCATTTCATCATTGTCGGTGATGGGTCCCACCACTGTCGTGCCACCAGCGAATTGCACATTGTGATTACTTGGGTATTTGGCAGTGAGCAGAATGTACAGCAATGGGCTCAGCACGCAGCTACGGGGGACACTTATGTTGAGGGTGATGGAGTGGGAGGAGCAGTTGTGCATCCTGACTTTCTGAGGTCAATTGGTTAGGAAGTCCTATACCCCATTGCACAGTGGTATAGGCTATTTAGACCAAGGAGTAGGAGTTTGTCCAACAGCATCTGTGGGACAGCAGTGTTGAATACTGAATTAGAATCCAGAAACAGCATTCTGACTGAGGTGCCCTTGTTTCCTCAGTGTGTCAGGCCCAGGTATACGACAAGTGTTGTGGAATCTGTCCTAGAGAAGTTCTGTCACTAAGCATATTGGTGAGAGTTTTTGATAGGTGCCTTTACCAGCCACTCAAAGCACTTCATGATGATTGCTGTCTGTGCCACTGGTGGTCGATGTTTAGCTCTGAACGTGTAGTGTTCTCTGGTACCGGGGATGATGGTGGCTGATTTGAAGTATGCGGGGACAGCAGCCTGGATGAGTGAAGTGTTGAAGATGTGCATGAGGACATCAGTGAGCTGGTGTGAACACACTGTGAGTACTCAGCCTGGGAAGTTCCTGGTCTGGCCACCTTATGGGTATTGACCCTTTGCAGGGTTCTTCTCATGTCTGCTTTTTTACAGATGGTTAGGCTCGCTGGGGGAGGAGGGGAGTAACTTTCGTGGCTGGTGGTGTGTTCCATGCCATGAAGTGTGTATATAAGTTGTTTAGAGCATCAGAGAGGGAGGTGTCACTGGGACAGTCCAAGCAGTTTTTCTGTGCATCGTCAGTAATGCCCTTGATGCCCAGCCACATACGCTGGGGATTATTATCAGACAGGTGTTCCTGAATTTTTGAGCATAGGCAGTCTTTGGTCTCTTTGTGCATGAGATGAAGTTCATCCAGGCTGCTGTGAGAGCTGTTCTGTAACCAGACTTGAGTGCAGCATCCTGGGCTTTTAGTAGGGAGCGTACTTCAGCGTTCAGCCAGAGTTTCTGATTGGTCGGTGAGATGACTGTTCTTGAGTGCCAGCATCATAAATACACACACACACACAAATGTAACCAAAGACAGATGAGGCACATTTCTTGAGTTCTGTGTCTTCTCTGTACGTGTGGTCTCCTTGAAACTATGCCACTCAGTCCATTCAAAACAGTCCTGAAGCATAGAGATTCCTTCATTAGGCCATACAGCGGTAGTCCTCTTGACTGGTTTCTCCATTTTCAGCAGCGGTCAATATGCTGAGATTAACATTATGCAGATGGGGTTAGAAAGGCTAAGATGAAGGCGTGGGATGGATTTGTAAGTACTACCTCTGTTTGTGTAAACATGGTTGAGATGAGGATGGTAGTGAATATTGTGAGCTCGCGTTGATGCACTCGATGTTACAGTGCTCACTAATCTTGGCAGTTAGCTTGCAGATGTTTCATCGCCAGTTGAGGTGTTGTCCTCAGCGTGCAGTTGTTGGTTTTTCTCTCTGGGAGTGCTCGAGTTTATATATGCTTTTACTTCCTTACCTTAGTCTTGATTGGCTACCCCTTCGTTGATGCTTGAATTCTTTTGGCTTGCGTTTCTTTGGCTCTTGGGCATTCTAGATGGCGTTGATTTTGATATGTTCGTTTATGGGGTTATCAGAAGAGAACCACACTGCTAGAAGCTCTTGTGTCTGCCTCATGTTTGCCTGCATCAGAACCCCCATGGTGTCCCAGTTAAAGTGGTGTCCTTTTGGACAACAGCGACAGGGGATCATGTCTCTGTACCGCCAGTTTGTGTTCCAGTAGACGAGTTGAGCGATTACGTCTTGTCTGCCCTACATAGTTCTTGTTGCAGACTCCACAGGTGATCCTGTATACCACATTGCTTTTTCAGTTGTAAGTCAGGCATAGGCCAAACCCTTGTTGAGTGATCCAACAGGGTACTGGTGCAGTGATATCTCTGTAAATTGCTTGCCTGCTGAGCCTTTTTGTCCTCTCAGCTAACTGCTAATCTACTTCTGCCTTTCATGCAAAACTCTGGGAAACTGACACAAAATCTGCTTAGGAATTGTTCCCCTTTATTTCATGTGCCACGTGCTTTTTAATGCATGTGTGAAACAGATTTAAGCGATGGTGTTGGGCAGATTTCCATTAGCGTCTGTCTTTTTTAATCTTTCAGCATTAAGAAAAATCAATTTAAGCATGGGAGTACATCAGAACAAGGAACTGAACCTTATTTTCAGAAATCTAATGCACAATATGAAATATAGCACAACTGTGTTTAGTAACCAAATGGCAGATGGAAACAAAACAAACAGTCCAAGTTCCTGTGGATGACTTTTACTGTTCCCTTCAAACTGCACGGTTGCGCAGTCACACAGTAACTGAAATGCTGCTGCAGCCATAGCCTTTGTTGCTGTGCAGCTGGAATGTTCCTTTATATAATGCTGATTTAATTTTGAAATCTATGTTAATATAATTGTGAAATGCTCTGTAATTAATTGTGCTAATAAATATAATCTATAAATTTTTATAAGTATTAAGTATACAGGATTCTTTACTTTTTAGAGCTTCAGTGTATTTACATTGGTAGTGTTTCAAGTTACAATAATTTTACAAATTGTAACAATAAACACTGAATAGAAGATGGCAACTTATTGTTGATAAAATGCTGGCCCACTGCATGCTGACACCATCTACTCAAAACATTTTATTTTTACCATTGTGCCTGTCAGTTGTTTTGACTGCCTGACATTGTTTGCTTATGTTGTGAGCTCTGGTTTGTGTTTGATTGTTGTGAAATATTCTATATTCAGACCTTTCTGATTTGAGATCAAAAGTATGAAATTTTTCAATTTTTGTTCTAATATTCATACTATACATATTGCAAAAACAAATCATTTAAAGTGCTGCACAAGTTTCAGGCCGTGTAAAGATTACCTGCTCAAAGCAATGGTCGGTCTACACAGAGGGTGATATCTTTCCATTTCCTTTCAGTGGTGAAGCAGCAATAAACAGAATATCTAGTTTGGATTCAGTATAAATACATTCAGTAGACACTTTATTAGGTACAGCCTGTTCACCTGCTCTTCAATGTAAAGATCTAATCAGCCAACCAGGTGGTAACAATTCAAAGCATAAAAGCATTCCAACATGGTGAAGAAGTTCAGTTTTTCTTTAGATCAACCATCAGAATGGGAAAGAAGTGTGATCTAAGTGACTTTGACTGTGGAGTGATTGCTAGTGCCAGATGGGATGGTTTGAGTATCTTAGAATCTGATGATCTCGTGGGATTTTCTTGTAGGACCGTCTCTAGAGTACAGAGAATGGTGTGAAAAACAGAATACCAAGTGAGCAGCAGTTTTGTTTGCAAAAATACCTTGTTTTTGAGAGAAGTCAGTGGAGAACAGGCAGAGTGGTTCAAGCTGACAGAAAGGTGACATTAACTCAAGTAAGCATGTGTTACAACAGTACTGTGCAGAAGAACGCACAACAAATTGAATTGTGAAGTGGATGGCTGTAGCAGCAGAAGACCACAAACATACACTCAATTATCACTTCATTAGGTACAGAAGGTATCTAATATAGTGGCCACTGAGTGTAGATGTACTGATTAACAAATACCTCTAGATACCAACTAGTAAAAAGCCAACAATCAGGGCTAGTTCAGAGATGACATAGATCATCATTTAACTTCAAGTAGTTACATGAAATTTGTAAAATATTTTCTAACAATTTGTATCTGAAAACGTGCTGGTAACTTTGCTAAAGGATGTTCACATGTTGTTTGTAGGAAGCCACAATGTAGAAGTGGCAACTCCGCAAATCTTAAA